>NC_080026.1:23085000-24565000 GCF_030020395.1 Manis pentadactyla
TATCAGTAGCTCTGCTAGAAATATCACTTTAAGAATTGCCCTAGCCAGCATATTTGTATCACCTCTCTATCTATTTATTGATTGATCCATTGAGCAATCAGTTTATCTAAGATATAGTTGTAGCCAGCACCCACTTTGGGTGCTAAAGGATGACCTTGGTAAAATTTTAGCAAAATGTGAATTGTAATAATGAGTGGTACATTTTGTGATTCGTTCATCTTTGAGTTTAAAAATACTGTCAGTCATTAAAATGAGTAAATCATAGAACAGTTGTTAAAAGCACACATTATGGAAATAGACCACCCCTTAGAAATTCACCTTGTGAAGTAGAATGAGTACTGGAACAGGAATCAAGTGGTTCATTTTAAGCCTTCCATTGACCTTCCTCACTGACTGAGTTTGGGTAAACTGGAACATTTCTACTCTCAGTTTCCTCTTCTCTAATGTGAGGGTTGGTTCAGAACAAACTCTGAAGCTCTTTAGAGTTAAACATTCTATGATTTTTTAAAATTAAAATATCATTGATATACAATCTTATGTTGGTTTCACATAGACAACACAGTGGTTCAACAGTTACCCATAATATTAAATCCTCACCTCTCTAGTGCAATTACTATCAATGTAGTAAGATGTTACAGAATCATTAACTGTATTCTCCATGTTGTACTACTGTCCCTGTGACCAGTTTATATTGTGATTGTGAATATTGTGCCCCTTCCCCCTCCCCCCACCACCTTCCCCAACCTCTCCCCCTTGGTAGCCACTAGTCTCTTCTCAGTATCTATGAGTCTACTGCTATTTTATTCCTTCTGTTTTGCTTTATTTTTATACTCCACAAATAAGTGAAATCATTTGGTATTTGTCCTTCTCTGCTTGGCTTATTTCACTGAGCATAATACCTTCTAGATCCATCCATGTTGCAAATGGCAGGATTTCTTTTCTTTTTATGGCTGAATAATATTCCATTGTGTATATGTACATCTTCTTTACCCATTCATCTATTGATGGACACTTAGGTTGCTTCCATATCTTTGCTATTGCAAATAGTGCAGCTATAAACAGACAGCTGCCTATGTCTTTTCGAATCAGGAATTTTTTTCTTCAGGTAAATTCCTAGGAGTGGAATTCCTGGGTCAAATGGTATTCCTGTTTTTAGTTTTTTGAGGAACCTCCATAATGCTTTCCAGAACAGCTGCACAAATTTACATTCCCAAGAGTGTAGGAGGGTTCCCATTTCTCCTCATCCTTGGCAGCATTTGTTATTTCTTGTCTTTTGAATAGTGGCCATTCCAAGTGGTGTGAGATGATAATCTCATTGTGGTTTTAATTTGCATCTCCCTGATGATTAGGGATGCAGAGCATCTTTTCATGTGCCTCTTGGCCATTTGTATTCTTCTTTGGTGAAGTGTCTGTTCAGGTCCTCCACCCATTTCTTAATTGGGTTATTTGTTTTTTGGGTGTTGAAGTGTATGAATTCTTTATATATTTTGGATATTAACTCCTTATTAGATGAGTCATTTATGAATATATTTTCCCACACTGTAGGAAACATAGTATGGTGTTTTTAAAAACCAACTTAGATTGTGCTTCAGCAGATCAAAAGGTTAGGGGATTTTTATTAGATCACTTTCCTTTTACAGAGATCTTTAGCATTGTGATTTGGTAAGGACAGAAGGGGCCAGTCTATGGGAGCTAAGATTTCTACTTAGTTACCTCATGTGCATGTATTTAGAAACACTCAGCAATGCTCTTTGGAAGTCTCTTCTTAAATCAGTGGTCTTGAATTTTAAGATGCATAAATATCAACTAGAGGGTTTGTTAAAAATGTATATTCTGGGGTGAGCCTAGGAATCTTAATATTCCTTACTATTCTGAACACTGTGAGCTCATTTTGAGAAATACTGGTTTAAGGTATAAATAAAATTGTCTTTGGATAGGAAGGAGCTCAAGAAATAATCAAGTCTAATATTCTGTCCTCAAAGGTAGAATGGCTTTACTCTCAAAGTCCACCATAGAAAAGGATTATACAAAGCCTGAGTTTTAATTTATTCAGATGTGTAGGAATTCTTCCTTTGTGTTAAACCTAAGCCAATCTTGTTTCACTTTTATAGTTGCTTTTTTTTGTTGTCCCAATACTTCTAGTAAAAATTCTTATGGTATCATGAGCTCTCAGAATTAAAAGTGACATCAAGGGATAGTTTTATTTAGTCCCCTGCTTTTTGGCTGGACTAGAATGAAATAAATTAAAATATGACAACAATAGTGAAATGATTAGAGGGCTAATATAAAAATACTTGTTTGGTAAAAGACATCAAAGGCCTTTTGGAGCACACAAAAAAACTAGACAAAAATAAGGAAGCAGACAATTTAAGGCACAGAATTTTCCTAGTCAGCTATACTCAGGAAGTCATCTTTCTAATATCTGTCTCTTGGAGATTTGTGGAGATATAGATGGGCCACAGTTTAAGAGGGAAGATAAGGAGAATTAAGTCTAAAAGCTCTCACCCACTGAAACTTGGTACCACCAGGCTGCAGCCAGCCAATGTCTAGGTTTCAGTCTACAGATGGTGCCTAATGACCCAGGAGTTGTTTTCAAGGTCAGATATGGCTCACAACTCTGTCTTAGGGTGCAGTGGGGTGGGAGGTGGTAGTAGAGAAGATGAATTTGTCAATGCCTTTTATCATAAGCATGCATGGGCATGAGCCTAAAGTTGTGTTGTTTGTTTTGGCTTCCTTGCCACCTTTCGTATGGTGAGAACACTCCAGAATTTCACCACCTCCCAGAGGTTGCATGAATGGCTGTTCTTTATAGTATCATAAGAGGATAACAACAGGCAGTGAAGTCCTGGCTCTCACTCCTTTGCTCTTCTTCGCCCAACAAATATATCCCATTGAAAAATTCCACTTTGACTGTTCATTCTGAGCTCCATCTTTGACTGTGAGTTGAGCAACAAAGCATAACAACAGAAGAAGATGGAATTGAAATTGGGAGTTTTGCTTAGGGAAAATAACAGAAATCCATCAGATAAGGGTTCCTTAGGATGTCAATAGTAAACTTAAATGTTAACAGAGTCTCAGGTTGGAGTTTGCAGAAAGCATTTACCACTTCGCTTCTTTCTTTTTTTTTTTCAATGAAATAAAATCACATTCTTCATTTTTTTTTTTTGAAGGGCAATTAAGAGAGCTCTGAAAAGAAACACCTTTTGCTGGTTTGTTAAATACCACATTTGAAGTCATTAAGTTTATCCTTCACTCTGTAGCTCTGCACTTATTTGGAATTTATCCTCATGATGATTTGTCCTAGTAGTTTCAGACTTGATGTTGAATTAAAACAAATAACCTGAATATGTAACTTCCAGTATAGATGAGTTTCCCCCAAAACCCTTTCCTGTGAATGAAATGGAAAATTTCTTAATACTAATACTGTTATAAAAAATAAATAGTATTAATTCAAATTTATTTCATAATCAATCCTGGGGAAAAGATCTTCTCCAAAGGAAAAATTCAATGGCCTCAAACTCAAGTAATATTTTCCCAGAAATTTCCTTTTTTTAAATTTGGTGTATAGTTGATATACAATATTATATTGGTTTCAGATGCACAGCATAGTGCTTTGATAATTATATGCATTACTAAATGCTCACTACAGTAAGTATAGTTACCACTGTTACCATATACCAAGATGTGACAGTATTATTGGTTATAGTCTCTATGTTGTATTTCCATTCCTATGACTAATTGCATTTTATAATTTGAAGTTTGTACCTCTTTATCCCCTTCACTTATTTCAAACACCACCACCCATGGTAACATGGTAACCAACAGTCTATTTATGGATCTATTTCATTTTGTTATTGTTTGTTTTGTTTTGTTGTAGATTCCACATATAAGTGATATCATACGGTATTTGTCTTTCTCTATTTGACTTACTTCACTTAGCATGATACTCTCTAGGTCCATCTGCATTGTTGCAAATGGTGATTCCCTTATTTTTTATGGCTGAGTAACATTCCATTCCAAAACTGTGTATATGTACCACATTTTCTTTATCCATTCATCTGTTGATGGGCACTTGGGTTGCTTCCATATCTTGACTATTGTAAATAATGCTGTGATGAACATAGGTGGGCATATATCTTTTCAAATTAGTGATTGTGTTTTCTTCAGGTACATTCCCAGAAGTTTTCCAGAAATTTCTGAAGTCCCAGCTAGGTCATGTGTTCCTTCTCCCTGCTCCCACACCTTTATCACAACCTTACTGCAAGAAAGTAACACAGCAGGGACCGCAGTTGTAAAAGCTGAAACCTAAAGCCTGAAGTCCAATCCCAACTCCGGTATTTACCATCTGTGTGACTTTAAATAAGTGACATGGCTCCCTCTGACTTAGTTTCTTCATCTATCGAATGAGGATATCACTAGTAACTACCTCATAGGGCTGACATGAGGACTGAATGAGATAATCCATGTACGGTGCTCAGAACACTTCCTGGCATATACAGGATGCTCACTAAAAATTGGCTAGCTATGAGAGTTAATTGTCCAGTCACTCCTCTGCACTGGGGGTTCCCACAGAGCACAGTTCATGTCAACATTGCTGTTTATTCCTTGAGTTCTGATCTCAATAGATGTTGAATGAAAAAAATGTTTTACTCTTGGTGACGTTGTGGAAACCAGTTTTCAAAAGGAATTAAATGAACGTAAACAAGCCTCAAAGCTTATTTCCACACTAAGAAACAACAGATACGTTATCCCTAACATTACGTTGCATGTGGCAGGGCAATCAGTCAAGCTTTCACAGCAAATCCTCTACTCCAGTTCTCCACCTCCTCAAGTCCCTGATAAGTATACACTATATATCATTACCTAGGAAAAGCTTTGCACCAAGTTGATGGAAGACTGCAAAAAGACTGTGGAACTTTGGTGCTAGAAGGACTCCTATCCTCCCATTTCATTGATGTGACTGTCCCTAGTGGCCCCGTGCTTGACATAAAGACATGCAACCAATCTTTGGAAGGTTTGAAACGAATACCCAGGGCACCTAATTTCCTGACAAAGGCTTTTGTGAGCAAATCTGCATAACTGTGGATAGTGTGGTAACTTACTGGGTAAGCTTAATAAGCAAAGAGAGGGAGCTAGGGTTACAAAAAAGCCTAGAAAAATCACTGGCCTGAGGCACCAAGCAGCGAACTGGATTCTTGCCCTCCAGGCACTGGGCTGCTGTGGGGTAGCAGAAAAGTTTTGACTTTGAATTAGAGGGATAGTGTTGCTTAGAGCCTTGGCTATGGAGTCAGAAAAATCTGGTTTCTAATCTCACCTCTGTCATTTACTAGCCATAAATCCCTGGAAAATACCTTAAGTTCTCTAAACCTCTGTTTCCTCAGCTTTAAAATGCAGATAGTAACACCTACTTTGTAGAATTTTCATGAGGATTCTATGGAAAAATTTATATAAAATGTTTAGTACACAATATTCAGTTTTTGGTACATGAAACTGTGTGGCCTTTGAAACTTCATTAGACTCTTGAGCCTTGTTTTCCTATCTGTAAATGGCATAATAATCTGTAGTTTGCAAGATGTTTGTGAGAATTAAATGAGGAAATGAATGTAAAATTTCAATAAATGTTCTTTGGGAAATACCTATAGTTGTCTGGGTGTATTGGCCTCTCCTACGTTCCTTTGTCTCTTCTGCTTGTATCTGTTCTTTCTTCTCTTCCCCCAACCAAGGATCATGGACCTTAGATTACCCACTGGTGGCCCAGTACTTCTTATTGATATGCCAGCTCAAACCTGACGTTCTTGTTAGTGCCCTGTGCTTCTAGTTTTATTCCTGCAGTCAAAAACTCACAGTTTTTTAATTTTCATCCTATCTAAATATCAGTAAGGAAAGCAATCTGATTAAAGCAATTCAAAATAAGATCAAGATAACAGATAAATTAACTTAAAGACATCTGCATTTTATAAATCATTCTAGGAGAAATAGTCTTACATGAAAAAAAATCTATAGAATTTGTTAAGTCAAAGACATCAGCAACATCTATTGGGAAGATAAAGATACAGAAGAAATATTTGGGGACAGTATACTTTTCTCCTCTGGCAACATTTACCTCAGTCCATAAAGAGAAAGAAAGGAGTCAGCACCTCCACTTCAGAAAGGATGCAGCGAGCAACAAGTATTTTTAAGATGAGTGGAGAGGTAGATATTTGGATTTGGGTCTCTTGTAGGTCTAAGTATTTCCCATTCATACAGAGATATACTATAGAGTCTTCTACAGAGATATGTTCTGCAAGATCTCATTTTTTGAGACAGCCTCAAGTACCAAAAGCATAGGCTTTTTCCTTGAAAGCACAATGGAACCCTCTATTTTTGTCTTGGCTGGAAATGAAAGGGAATGCTTCCAAATCTTTCAGATCCTCAGATGTCTTCAGTTTGGATGGAATAATATGAAAGATGAAGGCTGGCGGGGACGTGATTGAAGTCTTTAAAGTCACGAAGGGCCTGCGCAGAGTGAATACAGACTTGCTCACCAAATCTCCGGAAGTTAAAGCCAAGGGCAATGCCTTAAATCTTAAAGGGCTAACTTAACTAACACTTCATTGCAGCGTAACAAATGTTCCTGCAGTGATGTAAAGGAAATGCCATAGAATTCTAAGAAACGGAGTGGAGTAGCAAGTTTGTGGGAGTTCACCTCAAGAGGTGCTGACTGGACAGGTGAATAAACTCCGCAAGATTTGTTTACATTCCACATTGAATCTGCAGTTGAAAAATTAGCATTATAATACTTCCAAGATTCTCTGACATTCTACAGCTTTGTACACATTTAGCAAAAATTAGAGATGCTTCTGGGTACATCCCTATCTTTTAGAGGCTGGCATCCTGTAGAAATATAAGTTCCTTAGCTTCGAAATTGGAGACTCCCCGTGGGATCCAAAGGGACTCAAGTTTGCAGGTCCTTACTTTTCATGAGACAAGTTTACCCCGGGGAAAGTAATTTATGAATTCTTAAACTAATTGAAATCCATTTTATACTAATTGCACACACTGTCATGTGAAAAAAACAGAACAAGAGAATGTTCAAAACCTTAGATTTATCAGATATTCCTGACGAAGTCACTATTACTAGCAACAAAGATATATACCCTTAGTTTGAGCTTCAATGTATTTGCTTTTGACCTACAGTAATTTTATTAGTTTCAAAAAACATACTGCTCAATTCAAAATGGATTGAGCACTTGTTATAGCAAATGTATATTGATTTCATTAAAACTGCATTAATTTCTTTAAATTTCAGTAACAATGGATTCATTTTCAGAAAGAAAGGGCTGGAAAATGTGCAGTCATGTAACCTGATAATCTCACATGAGTGGTATTTAATATTGCTCCACAGGAAATTTTTCCCTGTATACTTTTAAAGCAGAAATTTCCAATATTAAGTGATGTATGCAGTGCATATGAAGCATTCAGAAGAAAAGAAAGCTCTCTAATTTAACTCAAGGTCACATGCACACTGTCAGAGCAAAGAGGGAGTTGTGAAATTATCCAGGGAACTTGAAGCAGTCTAGACAGTCAATCCAGATCATTTAAAAAGATATGTTAAAGATGCTCATAAGAGTAAGAGAGTTATCTGCTAATACGAAGACACAATTTTAGGACAAATCAAATTTAGTGTTGTTTAAGAGCCTTGAGGTCTTTGCTTGAAATTCATTTTATTAGAAACGTACAATTAAACAATGTTCCCATAGATAGGAAATCATTTAATAAATTAATACATTTTATTCATTTATCATACACACACAGAGTCATAGAAATATGTTTAAAGATAATCTAATGTTCGTAAATTTTTGTATAATTTTTTTCCTATCGGATGGAATTGATCAAAGCCTAAAAAACTCAGTGCATTACATAAAATTCCAAGCAAAGCCTGGAAGGAGCACTTGGGAAAGGAAGAAACCAAGGTTCTCTCATCAAATCTTCCATTGACTAAGTTTTGGCAAGTCCTTTATTCTTTTTCAGTTTTTTCATTTGTGAAATGAAGAAGTGAGAGCTGGAAGGACAGAATAGATAACCTCTAAGTATGGCTTAACATAAAGTCTAATAAAATGTATCTACGCACATTTATGTTATATAGACCCACTACAATGTAAGTGTGTAACAGCTAGCTAATTATATATAACTGGGAGAATAAATAGCAAATTAATAAATTATTCTTTTGTTTACTCTTCTCCAAAGGATAATTGCTCAGTAGCTCAATTTTCCAATTAGTAGGAACTCATGCAATGATTATTGAATTGAATAGACTGTGACCCATAGTACGTAGAAAGCAGTTTGAATGTCTACCGAGTAAGCTTGGATTTCACACATCTTGCATTCCATGCTAGGGAAATCAGCCTCAGAAAGTATTTTCCACTATTTTCATGGCTTGGATAAAGGTGGTAGATTTCACTAACAAATAGCTATCTTCGAGAACAGAAATATAAACAAAATCACTGCTTGTATGTGAGTGGGTTCTCCTTTCTGATGCACACTGAAGGCCAAATGTGTAGGTACACCTTACCCGTGCAAAGGCTCTCTCAGGTAAACTGACATGCTCATTCTGCCAGTGGAAGGTCATGCCCTTGTCTCTCTTTGCATTCTCAATATTGTCTACATTTCCATTGCTGTCATCATCATTCTGGGTCACTCCTGGATGATTTCTTTGCCCCCAGAACTGTGCTAATCAATATAGTAGTCACTAGCCACTGTGGCTACTGAGCCCGAATCACGGCCAGTTCAAACTGAGATGTGCTTTAAATGGGTTCAAAGATGTAGTCTGAGAAAAGAACACACAATAATTCATTACTAATGTTTTATATTGATTACACATTGAAATGAGAGCATACTAGATAAATTGGGATAAATAAAATAAATTTGAACCTTGAACAATGTGTTAGGGGCACTGACCTCCATGCAGTCAAAAATCCATGTATAAATTTGACTCCCCCAAAACTTAACTACTAATAACCTTCTGTTGACTTGAAGCCTTACCAAAAACATAAACAGTTGATTAACATGTATTTTGCATGTTACATATATTATACATTTTGTTCTTAAAATAAGCTAGAGGGAAAAGACAGTGTGTTTTCAAAAAGTTGCAAATCTTCAAAAGAACCCAGTAAATTTATTTTTTAAAAATCCACATGACGGACACACACTCATCAGACCTGTGTTGTTCAAGGATCAACTGCATGTTAGTAAAATGAATTTCACCTGTTTATGTTTACTTTTTAAATCGTGATTTTCAGGAGATGCAAACTCACTGAAGTAGGCCTACATTTACGGTTCACATTTTATTTTTGTCGGACAGCACTGCTCTCAAGGGCCTGTTGCAAGTGACGCTTCCTCCAGGCTTTTCTGGTACTTTAATCCCATCCACATGGCCTACACACTCCTTTTAACTTGCAAGGCCATCTCCTACTCACACCACTCCTGTGTCACTGTCATACAAGGAAACTACCTCTTCCTTCCCTGAATGCATGGCTTGCTGCCCTTTTTCTCCCCACCCCCATTTGTGCCGAGGCTCCTGACCAATTTCATATGTCTCATATTTATTGATTTTACTTCTGGGCTCTGAGCTATAGTTCCTCCCCTCTTGGAATATAAGACAAGGAAATAGTAAACGATGATACAGGTAATAAGTACCAGGACCGGATGAGAACAGGGCACTGGAGGGTCCACAGATGGGCCCCTAACTCAGGCCCAAGAGTTTAGGAAAGAGCAGCAGAATTGAAGCCCGAGTTGAGGTGTAAGGAATGAGCAGGAGTTTACTGGGCAAATGTCAGGTGAGATGGGGGAAGACAGGGCCTTCCAGGCAGAGAAAAATGGGCCAAGACTAGGAGTAAGAGAACACCTAAGTCCCTTAATGAGATTAAGAAAGTGATACAGGTGGGAAAGGAGACAGGAAGTTTGGGCTATAGGGCAGAGCTGGCCAGATCGTGAAAGCCATGCCAAGGAGCTTGGCCATATATACTCCTGCGCATTTTCATCTTAGCTATCTGCTGTGGATTGACTCTATTCATGGACCCAATTCTCAGCTTTTTCTGTGTCCTTGCTCCTTGTCATGTAATATTGCAGTACCTCTCACTAAGCAGGCCTTCTGTTCTTCACCCTGGAATCTGGATGTGGGCATGTGACTTGCCTTGGCTAATAGTACGTTAGAGTGTTAAAAAGGTGCTTGCGCATTTTGCCTCGTGCTTTGCACCCTGCTATTGTCATGAAAGGAATATGCCCAGGCCAGCCTGCTAGTCCCAGAAGGAGAATGAAGGACGTGAAGAGAGCTGAGTCACTCTGGCCAACTTACCTAGGGCCATACTTGACCAGCCTATAGCCAGCCAACCCCTTGACATGTGAGAGAACCCAGCCAAGATCAGCCAATCCACCTAACAATCCAGATAAACAAACTCTACATGTTTATTTTGCATGTAGATATTTGTTACTCAGCATTATGTGTGGGAAGGAATAACTGATGTGCTAGCCACTTAGATTGTATTTGAAGACAGGACCATGTCTTTTCTACCTTTTCCCCAGTGCTCAATAAGCAACTAGTTATTGACAGATTTAGACTTTTCTTGGTTTATCAAAGATTTTAATCCCACATTATACAGTCATAAAAAATAGGAGCCTTCTAAAGCCAGTGCTGATGACCTTTCTAAAATTTCCCAGCAAGGAGAAAGAGAACACCTATTCTTCCTCCTTTGCTCTATTGAAAGGTCCTATTGGCAGTTCCTGAGAGGGGAAAGATGAGGAGGCTCAGTGTGATTGCTCAGTGGGTTTTCTAAACCAAAGAAAAGTCTGCTGGGCTCTGGTGAAAAGTGGCACACACACTCTAAAGAGGAACTGACATAGGAGAAATGTCCAGTGCAGCTTCTGGAATCTAAATTTCATTTGACAGTTTTTCTAGAATGCCTGTCCTTCCCAGTAAAGCTTGGTTCTGACAGATGCTAAAAAGACTGGCAGAGAAAATCACTGAGCTTCATGGACTTCTGTCAGGTGGGTCAGAGTTGATGGCATTGTGCCACAGTCAGTTTTCATCACCAAAGCAGTGAGGAAGGCTACTCAAAATATCCAGCTTCACTCAGTTTTGTGTAGCTGAACTTCCAAATGCCACTAGAAATCTAAGAACTGATGTTAGTCTCCGCTTTAGATCTCCTGGAAACTTTCCTAGATTATCAAGAGTTACTGAACATTTAAAGTCCTTTCTTAATAAGTCATGGTGATATATAGATGCTGAGAAAGACACATAAGGGGTGAGAAATATCTGCCCTCTTTGGAGAGTCAGCACAGTGCTGTGGTCTGAAGGATAAAACCATGTACCCAAGCCTACAGGAGGGGAGTCCCTGCCCTTACGATGACAATCTTCCACAGTGAATCAGAAACGGAAAGTCACATTTGGAGTCACCTTGCCTGGGTCTGAATGCAGCTCTTCTGCTTATCTGCCACATGACCTTGAGCCAGAAAACTTAGTCTTTAAGCTGTCTTGTAGGATGTTTGCTCTCTTGTATGATGGAAGTGAGAATAGTACCAACCTTAATGAATTGAGGTGAGGACAAAATGAGATAAAACATGAAAAGTTCTTGACACAGTGCCTGACACATAATAAGTTCTCAGTACATGGTGTCTGTTATTATTAGTGATTTCTCTAGTCTGTGCAGACCTTGAGAGCCAGGTAGTAAGCAATACTGGTTCAGCTTGTCCTATAAGAGAATGATGGGCAGAACGCTGTGTTAACAGAGATGAATCTTTAGGGGAAGTTGCAGTTGAGCTTACTGGTAATTGCCTATCCCATTATGAGACTTGCATTGGCTGTAGATGACACTGACACGCCACCATTATTGCCATCATCCCTAATGTGAGTGGCAGCCAAATTGTTCTGAGAGTGTTTTATGCTCACCTACCCCTACTCTTTCAAGGCTAGACCATGGTCTAGTAGAAAAGGAATTTCCTCAACTGTGGAAGCTGCTCTGGGTTAATGTTCTCAGACCCATGGGCTGGAGTCTGGCATGATGGTAACGTTCGATGAAGTAGAGGCTCAACATTTCAGTGGGTCAGTGGCCACAGGGGACTAATATAGTTTTAATAAGTGCAAGGTGTGTGTGCTCTGCAGTGTATATGTGTGCATATGAAGGGTATGTGGCTTTTACTTCTTTAGTTGTTTAGTTTCTTAACAGATATTTACCATATGTCTGATGCATGTGAGGCACTATGCCGTAAGTAAAGTAGATATGCCCACACTGCTGAACTATTTACAAGCAGATTAATTTCTTGATCTTCTTCTGCAAACTGTTTTCTTGCTATGTGGTTTCTTGCTAGATTCAGTCAATGGGTTGTACTAGAAGGAGGTCTCATAACAGGAAGAGGAGGAGAAGCAATGGTATTTCTCACCACATCCCCCACCTCCTGCTTTGAGAAGTGGCTACGTCTCCTCTGTGTCCTCCTTCTGACAGGTAGCTTCTGTCCCACGGGGCAACCTAGATCTTGGGATCATGTAACAATCCCTCCTTTCTTTGTCCTTCTAGCCATAGGGGAGGTAATAGCTTCTTACTCTTGCTTAACTTTGGGTTGTTTTACTCTCAATTTCTTCAACAACTTTGTAACTAGTTTCCTAACTAAATCCTTTGGTTGAACTATCTGATGTGGTCTCTGTTTTTCTAACTAGACTTTGAGTGATATGATGTCAGTGCTTTACATTTGAGGAGGGGAGAGGTGGCAAATATAATTCAAATAGTCCTGCAAATACATCATGACATTTTGTGATATGCTATGAAATACAGCCACAGTGAGGGCATGTAACCAGGTAGGGAGCCACATTTATCTAGTCAAGGTCTTGCTACTCCAAGGAAGTCCACCCACCTGCAGCACTGGCATCCTCAGAAGCTTGTTAGACATGGAGAATCTCAGATCCTGCCCCAGTTATAGCTGCTTCCGACCCTGCAGTTCAACCACCTTCCCAGCTCAGAGGAGTGATCTAGCCGTAGCATCTACTTTCAGTCTGATTGTTGTGGTTCAGTCCTCTCAGCTCTCGTCTATTGGGATTGCACAGCATCAGTGGTGGCCTTGAATCTCAGCTCCATTCCAATAGGAAAAACTTGCAGCGCTGATCCCGCCCGAGCAAACACTGCAGGCCAGACTTTAGGCCCAAAGCAAGGCAGAGGGTGGAGATTAGGGTAATTCAGGTAGAAGAACCAGAAAACTGCTTCTCTGATGGCTCTTTTGGGGTAGGTGGAAGCTGAGCCCTAAAGGACTGGGTCTTTGAAATGTACCGAAGCATGCTGTGGGAAAGTAAATACTTTTCCAGAGTGACCATATCTTGTATCAGCCAACGTAGGACATTCGATCGCCGTAACATTTCCACACCAGTAAACTTCAGGTGAAACTCATGTGCATTGTTTTTCAGCCCACAGTGGAAGAAGCTGTCAGAAAGACAGCAAATGTGCACATGTGGAGGGCAGGTTTTTAATGATAATCTCTTTTGTTTTCTGATTTTTTTAAATTAAGGTATCATTGATATACACTCTTATGAAGGTTTCACAAGAAAAACAATGTGGTTACTACATTCACCCTTATAGAGTCCCCCCCCCACACCCCACTGCAGTCACCGTCCATCATCGTGGTGAGATGCCACCGAGTCCCTGCTGACCCCACCACACACCATGTGTACCAATCATGATACCCCCCAATCCCCTTCTCCCTCCCTCCCCACCTGCCCTCCCCAACCCCTCCCCTTTGGTAACCACTAGTCCCTTCTTGGAGTCTGTGGGTCTGCTACTGTTCTGTTCCTTCAGTTTTGCTTCGTTGTTATACTCCACAAATGAGGGGAATCATTTGGTACTTGCCTTTCTCTGCCCGACTTATTTCACTGAGCATAATACCCTCTAGCTCCATTCATGTTGTTCCAAATGGTAGGATTTGTTTCTTTCTTATGGCTGAATAGTATTCCATTGTGTATAGGTATCACCTCTTCTTTATCCATTCATCTACTGATGGACACTTAGGTTGCTTCCATTTCTTGGCTATTGTAAACAGTGCTGTGATAATCACAGGGGTGCATCTGTCTTTTTGAATCTGAGAAGTTGTTTTCTGTGGGTAAATTCCTAGGAGTGGAGTTCCAGGGTAATGATAATCTATTTAATTTTTTATCAGTTCCCTCCCACCTCCCAGACCTAATGGTTGATTTTGGATATGATCTATTATCTAGAAGTGAGAAGAGTGGGAGAGGAGCAGAGTCCGGAAGTGGAAGCCACATCAAGGCCCACCTGCGCCATTCCGTGAGCTGTGCTAATGTGTGCCAGTGCCTTAATGTTTCTGAAACTCACTTGTTTCATGTGCCAAATGAGACTGAAAGTCCTGATTGATTGGTTTGTGGTATGGTTCAGATGGCATAAGAATGTGTCCTATAAAGTGAAAGGAACTAACTTGCGTTGAAAACTACACTTAAAGCAAAGTAAACCGGAAGACTGGGTTGGGGGTGGGGGTGAAAGTGAAAGGTGCCAAAAGTGTGATTAAAGTGAAAATGCTGTGCAGCTAATGTGCCTGGGTCAAAAGGACTGAAGACTGCACAGTGTCCTTATAAATACTTGTGTGTGTCTGTGTGTGTGAGTGTGTGTTTTAATGCTAGCCTGTACATATTTCAACTATACCCCTGGCTCTCAAGCCTGTGTTGAATTGTGGCTGCTCATATACTTCTTTCTTTACTTGTGGCCGTGCATGTTGAGATTCATTCAGTGAATAGTTACTGGGCACTCACTCTATGGCAGGCAGCTTTCTAGTGTCTGGGATACTCACTGAACAGAGCAGACCCTAAACTGTTCTCACGGAGTTTAAATTTTAGCAGGGCCACGTTACTGTACCAGTGACCCTCCCGGTTACACTCGAGTCTATCAGGTATCTGTCAGCTCTGACTAAGGATGTGGAATCCAGCTGGTTCTTGGTGGGATAAATATGAACAGCCCTACTTCAGTTGCTTGCTGGTTGTATTGCTGTCTGTCCAGCTCTGGTTGTACAGCAAGTTAAACGTTTCCATATTCACCCCATTTCTAGGTATCCTTTTCATGCTATGCTCTCCAGTGACTGAGGCTTCTCTTTTGACTGTATCAAATCTATTGCCATCCTCTTGGGTTGAAGCCTTCTGTTTACATGATATGTCTTCATCTCTTCACTTACTTATTTGTTCACTCATTCTTTCAACTAATATGTATTAAGAGTATTAGGCTAGTTGCTATACTAGGAACGAGGGCTAACGCTATGAATAAGACAGAGGATGATCCTGTCTTCACATACCATCCTTTTTAGTGGGTGAGCCAACAGACGCAATTAATCACTCAGTTGCAGTTGTGGAGAGGACTATACAGGAAAAGGGGGCCATATTAGTAGAGTCTTTAATAAGGGTACTTAGACTAGGACGATCAATTCATTTCCCTGAGAAGACATTCAAATTGAGTTCTGGATAACTGGGGGTAGGGAGGGTACTAGTAGGCAAGGAGGTTAAGTAAGAACATCGTATGTAGAGGGGCACCATGTGTAAAGGCTCCAAGGCAGGAATGAATTGGCATATGTGAGAAGCCGCAGACCAGCTGGTAAACTGTTACAGCTGACCACACAAGAGATGAAGTTCGCTTGGTTTAGAGTGGTATCCTGTGTGAGGGAGAGGAACGGATAAATTTAACAGGTATCAGAGAATGAAAATTGGCTGGATATAACGACTGAGTGGATATTGGTGGTAAAGGGAAGATCAAGGATGCCACCCAGGATTCTGGCTTGAGCATCTGGGTGAATGGTGGTATGAGGAGAGACACACTGGAGGAGGACTTGGTTTTGGAGACAAAATGACTTTAGGTTTGAACATATTGGATTGCACTGCCTTTAAAACATTCAGAAGATGTTGAGCAGGTAGTTGGATACACAGGCAGGGAGGTCAGAGGTAAAGTCGGGGCTGCAAATTACTGCTGACAATTACCTCAGTCATTATTGGGTAAACACTTCAGATACTGGAATAATACTTTAGATCTTGACTGATAGAAAGAGCATCATATCAGTCCCCTGTATGAAATGAGTATTCCAATTAACATTCTTTTCAATGCCTCTTGACACAGGATTAGATTTTCACAATGCCTCCATATTAAACCTCAGGCATTCAAGTGTACGATGCCAAGTTGGTGTGTACAACCACACACCTGGTTATGATTATAATGAAATGTGTCTACTGTACATTTTGCCAGTTGCCTCCCGATGTCCTTTCACCCTTCGTCCCTAGTAACAGAATCTGTACTAGTAATGTAGTACCTGGCCTCCTTTGGAGTGCTCTACGGCCCTGTGATGCGGGTGCTTGCTGGTGAGATGTGAAGAGTAGTACTGTGTGGGTGGGGACCTTAACGGGTGGGAGACAGAGGGGGCGGGGGAAACCTCCTGTCCTCCTGCCTGCTGCTTGGAATCCAGATACAATGTCTGGAAAACCAGCTGCCATTTGGGATTTTGAAAGCCGTTTGTGTGACAGAGCAAAAATATAGAAGGGCTCTGGGTCCTGATGACTTCATGGAGCCTCAATATTAACCTTACATTGACTAAAGTATGTCTTCTTTTACCTAAAATGGGGTGCATTTACTCCACATTTGGCAATTAGCTGGACACTTCACTATAATGCAACCATTATAACATGAAATTTGGTGTGAAAAGAATAGGCTTGGATCTCATTCAAAAAAAGTTGACTGGGGGACTGCCAGTGGAATCTTGTTTTGATACTTCTTATCTCCTGCAAAAAGCCTGATTCAGTGCAGTGTCCAGGCAGGGATCAGGAAGATGAATGACTGAGGAGTGAATGGTAACCCGGAACTCCAACAGAAGACAATGCAATGAATTAGTGATTTAAAAAAAATACTCGTAGGTTGTATCCATGAGATTTTGCTGACAACACACTACCCCAAAATTTAGTGACTTAAAACAATAACCATTTATTTAGTTTATGCCTTTGCAGATTGGTAATCTGGGCTGAGCTCAGCTGGGATACTCTGGGTGAGGCTTGGCTGCTCTTGGCTGGAGCTCGTTCAGCCATCTGTGATCAGTGCCCCTTCAGCTGGGACTGACTGACTCATGGCTGGGGTGCTTTGGTTTCTTCTATACAGTCTCTTATTGTCCAAGACTTGTTCACTTGATGATGGTCACAGGGCTCCCGAAAGAGTGGCTGGAAGTGTGTAAGACTTCTTGAGGCCCAGGCTTGGAACCAGTACAAGGTCACATCTGTAATGTTCTATTGGTCATACAAGGCCAGCCTAGATTTAGGAGTGAAAAAAAAAATTGTATTTCTTGATGGAAATTGGGAGAATTTGTAGCTGTTTTTGCAACTACCATGCAGATGCCTAAAGACCTATTTTAAAGGAAAAATGATGAGGGATTAAGATGTCTGAACATCCTTGGTAGGAAATGCAACTGAAGTGTTCAGAGTGTGGTTGTGCAATTAGAACTTGATTCAAATCCTGACTGTGTTGTTGACTGGCTGGGTTCCTTACTTATAAGGACTATCCCATGGGTTTGTGAGGAGTATATGCATGTAAAGCTCTTAGCACAGTGCCTGGCATGTTCATGCTAAACAAGAATAAAAAGCAACTGTTAGAGTTGTTACTATTATGGTGTACTTCTGAGGCATAGGGCCTGGATTGGAGACAGGATTTACCGGGACTGGAGAAGGAGGGCTGGGCAAGAGAGACGCTGGCTCAGGTTGGCAGAGGAAGAAAGGGAGTTATTACAGAATTATGTAGTAGACAAGGGCAAGACAGAATTTGGGGTCAGACTAGGGATTCATCATAGTTATAGGCATGCAAGTGAGCACCAGGCTTCCAGCAACAGTAATGGTTAATATTTATTGAGCACTTACAATGTGCCCAACCCTATTCTAAGTGCTTTTATAAGCATTAACTTACTTAATCTTAATAATACTCTTGGTGTTTTTGTTAACCCCATTTCATACTTGGGGAAGTGGAGGCACAAAGAGATTTTTTTTGTACATTGCCCAAGGCTACACAGCCTGAGTGCTGAGCCAAGTACCAGCTAGGTCTGTCTCACTTCTGACCTCAAGCTCCCAGCACCCTCACTATACTATGGGATGGTCCTAAGAGGGAGCCAATGTCAGGCAAGTGGGGTTCAGAAGTTTCCAGAAAGGCAGGGAAGATTCAAGCAGGCCACCAGAAGAAACATAGCTGAGGAACTGCTGGGACAGAGGTAGGGGGAGGAATGTCTTAATAACTGAGATCTTCTATATAGCTCAGCACTCCCATTTGCACTCTTTCTGTCATTAAAGTTTCCAGTCCTCAAAATGAGGAAGGTGAGAATTACTTTCCCTTCACAACTCAGCTACTCGAAAGAATAATCTCCACTTGTTGGCCTCACTTACTCCCATCCTTTGCCTTAGCCCGCTGCAGCCTAACTCCCAGCCCCTGCCTCCGCCAAGGTCACCAGTGACCCTGGACGGGCACATCCAATGGCCTCTCTTCAGTCTTCATTGCTTGATGTTGAAGAGCTGTGGTTTCTCACTTATTGAAACGCTTCGCTCCCTTCCCGATTATCTGCCTAGAGGAGACTCCCACCTTTTATCAAGCATGGTCTCAGGTAACCTACTTTCCTGGCAATGTAGATTCCTCCCCTCAGCTTTTCTGGCATTTACAGTGGCACATTCCTGTTCCTGTAGCCAACTGCAGACATCTCCACTGTTTCAAAATTTGTTTCCCCTCTTTCTTTGAATGACAAGAACATAAATACAGTCTCTGACTTGTAGTCTAGAATATGGGAATCTGAAGAAGAGGTGGTAACTATCACTTGTTGAGCCCACAGTGCCAGTACTTCTTTATATACAACATAACCAATGTTCACCACAGAATTCTGAACTAAGTAGTACTATTTTTATTTTACAGATAAAGAAACTGAGTCTCAGAGAGAAATTAACATACAGCTGGTAGAGGAGGAATCCGGATTCCAGGATACAGGTTGTTTTGACACCAAAGACATTTTTTTCCTGCTACCACATGCTGTCTCGCATAATTCACAAATTGTATTCCATGGGATCAATAGCACTGTCTGAAAAAACACAACAGCCTAATCTGCATTTATTTATTTGTTTGTTTATTATTTATTTACTCTTATTGCCTTTGGAACACAGCAGAACCTGGCTACCTGATTAAGGAGAGTTAAAACACAGTCCTGCTTCTCAGTTGCCAAAGGACTGAATTCTATTTGGGTGCCTGGGGGTCTTTTTTTCTGTAATTTGTAGCCAGACTCTGTCCTTAATTAGAATATCCCTGGGATTTTATGAGGAGGGGAAAAATGCACTGGTGAAATTACAGATCAATAGCCCTTTCACAGGACACAGATACAGAGCAAGCAATAGTTCAGAGATTAAAAATTGCAATCCAGGCATGAAAGCACCCTGGAAAAACACATATTTTATCCCACTCCCCTTTGGGATCATTGAATGTCACTGAAGCCAATAAGTTAGAACTTAATATGTGAAGCTTAATGGGTGAAGTAGCATATTAATGGAGGAAAACGAGAGGCATTTCTTGACCTGGTAATTTGGAAGGAGAGTAGGTGAAGTGTGTAAATTAAAGAAAATTCAAAGGTGAGTCATTTTGGAAATGTATAGGAGTCATATATCACACTAACTGCAGCTCAGAACTGTGGACCTCACCCCTGAAATCCATTAGAGCAGGCTTCCCAGCATTTTTACCATTTTAATACTTGCATCTGTTGTTTGCTTGATTTTGTCATATGTGGTCTATGTTTATTTAAAACTTCAAATGAATTAAAATGATTCTTTCTCTGAAGTTTTAATGATGTTCCCTTGAGGTAATTAGAGACACTTCGTGGTGGGAGGCGTCTCAGGGCTGGGAATTATGGCATTATGGAAATAAAAGCCACGTGCTACCTCCTTCCATTTTTAATTTGGAAGGAACAGCTGGATGTAGTGTTTAAGCACTGAGGCTAAAAAGAAAGGAAACTCAGTGATCCAAGGGAGCGTCTAAATGAGAGGTGGGAGCCGTGGTGACCTCTGAGGTCTTTGCCCAGATGTAAGTAGGGACTGGCTTTGTAATCACAGGAAAGGAGAACCTGTGCCAGGCTCTGTGATACGTGGTGGGCATTCAGTGGTGAATCAAGAGAATCTCTATCCTCAAGAAACTGACATTCTGTTGGGAAAGACTGATAACCAATAAATTAATATTTTGTCAGCTTGTGCTGTTATTAAAAAAAGGAGAGAAGCCAGATAAAGAAGATAGTTTTTGATGGAAGAAGGACTCTCAGATGGTACTGTTTGAATAAAGGACTGGTCTGTACCAAAAATCAGTTACTGGTCTGTAACAGTACAATGTATTTGTTAACTGAGGTCACAGGATGGCTAAAAGAGACAGTTCACTAGAATGCCATTTGACCTCCAACCCTACCTTTGGCTGTACTATCAAATGGATATTTAGGAAAGACCCTTGAACACTCAGAGTCGCATTGCCAGAAAGCTACCGTATGTATCCTGGTCTCGAAACATTGCATAGTCCTAGAGCCTTGTTGATAATATGAATCTGGGATAGTAAGGACCACTGAACAATCCCAGCTTGGACACTGATTTAGTTTATCATTGCACCTGGTCCCCAGTGATGACAAGAACAAGCAAGGAAATTATCCAACTTCAGGGAAAAACAAATCAAGATGCTTGGACAATATAGTCATTCTTTTCGACAGGTTGTCATAGTGTGTTAAATAAAATTTCTCATCTACACATCCAAGGGCCTGCAGTAACATGGCTTAGAAGCTTCAGCAAGAATAGAATTGGCTACTTAGGGGAAGTTTTACCTTTAAGCTTAGAAACCTAGAAAGCCACTTGTTTACTTAAGCAAGCCATTATACATCTGCCTTCTGATGTCTGAGTCTTCTCCAGTGTATTCCAGGTTTTTTGCCTTGGTTAAGAATTCTTTTTTTTATTTTTATTTTATCTGTAAGAAACAGAACTCATTCAAACAATCTTAAGAAAAACTAGAGAGATTTTTAGGGAGATACAGGGCAATCACATGAAACCCAAGGGAAGGAAGTCAGTTGAGGCTCACAAGATACTGGAACCCCAACTAGAAAATCATAAAGAATGGGAGGTATTTTCTCTGCTCTCTGGAATATTGTAGTCTCTTGTCTTTGCCTCTCTCTGCTCATTTGCTTCATCTGTGTCTCTCTCTGAAGAGTGGCTTTCTAGGTTTCTCTGAGCACATGGCTGCTCCAGCTTCTGTCTCTACATTACTTCCTTGTTCATTCTTAAAAAGAGACTCACTAGAACTAGTCCTATGCAATGAATAATCATGTGTAAAATGCAAGTCATAAATAAATATACATAGTATAATCTTGTTCCATAAACTGTTTTAGTATGTGTATGTATGCCCAGAAAAAAGGAAACACATGCACTAAAGTGTTTCTGTGCTTATATCTAAGTGATAGGACTTTGGTTGACTAAAAATTTTTTTTTTATTATGTCTGCACTTTTCCACCCTTATCATATAGCATTTTTGTAACTGTGAAAAATTATTGAAGAAAAACATGATGTGAACTACTTGTAGTAAATCCAAGTCATCTAAGACTAAACCCAACAATGGATCAGGCATGTGTTAGTTGGAAGGTGTGGGAAAGGAGAACTTTTGGCTATGGAAGGTGGTGGTCAACTGCACTGGGGAATGTAGCAGGAAAGACTTCACACATAGGGGCTGGATCTTCATTTCTACATGTATGTCATTGTTTTCAAGAAAACATCCTCAGATAGCTGTCAGTATAAGCATGGGAAAAGAATTTGCAAATAATGATGATATACTCCTCAGATCTCTGGATTGTCTGTCTTTTTCCTTCTTGTTTTACTTGTGCAACTGTATGTTGGCTAAGATTCAGTTCATCCTATAATATCGCGTGTATAAGACTGACTGCCCAGATGTCACCTGCGTCATCCAGGTGATAAAGCTGAGATCTTGAGTTTCATCTATTCCCTGACTTGCCTCCTTCTTGGAAGACATCAAAGTGAATCTTGTAGTTTTATCTCCCTCTATAAGACATAGTCTGAACAAACTGCTTCTTAGAGCCCTTCTCTTGTTCCCATGATCCATAGGATCAAGTCCCCCCGTAGCTTAGTGTGGCAAAGTAAACCCTCAGGGCCCTGGGTCCTGCCTGCTGGCCATCCCATTCCCTACTACCCCCCACCCCCTAAATGCCCTTTACTTCACTCCAGCAGCACTGAACTGCTTGCAGTTCTCTTAACACCCCCTAGCATCTCACACTTCCTTGCATTTGTATATGTTGTTTTACCTTCTGGAATCTCCCTCTCTTCCCTTATCTGCTTGGAAACCATCTTTCTTTCTGCTCAGGTGTTGTGTCTTTTGGGTAGATGGCTTTGAAATTTCAAAAGGAAACTTTATTGTCTGTGTCCCTTTGCTACTTCAAGCACCCTAGTATTGCTTCTACAAAGCCATATAACAATTTGTTTGTTTACATGCCTATCTCTCTTCCTGGAAGGCAAAAACTATCTCCTGAGGGCAAGAACCATTTCATTGTTTCTGAGTCCTCAATACTTGTTCTAATAGGAGCTAGATAAATGTTTCTTAAATGAATAAATATATAATTTTAACTTGGGATTCCTGCCAATATTGTGTATTGGAAGGTACAGTGGATTAAAGTATAAGGGAAAAGGAGAGGATATACTGTAATAGACGCTTTATAGGCATTATCACCTTTAATCCCCCAACAGCTCTGTGAGATTTTTATTATCCATCCCAAGAGGTTAAAAATTTGTCCCAAGCCATGCTTCCAGAACAAGGCAGAACCAGGATTTGAATTTGGCTCCAAAGCTTGTGTTCTTTTAACCACAGAATCTCAGCAAATCTAAACCTTTGTCTGCTTGTACTAATGAGCGATGTGACCTAAAGCAGTTCACCTAATATTCATTACGGTCAGGTTTTCACATCTGCAAAGAAAACCAATTTCTAAGGAAGTTGTTCTCAGACCCTGGCTGCACCTGAGAACCCCTGCCAAGTCTTTATAAAATACTGATGTATAATTTCCACATCAGAGGTGCTGACATCATTGCTGTGGGGTGGTGCCTGGATGTTAGCATTTGTCCAGAGCTCCCAGGTGATTCGTATGTGCAGCCAGAATTAAGAAGCACTGCTCTAGCTCAGTACTTCTCAAGCTTTAATATGCATATAACTCATCTGGAGATCTTGTTAAACGAAGATTTTGATACAGTAGGTTGTGGGTGGAGATCTAGTTTCTGCAATTCAGACTTTCAGGTGTGGCTGATGTTGCTCGTTTTCTGACTCCATGTACTTTGAGGAGCAAGACTTAGGGTAGGGAGCCCACATCCTATGTGACCAAATCTAAAGCACTCAAAGACACTTGTTGCTGTCACCTCCACTACATAGCCAAGTGCAGCTTCCCTCGTCTATTCAACTAAGCTTCTAGGGACCTATGGTCTTTGACACTGAGTGGCCCTCATCACCATCACCTTTCCTGCTGGGGCTGGCAATGGCTCTGGTTCAACTTTCAGTATGTTTCCAGAGCTTAGGAAGCAATCAGGAGAAGACCTCACTTGGGGCGCAGTTGAAACAGGTCCTGGAGCCAGCAATCAGGGCAGCAGATAGTACCAACCCAAACACCGGGGAATCCACAGTGATCCACAATGGACATGGCAATGAGGCTGGTTGAGATCTGGAGGCTGGTACAGTAAGGGGTGCATTAGGAGGGCAAAGGAAAGTGATGGCAAGGAGTGAGGGAACTGTTAAAGTTTGGCCAACGGCTGAGCCAGAGACAGAATGGCTTCCTATGAGGACAAGCTGTCAACAATCATTAATCGATCAATATTCACTATTTGCTATTTGCTACCTACCAATCCTGAACTGGGTGTGTGTTCTGTGGGAGGGTGTGTGTAGGATAAATGAGTCCTGTAAATGTTTGGGAGTCAGAAGAAATGTGGCTTGCAAAGGGCCTGCTTACATTGGGAAGCTAGCCTCTGAGTTCCCAGTCAATCCACAAAACCACTTAATGGTGCAAACCCACAAGTGATTTATGATTGAGAAGTGTTACATCTCGGTCGAGCAATCTCCTGGATATCCATATACACATTTCTGCAGAAATATGGATGCAGTTCAGAATGTTTGATGCTCGTATTATTAATGAGAGGGAGATCTGTCCCTTTATAGAGAAAAAACAGCAAATTTAAGTGAATGAGACATTAGGGAGAAATCTCCTCCCTCCCTGCCAAAGTTTGAGAAGCCTCTGATGCTCATTGAGGAAGGAAATGTGGAGTCTTAAGCAGCTTTCAGGGTTTTTTTTCAGGTTTGAATTCTGGTTGGTCTGGAGTCAGGGCAGGACTCAGATGGCCTCTTGGGATAACCTTTCAGCTCCTAGTGTAGTTCTGTGTTTATGGCTTGGAAAATCCAACACCTTAACTGCTCAGATATCCTAGACATGGAATGTTTTTCACAGATTTGGTAGCAGGAACACCCTATCTCTTTGTTTAGCTACTTGAAAAGGAGGATTAAAGAACAAGAACAACAAAAAAATCAGAGACTTGCCATGAATAGATGGAATGGAGCTTGTTTTGTAAGTAGTGCCTCTAAATTGTGCCCGAATTTCTTAGGGAAACTGAAGACAACACCAAGTTTGCTCTATGCAAATTCAGCAGTGCTGGGACCCCATGGCAGAAGGCCCACGTCACCCCTTGCTTGGGCAACGTTTGTGCAAAATCTTACATGGGAAGGCCTTGCTTTTTTCCAAGGGAGACACAGTGGGAATTCCTGATATGCCTCAGTATTGCTGGTAATCTGACCTGCAGGCTTGTACCTGAATACTGAGACCTTGGGGTTCACCGCTCAAATATAATACTTGGGAAATGAAGAAAAGGAGTAAAGAGACTCTTCTTAACCTTTGCAAGTCTCACGCACTATTTATATAACATTTACCACTTTTATTTTCCACAGCTCAGGATTTTGTGAAGAGAAAGGAGCAGGCACTGTTAAGCTGAAGTGTCTTCCTACAGGTTTTAAATTGTAGCCTCGCCTGTCTGAGGGCTCAGCTTACTGTATGGACACCATTTTTCAGGGGCTGATTGCCTCACAAACAACTTGAGTTCTAGTTCTTGGATAATTCCAGAAACTGGTTTTCTAATAGCTTCAGGAGAGAGAGAAAAAATTTCCCCTTAAATTAAGTAAATCACCAACTCTAAAAGACAAGTTGCTATCTGTTAAATGGAAGATTTGGAGCTCTTTCAGTCAATGTCATAATAACTGTGATGAGTTTTGATTTTCTAATCCCATCTTATTAAATAAAAATCACACTTGTACAAAGACTGGACTCAAATTAAGTTCCTATTGTCTTGCTGGTGTAACCACTAGAGGCCTGAACTTGACTCAGTGAGTTGCTATGTAAAGTCTGGTAATATTTTATAAAGTCTAGAAAGAAGGAAGCCACAGAGTCTCATTTTGACAACCTTACTAACTGTAGGTAGATAAGAAAAGCAAACACAGGTTAATGCCACCCAGGGATAAAGAGAACATGAACCTCCAGGAAATGTGATAGACAAGTGTATAAATGCTGAGGCCTCATGGAAGGCACTTGTCTCAACTAAAATGCAGGTTTCCTATGTTTGATCCTTTAATAAAAGTAGACATTTTTAGACCGGAGCTTCTAAACAGCTGAAACCTTAGAGTGTTTTAGAACTAATACACTGCACCTTGTCTTAAAATCACTGCCACGACTGAGGGCAGAGGTTGTCACCTGGCAGTGCTCAGATGACCTTTGACCTGAAAGTCGTATTTGATTTGGATGTTTGGCCCTCCCTGTGTTTAGAAATGAATTAGTTGTAACATCTTAAAATGAGGCTATTCCAAATAAACATACAGTTTTCTGAACTGTCTTGTAAAGTGGGGCAGGCTCTAAAGGATTGGCCATGTTCCCACTTGGCCTCAACTGGCTGGAACTGGGTAGGGGTTGCCCCTCATATGGGGCACACACTTTCCAGTGTGGCACAGCTGGGCCGAGGTCCACTTTGCTTGCATGTGTGGCCTCTGCGACCCCATCCGCTGTCTCCTTGTCTCCTTGACCCCCCATAAGTCTGGGTTTTGACTAAAACCAAAGTCCAAAGGCTTCAGTCCAGCCCAGGATGGCAGCCAGCGGCGGGAAGACACCGAGGTGCTGCCTGAGACACCTTGACAGTTTCTCTTCCCCTTGGTGGTGGACACACTGGTTTCTTTTTCTTCTGGCAAAGGTGTTACAGCACAGGTGGGGCCCTGGATTGAGGGGCAGGGGTTTGGTCTAGTGACAATTTCTTTTAACTAACGTGAATTCAGGGAAGCCACTTAATCTTTTTGAGTCTCAGTTCCTCCATCTGTAAAATGAAGGGTTCACCGATTCATTGATTCATTCAACTCAGATTTTAAAACACCTCTATTCTGCTCCAAAGATTTGAAGATGTGCCAAAGTATTCAATTATGAAAGGACACAAACTGATGTTGTGCAGACACGCTCTGTGTGGAAATCTAACATCTCTTTTAGAAAGGGTGAATTTGAATGCCTTTGGACAGTCTCCCAAGTCTCCCCTGCTCCTCGCCAAGCCGGCTCTCCAATCACTAGCTGGCAGTCACGGGGGTCATCAAGTGAGCCCTCTTCGCTGGGCTGCTGTCCTGCGCGGAGGTCCCCGGTTCTTCTCTCTCATTCTGCACTCTCCTCTTCTACCTTGCCTCTTTCTTTTGTTCTCATCCTGTCTCCTTCCCCCCCAGCACGGGGCTGGCCCATGGGCTTAGCTCTGAATGACTGCCGTGGGGTTTCTGGAGAGAGAGTTCTTCTGGTTTCATTTTGTTGCTTTTCATGCTCACCTTGGCAGTAAGGACACGAGCCTCAGTTGTGCTCTGTCACTGTGTTTGATGTGAGCCCCACTATCCCGCCCCCACCCCCCCCCACCCTTCTTTGCAGCAGCTGTTCTCATTCTTCTAACCAGTTTTTAAAAGGCTTGAATTTGGAAATACAGTCACTATGCGCCTCTTCAGAGCTTCATCCATAACTGTCAGAGCCTTTTCATTCCCTGTCTTTTGTATAGGTTTCTTTTATGAGCAGAGTGATTTGCATTTGTCTTTAATTCTTAATTTGTCTTTGCATTTACTGTGGATGTAACATGCAGCTGCATTTGCATTTTCCTTTCACTTCCATTCTCAGGGACTGGGGCTGTCTGAGGTGCAAACCCGGAGAGCCTCTGGAGCACGTTTACTGAGCGGTGAACTTGGCTGTTCTGGTTCATCTTACCTCCCCTCCCCTTCCTCTGGCTTGTCCCATCACACTTAGATGCTCTAAACTGTAATCAAACATTGCTTATGTTTTCCAGTCCTTTGCTTACTTAATCCATTAACAGAATATTAGACTTTTAAACAGTAGCTGTCTCCCTTATCGGAAGCCCTATGTAAAAGGTTTTATCAGATTCTTGAATATCAAAAGCTGAGGATTTAATTCTGTCTGTACCACTAACCAGTTGGGTGCATATTGTGTAGCTTTCTGCCCCTCAGTTGCTTTGCTTATAAAAGGGGACTAGTAATAATGATTCCGGCTATTTCAAAGTTCTTATAAGGTGCAAATGGTGGGATTGGTGTGGAACCCTTTGAAGATTTTCAGATTCTGGACCAATACAAAATACAGTGCCTGAGGACCCTTGAGCATCCTAGTTTGGTTGAGGATGAAGCACTGGTGCCATGGGGTTCACCAACAACAACCACTGTGTTTCAAATCATATCAGAGTTTCCCATTAACAAGGGGAAAGGGCCAGGTAAAAGTCCACCCACAGCCTCTCTCTAGGGGCTTCTCTTTAGTGCTGTGAAATAACATTTAAACAGAAGGTTAATGCCTTCCACTGAAGTTGGAATCCTGATGTGCCTACAAAAAGCATTAGTTCCAATTACTCTTCATAGAAAGGCAGAGACTGGAAGTGGCCTTATATATTCCAACATTCAATTAAAAGGCTGTTCTAGAGAAACAGATTTTTATTTTTATTTTTTTTACTGCATTGTAGAATGTTGAGAAAATTGTTAGTTGCTTCTGTAGCCCATTCTGTAGCAATATGTCACTTTTTTGCCTCTCTGAGAGGGAGGAGAAATTCAGGTCAGTGGGAACTAATTGTAGGGTATAGAGAGGTAGCTTTCAACCAAGTCCAGCGAGCCCTCCTTGCCGCTTCATTACCCCGTCATCAGAGCTTAACCCCCAGAACGTCCTTGGAGGCAGTGGAAGGGTACCTCGATCTCCTATAAAACCTTCCAGGTCCCAGAGAAAGGGCCATCCTCTTAGACCATGAACCTCTTCCCTCTCTGTCACCCACTCCTGCCCTGGAATTAGACATTTCTCTGTTAGAAATGTTTGAGACATATGGAGTTAATGGATTTATCTGAATCAGAGGGTCAGTTTGATAGTTTAGAGACTGGGACAGTTTATTCCCCGGCTAAGCATCCATTCTCTCTCAGTTCTCCATGTCATCCCTTTAATATTCCAGGAACGGTTGTTCCTGGATTTAGGAAGAAGAAAGATCTCAAATTACTTTGCAGATTGCTCTGCTGCAGATGGTCCAACTGTGGAAAATAAGGACTCTGACAGGAATCGAAGCCCTCTGCTCTTGAGACACAACCTAAAACTTGGAGGCCAGAGAATAAAGAGAAAAGGAGCTCAGGCTGTGAGGTTAGAAAAGGTCTAGAGGATATCACAACCAAGAAAAAAGACAACAAACAAGAAACCCACAATAATGTTAGGTAAACTGAACAGAACATTGTTTTTCTTGAAATTTTAGAATGAAAGGTTAGGTTCCGAGAGTTACAATTTCTTTTATAACTTACGAGCAATATTTCATTTCACTGCAATCTTTGTAGTTGCAAAAGACTCTGCTGTTTTCTTGGTGTTTACCAGAACTTTTTGACACAATTAACTCTTAACTATGAATCAGAGCTTAGGAATTGGTTTATTGTTCTTTTTACCCTTTCTCGGTAAGTGAAATGCAAACTGATGTCACTGGAAGCAGCTTCCCAATTTCAGTGGTTGGGAGGACAGGCCATTCATTCTGTAAAACTTGATGGGCTCCAACGGGGCAACTATAAATTCTCTTCTGACCTAATCCCTCGCAGGGGAGAGTGATTGTTTTTCCAGATTGCTGACTGACTTCCTTCCTGTAGTGCTGGAAAGCCTCGTTCAAAGATCTCAAAGGCTGGCTGCATCTCTTTCCTAATGAAGCACCCTTAACTTGAAGCTGGGGGAGAAGGTCCATCTGGCTTCTGCCATATGTGTGTATGCTGTCAAACCAGTAAACACAGCACAGTTTGCTGACAGTGAGGAGTTTCAGTTAGTCAGTCATAAATTAGAGATGAGATATGCTGTGTTCCTGCTGCTGGGAGCTTTCACTCTCCAGAAAGGGATCTCTACTTACCTATCCTGAAGAAGAAAACATGGATCAAGGAAAATCTGACGGGGCGCCACACCAAGTCAAGGGTACATATGCTCTTCAGAGACAGTGGGAGTATGTAGGCCCAGATTAGGAAACACCTGATTTGTATCTGCTTGCTTATGCAGTTGGGCCGTTGGCTTTTTTGTTCCAACACATATATATCTAGTCAATTGTGTTTTATCCCATTTGGGGTGGTATTGGGAAACAATTCCTTGAAGAATATTTAAAAACATTCCTGTGCTGGGTGAACATATGTATGGTTTCCCCCCAGATGTGCTGTATGCTGGTCTGATAACCAGATAGGGAGACAATAATTAAATTTTAATGCATCTGTCTTTTTAAAGAGAAAAGTGCTTTCTGACTCTTAATGGCAAAATTTCATTATTATGATTTTAATGCTTTTAGACTAAAGGAGAGTTTACATTTAGGCTGCAAAGACGCACAGCTCAACTATTCCTCTAAGATGTCTTTGTTTCATTTATGGGCTTGTGTTAAGGTGTGTTTTAATGTATTACATTTAAAACAGACTGTGATACATCAGACTATTTAAACATCTTCAACCAGAATAGCTTCAGATAACATTGCTGTCTATACCAGAAGGTATTTTTACAGGAGGGCCATACCTTCTAAGACAGATTATCACACTTTTTTATACTGAACACCTTTATCTGATCACTCAAGAGGTCCCGTGACCCCCACACATCTACAAATCTCACTCTGAAAAAGAGGAAGATGTTAAGGTACTTTCAGTAATATGTGTAAAACTAGCAGTCTGTTTTGTTTGATTAATTCAGAAATGATGAGACCCTGACCTCAGCCTTATTTTTGTTCCTTTGAGGCTGAGATTTAGGGCAGGAGAAGAAAGGATGGGGGGGGGTTGGGGTGAGAACCATCACAATGGATGGGGTGAGCAGAATAAGTAAGTTTCTAATTCATAAAACAAGACTGGGAAAAAGGAGCTAGAATTGTGGCTTGCATGAAAAGGGAATTGTTGGCTTTATCCCAGTTCCAGAAATAGACTCTCTAGGCCCTTTGAAAATCCTTGTTTGATTCTTACTATGAGTAAGCTTGACATGTTTTTAGAAAAACTTCAGATCTTGTCTATGTGATCAGTTGCAGCCATCATTCAGTAATACCACTATCTGATAGGTTGCTGCAGTGGGTTGAATAGTGTAGCTCCAAAATTCATGTCCACTGGGAACCCCAAACTGTTACCTTATTTAGAAATTGAGGGTTTTTGGATGCAATTAGTTAAAGATCAAGGTTAGATCATACTGGATTAGAATAGGCCCTGAAGCTAATGACTGGTGTCCTTAGAAGAAGAGGAGAGGACACAGAAACACAGAGAAGACTGCAATGTGAAGACAGAGGCAACTAATGTAACCAGCCATCTCCAAGCCCAGGAGTGCCAAGGAGCGCCAGAAACTAGGAGCAAAGCGTGTATCTGATTCTCCCTCAGAGCCTCCAGGGAAAGCCAACGCTGCTGATGTTTTTATTTTGGACTTTTGGCCTCCCAAAGTATGAGAAAATAAGTTTCTATTATTTTAGGCCACCACTTTTGAAGTAATTTGACATGGCAGTCCTAGGAAATTAATACAGTTGCTCAACAATTTTATTCTAACAATTAATAACCACAGCTTTGGGTGCTTTACCAAACCAAACACAATTATTTTCCTGAGTTTAATTCTTCAAGCCATTGTCAGACTGGATTTGTGGAAATCTCCTACAAAAGGTGTTTTACAAAATGGCTGAGTGCTTCTAAGTTTTCTGTGGTGAGGTTAAGACATAGAGGCCCACAGTGCAGCCCAAAGGCTGTGCCCCTGATCAGTACCAATTCCCTCATCACCCCTACAGAAGAATGATGGCCCCAGTAGGTGTCGTCTTGCTCTCTGTACTTGGAGGACCCTATTCCTTGTTCATGGGAGGGCATGTAGACAATCTCAGTAGACAGTTATTCTAGAGATGAGAACCCTTGCTAGTCATCTGATTAAGCCTCTGTGTTAGAAGACATGCTATGTGGATAAACCATCTGGCTGCATCTTGCAGAGGAGCACTTTCAGGTGAAAGCATCCTAGTGCCATTAATGCTTGGCTCTGGTCCAAGACTCCTTCAGTTTGTTCCTACATAGAACCACAGCTTTATGATCAGAAGAAGGGCAAGTTTTGTGTTACCAAAGACAAAGCTTTAGGAACATTTTCCCTTCAGTACAAGTACCTCTATTTATCTGGCTTCCCAGCCTTTTCTCATGATCTCTACACCCTCAGATTTTCTCAAATGAGGGCTGCCCTGTAAGTAAGGGAGGACTTCCTTAGCCCCTGAAGAAATGTGGGTGAATACTCATTTGCTTGGGAGTGTTGAACTGCAGTCTCTCTGGTGGGGACTGGTCTTTGAAAGACGAAGGATCGCTCACATACTGATATCTGCAGTTCTGTGGAGGAATCGAGTAGGTCTTCCCATATACCAAGTTTTGGTAAATAGAATTCCAATCTACCCAGCTGTTCACGTTAAAACCTGGAAGTCGTTCTTGGCTCTCTGTTCTCCATCATCCCTCATATCCTGTCAATCACCACATTCTATTGATTCTTCCTTTTTGTGCATTTGGAGTCACATCTCTCCATCCCTCTCCATCATCTGTCAGCATCCTCATCCAAGCTGCCATCGCTCTTGCCTAGATCATTGCAGCAACCTCTTAATGACATCACCATCTTCAGTCTCTCCCCCTTTCTTTTCTTGTAACCACAGCCAAAGTGCCCGTAGTAAACATGAATCAGGTCACAGTCCCTTGCTTAAAAGATTCCCATGACTTTAAAATAAAATGTGAATTTTTTAAGGATGACGTGATGGTTGGTATGTGTCAACTTGACCAGGCCATATGGTACCCAGATATTTGCCTAAACATTCTGGGTGTATCTGTGAAGGTGTTTCTGGATGAAATTAATGTTTGACTTGGTGGACTGAGTAGATCGGGTTGCTCTCCCCAGTGTGGGTGGGCCTTATCCAATCGGTTGGAGGTCTGAATAGTGTAAAAAGTGAGGCCAGGGTGAATTCGCTTTTTTGTTGCCTGTTTACCAGCTGGGACATCAGTCTTCTCCTGCGCTTGGACTGGAGCTACACCAGTGGCTCTCCTGGGTCTCCAGTTGCAGACTGTGGGACTTCTCAGCCTCCACAATCAAGTGAACCCATTCCTTATAATGTCTGTCTATTTATCTATGTCTGTCTGTCTATCTCTTTATCTGTCATCTCCTATTGGTTTTGATTCTCTGGAGAATTCTAAGCCACATTGGTGACATGATCTGGTCACTTCAGCCTTATCTCTTGTCATTCTCTCACCTGCATTAAATGCTCTGAATTTCTTTCGGTACTCTAAGTAGAAAGTCCTGTCTCTATACCAGTGGTTCTCCTCCTTGACTGAACATTGGAATAATCTGGGGAGCTTTAAACATTGAAATTCTTATGCAACTTGTGGGCCTGCAGCAGGGAGTTTAAAGACTCCCCAGGTGATTCTAATGCCCAACTTTGGCTGAGAACCACTGAGGCTTTGCACATGACTATGGGTTCTCATCCCCTATTCTGTTTATTCACTTACCCTTCTAGTCTCCTTTTAATGAACACTTGCTCCAGGAGCCTTCCTTGATTATCCTAAGATTCGGTTAATTCATTATGTATTCCTATAGGATCCTGGACTTGCCATGTGTCATGCCACTCATCACATTTCATTGTAATTATTTATTTAATCCTTTGCCTTCCCCACTTTCATTCTAGTGGGGGAGGCATGTGGCCAGGATTGTGCCTGGTTTAGTTCCACGTTCCATCAGTACCTAAGTTCATACCTGGTATCTAGTAGCTAATCAATATTAAATTGAATGCATAAACAAATGCAAATGCATCAGCAGTGTATACTGATTAAGGTTCTTATTTGTTGCAGGCAGTCCATTTGGGGGACTGTCCTCAGCATGGTCTGGCATTCTCAGTCTCCTTCCAGAGTGGTTACCTTGCAGTGCTTTGACTTCCTTCATATCAGCGACTTGCTCTGCAGCACAGTCTTTGGGACCCATCCTTCCCAGCTGCCATAATTCACCACTCACCAGGGCCTCCGGTTATCTCTTTCCCAGCCCTGACCTTGACCTACATCCCTACCTGTCTCCAGTGGCTGTCAGATAGGAGCTGACATCAGGATTCCTGTGGGGGCATTCTCCAAGCAGACTTGATCAAACCCCTACTACTTTCCAAATGCTGATTTTAACTTTGGGGTGGATCCTAGGCATTTATATTTTACAAAAATTCCATGGATGATTCTGGTGCACAACTTGATCTTGCAGGCTTTCTAAGTGTGTGAAGTGACTACTAGGGAATCAAAAGGAGCATTGAAAACTCATCTGGGTCTATGTGTTAGTGGGAGAAGGCCAAAAGGAGGAAGATGTTGTCCATAACTTCTGTCTATCAACTAAGGCCTGTGCCCTTAGTTGTACCTATGGCACATTTAGGCATTCCCAAGTGTCCTTCCAGGAATTATGACTCTGTTTTATTGTCTAATGCAGAGGAGTGACTTTATGGTGGCTCCGTCAGAAGATTGTCAAGGCTGTGGCAGGCCAGGGGAGGAGATATCTGGGGTTGGTGGAATACTGTAGGGCTTTCCAAATTATACACAGGCTGACCTTTTTTGGGTTCCATATCACAGGAAAGTTTTCCTTCCAGCTGCCTAACAGGATGGCTTCTATCAATTTGCAAGAAAGGGGCCCTGGCACTTTGCTGTGGTGTCACTAAGTGTTCCACTTTATGTAACACAGCCTTTAGAACATTGCTCTTAAATATATGTTAGGGTTGGGCTATTTAAAGCTCAAGACTTATGCTGCTCAGACATGAAGCACAACACTCTAACATAGCTTTAAGTTATGCAAATTGTTTCTTCTCAGTTGCTGCAAGAAGCTTTGTTTTGTGATACTGGCCTAGGGCCAAACAGGTAGCGTGATATGAGTAGGCAGCCCTCCTACTACCTCTCAAGTTGAAGGCTTCTGCCAGTGCTGTTCTCAAACTTCCAGACAAGGCAGAAACGAGTCTGAGGAGAGATGTGCTGGGCGGTGGCATGGTCTGGTTACATAGCCAGCACCTGGCCGGAAGGTAGGAGGTCTGGGATCAGGGTGAGGCACTGGGAGGATGGTCATTTGCTTCTCTGCCCTCCATTGTCCACTTGGTCCAAGAGAAGAGCTACTCCATCTTTTTTAAACATAAAATTTTACTTCTGAAAAACTTTATTTCAATATTGGCATACGTATATAAATAACAAGCATCAATGGACAGCACATACCTATATCCTTATGTCAGTGAGTCCCTCTTTTCCCTAGAAGTCTATTCCATTTAACTTGGATCCTAGTCAGTCCCAGGGCATTGAATGTTGGGTTCTCCTATGATGTCTGTCACTTCCCAGGCTCATTACTCATTACCTCGCCTCTGGGTGCAAACTCAGCCCAGTTTACATATGAAATCCACTCACTAGCATTTTGTAAGCTCTAGTAGAATGTATTCATAACTAGGGGGAGTCACTTTCCAGGGTGCATGACCTCCTCCTGCCCTCCTAGCTCCTGCTCCTTCCTCCCATCTCTGCCACCCCATCCTGTCTCCATACTCCCTGTTTCCCAGTCCCACCCCCAAGTCACCCCTATCATGCAGAGTAGTTTGGTCCCTGGGGGCAGTGGAGGAGATGAGGTTCCACCCCTATCCCTCACCTTGCAAGCGCCATCTCCAATGACTTACTACTCTTGGGATTCACCCTTCTCAGGAAGCAGTCTTGATTATAGTTTTTTCTGGCCTGTTATATACTTGTTTGGTATCTCGCCATGAGCTTAGGTTTATCATGCATATGCATACAGTGGAAACTAGAGAAATTTGAGCATGTACAGGTGGGTTCTCCTGCAGGCAAGCTGTGTGATGTTATTAGCCCTATGCTACATAAAACCAGCCAGGCTTTAGAGCTTGAAATGGCACAATTTTGATGCAAAAGAGAAAGCGATGTTGAGAAAGAATGAGAGAAGCATTGGCATCTTTAGGCATAGATATGCAACTTCCAAAGTGAAAGGTGGAAAAATATATAAACCACCCTATGAATATTAATAAGAATACTTTGCAAAGCACTCTGAGTTCTCAGAAGAAAGACGCTACATAAGCATAAACTTTACCTCAATAATCCTAACAGCATCCCTGGGAGAGGGGAGCCAAGGCAGATAATTCCATTTTAAAGACAAGGAAATGGAGAATGGAGGGGACACAACTTGTCCCAGCATCATCCTTATATCTGTGGCACAGGCCCTGCAGGTCCCCCTCCTTGAAATTCTCCTCCCACAGGCCACCTTGTGGCTTCCTGATGTTTCTTGGCTGTGGACTGGTGTTCCCCATTTCACCTGTCTGTCTGTCCATCCAGCCAGACTGAACTCCTTGTGGGGAGAGCCTGAGCTCCCTATCTCTTTTGCATCTCTCCCTCTCACTGCACCCAACAGAACATCAGGGACTTAGAAAGTTCTCAATAAATGTTTGTTGAATGAAGAACAGTCATTGTGGTCCTGGAGTAATAGTTGCTTAACTAGTTATATTTTCCCTTTCCAGTCATGTTTCTTCTTCATACTAAGTTTTAAATAACTGAAAGCAATATGAATACCTTGTTTTGGTAAAAAAGTAAATAAATAAAGTGTCCTATTCCCTTTGTCTATCACCGTCTTTCTATTTAACAGTGATTTATGATAAGAATAAGGACTGTTTTTAGTAACATATTTTTAGAAAAGAAACTGCACGTGCATAGAACAAAATTCAACAGGTATTATAAGAAGACATTCCATAAAAAAATATCTTTCTGCTCTTTCCAAGGTCCACCTGTTTCCCTTTCCCAGAGGCAATTGCCATTACCAGTTTCTTCTGTCCTTCTTGGGGCCATTCAATGCTTATACAAGCATACAAATGCATAAAATTTTTTAACACAAATGGTAGCATGTAATGGACATTGCTCTGTACCTTGCTCTTTTTTACTTAATGACCTACTTTGGAGATTGTTCCATGTCTGTGTTTACAGTTGCCCTATTTGTAGTATTTCTTTATATGGACATACCCAATTAACTACTCTCCTACTAATATACATTAGGCTATTTTCCATCTTTTGCTATTATAAACAATGTTACAATTAATCTTTTTCTACATGTGTCATATTGCATATGTACGTTATGTGTATGTGAAAATTCCTAGAAGTAGAATCGCCAATTTGAAGAATTTTTTGCACTTAAAATTTTGATGGATGTTGCTAATTGTCCCCCATAGAACGAGTTGTACCAACATACACTCCCAATTACAATGGAAGAGAGCATGGTACATTTTAGAAAAGCATATGTAAGAGATGAAAATGTAGGAAAGGTGCAGAAATCAGCCTGTAGTATAGTAGCATGCCCCAGTGTAGGTGCTGATGGGTAATATGCATGTAGAGAGCTTACTGCATACCAGGCTTTGTTGTGGGCTCTCAGATTCATTAACTCAATTATGTGATTGTTAGGTGATTTTATCTAAAGGGACTTTAAATTAGAACTTTGCTTAATAGTTAAAGTAGCTGATAGAAAAGAACATTTATTGAATATTTCCTATGTACCAGCAACAGAGGTATACACTTCTGGTTCTATTTTTTTTTTTTTAATCCTCTGAGGTAGTTATTATCATCTTCATTTTTGATGAGGAAACTGAAACTTAAGTGATTTGCCTGAGATGTGTTATAGAATTTAAAAAGGCCTCTGCAATTCTTTCTACTATGTCACACTGGCTTGTGCAACTTGGAAAATTAAGAATAGTCAATTAATAATTGAAATGGCATTTTTCTAAGAAGGAAGGTTGTGAGTCCAATGGTATTGCAGTGTGGAAGTCCAAATATATGTACTTTAAACTTGTCAGCAGAAACAGGAACCACTTGGTGATCAAAGGCTATTTTCTGATGTAAAAATCTCAACAATATTGAGACTTGCATATAGTGAAGGTCTTCGAGACAGATCCGACATCACACATGATGACCCAGCTCAAGAAAGAACAGATGTTAATCTCGGCATTATCTGAGGATTTGGCAATTTCAGGAAAGGGAACATAAGGCAGTGGGACACAAGTTCTATGATTTCCCATTAGGCTGCCCAGCTGAGCTGAGGCATCATGACCGAGTTTGAGTTCTGTGGTTACTGCTCTGATGAAATCATGTGGAAAGAGGAGTTTCACTTCCGGACACAGACTGACCTCCAGCAGACCAAGAAAACCCATACAACCATATCCTGGCCTTTCCTCACCGAAGAAAACTGGCCATGGAACATTTGCCAGAAGCCAGGGCTGGCAGTGTGTGTGTTCTGTGAGTTTCCATTCAAGAGACAATGCTGCTGTGGCATTGAGAGTACCTTTATAATAGGAACATCTTGCATATTGCACCTCGATGAGTGGTCTTAATACTATCAATTGGCTTTTTTCAACAATTACTGTATTTCTGCCAGGACAAAAACATCTCCATGATGAGTCAGCTGAAAGATACATGAAATATAAATACTCATTTTTATGTGGTATATGCAGAGGAATATTCAGTCTAATTGTGAAGGTAAGAACACATACCCCTGAAAAACGCAAGACATTTCACCAAAAAATATTTGTTTAGAATCTGCTATGTGAAAGATGCTGAACAAGGTTCTCAGGATACTATGTTCAGAGGAAAAGAGCTATGGGTGGTTGTCCTCCTTGTCTACAGTGCAGATGAGGAGACAGACGATTGAACACTCACACCGAGTGAGAATTAGAGAAATAACTGTTAGAGGTATGCAGAGAGATCATGTGAGGCTGAACTGATGGCAAAAGCTTTAAGTAGATGATAGCTACGCAAGTAAAAAATACACCTGACTGAATATTTTTACTGTATTTCTTCTGCATGGCAGCAATCTTCTGGTAGGAGGTGGGTGTGGAATCCTGAGTGCTGCTAATCAAATAGTTCCACCTTTCTTCTCTCTGGGCACGTGGAGCATTATACTTCCTCATCCTTTTTGAAGGTAGAGCTGGCTATATAACTTGTTTTGACCAAAGCAAGCAAAACTGATGATGTGCCACTTCTTGTTGAAAGTGATAAGAACCTTATGTAAGTAACCACATGGACGCTGTTGTGCTGATCCCCATGGACACATAATGCTGAGAGGAAGCCTCTGTCAGTCACAGTCCCCAAAGGACCACAGTGAGCAGAGCCTTCTAGCCTCTACAAGGTATACACCACTGTTGTTTTAGCCCACTGAGATCTTAGTTTGTGTTTCTATAGCCCATCCTGAATGCACGAGTAGACTTGCCATTCATTTACATTTTTTGATGAGTATTTATTGAGGAATCCTATGCACTATTATTAGGTGCTAGGAGTAAATCATAGGAAAATACAGATCAGTTTCTTCTTCTATCAGAGCTTCTATTCTAGTCGTGGGGAGGCCAGGAGATGAAACTAGAGACAGATAACAAACAAGTAAACAAAAACAATAAAAATTAGATTTTTATTTATTTAACAATTAAAAAAGAGATTTTAGATTAGGATAATTCTCGCACTTGCTGAGATAGAGAGTAACTTTCTAATAGAGACTATTTTATACAAGATAGTAAAAAAAAAAATCTCTCTGACAAAGTGATAGTAGTGGATAAAACCTGGAGGATGAGGAAGAACCAACCCTGTGAAAACCCAGCAGAGAGTGTTCCAGAAGGAGGGAGCAGCAGAAGCCCCGAGGTCAAGAAAGACCTTAGCTTACATGAGAAACAGAAGAAGACCAGAGAAGTCTGAAGAAGGTGCTTGTAGGGAGCCGGATGTGGTGTCAGTTGAAACCAGAAAGTCAAGAGCCCAGTGATGTAGGCTGACATAGGAAGCTTTAATTTTATTTTAGGCGAAATGGGAGGGAGGTCACTGTAATATTTTAAGCAGGAGAATGATGTGATATTATTTATGTTAGAAAAGACCATCTTCTATGGGAGAAGGTCAAGCATGGATGCAGGAAGGCTATTCTGGGGACTGTTGCAACATTCCAGCAAAGAGATTTTGGTGACTTGGTTTAGGGGTGGCAGCAGGGAGATGGAGAGAACTGGGCACATTTGAAAAAGATTTTGCAGGTCTAATATACAAAATCTGCCAATGGATACTAAAGATGTCTATGTTTTTCATTTGAATTAAATAAAATATATCTTTTACTTAGAATAGAAACAAGAAGGAGATTGGAGAGGTGAACTCAGAGTTCTGTTTAGATAAGTCTAATGTACATATGTGACATCAGAATTAAGATACCAAGGCAGAGTCTGGGGATCAATGTAAATGTTAAGCCTGGAGATAAAATAAGGAGTCATTATAAAGTAAATAGTATTTAAAACCATGTGAGCAAGTCAGGTCATCTCAGGAAGTTTTGTAGATAGAAGAGAAGGAGAGCCCATGGCTGAGCACCCCTGACCACTCCAAAATTTGGAGGCCAGGTAGAGGAAGAGTCATGACAGAAGACAGAACGAGTGGCCAGCAAAGTAAGAAAAACAGTACAAGAGTGGAGTGCTAGAGGCCGAAAGAAGAAAGAGTTAAGAAGGAGGAATGCTTAGACATCTTACTGCCACTGAGAACTGGATAAGAGGAGACAGATATTTTCATTGACTTGGGCACAGAGGTGGTTCTTCTTGAATTGAAAAGAGCAAATTCAGTGGAGCTGGAAGCCACATTGCAAAGGGTTGAAGGAGGAATAAATGCAAAGTGGAAAAGTAGAGACGCTGTGTATAGACAAGTTGTAAAAGCAAGCCAAGAAATGGCCTGACTCATAGATAGTAGGTAGATGATGGTGTATGTGGGCCAGTGGAAAAATTTTTTAAGGATTAGAGGTGCTAAAGCATGTTGTATGGTGATGAGGACAATTCAGGGAAGAGAAAGAAGGAGAGAAAGAGAGAGGCCGGAAGTGTGGGATAAAAGAAGAGGGAGAAGGGGGAGATCATAGTACAGAGAGCTTGAGATGCATGAAGTTATGAGCACTGTCAAAAAGAAGGCATTGACTTTAACCTCATGGGTGGTTAGAACTTGTAAGAGCAGAAAGGGGTGGGAATATCATTAGCAAAGGTACATTTGTGGTATATAAGATTGTATTGGTGTAAAACAATTAGGAGGATGGGTTGATTGAAACCATGACTTTATTAGGGAATAGTAGAAGTGAGGACTGGGAATTCTTAATATAGTTTGAGAGCTGGGAGGGATGTTCGCTCAGTGCAGGAATCTCTCCTCCCACTTCCCTGACAGACATCCATCCGGCCTCTGCTCAAAGGCAAGCAGATGGCAGAGACCCTTATATCTGAGTTAGCTTTGGGAATTCATTATCCAGGCCACAAGAAGTCAGAGTGGATTTTAGATCAGAGGGACTTGGTGAAGGCATATTTTAGGTTGCTTCGCAAGGAGGGAGCATTTAGGAAAACTGGAGCAGGGAGGCTGTGGAAGTAGAGAGGCCAGGTGGGAGGCCTGTGGGACAGAGGCCAGTAAGAGTGAAGGCAGCCCCAAGAATTGTAGAGGAAGAGAGGCAGTGTGGAGATGACATGAAAGGCCATAAGAGGAAGCACTGAAGACTGTTGATATCTGGGAGGGAGTGTTAGGAATGGGTAAGGGCAAAATGTGATCATATATTTTTAAGCTTAGAGAAGTTGTGAACAGAAAAGGATAAGTTAGAGATAGGGAACTTGAGCTGGGAGGGTGATTTTCTTATAAGTGATTTTTGAGCCAGTGAGACTAGATGGATTTGTAGAGAGAAAATATAGAGAGAAAAGAGCAAAGCAGAGAGAAGAAAGAGGATCAAGTGGAGAGAAAAAAGCAGGGGAATAGAGAACATAGTTTCAAGAAGAAAGTGTCCTTGGGGTCAAATGCAACAAGAAGTGATTTAGGCTGGAATTGATTACTAATGCTCTATCTGCTTAGTTTACAAAGTGCTCTTACAGTTCTTCATTTCATTTACAAGTTTTAGGTCTTCTGAATAACTCTCTGAGATAGGGAGGAGGTAGGTATTCTCACTTCCAGAACAGAAACTTGCTCAAAGTCACATGGCAGTTTCCAAAGAGCAGGGGTTCTCAAAGTGAGGTTCCCAGAACAGCAGCATTCTCACCGGGGAACTTGGTGGAAATGCAAATTCTTGGGCCCCGTTCCAAACCTACTGAATCAGGCACACTGGGACTGGGGCCCAGCAGTCTTCATTCTAACAAGCTGTCCAGGTAATTCTGATGCACACTAAATTTGGGAACCACCAGCTTCCATAGAGAAGCATATGGCAGAAGGAAGACAAATGCTGGAGGATGAAGGAGTGAAGGGGAAGTAAGAAAGGAAGGCAGCTGGACAGGTCACTTTCCCTGGGTATTTCTTGGGGTTGTGGTCCGAGAGTACTCAGTCTAGACCTCTGGAGATGCTGCTTTTTTCAGTACTATCTTGACTTCCGTTTGGTCATAAATTGCCTTGTGAATGCTTTTGTTCAGTGCTATTGTATTTGCTGGAGTATAGACTTTTAAATTAACAGAAAAATTTTATTATCAGGAATGACCTCATTTAAAAAAGAAAAGACAACATTCTCATAGTGCCTAACATGGTGGTCAGCACTCTATGTTCTTAATAAAGACTCTTAATAAAGACTCATGAACATCTTCGTGCATTTAGAAATGACAATGTCCAGGCATAATCTTGGTATGCCCATTTAGGAGAAATGTAGAAAAAGACTTCAGAACAGTCTTAAGCAGCAAGGGCTTAAGCAGGGACGGGAACTGGAGATATTTGGTAGTTCCCAGAATCTTTGAAAATGGTGATGTGTAGGACTGGACTGACGAGAGTTGAGTTGTGTGAGGTGACTATAATTTGGCAGGTGTAGCAAATGAAAGCAGGGCTAGTTTGAAGGAGAAGCTCAGAAAACTTTCCCCTTTAACTATTGAGTCTTCTCTACAGAGAACAAACATGTTTAACATGAATGTCTTCTGTCTCTGCTCCTGTTTATCAGTGAGACTTTCTCTTGCCCTAGTGTGAGTGGGCAGTCCATTTTTGACTTGGATGAATAGCCTTTGATTCATTCAACCAAGTCCCTGGCCTCAACCTTCCCTCCTTTGGCATCAAGGTGATTTCTCTCTGACCTTCTTGGTTCCAGGCTCTAGCTGTGAAGTTTCCTGCCTCTTTATAGTCTAAGCTGTCTGGTTTCCTCTTTCTCCTTATGGACATGATTCTTCATCACTTAGGCTAAATGTCTTTGAGTGTATTGTTGGGTAGAGGAAGGAAGGAACAGGTTCTGAAGGTACCATTTCTGTGTATCAGTTGTTTTTCTTCCTTCTATTTTGGTCAGATGTGTCATCCATTGTCCAAGAAGTCAGTCAAAGTAGAAGCCACTACATTTCCTAGTCTTCAAATAACCTATGCTTGAGAGAATTTTTGATTGACTAACTTAATGAAAAAAAAAAAAAGAAAGAAAGAAACAAACCTCAAAAAAAAAAAATGCTTTTGGCAATCTTCAGTAGGACAGATGGAAATGTGCCTGGCAGGGTTTGATGTTCTAGGATGAGGTTTCTATCATCTTTTGTCTAGTCACAGAAGGTACTTTGGAATAAGGAAAGTAAAACTGAATTTGATGTGGGCTCATTTGGCTACATATATTCTAGTCGGACATGCAATTTTTTGGCATGGGTGTCTAGTATTTTCTGTAGTAAATAGGGAGCTCAGCAAGTGTTTGATGAAGAAAACGAAAGACCTCAACAACAGCAGCAATGAAAAGAAACATTAAAATAGGAAAGTAAAATCCACATGTGTCTTTAAGTATCTGTAAGTGTGGACAAAAACATGTTCATGAGCCAGATGAGAGCCACAGCTTAAGGAAAGATCTAGGTTAGATTAACTAAATAATGAATATTATTGGCAGATTTACTGAGCCTACATAGGGGCTGAGTGAAGGTGTTCTGCAGTTTGTATTTTTGATGTGTGTTGTTAATTAATTAAATGCATGCAGCCTTCCTGTGAAGTGAGTCAGCGTTCCTCATTTCATGTGTAAGGAAACAAGAGCAGAGAAGATAAGTGACTTGCCATTTTGCCAACCAGTAGCATCACTCCAGCCATGTTGCTAGGATTGCCAGTGGGGTTTCAAAGGATGACTTTAATTTCAACTTTAGTCTGGGTTCATGCAAGGCCACTTAGGTGAAATTTCCATGTCTCTGAAGTCACTCACTTGCCACTGCCTGGGAGGTAGATAATGGTCAGTAAGAGTCTACCTGGAAGGTATGGGGTTTTAAGTGCTTCTCACGGTGACTTAAATTAGCACTTGTCTTGCTTTCATAGTATAAACTTGCCTTTCCTGAGTGCCACTTACGTGTTATACAGAACAAAGAGCAAGCTTGCTGGAAAATTAATTAATTCAATAATTGGTGGGAAAGGAACTTGAAAGCTTGCCAGACCCACAGTCCAGTGTGATTTGTAGCAACAGAACACAAAAATACCTGAGGAATGAGTTTCATATTTAATTTCTGAGTACTGTAATACTTGAAGGGAAAGGAGCCAATGAGAGTCAACATTACAAATTCAATTTTTCTCCTGCATGATGGCAGCTCTCCATGTGGGGTGACCCCCTACCCGAGATGGAGCATTCAGGGTGTGTGGGCAGAGATGGGAGGTCAGCAGACTGTTATGGGAGAGCTTACTGCTTTGGAAGCCTGGATCAGAGGACAGTATATCTCCTTAAGCAAGCTGTGCAGAGAGGACATGGAAACCACAGGGTCTGCAGATGGAAACAGGGTTTAGGAATCATCCAGGGTTTTTGAGGATAAGATGTCACCTGGGGCTGTGGGGTGGGCAGGGAAGGAGGATCCTGAAAGTCCCAATGTCAAGTTGGAGAGAAACATGCCTGGAACATGGGAACTTCAGACTAGTGGGCATTCCACAATCTGTAAATACAGAGATTATCACTTTTGCATTTTGCCAATGGAAAGGGAACCAATGAATTAGAGGAACAGAGGATCCTGCAGTACTGGGACACTGAATTTCAATAGAGAAGTTGTCAGAGTGTTTCAGAATGAGTCAGAAGAAGCTAACTGTTTAGGGGTGCATGTTTTGTGAGTGTGTGATTCACAGGGGGAATTTTATGTGCTAAAAATGCCACTGAGTAAGTGGGCTTTCCGGTTTTTTTTTCTTTTGGTGCTCAAATTTGCCTTATTAGCAGCAAAGCTCTAATATGATGTGATTATACTTAGGGAACTATGTTTTAAAGATCTAGAACACAAATGATTTTGTAGATGCATTTTAATATGGTAATTTCATATAGTGACCTTTCTTAAATGAACCTTGATAAAAACATCAGCAGGTATTGAATGGCTGGATGAAGAACATCATGTCAGGTTCTGAAGGACATTCATAATCTGAAGTCCTACTTTCAAGACATATCAAAATACCTAAAGATTGCCATACTTGTTCTTCCTCTAAACTTTTTCTGGGGGCCTGTCTTATAGGGAAAATCCAGAATATGGAAAAAGTCAATGTACAAAGATATTGATTAAAATATTATTTATAATTGTGAAATAGAAAAATATTGAATTACTACATACCCATTTGATAAAACATGCTATTTGTGTACTATTAAACATTAATTAAGTGATGGTTATGAAGACTATGTAATGAATATGGAAAAGGCATATAAACATATTAAATAGAAAGATTAGGTAATAAATATTAGAAAATACATATATTTAGGTAATATCTTTGTTTTAAGTCCTTTACATTTGAACTCATTTAATTATCACAATAATCTTGAGTGGTAGGTATTATTAGCACCCCCATCTTGCAAATGAAGGAACTGAGATACAGGAGGTTAAGTAATTTTCCAAGGTGACACAGCTGGAAAGAAGTAGAGCCCTCTGCCTCCAGAGACAGGATATAAAATTGCAGCTATTTTATGATTAGAACCATTTATAAAGCATATCTGAGGAGAGAAAATATGTTGATTTTACAAAATAAAAACATTTGCTATATATAGCTGTATTTCTGCAAGGCTATTATCTTCTATGGTTCTCTACTTACCTAGCCACTTAAATACACATGATCTTGTTAGGGGTGAAAGTACTGAATGGATTACGTAGTGAATGATTGCTCCTTTTGGGAGCAATAAGGTGGTTTTCCTGGCTCTGTAGGGGTAATCTGTAGTAGTATTCACTATAGTTCACCATTTGTTTTCTCTCTTGTGAATCCAGTTGCACGCAATTAGAGATCCGAAGAGGTGGCTGATATCTGCATGGATAGAACCAGATACAAGTTCGCAAGATATTAGCCTTGGAGCACTTTGTGGAGCCTAAACTTCAGACTCATCTGAGACTGTCTTGGAATAATATTATTATATGACATTTGATTGTTATTTACAGTTCACAGATAATTTGATCTTCCCAAAAAGATTACCTTTATTTTGCAAATGAAGAAAGTATTGTTCAAAGAACACTAAAATTGCAAAGCCTGAATCCAAACCCTATCATTCTATTCTTTTACACGAAGGTGTGATCACACTATGCATATATATGTATATACCTATATCTTTATATCTGTGTATTATCTATCTATCTATCTATCTATCTATCTATCTATCTATCTATCATCTATCTATCTATCTGTATCTATCTTTCTATCATCATCTATCATCTATCTATATCTATCATCTAATTTATCTATCTATCTACCTATCTACCTAATTTCTTTGCAACTTGATTTTTTCAGTTAGCACTATATTATATACATCTCTCCAAGCTAAGGTATAAATCTGACTTGTTCTCTTAGTTTGCATGATAACCACCCTGTATGGTGTATTCGACCATATTGTGTATTCTTGTGGACATGTAGGTTGTATCAAGTTCCTGCCATGATAGACATAGCTGCAATAAACATCCTTTATGCATGTCCTCATGTACTGGTACTTTAATTTTTACAGGGTTGATTCCCAGAAGTGAAATTGCTGAGTCAAAGGATATGTGCTTTTAAAATTTTAATATATCGTGTCAGATTCCTCTCCAAAAGCCTGGGTCAAACACTTCCCCACTGTTGATTGCTAGAACTGCCTGATTGTCTGCACCCTCATAGTGCTGGGGGTTGTACTCCAGCCTTCTGCAGGAGGAACCCTGTTATTTTTTACTTTAAATCTAGGCCTCTCTCTTTTCAGTGAAGATGTCTCAAACAACAGAGATGTTGGGCAGACTTAAAAAAAAAAAGTTATCTTTAAGGGATTATTCACAATCTAATATGCTTGGGTTCTGTTAAAAAGCTGTTTTTGGCCTCAGTCACTGCTTTGTATACACACAACATATCAATAAATAATAACCATTATGGTTGAATATTAGAGTTGACAGTGGAGTAAGTTATGAACAAATGTCCTCATTAGCAGCACTATTATTTCTGTGTTTGCAGCAATCCAGTAGTCACAGCTAACTTGAAACAAGAGCTATTATGTATGTAAGACATTTTTAGCTCATTTACTCTGAACTCATTTTGCATACAAGAGCACTTGGCCCACACCATATGCTGTAATGTCAGAACAAGATGCAAATTGAAGTGAAGAGGACCAGGACCTCTTTGACACGAGAGTGTATTATGTGCTTGGATGTTCATGGCTTTAGTTTGCGAATAGATTCAGATTTTAATTCCATGTGAGTGACCCAAATATTTTCTTGCTGTTGAAATGGAAAGGCTACCAACCTAATATATTTATTTATGTATGTCTGTGTCTCCTGATTAGTCAAGAGTTGGGATTGTGACATTGTATCATTGGACTTCATTTCCCTTTTTAAAAATTCTTCCAATATCTAACATACTGGGGTTAGGGAATTACTTTGAGTGCTGAATAAAGCTGCCTTTAGCTTGTCTGGTGTCCATTTCCCTCTTTCTAGTAATGGCACCTAGATTTATCTCTGGGAAATCTTCCTCCACAGAACCTCTGTCCTTTGTCCATGAGGATGGCGCTGCCTGTAGCACCTCCCTCCACCCCAGGTCTGGTATGCAATGTGCCCTGGGCATATGATTGGTTCAGGGATGGATATGTAACTGAGCCCAGGAGAACAACACTCAGTTCTGAGACATTTGTTAGAACTTGGGGGAAGAGACAATCCCTCCCATAATGATTATCGGCTCTAGGCTGACATAAGCTTGAAATGCCAAGTCCCCATGAAGATGGGGTCCACTGGAGAATGAAGCCAACCCCAGGGTTTACAGAGCCAAAGGTGGAGAGACACTGAGTCCTGATGATGTATTTGAGCCCCTAGTTCAGGTTTACATGGACTTTACCATTTTGTGAGCCAATAACTCCCCTCACTCTCCTTATTTTTAATTTCACCCATTTTGCATGGAACTTCTTTTGCTGGCATTCAAATAAATCCTAACTGATTTAGGTTTTTAAATTGTTTCAATTTTTCTACTGCATTGTTTGTATGGTTTTTCAGTGACTTCACCATTTCACTGCATAACCAAAGATGTTTTAAAGCAGTTCTAATGCAAAGTATTAACTGGATTAAAGAAAGAAATACAGGAGCTTCTCTTTGGCAGTTCCACAGATATAAAAAGTTGTCCCCTGTTTTTCTGGTGCACTTGTTTAGTAGACTTTTCAGTCATATGTTGACATCTGAGTTTCTTTCCTCCTTGGTCAAAGTTAACAACTTTATTGGATTTATGTTTTTAGTTCTTCAGACAATAGCATACAGAATCTTATTACCCCAGCACATTAAATATTGCCCTGGGGACTAAGAATACAGCAGAAGCTACTGATAGTGTTAACTGAAGCCAGCTTCCTTCTTTGGGGAATCATTCATGTGAATAGCAAATAATTTCTTAGCTTGCCCTTTACTGTGTCTTATTCCAAGCACCTAAAGCAGACTTTGGAAATGAATATTCCTTCCTCTGAGATGAGATAGATTGTATGATAACTGTCTTGTAAACATCAATAAAAATGTTTGATTGTTTTAGAAGTAAAGTACAAGGGTGGATGAGGGAAGACAGCATATTTTCCCCCAAACAGAGCCAGGGGAAGGCAAGACATCCTCTGTTTAAACCCCCATCTGAAATACATTTTTCTCAACAAAAGTAGCTACAAAACAAAACAAACATTTCTTTAATATTTTCAGAGTGGCCAAACACTGAGGCAAGACTGGGAGTTGCCTGAACAGGAGCATTCAGACAGGAGCAGCACCGTAGGACCATGCACAGTGAAGAGGTTTCTGCCGCCAGTTGACACACTGTAAAATGTACTAGAGAAGTGGATGTTCTTGGAAATACCATTGCTCTGAACTCTATATTTAAACCATGTCCATTTTAAAATGAAAGCAAGAACTGCCTGGAATTAATAAGGGAACTTACATGAGGAAATGACACTCTACAGCACAGGACTCAGGCATGACTGCTAGCACTGAGAGACCTTCCCTCAGCCTGGGTTTCTTCCCTCAGCCTGAGACACAACTCAGGCTGGAGAGGTTGTGTCTTCACAGAACATGATGGGCAGTGTAAGGAGAGACCCAGGCAGGACCGCTAGCACTGAGAGACCTTCCCTCAGCCTGGAGAGGTTGTGTCTTCACCAGTTGTTTAATGAGTGGAGTTGAAGTGAAGGAAAAATATTTGTAGAGGTGCTATTGGTCTTATACTTTGTGAGGTAGTCCAAGTTCAGGTCAATTTTGTGTTTTCTTTTTATGGTTTTTGCTTACATTAAATGTATAACATACATAGTTCTTATTCTACAGAAATAAATCTATGGTAGTTAATTCTTTGCAGTTTCCTTGAAATGTTTAGCCTGGTTTAGCACCTCTCCTAAGTAGTATAGTCAAGATCCTGATGCCAGGGTGGGTGGACAAGAGGAGTACACCCTCTGGGAATGATGTTCTTGTCGGGACAAATTCCATTTACTTTGCCACCTGGGCCATTTTCCCAAGTAGTGTATTTCAGTAGGTCCTAGGTGTAAGGCCATAAGTTCTATCACCAAAGTCACACACCAAGGCATATACAATGTCAACCCTATGAATGTTTTTATAAAATAGCTCAACTGATTGGTAAAGGAGGTCTCCCCAGTGATACCTCTGCATGTATATTCATCATGCTCTCTTCTTTTTTTTCCCCTAAGTTTGTTTTTATTATGGTAAAATTCACATAATGTATTTACCATCTTAGCCATTTTTAAGGATTCAGTTCGGTGTATTAAATACATTCATAATGCCATGCAACTGTTACCACTATCTGTCTCCATAGCTCTATTCATCTTGTAAAACTGAACCCCATAGCATTCAATGGCATTAAACACTAACTCCCCATCCCTCCACTAGGGCTTTGGAGAGTGACTAGAACATTTAAAAATTCTGTTCCTACCTTGATACTCTTATTTGTTTCCATGACACTGGTTCTGGGAATGGCACGGAGCACATTCAGCCATTCCAAGTGATGGATTAGATAGTAATTGATGTGTGTTACGAAATTCACATCTGGGCCTTCCACCAACTGAGAGTCAGTTTGATTTGATCTGGCAAAAGGAGTTTGAAAGCATTTAGTTTTTAAATTATAGTGATTTATAGAGAAGTGCCTCTTACGATGACTATCAGCTAGTAGCAGGTTGAGTTCCCAGAAAAAGTGTGCTTTTATGGTTCTGAGTTCTCCAAATGGCAAACCCGCAAGGGTAGTCCTCTTCCACACAGCCTCCCGGGGCTCTCTTCCTTTTGTTGGATATGCTGCCTAAAGAAAAGATTGCTGAGGCTAAGACTGTAGCACACTGTGCTACAAGTTTATTTTGGATTCAACATGGATTATAAAAAATGTGGGAATTAAGTACTTTGGTGATAAAATTACAATTTAAAAATCTTCATAAATAAATGTGAATAATTTTTTTTTCAATTCAATTTGTAGTGTTTGCCCTACAAATATTGTGATGCCTCAAATTCTGTTACTGGTCCTACATTCCTCTTTCTGTCATGTTATCTCCATAGTGAACAACCTACAAACATTGAATACCTTCTTTTCTTCTTGACCTCTTCTTCCCTAGTAAAACTTGCAGAAATATGATATCAATATTTTATTCTTGTTTTTGGATTTCACCTTATTATGATGAAATTTCTGTCTGTATTTTACCTTTTCTGGGTATTTGTACTTTAGACTTTTTATTTCTGGTTGGGAATTGAAAGGTTCTTCTCCTGTGTGAAGGGAATTTCAAGCATCATTAAGCAGCAAGGGAATCTTTCTGGAACAGGGTAAAGTCAGTCTTCTGATAGCATTCTAGATCTTCTTGTAAGACAAGGCACTGGAGGTAAGCCTGATTTAATTGTACTGGGGGGGATCCAAAAGAGAATCACCAGGAATCACCTTCCATTTAGCTATAGCTGCTGGAAGCCTGTACCAGGTGCAGAATGATGTTTTAGTGTCTTCTACTAAGTATAGGTCTCCTCTATGGGATCCCAGGTTAGTGCTTCTCAAACTTTAATGTGCATGTGAATTACCTGGCATCTTGTTAAAAAATTGATTCTGATTCAGTAGATATTTGGATCGGACCTGAGATTCTACATTTCTAGATTCATCCCATATGATGCTAATGTGGTTGTTTCCTAGACAGAACCATTAGAGTAACAAGGGTCTGGAGGCTTCTACTCTTGCAAATCTTTTTTCATGTCTCTTCTTGACTTTCTTTTCTTTCCTTTGATGAAGTTTACATAGATATACATTATGGCACATTTAATGTTATTGTTACTAGTAATTGTGACATTCCATACAATAATTCCTTTAAAATAATCAAATGTCATCATTCATTAAAAAATATTTACTAAGTACCCACAATGTGCTGGGTACTTTTTCTCTTTTCTTTCTTTTTTTTTTTATCATTAACATAACATTCATATAGGGATGAAAAAGACAAAACCCTGTCCTCACAGAACTTTCATTCTAACTGGGAGAAGCAAACAATTACCAGATGATAAATAAATGTACAAAAGCATGCCAGACTGAGATAATCGTAATGCAGAAAAATAGGCTAGGGTGAGGGGACAGAGGGTGACGGTTTTAGGGTAGGGAAGATGTAGGTCTATGGTAGGGTTGTCTTCATTGACACCCATCCCATCCACCTCAAACAACAAAGTTTAAATGTTTGAGTTCATTATTATCCAAAAAAGCATTTAATTCAAGTCCTAGAAACCCAAGGGAAGATTTATTGACTGAAAACAGAAAGTTGTACTTTCTCAATGCCACAAAATTTGAGTTTGGAAATGTAGTATGCATTGAATTGTATGGTTCTCTCTAGGAGTAACCCACTCACCATCTGATGTGTGTGAACCCCGCCAGGCTATTAGCGCACTGCTTGTACCCATTGGCATTCCTAAGTAGTCTAGAACATTAATGACTTCTGAAAAAAATCAACAAACCTTTTAAAAAATAGACAAACAAAATCAAGGACCTGTTTAGAATAGAAAGAACCACATGAATAGAGTCAATTCATCTTTGAAAGAGGTGCAAAGGCAATAGAATGGAGCCAACACGGTATTTTCAACAAACGGTGCTCAAACAACTAGATAATCACATACAAAAAAGTAAATCTAGATACAGATTCTACACCCTTCACAAAAATTAACTCAAAATGGATCATAGATCTAAATGTCAAACGCAAAAGAGTAAAGCCTTTAGAAGATAACATAGAAGAAAATCTAGGTGACCCTGGGTGCGGTGATGACTTTAGACACACCTCTGAAGGCATGATCCATAAAATAAATAATTGATAAGCTGGACTTGATTAAAATGATAAACTTATGCTCCATTAAAGATAATGTCAAGCGAATGGGAAGGCAATCCACAGACTGGGAGAAAATTTTGCAAAAGACGCATCTACTAAAGGACTGTTACCAAAATATACAAAGAATTAAGCCTCAACAGTAAAAAAACAAATAATCTGATTAAAAGACACCTCACCAAAGAAGATAAACTAATGGCCAATAAGCATATGAAGAGATGCTTCACATCATATTTCATCAGGTAGAGGAGACTGAAACAATGGGATAGCACTACTTAGAATGGCCAAAATCCAGAACATGGACAATATCAAATGCTGTTGAGGATATAAAGCAATGGGAAATCTCATTCATTGCTGGTGGGAATGCAAAATGGCACAGCTACTTCAGAAGGCAGTTGGTGGTTTCTTAGAATATGAAGCATATTCTTATCATGTAATCCAGCTATCATGCTCCTTGGTATTTACCCAAAGGAGTTGAAAACATGTCTATACAAAAACCTATACACAGTTGTTTATAATTGCTCCAACTTGGAAGTAACCAAGATTCAGTAGGTGAATGAATAAATAAACTGTGGTACATCTAAACAATGGGACATTATTCAGAGCTAAAAAGAAATGAGCTGTCATGAAAAGACATGGAGGAGACCTAAATGCATATTACTAAATGAAAGAAGTCAATCTGCAAAAGCTACATGCTATATGGTTCCAATTATGGGACATTCTGGAAAAGGCAAAACCATGAGAGAGTGAAAGGATTATTGGTTGCTAGGGGTGGAGGGAGAGGGAGAGGGCCGAATAGGCAGAGCATGGAGGATTTCTAGGATTGAAAATAGTCTGCAAGATAGTGTAATGATGGATACATGTTATACATTTACCCAAACCCACGGAATGCACAATACCAAGAATTAACCCTAAGGTCATCTATGGGCTTTGGGGGGTAATGATGTGTCAACATAGGTTCATCAATTGTGACAAATGTGCCACAGGGAGCAGGGGTTTGGGGGGTGTTGATAATGGGGTAGACTATAGAAATGTGGGGACAAGGAGGACATGGGAAATCTCTGTGTCTTCTCAGTTTTGTTGTGAACCTGCTCTAAAAAAAAGTAATCCTAAAAAAAAAAAACAACCTATTTATTCACTTTCCTCACCTTCACTGTATGATTAGAGGCTCTGACACACCTCCAGTATTCTTAAAAAGCCAAATCTCATTTTGTGGATGAGGATCCTGAGGTGAAAAGGGTGAGAGCTGAATGGCGGGAGCTCCCCTGGTAATGGGGACCAGAGCTGGATCCTGACTATTGGTCTCTCGATTAGCAGTTTACTGGCCTCCTCCCTCAGCCCTGCTGCCTCTGGCAAAGAGTGTACAATAGAGAAAATCCAGTAGTTCTAAACACACTGCTCTTCAGACCTTTGGTGGGGAGGAGATCACACAGATATGTTAATTCGGACCTCTTTTTTCTCCATAATATACAGAGTGCTGTCAAACACTGCGGATTCCCAGCACTGCAGTGGGTCTGTGCCATTGCATGTGAGCTTGGTTGGTGCAGAACTCAGAAAATATCAACAACAATAAATGGGCATCTTTCCAATTAATATCTTTAAAAAAAACAGAATTGATGATGCTGTGGTATGGTCAGTATGTCTCGGCAAAATATTGTTCTTTCAGAGAAAAGCAGCTGATACTATAAAATGCACTTTTGAAAAAGAGAAAAAGAATGAAATAACCTCTAAGCAAATTTTTCAACACAAGGAGATTGCTAAGTTTGTGACATTATCCTAAAAGTGAGCAAATCAAGAATATTGTTTACATTTTAAAAATATGTATTTGCTGATCCCCAGCATGCAATAAGCTCTTCTGGTGGCAGATTGTTGAATGGGTGAGTTGCTGAAACACCAGCAGCCCCATTTTGAGGTTTCTTTGGCCTTGGGCTGTCAACTTATACTTGCAGACAAGATAGGTAAGAAGCAAGCAAAAGACACATCTGGGCAATGTGTCTTCTTAAGTTAAGGTTGGTTTTTATTTGTTTTGTGATTCCAACCTTTACTTGTACCTCCATTTAATTCTTCAACGAGGGAACTTGAATTGGTTTGTGTTTTCCCTTGTTTGAAGTCTATGTACATACAACGAAAGAAAATTCAGCGTAGCAAAAGTATTTCCTGTTTCTTAAGTGGTTTTTTTTTCTTTTGTAGATCAGCAGATATCTGTTGTTCCTATCATTAATCATTTTGGAACCATCATGTGAATTATACCAATGGTAATTCCTCTACGAAGATAAAATTCTTAGGTTTTTGCCCATTGATGTGTTCAGTGTAAAAACAGCTTTCTCCAAATGTAGCAAATTGTTGGTTCATTTACTAACCATGTTTGTTTCATGTATTTGCATTTTCCAGACAAACACAGAGAATATATATTTTAGTTTTATTGCAAAACTACCATTTCAAGGCATACGTGAAATTGTAATTTATGTTCCTGAGAGTTTTGTAGTTTTAGAATGATCATTTCAATTTAGCCCTGGGTACCTTATACCATTATGCTAGGAACACATCCAGTTTAAACATATATAATTTATTTTTAACAGATTTTGCTTAGAGTACACAAGTGAAATGTAACAGTCATCACAGACATTGCCTTAGTGCATTTACTAAACATGGATCCATGTCCTTTGTCTCCCTTATTCAGTGCTTGACTTTCTGGCTGGCCTTCTGTTCTCTGCTTTGATGTGCATCACAGATTGGAGGCTCCCAGCATGGGGCAGGACCCTTTTAGGGGACAGTCCTGGCAAAGGTATGTATGTGTTATTCAGATATTCTGAATGGTTTAGATAGTTCTGCCCGAGAAACCAGATTTCTAAACTGATCCTTCCTCCATTTCCAACATGTTGAGCCCTTCTTTGCTTTGAAACTCCCAAACAAACAGGCTTGGTTCTTAGACTTTTCACCTTTGGAAAATGACAATTTCATTTTTTGAAGTTATTTTACCCTTATTATGAAAAAGTTATTCAAAACTCGGCTTCTAATTAGAGTCCTCATTCTCTCTCAAGCAGAACAGATCAGACAAAGGTGGAGAGTCTGTATGTCACAGCTCTGAGAATTTTCAGCAGGAATTACACAGTGCTGAGCACATTAATTTAAATAATGTAAAACCACTGGGTTACAGGCTCTGTTTTGAACCTATGCCCAGCAAGTTTTGACCTCCAAATATTTATTTTGGGTTTGTGTTACCTTTGCACACCAAATCCTTGTGGCTTCTTATGTATTGTCAAGCTCAGTACACATTATGTACAAAATGTTTCCTTTTTTCTGTCCTTAGAAGAATGTTTGAGGAAGGTCTCATTGTAGGAAGCTCTTTGTTGCTTGGACACACTTTATGCCATTTGAAGCTGGCGTTGTGTAAGGGCAATTATCAAGAGCATAACAGAGAATTCGGATTCAGCAAATAGGAGGGGCTCAGCAAGTAGGTTCTCATCAGTTGTGAATATATGTCTCTAAAGGATTAAGGTAACAGCAGCTTTCGCAGATTTGTGTGCACTGGGTACTAAGCTTGCAGAAGATGCCATAAGGAGTTGCAGAACTTCGCTGGCAGAAGCTGAAGAATAGAGGTGGGATTCTGTTAGTGTTATGGGTTGTTAGGTGAATTTGCTTCAGGCTATCAAATAAAAATGGCCTATGTCGTCAGAGAGGGTTTTAAATATTTAAATATTTTTCTTCAGAATTGTGTCCACTTTTGATTTATTCTGTGGTCCCTTTTATTTGTCTCATATTTCTGAAAGAGGCCTGTGACAGGGGTGCCCAAGGGGTCATCCCTCTTATAATCTGACATGTTGAATTCTGTATAATCCAGAATTTTTTTTCTTTGATATTGGACACTTTCCAAGCACTGAATTAATTTTGCCATTTAAAAAAACAAGCCAAAGCAAAACAGTCTTCTTAAGAGAGCAAAACTCAAATACGGCTGTGTGTCTTTGCAAAAGCAGAAGACTAAGGATCATATTTGAAAAACTAAAAATATTTAGAACTAGATGAAGCGCTCTGGCCTTTTGGTGGATGAAGCTTTGATGGTGCTTCTAGCTTTTTTCGTTCGTGCTCATGTCCTCTCTATCTCTGATGTTCAGAACACAGAGGAGAAAGATGAATTGTATTTTCACAGGGAGGCATGTGGGTATAAGAAGGTGGAAGTGGCTTCAGTGGATAGAGATCCGCCAAGCACCAGCCTGCAGGCTCTCATTACATGGAGGTTGGAGGAGCACGGTAAAAAGATCAAATTCAGTAGAAATAAATGGCACACAGCATCTTAGCTGATCGATAACCAGCTTCTGAGAGTAACCACTGTCAGCTGAGCTGCATCAGTCTCTCCTGGAGACTCACCGAGGAGGGAGGATCACAGCCCTTTCAAGCTTGGAGGCCTTTAAAGTAAGCAAACCTATATGGATACAGGCATATTGCAATGATTCTCTATAACAGTTTGAAGGTTTGCTTGATTGATGGAAATAGAATAATTTCACCAAGGCAAGCAGCGTGAATTAAAACAAAACAAAGCAAAACCAAAGATAAATTATGCCATTATTGCCACATTTTTCACAGCCACCCTCCAAAACACTGACGTTTTAAGAGGAGTTTATATAAAGAGGAACATTATTTTTGATACAATACTGAACTCGCAGGTTATTAAAGCGAATCCTTGAAAATAGTCTGAGCGTGTTCTGACTAGAACAAAGTCTTAGCGATGGCTTCCAGTCAAGCATGGCTACATATTTCATTTAGACATTTCTAGAATGAAAGCGAAGGGAAACTTTTAAGACCTTAAACCCTATCTCCCCACCAGCTCCTTCAAGTATAAATTTAGATAAGTGTAACGTACAGAAAAGAAGCATCCAAATAGACTCATTTGATTATACAGCTTTTCTGTCTAGGAATTATGGAAACAGAATGCTTTATTTGATCTCGGGTTATAGTATTACTGAAAGTTTTTGCTAAGGTTAATAAAAAGGAAATTCAATAGATATATTAAAATGTCTGAAATAGGCTGGTGAGTTAGAACACTGAGATCACTGCACTTAAAGCTTGGAAGTCAGAATTCTGACGCCACTCAGCAGTGAGTTGGTGTGTGTGTGTGTGTGTGTGTGTGTGTGTGTAGTGAGAGGTTGCTTTAGGAAAAGAAATTTCTTTGGTTTAATATTTTAGAGCACGTTGCTTCAGAGAAATACCTTTTAATTGGCATTTAAACTCTTCTATTAATACAAGTTAGTATAAGAATGACAATTTTCTTTTCGGGAGACTGCTTGTTGTTGTTCTCATCAATATTTAATCATTGGGAAGCAAGGGAGGCCTGTTTGGTTATCTAAATGATTGCTTAAAAATCTGTGATAATTTGCATCAAAATCCAATCTGAGAAAACTTGGGGAACCTGTCTGGCTAAAAAGCTTTTCTTCTTTTCTCTTCTCTGCCCGCTCCCTTCCTAAAGTTCTGATTTGTGAGCCTAGGGCAAGTTTAATTATAATTAGTTAATGTTAGTTAATTAGGTAATAGTCATATAGTGCTTTGAAGATGAAAGGTGTTTCAAAAATGCTAAGTGCTGTCATTATTAATATCAGCAAAAAGAAAAAATTAAGCATGATGAACACTTGTAGAAACTGCAGAATCTGAACCTGAAGTGCGTGGTGCCACGTGGTTCTCCAAGTCTACCATTTCATCTCTTCCTGATGGACGTGAAGCAGCCCTTTGTCTTCGTTGTTTGGGTATCCAGAGCTCTCCTCCTCCTTCCCTGTCATATGCTGTTACTGTCCAAAGAGGTGAGCGAATAGGTCTCAGGCTAAATACTTCCCCAAATACATCTACTCCAGAACATGTAGTCCTGCACATGTATGTTCATATACACATAGCTCAGCCTTGAGTGTGAGGTCATGCTCAGGTGTATTTCTGAACTCAGAGGCATTCCATAGGTTCCCACTCTTCGTGTTTTCTTTCATCATTCTTGTTCCTTATTTCAGAAGAAAACAGTAGGAAATTAGCAAGAACAAAAGATCCATTGTTCTTTGGATTATCTAGTTACTTTAAGGAAATGAACCTGTCAAGTAAAAAGTAACATCTCTTACTTGAAAACACAGGCAATTCTTTGAGCTGTAATTAAATGCCAACTTTGGAGGCACATGGCTCATAAACTTTAGACATGCATGGCCTTCCCATGCAATTTGCAGAACAGAAAGCATTTATAGGCCGTTTTATATCTGGGTGGCCCTTCACCCACTTTTTTAGCTATGTTGAGGAAAGTAGGTCAATATCATTTCCAGTGTACAGAGGAGGAAAGCAGGCCTTGGCTGGAGCTCAGTCTAGGTGAGGAAGGAGTTTGCTCTTTGGACAGGAGTGCTAATTGGAAGCAGAGCCTTTCTCCAACCAATCCTCCAAACAGAACTTGCATTCCTTGTAGATTTAATTTTGAAGAGGCTTATAATGAACAGGCTAAGGCTTGGGACCTTGGAATGAAATGCATCAGTACATGGCAGTAGAGAGACAAGGGACAGAAAGAGGATTCAGGGCTTACACTGTCATGTCACGTGGGACTTCTGCAAAGGAAGTGTCATGATATTTGAGTGATCCAAGTTCACAGAAAATCACGCAGGAAACACTCACCTCAGGATTCCTCACTTCTTTGCTTAGCCCATCAATTCCTTGCTGTCTTTCCTTCATATAAATTGCTTAGGTGGCAGGAATACCAGGAAAATGGCATCAAAGTATCTTGGACTTGAGTTTAATTATTCCCAAGAGCCCAAATTGGTTTCTTATTGTTTGGTGGAGTAATTTGTGCATCTCACCTGAAGGGCTAATGAACACTTCACTTTGGCACTTGGAAATAGACACATTCAGATCATGTTAATCAAACGTAATTAACTTTCAAGGAAGGAGGCTGGGAAAGCGGGCCAAAACAAATGTGCTGAAGTAGAATAGAGATGAATGCAAGAAGTCCTGCAGTTACAAAAAAAAAAAAAAAATCTACCACACATACATAGAATAACTATCTGGTTTATTAAAACAAAGCAAGACAAAACAGCACCCATCCAACGTTAAAGGCTTTAGTTGACTAAAAGCACCATATGCCTGCAGCAGATGACCTGAATGCGGAAGTGCTAAGGCGCCTCAGCGTCACATGGCAAGCGTCCAGCACCGAGGATGAATGAGGGTGGCTCTGGCCTGGGGAGACCACCTCCCAAGGACTGAGTTTCCCTGGTCTTGGAGGTTTGAGAACGCTTGCGTGTCTTATGGGGAATGGTGAACTGGAAGGGGTTTATGATGCCATAATTAAAAAATTTATTTAAATATTCAAAAAGACTAACATTTGGAGGACTGAGTAGGCCCAGAATGGCTACAGCCAAGGAGGAATGGGCCCATCGAGCTATGGTTCTGAACTTTAAAGCCCCCCTTTTCATCAACCCAGACCTTTTTCTCTTTTGCTGCTCTTCACTGCCTCCTTATCACAGTCCTTTGCCCACCCACCCCGGGTTGCTTCACTGTTCCCCAAATGCACCTTCCTAGTCAGCTGGAGAGCCTCCTGTTACCTCTATGCTGACCTTACTGCTTTTCTGTAGAATTAAATCTTTCATAGTCTTCCCCAGTGGTTCTTAACTTGGCTGCATATTAAAATTACCTAGAGAGCTTTTAAATATACTATGCCTGGGCGTCACTTCCAGAGGTTCTAATTTAATTGGTTTGGGGTGGAGCCCAGGCATCAGTATTATTTTAAAGCTCTCCAGGTGATTTTAATGGAAACCTGGCGTTAAGGACCACCAGTTCAGTCCCAACTGGACTTTGGTGATACATTACTCAATTTCACTTGTCTCTTTCACCTCCTTCTGCGATACCCACTTGTAATTAATATAATGTCTGATTTAATTCATTCAACTAGGAAGAACTACCAGCTTTATATTGTTATCATCTTTCAGGGTGCATACACCTCATTTCTTGAGTTGAATCCTGAATCCCTTGTATGCGTTTTATTTTCCATACACCTTCCTCTCCAGTACAATATGCAGTACAATGCCTGGCACACAGGACTGTGCATGTGTAAACTTTTCTTTATTATAGAAAATCAATAAATATTTCTCATTTAATCGGCAAATAAAATACAAATTTTGATAGTTGATACTAAATTTCTGAAAATCGTTATATCCAGAAATGTATATAAAAAGAAGGGAGGGCCATGAAATTTTAGCTACATTAGTGAGTAAGAAAACACCAAGTTAGGGAAATAAGAGAATTTGGGCTGCATTTATTTTTGCAGTACATAGCATGCATGAAGAATGATTGTGATGGTTCACCAAAGGTGTCACCTGAAAGAAACAGAGTAACGGGGTTGGGCTCACCCTCGGAGGGCCTAACATGACTTTACTTATCGGTTGTTGGGGCATGAGGCTGCAAGGCTAATGATTTCTAGCTAATGGGACTATCTTTGTTTTCTTTATTATCTGAGGAAGGGTGGCATTTTGAATCATTGGACTGAATTTTGTTTTATCCCTACAGGTGGATTTGCACAAGCCAAAATTACATGCCAAGAAACTGATGGGTAAACTGTTAATAAATTCCATTGCCACCTAATAATAATACTTTGTATTTATATAGGGTCTTTCTTAGAGGAGCTCAAAGCCCTTTATGGGCTCTGAAAGTTAATCAAGTTGGGAATTTTTCAATCATTGTGGGAGTGAGGTCCAGGGCTACCAACCCCCAAGCTGTAAAGCTTGCTTTCTTTGTTTGTACATGTGGACCCTGTTAATGTGGGGGCTTCACAAAGTCTGAGCCTCTCTGGCCTTAGAACATTGTACATGAAGTGAACTGAAATTCATTTCTGGCCAGCTGGTGTAAAGAGCCAGACAATGTTTAAAGTATTTTAACAAATGAAAACATTAAAAACTCATATGCAGCTGTCTGGCATTACTTTGTCACCATGACAATTGCTGAAATATAACAATCCCTGTGTTTGTGTTTCTAGTTATTATATGAATAACTGTGAGGAGGGAGAGTAAGTTGTACATTTTATGTATTGAAAATTTCTTATTTCTTTTTATTATAAAATGCATAATCTCTGAGTAATAAAAAGGATTGGGAATAGAGTAAGAGAAATAAATTCTTTCCTGGGCTAAACTATGGCAAAAGAGAATTTTATTTCAGAATTTTGGTTAATAATGAGAGTTGTGCAGATGATCCATGCCATCAAAGACTGATGAAGTTGTGTGAACTTAATCTTCAAATCTGTGACCTGTGGGCTGTTGAGGACCTTGCTCCAGAACTTTCTTAACACTTGGACTTAAAAGTTTTATTATGGTGTTGGATTTTGTTTAGGCAACCACTTTTCTGTTCTGGGGTCCTGGGGACTTGAAATGTGTTACATGTGGCAAGGTTTTATGTATCTTCTGAAGAAACAGATGGAGTTGAATTTGAGCATCTGCCATATTGTAGTGGAGTGGGTCTTCCAAAATTAGAAATATCAGCTCTTCATCCAAAGAGACTTTGGATTTCCAAGTACAGTGTAATCAAAATTACTGGGCCCAGTAAGTGTTTGTTGATTGATTATCTTAATGCAGGATCCCCCAGAGTGAGATGATGGTCAAGATGATTTTAGGTGGGGCTGGAAACCTTCATTTCATAAAACTGAATCACACAGAAAATTATTCTTTCTCCAATTCTCCTTCCATTTTTCTGATTATATAAAGCAGACAGGCTTAGCTGAGAATTGAAAAGTCTTTAACATTACTACCTTTTAAACAAAAGGCTGAGCCTCAGCCTTTGACTGGAAATGGCATGTAGAGAGTTTACTATGACATTGTCTAATATACTAAGCTTTCAGTATAAATGATACTGACTTTCCAGTTTTGATAATGATATAAGGTATCTTAAAGTTAGGTGGGAAATATGAAGATATGTAAGGAAAAATATTAAATAAACAGTAGCAAAGGTGATGGAATGTGTATATCACAAAAATTGATGTATGAGGATGGCTAAATTCCCTTACTATTTGGGCTTATTCCTAAATCTAACTTGCTTTCACTTCCTCATATTTTTTATCAGAGTAGCTTCTATGTGTATCATATAAGTTTGACTTTTCACTACCCCTGCATCATATGTGTTAATGGCTAAAACCATTATTTTCCTCTAATTTCTGTCTGTCTAGGTACAGTGGTATCCCTTTCTCTATAAAGGCTCTACAGCAGAGTTAAACATCCACTGTGTGTAATGAATGAAGATTTTGGTTATGTATTTAGAATAATATTATCAACGTACCGTTCTTGGGACAACTGGGACAATAGTCGTCTGTGTTCTGTGATGCAGATGGGGAATCCTGGTTTAGAAAGGTTTTTGAAGACTTTTTTGTCAAGTCAGATCTATTAGCTTATTATCTCTGCTTTGAGAACATTCAGTCATGTAAACAAAGGGCAGAAATATCAGGGAGTGGTAAGAAAGAAAAGGGCAGAGGTGGAGGGAGGGAGTGGGTGTACGGGAATGGCAGGGAGAAGGAGAACGTGGGGGAGGAGGCCAAGCTCAGTGGAGGGAAATAGAGGACAATGTATAAACACACTGTGAGTTAATATATTTATTTTTGGAATACATGATATGACAAAACTATTTTTAAGTATGTTGAAATACAGATAGTTTATATGCTGATAATTTGTTCTCAGGGGCTTGGTGGTTTCAAAGGGGCGGCAGACCAGGGCTCCAATACTGTTGGCCGCAATTAGCTTTTTGACCCTGGGCAAGTCAATGGAAATTTTCCTCTGAAATACAATTATAGTATCTTCTTTACAGGATTGCTGGGAGGATTAAGTGATAGTTGGTTATTATAGAAAAAGAGGTGCTCTATTACAAAACAACTAACAACTGCCTTGTAGAGCTGGGATCAACAGACCCCCCCCACACACAAAAAAATAGGAAAAATGGTTTCTTTAAAAAGCCAATAAACAATGAGAAGGGACTCGGTTTCTCTGCTCATTTCCTCAGCAGCCCTCAGAATTTCATGTGGGCACTGTTCTCTCCGGGTTGCAGAACAGGCAGGCTGGTGCCACCACTGTGAGTCCATGACACCAGGCTCCTGGAACCTGCTTCTGGCCACCATCCAGGTGTTGATTTCAGGCTTGGACTGAGTTGGGGTGGCGGCACTGACACACTTGCTGGGATGCAGATGTCAGTGAACGTAACAGTGAGCAAGGGAAGTAAGTTCTTCCAGGGGCTAAACGGTGGCCTAAGAGGATTTTATTTCAGACATCCTTCTTTTTGTCTGATTTTCTTCCTCCACAGGACAACTCCTTTTCAGGTACACAGGATCTTTGTCTTATATCTCTTCCCTGTCATCACTCAACTGTCACCCTCACATCAAAATCACTCTCAAGAAAGTAGTTATTTAGTCCCTGTGAGACATAAAGTTAACAGTTTTACCTTTCCCAGGTGTGATTTGAGGCTTTCATTGCAAGTTGAGGAACTCTGCCCCTGTTAAAAGGATTTCAGACAATTCCAGAATTTTCTGGAAAAGGGCCCATGGAGGCAAGTTCTTATAGGCAGAACCTGGAAGAGAGCATGTGTTCAGGCCTCAGGGGCTAGCTCTCAGGGCCTCTGCTCACAGTTCGCAAGACCAGTGTTCCCAGAGCGGTTCTCATTTCAAATATGCTCATCTGTGTATGATCCATTGTCTTGGTTTGCTGGGTTTGGTTTGGGAAACACAATCATACCCGGTGTACATCAGTCACTTAATTCTTATACTAATGAGTTTGCAATACATACAGGCAACTTACCCAAGTGCCTCTACCTGTCAGTGCTAAATTGACTCTACTCTTCCTGGATTATCAACAGTTCCTGACCCTGTTTAGGCCTCCATGGTTAGGGCATTGTACCTTGCTAACTGTATTCACAGCAGGCTCAACTACATGCAGTGATTTTTCTATCATCTATCTATCATCTATCTATCTATCTATCTATCTATCTATCTATCTATCTATCTATCTATCTATCTTTATCTGTCTATCTATCTATCTATCATCTATCTATCATCTATCTATCTACCTATCATCTATCTACCCAACTATCCATTATAAATATATATAATAGAGGGATGGGAGTGGAAGGCTTTCAGATGATTTCCTTGAACAAGTCACAGTTCTGGATAGCTCTTCTTACCTTGTCCCTTCAAGAGGCTGGACTTAATAGCTGTTAAGATGAAGTGTGAAACGCTGCCTCTTTGCACGGGCGCTGCATGGTAGAAGGGCCCCTTGAGGTTTGCTGTAGCAGGCTGCTAGCATTTTGTCGTGATGTTATTGCTGCTGTTCTGGGTTTTAAATATTTTAATGAAAAGTTTTATTATGTTTGTGGACTGGCTTTTAGCAAAGGCTGCAGTTAAAATAAATGCTAATAAATGAATGAAACGTGTATAAAGAGAATTAAAACTGAAACCTGGTTAACCCACTTGTACAGACTATTTCATAAGACATGCTAGTATCTGATGTTTTAGAAGGTAAAGTGCAGGATTATGTACCAGAGAAACAGATTAAGCTTCTTCAGAACTATTACGACCACAGGAAGTCTGCACATTCTTCATTGGTTTGCTGAGTATTTGATTGCCTCTTTCTTTAAGGAGGATTATTGTTACAACGGGGTTGCCACGTTTCAGAGCACTGACTGATTACACAAAGGGCAAAGTGGTGAAGGAAGCGATGACTTATCTGGAAAACTTCGCCTTGTGTAACTATCTTCTTCCTCTTGCAACTAAGTGCTGAAATCGTATCCACAAGGGCTCTGTTTATACATTTTATGAATAGGCCTAAATATCTCCACCTCTGTGTAAGATGTTTCCAATGAGCGATACAGCTCATTTTGTGAACTGTGTGCCTTCCTCCCACCTCTGGTTTTGATTCCTTAGGGCCTTGCCATAAAAAACGAACTTACGCAATCCAGCTAGGTGGTTTTCACATGCTTTAAAAATGCATTCCGGTGCAATGGTGCCAGGAGCACTTTAGAAGTGTGTGGGTTTATCCCTCTCTATGCTCCCAAATGTCGAAAGGTAAAATGAAAAACAATCATGAAAAGCGATGGTGCTGGTCATTTCCATTTGCTCTCAGACCTGTTCCTTGCCCTTCTCAATCTATGCTCTGCACAGTCAGCGGAAAGAGGGAGGGACAGGACACCGGCAGGTGGGAGGAGGGGAGCGGCCTGGGAACTTCTCCTTCTTTCTGTCTCAGGTAACGACTCCAGCGGTGTCTCCAGCTCCTCAACAGCCCCTTCCATTGGGATCCCAGCTGCCCAGGCAGGCTTGTCTAGATCCACCTGTCTCTGGGCTGCCCCAGCCTTTGAGATCTGGTACTGCCACGTCCTGCCTCCCTTCCCCCATGTGTTCAGGCCAGGTGTTTTGCAGTGAAAAAAAAAACCAAATCATTATTTTCTGATTACGTATATTGCATGACCACTGTAAATGAAAATAGAAACAAGATAAAACTATGGGAAGAAAAACATGAGTTACCTGAAATCCCACTAACCAGCAATAACCATAATCAACACATTAGCATATTTCTTTCCCATGTTTTTCTGCTATATATACTTGTAAATTGGGAATGTTTTTGGAAACATCTACTAGATGCTATTAGTAGCTTCTCAGAGCTATAATTTGTGGATGAGTTTCTGTGATAAAAGCCTGTGCTATCAGAATATCAGTCCAGTGCTCAGGATTGGGCACAAATGCTGATAAGGACCAAGCTATAGATAGGGCATCTGACTCTACCAAAACACACCCACTGTCACCACCAGGTAACCTGAAGGTTGCCTCTAGGGTAAATGTCTTTGAAAGGAGTTCCACTGTGCATATTGTTACAGCAGATGGATACTGACCAGCCTCAAGTGTTTCTTTCCGAAGGGAAGCAGGCTTCTGAAGCCACTCGAGGAGGCCTGCACACAAATGTGGGCCCTGAGCAGAATAATAGCAATAATTAAACCTGTATTTATGTGGTGCCTTTCTTCTGATGAGCTCATGGTTTTCTGTCATAATCCCACTCTGTTTTTTTATCCCTCTGAGGAAGAGGGGAGGGTCTTTTTATTTCTTCTTCGTAGATGGGAAATCTGGGGCTAGTGAGGTGACTGTGTGACAGAAGCCACTGATCCAGCATCTGATGTTTTCTGACTGAGAAGCTTAGGATGTTTCAGCTGTGGCCCTGGGCCCTATTCTGAGAGATTCTGATTCCACAGGTTTTGGTGTGGGGCCAAGTATTCTGCGTTTTTCCCAGAGCTCCTCAGGGTCAATGCGGAGCTGGGTTTGGGAATTGTCGTAGGAACCTTGTTATGCTCACACTGGTTAGTCTTGTTTAAACTCATGTGATACATGCCTTGTGCAGGTCTTTATGAAATCTTTGTGTTCTTTGAAATGTCATTCCTTTAATCTTAGGGTGGTTAAATTAGGAATATTTATTGCTGCAAAACAAACTAACCCACTACTAGGTAGCTTAAAATAACAAACATTTAGTATTTCATAGTTTTTTGTGAGTCAGGGACTTGGGAGTTAAGTTGGAAGATTTCTGACTTGGGGTCTTTCATGAGGTTGCAGTCAATATCTTAACTGCAGTGTTTTCTCAAGGTATGACAGTGGCTGGAGGTTCAGGTGCCAAGGTGGCTTATTCACATGGCTGTTGGCTGGAGGCCTTAGTTCTTCTCCTTTCACGGCACTGTTTCAATGCCCCCATGACATGGTGGCTGGCTCCCCTCTGAGTGGAGGGTACAAAAGAATGTGAGGAAGCAGCCACAACCCCTTTTATGTCCTAATCTCAGAAGCCACACAGTATCATTGTCACTCCTACCATATTCTCTTAGCTGGAAGTGAGTCACTAAACACAACTGGGAATTAGGCTGTGTCTTTTGAAGGGAGGCATATCAAAGAATTTATAGTTGTATTTGAAATCTACCACAGTGGATAACCCTTTACGATGCTAACCTTTCCAGCTATTGTATCTGCATTTTAGGAAGGCCTCAAGCTGTTCAGAGCCTAATCAATTCTAGGGCTCCCTTCTCTGACCTATTGACTTTAAAGAGGGAATAATGGACATGGTTCAGTCTCTGGTTGATTTTTAACACCTGTCTGATGTGCACACAGCCACGTGTACACACACACACGCACGCACGCACACACACAGCCACCCTTGCTTGTTTTGGATCTGGTCCACATCTGCTGAGTCATCGGACCACTGTTGCAAGCAAAACCCTGTCTCCCACAGGGCCTTCCCCAACCCCATTCCCCAACAGGTGCTGGTCTTTCTGGTTTCTGACTTTTATTTTGAATACTTCATCCTGGTAATCCTATTCTTTGTCCTCAGTTTGGCCTTGAAGAAAAGCAGAGCAAGAATTGGAATGACATTTGTAAGGAGGAGGAAAAGCATTTCCTTCCGCCTATGTATTCGGGAGTTGTGATATCCCTATATCCTAGCAACAGTCTTGGAGGTGAGGCGATGCTTTGTGAGAATCAAAGCAAGGCTGAGTGTAGCAGCATGAGTATTGAAAGGGCCTTTGAAAAATGAAAAAACTGCCAATTATATGTCTTTGAATTGGATTCCATCCAAGCCCTCCCTGAAGGAATCCCATTTGCCTGGGTCTGAGCAGGGACAGGCAGGGAGGAAGGAAGCACAGAACCAGGCATGGACTGCTCAAGTGCACGAAGCAATTCCTCTTGACAAAGACTGATATCTGTTTGCCAGGTTAGTTTAGTGAAATGTGACGGATGGATAAACCAAAGATTATGGCTTTGTCACGCTTCACTCAGGACATCACCAGTTAAAGGCTTGTAAATCACCTGCAAAATAGGCCATTAATCAATGGTGAAGAGGAATGAGAAAGCTTCTCTGTGTAGGTCAAATATGTAAGGGAAATTGCAAAGGAAATTGCCCTAGGAGGAGGCTCATTTTCCAAACCCTCCTCTCTATCTGGTTTAAGGAAGGCCTGCTTTTGTAAGCCCCTTGGAATAAAGACCTCATTATGATAAGAGATACAGGAACAGTATTGCTGATTTTAAAATGGCATGTTTTTATGTATTTCTGGGGACATGGATGGAATCTTACTTGGATTGTTATTTCATTTGGGTGTGTTTATGAGGGTTGCTAATTAGGAAGAGCAGGTGGCACTGTGTAGATTTGTTATAAAGCATCCTTTTCTGAGTGGTTACTCAGTGCCAGGCATCAAAGCAAGGACTGTTAGTTGCATTATTTTATTTAACCGTTATAACAATCCAGAGAGGTTGCTTATTAACTTATTTTTATAGGTGAAAATTTTGAGTTTCAGGTTAGGTAACTTGCCCAGGGTCACACAGCTAGTAAGTGGCTGTCTTGCCAATGGGTTTCAGCCTCAGGCAAGTTCGCTATGGATTCAGTGTGACCAAAGAAAATGAGAGCAAAATGCTCTTGGGTGAAAGGGTTATACCCAACTTTATTTCAAGGTGGCAGGTCAGTCACTAAAATACTGTTCACTCAGAGCGAGTCTGCATGCAGCAAGCCAGTCTCTGCCTCTGGGCCCCTCTGTCTGCATAGCCATCCTCTGGGCCTGTCCTTGGATTGGTGCTGCCACCACTCCAGCCTCTGCTCTGCTCTCCTGCAGCCTTGCAGCCCTGCCACCATGTTGTGCCCAGAGCACTGGGCGGAACTCTTTTTATAGAGTCAACAGTCATGTATTGCCTACAGGTGTGCAGTGAGCTAGTCGACCACAGTCAGGTGAGAATCTTGGCCACAGGAACTCTCATTTTATCCACAGTGGCCAAACCAGAACTTAAATTCAGATGTGCTGGCTTCTGGTGCTCTGTGCACTCTACTTTGCCTTAGAGCTGTACATACTGCTTGAAGTAGGAAGGTTACAAAAATTTCCCTCTTCCTACGTGGGATGATTCCAGGCTTTCCTGGAAATCAATGAAATGACTTCTTGCCTTTTTTCAACATTTTAATCTGTAAAATGGCCTAATGGTTGGATTGATGTGGGGATCAAATGAGATAGGTGAAAGCATTTCTTAAATGGAAACATAAAATCAAAATAAGGCATTATGCCCTAACTTCATTTTGAACCTGCTTCAAGAGTAGTCAGATTCACTAATGAACATGCAGTAGGGTCTGGTTGTGCCCAGTGCATTCTGTAATACCGAATGTTTGCAGAGTTTAGGTGATGATGGGATTTCCACCTACTGCCCTTGTGTTATTTCTTGAGAATTGGAGAGTATGGACTATTAGGGCCCGCTGAAACTGTCACAGCAAGAAGGTACCATTGTGTGCCTGAGTTCTGTGCATTCTCACACATAAGAGATTAAGCTAAGTAGTAAATCATCACCATTGCAGAAGATAAGTAGTTGCCCATATTCAAATATTAAAATCTGATGGAGGCAAAGAAAATCATGTTAAAATGGTTGTTTAGTGCAAAATGCAAAAATGACCCCGAGTTTCAAGTACAAAGGGAAAACAACTTGGGCTCTTCTCCCATATAAATTCAGGTGGGAAGGAGCAATATACAATGAAATAATTGAATAAATAACATGAGATATTTATAAGATGAAATTTCTCTTTGTAGAGAGAAGGTCCTGAATGCAACATGTAAAATATTTATCTTCTTGCTATTCACCATTGTCTATTTTAAATAAGGTTGTCTGGTTCATTAATAATGAAAAAGACAGAACACCATCATTCTTGAGATGATTGTACAAATTTATGATAATTTATCATTTCTAGGTGCTTAGTTTCATTTATTAGTTATTTGTGCATCAATATCTGCAAAATGGAGGCTATCAAAAATTGCTCTTATTTAATGGATTCAGGAACTCTGCAGTACATAGAGGTGAGTGTCCTGTGGTGCATTAACTTGGAGGAAGGGGTGGATAAAAGGACTTGGATTTAGGTTTATTTTGGTGTCCAACATGCAAAAGCCTTTGATCTATTGTCTCCCACCACCTCATTTTTCAAAGGAGACAACAGAAGTCTAAATGACCAACCTGGCAGGTGGAAGGGCAGTGATTAGAACCTTGGCTGTCTGTTTCTTGAAGTTCACTTTTGCTCAACCCTAGTGTGCCTTGCACTGAGTCATGCCAAGCATCACATCGTCAGGCTGCTCCTGGCCTCTGCTGTGCTTTCTCAATGGCGCTGGGGTATGTAAGGGGTGGTGGATGTGCAGAAGTCAGGACGTAATGGGAGGCAGCCTTGTGAAAGATTTCAAAACTCCTTAAACATTTCTTCAGCCCGCAGCATTTGCATTGGCTTCACTCCCTGCCCACCTAATCATCATCTTATTCTGCATCAGACAACACGTTCGAGCACCCGCAGCCACAGCCTCAATTCTTCCAAAGCCACTAGTTCCTGTAAAGCCAAAGGGAAACAGAAGGGCTGAACACTCGTGGCTTAGTTTCTTCTTGGAATTTGGCCCAACTTTCCTCTCTTTCCTCCAGATTGCTTGTAGTCTCTAGTCACCTGAGCTTAATTTCAAGGCTGGTCTGGATGGTAGAACACAGAACCATGTGCTCATGTGCCACTGCAGGGGCCAAGATGATGATGGATGATACTGGGTGCTCCCAGAACCAGACAGAGAGCTGTAAACAAGGTGCAAAGTGAGGCTGAGAATGGCTCCCAGCAGGGAAAAGAAAGGTGTAATGAAGTACAGGACCTGCTGAATCTCCAGTCGCATCTCTCATGTCCCTACTTTAATTCAAAGCCATGTTGGCTGCCCCTGTAAAGGACTGGCTGCTTTGGGGTCAGAGCAACAAACATGTTCCAGATATTGTGCCTGGTGCTAGAAAACACAGTGGACAATAAGCCCCATTCTCCTGTCCTCTGAGGAGGTCACCACCTTCATCAGCATCGGCTGGAGACTTGATAAATACCCAGACACCTGAGCTCAAGTCCAAACCTGCTGATTCAGAACCTCTGGGGCTTAGGCTCAGGGGTCTGCTATTGAAACAAGCCTCCCAGGGTAATCTCTTTGAGAGGAGGCAAGTGAGAGTCTTGGATGGCTCCTGAGTAGAGCGACACTTGTGTGTCTTACTGGAAATAAACTCTGGTGGGATCCTGATAGCTGAAGGGACAGACTCCTTGACTTTAGAGCTGTTAGGGCTTGTGTGTGACTGGCTGGGCTTCTGCAAGTGTGAGGGGTGAATATCTGGGGCCAGTTAGGGAATTTTTATTAACCTGAGTACTGTGGGGGAAAACGGAAGTTCCTATGGCCAGGATCCTCACCTGAACCTAAACTACTTTGATGATGTGACTGGCCTGTGCTAGGCTACTGCTTCCACACTTGTAGGCAACAAGCTATTATTGACTGAGTCACTATATAAAGAGCTCTGCCCAGCGCTCTGGGAGGAGGTAGAAACGAATGAGGAGTACAGGCCTGAAGACTGTTGAATGCAGACATAATTCTAGTGCTTGACTTATCGCCAGGATAACAAGCTGGGTAATAAACCCTCTCACCCCAAGAACATTCCATTGTCATTCTTTGGTCTCACTGAATCCATAGTGAACTTGCCCGGGGCTGAAACCCACTGGCAAGACAAGTACCAAAATCAAGTCCAAGTCAGATCAAGAAGTATTTACTGATACCTACTATGGTCATGAGGCTTTGGTGAAGGAATCCGGGGCAGGCTCTACCTTCCATAGCACTGGACAAAAGGCTTACTGATGTAAGCAAAAGGATAACAAATAAGTAAGACCTTAGAGAGAAGGGACTGTGGGAAACATCATCTTGTAAGGGGGCCATTTAAATGAGCAATGAGAATCCTGGGGGGGTGATGTCAGCACCGTGGGTGGCATAAAACATCTCTTCTCTTGTATCTCCTTTTAACAATGAATTAGGTATCCATCCACAAACAAAAGGGCCTCAGTGGGAGTTGTGGACTCTCCCTCCCATTACCACAGGACCCTGGAGGAATCTGGTCCACCTGTGCACCAGGTGATACACAGACACAGAGAGACGCCATTTCAGCGGCAGACCTGCGCCAAGCCCTCTGGGCGCAGTGGAGAAGTGTCGGGACTGCTGACTTGAGCTGACACCCACGCAGAGACTCCAGAGAAGCCCAGCCTTCCCGAGGAGATTCCTGCACTCACCTGAAGCATCCTGGGGGAGAGGGTAAGGTAGGCTGAGGGGGATGAAGTTACTCACTAATGGGACATGGCTTTTTTTTATTTGAAGGTCCATGTAATAAAATGAATGCTCCTCTTCACTAGCTAAAAATAATGAACACTTATTGAGTGCTTTCCATGGGTAGTGTTCTAATAGCCTGTGTTAACCCCCTTTCATCCTTATGGCGATACAATGTGTTAGGTATTGTCACCCTCCCCATTTTCCAGATGAGAAAATTGAGGCCGAGGGAAGTTTAGTCCATGGTCCAGTGTTACACGGCAAAGAGGCCGTACACCTGGGATTTGAACATCCACAGTCTCTTTGGGGCTTCGGCACCTGCAGTTCTGTCCCTTGGTTCAGGGAGCTGGTTGCAGGGATCATGCTGGGAACCCTGGGGCGGGGCAGGGGAAGCTATAACTCTTGGGAAAGTCTACCCGGGAAGGAGAGGATGAGAGAAGCTAAGGGAGCTGGAGAAAGCCAAGACTTTTCCAGGGTTAACAAAGGCAGCACAGACTTCAGGGCATCTCCGCTCTGTCCGAGAAGGACAGCAGCGACCTTCCTCCGTGGGACTCAGGTGTGCAGCTGCAGATGGCCGCTAGTGTTGCTGGCCAGGGTCAGGGTCTCCGGTCAGGAACAGAGAGGCATGGTTTGCTTTACCCAGGATCTAGGTTGGCAACGTGGGTTTTGTAGATGCAAAAGGTAAACATTGTGGGGAATCTCAGGGTGCTGCCCAGAACGGAATTGCAATGCCTGATTTTGAGGTTGAATGTGGAGAAAAGTGAAGCTGATAGACTAGGGGCTTGGGAGATGGGAGGGTAGGTGTCAGGTGGAGGGAAAAAAGTGTGAAATGGTGAGTCTGGAAGCTGGGAGATGTTGGCCACAGCGGGGTTTATGAATGACTGAAAGCGGCCCCAGTAAATGTTTGGGGTTCATCACTGAGGAATTGAGAGACGATGCTATTGAAAGAACCCCAGTATGGATGTTGAGGTCACTGAATAGGTCTGTGGTGCTAGAAGAACCTGGTGTAGCAGGAAGGCAGTGTGACCTGAGATGTTCTGAATGGCACCAGGCCATTCACAAAGTGAGCTCCGATCAGTGGGCAAATATTAAGTGACGGTGGTAGTAAGAGGTGGGAGAGACCACTGGTTAGGGAAGAATTTATAGAGAGGGTGGTACTTGAGCTGAACCTGAAAGCAGAAGAGATTCTTGATGGACTGGCCTAAGAGGAAGGCTGTGAAGGGATAGCACAGAAGCATCAAGGCAAAGCAGGAGAGAAGCTGTAGAGGGCTGCTGAGAACTTATCTCACTACATGGCTGCACTTCAAATGATCAATTGTGCAAATGCATAGATTACTTATTAATATCAGTTGCACTAAGGGCTTGCTTCAATGTATGTAGCCTTTTGACCCCAAAAACCTTTGAAAGACAATGTGTTATGCCAAATACAAACATTGTAGCTACACTAAAAGGCCGATTTGGGGGGAAATTTGCTTTTGAATTTCTGAGATAGGCAATTGTATTCATATATGGAAATAGGAGGCATTTACAGATCCTTGTCTTATTCTGTAACTTTTTCTTGCCACAATGTTCACTTACTAATTTTTTTCCAGAGAGAGAGAGAGAGAGAGAGAGAGAGAGAGAGAGAGAGAGAGAACATGCATGGAGAGAGAGATTTTTTGAAATTTAGTGATCCAGAAATTTAGCCCACCTGCTCTGATCAATACTTCTGGACAAACACCCCCATCCCAGGACCTTCTGGGGGTATTCCTGGCATAGGCTGGGATTGGGAATATGAAGGAGCACATGGGTTAAAGATGTCCTCCAGAATGTATCTTGAAATCTTTATCAATCTTAGAATATTTCTAATAAATTCTTAGTACCTACTGTTTGCAAATATTTTGGGGGTTTGGTGAAAATTGGGGCAGAGGGTAAGGTGAGCTGAGGTGGATGAGGTCACTCATTGATGGGGACATGGCTTTTCTTTTTGAAGGTACACATAATGAAATGAATGCTTTAAAAAAAATTTTAAACTGTATGTAAGTGAGAGAGAGAGAGGGAAAAAAAGGAAGAGAGAGAGAAAATGAGAGTGAGAGCCTGAGCACAGAACTCCCACCCCTTTTCCTAGAGCTGGTGCTGGCCCTGCTCACACCTACTTTTTCTGGAGATGCTGATGGGTGAGATAACTACACCAAATATTATACCAGTTATTACATCCAGAAAAACTGGGTCCTAGCATTCTATGATGTGCAGATTAGAAAGTTGGCTTAGAAAAATTGCTTTAAAAGAGGCTTTTAAAACAGAATAAAAAGACTTTAGAGCTTTGGAGAGAAAAGGAAAGGTGACTTTTGTGTACTTCTTAATTCATTTGTATAGCTTTGAATGGATTTATTATAGAATTCAAGAACAGAAGATAAAGAAATTAAGGATCATGATGCTTAAAATAGACACCACTGTATTTTTTTTCTCACTTTAAGCAAAGCAATCTGCTAGGCAGGTGAGATTTCTGAAATGATAATAAAATATTCAGAAGCCTGGGATGCTATTCTTCTACCAGTAGACATTTCCAAGTGGACTTTTGATGAGTATTTCAAATTTTATCCTAGCAACACATAGATAAACAGAACCAGGAAAAACAACTAGGAAAAACAATTTTCTGAATCCCTTTGCTGTTCAGGCTGGACAAAGTCCACTAAGTATAAAGGACTGAGATGCATCAAAATTTTCTTCATCTCCTACAAAATTAAATCAGTTCCCAATTCTGTGCTGCTCTTTTCAGATTACAGGTTTATCTATTGTTTTTGAAATCAGTGACAGGAAGGAAAAAAAAAATCATCCCGGGTATTTTTATAAGCTGTATAATTGCTTTTCTTCCCTCATGAGATAACTTTGTTCTTCCTTTTGCTATTACTGCCATTGAATCAAAAATAGATGGGGGTTAAGCCTTGATAGGGTACCAGTGAAACTGGTATTATGCATTGTTGAAAATATAAGTCATGACTGTATGTGTATTATGGCTGAATTGACCCTTATTATATGCAGATCCTCTGTTTCTCAGAAGGTAGCGTTTACCTTTAGAAGTCCTATAATACTCTGTTTTATGTTTCTGCCTAGCATTGTATTTATGTCCATTTCTTAACTACCATATTGTAAACTCCTTAAAGGCAACACTCTGTCCTCTTCATTGTCCACTGTGCCTTGCTGTTAGAAAGAGCTAAGAACTGTATCTTTAATAATGAAAGACATAGATGTGAGGGAAAAATCATGTAAGCCTTCCCCACTAATACATGCTCCTCAAATATATTTCTCTGATTTGAAATGTCTTCATTTCATTTTCACTGTTTTAGGGTTAATAATTTTTTTTTTCTGAAAGAATATGTTAAAACAAGTTTTACCCAGATTAGAGCCTTGGGACACGTTGAGGGCATGGGACACAGGCAGGTGCATTTGAGTGGGAAGGCTAGTGGGAATGATAGGAAGTTGGCATGCTGCTGGGTGGAGACAGTCCTGGGCAGAGGTTACCTGTGGGAAAAGGCTGCAGAAAGATGGTAAGGTAGTACCTAAAGAGTGTATCTTGCATCTTTCATAAGACCAGTGTGAGATACGGAGATTTTTAAAGATTGGGCAACTTGAAAATCTTGCCTGTTAGGTTTTGCAATGCAATGTGAGGCCTACATTCAGAACTGCTAGCCTCATAACAGGCCCACTGTGTGTGCATCTGCTTCTGTGAGCAGCCCCATGACTGGTCTCAGCAGAGCTGAAATAGCTGTAGTCACGCCAGGTGAGCTGTAACCTGTGGGCATATTCATTCTCTCCATATTGGCAAGACTTGATTATTATGTAGGACGAATTTCCACAAAGCATTCACTTCCTTAAAAATACTTCAAATGACTTCTGCAGGATGTAAACCAGCAGGGTGATCCTGGGGAACCATAACAATTCTAGAGCTTTCCAGAGGAAGGAAGCTCTGGCAACAGTCAGAGGCACTGTGTCCCAAGACACCTTCCCACTGCACCCCCATGACCCCACTTTTGCTGCTTCCTGACTATTTTTCAGAGCCCTTTATGCAGTTAGCAAGGGACTCAGATATAAAGTGTTGGCAGTTATTGTTTCTGTTTTTGCCCTTCAGAATCCCTAATTGGGAGTATCTGGGATCACACAGAGTAGGTGTTGGTAGACAATAATGTGTTTCATGACAGACATGTCAATCAAAGATACCATAGATTGTGTCAAATAAATAATAACATTTTTATGAGTTTTTCTGTTGTAAGGTAGGGTTTTCTTTGAGTACAGAGGTCAAAAGGTGGGTCAAAAAATAGCTCAGCTCCCTTTTGGTAGTAGAAATGGGCGAAGCAATGGAGAAGATGGCCTAGAGAGAGCGAAAGGCTGGGTGTCCCTTGGGAGTTCTGCTGTATTCCAGGGTCTACAACATTTCTACTACTGAAACCTCAGGGGACTGTAATTTAACTGTAAAAACTGACCCTCTGAATTAAAAGTTATCACCTTGGAACTTATTTTGCATTTTTTTGAAAAGGTAGAGGATACACTCCCCTCCCCCACCCATGTTAAAATTAAAAGAGAAACAGAAAGCCTAACTTCATTTAGTGATTTTTTGAGATCTCTTAAATAAGATAATCTAATATGGGTTTGGAATTAAAATGTTTTCTGTTTCCATAATGCCCTTTTATTTTTAAATATTGTCTTAATTTACATCTTCTTCCTTGCCTTCCAGAATGTGTGTGTGTATAAAATATATTATTCTTTACAGCAACCATCTCTCTACCTCCTCTCCCCCAAACATTTGCTTCTATTACAAGGCACTGTGCTTTGAGCTCAGAAAAACAAAGAAAAATAAAATGTTCTCTGTCCTTAATACCAAGTTTTATTTCTCTTGGAGAAACATTTGGTTTGCTTTATTTTTTATTGAGGTAAAATTGGCATATAACGTTATAGAAATTTCAGGTGTATAATATGACTTCTGTATGCACTACAAAGCATCACCTCCAGAAATCTAGTTACCATCTATCACTATGCAATTGACCCTATTCACTTATTTAGCCTCCCCCATCCCTTCCTCCCTGGTAACCATTAATCTGTTCTCTGTAATCTGAGTTTGTTTTTATATTGTACTGTATTTTTTGTTTGTTTTGTTTTTTCAATTTCACATGAGTGAGATCATATGGTAGTTCTCTTTCTGTGCCTGATTTATTTCACTTAGCATGATGCTCTTAACGTCCGTCCATGTTGTTGCAAATGGCAGACTTTCATTTTTATTTGTGGCTGAATAGTATTCCATTGTATATGTATTCTTCATCTTCTTTATCCATTCATCTCTTGGTGGACCCTTAGGTCATTTCCATATCTTGGCTGTTATAAGTAATGCTACAGTGAACATAGGGGTTCATATATCTTTTTGAATTAGTATTTTCATATTCTTTGGATAAATACCCAGAAGTGGAATAGCTTGATCACACAGTATATCTATTCTTAATTTTTTGAGGCATCTCCATACTATTTTCCAGCGTAGCTGCACCAATTTGCATTCCCACCAATAGTGTACTCCCTTTTCTACACATCCTCTCCAGTATCTTATTTCTTGTCTTTTTGATAATAACCACTCCAACATGTGAGAGGTGATATCTCATTGTAGTTTTGATTTGTATTTCTCTAATAGTGATATTGGCCATCTTTTCATATGCCTGTTGGCTACCTGTATGTCTTTGGAAAAAGTCTATTCAGGTTCCCTACCCGTTTTTCAATCAGGCTGTTTGTTTTTATTGTGGAATTGTATGAATTTTTATATATTTTGGATACTAACTTCTTACCAGATACATATTCTGCAAATATCTTCTGTCATTCGGTAGGTTGCATTTTCATTTTGCTCACGGTTTCCTTCACCTTGCAGAAGCTTTTAGTTTGATGTAGTTCTGCTTTTTAATTTTGCTTTTGCTTCCCCTGCCTTTGGAGTCATATCTATGAACATATCACTAAGACAGAAGCCAAGGAGCTACCAACTATGTCTTCTAGGAATTTTAGATTTCAGGTATTACATTTAAGTCTTTAATCCATTTTGAGTTTAAATGTTTGTATTTGGTATAGGATAGCAGTCTAGTTTAATTCTTTTGCACATGGCTGTTCAGTTTTTCCAATACCATTTATTGAAGAGACTTTTCTTTCTCCATTGTATGTTCTTGGCTCCTCTGTCATAAATTGTATATGTGTGGGTTTATTTTCAGGCTGTCAATTTTGTTCCATTGATCTGTGTGTCTGTTTTTAATGCCAACACTATACTGTTTTGATTACTATAGCTTTATAATATAGTTTGAGATCAGGGCAATCCATCTGTGTTCTTGCTTTGTGGTTACTTGAGGTTCACATACAACATCTTTTATATATAGTGACTGTTTTTAGGTTGATAGGAACTTAAATTTGAACACACTCCAAAACTTTACATTTTTACAGCCCCTCATTTTACTAATTTTTTGTATCTATTTTATGTATCCATTCACTAATTACTGTAGTTTTAATTTTGCTATTATTGCATTTTAATGTTTGTACTTGCTTTACAGGTGATTTATATACTATCTTTAATACATATTTACCTTTTCCAGTGAGATTTCTATTTTCATATTTTTTTTGTTATTAGTACCATTTCTTTTCAGTTTAAAGAAGTCCCTTTAACATTTCTTGCAGGGGCAGTTTGGTGATAATCAACTCTTAGATTTGCTTTCCTGGAAAACTCTTAATCCCCTCTTCAATTCTGAATGATAACTTACTAGGTAGAGAATTCCTGATTGGAAATTTTTTCTTCTCAGCTCTTTGAATATGTATGACACACCCTTCTGGTTTGCAAAGTTTCTGTTGAAAAATCTGCTTATAGTCTTATGGGTTCTCCCTTGTATGTAAACAAGTTGTTTTTCTCTTACTGTTTTTAATATTTTCTCTTTAAGTTTTACCATTTTATTTATAATGTGTCTTGGTGTTGGTCTCTTTGGGTTCATCTTCTTTGGAACTCTCTGTGTGTCCTAGACCTGAATGTTTGTTTCCTTCTCCAGATTGGGAACATTTTCAGCCATTATTTCTTCAAATAACTTTTCTAGTACTTTCTCTCTATTCTCCTTCTAAGACCCTTAAGATGTATTAATATTTTGCATGAGTTGTCCTAGAGGTCCCTTAAGATTTCTTAATTTTTTAAAATGTTTTTGCTTTTTGCTGCTCTGACTGGCTGAGTTCAGTTGTTCTGTCTTGCAACTCACTGATCTGGTCTGCTTCATTTCTGCTGTTGACCCTCTAGTATTTTATAGTTACTTGTGATTATCTTTAGGTCTGTGACTTCTGTTTGATACTTTCTCACATTTTCTATCTCTCTGTTGCAATTCTCACGGTGTTCATCCATTCTGCTCCTGAGTTCAGTGAGCATCTTTATGGCTATTACTTTGACATCTTTATCAAGTAGATTGCTTATCTCTGTTACATTAAGATCTTTTTTTTTTTTCTGAGATTTTGTCTTGTTCTTTCATTTGGAATACATTCCTCTGTCTCCTCATTTTTCCTGATTCTCTGTTTGTTTCTAGTCAAATCACCTACCTCTCCCAGCTTTGAAGCTTGTGCAGATGTCTCATGGGGCTCAGAAGCACTGTACCCCCTGACCACCTGTGCCAGGTGCTCAAGGGACATTGCTTATGTGCACTTCATGCACCTGGGTACAGTAATGGGGCCACAGCTGTGGTTGTGTGGATGAGCGGGGCAGTCAACAGGGCATGCCTTCTGATGCCAACAAGTAGAGGAAGAGTTCCAAAATGGCACCTGCCAGTGTTGGCACCAGCAAGATAGAATGAGATTGCAAAATGCATCTAGGAGTGTCTCCATGCTTGGAAAAGGTCTCAACAACTTCCTATCTCTCTGGAAGATGCTTCAAGAGGATCTCCTTCACATATAGGCTAAGTGTTTTTTTCAAACTGGTGTTTTTATACTTGGTCCTGGGGCAAGGGAGTCTGTTTGTAAACCCTTTCAGGATGTCTCTGTTCCCTACAGCACTGTGGTTTTCCTAGGAATAATCCCGTTGGTTTTCAAAGCCAGGCCTTTTGGGGGCTCATCTCTTCATTTCAGGATCTATGGTTTGGGGTGACTGATGTGGAACATAGACCCTTGGATTCTCAGGAGAAAGGTCTGTATTAGATCCCTCATAGCTGTGGGTTGAAGTACCTGGAGTGTTTTATTGTTTGTTTTTATGATATCATGTCTCTGCCTCTCCTATCTGTTTCAATGCTGCACTTTTTTCCTTTGCTGTAGATGTTCTGTTTATCCAGTTTTCAGGTCATCTTCAGAGGAAAATGAATCCATATGTAATTGTAAATTTGTATCAGTGTGAGGACATAAGTTCAGGATGTTCCTATAATACCATCTTAAACTGTTTTATTTTTCTATGTTAGACTTTAACCTCCTTTAGAGTAAATGCTAGCATTATATTTGTAAATGTACTTAACAAAAGCAAAGCATGACCGTCTCATAAAAAGATTATGTCTTAAAATGGTGACTTTTGGTATTAATTTTTTCCCTTCAACATTCCTCCTTTGAGCCCAGTTGTGCATGCTCTAGAAGGTAGCCTATATCAAGGTTTGATAGGCAATATAACAGTCCCTCAAAGTTGCCACATTCAAATTCCTGAACCTGTAAATATGTTACTTTACATGGCAATGGGGAACTAAAGTGGCTAATCAGCTAACCTTATAATTGGGAGATTATTCTGTTTTATTTGGGTTGGTCCAATATAATCACAAGGGCCCTTAAAAGCAGAGGAAGGAGACAGAAGAGGAGGTCAGAGGGATGTAACATGAGGACTTAACCCTTTATTGCAGGCTGTGAAGATGGAAGGAGCCACAAACCAAGGGGTATGGATGGCTTCTAAAAGTTAGAATAGGAAAGGAAATGGATTCTCCCCAACAGCTTTCAGAAAGGAGTGTGGCCTTGCCAAAAGCTTGATTTTAACACAGTAAGAACCCATTTTTTACTTCTAACTTCCAGAACTATAAGATCATTCTGTTGTTGTTTTTAGCCACTAATTTTATAATAACACATTGGAGCAATAGAAGACTAATATACAAGGCACACACAAAACAGGTCCCCCTAATAGATTATTCAGTTAATTCCCCTCATGGAAGATCAGATCCATCAAAATGCCTGAATTTTCTGAGACCATTTCCATTCTTAGACTGCATTCATATTCTCCCCATTTTGAACTCTATGGAATGGACTATTCATTTCTCTGTATCTTTTCTTCTCCAAAATTTACCTGTTAGTGTCTTATTGTTCAGAGCTTCTTGATTCAGATGAGAACATCTCTGATAATAATTCTCAAATTTTTTCTTTTTGAAATGGGAAAATTAAGTTTTCTCTGTATGGAGTATAGACATTGTATTCTTCACCACCACACATGTGATAAACAATTTCTTTTAAGACTGTCCTTGATAAGGCAGTAGCAGTTATTAATTTTATGAAATTTCAAAACTTAAATATATATCTTTTAAATATTCTGTGTGATGAAGTATGAGAAACACATATAGTAATTCTGCTGTGCGTTCAAATGTGATTGTCTGAGGAAAAGCAAATGTGCGATTGTTTGAGTTACAAACTGAACTAGCCACTTATTTTCAAAGGATGGCATTTAAACTGAAAGAATGACTGAAAAACTAGTCTTATGCAGACTTGGGTATTTGCTATGCATTTTCTTAAAAATGAACAGTCTAAGCTTGTTAATACAAAGAAAATTTGAACATTTGTTCCAAATGATAAAATTCAAGCTTTCAAGTGGAAAGTAGAATTTTAGAAACTTGTATCTGCCATCATGAGTTTGTTAGCTTCCTAATCCTTAAAGACTAAGACTTTCAAAGATTAATAGCAATTTCATTAATATGATGTTTTGATATTTTATAATAGAATGTGTCAACCAAGATCTGATAACCCAGTAAATTAATATTTCCTAAGTGACCAACACATGCTTTCACAAAATTATTCATGGATCAAAGATCTGTTTAAAGTATAAGATAGACTAATGGATTGTAAAGTAGGGAAGACAGGATGGCCATTGATACGGTTTCAGATTCCATATTGCAGCTAACCTTTAAGACATAACCATGAGTTGAATTTTGGGTGGTATCAAAGAAGAATTTCCAGTTATCTGAAAAAGCTATTAAAATTCTCTCACCTTTTCCAACTACTCTGTAAGGCTGGATTTTTTTCACATATTCCAACCAGTATCATGACAGACTGAGTGCAGAAGCAGGTATGAGAATCCAGCTGTCTTCAATTAAGTAAGAGACATTAAAGTTATTTGCAAAGATGCAAAATAATGCAATTCTTATTAATTTTTTTGTTTTGGAAAATACAGCTACTTTAAAATTGTTTTATCTATGCAATGTACAATTGGTTTATCATTTTTTACATTAGTTACTAAATATTTAAATCTCCATTAAAATTTCAAATACACTAAATTTTAATAGAATAGAACTCACATGCACAAAAGCTCTCTGGGGTACCCATAACTTTTAAGGATTATAAAGGTGTCCTGAGAACAAAAAATTGAGAACTACTAATAAAAGAAATGAGTGGAGGTTCTAGATTTTAGCTTAAGATAAGGAAGTACTATCTGAAAATTAGAGCTGTCAAAAATCCCACAAGTAATCATAAAAATTAAACTTAAAATACCAGATAGAAATAATTTTTTACCTTCATACTGGCAAAAATTTAAAAATCTGATAGTGTCAAGTTTGGTGATAATGTGTGAAAGTAAGAACTCCCATTTGTCGTTGGTGGAAGTTTGAGTGGTATAATCACTGGTGACAGCAAATTGGCAATCTCTTGTTTAATTGAAAATCTATTCCATAACCCAGCAATTCTACTTATTATTATATATTCTGGATAATCTTTCACTCTTGTGCTTGAGGATGGAGTGGGCAAAGATGTCCATTGTTAGCTGCCTTTTGTAATAGTGAACAAACAAGCAACACCAGAATATAATGGGTCCCACATAATGGTTCAAGGGAGTATGTCAGCTCTGTAAATGTGCATAGAGACCTTTAAAACATAAAATGTTTTCATATGAGACAATTGAAATTCCTACCAAAGAAGCCTAGGAAGTGGTAAAATTGGGCCCTGGCTAGAGAGCACACAAACCTTTGTATAGAGATGGTGGAAAGAGCTGGGAAGGGGTGCATTTGGGAACGACTTTCCTAGGGAGATGCAACCCCCCACCCCCAACCTGAGCCCCACCCAGGGGATTGAAAAGGGGGGGTGCTATAATTTACCTGTGTGAGAGAGAAGTTACCTTGGGACTTGTGATTATCTGCGGAGTCTGAAAGTTAATTCTAGATGAATGGTTGAGCCAGCAACACAGGGTGATTCGTGGTAAAGGTCTGACTCTTGCAAATGAGTCAGGAAATATGAAGAGTGTGAAATATAGCAGCTGATGGCTGAATAGCTCAGGGATGGTTATTGTTATTAGAATGTGTGAGGCAATCTTCTATTTATAGTGTGCCGTTCTGAGCATTTGTTCAACTCCCACCTCCACCAAGAGAACTCAATGTGACATCAGGCTGGAAAGCCACTCATCTAGGTGAAATTACTTAGGGGATTCCAATGTTCAAGTTATTCACTTGTTATTCACTTCAAGTTATTCACTTTTCAGTGACTTCAAGTTATTCACTTTTCAGTGACATTTTCTTATGAAAGATATAGGACTGTGTATAGCCAGCTATCCAACAGATAGTGACACTGAAATGTGCTCTGAAGAGGGCCGTGGATATTTCGGGGTTTTATTTCTTTAGGTTATGGCCACACCAAGGTAGAATCGGCAGCCAGTTTCTGCTCTTTTCTCGCTTTGCTCTATGTCAGATTGGCCCAAATGAATCATGTGTTGTGATGTGTCTGTGGGACCTCTTATTCCTAATTAACCTGTCTTCTTGGTGTAGCATCCAGACACTTTACTTGTTTTCTAATTAATTCAGTCATTCATCTATTTGGTATGTGTTGAGTAGCATGCTAGTTACAGTTAAAAATAGAAAATGTTCATTTAATGAAGGAGATAAGGAACATCTTCAAATAATCTTAAAACAGATCAAGGAGTGCCATATCCACTAAGAGCAAGAGGAGTTCAGAGAAGGGTGATGCTCAGATGGTGCTGGGTGGGAGAGGTAAGGAGATGATAATAGAGAAGATGTTTGAGAGGCTTACGGAAGCCAGGCAAAGGTGTAAGCATTCTGACTGGGTTTATGGTTTGGTGGTCCTTTAAAACAGGTTTTTAAATATTCATTCAACATCTGTTTAATGGGGGGAGTAAGACCCATGTAAGCTTCTTTACTCTCCCAAGTCATTCAGCTCTGGTCCCAAGCTTGTATGCCCTATTTAGCATAGTAAAAGTCTTTCAGTTACCTGAACCCACTGCCCTTAGAAGGCAGTTGAACCATCTGCCATCTATTCACACTTACGATTGCCAATCTTCCTCCTCACAAGTTGCTTTATTAAATTATTCCTTCCCAACACCTACAGTGCTGTTCCTGAATGACATCCTAGTAAATGCAGTTTGCTCCATTCACTACATTCTTGAGCACTGATAAGAGTAGTTGCCATCTGGTCTTTTGCCTAATCTAGCTCTGGGAAGATGCAACAGCCTGAGCAAAGGTTCAGAGACTGGATCTTGGGGGTGATATTCCAGAATGTGAGAGATCATCTGGTGAAAAGCAGGGCGAGAAATTGCTGCAGAGGAAGGAATATCAGCTGTAGAGGTCTTGAAGGCTTGTCTAGACTATGAGAATTGGCCTATGTTCACCAAGTCATAGTAAGGCACTGAAGGATTATGAGTCAGGATTATGATCTGCATAATCAGACTTGTAGTTTTGGAATTGTTTTTTTGGCTAAAAAAGGAAATAGTGAATTCAAAGATGTATAAAAGTTATGCATTCTTATTCTCACTTTTCTTTATAAATGTCTTTATTTCAAAAATTTCTATAATCACTGATAGATTATACATCACTAGATTATAATTTCTATAATCACATAATCATGGTTAATATTTTACTCTATTTCTGTCTATTTATTTCCTTGTGTGTGCTTATGTGGTGGAGCTCACACTGTATACACAACTTATTTTCAGCTTTTGTACTTAATATAACAGCATTAATGTCTCACATTATGAAAAATGCTTCATGAATATAGCTTTTATCAGTTGTACAATATTTTGTAGAAATACTATTATTTCCTCAACCATTTCCTTATTGTTGAACATTTGGGTTATTAGCTACTTATTATTAAATAGTGTTATGATTATTTTATTAAGATTCATTTGGCAGCAATATGATTCGGAGAAGAAGGTTATGTTACATAAATAACACATGATTAGAAATGGAAGTCAGTGACAAGAAGAAGTTTCAGTCATTCCAGTCCTAAATTGGGTAGTAGCCAAGGAAAGGAGTGGAGGAAATCGGTTGGATTATTGTTCTGTCCCCAAGCTTTGGTTTCCTTAAGGCCTACACCAGGTTTTCTTCCTCCTTCACACCTAGTGATTCCTCATTACATATTGTTTGAATGAATGAATGAATGAACAAAGGAACCCTAAGCTTTGGTGGTGCTGATGTTGCCAAGAACCATCAAATACATCCATTCTAAAGAACACTCTGATTCATATTGTTCCCTCAAAGAAAATGTTATTCATCTTTGACAATCTTATCTAAACAATACCAATGCGCTGACTCCCTCTGACATGTCTGGTGTATTTATTTATTTATATCAGATACAAAACATTCATGAAAACAAAGAGTGGTCAACAAAGACTATACTTGCTTCTCTCTTTTTCAAAGGTTCTTATTTACTTCGGGCCAGTGGGCCAGTATATATAAAAATTCCTATAAGTGTTCAGCACTGTACTCAGAGCCTTGGCAAATGAAGTGTGTATTCTGCCTTATGCATGATTTATAATTTAGTTGTATAGCAAAAACTAACATGCAGGGGTAAAAAGAAAGTTGATGAGAGATAGTGTGTAGTCAAGAATGCATTTACTACCTACAGAAGCTTAGAGACAGGAATAAGAGAATACAATAGGAATATTAGTAAACACATTAGAGGCAATGTGAATTTCATGAACTAAATTGAATTTCTGTCAGTGTTGTGATTTTGTCTAACTCCATAAAAGGGAGGCAAGTGACAGCTGGTCCCCACTTGCTGTATTCTGGGTCTTTCTTTATGTCCCTATGATAAATGGAGACCCCTAAACTCATTTAACCAGTGCTTTACCACCACATGCTCAACCGAGATCTTGGCCTGCATGTGCAACCCCAGAGACAGACAGGACTGCATCAAAGACCTGCTATAATCCATGTGAATAATCAATATTTGCTGGTGCGATGATCTCACTCCGGGAAATAATGCTTATGTGCTAACTGAGCTAATGAGAATATATTAGCTATTGGCCTAGTGAAGTGATGGCAGAGTAATCTAATTCCTACTGGCTCCTGGATAACCTTCAATTTAAAGGTAATGACATTAAGAAATGTTAAACCGAGTATGCTCAAGTGTACATGATATGTACTCGTTAGACTGTGCAAATGGCTATCAAAAAGTCATAATGATTCTTTAGAGCAGAGCTTCTTTACCTGGGGTCCATGCACAGAATTCAGGAATTCTGTGGACTTGGACTGAAAAGAGTACACTGATTTTCCTGATTTCTAATGATATTTAGTATTTTCTTTCATTGTGACTATAGGCAACTATTTATAGTAATAGTCAAGGTACCCGTGATGTAGCTGTTAATAGAAAGCACATATGTTTTTGTGCCACATTACCGTTGTTTCCTGTTTCATAAGGTTGTGTTTACATTCAACACTACTTCAAGAATATGATTAGGCCCACAAATTAGATCTTGTTATTTCATACATTAACAGAGCTCTTACTCTATCACTAATTTTTTTAACATTTTGATATCAGTATTTAAATACGATTGGTTTTCTTTGTATTCCTACGTGTTTTGTTTTAAGCTTTTAAAAACATACTTGTGAGAAGGCATCACAGAATTTACCTGACTACAAAGGGGTCCATGGACAAAAAAAATTAGGAACCCTTACTTAGAATAAGGAGTCCTTTTCCCCCTCTAGAAACTTTGCTATTTGCAATAAAAATTCTTTCTGCTTTTCTGACACGGGGGATCCCACCATTCCTTTTCTATGGGGGAGAACTTGGAGTGATTCTGCTGTCAGTTTACACAGTGAGATCTTACACCATATGTAACTCTAGAGGCTGAAGGGATGACACTCTGCCAAAATGGTTGGAAAACATGGAGAAACAGAGAGCTGGTGGCTGGACCATCTCACAAGGAGAAGTGATTTGTGTACAATTGTATCGTGTTGCAGGTTGCTGCCTTCCCTCCTTGGCTAATTTGCTTCTGGACTCACGTCATATTAACTACAATTTAAACAAGTAAACTAGAAAAACACAAGGCTGCAGGAGCCGGCCTTTCTTTCAGAGCTCTCTGGCTTGGTTGAAGGATGGTAGTAGAGTGGAAAGGAAAAACAGATGGTTGGGGCCAAACGGTCATCTCCCACCATGCGCCCTCATTGGCATTGTGACCTCGGGTAAGGAGCACATCATCTCTGGACGGTGGCTTCCTCATAGTAAAATGAGAGGCCAGTTCTGACTCTGACTGGGCCCTGTGGGCGGGTAAAGGTGGAGAAGTTCTTCAGGACTCAAGGTTTGGGTCCGGTGGTCCTGCTCCTCCGGCAGCCCAGGCAGGCGAGAAGAGGAATGGAGAGAACGGCTGTGACTCGGCTTCCCCGGAGCCTCTTGGAAGCTGACCTGGAGTCCTGTGGGGTCTGTCCCATGAGGAGAGAGCTCAGGGAGGCTCTTTGGCTCCAGCATCCTTCTGTTTTCAAAGGTGAAAAGTTAAACACTGCCGCCCGTGCAGTGAGGCAGTGCAGATTCCACTTCACAAAGACCTTTGGAAAGCAGACTCCTTGCTGGCCACGCTCTGGGATGGCTGGTCTGTGTCTATCAGAGCGTAGGAGTGGGTCACTTGGGTCCAAGAATAAGCCTGGCTCAAATGGTCATTATTTTCTCTAATACTTTACTTTCCATAGCCCATCTCCTTTTATTATTTATTTTTATTTTCTGCATTACTTCTGCTGACCTAAAAAATTGCTTGTTCTCACACATCCTGCTCTGAGGATGAAGATTAGCCTTCTAGACAAAGTTTTTGTTGCTAGGGCTGAAGATGTAGACAAAGGAAAAGTGTACGCTGTATATCAAATTATTACAGTATTAAAATACTCCATGGAGACACCTTGATTTATTAAGCATAGATTGCAATAGTCTAAGCAAATACCTTCAGTAACTTTCTGAATCTGAAACCCACCCATCTTTCTAAGGACTGTGTCTCTGCTTTTAAATTCTAAGAGAAGGAACTGCTTGTGAACCCTTGGTTATAATGCAGCCAAGAGATTACTTTCTTAGAAGTTCCCGAGTTCTATGGGACTTCACTGGAACATTTTGTTTGTCCTTAAAGACAAAGGCTTTCACTTAGAATCTTTAATTGATTACAATTTTTATATAACCTATGCTCAGGAGAAAAATGTAATGCTAATTAAGTACCTGCTAGAACTTTGTTCAAGAAACCACCTTTCATGTTGTGGTTTGTGATTGGTGAAAATCTGTTAATCTCATGTACCTGCTATCTTATGAATATCATAGACTTAAGACTATGATTAACATTCAGAAATGACTGAAAGTACAGCAAAACCTCAAATTATAAAGATCCAGAGAAGTTTAAGAGGAACAAATTTTGAAGCTCAATATTTTCTTGCTTAACAGCTGTTGTGATCAAATCTTATATTAAACCTGTCGATTGATTTGGCTCTTTTTCTAAAGGGTAGTAAAACTTAAGTCCTGCTAGCTAGGTGCTTGAATGGAATGGCATCTGACCTCCCATTTAGCACAGGTGACAGTGTATTTAAGCTTCATGTGTATTTTGTTGGCTGTGATATAAATATAGATTTAGTTGCCAGTTAGCTAAGGAATTAATATCCATTTCATTCTTAATATAGTTGGCTTGAGAATTCTGTAGAATAGAAGAAAATTATGTTTAGGAAATATCCAACTGGCTAAAGGAAGAAACTTTAGCATAGATTTGTAGCTTCAGAATGAGAATGTTTCTGGAAAAGAAAAGGAAGAAAACTGTTCATGGTTTTAGGCTCTTAATTCTTTTGGGGGCAGCAGTGGTAGGGCTAAGAGGATCCTTTTGATTATTGGTGCATGTACTTCCCATGATCACTGATAGGATTTCTGGAACTTAACGCTTTAATCACTAGATCTGGACTGGACCCAGAATGGTATGAGATTTGTTTATTATTTCCTTGTACTTGAGAGTCTGCAGGAATGTTATTCACAGCTCTGGACTTTCTTTTTCCATCCATGTAACATCTCTTTCAGTCTCATTATTTTATGTTGTAACAAGATGAGTCATAAAATCAAATGCAAAATGTTCTTGTTTGTACCTCTGGAAAGAGGAACTGGTGTATAGCTCAAAGAAATGAGACAATAAACCTCATCTTTTGTGTAAAATGTACAGAAGTATATACTTTTATAAATGCTTTTAAAACTTTAAGTATGGTGGTTTCATAGAGCCTTTAAGTGCATGAGATGCAGAATTAAAATGAATGGTTGCAACTCCATCTAACAGTGTATATAACTTTAATCAGCTCTAATTTCATATTCTGTTTCTATGCCAATCATCCAGAGAACTGAGCTGGGGTTTATTCCATAATATCTAGGCTGTGTCCCTTACTCTGTGTGTTGTCTCGTTGTGTCTTGAAGGTGTACAGTCCTTTTTACCCACTTTGCAAATCAGCAATTCCTACCTTCCTTATATCAGCCAAATGCAGCTTTATAAAAAAAAATACTAATTTTCCATCCATTCAACAAATGTTTATTAATGGGACAGATACTGGTGTACATGCTGAGAATGCAGCAGTGAACAAAACAGATGTAGTTCCTGTCCTCATAGAATATATTATCCACCTGGGAAACAGATACCAATTAAATGAAAAATCACATCAAATTGTTTTAAGAGCTATAGTGGGGAAATAAAAGGTACAATCTCTGTCGATTATAATTTATGTTAGTTTGGGAAGTCAGTAAAAACCTTTCTGAGGATGACACTAGAATGATTTGAGGAATAAGTAAGAATTACCCAAGGAGCAAGTTGGAAAGAAGATTGTTCCAGGCTGACAGATGTACAAGTATAAAGGCCCTGGGGAGGAGAAGAACTGGGAGCAGCATTTGAGGAATGGAAAGGTGGCCAGTGTGGCTGGAGTGTGGTGTGTGTGTGTGTGGTGTGTGTGTGTGTGTGTGTGTGTGTGTGTGGTAATGAGGATTATGGAATAAGTCAAGAGCAATGAGCAAAGGCCAGATCATGCAAGGTGGGTGGTCCGTTTTAAGGATTTTGGATTTTATCCTAAGAAGAATAACAAGCCATTACAAGCTTTTAAGCAAGGGAATCACACTGTTGGATTTAAGTAGTCAAAGACCACTCTGGCTACTGTGTGGAAAGTCAATTAGAGGAGGAGGGAAGAATGGAAAATGGAGTATTACTGCTTTAGCCCAAGGCGAGATCGTGGCCGCTTGGACTCCAGGGATAGCACAAAGATAGGCAAGTGTTAGTGGATTCATATGTACTTGTCCGTAAAATACACAGGACTCAGACATGGCTTGGAGGAGGGGGTGAATAGGAAGGAATTGATGCATGTAACTTACAGATTTTTGGCTAGTACAGTTAGGTGGGTGGAAAATATGCCATTTACTGAAATAGAGAATGCTGTAGTTGGAGCAAACTAGAAGGGGAAATTAAGATTTAATTTTAATATATTATGGTTTTAATGTATTTGAGATATTATAGTGACAATTTAAGAATCAGTTGGACGTAGAGTCTGTAGAGAAGCAAGTTGAAAATTCATCAGTACACAGATGCCACATAAAGCCAAGTGGGTGTTTAATACTTTACTGACACTTAGTTCTGGGGCACTCCAATATATAAAGGTCACATAGAGGAGTTCCTGTTATTGAACCCAAGAAGGTACAAATAGGAGCAATAAGAAGACATACAGGGGAATATGGTGTCATAGAAGGGACCAAGGAGAGTGTTTCCATAAGGGAAGTGAGATCAACCTTATTGAACGTAATTGGTAGTTTGGTAAGATGAGAACTGAATAACTTAGAGGTCATTGGTGATATCAGTAAGAATAATTTTGGAAGTAGAGGGAGGACTTAGATTACAGTAGCATGAATAGTAAATGGCAGGGAGGTGGTGGATATAGAATCTGGAGGAAACCTCTTAGGGAAAGACATGCTGTAAAGAGAAGCAGAGAGAAGAGTGGTCTCTGGTGGGGACTGAGGGTGGAGGACTTTTTAAAATACGGGATATACTAGAGCATGTTTGAGTGCTGATGGGTATGAGCAGGAGAAATGACGTGTTTGAGGATACAGGAGAGAGGGATTAGTGATGGAGCAGCGTCTCCTAGAAGGTGGGAGGGAGGGGTGGATCAAGTGAGGCATGCCAGAATGCCTCAGTGAACAGGCTGGGATTTTGCCGGGCAGGAGTTACAGAAGTGCAGAGGGGCCAGGGATTTGTGGGGATTTGCCAAAGAGTAATTTTAACAGTAGATCAAAGATTTTTATCTGGGTAAGAAAGGAAGCGAGGATATTAGGGGGCTTAATGAATAGATAGAAGTGGAGAATTCAATGGAGTGGAAGACTTGGTGAAGAGAATGAGCTACTATAGTTTTTAGTGCACTGGACAAGAGTCCCTGTATTAGGTATTGGCTGCACCCACCCATATCTAGGTTCTTTATTTTTGAATTGCCCTACCTCTTTTTGCATTATGTTTTACAAAATACATATCTTTAGAGCTCTTCCACAAAAATTCTTATGCTTACACAGTAAACTAGAAGGGTGAAACCAATCAGTCTATGTTAGATTCCACTTGATCTTGCTTCTTTTTGGTTTTTATATGTGTTTGTTGGAGAGAAAAGTTTATTTGAATTTCAGAATCTGTTCACTTAATTCTGCTTCTAGTGAGGTGCCTGAATTTATATGACCAGTAAACTCTGCATTAAAAAAAAAATCACATTTGAATGCTTTTATTATTTAGATCTATAGACCCAAATGTATTTCCTGGTTGGAACCACACTGTGCCTTAATTATTAAAAATTTCTTTTTCTTGTTATTGGTTTCTCCTCACACTAGGTTCTTGACCTTCATACTTACAAATAATTATTTGTTGAGTGCCCATCAACAGGTCACTAGATTCTAGGAATCAGAAAATGTAAAAACTAATCTTCTCCAGGGCAGGCATGCAAGTCACAATTTCTTCTGGTAAATACTCTCATTAGGTCCTTAGAAAGAAATAGGTGAGCACAAAGGAAGAGGAAAATGATTCTACCTCAGTAAAAGAATTAGAAAAGGCTGTACCAAGGAGAGTATTTTTGGGAAGGCCCCTTAAGGGTGAGTAGGAATAAGTGGGAAAGGCACGACTGCACGTGGCAATGTTTGCAACCTGGACAGGAGTCTCTTGAGGCTTGAGACTAAGTTGTGCGGATCTAGCAGCAGGATTTCAGTTTGGCAGGTTTGGCTTGACCAAATTCTGAAGAGATTTATGGGTCAAGATAACAGTTTGCATATTATTCTACAGGATAGAAAGCTCCTAAAGGTTTTTAAATAGAGGGCTGATTTGATCAGTTTTGTTTTTCTTGCTCTATTGCTGTTTTCCTTCTCATCTTAATATATTTCTTTTAACAGCTACTTTTCAATTCAGCCAAAATCATGCCTCAGAACTGGCACCACTCAACTCCAGATGCCTCAACTTGCACTGCTGTTGCTGCCAACTCTGAGGTCCCTACTGGCTCTTTTGTTTCTGCTGCCTGAGAAAGTGGGCCTTCGTGCCAGGGCTGTGCCACGTAGCCCTGGAATGAGGCCCTTCCATCCCCGCTGCAGGGAGGCAAAGTGGCTGAGTCTGATTGGCTAGGTTGGCCCATGTGACTGCACCCTGGCTGTGAGGTAGCCTGGGATGAGGAATGGCCCACATCTCCCGTTTACCTCCTGGGAGGCTGTCTCCGCCTTCTACCAAGATTCCCAGAGGGAGAAGCTCTCCAGACATAAGTAGGGCTGCAAATAATGATCAGCTAAAAAAAAACACAAAAAACCCCACAAATATTCACTAGACTCCCACTCACAGATGAGGAGAATAACCTGTCCTATACCATAGTGGTATAAAGTAAGGGAGGCAGCACGTGAACTCAGGAAGTCTGACCCCAGAACTCATACTCTGAGCCACTACACATTTTATAAATTTGCTGTGGGGTGTTGGACTTGACAAAGTGCACCCATGAGTGATAGTGATGTAAACGGGAGGCAGTAAGGATGTCTTCGGCTGTGCCACAAGGTAAGTAGTGGGCCTGTACCCACGTTGAGTGCATTATTCTTATTGGCAACAAGACATCACTTGGGGTGTCGGGTAGGGCCCAGGTCGTTGGGGCCACAGTCAGGAACAGAACAAGGGCAGCGCTTGCTTAGTTTAGAGCCTCCAGTTTGGCTATAGTGCTGAGGTTAAGTTGACCGATGTCCAGAGCCTGAGGCTCCTGGCACCACGGTGTCTGTTAAGACACAGATCTTTGCACTTTCCAGCCTTACTCCTGGGCCCCTAACTCCCTGCTCCCCTTTGACTGGCTTTTCTGTGATGCTCTTCCTGGCCACTGAGAGTTTGGAACCAGAGAGGATATTTAGAGGGACTTTTCTGGGAAGAAAAACATCAATGGCAGCCACATATACACACACCAGATGCAAAAACAAGAATGATAAAAGTGTGTAATTTTAGCTAAAGCCAAATCTGGTCATCAGATGATTCTAAGAAACCATTCCCCTTTCAAATAAATTTTGAATGTTTTGGTTCATTCGATGAAAATAAATCAATTGAAAAGTTTCTTGTAAACACCAGTCAAAATTTTGCAATAAGTCATTTTCTAAGCTACACAAACATTGAAGCACCATTATATAATTTCTCATTTTTTTTTAATCTCGAAAAACAAAATAACAAAAGGGAGACTCTTGAGATTTGTCCCTGTACAAGTATTGGCTTCTCAGTGACTTTTTAATGTTTCTGGAAAGTAGTACCTCTTCCTCTGAGAATGAATGAGGGTTTGCAAAGCATTTTGTCCCTTGCTTTTGCCTTACGGCGTTATCCAGCTACTAATATCAAGCTTTCTTGAGAGTATTAGTACTTCTTGAGAAGTCTCATAGTAGGACTTTTAGGTAAATTTTGTAAATGCCATTTCTAAATGCTTTGCCATAAGAAATACTTCTTAATCCTTTTGCAAGTTATTGTCCTTGTGGCAACCAGAAGGCTCCTGGCACTTGAGGAAAGCATAAACCTAGATACCATGTGCTCAGAAATTCTTGGGTCTTTTACATCATGCCATTTATTAGTGTTGCTCATAGGTCTGAATATGGCTTTTTTCTTTTCTTTCAGCTACTGCCAATATTTATCTTTCATTTCTTCTATTTCCCACAATTATCCACCTCTAAACATTATCAGAATTGTCCCCAGGCATCTAAACTTTAAATGAGACTGTAACTTTTCCATTTCAGCCTTGTTTCATTAAATAAATATGTAGGTGCTACACGATTTTGCAGCAGGTACTATTTATATGGGAGTTGGATTTGTGCTGTGTTTATAGCTAAAGAAAAAAAAATTCAATGCTTTATTGGACATGTACTAGCATGTGGGTGAGGTTGAAGAAAATAATTGAGTGTTGAAATCAAACACATGCCTGGGAAAATATTCTTTCTGATGAAGTGGGCAGGAAAGGCCAACAGCTGGCGCACATGGAGATAGTTAAGGGTTAGCCTCCTTTTTCAGAATGTTTCTTCAGGATGCTCAGCCTCCTCACGAGCTGGTTGAACCAGAAGAATCCATGACAAACTTCTGTCTGTTTCAGAAACAAGACATCTCATCACAAAACAAAAACTGTGTATCTTTACTCCATTGTATATAATCTCTCCCACACCTCTAAAAGCCATCTATCTGTCTATCTATTATCTATTCATGGTAGTTTTGTTCTAGAAAGTTATTGCGAACCCTGAATTAGTGAATACTGAACTATTACTTTCAAGGTAACTACAGGGTCAGGTTCCCGTGAGCCCCTGATCACAACATGTTCATCAACTCATCAATACCTACCTTGTGTTATGTGTGTTTCTATTGAAAGACACCCAATTAATATATATTGTCAATTCACTGACAATGAAGTCAGACCCAGCAGCCCTCTAACTTCTGCCAGAATGAAGCTTGTCTAACTCATGCCTTTTCTCCATGAGGTACAGGCCTTCTTGAGCTTAGGAATCATAGCACTTCAACACTATGCTTGGGCCATTTTAAACAGTGAAATCAATAAAAAAGCATGAAAATATACCACTAAATAGAAGGCAAAAAGATCTGTTTATAGTATGAGAACAAAAACAAGAAAGTGGAACATTGCCTTGTTTGACTCAGCTGGGAACATGTGTGTTGGGTGACATAAACTTTTTGCTGCTTTTGGTATGTCTGGGAATAATCATAAAAGCTCCCTGAGTATTGATTTTGAGGTAACAAAAAATTTTAATGACCAGGCAAATTTGGAAGTACACTAAATCTTCAAATACTGAGGATTGTTTGTAACTGCCTATCTATCTATCCGTCCATGTATTTATTTCAGGACATGAAGCATACTGAGAATTTCTGATCACTTTATTTGGGGTAATCTACATTGCAAATGTGACATGTGTTATCCTAGTTTTAAAACTGACTGTTTAAAACATGCAGTCCTGAGATCAAGGACCTGCAGATCTTGTTTACTGCTGTATTCCCGGCCCTAGATCAGGAAACCAGACAGCAGATTCTCAATAAATATTTATTGAGGGAATCAATGAGTGATTTGCAAATGGCACTTGCTGCATAGAATAGCATGGTTTTCTTTCTCTCATATTGACCTCAAGTAAAAACATCTCAGAAGTCTTAAAATTTTCTCTATCATGTAGATTATTTTTATACCCAATCTTCAAAGAAGAGGACTAAAGTAGAATAATTGATTATAGTCTGTGGATAATTAGTGGACCCCACCTTAGCCTTCCACTTCAGCAGATAAAAATCTGTCTTCATATTTCTCCCCTTCTTCCACCCCAAATCAAGAAGAATTCACAACTTTCTAAGTATTTATGTCAATATACATAGAGCACTTCACATGAAAAAAGTCATTTCTTTTTTGTTTTCTGATAGGAGCTTTTTACTATATATTGAGATTTACTCTCTCTCTTATTCCTGTCTCTTTTTACTTCTTTTCTCTCTCCCCCCTCGTTCCTTCCTGTACTAGGGTAAACAATAACTCTATACATCAAAACCTCTTAGGCTCACAGGGTGTATATATAGTCTGTACTTTCCCAAGCAAGAGAATATGCATCAGTCTTTTTTACTGAATATTAATTTACAACTATTGGATTGTCTTTAGTCTCCATGCACATTTCTTTTTTGCAGTGAATTACTGGTTGGATATATTACTTTGAAAAGAGTGCAATTGAGACTCTCTGTGTTCAGCAATTTAACCCAACATATGCCTAGAATTGTATGAAGAGCAAATGGAGATAACATTTCTAGCACAGAGCTCAAGTTACGGCATGTTCGAATTAATCTTAGAGAGTATAGGAGTATAGGAGATTGTGCAATTCAATAAGAGTTAGGTTTGTAAGCACAGTTTTCTCCCCTTACCCACAGTTTCTTTATCTGCAGGTTCAGTTATCTGTGGTCAATGGTGGTCTGGAAGCAGTTGATCCTCCTTCTGAAGGTCAATAGTAGCCTAATGCTACATCACAGTGCTTGTGTCACTCACTTCACTTCATCTGATCACATAGGATCTTTATCACCTCACATCATCACAAGAAGAAGGGTGAGTACAGTGTAAGAAGATATTTTGAGAGAGAGACATTTTATTATAGTATATTGTTTTAATTGTTCTATTTTATTATAAATTATTGTTGTTAATCTCTTACTGTGCCTAATTTAGAAATTAAAGTTTCCACAAGTATGTGCGTATAGAAAAAAAATAGTATATCAAGGGTTCAGTACTATCTGCAGTTTCAAGTATCCATTAGGGGGTGTTTCTTGGAACGTGTGCCCTGTGGATAAGGGGGACTGTAGCAGTGCCTTTTAAGATCCTCAGATATGGAAGGAAGTAATTATGGGGCTGAAATGAATTGCCAGGGAGGCTGCTGGAACTTAACTGTATGACCCATGCAGTTCTGAATAGTTTTCTTCTAACCCTAGAGTTTGGTCCCTCATAACCCTGGAGGTAGAGGACTGCCTGGTATAGGGTGCTATATACCTATGTATATGTGTATATGTGTATATATGTATGCATGTATGTATATAGACAGGTGTATAGCTGCATGTCACTGCACACCTGTTCTCTGAAGACTGGATGTATGTGTTTGGGCTGTTTTGGCAGTAGGTGGGAGAGTTATGGGGGCAAGGTTACTGGGTAGTCATAACAGCTGCCGTTTACTGAGTCGCTAAACCATTTTCAGGTGTCATGATAAATGTTTTACGTTCGTGTTTTTACCTAATCTTCACAGCCCTTTGAGATGGTATTTCCTCTATTTTACATACAAGGAAAATTCATCTCAGAAAAGACGAATGATCTGCTCAAGATCACAGAGCTGGTATAAGGGGCCAAAGTAGAATTCTAGTACAAAGCTGCATGCTCTGCAGTCCAGGCAATGTCTTTCTATCTAAAGTGAAACACAGACCAATACAAAGGAATAACCTGTCATATTTTTCTGATTATAAAAAGCAATATATAAAAAGGTTCATGTAGGAAGCTTCATTCAAAATAAGTGATAAAATAAAAATCACCTACATTACTGTTTTGATGAAGTTCTGCTCAATTTGTTTTCAGTCTTTTTCTGTGTCTTATATCAATATACTTTTTTTACCTATTCCTGTATTTGTATTCTATGTATACAAATATATAGAGATACATATTTCTTTGTATGTATATTCACACATAATTGGGATCATATGGCATATAATGATCTTATAATCTACCTTAATAAGCAATATGCTGGTAAAAATCCTTCAAAATCAACATGCTTAATGATTACTTAATGCTCCATGGAATATATGTGCTGTAATTTACCTGTTTTTGGATATTTAGGCAGTTCCAACTTTCTTTAGTATTATAGTGTGGTGAATGTTGTGTTTAAAAGTATCTGAATATCAGATTATGTCCTCATAAAGAGATACTTAAAAATAGAATTACTGGGTATAAGACAATTTTTAAATTTCTGTATACTCATAGCCAAGTTGCATTTTCCAGTTTACATATTCAGTTTTCAATATAGAAAAGTACCAGTATCACTCTCTGTATATAATATTATTAAAAATCCCCTGCCAATTGTGATTGAAATAGTATACTGATATTTCACATCATTAATAGAGTTAAAATTTTTTTTTTTGCATTTTCAACCTCATGCAATATTCCATGGCACTGCATCCATCATTTGCCCCTTTTAGTTGGCCTCTCTCGTGTGACTTAATTTTTACTGCATTCTTAGTATCTCTACCTTTTGGGCTATTATTATGTGGCCTTAAAATCACCAGGCCTGTGTTTATGCCCATATCTGTGACATGGGGACATTCGCTGATGTGTGGACTATGGGAACAGTTCTGGGTGAATTAGATCAGTCTTTGCCTGCCCCAGCCCCACCTAGCTGCCCCCTGAAGGCTCAGACCTCCTCCAGCCATGGAACCAGTGGGCACCAAGTGAATATGGTGTCTGCAGCCATATCCCTTTATAGGCAAGGTTAGGAAATAATGTTTGGCTATGCAAATGTATGGAGGCTGTTGTAGTTTTGGTCCAGCAACAGGTTCATACTAAGGCTTTTCATTCATGTGTGTCCAGGCAATTCCAACAGATCTTCTAACCAAAGTCCTGGCCTCTGTTCTTTCTGCCACATCCCCACTATGTGGGAAGGCAAGGGTACTCCAGTGTTCTGGGGTTTGCTCTGGACACCCTGGTAAAGGCCAAGAGCATCTCCTCTACCAGGCTTCTACCTGTCTATTCCCTAGTTGATAACCCTGTGCCCTGGCAAGAACACCACCTTGCAGAAGTCTTGGAGTCCTTTCTTTCCTTCCTGGGTCCTGCTTGGAATCCATTCCTGCTTATGAGATGTACTTGAGTTTAGCCCTTATCCTTTGGACTTGTGATTTTGGACTCTGACTGCTAGCTACCCTTACCCCACTATAGGATCCCACCATATTTTCTCTTTCTTTCCTTCTCTCTTTCCCAGCATCCCTTTGGCTTCTTCCCATTGCAAGAATGGGTGTGTCTGAAGCTGAGCTGTCTGTGGGTTAGTGAGCCATGCTGCTACTAATGGGGAATAAGAGATCTGGGGTTCAAGCTGTGTCTTCTAAAGGTGTGACTGGCCAAGTTATTTTAATTTTCAGAGTCACAATTTCTTAGTCTGTAAAGTGCAGATTGATTATTTAAGCCAACATTTACTGACTTTATACATATGGGGAAGTGACCTTTGGCCTTGCACCTCTTCAAGCCAGCAAATTCTTTCTACATAATGACAATGTATTTCCCATTTTACTTATTCTGTCTTTCCTATATTTTGTCCCATATGTTCAAGAGGACTCCAAGATTCTTTAAGAATTATATCCTATTTTACTAATAGCAGTGAAATTTCAATTCAGTAGAGAATATCTGTAATTCAGGATAGCAGTCTAACAGCCTACTCCCTATCCCCCAATTTCAGGCTGTTAAGGACCTAAATGTTTCCAGAAATGTAGCTCTCTCATTAAACTGACTTGAAAAAAATCAATCTATAACTGTTAGAATATAAGCTTTCTTTTGCTGGAAGTTCTACATGTCTCCTAAAAGTATGTATCATTGTAAAATAAATTAAATTCTTCTTGGTTAAATCAATGAAGAAATAATCTCTGGCCTATATTTTGCTTCAGCTTAAGTGTGTGTGTGTGTGTGTGTGTGTGTATTAATAGAGTTCAAACACCATTCCACCATTGTATTTATCATTATTCCCACATTGCTGGCAGAATATTTGTGAGGCATTATTGGTAGGAAAAGAAGTACTTTATCTATTGGGCTAAAATGGTGAATAATAGGAGGTAAAAGTATACTAAATAGAATCCAGAATTCAACTTTGCTCTTTTTGAATGTTTTCTGTATATTTTTTAAAGAATATGGGCCACATGTAGGCATTTTCCTCCTAATTATATGTGTATATGTGTCTCTATGTAAGCAGGTATAAATAACAAGGTATGTATGTACTAATTTTTATTCTGGAGCAGCCTACCTAATAAAGACTAGAAGCTCAAATCTCGTATTTTCTGAAATAACTGGGCAAAAACAAGGCTGATTTATAAACCTGCCAGTATCATGGTATCCAAAAATGTGATGTTTTTCTAACCTGGAGATTGATTACTCTTCAAAATGATTCAATATGCCATGCCTAGTTCAATTTTTGTTTCACAAAATAAAATAAGAACCTAGTTGTTCTTTTTTACTGATACTGCTTTTCAATCTTTTTATGGGATGCCCATATTGATTTACATTTTAAAATGTTTTTCCCATCGGAGTCTCCTGCCATTGTGAATGATTCCAAGGTCTTAATGATTTAGATGGAAGCTGGAAGAAATTATTTTTTATTTACAAGTTTCCAACAAAACGTTATTTACCATAATGAATAGTCAAGTCCTAATAGTGCATTAGTGCATTAATCTTTAGTGCTTTGATAGGCAACTAAGAGCTCCAGAAAGACCATACTTACAAGCCAGATTATGTGGTCTCAAGCCTTGAGGCCTCCCATACCCAGGTACCCAGCCCCTATGCACCTCTCTGCTCCTTGGCTTGCTCTCTCCTTCTGAGTTTAGTATACAGAGATATTGGAGGAGGAGGGGCAGGGATGGGGTGATGCAGGGAGGAATGGGAAGAGTCAGTCAATTGGCCAACAATTATTTATTGGGGGTCCGTAATGTGCCAGGCACTCCTCTTCTAGGTCCTGGTGATAGAGTAGTGAATAAGAGGCAATCCCTGACCCTCAACTGCTGAACTCTATCCTTCTTAACCGGAAAAGTAGGGGAAAGATGTGGGAGATCAATAGCACGAAACTGTTGCTGTTCCTATTCTTATTTTAATTTTGAATGGTGTAGGAATATGATAGTTGTCATTATTGCATGTCTTTATGTCTTAGGTACTATGGTAGAAGCTCTTCCTACATGTAATGACTGAAAATTCCAACTGAAAAATTACAGTTGATGTGAAAAATCAGTCTTTCTATTTGAGGGACTCTATTCTCTCTAGGAATAGTGACTAGAACGTGCTCATGATACCTTAAAAGTTTCTCCCATCTTTCTGGTCATTCTGGAAAAAAGCTTTACTTCAGGCTTATATCTTCTAAGAAATTCACAGAGTCTACTCTCTTGCCCACACATTTCTTCCAAAAATGTGTATGAGCAAATGTGTGTGTAATATTTAGTGTCACCATGAAAGTTGGTGAGGTTTGGTTTGTTAATATCCAGGATGTAAAATTCAAGACTATTAGAAAATTTCCATGTATATATTGGTTACTTTCTTGTTTTATTTTTTTCAGCACATAATTGAATGCCATTTATGTGTGGTGGTATAGGACTGGAGACTTTTGGTAATGAATTTAGTCTGAATGGATTATTTCAAATAGCTTAAATGTGCAAAAATAATGTTCTAGTAATCACATGCATAGTAGTTACTTTTGCAAAAAGCTGTATGGTGACTTTATTAGTAATGTCTATTGATGAAATGGTATCTGCATATCTTACTAGTAGATGCTCATCACATTTGTTGAGGATCTGCCAACTTAAAGACACTTTGGGGTCAAAAAAGAGAGAATGTATTAAAATAGAACTGAAATTAGAACATGCTTCCTTTCTGAATTTCTAGAAATTGTGTTTGGTAATTGACAGCTGTCGTAGTTCATCTGGGCGACTATAACAAAATACCACAGACTGGGAAGCTTATAAACAACAAATATTTATTTCTCAGGTCTAGAGGCTGAGAAGTCCAAGATTATGGCACCAACATGGTTGCCTTCTGTTGGAGGGCCCTTTCTCTGGTACACAGGGGCACCTTCTCTGTGAGGTCTCTTTTGTAAGGGTGCTAATCCCATTCATGAGGCCTCTACCCTTCAGGTGCTCGTGACCTGATCACCTTCTGAAGACCTTCCATTCTAACACCATCACATTGGGCATTAAGATTTCAACTTTAGAATTTTTGGGGGATATAAGCATTTCAGAGCATACCAACAACCTTATTGACAAATAGACAATCATTTCTTTCGAGCAGATACTATGGAGGAGTGGAATTTGAGAATGGGTTAAGGTTACATTGTATATGGTCTCCTTTGACCAGATGATTCTCTGCCTTCCCAGCCATGAGACTGATGTGGGAGCAATAGGAAAGTAAGGATAATGACAACGTAAGGTCTCTATTGACTTCTTCTGAAATAATTTACCATCGTAATCTTACAACAGAATCATCAGATGATGAAACAGATGTTGGGCAATAATGTCATTTTTGTGACATTTTAAATGGGATGTTAAAGTGAGTTCTCTTTGATGGGAAATTCATGTCATGTTGCAAATCTTTTGGAAAAAAGGCATTATAACTTAATTCCTACAGATGCTCATTAACACTATTTTGAAATTATAACATTATAAGATGGTGGGATTCTCAGGCACCCTGCAGACTTCCACTAAAATTGTGAGATCTTTATTACTTTGTGTTTATTGTACATGAATATTTTCTAACAGAGCTTGAACTTCCTGCTCACATAGTGACGATGTTTACACTTACTCAGATGGGAATATATGCTAGCAGTGTAAATCTGCACCAAGAGGAGTGGTCCCATTATTTTAAATACAAGTCTTATACAAAATAAGGACCTACTTGTAAAAAGATAATTCTACCCAAGGTAAACCTGTGGAGGCCATGAACCATTTTGATCTTTTTATGCAGACAGCAAGCACTCAATAAAGGATGCCAAGTGCTTTGCACCTAATAGGTGTTGCATATGTGATTTTCTTCCTCAGTAATTCAATCCACCAGAAAAGCATAGGATTCAGGCTTCTCCCTAAAAGCATTTATAATCCAGGTGAAAAGTTCAAATAAGAAGTGATTTAAGAATGTATTGTAAGGCAGCAGACCATCTGAAGGAAGATAATACAAGACAGATGGATTCAAACTATGAACATGGGTAGAGGGTATATTCATTTAGTCCTGGGTAAATGGCCATCAATGAACAAAATGAGATGGGTGACATAAAAAACAAAGCTAATGCAAAAACAACCTTATTTTTTGGTTTATTTTGTGTCAAGTCCTGAGATAGCTACTCACAAGCATTTTGCTGAATCTTTATAATAATCCCAGTAAGCACAATTATCCTATTTTATAGATGAGGACGCTGAGGCTTAGAGAAGTAATTATTGCCTATCAAATAGCTAAGGAGTGGCAGAGGTGCAATTTGCTTTGATTTCTGTTTTGGGTTAATATCCTCTGCTGTTTGCTTCTTGAAACTTAAAGTTTTTACAGTTGTCATAGAGGAAGTACAAACAAAATGAAGGAGAGCTAGGGGTTCCTACCAATTAATGCATACCCTATGAATTAGAGTAATAGACAAGTTTGTAGGCTCCGTAAGAGCCAGAGCTACAGTTGCTTTTGAGGGAGTGTTTTTTTAGTATCCCAGGCAGCTCTTCGGCATTCAGACAGCGATGTGTAGTTAACAGACCAGGAGTTATGATGGCTGCAGAGAAGGAGAGACAATGATGGAGACAGTTCCTGCCTTCCTATTTAGTTACAATTTCTTTGGCAACTAGAATATTTAAAAAATATATTTGATGGAATACTGTTCATTGAGGACCAGTCATGGTGGCCCAACGTACTGAAGGAATCCAGGGTATCTTTTAATTTTCCTTATATAGAACATGAGGTTGGGTGCCAAGAAGAAGTAAAAGAGAATTTTAAATGCATTTAGGACCATTCTGGAAAGTTAATACTGCTTTGACCACATATATATCTCTTTGCTGTGATTGTACAAGTCAGTAAAATTCTCAAAAAAATTAGTGATTGCCAAGGTGTACCTTTTGAACATTTTTCAAAAGGAGTGTGGAAGAAAGTCTAAAGTATACTTATTTTTGGCACAGAATGCTTCCAGGTGGTTAGTGTGGATTACAATGGAGTTCCCATCTTCAAAGTAACAGTAGTTGGTTTCTTAGGTGGAGTTGAAGGCTAGGATTCCACTCTCGTAATGTTACGAGAGCTCTGGTGACGGCTGAAGAAACTGGTCATTACTCTTTGCATGACTGTGGTTGCTGAGAATCAGGGTTCATCTCAAGCTAACTGTTTATCTCAGTTGGACTTTACCAACTTGCCATACTGGGTTTGGAAGCTTTTAGAGAAAAAAGCAAGAAGGTGGGGAAATGCTGGAAGCATTTCAGCTCTCATTGAATGACATATATACCAAATTTGTATTTTTAAAAAAATCAAGAACTTGAGGACCTATCATAATAAGATTGCAGTCCTGTTCCTTTTGAGTGCTGTAGCTATATTTCTACTTAAAATAATAATAATAATAATTTTCTTCCAGCAGCCCCTTTCAAATATTAACCTCTATCAATGTTACCTTTGAATAGTTCTACAACCTCCCATGGTGCAAATGTCTCTGTTTAACTAACACTCTTTATTTTATTACATTCAAAATGTACTTGTGAAAGTGAAAGTGCTTTGTATTGCTGTTATAACTCCAGCAATGTGATTATTTAGCACTTTTCAGAGACTGATTTCCTTGTAAGTATTTATACAACCCCATGTACCTGCTACGAGCATTGGAAAGGTGCGAACAGTATTAGAAGGTTGGAATTATTTAGCATGTTTTAGAGCAAGAATGACAAGGATTAACAGTAAGAGGGGAACAAAAAGGAACATTTCTAAAAAGTGACATTTTTAGGGTCCTTTTGACAAAACCCTTGGAACATATGTGGAGCATAGAATAACCACCCACTGTGTCTGAAAACCAAATTCTAGTTGAAGAAGTTGAGGCCCATCCTTTCTGAAGGGCACAACTGAAGGCCCGGGGTTGTTTGATTTTTTTTTTGGAATATGACAAAAGCTTTTGTTAATAATATTCAAATGCATGTAGAATACCAACCGGAAGTGTTATGTTAGATAAGGATTTCCTAGATCCCACCCATGGGTCCATTCTTTAAAATTTCCAGCTTCAAAGCTTGTGAGTTTATTTTCAATTTAAACATTTTTAAAGGAAGAAATTACTTCCCAATTCAGTTATATCTACTGAAATTTCTGACTTAGATTTTCTTGGAAAGCAGGATTGGAGACAATCAAGAATGACATGGGTATTTTGCAACATCTATGACCTGGGAGCCTTAGTCAAAACCTGATGGAATTGTGCAGATTCACATTTCCACTTTTCTCTGTATTTGGAGACCTAAGTATGTTGAAAACTCCTTGTATGGTATGCACTTTCCACCCCAGTCGGCATATATATTTTCTGACCTTGAGAACAAATGAGGTCTTATAATGTGATGATCCCTGGCTCAGTGGTAATGTGAGACAAGCAGAGTATTTTGATAGTTCAGAGGTAGACCTCTACAAAGCAGAGCTACAACACTGGGCGTTATGATTCTGAGCTCTTCTTTCTGCTTACTCCATGATTGCAGTGCAAACAGTCAGTGGATGGCCAACAAACTGTGGTGTATCAGCACAACAGAATATTATGCAACCCTTCTCAATTGTAACTAGGAACAAAAGGTAGAGGCTTACAAACTGCTTACACAATAATCAAATATAATATTGCAAACTGATATGGACAGCCGTGGTAATAACTATGTAAAGTATGTGTCAGAACTAGAAGTTAACAGGCAAGTTGAGAATAGAGGTAAAGTTGGTTTATTTGGGGACTAACTTTTTGCAAAAAATTCACTATAGTTTCCATCATTTTCTCAATATGTCATCTTTATCCAAACAACTCACCGATGCTTAGTATAATTTGGAGAACTAGGAAGATGATGAATTTCTAAAAGGTGTGTGCTTGGGAACAGCATTAAGGCTAAAAGACTTGAACTGGGCCAAGCTCATTACATGAACTTGGTTAAGGTGTTTCTATCTTACGTACAGGGCTGTAATACACCATTTTGAAAGAACAGAACTCAGTAAATTAATTAATACCTTGCTTCCTGAACTGTCATGATGATCTTTCTTTTCTGAAAGAAGAGTAGCCAGGTATTTTTTAACTTGGGACTTTAAGTATAACAAGAGAGGGAATACTGGAAAATATTAATAACATTCACTCAACAACTGGCAAATGACTTTTCAGAAACTATGGTCTCCAAAGAAGAGTTAGATGGCCCCCTACAACTGAGTTAGAGCCTTAGTTTAGAACTTTGCCATTGAGAGAGACTTTAGGGATGATCTGTTCAAATAATTTTGCAAATTCCGGAACCTCCCTGGAACTCCAGTATAGGAGCCAGCCATAAGAGGAGTTACTCCTGCAGCTCCCCTACCAGGTTGGCTGACTGTGGACGCTCCGTCTTGAGCTCCCAGATCAGCCTGGTCCTTCTGGTTCCTGATGTGGGACGACATGGCTTGGGCTCTGTTTCTAGATAGGAATATGGGTGTCCTGACACCCAGCCAGTGGTCTTTCTATAAACCAGTGGTTTTCAGACCTTTTGTGGATTTCCAGGACACAGTGGAATGGCCTCTGGATGACAGAAGAGGGTAGTATGTAAAGGGGGAGAGGGAGCAAGAATTGGGGCCCTTTATCCCATCTTTGACCAAAGTGACTCTACTCTTACCTTTTTATATAATGGGGTTAATTTTAACATCCCTCTAGGGAAAAGCTTCCCATTGCCAAAGAGAGAGATGAAGGAAGGAAGGGAGAGACCACTAAGGACTATCTTTTTTCATTCTGTTTTATTTTTTCTAAACAGTCTAATTTTAAAGTGCCTGTATTTCCTTTTTTTTTAAGCTCCTATTTCAGAGATGAAGATGGCAGATACACACACGTACACACGCACGCACGCACACAGACCATTTCAGAAAAAAAACATGAACAATGGAAGCTGGATGGCGAAACAAAATTCCTGACCAGAAAGTGGGTGCTTAGCAACCAGGACCACAATGTTTCTGGCCTGGCCACATGGATTGATTTTATTTTTTAAAGCTCTGATAATAGCTGAAGACTCTCCTATGGTCTGGATTAGTGATTCCCTGTGTGTCTTGTGGGGTTATTTTGTTTGACAGACAACAGTCTGCTTCCCTCTCACCTCACCTCTTTACAGGGAGGGTGCTTCTGGTCATGTGCCAAGTCTCCTCAGACCATCGTAGAACTGTGGGCCACCAGTTGTGGACAGCTGTTCTAGAAAGCACTAGTCCAGAACCAAGGGGCTTCTTAAATGGAGAATGATGGGCTGTGGACCTGCTAAAAAGACTCTAATGACATAGTTCAAAGATACAGTAAAAAGAAATAGATGAAGTGGGGTTTATAGGAATATGGGTTTAAAAGATTTATGGAGTGGGGGTGGGGGTGGGTAGGTTAGGGTGTTTAGCTACAAGATGAAGGAGAAAACATGTTTTGTGCATTCAAACTCTATTCCAAATAAAATCATTGGTAATTTTTCTTTGTGAAGAATGGATAGCCTGACATCTTACTGGACTTGGGAAACAAACATCACAGAAACAACACTGATATGACAGCAGACGTATTTGTGTTATTTCAGTGGACCACTGATAACTATGATGGTCGTTCTCTTCAAACTAACCTATAGATAGAACCTAGTCCACCAGGCAAATTTAAAGAGTATTAGAATAAACATTAATAAACTAAAAAAATTGGTTGTTCTCGGACAGTACCTCATTCCAGTGTAAGTTCTTTGTGCGTTACTGCCTTACGTGCTTACATATATATTTGATGACTTGACTGTCTATAAATCTGATTTAGCAGATGAAACCTTGTCCCCTTTTAGACCATACTATGGAATCCCAGTAAATGGCCATTCTCTCAGCTAGAGCCACCCAGGAAATAGCCTTTATTTGTACAGCTTATAAATGCTTGGGAAAAGCATGGGAAATGGTTATGAAAATGGAAATTTCTCAATTTCCTGTCATTTCCCCTTTCCTTCTGGCCAGGCAGAGTTCTAGCCCCACATTCAGCAAGACCTATGCTCCTTCCCTCTCCTGGGACATTCTTGGGGCGAGGTGGAGGGGGGCATTTCTCCTGGGTTCTGGGCAGCCCTGCATTCCGAGGTGTCTGGGGAGATCCACTTCCTCCTGCATTGTGCAGAGTTGCAGCCCTTCAATAATCATTTGGCTTCTTGGCTTGGCTTTGTGTGTGGGGGTGTGTTTTTCCTGTTTTCTAACTATCATTTTTGTTTGGTGGGGTGGGAATATCTTTGTCCAGATGGTCCCCATCCCAGGACATTTCGCAGCGTATCTGTCAGCCAGAAACCACCGGGAATTTTTTTTTCTTTTGCCTCAAGAAGGTCCCTCAGTTTGCTCCATGTTGCCAATTCTTCTTGTAAATCTCAAGACATGTTCCCTTTGCAAAACAACTCTCTGAAAACACACACACACACACACACACACACACACACACACACACACATTTTACTGGTTAAAAAATTAGTCTGTGGCAAATTTCAAAGGCAAACTGCTAAAAAGGGATAAATTTTATCTCCTCAAAGAGACTGGCAAACCTTCCTCCTTACATGACTGCTTTTTAAGCAAAGCCCTTGGCCCCCCACAGTGCTCTTGGAGCATGTGTCCCTGGGTGGACACCCCACAGCGACTGATCCCCAGGACACACGCTGGCCTGACCACCTCCCACCACCCCACCCCAGAACAAACCTGAGTCCTTTGAAAAAATTGACATGGAATAAGCCAGAATGCAAATGAAAGCCGTGCAATCTATTGGAAGCAGCATCATTTGTGTTTATTATGCTCTTTCAAGCAATGCTGTATCCCCCTTTGTCTCATTTTCTTGTAGCACAGTAGACATCTGCTCACGACTGAAATGCTTAGAACTTGAATCTTTTGGGCTTGGGGAGGTGAGGGGGAAATGGGGCTCCTTCATCTAAGTGTTGCTTATAAGCCTCACTGTGGTAATCTTTTATGGAGCAATCTTTCTTCTTCCTTTCTTCCTTAGCATAGCCCAGTCCTCCCCGCCCCCTATTGTCTTGCAGTCTGAGGGTCTATCTAAGTAAAGGATGTTGTGTTGGATGACTACTCCTGATGAGGGCTTTTAAACACTTTAACATGTGGCGTCATTGTTATAGCTGTCATTGCTGGTTTGGAATTTATTCTCCGCTCTGAGAAAGGCTTTTAGTGATGTGTCAGGCAGCACGTCAGCAGAAATTGCCAACAAGCACGATTTATACTCAGCCTCTTTGGGCTGAGTGAGTACTGCCTCAGGCTGCTTCAGATCTGAGAGGCTAGAGCCATGCCTTGGTGCCCTACATCTGCCCTGTTCCAGCAGATCATTTTATTTGTAGGGTTACAGACATTTTCAGCGTCATATTCATGAACCTGCTTTCCTTGATGGTAGATAACTTAGGAAAGTGGCCTCTTCTCCCCCCACTGCCCTACTGCACCCCATGTTTGCACTTACTTTCTCCCCACAATGCAAGAACATTAAGGACAAAGTCAATTCCATTCTACTTATGCAACTCTAACTTAAAGAGAGAAGAGTTGCTAAGATTGCTTTACAGGGATGCTTATTGCAAGATAGTTTGTAAATAAGGCCTTAGATTCAGTAATATGGTGCTTCTCATTCAATGGGATGATTCTTAGTCAATGGAATACTCTGCAAGTATTTTTATTAAATATATTTTTAATTCATGTTAACAAAAATTTGATAAGCAAAAAATAAGTTACCAACCCAAATGTCCATCAACTGATGAATGGATAAGTACATTTGTGGTATATTTGCACAATGGAATATTATTTGGCTTAAAAAAGCAATAAAGTACTGAGTATACATGCTACAACATGGATAAGTATTGGAAGGATCATGCTAGGTGAAAGACAGATAAAAAAGGCCACACTATTGTATTACTACTATTCCATTTACATGGTGTCCACAATAGACAAATACACAGAGACAGACAGTAGATTAGTGATTATTACCATGGACAGGACAGAGGAAGGAACAGGGAGTGACTGCTACCAGATATTAAGTTTCTTTTTTGGAGTCGTGAAAATTCTATGTAATTAGATGGTTGCAAACTCTTAGTATACTAAAACCCACTATATTATACATTTTAAAAGTTTAAATTTTATGATATGAGAATTATATCTCAAAAAAGCTGTTGTTTTTTTTTAAAAAGACTAAAGGAACTAAAAAGAAAAAGAGCAAGTTACCTTGCCGCATGCACTTATGATCTTGTTTTAGTAAAAACAAATATATTGTATATAGTATTATACTTACTTAAAATTATATTTGTATTTATATATATTAATAAAAAGTAATGAAATACATTAATTATATTACTTATATACATAAAAAATACCAGAATGATACAGTTACCATGGTGGAAGAAATTATGAGAATTTTGCATTTTCTAATTCTTTGTACTTATTGTATTTTTTCTGATTACAAAATTATGCTAGTTAGTTTTATAGAACTTTAATGATATCATTTTTTAATTTAAGAGAGAAAGAGTTAAATGATGGCTGCTTTAGACATACTTCAAAATGTTTCTCTTTGTCTTAGAGGGACACTATGGGCCTAGGAATAGAGCACCAAATGAAAACCTTCAAATATTGAGTCAGAAAGGTTATTCTTTGTTCCCCTACTTCCATTTTCTCCCACTCAGAAAATAGTATCTCACTAAATATATCATTTGGAGTTCATGACAGAGATAACATGGGGTGGAGAGTAATTTAACATTCCTTGAGTGTACTGTCAATTATATTAACAAATGTTGTTCATAGCTAGAGCCAGTTACATTTGACACTTCCATTTACATTCTTTTGGAGAGAACTGAGTCAAATAGTCATACCTAGATAGCAAGAGAGACTGAAAAACATTGTTTCTAACCATTTGGCAATAGGACCCTTCAAGAACTATGATAGTTTGGGAGAAGGGATGTGTGGATTTTAGAGGAAACTAGCGGACTGACATGCCAGTCGTTCAGAGAATATTTTTCAAAAGCAGCAAAACTACATTTTACATGAACAAACTGGATTATTATGGGAGATAGTATAATCATTGAAGCTGTTTAGAAATATATAATCAACTCTTTGATTTGAATGGTTTTTGGTTACTCATCTCCCACAGGTTGGTTGCTAAATTAAATAGCCCATAGAAGCCAATTTTAGCTATGTGATTATTAGCATTCTTGATCTTTGCTCTTTTTTATTTTAAACAGAGATGATTCCCTATAAGTAATTCATGTTCTTATTTACCTTTTGTATCTAATTTTTACCAAGTGGTGTCACATCAGGGTGGCTTTTCTATACAAAGAACTCATCATGTTAACTTAAACCCTGTTATAATTCTTGTATTAGTTAGTGTAATGCTAGTTCTTGTAATGAATAAATTCCCAAATTTCAATATCTTAAAGGAATACTTTTTTCTTGCTCAGGCAATGGTGTACTATGAGTGTCCAAATGGGCGGCTTTTGATGTAATGAGCTGAGGACCCCTTCTTTTGACTACCAACTCTTGGTCTCTGTAGTCCTTAACTTCTGGCTAGTGGATGAGGAGAAAAGGAACCTGGAAGATAGAATGGGAGGTTTTTATGGCCCAGGCCTGAAAATGGAGCACATAACTTCCATACACCACCCATTGGCTGGACATATCATATGACCACATCTAACAAAAGGGACACTGGGAAATGTAGTCTGGGTACAGTTTCTTGCCTAGGAGGAAAGTTGGGGAGCAATCAACTAGTTTCTGTAACAATTCTTTATCTCAAAAGAGATAAAGCCTAAACTCTTTATCAAGGACTACAGGGTCATTGATGGTTTGTTCCTGTTTACCTTTAGAGCCTCATCTTGAGCTTTCTTCCATTTCAGGCCACTAAATCATTGAGGTGTTAAGGTGTTGATCATTCATGCAATAATATCATTTGCCCATAGAACAGTGACTAGCAATTATTCAAATCTTTTTATCTTCTTATCTTTAGTCCCATGAGACCAACCAGTTTTTATCAACACTTCCCACCAAAAAAAAAAAATTGTGGATAATATTATTCAACCACTGTTTAAAGTTCTGTGAGATAAGTGTTGTTTTGTTTGTATTTACTTATTCATTTAGTTTTGCATCTCAGCAAATCTTAAAGACTACAACAGAAAGAGTTTTCATTTATACACCTGGGAGAATTTGTTAATTTCCTAAAGGGCTGCTTGGTTTTTATTCTCTTATCCTCCTGTGTAGTTTAACTGGAGTAACCTAAGATACTAGTTCCCAAACATTGGTTTACTTAAGAACCACTTGAGAGGTTTGTGGAAAAGAAGATTTCAGGACCCTGTCAGATAATCTGAATAAATAAGACTGATTTGGCATCCAAGAATTTTGCTCATGAATTGGGCATGAATGGTTCATGAATTGTGATTTGAGAATCACTAGCCTAGCACATTAGAGAGTATAGAGTAGTGGGCAAGAATACTATGCAAATTTATTCATAGCTCTGTTACTGAATAGCTCTTGGCAATACTGGGCAAGTTTCTTAACCTCTGGGAGTGGCTGAATGGGGACCAATGAAATGCTATAGGAGCTCCTGTTAATGCTCTACTGGCTTTGCTTGTAGAAGCCTGCCCTCCCTCCCCTTTGCTAGTCTTACCCCATTCCTGTAGCTTTCTGGTAAAAGCTGAGTTAATAGGGTAGGAATTTGGGGTGAGATTTTTGTGGGTATTAAGATGTAGTACAGATAAGGGACCTAAGAATACATGAATTTTGCCTTGGTCGCGTATACTGTAGGAAGTTTCCCAGGAAGCTTCACCCATGAGCAAAAGTAACCCAGGAAAACCAAGCTTTACTTTGTTGGTGCCTGGTTGAGTATCTCCTTCACTGATAGGACTCTTCTGTGAGAACTGTTTGGTATAGATGGCCCAGCCAGTGGCCCACAAAGGCTATTCTTCCTCAAGTTCAAAATCTCTGAATGTTAATGACTTTGACAAACTGCTAGATACAGAGATGCATGCTACATTACATGCCTTTAGGATCATGCTTGAGAAGAGAGAAGAATCAGGACCCCAGGATATCCTGGCACAGTTTATCCCATAACCTTGGGGAAGAGAAGCAAGTGCCACAAAAGAAAGTAAGAAGACCTGTGCACTCAGGTGAGCATCCGTGACTCATCCAGGAGGTCAGAAGCTGGGAATAGTAGAGAGAAAGCCATGTGTAAGTGGGTGACCTTTAAGTGTACAGTGATTCCACTCACTGGACCATGGCTCCCTCACTGCCAGCTGGGACCTTGTCTAGAGGAATGAGACTGTGCAGCTCAGTGAACAGAAGAGGAGAAAAAAGCATCAAGACAACCAGTTCCCAAATAGATCTTGGCTTATCCTGTGAAACCCACCACAGGGAGAGAGAGTGAAATGGCGAGGTCCACGGCAGATCCTAGCTTGCTTACCTGACCATTTACCCACATGGACACAGGAAGACAGAGAGGAAGATGGCCAGGTTCCTAGGGAGATCTGGCTCAGCCCACCAGACTGGCTATATGGCACGATAACATACAAAGCCAGAGCAAGATGATCGACTCAGGTCAGGTCATAACTAACCTAGGATATGAAAGCTGGAAGTGGAAAAAATAGTATATCCTTGGTGGGATCTTTTAATCACAGTGGCCCTGCCCAGTGTGTCTCTGCCCCTTCCTACTTCTAAATATTAGTTTCCTCATCTGTAGAATGGGGTGATATTAATATAAATGTCAAAGGAGAGAACGCACATAGCACCAGACACATGCATAATAAGCACTCAAAAAGTTAGCTGTTTGGTATTGTTTTTTTAGGGAAAAATAATATATAGGTAAAAAATGGACCTCCAGTTTCTTTAAATACATATAGCCCCCTTCATCTAAGGAGATCAAAGTGTTTTCCTAGTTGTAATCATAGTTGTGTAATATTATCTTGGTGATTTAAAATAATCTGAGATAAATGGAAACATTTGGAATGCAGAACTAAGTCCAGGATGTATTCTCAATGCAAAAATACTTCCTGGTAGCATACTCGAGTTGATGTGAGCATTGCCCTATGGTTAGAACCCAGAAGTGTTGCCATTTCTTTCCCTCTATCATCCATGATAGTCTGGGCTGGTCTTTGCACCCCAGAGTGAATTTGTAGTTTTTTAGACAGAATTGTCTCAACATTGGGGCTGAACCTGTGGGTGATTTTGCTGGTCACACTCCGCTGCAGAGCCAGAAGGGGAGAAGGGAGGGAGACAAGTCACATCTGGTGCTGGGTGCATGATCCCTTTTGAGAGGGTTGGCTTTTAAGTGCCTAATCTTCCCTTTGTTGCACAGGCCTGGAGTGTCTCTGTCTCTGTAATAAACTTTCTGCTCTTATTTCTTGTGACTACATTTGAGTTTATCCATTCTGAATTCCATATACAAACAGGCCCAATTCTAGGAATTCTGGCATTTAGAAGCACAGGCTGTTACATTTTGCAGAGACCTTTAAGATTATCTTCTTCACCTTCCTCAGTTTATACATTACAAAACTGAGTCCAAGGAAGGTCAACTAACTTGTCAAAAGTCATAGAGCTGTTTACTGGAATAACTCAGATTATAGTGTATGTTGTATAACAGTGGTTAAGATTGGTGGAGAGCATGGTTTCTGTAATTCACATTATCACTGACAAGTCTTCCCCAAATAAGAAAATAGGAAAGTTAATTAACTCCTCTTTGCCTCAGTTTCCTCATATGTAACTGTTGGTAACAGTGGTACCTACCCATAGGTTCTCCTGAGGTTTAAATTAAATTGGGTAAGACATGTAAAGGGTTTTGGAACAATGCCCAACATTAGTAAAGCAATACTGTAATCCATTCCCATTCATTTTACATCACAGTTCTTTCAGTTGGGGCACACGATTTTAGGCAACCCGAGATAGGTATCAATTTCTTCTTGTGAAAACACATCCTGACTCTTAATAATTTTCATCCCCTCCACTGACAACCACCCCGTCTAAGTCCTGTTCTCTGTCACTGTGATCACTGCAGTAGCACCTTCCTCGGTCCTCATCCTTCCCCTCTCATCCTCTGTTCTAGTTATTGACAAACTATACAAAATGCTCACAGTTCCGTGGGTCAGGAATTCATAATTGCTCAGCAGGAAGGCTTGTCACCTAGAGCAGCTTAACCCAGTGCTTTAAAACTCTTACATGTCCACCCACCACACTCAGGCTACAAATCAGACCCTTTCCGATGGCCTGTGAGATCTTACACATCAGGCCCTTGGTTGACTTTCTAACCTCATTTCCTGCTACCTTTTCAAATTGTATTCTCCAATGCACTAACTAAAACTTCACTGTTACTTCTTATGCCCTTTCCCTGCATTATTTTTCTTCATGCAACTTATCAGTATGTGACGTTGTATTTTTTTCTATTGATTTGTCCAACTCAGCCCCTCAAGTGCGGGTCCACAAGGGCAGGGACTTTAGTCTGTCCCTTATCTCCATTGCCCTAGACCAGTGTCTGGCACATAGCAGTGCTCTAAATATTTATTGAATTTATGAATGGTATTTTTTGTATTGTTTCTCTGCCAGGAGAAAAGCTTCTGTTTTTGTGTACTTGACTTTTTGCCATACTTTCTTTCCTGGAGTGGGTGTAGCCTTGGTGTCAATCAAATGTATTTACCTAGGCACTATAAGGAGGGAAAATATAAAGAGAGACTATTGTCCTTCCTAGCCCTGAAAGTCATCTCACCAAGGCCCCAAACAGGGTGAACAAAGAATGGTCCTTTGCCCTGCCCTCTCCAAACCCCTGCACACAGAATTCATGAGCATAATAAAACGGCTGTTGTTTGCAGTCACTATGTTTGGGGGATGGGTTCTTGCAGGGAGAGAGAACTAGAAGAGAATGGAAACTACCCAGCACAGCCCCTTGTGTGAAGGAGGCCATCTCGGCATGTTTGTCCCCCTCTCCTTTCCTTCTGAGTCTAACAGAAGGCCAGGGGAGAGGGACATGCCTGCAGACTTTATGGAGTGGTACGTTTTGAGTTAGGTCTTAAGTGTAGGACAAGATTTCAATAGGGAGGTGAAAGGGTGTGACAGAAACATTCCAGGCAGGGATTGGAGGTGGGAGTAGGCATGGTTATACCAGAGACTTAGAATAAGTCTTCAGTTGAATCACTGTTGCAAAAATGCAGTGGTCAGCCCCAGCTCCTTCAGATGGAGATGAAACTGCTCAGAAACGGAGAGACTTCCTAAGTAGCTACCTCTGTTGCGTGCAGAGAAGTGGAATGTGCTGCTGAGCCCTTCCCACCAGGACCCTGCTCTCCAGGGCCGGGCCTCGCCAGGAGAAAGGCCCAGAAATTGAGGGATGCGAGGGTGCTCACACTTGCCCTTGCTTCTGGCTTGGGACATTCACCATGCCTGCCTCTCTCCTCTCCCATCTCTGGTTAAACCTCAGGCCTTTCCTTACCTCACTAGCTTTATCTCCTTACTCTTTATTCATGGTTTGAGGCTTTTCCATTTCTCTATGGCCCAATATTTCTTTTCAGCTGTTTCCTGAGGAGTAGAAATAAAAATAAAATTTTGCCACTTCTCACACTTTAAAGAAACACGATGTCTTCTAAAAAAGGAGGGGGAGGGGGGGTCATCTGTGAGTATATACTTACCATTCATGCTCACCCTGTTTACAGGAGGGAATTTGTATTAAAAACACTCTATGAGACAGCATTCTTTTCAGGGGTGAGGACCATGACTTCCAGGCACATTATGGACCTTGTGTAGGATAGCTGAATAAGTAATGAATTACCATGGAAGAATTTTCGATTCTTAGTGTATAAGAAATCCTTTTACTTCACTGGGGCAGCAGAGTTGTCACCACCACATTAGAACTGACTCTAGGAGCTAAGCTGAGCACCCCAGTCTTCTTCCCTTTCCACACCAAGGTAGAACCAAGAGTCTGAGAGACCCACTGGAGTAGGACTCAGCACAACCTGACGGCAGATTTCTGATGTTGGCCTGATCAGTGTTATCAGTCATTACTCTAGGTCAATTTCAAGGCTCTCCCCAGCAAACAAGGACATAATATTTACTTCATTCTTCCAACCTGAGGGTTTCTAATTAGAAACAAAGTGGAGAGATGTTTCTTGGTTTGTGAAATCATTAAAATTCCAGTAATTCTTCTGTTCAGAGAGCAGATGAGTACCGGGCCATTGGAAGGCAACTATTTTTTCAAAAAATAAGGTTCCTGTAAACTCAGTTGGTTCTTCCTGACCCTTGGATAAAATCTTGCCTAAGCTCAGAATTTGTCTTCGTGTCTTCTGGTAATAAAATGTTTTCTAGTCACTTTAGTTGGAAAGAAAACGTGACTCAGTTCCTTTTATTAGGTCCAGTTTAGTGTAATGATCAGAAGTAGGAACCTCACTCAAAGGTAAAACTTGAGGCCTATGCAGATAGAAGGCTGGAAGTGGGCAAGGGAGCCAGGTAAGAGGTCCCTGAATGGCTTCTACATTTCTCAGTGTTATATTTTTAACCTTTCTCCCCCAGCTTGTTAACCATAGTTTCTGGACCTTCATTCTCACCTTTATTTGCAGCTTGAAGCTGGGGGATGGATATAAGACAAAAAGGAAGGCACTGAGGGCTCTTACATGACTGGGACTATTGTGAGCTGGCTTTGTAGTGCTGCAGGCTAGGCAGAAGGTCCTGTGGAGTACTTCTGAGTCTTTGGAGCACCCCTTCCTGAACAACCTATCACTGAGGGTCTTTGGCCTGCTGTGCTGCCTCACCTGTGAGGTACGTTCTGGCTGCCTGCCTGGCTTCCCGTCCTCAGCTCTGGGCATCAGGGGATTTATCTCCAGCACATTTCTGCTGAGGTTTCCCTGTTCCTCCAGAGGGTCTTCTTATTAGTTTTTTATTGCCGTGAAACAAATCACTACAAACTTAGTGGTTCAAAACAATGTCAGCTTATTATCTCACATTTTCTTAGGTCAAAAGTCCAGGCACAGCATAACCAGGTCCTCTGCTCAGGGTCTCATCAGGCGAAGCCAGGGTGTTGGCCAGAGCAGTGATCTCAGATGCAGCTAGTGGCTCTCTTCTCATCTTACAAGGCTGTTGGCAAAATTTATTTCCTTGCAGCTCTAGAACTGATGGAGGCTGCATTCTTCTAGGCCAGTACATTCTTCCAAATCTCCCCTTGATCAACTCAAAGGATTTAGTGGTCTAATCATGGGATTGGTACCCCATTATATTCAGAGGTCTTGCTCTATGGAGGTAATCAGAGAGGGGAGGGGAATTGAGGAGCGTACATAAGGGAGTGGGCATTGGGAAGGCTCTCTTTGAATTCTGCCTGCTGTATCTCTCTTGGGAAGCATCTGAAATCTTTCCCACCCCTAGTCATCTCTCTCATGTGGCTCATGTCTGAGATTCTTTTTCTGTAGAAATGCAATTACTGTCCAGCTGCAACTCTTTATTCTTCCTCCACAGGCCACTTTAGTCAGCTCTGGCCCTTTATATTTCTCAGATATGGCCCAGTGTCCATTTACAATGTCACTCAATGTCCAGAAGACCTCAAACAAGCTCATCAACTGATCTCTGTGAAGTCTCTCTCATTAGTACTGAGGTGAGAGTAGAAATTTCCACACACAAAAAAATTTCTCCCTCCAATCCTCAATTTTTCCCAGCCTCATCAAGTGATTTCTTTATATTCCCATGAGTGGGTGAGGGGCCAAGAGTCACAAAACAGTTTAAGAACACCTTACTTTGTAAATCTTGTTTGTAAATCTTACTCAGGGTGTTTGGGCCCACTTTGAAATTTGGGAATAATTGGTTACCACTCTAGTGGGTTCAGTTAAAACAGAGACTGAGACAGTTCCATGGCAGTGTGGTATTTGGAACTAACTATTGCTCACTTTTATTGGGTTCTTACTGTTGGTTACACTGCACTAGGCTCATAAAAGGGGAAAACCGAGGCCTACTTGCTCAGGGCCAGGAAGCTGATAAATATTAGAGCTGTAATTTGAATTTAGGTCTGACTCTACAGTGTGTACAGACTTCCTAATATTTTTGTCCTCAAGTTTTAATCCCCAAATAAAATTGTCTGGGTCTCATTGGATCTAATTGCCTGGTGATAATTAGACTGCTGACTTTATAATCATGTTGGTTCTATCTCTACTGATTTGTGTTATATGTTAATGGGAAAATCTCTCAATAAATGCTGGTATAGTTAGGGTTTCTTCTTTCCTTCTGCTCTGAGAAAACATCCCCGATATCCTGATCAATTAATTCCAAACAGCTGACTACTGGAGCAAAGATTGCTTATCATATTCAGAGTCTGAGAATATAGTTGGGACAGTGGACAAAGGGAACCAGAGGAGCACCTTGTTTACACCTCAGGCAATGTTCTGGTCAGTGGCCGGGTTTCCGTGGCAGTCTTAGAGCGGGTGACAGGCAGAAATTATGAGAAATTCCATTCCATGGATGGAGAGCTAATTGTGTACTTTTGATTTGTTTGTATTCCCTCTGTCTCAACTAAAGAGACCAAATTGGTTATAGATATTTGTTGAATATATTTCATAACTGCCTTTTTCTAAGTGTCTGGTTGCCTTATGTCAATTCAGAACACTCGCTACCATGCAACTCAGCCATTTTTTTCGGTCACAGGCAAAGTCAAGTCACCACATGGAGCCAAACCTCAGCACTGCAGAAAACTCAGCTATTCTCTCTGCTGAAAAACTCATCTTTGTAACGACAAGGCACCTTGGGGCCTTTGAAGCGGCCAGCTTTCCTTGGCATGGGCCAACATGGCAGGGAGCAGTGAGATGACTGCATCTCGTGTGGAAGGATCTCTGGAGTAACTTTAGCCCATTGGGGATGGAAAGTTTGGGAATGGTAACAGGGTAAGAATTAAGACCAAATGTGCAGGCAGGAAGGCAGACTTCAGTTGTTGGTTGTTCAGAAGGACACTGAGTGCTAGTGCTGAGCTAGAGCATTGAAATCTTTAGGTCTGTATCAGAGATGTGTTGTTCTTGATTAGCCACACAAACTGTTTCTTCTGTAGCTTATTCATAGTGAAAATTCAATCTTAGGCTCCCTGCCATTGCTATCAAATGGAATATGCTCAGGGAATGGAAATTGATTTCAATAGTTGACTAAATAAAACCCAATTAAGAAGATAAATTTGCTCCCAGGAAAACATGTGCCATACATTCCAGAACAGAATGACTTACTTTGGATGGTTTGGCTTATTCCCAAGTCGCCTTCTCCGTATTTCCCTAATTAGGGAAACAGCCTAGAGGAGACTAAAGGGAGAATGGGTTACCTTTTGTCAGCTTTAAAAGGTCATTGCAGGCCCATGAATTTAAGTCCATGGAGAGAGGAAAGTGATGGAGAAATTCTGAGCTTGGATGAGGTTTTGTGGTTAGGTGTGATGCAACAGAGAATGAGTGTTGGAAGTTATGTTCTCCAGATGGCTTCGTGTCTCAGACCAGGCCAGAGATATCATCCAATTCCCTTGAGCTCCTTGTGTTAAATATGTCTGGGATAGAAAACACAACTAAGTAAGAGAGTGTGGAAGAAGAGCCAAGATCTGGGAAATTCCTTTCCATGTAATTGGACTCAGCCCTTTTTAGGGGATTTCTCTGGGCTCCCTGGAACAGGATTCCTGGAGAGTGAATGATCACTCTTACTACATACGGTCCTGATTAGGCCACAGCTGGCAAAAGGAAGAGAAGGAACATCACCTTTGTTGAGAATCTATAATGTATCCCGTATTTAGTATGCAGATGATTGAATGAGGTAAAATATAGAGTAGTTTTTATCCCCATTTTAACAGAATGAAGAAAATGAGTCTAAGTGGTTAAAGTGAGTTATCCAGGAACTGAATGGGAAGATTTGAACTGAAGCAAATCTTTTGAATCCCATGTTCTCTCTAATACAGTGCCATTGCAATAACCTCATAACCAAAATAATAGTTAATATATGTTTAGCACTTTTTACATTCAAAAAAGTTCTCAGGTTTACTTCCTCAGTAAATAAGATAGATGAAAATGACATAGGGAAAGTTAAGAGATTTGCCTAAATCACACAGAAAGTTGAGATCAGAATCAGAATGTGGGCCCAAGGGCCTGGTGATTCTTTCAGAGACTTGTTCTTCAGTTCTAACCTTACTTGGAAAATTTGAAGATTAGGCACCCAAGTTGTCAGTCTTGTATGGCAATTTCTCATCTCAGCTCTTACTTAAGCTATATTACTCAAGAAATATGGTGCTTTGAAGGAGTGACATGGTGAGCATTTACCGGACCAACTTGTCCTTTTTCTTACAGAAGAGGCTGTGTTTTTCTGGAGTGTCTTTTCTCCTTGTAGAGCTTGATTCTGGTACCGTGTTACCCGGGTAGAGGACAGACTGCTGGTCAGAGCTGCTGCGGCCTGCTGCGTAGGCTGTAAACCACACGCCTAGACTGATGCTCAGCAGCTGGTTCCTCACGTTCTGACAGCAAGCCTCCAAGAAAGGGCAGCGATTGGGATGTTGAGAACGCCTTCTCCTTCTTAGTGCTTCAGGCTGACCTTCTACCCAACACATCTGTTAGTCCCTTAGATCCACCAGGCTTTCATCAGATTCAGGGGTGTCCTGGGCCCTGTGGTGATGGACACAGATGCTTTATCTCCATGAAGATCCTGGTTAAAAGAGCCTATAGCTTTGGATAGGAAAGGGGTCTTCAGGCACAGTGTTTCACTTTGGCCAAGTAACACTAATGATCTGTCTATCTATCTATCTATCTATCTATCTATCTATCTATTTATCTATCTATCTATCTATTTATCTACCTACCTACCAATCAATCATCTATCCACAAAGAAAGGGGATTGATTTGTCCTCGGGCCCACCTGACTGTAGAAGTATTTAGCTCTTCTCCTTCACTAATCTTGTATCAACCTGAAGCTACATTTATTTATGTTTGACTCCCTTAAATAAATATTGGCAAAACTTATACGGGATTGTTCACTCTGATTTGTTGATGTAAACTGGTACAAAATTGTGAGGTACCTTTGAAATTCTTATTTCATGTTCTCTCTAATACTTTACCATTGCAATAACCTCATAACCAAAATAATAGTTAATAAATGTTTAGCACTTTTTAACATTCAAAAGTTCTCAGGTTTACTTCCTCAATAAATAAGGTATTTATCCGCAACATATGCGTTTCCAGATTTGGAAAGAGGTGAGGCAAGAGAAGAGGCTTTCGTGTCCAAATTTCTCCTCTATACTTAGCTCTTCTCTCATTTAATTCAAAGCAGCATCGAAGATGGCTGGTGACTTTGTATGTTTAGATTATAAACCATGCTACTATGCTAACAATAATCGTGTTGGTTGACACAGAAGATTAGACGGCATTATCATTAAAAATGAATCTGCACCAGCTTTAAAGTTTATGAATTAGAGAATTTTCTCTTCTAGAAGATATTAAAAATAAAACAACCCAGATCTCCAGGTTTCAAAGATCTTAGCCTGGTGAGAAGTGACAATTTATCTGTAATCAAAAGACAATAATTATTCCATGAGTCAGGGGCCATACTTGTGCCTTAATGAATAAGGAACAGAGAACTTTAATTTATTAAAGACTAAATGCAAATAAATGTCCTAGCATGATAGGTTTCGTAGTGCTTGTCTTCTGCCCATCATTCCAAAATTTGAATGTATTGCCATTTGTTTGCAGGAGACATAAGGACTCATCTTATATTCCTAAACCTGAACTGTTGAGAGAGACAGACAGACAGACAGACTGTACCACCAGTGCACGTGCTTGTTAGGTTTATCTTTCTTTGTGATATATGTTCAATTTACCTTAGAAAATGGGTTCCAGACGAACTAAGTTTGGGGTTTTGTTGATAGAGGTTTGACCCAGAGCTTCCATGTCACCATTCTGGAATTCAGTCTCCTATAATATCCTTGCTGTGTATCTTGGAAGAAGTTCTCTTCTCTGTGGGTCTCCTCAAGATTTGCTGTGACCCAAAAGGACAGTTTCTGCAGTTTCTGATTGGGGCAGCAGTCCCAGACCAAAATAGTTTACTCCTAGTCTGTGACTCCTGACCTTTTTTGGAATTGCAAACACCAGATCTTTTCACTTCACGGTACCCACCCACTCCTCTTAAAAGTACTGTGTGGCACTTTTTAAATTAAAATGAATTAACACTGTTTGTTTTCAGAATTTGGGGCAGTGTAAAACTGGGGTTGGAATTCATTGCTCCAAAGATTCTGGGAGGCTAATAGCAGTGTACATTGACTGAATTCTTACCTGTGCGCATGGCATTGGGCAAAGCAGTTTATATCCTATGTCCTCTACAACGCTTTGAAGTAGGTGTTACTAGGAGCAGTGTTGTAGAGAAGATAAATTCAAGGCAGGAAGTGGTGAGATCCATTGCCGAGGTCATCGAGCAAGTAGTGGCAGGGGGTGTCAAATCTGACCCTGGGAAGAATGAATCCAGTCCTACTTCAGGCAGGAAAAGGGACCCCTTGCTGTATTTGAAACACACACCAGAGGTCATCTCATGGTCTTATGCAGTGGCTTCCTGGGAAGTCCCTGGACAATATGCTTTCAGTGCTAGTTCTCTTTTCCTAAGGGCATTAGAACCTCTGGGATCAAGCACATCTACTGAAAATGCTATTGGAAAGTATGGAAGGTATTGAACTCATCAAGGAAGTGTTCATCATTTTGCAGTTATGCTAGACACAAGGGCACAACCAAAACAAGCTGATTCTCTAAAAGCTTCCAGGTGGACTGTAATGTGTCAGGCAGTCTGACAGCATATTACAAGGTTACTATAAGTACCAAATTCCTGACAGTGTATTACAACTTCCTCAAGCTGCTGCTCCTGTTGGAAATTCACGTTATCTATTGCATTCAGGAATTAATAACTCAGGCCTCTAACCTGCTCACATCCCTGCAACGTGGATGAATTTCCCAGATGGGCTTTGTGTAAGTTACTGTCCTGGCTTGGAGCAGCATGAATGGAGATAGTTTTGAAATCAAATGTCACAGAATTGTTCAACCCACAGCAATATGAATTTCCTGAGTGCCTACTTGGGGCAAAGATGCAGGACAGGGCTTACAGAGACAAGTAAGACTTCATCCTTGCCCTGAAAAGGGGGTTATGATCTCGCCTGAGTTTAGGACATATAGACAAATAACTCTTGCAAAGACAGAAACATTGCATTTCAATTATCAGGCTTGTCCAGCACTTAAATCATCCTTCTCTGAATGCTGAATTCATAGCTGATGATTCATTAGCTGAGGAGGAAGAGATGGTGCTTATGTGGACACTTTCATTTTTAATCCAGTCATTTGTTTATTTAACTGATGGTGGCTCTCTTCCTCAGAAGTTTGTAGCAGATCAAAATATTAGTGTTGTCAGATGACCCACTGTCTTGTGTTCACTTTGCTGTTCTTGCTATTTCAGGCATTTGTTTTTCCAGCCCTTTGATCCTGCCACTCCCCAGTTTAACACCTTCAAGGTCTGCCACTGTTCTTAGGATAAAGTCTCAAAAGGACAATGTAATCATCAACAACTTCTCTCTTTTCTCAGTATACTCACCTTCTTTTACTTATCAGATATGTGCCAGGCACTGTTCTAAGTATTTTATATCTGTTAGCTCCTTTAATCCCCATAATAATAATCCTAGAGGGCTGATTTTACGTTCTTCGTTCCCCAGTTACCGATGGGGAAACTGTAGCAGGGACTAGATAACTGCTTAAGGTCAGGCAGTTTCGGGGCAGACCCACGAGGCAAGGGGAACATAGGCAGCCTGCTTCAGGGGATGTGCTCAGCCACTATCCTCCCATTTCTTCATGGCTTTGCTATCCCTACACTCATTTCAGGAACTTCCCAGATGTGTTCCTTCTGCCTGGAAGTTAAGGCCTTGCCTGTTCTGCCTCCATCACCAACCCTTTCTCCTTCCTGCCTGCCTACTTCTTGCAAAAACTCTTCTAGCTCTCAGTTTAAATGGCACTTTCCCCTAACCATTACCCCAAACTGTGTTTCTGACCATCTTATTTACTCTAAAAGCACCCTGTGTTTTTTTATTATTGCATATAAATGTTAGTGGTCAAACAGTTATTTGAATAATGAAGATATTTTACATTTCCGCTGGATTGTTGTTTAACTTGAGGGTAGAGAGCATGTTTATCTGTGTCCTCAATGCCTGGCACAGTATGTAGGCCTCTCTAGGCACTAAATGAATACATTCTACATTTAAGAAGTTAAACAAACCACCAGACTGGGGACAGACAAACAGGGAGAGTTTGTGGGGTTGTGGGATGAATGCAGATGCCTGGAAGGCGGGCGGCCTGGCTGCTTGTCCTGCCTCCCTCACTGGCTGGCTGAGCAGTACCCTCCTGGCCTCCCTTTCCTCCCTGGTAAATAGGTCCCCAGACAGCTGCATATCCACCCAAAAGGGTATCATGAGGACCAAATGAAAAGGGAGGGGAGAACTCATGAGGCCACTCTGCCTTACCTTTTTGCTGGTTGTCGATTTTTTCATGTTTATTGAAAGGGCATATTTGATTCCATGTGCTTTCTGAACCCTGTTCATTTGAAAGTTGCATAAGAAAAACAAATAAAAGCAATTTGGTCAAGCTTTTGGATGCAGCTTCCGATTTTTAAGGCATACCTAGGACAGAGTAACTTGATGAAATGCACCATGAGTGTGCAGCGAGAAAGATCCAGACGGTGGGAAGCTGTCTGGCTCAGATGACCTGGAGCCTACAACAGGCAAATTGTAAGGACAACAAAGGGGGGCGGTGGGGGAAGGACTGTAAATTAAAGTGACTTAAAAGATACATCAATTTTTTTTAATGAGCCAGATAAACTTAGTGTCCAAGGATGTACGTTTGGGTGATAACCCTGTAAAATACGTAAGAAAAGGATTACCAAAGAATGGTAATGCTAGGGCATCTGGGGTGGCTGGCAATGTTCTGTTTCTTGACCTAATGGTAGTATAAGAGTTTTCATCTTATAATCACTCAGTACAGTATATATTTGTGTGGCTTTCCATTTCTTTGCTTTATTTTTCAATAAAATGATTTAGAAAATAAACTAAAACAATACAATTAAATAAGCTAGCCAATCAACAAGTAAATAAAAATATAAAGCTATAAATACAGAGATGGTTGAAAACTCACAAACATCAGTAAGTATATACTCTGGCAATAGTCTAAATTAGGAGTGGGAAAACTGCTAAAGGCCAGATAATACATATTTTGGGCTTTGTGGGCTGTGTGGTGTCCATCTCAGCTATTCAGCTCCACCACTGTAGGTGAAGGCAGCAGCCATAGATGATATATAAAAAATGTGCAGTGCTGTGTTCCAATAAAACTTAATTCATAAACACCATTTGAGGACTGGCATAGCCTTAGAGTGCTCATTTCCTGATCCCTAATTTAAAATTTTAGATCAGAATTTTGTCTGACGTGTCTTCCCGGGGTCCACTAGATGAAAATCAGCCCAGCCTGTATCCCAGACTTCCTGAAAAGTAGTTACAAGAAGGGGCTGCCCACTTATTCTACTGCTGCTTTATCACTCAAAATGCTTCGAAAACCTTCTCTTTCAGGGTTGCCTTCAGAGATGAGGTGGCAGGGGTGGTATGTCTGTGCCCTTTAAATCAGGTTTGAGTTCTGGAAATACCTGTACTCTTCATTTAGAGCCAAAGCTGATGAATCATGTGGGTTATCAAACCGGGTGATGGTGTTTTCAGTCAGAAACATTTTCAGGGAAAGCTCATTGTGAACTCAAGCCCTGTAATGGAGGTTTTACTCCTATTATGAGGTGGGGCCAAGGCTATAGATTACTTCCTTCTGTGACACTTTCAAGTCCTTCAAATAGTTTCATGCTAAATCCAAGAGTCAATCTAGCTTTAGAGATGGAATTTCCTTCATATAATGCCACTAATAGCAGATAAACAAATTCAACATCATCAGTATTTGTGATTTGGACATATATTTTTGTTGTTTTATTTGGAAGGGTTCTTTGGGCTTCCTACTGGAAACTTCTGTGATTTATTGTCTGGTCATGATGGGAACTCAATGTTTCATCACTATTACTGCTTTTAAAAACAGGGTGTTATTAATTTTTCCTGATTGACAAAAGCACATGCCATCATCTCTGACTAGTCCTACTAATATGTGGTACAATCTACAAAAAAATTGACTCACTTTTTCCCCCATAGTAAAACTATTTCTTTGTTTACTATTACCTATTTGACCCAAATTCTCATGTTTAGCCCCTTATTTGAATGACCCCAATCCCTTACCTTTTAGCCATTTTTCGTAAGTCTAAGGTAACTTAGATCAATATTATATACATTTTCCCTGTAAAAAATCTCTTTCTCTTGATGTTACTTTATCCCCAAGACATTTTTTATTTTTTTACCATTTCTACTGGCTCACTCAAGATTTATTTAATTTCACCCCATATTTGACATTTTCATTTAAAAATCCACACCATGCAAGGGTATGTACCAGAGCTATTCTGCCAGGCAGCTATTTGTTACTCTGAAAAGTATCTGTCTAAACTGAAACAAGTTGCAACATATCCTTGTCATGATTTCTCCCTCTTTGCTTTCAGAAGCCTTATGAAATAAATATTCTCACTATGCAGAGTTCCGTCTTGTATACCACATCATGACGGTTGGAATTAGCCTTTCATGTGGAAAGTGATTAGATTTGTTCTTTAAAGCAGATTTTATGGGTAGAAGTTACAAACAAAGTTCTTGAGTTCTGATAGGGTAGGGTCAGTGCTTGTCTGGTTCATCATTTGTAGTAGATTGACTGCAAAAATGATCCTAGTTGTTCATGCCTTTCTGCTCCCACACTCTTAGCAATGTGATTTTTCAGCTCCTTCCATCAAGGTATGGATTCTAAAGTCTCATGTTTTGTTTCTGAACTGTACTTGTCTTTTTTTTGGCTAATAAAATGCAGTGGAAGTGACCATGTATATCTTCTGGGACCAGATCTTCAGAAATATGGCATGCATCTACTTGCTGTCTTGGTCCCCTGTGACTACCTGCTGGGAATTAAAAAGTATGTGGTCCAACCACTCTGTTGACCTAGCCATCAGTCAACTGTCAGACATGTGACTTAGGTTGCTCTGGAATAGCCTGACCAACCTAACTGCCAGCTGTCCAGACACAGGAGTGAGGCTGGCTCAGATCAATAGACCCACCTACCTGACCTGTTGACACACAAACAATAATAAATGTTATTGTTTTAAGTTACAGTGTTTTGGGGTGGTTTGTTATACAGCAATAGCTAACTGATAAACCTTTGTAATTCTAAGACCTAGCACAAACACCTAGATGTCATGAAGTAAGAGCTTCGTATGTATTTTTCTGAGTAAAGCAGAATGACTTTATATCATTCTGCTTTATTCAGAAAATATAAATGACATGGAAGAATGACTATATATCACTAACTGAAAATCAGAGCTGTCCAAGGAAGATGGACCCCTTCAAGATGGACACAAAAGAGTGTGTTTTCAACATAGTCCATGTCCTGGACCATCATGATCTTTTTTGGATCATAATTCTATCATCCATTTTTCAATTATCCTCTTCCTTCCTCATGTCAAATGCAGTATTTAGTGTGCCAGCATCCCTGCACATTTACAAACATCACTTTATCACTATTCAGTGTCATCTCACTAACATTTCCCTAGGGACCTGTGAGGGCAGTGAGCATCGGAAGTACTAGCACTGGGACTGGTCTGGGGGAAATATCAGTGAATGAGAGTTAGGAGACCTGGAATCTTGTTCCAGCTCTTGTAATAACTGTAATAACTGTTGTATTGTGCAGGCATTTTCATTTTAACAATATGACTCATTTCAAATTTTTTTTCCCGTCTCTCCTAACTCTTATTTGTAAATTGAAAAAGAAAACATTTGCTTAATATATAACATGGTGATTTTGTGAGAATATAAAGAAATAACAGATAAGATTTATTTTTATTGAAGCCAGTGTGCTTCCATAACATTTATTTTATTTAAATACCAGCTATTTTTAGCCTGAGACCAATATTGTAATGTAGTCAAGCATATTGTCAATTTTAATTATAATTCTTACTTATGTGGAACACATTCCCTCAGGATCTTGTTTAACTTTTTTTTTTTGGTCATAGGCTCTTAATGAAACCACTTTATATCTCTATATAAACTTCTGTTGTTGTTTAACATCAATGAGAAAGTAATAATCTTCTCTAGAGCTTAAAGTATTTCTTTATATCTCACTCTAATTATGTATTGTTTTCTTAAAGTGCTCTTTAATATCACTAGATCCAACAGCTTTAATAAAGAGTTTTTATCTTGATAAAAAGCATTGACTGGAGGACTGATTAACTGAATCTGAGGCTCTGTCATCAAACCACAACTTCTTACAAAGTTGCTGCCCCTCATAGGAGGGGCTCTCCCCTAATACTGGCAATGTGGCCCCTCTCCCCCAACAAATAACTTCTTGAGTGCCAGACTCAAGAATCTTGATCAATAAAGTAAAAACTGTGAGTGTCATAGAACCTGTGAGTTCTGCACTCCTGTTACAGACGAGTTCCCTGACTCTCCAATTTAGACTGCACAAACTGCCTTGGTGTTTAGAGAACATCAATAGAAAGGGGAACTTCCTTTAACATGTTCATAAGTTAATTTTTTTCATTGCTATTAATTATTGAAACTCTGAGTTTGAGATTGGGTAGCAGGAGTGTAGAGGGCTGGCTTCAGAGCATCTGATGTCAGTTAAATAAGCTGACATGTGCAAAAATTGATCTGGCGTGCACACTGAACACTGGCTGCTTTTCTAAATAATTCCACACCATTGCCAGGCCTCAAATTAACACCTGTCTCCATATCTCACTCTTCTTACATGTTCATTCTGAGCTTTCAGTCATTATGAACTACCGTGGCTCTCAGCACAATTCCAACAAACATGTCTTGGAAGAATTTTTACTGCAGTGTAGGCCCTAGCCCTAGGGAAACAGGTGATCTAAAATTTCTTTGCATGCTCCTTGATAATTCCTGCATGGCAGGTGACTGCCATGGACAAGAGTTCTGGAAATTCTCTTGCTTATATGACATCATCCATCAGGAGGCTCCTAGGATACCAAGCTCCCCTCCTTTTCCACGAGGATCATGCTCTTATTTCTTAGAGGTCTGGAATCAGGGATAGGAGAGAAATTAAAGGCAAAGGGCAGATTTCCTCTCCTGAGATCCTAAGAAAGCTATGATTTCAGGGATATTATGAGGATTAAAATATAGATCAGTTATTTACTGCTAAGAGGGCCAAAAAAGCCTATATAGGATTATTTATTCATGGGTGCAAAGAAGACATCTAAATATTTTAAACACAAATTAAAATTTTAAAAATGCATGAAAAAAGATTACAGTGTTTAAACTAACCTTAACTCTTATGTAGTCACAGGTAGAAACCTGCTTTTGAGGATAAATGGTGCCATTATCTTTCTATAAGCTTGCCCTTCCTGATGAAATTATAGATACAAAGGCAGTTTTGTGGATATATAAGGTGTTCTATTTTATCTTACTATGAATTCCCATATAATTTTGCTTTTGATTGCACATGCTGAGCAAGTTTAAGAAACTCAGTGGTTAGGACAGTTTGAGAGGAGTCCATGGTACCTTCCTAATGTGACTGGATGGAGTCTGCAAGACACAGCCTGAATTCTCCCATTGCCAGTCTTGCTGTGGTACCTGGCCTGGCCTTCGTGGGCACTTTTTTGGAGGTAAAGAACCAGGGTCTGAGTAAATTCGAACAGAGGAAAGAGACACGTTAATGCTACCTTAGCACACATAGCTAATTTCAAGGACAGGTACTTAGAATTAAGCTTTGGGGTTTGAATCCCGGCTTTACCACTTACTAACCATGCGATCATGGACAGATGACTCATCTTGCAGAATCTAAGGTTCATCATCATAAAATAGCCATATTCTTCTGTACCTGTAGGCATTTGGAGATTAAATCAGATGCATGTGGCACATAGAAAGTGCTCATCAAATGTTCCCTTTCCCTTCAGAGAGCCAGGCCCATGGGGAATGAGCCCAGACATGGAAGTTATTTTATGAGTAGAGAGGTCAGGCAATCAGGAAGATGGTGGCACAAAGAAGGCTTTCTCCATCAGTGGACCACCACTTAGGGCAACTTGACCCTGGGTGACCAGGGCAGAAGCTCTGGTTACATATGATCTGTCCCTCCAAACTGACTCGCTGGTGAGGGGAAAGGATGCAGCCAGAAGGGTGATGGTGGTTTGAAAACAGTCTTTCTCGTCTGTTACTGATGCCCCAGGGGCACTCTGGTGATGCTCTGCATTTCTCACAGCTCTTCATCCCAAAACATGGAAATCACGTCAAAAGGTTGTATTACTAAATATCTTCTTAAAACCCCAGTAACAAAATAACAGTGCAGTTTTCATGTTGTCAGTTTGTACTCCTGTGATTCTCCAAAGGCTTACAGATTTTTTAAATGCCTGCTTTTTTTTCCCTTCTTAGGCTTCAAAATCTCTAAGTGCAAGAATATTCTATTCCTTTGGCCTCTCTCCAGTCTTTGGAGGGAGAACTCAGTCAACATTGACAATTTCGTGCCTGTTGGCCAGCTACCTCTGAAAGGCAAAGATTCCAAAGCTAGGTGTTTTTTGCTCTCTTTTCCCTTATCTTTCCCTACCATATAGGGGTGTGTGTGTGGGGGGGTATACATGCATACACACCCTTACTGTGTTCCAGCCAGGGAGATGGACATTAGAGGTACAGTGAAGAAAAAGACACAGTTGCTGCCCTTAAGCAGCTAGTATAATTGGTGAGATATATATTCTGAAAATGCTGACAGTTTCAGGACATTGTGTATACTGGAAGCTTTGGGAGCCTGGGAAGAGGCATCCAAATCAGTCTTGGTTTTTATAGAAAAGCTTCCTGAGTGGGAGGATGCTTGAGTTAAATCCTCAAGGACCAGTGGGTTTTGCTCAGGGTAAGAAGAAAACAGTCTGTGCAAAGACAGAAAGAAGTGAGAACGTTTTTTTGTGGGGTTTTTTTGCCTGTAAGAGCTCAGTTGTTCAGAAATATAGGATGGTTGTAAGGGAGGCAAGAAATGAGGCCTGTGGGGTATTCAGCAGCCGCCTGCAGTAGACCCAACGAGCCTTACTGAGACTTGGATTCTACCCCGAATGATCAGGGGCTGGTGTGTGATGGTGACGGTGTGATTCAGGGCAGACTGATGAGGGAGTTGAGCAGGAAATGACATAATCAGATCTGGGTAGCTGTGCAGATCAGGATTTAAAGTACATCAGTGGTGTTACAGGTTGAAATAGGATCACTAGTACCGGGCTTTGAAAAAAGAACGTTTCCCTGATGGAGATGAAGGCATGCAAACACAATATGTACCTAGAAAACTCGTCTGTGTGGGTCAGTGCAGCCCTCCTTGAGTAATGTCACTGCTATTCTTAGCCAGTAGTCAGTGATTGCCAGGAGGCTGAAGAGTGCCATGGCACAGCATTTATAAGGGCAATTCATTCGTTTGTTCAGTTATTCATTCAAACATTATTCATCGAGCAGCTACAGTGTTTCAGGTTCTATAATAGGTCCTTCAAAGTTTTAAAAGAATTGTTGCCTGTTCCTTGTGATTCTTCAGCTAAGTTCTCTGAAGTCTAGGTCCATTTGCCAATGTCCTTACTCACTTGCAATATTCATGTATCCAGTGTCTAGGTTGTATCCAGCATCTAGGCTGGGAGCAGGTTTGTAATAAACGTTTGCTGAGTGAACTGATATTGAGCACACTGCTGCTCTACAATTAAGAAGGCAATGGAGGAAGACCAAGCCAGTTTGGGGGCTCCCCTCCCCCCCACCCATGCCACCTGTTACCGTTTCCTCTCAGAAGCATGCAGGGCCTCTTCCTCCCGCCTTCTGGTAACCAGTGGGGAAGGGAGTAACAGGAGGCAGCCAGCAGAGCGCCCAGAACACCTTTGACTATGGAAGTGTCTAGTTGCAGTGAACTTTAAAGGAGGTAAGAATTAACAAATAATATCCAAGGAGTGGTCTGGTAGTGAGGTATACATGTTTCTGGAGAATCAACTTTGTTGGGGGGAGAACGGAATTGAGATATTTCTCTTGTAGAAATAAAAGAAATACGACTTTTAAATCCCAAATGTGTTCTTCCATCCCTCCCTCCTTTTTTTCTTTCCTTCCTTCTTTCTAGCTGTGTCTTGATGTCTACGTAGCTTACCCTAAAGGAGAAACTGAAAGAAGGGCATCCTCATTCTTGAGTATGAGGAATTATGTCAACTCTTTGCATCTCTGTGGGCTCGGGGGATGGACATTCTTGTGCTATCAGTGCTGGTCTGTCTCCTGTTTGAATGTAAGATCAAAGGCCAGGAAGAGAGCTGCTTGGAAACATGGCTTCATGGAAGGGCTAAAGAAACCTTTCTCAAACAGGCAGAAAGTTTTATCCAGGGAGAACACCACAAAGTAAAAGATACTGAAGGATCTTAGAGGGAATGAAAAGCATTCAAGAAGTGATTAGAAGAAAGAGGAAGGAGATGACACTCTGTATCCTAAGAGTTCTGGGAAAAGGCTGAGTTTATCCTCCTGGAGGAGGAAAGCTGGAATCTTCTATAAGAACTAGCCTTCTATACCTCACAAGGCAATGGAAAGGGTTAATAGTAAGTAGCAGGCTTTAGAAATCCCATTACTGTTCCAGAAGGGGCACAATACATGCCGCACGAGGGGTCTAACACAGCTTAGTAGAAAACTGCACTGTCTCCCATGATCAGCCTTAAATGGATTAATGAATGAAAGTATTTAAAGTTGTGTTTGGCACTTGGTAGGTCTTCATCAGTGTAAACTATTTTCATTATTATCATCTTTCTCCACAAGCAAATAGGATGTCAGGCAGAGCCTGAGAGATTCAACACACCTAGTATCTCCCTGCCGGCCCCTCCAGCAACCCTCCTGTGTACTTTCATCCCAGTGTTTCTCCATTATCTATAAAAATTGGAGGCAGGAATCTCAAGAACTCCTGGACAATGATGCCATTTTCAAATCTCCTAAGGGAGCAATCATAATTTTGAAAGAGAAGAGAAAATCTGTAAAGGTGTCATCTCACTCCAGAGACACTGTCAAAAATTGAGTTTTCTCAAATTTTTCATGGCTCATGAAAGCAAGATGACAAGAGGCAGAGTATACACACCAAGACACTAGAAAGAGTAAAGAATAAAGTCAAGGGGCAAGAAGACTTTTAAGGGGAGGAGAAAAAAGGCCTATAAACTAGATATTAGAAAGTCAGTCAGCATGGCACAGAAAGAGCGGGTGGGGGGAGAGGATGGTGCTCAGTAATTTACTGAAGAAAATAACAGGGGAGATGTTTGAGAACTATATTTATGATCTCAGATTGTATACAGATGATAAGTAATAAATAAAGTCAACCTGGAGCTTTAACACTGGGAAGCAAATCCAATGGCATAGAAAACACAGGGACATTATGGGCCAGAATTTAGAACAACATGCAAAGCGTTGTATCATCCAAAGGAAACCAATGAAATAGAAATGATGGGCATGCCCCAGAGCCTCAGCTATTTATGGATGCCCACAACATTGAAGCATAAAGGCACAGTGGAGAATATTACTGAACGTTAGAGGAGAGGGCACACAAGTAATTTGGGGGCTGGGAGGGAGGGCCTACCGCATTTCCTGGCCAGGTGAAAAGACACATGCTAATGTGATAACTGAAGCAGAATGGTGGTGCCATGGGCAAACCTACTATCCAGGAGTCTGTTGACCTTTCTTTCTGCTAAAAGCAGAGAATTTGATAAGTTGCTTCAGGGACAATATCGTTTATTAGAAGATATAAACTATAAAACTATGAGCCCAATGCTGTTGCCTTGGAAAACATTTGAGAAACTTCAATTCAATAAAAAATTTAAGTACTAATAAAATGTGCCAGGCATTAGATAGGTGGGCAAAGATGATTAAAACAGATGTGAAGCTGACCTTCTAGAGGAGATTTGCAGATGTTAAATAACTGATTCCATGACTGTTATTGAAACTGCAGGGACAAGACTTATTGTAAAAAGAGAAGAAAAGGATGAAGTGAGGCAAAATAGGAGGACCTGCTGTCATGGGGAGGCAAGCAAGGGGGCTCAGGGAGGACTTCCTGGAGGAAATAATATTTATGCTGCAATTGGAAAAATTACTGGGCAAGCAAGCCTTGAGATGGAATACAGCAGGGTGGTTGAGTCTGCCCAAAGGGTAGGAAGTGAGGAGGAGGTGTGGGAGATAAGCCTTGACTGTGGATTTCTAAGCTTGCTTTTTTCCATATCAACCTCTTTTAAGCAATGAGGTTACAAGGTCATGCCACATTCAGCTGGCATCTCTGGGGCAATTACCCAGTCCTCTATCCTTGGGGTGGGTAGTACCATGAGGAAAAGGAATCAAGTGTGAATTCCCGACAGCAGAGCTAAGACTCGCGTGTGCACATTACAGGAATGAGAAATGTACAAGAGGTCCTTCTAACAGCTGGAGCTGCCCAGCGGTGGAAAGGTCTGTCCCAGGGAAGAGAATCCATGCCTGAATTCAAGTGACAGGGTCAAGTGCAGGGCAGGGAGCACTTTTCAGAGTTATCTTGTCAGAAGAAAGCTCTTGCCTTTGGGAAGTTGGACGATGTGTAGCAATGCCGCCTGACTGAGCGCCTACTCTGTGGCAGACATTGAGGTGACAGAGATGTGGTTGGAAGAATATTTTCACACGTGCTGTGCTTTCAACCTAAGACAGTCTCTTGCCCAGCCCACCTGCAGTGACCTGTCCCCCTCCACCACTGACATCCTCACTCAGACCTGCAGGCACCACCGGGATGGGGTTTCCCCTGCACAGCCTGGCTACAGGGCTTGTGTGGCCCCTGCAAGATTTGCTTCCCTCTCTGTTCCCACTTGTTCCTCTTTTCTTCTTCTATGCGTATCCACTGACCTGGCCCTTGATGTCTGATTGCAACTCTATTCTTAATCCTGGGCCCATTCATTGCACTCAGGCAAGTTTGGTTTTTCACTCTAGGCACTGTTTCTGGACACGAGGCACTCTCCTGTCACTCCTAGTTCCTTTACCTGCTCCTACCCACTCACTCTCCAGCTCCCCATGTCCCCCAGCTCCAGCCACTGAGGAAAGATGGCCCACAAGAGCTAGGAAAGTCATCTGAGAACTGTGGGAGCGTTTAGGCTGCATGGGGAGGTCAAGCACTGGGATGGAGCAGGAGTTCTCCAGAGGGAGAAGGCCTGGGAGGGAAGTTCTAGGCAGGAAAGCAACCCAAAGGTGCTCTAATGTATTCCTTCTACCCAGAAACAAATTGCTCACTCTTGAGGTGGCAAAGTGGAGGAGCATCGCTAAGCAGGATGTCGGCAATCAAGACTTGACACCCCCAGGGGCCTGATCCTCCCCATATCTTGTACCTCAGTTTGCTGCCTGAGCATAAGTATATCTGCCATTTTGGCCCCAGTAGGACAGAATTCAGAACATGAGATTAAGTGGGACTGTGATTTAGCTTCTCAGAAGAGAACTATATAGACATTTTTATCTAAATTAATCTATTGAGTGACCATTAGCTAGAGTTCCATTGTGATGCACACTAGAAGTTCTAATTACTGATTTATTTAAATGAGTTCTCAGTGAAAAAGGCCACTTGGGTAAGAGAATTATTTGTAAAACCAGGCACTGGAATTGCTACAGGCCCCACCTTGCTTTATAAGGACAGTCTTGGAGAGAGCAAGCTTCTCCTTCCCACTGCTCTGGTCTGGGAGCTCTTGGTGCATGACGCTTAAGAGGATCTCTTCCGCTCAGCGTCTGGATCGGATGCTGCCAACTGGGCCTAATTGGAGAGAAGTGTATTCTCTGAGGTGAACCTATGTAATTTTTCTCTTTGTAGTCTTTTACTTTATTCTTATCTTTGGCAAATGTTTTCATATCTGAATTGTCAAACTGAAAGGAATGAAGAAAGGAAGTGCTGCTAAGGTGTCGTTTACAGTTGAGAATTCTAGAGTGGGAGTAGGCCCTGGAACACGGGTGCTACCCAGGCTGACTTTGCTCAGCTTTGCCAGATGAGATATTTCAGAAAGCATGTGGGGTAGATATTTCAGAACATTGTGTGTGCCTCTGAATGGGTATACTCACCTTTTGGGGGACTCCAAAATAATGCAAAGTACGAGGAGCTCCTCTGGGCATATCTGCAACAGATAGACAGACAGAAGACCAGCAGCCCTATGCATCCTGAAAAGAGATTCAGGCTACAGGCCAGGAGACCTGCGCTCTTTGCCTCCCACCACTGCCATCATTAGCCACATGACTTCAGGCAGGAAACTGACTGCAAACTGCATGTGAATCGCCTATCAAAGTTGGTCGGTGGACCCATCAGAACCTTTTCTGGTGAGATATTCTAGAATTCTATGTATGACTTGCTTCCAGATATCTTCTAATAGCTTTGGGTGAAATCTGCTTCAGAAAGTTAACTTGATGCAAAAGGAAGTTTAGGACACTCTAAACACTTATTTCCAAATAATCATTACCAGAATCAGGTTTGGATCCTAGCACCCTGGGTCAGAAAGGTTGCATATGTTTTTGTTCGCAAATTGTTCAGTTGCTAGTGTAGATGGTGAGATGCAATCTCATGTTTGTTCAATAAAAAGGATATGCAAACAGTACAAAATATCTCTGCGAGAGGATTTGGTGGGAGAGGTTTTATGGAGTGATATATCTACAAGCCAAGGAACACCAAAGGTTGCCAGTTCTCACCAGCAGCTGGGAGAGAGGCATGGAAGAGTCTCCCTCAGACCCTGTGGAAAGACAACTTGATTTTGAACTTTCAGCCTTCAGAGCTTGACACAAAAAATTTCTGTTGTTTCAAGCCACCTAGTTTGTGATACTTATGGCAGCTCTATGAAACTAATCCAGGCCAGTAGTACAGGCTCCAAAGTCAGACATGTTAAGTTTAAAAGCTGTCTTTTGACTTACTAACTGTGTGGAGGCAAGTTACTTAAGCTCTCGAGACTCAGTTTCCTTGTCTGTAAAATGGGGTTATAATTGTACCACTTGGTAGTAACGAGGCCATCCTTGCAAGGAGGCGATCCTTACAAGGAGGTAGATTGTGATAAACATCAGCTGTGATTATCTCCTTGCTTTTGCATCTGAACCTGGAGGCCACCTCTTACGGCATTTGAAGATGGTACCCATATTCTAACCATTTTACATTGAGTGTACCATGTAGTAGCTGCTCAATAAATACTTGCTACCTTTAGTAACAAATGCAAATTACTTTAATTTTGTTAAAGCCCAGCTGAGTATGAGTGAAGCTGAATGTACCCTCCCCTTAGGCTCTCTTGTCAACCCTTTCTGGGATTTTCTGGGTAGTTCTCTTAACATTGCTCTGAGGAAAGTACCAGGGAGCATGGGTGGGGTCACTTGTGGTTATGTGTCTTTGGAGAAGTTAATCCACCGTTCGGAGCTTCTGTTTCCTCCTCTGTAAAACGGCCATGGGGACGGGGAGGGGTTGCGAGCCTCTGGCTGTCTGCCTTCCACAGTGCACGGCCTCAGTGGAGTGGGATGACCTAGTTGGCTTCTTTCCACACAAGTTCTACGCCCAACTCTCTGGATCCACACACATTCCCAGAGCTGCATTGTATTCAGACACTAGCTGCATGAAGAATACGCCTGAAGAAGAGTTATAGCTAACAATCTTACCAATTTATACACATGTATGTACATATATCATATGCATAAAAGAGCTTCCATAAAAGCAACATCAAGGGTCTGGCTGAACATTGGTAATTCCAATTGTGTGGAAACTGTGGCCTTGGCAGCCCAAGACTTTATTAGTGGGGACCAGACCACTGGCTTTGGGGGCACATCTTCTAAAACACATGCTTTGGCTGAGGAGACCCCTGGGTGGCAGATGCCACGGGGAGGCCAGCTACAGAGTTCAGGCCTCACTCTCAGCCAGCAGACATGGGGAGTCTGTTGGCTCCCCACAGAGAGCGGCAGGAGAGACCTGGGAGAGCAGGACTTGGGGGAGTGATAGATGAGGTGTGTTTAGTGAGGACTGTACAAGGTGTTTCCTTTTAATAGGACATAAATCTCACTGAAAACATCATCTGCTTTGGGCTTGCTGATTACCATTTTGCCTTTCCTCACTTAGCAGAAACTTTGAGGACCCTCAATTTCCTAAAGGCCTTGTTAAGAAAAATAAAATTAGGATTTAGTTATACGAATATGCTGCATATGTATTAATTTTTAGGCTTTCTAGGGAGTGTCCCGCACTTATGTGGACTCATTCATTCCTTCATTCAACCACTTTTCTTGAGCCGTCTTCTGTCCCATGCTCACTGCTAGGTAGCAGAGAGTTAGTTACATGGCAGCTGCAACTGCTTACTACTTTAAGTGGTCATTTCTAAGGTCGCTGTGTCTCCCTTCCGGCACTGGAGCTGCCAGAGAGCCTGGGCTGAGGCCAGGGTGCCCTCATGGGCTTGCTCTACTTGGAGAAAGAACACTGCCTGACTTGCAGTCTTCCCAGGGGCTGTAAGAACAATAGTGTAACCATAACAGTAATAGTCAGAGTGATAATACTAAGGATAAGAGCTAACATGGATCATTTATTATGTGTCAGGTCATAAGTGATTTAAAGAAATTACATGCTATTTAATTCTCACATGAACCTGATGAAAGAGTTGCTAATATCATGTTCATTCTATAGATGAGACGGCATAGAAGTTAAGTAACTTGCCTGGGAACATGTATGGAATATGTGGCAACATTGTGATTCCAACCCATGTGGTCTGGTTCCAGAACCTATCTTCGTAATCAGTTCTCTATGCTGCACACATGACCTTTATGTAACCATAGCATTACATACATAAAGCTAGATTATTCACTTTTATAGGCGGATTTCATGAAACGTTTCTGTAAATAGCAAATGCTCTTGGCATATTCACCATAAAGTTCAGCTGGCGAAAGGTTGATTTACACATTTGTCTTCAGGAACATATCTATTTTGTAATTGGAAGTTCACCTGTATGTAACATTTTAACCAGCTTTCATACATAGCAGAGGGAGATAAAGGTGATATACAGTAGATATCCTTTTCCCTCTACCCATGAAGACATTTTTATTGAGTTTTTATTTTCATTGAAGTTTTTTCAATGCAGAAAAGTAAAATGAAGAAAACTAAAATGTAAATTCTCCCACTGTATACTTAACCTTTGACTTTGAACTTTACTGCCCGTATACATCTATTACTTTTATTTTTTTAAAAATACAGAAAGGTATAAAATGAAAACTAAAAACTCTTTTTTTCACCTTTCTGCCCAATCTCAAAAACTGTCAAGAATTCTCAAGAATTGTCCAGAATGCACGTCCTTGAGGAGACCAGCGTGGAGTCGAGGAGGCTAGAAGAAGTGACGAGTCGCTCTCTAGTGTATGCTGAGACCCTCTCAGAGGGAGGGTGTGAAGTCACTAATAAATATCACTTTACTCTGGGCATTAAGTGTGGGGTGTAGGTGGAAAGAAAGGTGGCCAAGGGAAAATCCTGACCACTGGGTCTCCTGTTTCTTTCCCAGGTGTCTTCCCCTGAACATTACAGCGATTAAGCCCTTTGGTCCCTTCACCTTCCATGATCCAGGCATAGCTTGCTCACTGCCATCCAGTCTGAATGTGAGCCATATGCTTTTATTAATCTCCCTACACAATCTCCTCTTTTTTATCCATACAACTCTGAGAGGAGGATTTAAGCTAAAATCCAATGCAGATTGTCCTTTCTACTCATACACTTTCCTGTTCTCTCTCCTCTCCTCTCTCTCTGTTCTTCCTTTCTGCATCCTCTCTCTCTCCCAGTATCTCTGCACATTTCTGCTAAAATCCAGACCCTTGCTTTTCTTTCCTGAACCAGGTACATTTGACGCTTCTGTTTGCGTGCATGGGTCTTTCTAAGAATAGCCTATTGCTCGTGTGATTCTGCTGAAGTCCTGAACAGCACATAGGAATCCTTTGTGGGAGATATCTGCAGTCAGAGGAGTCCTCCCTCATCCTACAGGCCATCCCTGAGTGCTTGTTTCATCAATACACCATCGCTAGGCGTGAAATGGGCTATTTAGGATTTTAAGAGCCAAATGTGAATGTGCTTAATGAGCCTCCAGGGAGCTGTGGCAGGGCTGGGGAAACAGGCTTTTAGCAGCAGATGCAGACAAAAGTATTGGATTTCATTCTTTGGGTCTCCTGAAAAGTCAAAGACAAAGAAAATGGAGATCCTGGCCCCTGATGGTGTGGGAGTCGGTCAAAACCTAAAACCCAAGCAACTGGCGTCTCTTGACATTTTTCTCTTTGCTAAAGAATTCAACAAATGGTGGGGGGACAGATGGGGGGAAAGGATTTGTTAGAGTAGTGCAAAGCCCCAGTACTGTTGGGTACACCCTGAAGTTGCCCAAGGAAACCAGCAATGGAGACATCTATGCAGTAGTTCTAAGGCTCTGAGCTGTAATTTTTAATTTTTTTAGATTTTTAGATGAGTTTAGAAAAACTCATTGGCGTATTCCAAATCTGCCTGAAATCTCTTTTTGGTTCTGTCAAAACAACATTCTTTGTCTCTTCACTAGTAAATACGAAGGCTAGTTCAGGCATCTCAGCACATTAGAAATCTGTTGAATGTCTCAAATTCACTCTGCCGTAGCTTGGGGCTGGAGTCTGGGAGACTTCCTGCCTCTGACAACTGCTTTCTGCTGCCCTGGCTTGGGCCAGCTCTTCCTTAGTGTGTGAACTGTGGCATGTTTCTGAATATAACAATGCTGATACTTGATCCTGGCAGAAAAAGAAGTGAAAAATAACTCATAAAAAAAATTTTTTTTTTTTATGGCTTAAGGCAAGTCAGTAACTCTGGGCAATCTGGGCAATCTGTATGGTTTACATTCTCTAACAGCTGAGCTTCCATCCTTCCCATCCCCTGGGAGGAGGAGGAAGGCGGGCTCATGCCCACTGTTTGCCTCGATACCCACACTCCCACAGCCGGTTGGGAAACTTGCGGCTGGCTGTGCCCACACTCAGCCCACACTCTGCCCCTCTCAGCGTTCCTCCCTGTGCTCTTTGTGCATCTCCTTGGTCTCTTTGTGGACCTCTGCGTCCTTTCCTGGCTGGTGAGTGCTGGGGAGACAAGGGTGGTGCCTTTTTCTCACCTCTCAGAGCCCTGAACACAGAAGTTTACCCATGGAAACCACTAAGTAGATATTTGCTAAATAATAGTTAGTTCTTTTAAAAGTAGTGCTTTTTGGTCCTTTTGGCAAATCCCTGTTCTTTTGACAAGTCTGGCTAAATTTGTATTCTTGCCATTTCTACGACGATGTCTCACTTACATTTTTTATGTGCTCATGAGCCTAAATCCTATGATTTTTTTCTTTTTTTTTTTTTTTAACGTTCCACCCGAGGAATATTGGATTGTGTGCCCTGGAATAAATCACGTAGGCCCTGGGTCTCATTTTTTCTCTTTTTAAAAGGGTAAGGTGAGTTGTTATAAGATACAGAAATATAAGTTTGAGAGTAATAGGGAAGGAAATGGCAGTGCTGGTTCACTGGCTGTGTGGTCTTAGGCAAGTTACCTGAACTCTCTGAGCTTTGGTTTCTTTATAAATTAGGGATAAGGCCTAATTTACAGGGTTGTGGTGAAGACTGAATAAAATTCAGTGAGGCAATATATACATACAAAGCTTTTAGAACCCTGCTCGTATTTAGTGAGTGCCCACTAAACTACATTGTTTTTGAGGGAACACATCATGATCTGAAACTCCAAAGGGATTTCTGCTTGGGCAGCAGAGGGGAGAGCAGATCTCTGGGTCCTGGGACCAAGGGCCATGCCTCTCACTCCCTGGCTGCATCCTGAGATGAAAGCACAATCTCAGAGGAAAATGTCAGGCTGCCAGACCGTAGGCCTGGAGGGCCAGCCTTGCATAGTATTTCCAGGCCCGAGCTTGGAGTGGTGGGTCTAGAGGGACTCTGCAGGCTGGGACAGAGGGGGTCTCAGCACCAGCTCTGCCCAGGTGGCAGTGACCTCAAGGGACTTCATAATGCCTTGGAATGCTGGAAGACCCTGAACTGTGGCCCAGCACTGGGGACCTGCAGAATGACTAATGTTGCATTTTCCATCATCGAGGCCGGAGGGGAATTAAAAATTAGGTTGGTTTTTAGAAAACAAAGAGGTGTGATATTTCTTACATACTATCGATACTATTAAAATACTAAATCTGCCATAGAATTTCACTTAGATGTTGACTCTATTTCATGATATTTAAGAGCTTTGAGGCAAGATGAATATTTAAAACAATATAACAGTATGTCCATTCAGATTACAATTTGGCAGCTTTATGAAATAGTCTCTTTGAGTTTTTAAGCAATTTTTAATAGCCTGGTTCTCTGTAAAGTATGACTTTTACCCTGTGACATGACTTGGCCACTTCAAATCTTATATAAAGTTAGACAGCAATACTTACTGATGTGAATAAGTAGACAATGGATCATTGATGTAATAACATCTAGTACCCTACATAATTGCAGATCTTCAGTAAATGTTTTGGAAATGGATGAATTAATGGGCAGATTCTGGCAAATCGTTAGAATTATTGACAAAAATGTAAATTTTACTCACCTCAGCTCTCATGTTAGTAAGCATTATTCTAATCCTTACAAGATTAGTCACTGGTGTATGGCACTTGCAGTAACTTTCTATTGGCCAGACTACATGATTAATCAAAATAAATATACCATTTCCTGACTATCATGAAATAATAGAGAATTTATAAAATGAGGTGACACTGTTGAGTATCTCAGGACTTTGTAAGCTGAGGGCATCAGTGCCCTTAGGAGAAATTCAGAGGCGGGGCAAGACTTGTTTCTTTCATTCATCTTTCTTATTCCTTTTGTAGCTCTCTGCCTCTTGGTAGGGCTTCTCATATGGTCGTTGAGTGACAGGGACCCTTCCCTATAGCAACACATCTCTTGCATTTTTTCTCTGTTCCACGCTTTGTTTTGATAAAATACTTGTATCCAAAGATGCCCTTTTCTGTTTTAGATATAATAATGAAAAACTGGAGTTAAACTAAATATCCTGATTATGAGCTGTTCCCCAAAGAGCTCTCATGTAGCTATTATAAATGGTCTTTTGAAAAATTACTTAAAAATCTGAAAAAATGTTAATGTACCAAATCAAATGTGAAAATAGCATGCAGTTTAGGTGTGTGGCTCTGTGGGCGTCTTACGGTGGGCTTTGGGCTATAAAGAGGAGTGCTTAGATCACACTTGCCTTAGAACATCGTTGACCAATAATTTTTCTCTAAGTAGAATTTTGAAAAATACCAGGAAATAGTGACTTGAAGCTCACACTCTCTTTTTCCAGCAGCTGGATCGCAGTCTTGCTGTGTTGCTGATCAGGTATAAGGTAGAGAAAGGTGAGGCTGTTTGACCTCCGTGTTGGAAAATTGAGGAGCTTTATTAGAATGTGTGCTTCAGCAAAAGGCCCTGTCACCTTGGCTTAGAGGTGAATGAAAGGAAGGAACATCTATGGGCAGGATAAATAATGTCTTTAGAAAATAATTGTGGGTTTATTTTAACCCAGAAGTAAATGACTGATCCGGAAGTAGATTACAAAACTGCCTAGCAGTAACTATGGTTAGTTCTTGGTAGAGTTGTAGGTTGATTTCTGAGCAATGAGAATGCATCAGTTTTATAATTAAAAAAAACAACAATTAAACCCTGCAGTTCACTTATATGCCTAACACTCATTGGCCTGTGTATGTAGAACTAGGTCATATTTTCATTAATATGCAAATTATAGTGACTTTGTCCCCACCCGCCCATAAAGGAATTTAGGCTCCTTGAATTGCTCTCTAGGTATTTATGAGTCTTCTAGCATTTTCTTCCTGTGCACCACTTTCTTCTATTCTGACTTCCTTGCCATGTTATAGTGTGAGGCAGACACTCTTACAATGCAGAGTAACTGGCCTTTCCTGGGTGACATTGCTGACCTGCTCGATGGCCCAGGCCAGAGGAGAGGAGAACAGATCTTTCCTTTACCCACTTCCCTCAGCATGTTCCAGGATCATTCTTCAAATTCCCTGGAAGCATAGCTAGAATAAGCTGGACATTTTCACTAGGCTTTACTAAAGCTAAGGAACAGTGGAGGGATATACATTCTAGATGCTAATATACAGCTGTGACTACATGGGATTGCCCTCAAGACCAGCAGGCCAGGGTTACCCTCAGAATGCCCTTCCCACTGCTTTACTATCCACCTGCCCAACCTCTTCATACTCACACTTCCTGAAACAGTTGGAGCTATTTAGTCTTGGAGTTCAGGTCTACAGGCACCCCAACGAGACCCCAGTGCTTTCTTCCTTCCAGACTAAGGCTCATCTGCTTGGGCCTCATTTCTGGTCTCAGATGCACCTTCCCAGGATGATTGACAAAGAGGATATCTGTTTCTCAGAAACTCAAACCCCTACGCTTGAGGGAGTATGGTCAGGTCCTCTAGTTTCAACAGAAAAACAAGTGTAAGTTATCTAAAAATCTGTATGTTACATTCTTTCTGGAGGTTTCTGTCTTAAATAGTTCTACATAAAGGACTCCAAAGGTCCAGTCCAAGTTTCTCTGAGATTTTCCAGTGCAGTTCTTTTTATAGTCTCTTATCCATTGTGAAGTCAAGTTCAGGCTGGTGGCACCTTTCTCTCATTCTCTCATCCTCTCCAACTTGTCTACTTTGGGTGGTCAAGAAAATGCATACACAACACACACACACACACACACACACACACACACTCACTTCCACAAAAACAGCAGCAGCTTGTCTCTATCAAACAATTCAGTAAAAGAAACACTTCCCTGAAGAAACAAGTAGGAAGAATCATGCTATAAACTTGCACTCCACAATTTATATTACCCAACAGAACACTTATTTTCTCAGTTAAGAACACCAACACTCAGTTTATTTCACAGTTTTCCCCAAGAACAATAATGGGTGAAGACTTCCTTTACATTTGTGTCACTAAAGGGGTCTATTTGAAGCAGTTATCCCAAATCAAATGAACCGTCTACCCCAAAAGTGAATTCAGTCCTTTTCTTTGAGAGAAAATTGCTTTGGTTTTGAAATGGCAGTTTTCCAGCCTCTACACAAGAAAGTTTTTTAAAAAAAATAAAGAGAGCGAGAGAGAGAGGGAGATGATAATCCAAGGGCAGACTGAACAAACACCCCTTTACACCAAGTGTTCGTATTTTCTCATTAAAGTTGACTTTTGATGTGCTGTGTTTCTACAAGCCATGCTTACTGCTGCCACTAATGCGAGCAATGATCAGGAATGCAGCAGCAGCTGATAATGGCTGCTGCTTCCTATTCGCTGACATCATTAGCAATTTGGAAGCCGTCTCCCATGCTTTCATCCAGTGGAATGACTGGTGCGGCGATTCCCAGGACCAGGATGGCCCTCCAGGCACGGAGGTGGAAGTGGGGCAGTGCTGGGGCTCTGTTCACATCATTAGTCTTCGCTACCAGTACAATGAACCGAGTGGCTGGAAATGCAGCAGCTGCGACAGTCCGCATTCCTCAGCTCTGCTCAAATCTCCATGGGGCTGCCATGTTCTAGGAGCAGGAATGAGAAGTTGGAGAAAGAGCAGAGGGCAAAAGGCCCATTGAAGAGATATTGTGTGTATGGATGATAAGTTTTGAGAAAGGAAAGCTAAGAGTAACTTCAAATGAGTTTCAGCTACTATGAAGTTGATTACAAAGAGGGTTTATGATTGCAGGTGTGCAGAGGTAGAATTAGAAAGAATGAACTTGTGTTGCCCCAAGAATGTTATTGAGAAGCTAACAACAGGATGCACCTAGAGGGCATCATGCTAAGTGAAATAAGCCGGGCAGAGAAAGACAAATACCATATGATTGTATTTATATGTGGAATCTAAAAGCAAACAAAAAAGAAATAGACCCACAAATCTAAACAATAGATTGTTGGTTACCATAGGGAAGGGGGTGGAGGGGTGGGTGAAATAGGTGAAGAGGTACAGACTTCAGATTGTAAAATAAGTTAGACATAGTACAATATAGAGAATTTAACCAATAATACTGTAACATATTGGTATGATAATGGGTAACTACACCTATTGTGGGAAGCATCTAGTAATGAATACAATTATCCATTTACTATGTTGTACATCTGAAACCAACATAATATTATATATCAACTTTACTGCAACAAATATGTAAAAAACAAACAAAAACTAGCAACAACTCCTGAAAATAAATGTGATTTGGTACCACAGTCCTATATCCTACCATAGCCAAGCCCATTTCCTCTAAAGTTTGATGCTAATCACCCCCTTCCCTTGTGACCCTTGATCAACTATATCTTTTATTTCTTTTTAAAAACACTGTCCACCCTAGTCCGGAGGACCATCTTCCTATGTACAGCATATAATTACCTATCTGCCCTACCCCTGTGGCTTTCTTACAGGTAATGCCACCCCCTACACTTGTCTAATGGTCATGCATCCTTCAAGTACCAACTCACACTTCCTTTCCTTGCAGAAGGCTGCCTTTGAATGTCTACTCTGAAGGTCATACTGCATGCATTTTAGCATTTAACTCTGCACAGTAAATACTCTTAATTCATGTGCTTATAACCCTTTTAATATGTGCAAGTCATTTGTCATCTGCAGGTTAGCATTATTACTTTCTATTTTATATCCATTCAGTCACTCAAGAAATATTTAATGACATTTGCTTTTTCCCAGGCACTGGGCCTGGCCCTGGTAACAGGAAGAAGACTAAGGCATTGTGTCAGATCTCAGTGAGTTCTCATGTTAGTGGAGAAAACATGCTAATAGCACTCTCCAATTGGTACGTGCCTTAAATGAATATTAAGTGAGTGCTGTAAGTATCTGAAAAACAGGAATGTCTAACTCCACTGGAAAAGGCTTCATAGAGACTGGCCTGAATCTCAAGGGGCAGACTGAAATTTTCCAGGCAGAGAATGAAGAAGGACACTGCAGATACCGGGGAGTAAGATGTATAGAGGCAGAATCACAAGAAGGCATGATGATGTTGATGACTGGGGAGCTGAGCAGTGGAGCGTAAAAATATGTTGTGTGCATGTGGTTTGGTGGTTGGGAAAGAAGATTAAAGTGATAGCCTGGGGCCAGCTTGTCAGGTTCCTCATCAGCTATGCAGAGCTAAGAAGTTGGTACATTTAGCTTTCAGAAATTTATAAGAAAAGTACTGACATATTCAGATATATTTGATAGGAAGAGAAATCTGGTACAGATATGGGTGTTGGACATTGTGGAGAGAGATTGGGGACGGGGGGCCTGTTATGAGACTGAACACTAGCTGTGAGATGCAGAGGAAAAGAGAATGCTGAGGAGAAGAACCTTCTATAGATATGATAATAAATTCAGTTAAATTGTCCACGCTAGGAGGAGATGGGCCAGTATGCAAGTAGAAATAAAGACTTAATCTTAGGAGAGAAGTTTCTTCCTTAGATGGAGAGCTGGAAACCATTGGCTTGGAAGCCATGAAAGTAGAAGATAGATAAGATTACTGTAGGGAGAGTAAATAGCAGAAGGGAAGGAGGCTGAGAAGACGAATGAATGATACAGGAAAGTAAGGGATGACTGGCAGAACGAGATCTCAGAATAGGCAAGAGGGCATTGAGTCCAGTAACTAGATAAGGAATTTTCGCTAGATACAGCATGTTTGAAGGAAGGTGAGAATTTATTAACTGGAGGACTAAAGCAGTGTGAGGATAGTTTGAGGCTGTTTGTTTATATTTTATCCATTATTGCTCATACAACATTGCCTTATATAGAATAAGTCCATAATAATTGTCTACTAATTTTTGATAGTTTACTTTTACTTTTTTACATAACACTCATCTGTTTATCTTTCTTAAACTTAATCTGTTTCTTTGCAGTGTTTATGAGGCTTAATTCATAGCAATTACTTAATAAGTAATTATCACTCAGGAATTTCCTCTTTTGAATGTGTTAGTTCCTGGGGATGGGCTTCTAGACACTTGCTACTCAAAATATGGTCCACAGGGCTGTAGCATCAGCGTGGTGTGGCAGTTAGAGTAGAGCACTGTGTCCCCGCCCAGAACTACTGAGTCAGAATCTGCAGTAGAGCAAGATTCCCGTGATGTGAGTGCATGCGACAGTTTGAGAAACACTGGACTAGAGGCAATGTTGGGGATCCTTTCCTGTTCAGAGCTCTGCATTTTCTTGTTCTTTGTTTCTTCTTAGAATCTCACTATGGTGCCTGCAGAGTCATTTTGGTGCTTCCAGAAAGGTTGCCCCTTGGCAAAGTTTGATATGTTGTGTTTTGTAAAAGAGTGAGCGAGACTGTCTGAACTCATTAACTAAAGTTCTTCATGTTGCTGTGAGAAATTAAAAGATCAATAATATACTTATTTTATAGTCATGCAAAGAAAATCAACACCGACATTATAAAAATATTATGCTGTTTAGGACCCCAAGGGCCGTGTTAGGTATAACTGAGAAATTCTCAGTTGTACATCTGCTTCATTGCTGTTTTCTCGCCCACTGACACATTTCAAAATCACCGGTTCCACCTTTTACAAAACAAAGAGTAAATCAAAGGCAGGAGAGAAGAGCAAGCTTCCCCTGAAAAGCTGGAACTCCGAAGAGAAGAGAAAGCAAACATACTGAAGGGAAAATTCCAGGGATGCATGCATCCTCCATTTTCATCGCTTTTTAAACAAGAGCTTTTGGCTCGGTTTCCAGTGGGCACTGTGACTGTGACATTGTTGCTTGTTCAATTGACTCTTATTACTTGGCTTCACGTTTAAATATATTTGCAAGCCAGGAAGAGCTTGTGTAATTCTGGGTACCAATGCATGAGTGTTAATATTTTTAGTCAACAGTTTGTTAGTCCTAATAGATTAAGTGCCTTACCCTCATTTTCAGTATTCCATCTGGTTCTTTGACTTATATTATCATGTTATGAACAATAACTGTTGGACTTGCATATAAGAAAATGGAGCAAACTGTCTTTTGTCAAAATTGTTGCTTATGTTTCTAGAGTCTCAACAGAAACCCAGTTGGAGATGTATCTTCACAATATCCAATATGGCTGGCCTTTCTACTATATTGACATCATTTCTTTTCAACAGAAGAGCAGAATTTCCTCTTATTGGATTAAAATGTCTTGAAAAGTAAATGCAAATTATGCTGAGCATGGAATTTCAAACCTGAGTGCAAAACATCTGAACACTGGGTGTTCATCTTTCTAACAAGCTTAGCAGATGGATGGGAAGTGATGTTTGCTGTTTATTTCCTCAACATATCAATATGTGAGGATGTGGTGTAAAATATGGTTTCCCTGCAAATGAGCAAAACCATGCCAGAAGAGTATAAGCAACATAGTTTGTACTGTGGAAGAACTTTAGAAATTAGAGGGCCACTACTGACTAAAAATCTGCAGATTTTACTCATCAAAATCTTAGAGCAATTGTGATCAGGGTTGAAAAGATGCAATTGTTTCTGCTACTCATCTAACCATTTCAAGAGCACTTAAAGGGTTCTTTCAGGCAAGAAACACAAGGGCAACTGAAAGCTATCTGCATTCGTGGCCTTTAAAAAAAAAAGAAAGAAAGAAACTGTAAATCTAAGCCACCCAAAGATGCAGTGCGTGTCAAGAGATTTTTCCAGACTTTTAGTGTGTATTTTTGTGACCAATGACCTTTCTTTGACTGTCAATCAATTAAGAATTAGAGCATAGTCATGGTTTAAAAGTCAATTGGCATTACTTGAGAATAGTTATGGAATTAGTCATAGCAGTGATATAATGATTTCTGCAGGAGTATCACACTGATAAAGGGGAATTATGAAGAGGGGGGAAGAGGCTACCCAGTATATAAAACCCTGAGAATTGTCTATGACTATTAGAAGTAAAACTTTCTTGGCTCTTTTTGTTAAGTTCTTGGTGCTAGTCCAATACCTTTGTTCTTCCTTTGTTAATTATTGTTTCTTAATGGCTCTTGTTCTTATGGTATTGATCATGGGTTGCCTCTCTTTCCTGGAAAATAACAAAAATTCCTCCAAGGCAAGTGAAAGATCTTATCACCCTAAGGAGAATAATGGAGTAGATGAAATGCTGTCGGTAGAGGTAAGACATTGACAGTTACCATCTTGCTACTAGTGACCTGTGAAGTTGTAACCCATGCCTGGGGCTGAGAAAGCCTGATGCCTTAGATATCCATTGTACAATCTATTCTTGGTTGTAAGTTTCCATCACCTTGGTACCTCTGGAATGGAAGGGGGAGTATTCTAGGTCACTTACACTAGAAGAAATGTTTTTATCTCAGTTCTTGAGATGAGAGTAACACCTTTAAACTGAGAGAGAGCATTGTGAAACTTTGCCCCAAGAACTGATACTGAGCTTGAGCTGATTTTCCAGGAAGCCTGACCTCAGGGCTGGAAAGACAGCCTCGTGTTTCCAGGCCCAGTGCGACCCTTTCTTATTAAATAGCAGACAGAAGATCATTGATTTCTTGCACAGAGTTCATAGGATTATGTTATACTGTCAGGGTGGATAAGAAGAGACATCTGGTCTTTGAAAGGCTTTAAATATCTCCAAAAAAATTTTTTTTGTGGTTTCCATTTTCTGTACTCTGTTGAAGTGTTCTATGGAAAAAAACACTGTACAAAGTTTTCTGCGAAGTGAATGTGAAGATGTGTGCTGCAATGGATAGAAGACTATCTTGAAAAGAGGACTTCATTACTTGTTAGGAAATCTGGGTTCTAGGCCCAAATCCTGCTTCCTGGTGGTTGTTCATCTTGGGCAAGTCACTTAATGTCTCTGACTGTCATTTCTGATGCTCGTATAATGGAGGTTTAACTAGCTGCCCTGTCTTTGGCCCTGTCCCTTGCTTAAATAATGTGGCTTTTCCAATGTTCCTTTTGGTAAGAAATATAAAAACACTCACTGGAGAGACCAATGCCTATTCCAGGAAAAGCAATAGGGAGAAACTTTTTTAGGGCATTCTAAAATGTTTGTGGTGTATAAGAAGTTATAGAATAAAATCCAGAGGAAGGATTAGGGGGACTGTGTCTTAAGTATGATAAAGCTAGTGTTATGTCCAAGCTGGAGAAATAATAAGGCCAGTCAGTCCTCTGGAATTTCCTCTTTCCATAAAGGCACTAGAGGCACATCTTTTACGGCAGAAAGGAAGAGACTAGCACTTGCATTATACAAGTGTTGCCCAGGAATTTCCAACCCCCTTGTCCCATAGCTCCCTGATGGGTCTCCGTGCTGGTCACATTTTGAAGTGTAAAATGCAAATGATAAAATTGGGCCCTATGGTAACGGCAGAAAGTAGCCAAGAGTTTCACATTATTTCATGTTCTTAAAAAATAAACCATTGAACTTTCTGCTGAAAAACATTAATAAAAAGTTAATGCCCTGAGACCCTTTCCTTATCACTGATCCTTGGAGAAAGCTGTGCGATAGTTCGACAGTTTCTGTTTCTGACCCAAAGCCACACCCAGGCATCTCGATCCTGGCTGTCAACATCATCCTCTCAAAAAGGAAAAGAACAAAGGGCGGTGTGGGGGCTGAATATGGAAGTGAACACTGAGGATGGGGTGAGGTTCCATTTAAGTTCTAATGATGTTCCTCTTGCTCTGCATGTCACTATGTCCTTGATGTCAGAAAGACCAGCTTCACTGTGTTTTCAGCCTGGCCCACTGTCCTTGTTTCTGATTTCTGCTTGGAGATACCACTTGGCTGGATGGCTCACTTGTATTATCTTTTCTAGTTTTCTGGTCTGCTCAACTCTTGCTCCTGGATATGTCCTTCATTTCACTGAGTTCCTGCTCTAAACCCATGTAGCCCTCGGTGATTATCCTAGGCACCTCTCAGAAAAGAGGGATTCTTTTAAAAAAAAATATATAGACACCTGATATTTACTTATTTATTTATTTATTTATTTATTTTATTTAACTTAGTATATCTAACATATTATTATCTCAACATGTTCTTGATGTGAAAACTATTAATGACATATTTTCCACTGATTTTTATGGACAAGGCCCTCTGCCAGCAGCATGCTCTGTTCAGGAAAGAGATTTGGACACAATGTTGTCACATGATTGATGAGATGGTACATGAAGAAGTCCCATGAAGGGTGGCTGGGTGAGGTCCTCCCAGGTAGTGTTATCTCGCTCACCAATCAAAAGGCCTCCTCCATCATTGGTGGTGTCAGAACAGCACAACCGGGCCACTGCACTGAAACTAGCACAACAGTAACAACAGAAAAACAGCCTTCAATGGAAAACTCAGTAATCTCCCCTGCATGTTGGAATTCATGGAAACTAAAAGAAATTGACACATATTAGGAAGTTCAGATTTGTGAGTTTCCTTTTCCTTCTCTAAAAGGGAAACACTTTAAAAATGCTTTTAAGCCTCTCAAATACTAGGTGTCATATATAGAAGTCAAATTCAGAGAGCAAGCCCTTCAATGGCATTTCCCTGGCTTATGGGGGAAAAGGTTTCCTTTACTGTCAGATGGTGGAGGCTGTGAAATCCTAAGGTAATCATTTTAACAGTATTCTTCACATAAGGCTTGTGATACTCATATTTCTGTCAAATGGTGCAGTTGCTGTTGGCACTGTTAATATGAATTCATTCATATTAACCTGTAAACCCATTTTATAGCTAAACTGTACTGTGAGGTGCTGGATTACTTCTCCAAACAGAGGGGTTCCTACCAGTCCTGGGACAAGGGAGCACAAGCGGAAGGAGCGCAGGTTCAGGGTTCCTGACTCTGCCCAAAGTGAACTCTGAGACCTGGTCGGAAGACTCTCTGGGTGTCCCTTTTTGTACCCAACAGTATTACAGCTCCAGGAAGCTTTTGGAGTCTAGTGAGGATCAAGAGAGAAGGTATCAATCAGCCTAATGGAGAAGGAAAGAGCCTGATGAAGAAAATCTGCCAAATTTTGAATGGTCTGTCTTTCATAGGTTCCATGATTTGAATCATTTTGGTCTTTCAAACTAACTTATTTATTTAAAGTGTTAAGTAATTCCTTTTTCTTTGGGGTCCATCAAAGACCTGTATAATTGGTATTCTGAGCACCCCAGGATGCAAATCCCATATTCTCCAAAGCAGAAGTTAACCAAACATTCATTCAATAATAAGCATTCTTTATTTAAAAAGTTAATTCACTACATTAAAATGGACTGTTAGTGCTTCTGTAGTATTAAAAATAGTTTCCCAAGCCTCATTACTAGGTTTGTACGTGTTTAGCATGTGAGGCCATTAGCACTGGGCTGAGGTTGGTGGTTTTCAATGTATATCTTTTTGTTTGTATCTATATATATGTACAGTTATATAGTACCAAGCTGTTTTTTAAAAGAAATCATAAAATGAAACCTCCATATGTAAAGTAACTAAAAATATTGCTGATAGGGCTGAAGCACTCTCCATTTACCTCCATTGCCTTTTAATGGTTCCTCAGGTGTCTCAACAGACCTCTCGGGGTCTCAGATCCACTGGACTAAGATAAAAGTTGAGGAAGGGCATTCTGGTAACTCCTGGATGCAGAACTCTCAGGGTTTCTCTCACATGGGGGCAGTGGGCAACCGGACCACTAGTAGATGGGTTGAAAGATACATAGTTTCCCTTTGCTAATCCACTTACAAGTCATTCATATGTTATTCATGAACCAAAGAGAGTTTTTCTCTCTTCCCCATCCCATTTGTCTGCAGAAGTGGAGGATGCTAGTCCTTGAATATATGTGACAGGCCTCCTCTAGATCATTGTATGGAGAAAACAGAACATACTGGGTTTCAGAGTTCTGTATTTCACACACCTATGGAATTAAATATGGAAGACCAATATGAGCTTCCCATTGTTTCATTTTGCCGAAAAGGATACTTCTAAAGCAGCCACTAAAGAAACCTTTAAAAAGTTTTGCTACTTAATATGAGAAAGGGCATTATAATAACAAAATATTGGGAAGACTACAATCTGAGAATTATCCAAGAATCAATATTGACAATTAATAGGCAGAAGAACACTTTTCTTTTTAGAATAAGACTTCAAAATGAATCCCAGCTCTGCCAATTATTACCTCTATGACACTGGTTAAGGTAATTAATCTTTCTGAGCCTCTCCTGTAATTTGTAAATGAAAGATGTACCCCATATGATTTTCAGAATGCAGCCAATGAATAGATTCACATTCCTATGGTGTTTGGGGCACAGTAGGTGCTCAATAAATATCCATTCTCTTCCTCCTGTACCCATCTCCTTTTACTTGCTTCAGAGGATTGTTTTAATCAAGTAAGAAAATAAGAAAATTCCTGGTGAACCATAAAGCACTATTTAAATGACAGGTTCATAAGACCTGAGGTGCTTTGTTCTAGATACACATTTTCATTTCCATAAGATGTGTGGATAAGGGGTGCAGTTATCCTCAGGAAATAAACCTAGTGCCTTTGTCTGATTCCTTGAGGACTCACCTGGCCTTTTGGATGAAACTGTATATAAATATAGATGTTATTGTAATAAATACTGTCCCTATAATACATACAATATTTCTTCTGCCTGTTTTTCAAACAAAGAACATTAACCAGCCAACTCACAGATTTTCCTGCATGGTAAACTCTGTAAGGTGTAGTTATAAAGTCCATTGGAGTTGTAAAGCATTTGGAGTTATATTGCATTAAGCACTATTGCATTCAATCTACCAAGCTATTAAGGTGTTTTATAATGGGATGTAAATATTTATGGCCTGTTTGAGAATAACCAAAGAAAAGTACTTTTCATTATTTTACTTCATATCCTATTAGTCAGGCATATCTTTTAATGTTTCAGATCTTTTATGGCTTGGGAAAGTGATGTCAACTTTTGTACAATATGTGGTTGGGAATTAATTTGGTTACTTTTGTTACTGTGTCAAGTTGCCCAGGAGATGCTTTGCCTGACAGTGTGCCTGGTGAACACATTGTACATTTTCTCGTGATTCTGTCCATACCAAGTAGAGCTGGAAGAATTTTTCTATAGGTGCGTCATGAATAATAATTGTCCACAGCTAACAAAACACTCTAACTTTCTGTAGGGAAGCCTGGTAGTATCACATTGTAAATGTGATTTGAATACCTCTCAGGTAGAGTTTTAAGTTGAGTAGAATTATTTCTGCTCTTAATTCCTTTTCCATAAAGAAAATTGAAAAATAATTGCACTTGCTTTTTCAAGAGTCAAATTCTGTTTTTAGGAATCAGCCTTGGTTCTGAAGTTTTCATATACCACTCTACTATCACAATTGGAGGTAGTTCATTTAAATTCAGTAAAGGGTACAGAAAAGTCTGTAAGATATGCTTGTTATTAAGGAAATAAGAAAAGTTGATGCTATTTCCATGATCATGTACTGTACTTGAAAACATCTAGTTATAGAAAACAGGAAAGGTTAAATACTCAAAAATAACAATTTAAAACCACTTTGTTCTCAAATCTGTCACTACAGTTTTTGTCAGATAAATTTAAATCCTGGTAATTGGTTTATGCCAAAGGACAGAGGACAGTCATTTCAAAGCTTTCCTATTCACAGACTATTAAATTGCCAGAATAACAATCACAACAAAGTGACACATAATTTAGAAAGAATGTAATGTGTGCTTTTAATCAGAACGACAGGTAACAAAAAAAAAATCCCTACTAATAACAAGTGTGGAAATGCTAGGATAGTGTTGAATCCAGCAATGGTCACAAATAAAAAGCAACTGCTTGACAAGGACAGCTGTGAATGATCTGTGTGCCCCTCACATCCTCCCCTCAACCCCAATAAAAAAAAGATATTCTCATTGGAACTACAGTAACAAATGCAGATCACTGATTTCTTGCAAGACCATGACGGCTCTGCAGTAAGTATCAAATTGGCCCATTTTAGATCTGTAGAAGGATTCTTTCAGATATGAAGACTTGAGAGCAACTGTGAAGCTGTCTTTAGTCAAATCCTTTGAAATTTAAAGTGGTGCTCTTAGACCACCAAGAACTGCACGACATGCCAATTGATGTTTATAACAACTTAGCCTTCCAGTTCTTCCTATCTGATTTTATTAAATGTCTGTCAAAGAGTGTATTTAACTTTGATGTTTCCAACAGGAATTCATTGGCTTTAACTTTTATTCTATGTTTTAACAGGCAGATAATAAAAAGAATTATTTGCATGTTGAATTTATACCTCAGGCTATCTTCACACAGAACAGAGGTCTGAAGTTGTTGTTACGGTGTGATTTCCCTTCTTAATAATAAAGTCTCTTGAAAAGATGGAGATATCATAAAACGGGTTGAAAAGGAATTTTCAACATAATTTTGATGGACAGAATAAAGCACTTACTATTATTTATAAAAGAGGATGTCTTTAAAATGGATCCCTTCTCAATGTAAGGTGGTTAAGAAAGTTAAAAGGAAAACAAAGCTACTTTTATGTTAGAGACTTTATGGAGAAATCCCTTCACTTGCAACCCATCAGATAAGATCTGGCACACCCCAAAGAAAACTTTTTTAGTCAGGAAAGCTGACTAAGAAAAGATAACACTTATTTGCTTGGAAATGGCAAACTACAAAAATTAAGTGAATAAAGTTTCATTGCAAAAATATATTGTTTTTAATTTACTGTCAACACATTTTTTAGAGTTCAACTACCAAATTTGAACTCAATTCATTAATTTAATGGGTGGGATTAATAAAATAAATCTGTTGTTTTTGAAACCATGAATCAAACTCTGAAACTGGGTGGGTCCCTTCTGCCAACTTGAAAATAGGCCTGTGACCTCTCCCACTCTCATTACGTATATTTAGTGCAAAGTTCCTAGCAATGTCTTGTCCAGGTGAAACATAATTTCACTCACCAAAAAATTCAATGAGGATTTCCACAGTTACTTCTCTCAATTATCATGCCACTTTTTAAACCATTTTCCATTTCTGAAGTGTTCTCATTTTGGGTCATTCCATAAGGGAAACATTTTATTTTCTGTTCATTTTTTTTTAAGAGCTATAATGGGGTTATCATTTGCATATCATAAAATTTACACATGCAATTCAATAACTTTTAGTTAATTTACAAAGTTGTGCAACCTTCACCACAATCCAATTTTAGAACTTTATTCATATATTTTTTTAAACATTTCTATGTTTTTAGTATGTTCATTACCTGCTTGTCTGTGAGAGGAGGGTGTTAATAGCTCAATAAAGGAAGAGGGAAAGGATTTTATAGGTAAAAGGTTTAGCATTCATTCATTTATAATTTTATTCATCTATCTGTTCATCTAACACTTATTCAGTCTTTAGTATGAGCCAGACATGGAAGTGAATACTCTTATAATATATTTTCCAGACATAATCTGGCAGGTGGACCATTTACCTTATTGCCACCATAAATGTGATAGGTGTTATCATAGGGGTATATGCACAAGGCATAATGGAAATGCATAGAAGCAGCCTAAAGGCAAATAGATCATGGAGGGCTTCCTGGAGGAAGGGCATTTTAAAGGGTGGTAAGCAGAGGCAGGCAAAGAACAACCATGTTAGATTGTAAGTGCTTGTGCTCTCATAGCTCTGTGCTTTGTCTCTAAGCCTATCAATTTGGGGCATTCAGCAGACATACCAGGGCCTAGAATCCAGGCCAGGGGAGGCAAGAGGAGAGATGAGGCTGGAGAGGAAAATGAAGACCTTACCCCAATGGAGCTGTGAGAATAGGATCATAATAAAATCTTGATTCACCAACAAGGAAATTCATATTACTTATTAGATTTTCCTGGTTATGAGGAAACATTGTACATTGTGATATTTAGCTCTCTGCAGGGTCACTGGTTGGAAATGTCCGAATATAATTGGGATTTTTATGTGAGAAGATAGGGCTCTCATTTTCTTTCAAGATCAACTTATGATTATCTCTTATTCTGACTTCCATATCATTTACAAATGCAGTTCAAACTTCCTGACTGTGAGGGAGAGAGAGAGAGAGCGAGAGAGCATGTGTGCAAATACTGATAGCATTTGCCAATAAATTGCATATGGAGAGAATTTCTGACAGTGTTTTTCAATTTCAGCATCTAAATTGGCCCTGGTCATCATTCCAGGATATACTCCCAAAGTCAAGGTTTTGAGGAAGCTGAGGGAGGAGCTACAGTGAGCCCTGTAGGACAAAGAGACTAGCACCCTGCTTAATGTGGGGTTACATATTCTTTAGGTGTTGACATTGCAGATCTAACATCTGCTTGGACACTTGTGCTTCTCTGTATCTTATATTGCCAAGAAGCCAACGGAAAAAGCCCCAATAAGTACAGCTTCAGCTAGCTGTGGATAATTAGGATGTCTGCTTCATGCCCTGACCCCCTGGGAGGAGGGCTGGCTCAATCCATTGGTATGGATTGTTCTGCTAGTGTAACAGGATGGTCAATTACTGCCCACCGTGGTAAGCAGACTGTTGTGTTGAGATAACTGAAGTACACCTGTCGTCGTAAATAGTACGTCGTCTGCCAGACATGTGAAAGCCGTCCTGGCCAGGTGAACCACTTTAATCAGAAAATATATACTCCATGCAGTTTTCTCCCTTATTGGTCAAAAGAAATCAGTATTTCCAGTGAAGACACAAACATAGTTTCAAGAACATTTTTCTTCTGCAAGAGCAAATTCTAAAAGAACTTGGTTTTTTTTATTACCTGAATCTACACACTAGGAAATTGTGTAGATGAAGGTAGAAAGCCCAATCCCTTTTATCTAGTCTGACACTAATAAAGCCATTAACAAGGTCCAATTGGAGCAACAATGGATAAAGAAAGAAGAGCTGAATTCTTTAAGATTGGTCCTATTAAGTTAGACAGATGTCAAGTTTAATCAAGCTGGAAACTGCAAGGGCTTTGGCAAATGTCCTTTTTTTATATTATAAAGCTGTTTTCAGTGGTTGCACAGTTATAATTATCCTTCATAGGTATTATGTAATCAGGGAATTTTTTATTGGTTTTATTTATCTGTACCTTATAATAGAAAAGCCTCCCAGTGCATTGATTTTTTTTTAATTTAAGAATTAATGTGCACACAAATATTAAACACAATTTATATTTATGATGTCCAAGTATTGGGCACTATATTTATTTATGGTTTGAAAAAAAGTGATTTAATGTATGCATGTGATAATAGTTAGGCCTGTTGTGCTTTGTTGACAAAGTGGTTCTTTCAACTATCATTTAAAGGATTTATTGACTGCTGACACTAGCTGTTTCTTTTTCTAGTGACTGATACCTGGGAATCTAACATTTTACAATTAGAGATTTGTTTCTTTGCTTTGAACTTTCTGGCTCAAGTGATAACAATCTTGAAAGAGGTAACACGTGAACACTTACAAATTTAATATATCTTTTTCTTAAATGCTGATGGGTTAAGGACAGAGTATGTGGATAATGGGCATTAGTAAGGGTTGAGGTGGTAGAGCAGACGGATGGAAAGAGATTACCAGAGGAAGGAGAAAGGTGGAGGCTGGGAGTTTTGGAAACTAACTTCATGATCCTGCCTGGGGTTTGAGCAGGTCTTTGGATTCTTAATTCTACCAGTAAATATTTATTGAATACCTACTCTATATTGAGTACTGTGCTTAACATTTTCTTCCATTTACCCTTTGGATGGGCCAACAGATTGTTGAACAAGAAGTAAGATTGTGGATTCAAGGGATAAAATAATCGATGGAAGCTCTCCTGCCTGTAGCTCCCTCAAGCAGGCTTTATAGCAGGAGGCCTCTATTTGTCTCTACAGAAATAAGAAGATAAACCCATCCTAGTTAAAACTAACAATTTTTATAAACTAGACGTCTACATGGAAACTGAGGTTGGGTAAATGTAGATCCTACTTCAGATTCTAGAGCACAAGGGACTCCCAAACATTAGGCAGGGGAGTTAAGCCTCATGTTACTCATCTGAACAATGAGGAACATTGTTATACCTTCCTCGTATGGTGCTTGTGAGGGCTTTATGTAAAACAAAAGCATACTTAAAGTGTTTTGCATACTGTGCCTGGAACTAATGAGGAAGCTCCCAGTAAATGAGATGTTATTGTTGCCTGCATTGGCAGGAGGAGAAAAGTGAGAGAAAAAAGCATTAGGGAGTGAGCACCTGATCTAGCCAAAGGTTAAAGACATCTGGGAAAGTGAAGACTTAGAAATGCCAGTCGTGTCATTTTTAAAAATAATATTAAAACAGTATTACAGCAAAAGATATTGCAACAATAATACAAGAAATCAAGCAAAGCAGTTATTTCCCCGATTCAATTGTTACCTCAGATTCTAGCAATCCATTAAAATTTGTTCTTGCTATCCACACCTGTTGACATGCACACACACACAAATAACCATAATACAGGTGGGATTTTGCATTCTCTGCTTTTTTCCTTATGTGGTTATTTATCTGATATTATACACTAAACTGTTTTTAGATCTTTTCATTCTAATGCATCTTGTGGCAATGAAAATCTTTGTGTTTGTAGTTCTGCATCTTTTCAGCAGTTTACTTAGAAGAAATTTCTGTGATAGGAATACCGAGCCAAAGGATATGAGCGCTTTATGTCTTTAAGGGTATTGCCAAATGGCTTTCCAAAACGGTTTCCCAGTTTGTGCCGCCACTAGTAGAGAATGGGTGAACACACAGTCCTCTTGACAGCCTCATTGACAATGTGAAGGCACTGTCATTACTTTTAATTTTTTTTCTGTAATAGATGTAAGGTATCTTTCTATCTGCAATTCTTGGGTAGCTAGTATGGTTGAATATTTTCACATGTTTGTTTTCTGTTGATATTCCCTCCAATGTAAAATTATTTGTTCAGGCCTTTTCCCACTTTGATGTTGAAGCAGTTGGGCAAAGAAGGGAACCTACTATGCTCAGACTTTGTTCTTGACACTTGAAATGCATTATCTCATTTAATTGCCGCAGCACCTCAGCGAGGCTCGCGTATTCCTACCGGCCTTTTATAGATGAGAAGACTGAGTCTTGAAATTAATTCATGCTTAAAGATGAATTGCTGATAAGTGGCATTCGTTAGATATTTTTTTCTTATCATTTTATATGAGTTTTTATGTAATATAAATATTAACTCTTTGGGGAAAATATTTTCAGCAAATATGGATGACAATCTGTTGTTTTCTTTTTTCTGAAATTATGCTATTTTTGCTCTGCAGAAGCTTAAAATTTTTCCACGGTTGGAGAGATGCTAGAGTGGGAGATTGGGCCTCAGCTTCTATTTTATTTTGCTACCAAGATCAGTTCAATGAGGATTAGAAGTAGCCAAGAGACGGAACTGTGTATGGATCTTTTGTTAATGATTCTGCAATGGAAAGTGTCTCCTAGCCCCTCCTGTGATTTCCCGCAGGATGGGAGAAGAGCCCGTGAGCTGTTCGAGGCCATCTGTGGCTGAGAGTGCTGTGCTCCTAAGCGACTTGCTGGGTGGTCTGCTAGGTTGCTGTGTGGTCACCGTATTTGTGCTGTGTCCACTTCTGCCAAAGAATATAAAGAGTCCCATGATAGGCCACATATAAGACTGCTGGCCTCCCAGTAGGACCAACAAGGCTATATGGCTGGTGTCCATTACAGATGAAGTCATTAGCCGTTGAGTTTAGGATCATATCTATTCAGAGGAAGGACAGAATCTCATTGAAATTGGGTGGAGATGCTAAGAAACTGTAGCTATGTTTCTAGAAGCATCATCTGGAAGTCTTTCAATGGCCTGGCCTAGAAGTGGATGGTTTGAATTAGGATGTGGACAGCAGTGCTGGAGGTTGTGTTTTGGAACAAAGGAGTTTTAAGGGCTCCTTGTAGGGCAGAAGGGCTATATGCTACACAGCCACTTGGAATGTCCCAACAGATCACTCAGTCTGGTCTGCCTCCTGGTGCACCTGACTCTAAACCAACTGACGTTATGGGGCATGATGTCATCTCCCAGGACTGGACCTGGAGGGATGGGAAGATCCAGCCTCCCCATTTGGGGGCTCAATCCAGAAAATAATCAGGGAAGCCTTTTCAGCAGGGGATGAGTGAACTCTGTAAAGTCAGGCCAACTGCCAACATTGCTTGGGCTGTTAAGATCTGCCCAGCTCAGCTTTGCAGACACTCTGGCAAAGTCTGAGAAAGTGCTTTTGGCTTTCGCCTCATCACAGCACATCGTATTTTTCCTGACCAGTGAGAAATAGCAGCAGTTTCTTTCCCTGAAGAGTGATGTCTGGTCTCTGATCTGGGGCAGGACAGAATTCCTAGTGTCTCAAGCACTTTTCTCAGTAGAAATGCATGTTAGAAATGCCCTTCTTTCTTGGATCCTTGTTACCTACTATAACTTTGTTGCAGTGTTGGACTGGGCTCTGGTCCCAGGAAGTGTCAAAAGCACAGGGACCTCATACAAAGAAAAGGTGAAAAGGAGTATATGGGTGACAGTGATGACACCTTTCTTTCTACATCCTGCTTATATATATATATATTTTGGTTGAAAACCTGAGCTTGTAGAAGAGGAGACTAGTAGAAAGCTGAAGAAGAACTGGCTGGAGCAAACTGAGTGGTGATGGCCAGGACACCCAGAGATCTGACACAGTCACTGAGACAAGCTGTCCTGTGAATCCTTGTAGTAATCGCGGGGTGGCTGGGAGTTAAGGCATCTCTGCAGTCCCCAGAGGGACTGGAGCCACCCCTCAGTAGTTCTGCGTAATCATGGATAAATCATGACTTTGTCTTCACATTTCACCCCACAAAATGAATGGTCTCTATCAATTGCCCATAATCTATAGTCATTATTTCAATTAACTCAGTGTTTTCTTAACTGCTTTTTAAAAATAAACATGTCAAAGTCGGTGCTTTCTCTCTGAGATTCTTAGTTTTTTCATAACATAAGCCTTATTTGCTGAAGGTACCTTATGTCTTAAGCAAAGTGCATGTGACTTGCCCTCAGGTGCTAACTGTCCCCATGGTGGGATGGTGACTGCTGGCCAGCTCTCCTGTTACTGAAAGACACAACACACCATATTCTGGGTGCAAACATCTCAAGGCCTGCACATCGCACCACAGGATGACTGTAACCCTGGGGCTAGTTAATCTCAAGTATTGTCCTTCGCAAACTCTTCTCCTGTTACTTAGATGTCTCTTTCATGTTCCGACTTCCTGCTTCCTGCATTGCTGCTATTTATAGCATCCCAGGAACAAACCGCTCCCAAATTTCTCAAGAGGATTTACAGTTGCTACTTGCAATTCCTCACCCAGCTCATGTCTCCATCCCTTGCAGCCTGTATGTTGCTGTAAAGTATCTGTCTTCCCGAAGGTGAACAGTGACATCGTTGTTCAGACCACAGGCCTGTTTCTCAGTCCTTGGCTTTTTGATCGTTTTTTCCTTGTTGGTCTTCCCTACTCTGACTCTTGCTCCTGCAATAGTGCATTTTCTCTCCTTCCTTCTGCAACTGCTCCTTCTTGGTTCTTTTCTTCTTGTAGCACCAAAATATGCATGATTCCCAAGTGCTTACTTCTCTCTGCATACACTGTCAGTGACCCGAAGCACAACATGGCCATGACTGTCGCCTCCCTTTGGACTCTGTCTGCATCTCGGCTCCCAGCCCCAGATTCCTCAAGCTTCAGTCCTACATGCTTACCTGTTGCTTGCTCTTCCCCTGCATGACCTGCTTGACACTTCAGACTCCACATGCCTGTCACTGGTCTCACCTCTGCCCGAGACTGTGCTCCTTCTGACATCCCCTTTTCTGCTGATGCTGCACCAGCTCTGATATTTCAGAGTAGACTTTCCATGTGAGGGGCAAGTTCTGTTTGGGCAAAGTCTTTTAAACCCTCATTTTTATTCCCACTCTCATGACCATATTTCACCTACTTTTTACTTCTTGTTTGGGTTTCTGCGGCAGCCTCTTTGCTGGGCTTTGCGACTTGCATTCCCCATCCCAGTGCTCCTGAGGCACACAGCACACTGTCACAGTGGCTGGAAAAGGCAGTGAATCACGATCACCAGGAGGGAATGGAGCATGCGGGCCATTCCCCACTAGGAGCCATATCACAATCTTTGGAATCAGAGTATGTACATTGAAACAGTCCTACATGTAGGTGATTTGTATATGCCCCAAAGGAGAGACCTACACCTCCCCCTCTCTGCCTCTGCCACCCTGAACATCATTCTTTTAAAGATTTTATGTTCACTTTTTGTTCTTTTTTATATGCGACTGACAGATTAATTTCCTTGATACTCAATAAAGATTAAGATACAGTTCTTTCCCTGCTCAGAAGCCCTCAGTGGTTTTCTCCTGAGTACGAAAAATCTGAACTCCTTAACCGTTCATCCTTGACAAACCTGATCATTATGACTCCTCAGGTCTCTTCTATGCCCACCCTATCTCCCTGAGGAATTTCTCTGCCACCCCCAGGCTGCTTACCGCTGGCTGGACCATGCCAGCCCTTTGTTTGAAATGCCTACTTCCTTTCCTCCACCTGGATCCAGCATCACTTCTACCAGGATATCTTCCAGCTCCGGGGCTTTGAAGGACAAGAGGTCCTTGTGATCTCCCTCAAGCACCATTGTTTGAGGCTCTGTCATACTTACGTGTAGAGATAACTTTTCTCCTATAGCGCAGTGTAAATATTTGGAGAGCAGAGAGCCCACTCCTTAATTTTCAGTACCTAGGACTTTAGCAAATTTTATCTTGGCTGTCTATGCTACGGGAGTTTCTGAATTTTGTTTTTATTTTTAATTTACCCCTCTTCTACTCCAATTAAATACTTCAGAGTGACTTACCATATTAAACATGAATGACTCAGAACATTCAAATAAATATTAAAAACCAGTACAGCCCATGGCCCAAGTCAGCCCACAATATGTTTTTGTAAATAAAGTTTTATTGAAGCATAGCCATGTTCATTTGTTTACATATTGTGTATGGTTGTTTTGTTACTAGAGTGGCAGAGTTGAGTTTCTAGGACAGAGGCCTTATGACCTGCAAAGCCTCAAATATTTATTATCTGGCCCTTTACAGAAAGTTTGCCAACCCCTGACTGAGATCGGTGATTCCCAACTAAAGGGAGGTGAGAGAGGGTACAAAGGAATGGAAGACAATGTGCAGACTCAGGATTATCTAGAGTAGGAGTCAAGTGAGAACGCTCACTTTCGTACAAACCAGTTACTAATCAAGAATGCTTTTCTCTCGAGGCAACATCCTTGCCCACTACAAAAGCCTTTTTTTGGACTTTTTAGTCACTTCTGCTTTGTCCTACCATTGTAGTGAATCAGTGTTATTGCTGAGGCTGTGTTGTATCTTTCTAGTGTGGTAGGGAGGAAAGAAATGAAAAAAAAAAGGTTTAGAAGGGTGAAATTATTATACCAGGAACTCTCAATGAACTAGTAATTGGAATTGAATAGTGAATTTAGTTCTTTGTTTCCTACCTACCAAAGCAAAAAGCTAACATGACAAACTTGGTAGCTTTCCTTGGCTAATATATGGAAGTATACCCATCTGCTCAAAAGGACAAACTTCTCAGACCTACAGTCAAGAAAAAATCTGTTGAATTGTTTCCAAGAGACATAGGTGACAGTATGTTCAGCTACAGTTTTACAGAGGATCTAGCCAATATATTGAAATGGCCAATTCTCATTACATTAAATTGCAATTCAGGAAGTAGGTTAGTACAGTCCAGGGACAATGGTTGGTGATGCCCTAACTTGTGGTAAGAGAGCTCAGAGAACCTAGAGAATTGGGTAACGTATTTCTCCACTGGAACATTAGTTGGCTCTGGCAAGCCCTGAATATGGGTCAAGTAGGAATAGAGTTTCGGTGATTGCTGGGAGTGCATGTGTTCTGGGATGATGACTAAAGAGCGATTCATAAACTGGAAGTAGGTGGCAAAGCTGACATTCTGGTATGAAAACAGAGAGTCTTGTGCATTTTCACCTGGCGGGCTGACCAGCACTACTCCACGTGGTGGTAGGCAGGCGAAATAGACAATAACACAACTTTATGCAACTTTATATTATATTTTATACAACTTTATATAGCAGTAAATAAATCATGAACTATCACTTGGCTTTATATAATCATTAATATCTGTAAAAGTCACATTTAAAATGTTATTCTGGAGCTCAGAAAACTGAATGATATCACCCATTGTGCCCACTGTGTTTAAGTACTGCTAACAGAAATTATAGGAGGGTTTGATTTTAAAGAATTAACATTTGGCATCTTTTTTCTAGGCCTACAGCAAATAGTGGAAATTTTAAATATATGTTTTTTTATTTTTTGCATTATTTTACATATTTATTTATTTTTAACATGATTTCCCTATATAAATAATTTGGAAGATAAGAAAATCAAAGTTTATGCTATAATGAAAATACCTATCTTGCAATGACCAATACTTTCTAAAGTTCATGTAAGAATTTTGTCAAGTGAACATGAAATGTGAATTTCCTTTTCTATTTTCTATATAGTGTACTCCAAGGTAGCAAAAATATTTGTCAGTTATTGAATAAGAGAATAATTCCACTTTAATGTTTTTTTACTTTTCTAAGACATTCTAAAAAAGGTGGCTTAGTAATTTAGTGTATTTTGGATCATTTCATAGAAGGACAGAGTTACAGGTAAAGAAGTATACTAGCAAAATGGTTTTTTAAATGATATTCATTACAAAGTGATTAAAATGTTATTTTTCATTCTAGCAGACCAAAATACATCTTATTTATATGCCATTTGTTCTTCTAAGCACACTGAAGGCAGGGCTGTCTCAGATTGGTTCCCTTGGGGTTTGCAAATTGTTACCTTTTGCCATGATACATATGGTGACAACTGAAGACAGGAGTACTGCTCTGCCTGTGGTACAGCTGCCATAACTATGACCTCTTGGGTATGCGAACATTTTATCCACTCCAACCCCCACCATGGAAAGTGTTTAAGTAGGAGAGTGGCATGATTAGAGCTGCATTTAGAAGCATACATCCCCCATGTGTAGAAAGGATTGAAAATGGAAGTGGGAGATCAATTAGGAGGTCACTGTAACTGCTTGGGTGGAGGATGCTAATAATTTGAACTTGATTATTAGCAGTTGTTGACAGTAACAAGGTATATTCTGGATATAGAGTTCAGAGACAATGTGGGGCCTCTCAAGTGAAGGCTAACTCTGAGGTTATTGACATGGAAAATGAATAATTATAATGAAGTCAAGTGTTGAAGTGGAGGGCAAGGAAGGAGTGGCCAATATGAAGTGGGAGGGGCTACCAGAAGTTGAGATGGGACTATTTTGAGAGATCTGTGAGACAATCAGGGGAATCACCAAGTAGTTAGTTGGATATGCAGTTCTGAAACCTTGAAGAAGAGGCCAGGCAGGATCTATAAATTTGGGGGCCATTTCATGTACTTGGGATTTAAAGCAACAAGAGTAAATGAGATTGCCTGGGGAGAGAATATGGTATGAGAATAACAGATTGTCCAGACCAACCAAAGATTGAAAGCAATAGCCAGAGAGAGATGATAGCAAATCTGGGGTTAAGGTGTAATGTTAAGGAAACCAAGAGGAAGAACAAAAGAGCAAGTGATTCTGTGTCTTCAGTGCTGCTGAGAAGTTGAGAATGATGCAGATGAAAAATGTTCCAGTCAACCAAGCAATGTGAATAATTTTTACTAAAAGGATGGTTTTGAGTATAGGAAGATAACCTATTGGAGTGGATTGCAGAATAACTAGGGTAAAGAAGCTTAGTCTGAGTGTCTAACTCTGACATTCTTGACTGTACAGGGTCTTAGAGGGAGAGGATAGTAGCTGAAAGTTGGTGTGTTTTCCCCAGATTCCCAGGTGAGAGATACTAGATCATATGTAGGTGAGGATGGGGAGGAGCTTGAAGACCGCTGGTACTGAAGAGAGGGAGGCTTGTTGATGGGGTTTCTGGGGGGCTGGAGGGTTTGGGATCCAGGACCCACATGTAAGTCTTGGCCTTTGAAAGCAGGAAGGACATTTCTTTATTGCAATTGGAGGGAAGGGCAAATGGTTGCCGACATAGCTTTTGATGTAAGAATGAGTATTTGAATGCGCATTGTGTAATATTTATAAACAAATACTCATGATTCATAAACTCCAATAACAATGAGGAAGACTGATGGAGTGCACACTGGAAGTAATTGTATGTAAACATCAGTTTGGGTACTCCTATTTTCACATCTCTTTCAAACAGAAATACCTTTAAATTAAAACAAATGGATCTTTTCTTGTATCTGTACTTCCGTTGAGTGGTTATTATATTGTTCTTGGTTCCACTTTTCTCTTTTGGCTCTTATCTGCAATACATCAGTGTTCTGTAATCCTACTGAATGGCAGAAAAATCATTCTCCGTGCACAAACTTTCAGTGCTCATAAAGATATTCATTTGTAATATTAGAGCTGTCACATGCCTGCTCCTTCATCTAGCAGTGCAGTTTACCACTACCTGTAGCTGTGAGAAGGAACGCAGTTAATTTTACTCTCCACTTTTCTGACAGTTTTAAAGTTACATACAAGTGACCTTGCTTCCTCTGGCAGTTCCAAAATGTTGTCAGGCAACCAATCTGTCAAGAGTACTGAGATTGTCTTTAAATTCAATGATTTTGTATCATTCATTCCTGTAACAGCAAGACAGTTGCAAAGTGATATCCAAATTTCAGATAACATTGGGTACAGTCATTGAAGATATTTCAGGCCCTTCCTCCTCATACATAGGTAGCCTTGGTCAAAGTTACATTCTGGGACCCCATTCCCTGCCTCCCCTTCATTCCACAGACAGCCAGTTTATTTTCTGTGTCTGAGCCTGTATTTTACTTGTCTCCAGTTGTCTTACACATCATAAAAATGGTAATTACTAAGATTTATTTGAATGGCATTTTATAGGTTTATAGTTACAATTTTCAAGGCCCTTTCACATATGTTCCTTCTAACAGTCTTATGAGGAAAAATGACTAGTGATTATTAGTTACCCCCATTTTCTAGAAAAAGCTACTGAGAAATCAAAATGGTTAGCCCAAAGTTACAAACCTATGACTACTAGGGCCAGGAGTTGCGCTCAAATATTCTGTTTTCCTGTATCCTCTCTTTTTTTCCATAACATGATGGAAAGCACAGAAACTTCAAATAGATTGAGACTCAAATCCTAGCTTGGATTCTCTGACCCTCAGTTATTCTGCCTAAAAAGTGGAAAAATAATACTAAATTTATATGGTTTCTTTTTCCTAAGGAATAAACAACCTAATATATATCAAGTCAAATAGTAAAATGCAGGCATACAGAAAGGCACAATAATCTTTTGTTATCATGCTAATAATAATTGAGCTGATAGCACTCAGGGGCTAAGAAATCAACATAGAACTATGAGTATTTGCATTTAAATCTACCTCTTGGGAGGATTCTGATTTTAACCTCCTTTTGGTTCTAGCAGCATTCTGAGTCAGTTTCCTGGGTGAAAATCAGAGGTAATTGGATGTAATTATACCTATGCTATGGCATATCATCAAAGATGAAATGATCCTGACCCATTTCAGGCAAATAATGGATCTCCTTGCAAGGTAGCCAAACGTCCATGCTAGTCTCATCACCTCATCTCCTTCCCCTCCCTACTCCATTCCATCATTCCAAGCAGAAATTGAATTGAAGAGCTGACAACTTACTCTGATTTCTGTAGAGATGGTTGGTGTAGAGGACATCTGAGATTTGTTTGAATTCCCATCATTCCTCCTTCATGATGGTACACAATTTCTTTTGGATAATTAAATGCCTTCATGAGTGGTCCTAGTAGAAGTATTGTTTCTGGCTCTTGATTTCTACTATGGAAGCTGAAGGGTCCAGAATTTTCCTGTCCCCATCTCCTGGTGCTTAGATTTGAACAATCTACCTCTCTGTGGGTGTGGGTGGAAGATCTTTGAATCCTGAACATGTGGCATTGGATAGGAGGGGCAGGTGGGGTCATTCATTCATCATGGTGGTTCTGTGCTGCTTATACTCACCCTGTGCTAGAATCATAACTGTGGAGCCTGCCACTTAGCCCTTTGGAGTGCCTGTGCTTTCCAACCATTCTCAAGCCTCCTGTCAATTCTGTAAGCCCTCTCTCATAGCTTTCTAGTAAGTTCCCTTTTGCTAAAACCATCCAGAGCTAGTTCCTCTTGTTTGTCACTGAGAACCATGATTATAGTTTTTTATAATTGGCAGAGGTCATCTGATTACTCCTCAGCAGTATTATAGTGACATAAAAAGGTGTTAAAAAGAATGAAAATTTGTAGCCATCATAGTTACAACATGGTAATAGTAAGACAAGTTATTGGAATTTATTTTTTTGATCTAGTCAGCATGATGTCTTGGAAAAAATCAAGAGACCTCTGCTTGAGTTCTTTTTCTTCTAGTAATTAGCTATGTGATCCTAGGCAAAGCCCTTCACATCTTTGGGTCTTGATTTTCTTACCCATAAAATGAGGGATCAGAAACAGAAAAGCTTTCACTTTTCTTCCATTTAATGGGTCTGTGATTCTAAGCATTGCCTGAAGATTGACTCTGTGCCTAGTGTGTGCAAACTGTTGAGTTGGTAAAGCCCTCACGAGCTTTTATTGTGAGGACAGCATATAACTACATGAAGCAAGTACATAGTATTTCAAGGTGGAGTATGAAAATATATACCCAAACGGGTGGTTCTGGTTGTGTGCACTGCAGACCTGAATTGGAGTCATTGAGAAGGACCTCAGAGAAGTACATCCCAAAGGACAAATACATACATGGCAGATACAAAGGGAGACAGAATCTCATTCTCATTGCGAATCAAGAATGAGCCAGGCATGTTTAAGAGCAGATACAGGAAGCAGCTGATGTGTTACATTTTGTTTTAGTGGTTGATAATTTGGGGCCACTTTGTGAAGTTCTTGGTTACAAAGTGAGAAATTTGAGCTTTATCTTATAGCCAGTAGAGAGTAAATCACTGCTTCTTCTAAAGCAGTACAATAACATAGAGAGGATGGTATTTTGAGATGATCAGTTTCGCACTTCTACTAAATGGATTGGACCTGGGAGAAACGGGGCAGAAAGACCAGCTAGAAGCCTACTGTGATGGTCCACTTTTAAGGAAGTGTGAGTGAAATCTAAGATGGGGCTGGAAACAAAAATGGATACATGGTGAAGAATCACCTGAATTTCTGACCTGAAGGTGAAGGACACAAATAAAGAATTAAAAGAGATTTTAATTCCTGTTGGTTGGAAAATTCTTTTAAAATATTAAGCAGATCATGACATTTCTCCTCTCAAAACCTTCCAATAGCTTCCAATGATACTTAGAATGAAATCTGTCCTTACTGTGGCTAACAAGAAGCTACATGTCTGAGCCCTGGGCTACATCTCTGACCTCCTTCCTACCACCAAAGCTCCCTGTGGCTCAACTATGTTGGTATCTTGTGAGTAGCCTTCTTAACCAAGGGCCTTTGTCCTTGCTGTTTGCTCCCTTTGTCTGGAATGTTCTGCCCCAGCTGTTTTTGTGGCATCGCTGTTTCAGCAATATGGGTAACCTAAAAGGTACTTCTTCAGAAAGGATTTCTCTCATCATCCTCTGTTAACTGACAACACCTGCTGCTATCTATCCCGTTACTCTGATTTATATATCTTCATAACAACACACATGACAATATAGCCCATATTCACTTATTTATTGTCTATCTCTTATGTCAGCCCAGTGAGTAAAACTACTTATTTTCTACTACTGCGTGGCAGTTTGTGGGTGCCCAGTAAATATTTGGGCACAAGTTAAGTTGTCCAAGGAAACAAAAATATTGATATGAGGATAGAAGATTCTCAGTTTGGTTTTGTGAATGTGAAATGAGCTTTTCGTGTCCCACAGTATAAAGGTTTTTCTGTATTTTGAATATGACATACTTTTTTCTCTAACACATTAACTCCTCTCCCCAGCCTAGCCAACCCTCTTAAAAAGTGTTTTGATTCTTGTAGTAGAAAAAGCACAGTGATTTGATTCTAATCAAGGATTAGGAGCTTTCAAATAATTTGTTAAATTCATCTTCAGTGGTGCCCAGAGCTTTTAAACAGGGGGCTAATTTGAACCAAAGGAGATAAAGGTGAGACATGTTAATTCAATGTCCTACCTATCTGTCCATTTTAATATAAAAATCAATTTCTAAAGTACAGTTATAAGGGAAAGTGATTTGCCTAATTTATAGGCCAGTCTGTGTTTCCCCGAAGCTGACACCACCCCTACTCCCTCCGTTTCTTGGCAGCCCTGCTCTCTGAAAGGGCCAATTCACTCATCTTTCTGGAGACATTTGTGTCATCCAAGCTCTCTCACTGTCATGGCAGCAAACAGCACATACATTTCCTTATCACTTAAAATATAAACACACAAAACACCCTCTTGTTAACTTGCAGCATCTAAACAAGTATAGGTATTTGGCAACCTTGGAAGCAAGCATACGTCTCATTCTCCCCCAGTCCAGTATAATCAGGGCAAAGCCACCCTGCAGATCCGTAAAGCCCATGAAGTCGTACTGGAAAGATAAATTGGAGCAAAGGTGAACGAGATGGTTTGTCCCTGGCCTGATCCCTAGTTGCTTTAATCCCCTGGGCCAACACAAGATAGTAGCCGTGGAGGTGACGGACCCAAGAAAGGGAGACATGCCTGTGTTTCCTTCACTTGCAGTCAGTGAACACAGGTGCTACAATAGCCAGTGTGGTGGTGCAGTCATCTTGGAAGAGTTGCAAGTGTAGGGTTCAGTGGGAATCAGAAACCCTAATCTTGTGGCAGGAAGATTCTCAATGAATTAGATGGGTCCTGTGTTTAGATTCTGCTCAGAATCCCAGAGTTGTATAAACTGGACTGAAAAATGTAGCTCTAGTCCAAGGATAATATAGAAAGGATAAGATGAAAATGGAGCTGAGAGTCAATTCCTTATTTGTGGGTGGGAGGGGAGGTATCTATTTTCACTCAAGAAAAAAAAAAAAAGAAAATTCATTGTTTTAACAGATCCTTAACATTCTCCAGATTAGCCTTCAGAGTCCTCTGCCTGTCTCAAAGGAAAACTCTGCCTGTGCTTTAGAGAATGCTCTCTCTGTGGGGCGTTGGGCAATTACATTCCCAGTAGCAGCAGGTTTCTTAATAGGAATGGGCTTGTATTATTGCTGCTGGCGGATGAGGCCAATCATAGCAGGGGCCTGGGCGGGTGGCCTTTGGAGGTGGGGGGTAGGAGGAAAGGAAAGTTACTTTTATATTCCATTTAAATATTATACCATCAGAGTATTTGAAGGATGAATTTCTTTTAAAGTAAAAATTAGTAAATGTGTGTTAGACTGTAAACAGATAACTTAAAATATATGGCCTAGTGTAGCACTCTTACATCTTGAAAATTATTAGAGGTAGTAGACTGCAACTTGGAGTGGTAGGGCAATGTTTGTTTGCTCTAGACATTGATCTTTGTCAGCAGTAGTTTATGGGTCATATTCACATTATTAGGTCCACAGTGTGGGAGATGGCGTTCCAGGCAGGGGATGGGAGGAGGGGCAGTGAGTTCTTGTCCCAGATTTTCTACTGATGATTTCCTGACACCTGTAGGTGTCTTAACATCTCTGAGCCTTGATTTACTCATTTGCATTAAGAAGGAATTGTTTTTCAACCTATCTTGAGGGATGGATCCTAAAAAGAATTTGGTAAAGCTGTGAATTCCTCACCCTTGTTGAGTGGTTCACAGGTTCCTAAAGCCCAGTAGGACTCCAAGGTTAAGAGCTTTCCAAAACTATGGCATCAAATACAAATCACATATTTGAACCCAAAACAATTTCATTAATTGTTTATTTGTAACCTGCTGTCTTAAAATTGCACTTCCAACTAGATTTTCCATTTGTTATTAGTGAGACTGATTGTTTCATGAATCAGGCAGAAGGAATGATTCCCAATTACCTGAGGGTCCCAGGGGGCTGATTTCTAGGGAAGTTCATTACATATACAATAGGTATGTTACAAACATAATTAAATGGAGGGTGGTGTGCTGGTCCCTAAAGTTGGGTCTCCACATCTAACTACTGGTTAGTATCAGCCATAACCAAAATTATCTTGTTTACACATTGTCCAACAAGTTAATTGTTTAACAAAGAGTTTACAAATTGATTATAGATTGATTAATGGCCATTGACAAACACAATGTTCTTGAATTTCACTCAATCAGCATTTTTATAAGATTTACCCCCTGTGACAAAAGGATAATGATTTACTTAAAAAAACTAAACAAAACACTAACCTCTAGAGTTAGAGCATAAACAAAGAAAATTGCAAAGCTGGCCAATTAATGTTGCAGTGAAATAGGTAAGACCCAGGGCTTAAAAGTCATGGGGATCTGGGTTCAAATCTCTTACTAGATCTGTAACCTTGGACAATCTCTAAGCCTCTCTTTCCTCATCTGTGAAATGAGATAACAACAGTAAACAACTCAGAGCACTGTGGTGAAGATTAAATGAGGTAATACAATGACGTGCTTATCACAGTGATTGCTAGCAATCTAGTTACTATTATTTTTATTATTTTTATTATATCTGCAATAATGAAAAAACTACATTGACACATTGAAATCATTCAGCAAACAATTGTTCATTATCTGCTGTAAGCTATGCCCCTAAGAGATTGTAGATATAGCACTATTTCTGCTCCCAGGAATACACACTGAACTGAAATGATTTGCTTGCGCTGCACCATGATCTCTTCTGCATGACAGTGAGGCACCATGTCTTATTGGGCTTTTATCCTTAGTTCAGTAAACAACTCTGCAACAACCTCTTGCCAGTCACTGTGAGCGCCGTAGGGACAACATCCAAGCTTCTGTCCCAGCCTTTCATGAAAGGGTCCTTGCCTACCTCTCAAACATCTTTCCTCTCTTTTGTATATTAAGCTCCCTTCAAACTACTCTGTTATATGCAATGAATCCTCTAGTCTGTTCCATGTCTTCATGACTTGGTACCCGTGGCTTCCTTGGTTTATAACATCAATGACTTTCCTTTGTTAGTGATCAGATCTCTGTTGTGCACTTACTGTGTACTATGTTATGGGTTGAATTGTGTCTCCCAAAAAATATGTTGAAGTTCTAACTCCAAGAACCTCAGAATGTGACCTTATTTGGAAATAGGGTCTTCATAGAAGTAATCAGCTTAAAACGAGATCTTTAGGGTGGGCCTTTATCCAGTATGACTGGTGTGCTTCTAAAAGGGAGAAGTGTGGGCACAGGCACAGATGCTCACAGAGGGAAGGCGATGTAAAGGCTCACAGGAAGAGCGCCATGAGAAGGTGGAGGATTGCTGTGATGCATCTTTTAGCAAAGGAACACCTAGGGTTCCCAGAGCTAGCAAGAGGCCAGGAAGGAGTCTCTCCTCTAGGTTTTGGAGTCAACATGGCCCTGTGACATCTTGATTTCAGGTGTCTAGCCTCCAGAACTGTGAGACAATAAATTTCTTTTCTAAGCCACTCAGACTGTGATATTTTGTTACGGCAGCCCTGGGAAACAATTACATACCATATTCTAGAACCAGGTTGAAATACAGAATCATAAACTTTTAAAATAATAACATACTTTTGTAACTTCCTTTTCATGTGTGTGAATTAAGGATGACAAAATGGATATTCTTGGTTTCTGTCAAGGGCTGAACAAATAGAAAGGTGCACCAGTTTTCTAACAGCATTCCTAACTTTGTTTCTCTGTGTCACATTTTGGTAATTCTTATGATATTTCAAACTTTTCCATTATTATAATATTTTTTATGGTAACCCATGATTAGTGATCTTTGTTATTATTGTTATTGTTCTGGGACACCATAAACTGTACCCACATAAGACAGAGAACTTAATTGACAGATATGTGTGTTCTGACTATTTTGCCAACTGGCTGTTCCCCCATCTCTCTCCCTCTTCTTAGGCCTTCCTATTCCTTGAGTCACAACAATATTGAAATTAGACCAATTAAGAACTTGACAATGACCTCTAAGTGTTCAAGTGAAAGGAAGAGTCACAGGTCTCTTGCTTAAAATCATTGCTCGAAATTATTAAACTTAGTGAGGAAGACATATTGAAAGCCAGGCAGACCAAAAGGAAGGCCTCCTGTGCCAGTTAGCCAACTTGTGAATGCCAAGGAGGAGTTCTTGAAGGAATTAAAAATGTTACTCCAATGAACACACCAGTGATAAGAAAGCAAAACAGCCTTATTGCTAATATGAAGGAAGTTTTAGTGGTCTCAGTAGAAAATTAAACCAGTCCCAATTTTCCCTTAAGCCAAAGCCCAATCCAGAGCAAGGCCCTCACTCTCTTCAATTCTATGAAGGCTGAGGGAGGTGAGGAGGCTTCAAAAGAAAAGTTGGAAGCTGGTAAAGGTCAGCTTCTGAGATGTAAGGAAAGAGGCCGTCTCTGTAACATAGAAGTGCTGATGAAGCAGCAGGTGCTGATGTAGAAGATGTAGCAAATTGTCCAGAAGATCTAGCTAAGATCATTAACGAAGTTGGCCACACTGAGCCACCTTCAATTTTCAGTGTAAATGAAACAGCTTTCAATTTGGAAGAAGATGTCATCTAGGACTTTCACAGCTAAAGAAAAGTCAATGCTGGCTTCAAAGCTTTAAAAGATGGGCTAACTCTCTTTTAGGAGCTAATGCAGCTGATGACTTTAAGTGGAAGACAGTGCTCTTTGGTTGTTCCAAAAACCCCAGGGCGCTTAAGAATTATGGTAAATTTACTCTGCTTGTAAGTAGAACAACAAAGCCTGGATGGCACTACATATGTTTACAACATGGTGTACGGAATATTTTAAGCCCTGTTGAGACCCAATGCCTAGATGAAAAGACTGCTTTCAAAATATTACTGCTCATTGACAATGTACCTGGTCACCCAAGAGCTCAGATGGAGAACTGAAATGAGATTAATGTTGTTTTGTGCCTGCTAACACAGTACCTATTCTGTAGCCCATGGATCAAGGAGTAATTTTGACTTTCAAGTCTTATTACTTAAGAAATACATTTCATAAGGCTATAGTTGCCATAGATAGTGATCCCTCTGATAGATCTGGGCAAAGTAAATTGAAAACTTCCTGGAAAGGATTTTCCATTCTGGATGCCATTAAGAACCTTCATGTTTCCTAGGAAGAGGTCAAAATACCAACCTTAAAAGGAGTTTTGAAGAAGGTGATTCCAACCCTCATGGATGGCTTTGAGGTATTCAAGACTTCAGGAGAGGCAGTAACTGCAGATGTGGTAGAAATAGCAAGAGAACTATAATTATAAGTAGAGCTTGAAGATGCGACTGAATTGCTGCAATATCATAATAAAACTTGAACAGATGAGGAGTTTCTCCTAATGAATGATCAAAGAAAGTAGTTTCTTGAGATGGAATCCACTCCTGGTGAAGATGCAATGAAGGTTGTTGAAATGACAGCAAAGGATTTAGAGTATTATAAACACTTAGTTGATAAAGCAGTGGCAGGATTGAATCCAATTTCAAAAGAAGTTCTACTCTAGGTAAAATGCTGTCAAATAGCATCACCTGCTACAGAGAGGTAACTTGTGAAAGGAAGAGTCAGTTGACAGGGCCAACTTCATTATTGTCTTATTTTAAGAAATGGCCACAGCCTGATTAGTCAGCAGCCATCAACTTGGAGGAAGGCGCTCTACCAGCAAAAAGATTGCAACTCACTGAAGGCTCAGATGATAGTTAGAATTTTCAAGCAATAAAGTATTTTTAATTAAGATGTGTATATTGTTTTATTAGACATAATGCTGTTCACAACTTAATAGACTATAGTATAGTTTAAATACAACTTTTAACTTTTATATGCACTGGGAAACCAAAATATCATTGAACTTGCTTTATCATGATATTTGCTCTATTGTGATAGTCTTGAATTCACAATATCTCTGAGGTATGACTGTGATAATATTTTTCAAAGCAGTTTTTAATATAAGCTATATTTATGGAAGTGAGACATTGATGATGTTTTTCACAGGCAGTTCTTTTTACCTACCTGGCTTAAACAAGATATTAATATCTGACCTCTCATCATCTTTATGGTAAAATCCTTGGTCTCTTTGCTCCATTGACCATTTTACCCACTGGCCTTCGTCCTGTCTAGTTTAGTCATCATCAGGGTGGTTCTAGGACTGGAGACAGTAGTCACTTTCTCACTGCTTTCTAGAGAAATGTGCTTGGCAGCCAAGATACATATTATCAGCATGATCTACTGCTTTTGTAGTCATAATATAAAGATAATATCAATAGCAATAATCAGGACTTATTGAACATTCAGTATACGTCAGGCCAGCCTTAAGCTAAGTGCTTGAGAATCATATTCTCATTTAATTCTTGATCCTATGAAGTAGGTACTATTATTACATCCATTTTACAGATATAAAAACTGAGGCCCAAGATGTCTAATGAATGGTTATAACTTGGATTTAAATGGAGATCTCACTCCAGAGTGTGATTTAACTGTCATGCCACAGTACTAGTGAATAAAGGGAACTCATTCATTATTGTTACTCTTAGTCGGCTGTCAAACTAGGCCTAAGACTTCTAAGTTCTTACCCTTATAGATCAAGTTTTGCATTGTGATGGTGTGGGCACAGGCTTGCTTCTTCTCTGCTAATCTCCCAAGTGAGGAGCAGAGAAAGCCCCTCCTGTTCAGGGCACTGGGCTCTGCTGTTAAGCCTGGGATTGAGACAGCAGAAGAGGGGATAAGGTGTCCTTCTAGCAGCTTCACTTTGGTCTCTGCTCTGGCCCCGCAGTGTGACATCCCTTTCAAAATAGAATGAGAGTTTCCACCTGATTTCACTCTCACTGGCAATCAGTTATGCCAAGGAGCCATTTCTCTCAAAGGTCGTGCAAAGGAACCTTAAACCATGTGCAGTAGGCTCATGTCTAAATTATTTACTTGGTTTATGTTGTCTTGTATTAATGACCTTGCTTGTTAAAAATACCATACAATGGCACATAGGGTGGTATGCTGTTAAGGATCAACTCATGCTAATTAGCCACCTTTGTTTGATTTATCAACATGGTTCAGAACTGGGGCAAATGTCAACCCAGTTTAAAATGTTTGTATTTTCCTCTTGGCATTTGCATTTTTAAGCCTTTGCTTATTTGCTCCAGGTTCTTACCTCTCTTCTTGCATTTTCTTGATAACTTTTCATCTGTCTTTCTTGATACTTTCTTGTCATTTAGTCTGGTCATATTTATGTACATTTTGTACATAACATTTCTGTATATTTTATCCTCAGCAATCTAGGAAGAAACTATACTGGCCAGGTCACATTTTGTTCCACAGTACCTGTCCAACATAGCTTTACTTTAAAAGGCAAATAATATGATGTCAGAATATGCAGTCCAGGATGACAGGATGTTAACAGTTCCCTACTTGGATTCCTCAAAGATGCCTTCCCCTGTGTTCCTCATTTCCATGTGTGAAGAGAACCCCAGGAAGCAAGAAGAGTACCTCCGAGGTCTAATACATGAGGTCTAATGCACTAACTGCAGCATGAGCTGGTTAATGAGTAGCTAGCGCTGGTCTAGCTGGGTTACAGGAAATGGGCTGCAGGAAAGGTATGTTCTGACAGAAGTGGTAAGGCCTGGGGCATCACTGTCAGCAGTGTGTCGGAATTGCTGATAATGTAGATAGGCGGCAGGGGGTGGGGGTGGGGATGGGGTGGGGGTGGGAATTGGAGAAACACAGAGGGAGGCAAGGGCTTGCCACCTGACCTCTTCATGCAGCCAAGAGTGGGTGCAGGTTCCAGGAGCCCAACATGTGCTGCCTTTCATTTCCTTTCTCCTGTGTGACACCATTAGCATAGTATCCTTGGAATTTGACACCCTGCTTCACAATGCAGCTGTGGGAGGAAAAAAATCTGCCTTAATAGGGTTTACCCACTGCCTTGAATAGCTGGAAGTGTGGCCTGGAGTTATCTGGAGCCAAATGCTGTCTTTGGCAGCTGAGTAAAGTCAAGACTCCCTTAGATGTCTTGTTTTTTGCTTTGTACCTGAACCAGGTAAATAGGATTGTTATTTGGAGATTTATTTCTAAGGTAATGGAGGGCTGTGTTTGAAAACTCAGGTGCCTCCTCAGGGCTGTGTTTTAAGTATTTATTACAATTAACTCTCCTGTCAAACATATACAATATTTATAACGCCTATGGAATGAAAATTCTTCTTATTTGTTAAGGTGTTAAATAAGACATATGTTCCATTTGTAAATATTAAAGGAAAAGCCCAGGTCAGGTTTGGAGTTGAATCTGATTCTGTTTGATAATTTGCAGTTCTTGCTGGGGTAAGAGATTCAGCATAGAAATAATTAAACAGATCTTTCCCCCCAAAATATCAGTGCTACTCCCTAGATTATGGCAGACCCAGGATAACTTACACAGTGCAATGCATAAAGCTTGCTAATGGTTATTCACTTAGATGTGCAGAATACAAAAGGCTCTAGGTTAAAGCAATGGCTATGAATCATTTATGAGATATTATCTACTGAGATGGATTGGATCCATCTGTTATAGCTTGAGAGTGCTTTGTTGTTGTTTATATAACTTCATTTAATTTTGTTTACAGTATTCAAAATGAAAGAAGGATTAGGGCAGATAAGCAAGGGATTTTTCAACTCACAGAGAACTGGAATTAGCAGTTTTCTGTATAAAAGTCAAGTGTTATCCATGTGCCCTGGAGGAAGCACAAAACAATAAAGGCCTAAAGAACAAGAGCATGAAGCGTAAGTCTGAATTTGTGCATTGATACTCCAAGGAGTCAAAGTTTGTCTGCTTTTGATTTTTCATTGAGCCCATCTGGGAGTTGTTATTTTCCTTCCCCTGAGGAGACATAGTCTTATTGTATGAGATGTACCATGGGAACTGGGAAATCTAAAAATCATGTAAGTAAAAAAACATTTCTGAGTCTAACACTAAATCCATTAATTGAAAGATTAGGGCTGACCACTACCTGGTCTGAAATGACCTTCCGGGTGAAGTTCAGAATATCTACTTAAAGCAAGTTGGATACTGTTGGATTTTCCCCCAACACTCAAAGAGGAGGGGAGAGTGCCTAAGAGAATGGAGGCTGCTGGCACACGTGCACCCGTTGGGACTGATGATGAACGTGCCAAAGGCTGAAGAGTTTATTTGTTCTCATGTGAATTATCCTTAAACATTCATCACCTCTTCAAATAATTTGTAATTACTTTAGGTCAGAGACCTTCTTATATTTCTCTTTATCCTTCGTAGGGTTGGCTGGACATATAATAAATTCTCTGTATTAGTAGTGCTGTCTTTGAAAAATGGCAACTTAAAATGACCTATTTCTTTAAATTATTTGTGGAATGTCTGGAAGAAGTTATTTATTGGATACTTTTTGAGATTTGTTCTGTTGATTAGCACACAATGGGGCCCAGACAGTTCTAGTCTTCTCTCTATCTTTCCATGGCCTCATATTTACATCGTAAGTAATCATTTCATTATATGAATGTGAAAGAAGGAGTATGGATAGATTATAGCAGATGCATCACACAAATGGAAAAAGAGCCTACAATGCATGTTTAACTATCTCTTCTCTACATTTAACAATTGGTGTCTGAAAGGTCTATAGCCTGTAGGTATCATATCAGGAGTAGAAATGTATCTGAAGGTATGGATGCCACCTTTTACAGAAGAAAACACAACAGACAGCTGTGCATTTGAGATTAAGAAAGAGGCATATGCAATTTATCCCGAAGCAGTTGCTGAGAAATCAACATAAGTCCTGAGGAATTGGGGAATGATAAGAGCTCAAGTGTGGAATTCAAAAGCAGTGGATACACCACAGGGGACTGAGGGCTAAACTGGTTGGAGAATGCTCTCTGTCTCTCTGTTAAGAGGTAGGCACTTGACTTCATAGTATCCCACATGGGAGGAAAAGCATGTGATAAAAATATCAAGAAAGTCAGGAGGATATGTGGTGGAGGATAAAAAGTTTGAGTCTATAGGATCAGAAATCAACAAAGAAGGCAAGAGTGATCGAGTCAGGGGATGAGTTTAATGAGGAGATGGGGCAAAGAAACAGCTGGTTTGAGGTGCAAAGTTCACGTGTTTCTATCACAGCTCCAAAATTGCAGATTAGCAAAGGAATCTAAATCTGAAACCATCTCATGACTGCCTTTTTTTGGGAATGGGACTGTAAACTTGAGCCCTTGAACAGTTGTATCTATGTTTTGAACTTTTTCAGTAAGAGAAATTTGACCTCAACATCACTCTCAGGAATGGTGAATATTTATTTAGAAAATTACTTCTCCATCTGCTGCTGGGTGGACTGCACTCAGGTATTCTGCCATGTTTTCCTATGTGGTAGATATAAATGTGTGATGTAGGAGAGGAAATGATGCCTAATGAATTTAAATAAATAAAAAGCTTTTATCTGAATACTGATGGATCTAAGTAGATTAAAAAGACAAAATTTTTACCTTCAAAAATCTTGTCCTGTACAGAGTGATGTGAGAAATGCACATGCATTCTATAACTAGAGGTAGAAAGTGATCCCATTTCATGAAAAGTATTAAGAGAACCCTGAAAGGGAGCAAATTCACTTAAGGTAATAACATGGAATATGCAGTCCTAAAACCAAGGTTCAAACCCCTACATGAATAATTACAAATCACTGTTGTGGGGTGACCTCTGGAAGAAATTTTGAATGAGAGCTTCTCAAAATTCTGAAACTCTACTCTCCCCTTGGTAAGAACACGGTTTTTACAGGAGCCTCTCTGGCATGGAGGTATCTATTTGGGAAAGGGAGATTTCCAGCTTGCACTGCTTAAAAACTCAAGGAAGGAGTGAACCGTCGGGATGCTGAAAACACTGAGGTAAATTTGTAAATGATAGTGAGGCATGTTGGCCTCTCTGAAGTTGTAGGTTTTTGATGAGTAAGTTATTTGCCTTTTGATGGTGGTGGTGAAGCTTGTGACATGTGTTCCATTCAGTTTTCAGGACTATTTTGAGAATAGGCAGATCTTTATTTGGGGTAAATGAGAATATATGTCCTTGAAGGTTAAAAGAAACAGGAAGACTGCTTTTTTGCTGCTTTGATATTAATTAAATGACAACTTTCTCTAACAGGGATGTGTTTCTTCTTCGGTCTTTTTAAAAAACCTTCAGCAGTGCTGAGAGAAGTGAGTACAGGTCCCCCTGTGATTGTCATTTAGGTGATGTCTTTTCTCAGAAAACTCTAGACCTCCTCTGCTAGTGCTCCACACAATGAATGCCTTAGTCAGTCTTCTGACATGAGGCTTTGGGACCCATGTCAAATTGCATGGTAACCTAAAAGGGTATATCAAGATGCATTCAGCTGTAAGAGTCAAAAGGCCATCTAGCCATGGTTTCAAACAAAGGATCTGTATTATATTACAAGGGTTTGGAATTTCGGTCACTGAAACTTGGTTCATCTGCTCAGAGATACTATAAAGTCTTTCCTTACCTTTCTGGATTATCATCCTCATGATATTGGCTTTTTATTTTTATAAGTCTTCTCCTGGTTGCAAAATAGTGGCCATAACTTCATGCATTTAGTTCTCATGCTATGTCAAAGCCAAGAAACCAAGCAGTGACAGCCAAAAGGATTCCTCTTAACAGAAGGCCCCTATCCCTCATACTGGTAGAATTAGCCACATGCAAGGGATCCGGGAAGTTGAGGATATGGAAGAAAAAAATGGTTTAGAACAATCATGATTCATCCAACAAACTGGGATACTGTTATCACAAGGGAGAATGGCTAATGGGTAACCTCTAAGAGGGACAATTTGTTGTCCTTTATTCAATGGCAGGGAATTTTTTTAATGACACTAGTCTTAGGAAATGAACACAAGATAGGTGAGAATGATGCTATGCTGCCAGTGTCTCTGAGGGACCATGGACATCGGGTGTGGGAATGAGGGGATGTATAGACAGAAAAGAGAGAATGCAGAAATCAAGACTGAAGTGGTTAAATTCAGTGTTCTTTCGGGGTCCCTTCTTGTTCTCACCCTATAGTTCAACAAAGTTGAGGGGCGCTAAGTATTCTTCTTCTACTTTCTCATTTTGCCAGCACCTTGTAAACGATAAATTTGAGATCTATATAGTTATTTAGGAGTAATCAGTAGACCGGTTCTGCTTTATAGCTCATTTTAGGCTCCTGTTTCTTCTAAGGGTATGTTCTTAGAAGAATATATCCTTTGTATTTTGTTGATATCTTAGTAGCCAAGAAAACTAGAAAGTATTGTTTCAGGCTGTCTCTTCTTAAACATGTGGGGCTTCACGTTTCGTATGTCCAGGAACTCCAGATTCTAGCCAGCCAGCTATGCTCTGAAGACCCTCCCTAGAGAGAGTGGAATGGTCTGATTTTAGGGTACTCATCTACTTTGCCTAATTTCTGTTGGGGACAACCAAATTGTATGTCAAGAAATGTGTGCCAAGGTCAGATCATCTTACTTCTGTTTCTTTCTCTGTTCAGTGGGACATCTTGCTGTAATTACTTCAAGGAGTTTTATGAGAAGAAAATGAGATAATGTATGAGACAGTTCCTTTGAAAAGCTGTATGGATGGCATAACGAGCAGATTGCTGATGATGATTCAGAGTGTCTGCAGAACTGGGCAGTGATGGGTTTGAGGACCCACTTTCTATTAGTGTACTTTCAATGTTGTCTGTAAGATAAATTCTAGCCGAAATAAGCAGGTGAAGAGAGGCAACAAAGGGCCAGGTAGTTTATTTAAACGCGAATTCCTGGGTGATGTTCCACAGTTTGGCTATCACAGGCGGGGGAAGTCACACTCAGCAGGGCAGGCAGTGAGTTTTTAAAGAAGGTAGGGGGAGGCAGAGCTTAGATTTACAGCGGTGCGAGGATTGGCTATCCTAAGGCACATTTTTCAGGTTGGGAGGGGGCAGCAGCCGGGAACTTCAGCACGTCATCAGTATCTGACGTGCTCACCCCTTTCCCCAGTGCCTTCAACTTTACATTGTCCAACTCTATTTTGTTTTTTTAGCTTTCATTTTCCCCTGACCAGTTTGTTCTCAAATGCTTCCCCTCTTCTCCAGGTTCTTTGAACACTGGAAAAAGCTATGTGAACAATCTTCATTCACTTCTGATTTTTCATAAGGACTTTTTACTATTAGCAATTTCTCATGCAGTCAAGGGAGAGTATCAGTGATACCATCTGATGCAAAAGCATGGTGAGGAAGGTTAAGTAACTGCTATGTGATAAAACCGTGATCTTGGAGGCGAAGGACTTACATCCTAAAAATGAGCAAGGCAGGTTGGTAGATATTTAAATGCTCTCCTTAAGAGGTATACTGGGAACACTGAACACTGCCCTGGAGCAGGAGTCGCCAGGCATGGGGAGAGTGCTATCTCCATAACAATGTTCTGTTTGTGACTCAGCAAATCACAGGGCCCCATGATTCTCAGCTTCCTCATATGCAAGATGGGGCTGTCTCAGAGTGCTAAGAACCAGAAGAGAATGCATTAAACCAGGTGATCTCTAAGACCTCACCCTTCCAAACTAAAGACTCACAGACTTCCCATTGTCCTTATCCTTGTGACTATGACCCTTGTTTGAATCATTTCTGGAGGAAATGATATTTGAAGGAGCCTTAGAAATTAACTGTTTAACCTCTTCTAGGAAGTATTCATGGTCATAGAGACTGCAGCAAAAAGTCTGGGCTTTGAACTGAGGACTTCTGACTTCATATCCATTGTGCTTTCCATTGCACAAGACTAGGGAATCTTTTTCAAAGGAGAAATCTCTGAACATGAACACTTTTGTTTTATAGAACATATGTAAATTTTGTAAATTGCCCTCTAGCAAAGCTAGTACAGAAATGGAAAGGAAAATCGCCATATGTGTGATGGTATGTGTGAATGTATGCATTGGAAAGGTCATTTGAAAGGGCATGCCAATGTTCAATAATATGAGAAAAAATACGTAAATTGTAGCACATCCACTTAATAGAATATTATGCAGCTTTTAAAGATGATATTTGTAAAGATTATTTAGCAAAATGGAAAATGCTATTTTATAATTTTGAATGAAAAATAAGATTTTATAAATGCCTAATTACAACTATGTTAAATATGTATCAGAAATACTGCAGAGCAATATATCAACATTCTAATAGTATGATGGGATTATGGATAATATTTTTTTCCTTTTTCTGAAGCATAGTTTTATATTTATCATACATTTTTTAAGTCAGTTTTGTAATTTTCACCTTTATTTTATTAAGGTATCATTGATATACAATCTTATAAAGGTTTCACATGAGCAACATTGTGGTTATTTCATTGACCCATATTATCAAGTCCCCCCCACACCCCATTGCAGTCACTGTCCATCAGCATAGTAAGATGTTTTAGAGTCACTACTTGTCTTCTCTGTGCTATACTGCCTTCCCTGTGACACCCCCACGTTATGTGTGCTAATCCTATGCCCCTTAATCCCCTTCTCCTTCCCTCCCCACTCACCTTCTCCACGCACTTCCTTTTGGTAACCAATAGTCCCTTCTTGGAGTCTGTGAGTCTCCTGTTATTTTGTTCCTTCAGTTTTGCTTCATTGTTATACTACACAAATGAGTGAAATCATTTGATACTTGTCTTTCTCCATCTGGCTTATTTCACTGAGCATTAATACCCTCTAGCTCCATCCATGTTGTTGCAAATGGTAGGATTTGTTTTCTTATGGCTGAATAATATTCTGTTGTGTATATGTACCACATTTCTTTATCCATTCAACAACTGATGGACACTTGGATTGCTTCCACATCTTGGCTATTGTAAATAGTGCTGCAATAAACATAGGGGTGCATATAACTTTTTGAATCTGGAATCCTGTTTTCTTTGGGTAAATTCCTAGGAGTGGAATTCCTGGGTTAAATGGTATTTCTATTTTTAGTTTTTTGAGGAACCTCCATATTGCTTTCCACAATGGTTGAACTAATTTACATTCCCACCAGCAGTGTCGGAGGGCTCCTCTTTCTCCGTGTCCTCCTTGGCATTTGTTGTTCCTTGTCTTTTCAATGTTGGCCATCCTAACTGGTGTGAGGTGATATCTCATTGTGGTTTTAATTTGCATTTCCCTGATGATTAGCGATGTGGAGCATCTTTTCATGTGCCTGTTGGCCACCTGAATTTCTTCTTTGGAGAAGTGTCTGTTCGGATTCTCTGCTCATTTATTAATTGGGTTATTGGCTTTTTGGGTGTTGAGGCGAGTGAATTCTTTATGTATTTTGGATATTAATCCATTATTGGATATGTCATTTATGAATATATTCTCCCATTCTGTAGGATGCCTTTCTGTTCTGCTGTTGGTGTCCTTTACTGTACAGAAGTTTTTAGTTTGATATAGTCCCATGTGTTCATTTTTGCTTTTGTTTCCCTTGCCCAAGGAGATATGTTCAGGAAAAAATTGCTCATGTTTATATTCAAGAGATTTTTGCCTATGTTTTCTTCTAAGAGGTTATGGTTACATGACTTACATTTAGGTCTTTGATCTATTTTGATTTTTCTTTTGTGTTGGAGTTAGACAATGATCCAGTTTCTTTCTCTTACATGTAGCTGTACAGTTTTGCCAACACCAGTTATTGAGGAGGCTGTCATTTCCCCATTGTATGTCCTTGGCTCCTTTATTGTATATTAATTGGCCATATATGTTTGTGTTTATATCAGGGCTCTCTATTCTGTTCCATTGATCTATGGTCTGTTCTTGTGCTAGTACCAAATTGTTTTGATGACTGTGGCTTTGTAGTAGAGCTTGAAGTTGGGAAGCATAATCCCCCAGCTTTATTATTCCTTCTCAGGATTGCTTTGGCTATTTGGAGTCTTTTGTTCCATATGAATTTTAGAACTATTTGTTCCACTTCGTTGAAGAATGCTGTTGGAATTTTGATAGGGATTGCATTGAATCTATAGATTGCCTTAGGCAGGATGGCCATTTTGACAATGTTAATTCTTCCTATCCATGAGCACGGGATGTATTTCCTTTCATTGGTGTCTTCTTTAATTTCTCTTGTGAGTTTTGTAGTTTTTTTAAGGGAAAAATCAATGCTACTAAACAGGCAGCTTTTTCAGTCAGGGTTCCAGCAGAAGGCAGATGGCATATGGAAACTAGAATCATTTGAGGCGGGTTTAAGGAAGGAACTGTGTTCAGTGGTATATGTTAGTTAGTGATGTGCACTGGGGCTGATGACATGGGACTGGAAGGCCACATTAAAAAATATTTGAAGAGTGCTGCCATGAAAGAAGTGGTGCTATTTCGTGGATGGATGAAATCAGCAGAGATGGCATCACAGGGAGGAACCAAGGGAATAAGTATGCCAACCTCTCTGTCTTCCCTCTCACTGATATCTTGCCAGGAGTTCCCATTAACCAAGCCCAACTAGAAGCTACAGGGCATGGGAGCCCCTTGATGTAGTCCACACAGTTTACCCAGGGCAGAGAGGTGAGTGCAGAATGTGTAAACTTAGCATAGCAAGACACACAAGAGGAGGGCTTGCCTAGCCTACTAGATTGTCACAGGGTTGACCTCAAAGCTCAGATCATAACCTCATTATCCCAAAAGAGATGACCATAAGGGACTTCTGGCTCAGAATCTCTTGACTGATAGCCCATAGATGGATGTATTTATAGACCATTTCTAGAACCTCTGATATATGTGAACTACCCTCAAAAACTGGACACACAAAGTAGTCATGGCTTGGTTCCTTTAGGATGGGACAGTAATCAGAGAGACATGAAGATATGGGGAACAGTCAAGATTGCAGAATCACTGACATGTTTGAGGTGTTTGGTGCTATGGAAGGAGATGAGGTAGTTCTGAAGGAGTGAAAAGGAGATGAGAACAGACTCCTGTGGAATCCCAAGTTTTCAAGGACTAGTTAGTATTTACTATTTAGTCAATAGTTAATATTTAGATAGTTTAACTTGTGAAAAGTCATACTAGCTGGTGGGGAAGCTAACCAAAGATATGAATTGGGTTGGTTTGGATTCTAGAAACTGCCTTTCAGGAGACAAGAAAAGAAGGGGGAATGGCATGTTGTAAAAGTCCATGAGAAAAGGAAGCCTTGAGACAGGGGAAGGGAATGTTAGGTGGTCAGCAAGTTTGAGTATGGCAGAGGTCAGTCAAGAAGGATGATGGCTGAAAAGAAGTCAGTTTAATATGATAATCTCCCAATCTGTTTTTAAATAGTTACTGTAACATGACTAGGTCTAACACATGTTTTTGGTGTATTTGCTTTTTGTTTGTTTTTATCCCAAGCCTAGAATTTGAGCTCCACAGATGCTATATTAAAATTTTATTATTTTTATTTTGAGTACAGTTTCAAGTTTCTATGGCAAACTTGGTTCTTTTCAGCTGTCCTTGGACTTTTTGTGTGAAAAGTTTCATCTCTGATAAAGCTTGATAAGTGAAATGTTGGCTTTATGAATGTGTCTATTGTTTAAGGTTACAGATACAGTTTTGTTGTTTATGATGGAATGAGACCCAAGCTGCTGAGAATCACTCCATTCACATATGTAGATAGGAAACAGCATGTGTATTAACAAACGGCTTGGAATAGGAGTTACATCTCATACTCCGAAACATTTGACTTGGGTGCCATCAGGCATTAAGCTGTTACCACATTAGAGTGCAGTAAAAAGGCAAATTTAGGAAATTCCTGAAAATATGATTTCTCCTATGATCTGATGATGGTACAGTAAATTCTTAGTTTCAGAGTATAGATGCCATTTCAAGTTAGGTATATGCAATTTAAATTAAAGATGCTCAGATGTTAGCTGGCTGCCACAGCATATTGGCAACAGCATGTGTTTGAACTAGAGCAGATAATTCAAATGGCTCGTTATCCACTTACATTCTAATCATCTGTGAGGTGGCTTCACTCCGGGCAGACTCAGCATGCAATCAGGGGAGGCTTTATAACTTCTGAACTGACAGAAAGGGAAAAGGAGTTGTTCTGGCTGCTGTTAATCAGCCAGTCCCACCCAATTTCTGGCCTGCTGTAGTCCTCTCTCTTTATCAGAAAAACCCAACTCTTCTTTGGGCTTTAATTCTAATGTTTAGTAAGAAATTGGATCCTAAGACTATTTCCAGGCTAGGTGTTTCAATTACTAGTGCTGCATAACAAGTCACCCCAAAATTTAATGGCCTATGGATAACAGTCATTTTACCATTTTTTCATGGTTCTGATAGATTGGGCTGATTTAAATCATTCTTTCTTGGGGTGTCTCATGTGTTTAGAGTCAGATGGTAGGGGGAACTGGAGATATCTTGAGGGTTCCTCATTCACATGTCTGGTGGTTGCTTCTGTCAGCCAGGCTGTTGGCTGGAACACATACCTGTGCATCTCCATGTGGTTCCTTGGCTTCCTAATAGCCTAGTTCCAAGTGTTAAGTGTCGCAGGAGGACCAGGAAGAAGTTGTCTCACCCTTTATGACCTAGCCTTGGGAGTCACAGATTATCACTTCCATGGGAGATTCAGGCCTGCCCAGATTTAAGGGGAAGGAACACAGGCTCACCTTTTGAGGAGGAATGTCAATGTCACACTATAAGAAGAACTGTGGAATCAGAGATCATGTGGTACTATCTTGGGATATATAATCTGCCTCACTAGGGACTTTTCCATAGATATATCCCTGTGAAGCTACAAAGCCATTTTCCCATTTCCCATTTTAGATCCCTCTTTACTTTCAACAAACTGTTCTTTTTTAACCTGTAGATTCCCTGGGGATCCAGAATTCCATGTTGTCCTGCGCTTACAGGTTGGTACACCCCAGCAGTGACCCATGATCAAGACCTTTTGTCTAGGCATCCCCTCGCTAAAGGGACCAGAGTCTATTCTCTTTCCTTAGGAATGGCTGGAATGTGGTTGCCTATAGCAATCTTCCTCCTGTATAACATATGTGGCCTACTTTAATGAGAAGAAAAAAGAGTTTCATAGCCATCATGTTCCATTTTAGAGGTTGCTTAGTCATGTGAGCCCGAAGGAGCTCTGAGAGCTTATATTAGATAGGCCAGCTAGCCTTTTGTGGAAGAAGTTGGCCTATGTGGGATATTGCAGGAGCATCCTGGCCTGCTTTTACAATCCAATAAACTTGCATTAGTACTGAGTTTTGCCCCAGGAACTGTGCTGGGTGCTAAGAACACATAGATGAGTGAGATACAGATTCTATACCAAAGTTGCTTACAAGGGGCATCAGTGGCCAGAATCCCACAGGAACTACTGTTTTGAGTTAAGCATTAACAGCCTGTGATTAAGTGGAAACCCATTATCTTTAAAGAGATATCATGTTAAGCCATTTCTCTTTGTCGACCCTTGGTGTGGATTCTATGACCCAGTAGACATCAAGACCCTGAGGAAATTAAATATGAAATGCATAAGCTTTGATAGGAGAAAGGGGAGTTAAGAAGATGTCCTAGCTCGGTGGAAGGAAGGAATGAAATGAGCTGTTGAGAGAGCCCATAGATAAACTTTTTTTGCCATATAGTTTTTGGTAACATATGAGAGGCAATAGACCATGTGGGTTAACTTCATGGACTCTGGGGCCAGACTGCCTTGCTTTGCATCCTGTTTCTGCTGCTTTCTAATTATTTGGCCTTTGTTAAGTTACTCTTCTGTGCCTCATTTTCAACATTTGTAATGTAGGGACAGTAAATATATCATGGAGTGGCATATTGGTTAAACGCTTTGCCCAGTGCCAGAATATAGAAGATACTCTTCTTAGATTGATAAATAAGCAAAGAGATTACTTTGTCTTAGATATTTTGTACTCTGTTGTCAAATTAACTAGAGAATTGGCATATTCCCACACTGGTGATGTTAGCAAGTACTATTTTTTTTTGTAGAACCATTTCCCTTTTCTTTTCTATTTACAGCATAACTCAGTATAACTCTTTATCACCTTGTGGTCATATATTTGGAGAGTTTGATTCTTTTTTTTCTAGATTTTTCTTCTTCAAACTTTAATATAATTGGAAAATTGTGAGGGGTGCAATAGGCTTTCTGTTCTGGGAACTCATCAATTTAATGTGATTCCATTTGACAGGTTTATATTCTTCTGTTCTTCTCTCCTCTGCCAGTTAACCTATCTGCAAGGTGAAATTCTTGAACAAATTGTCTACCCAAAGCACTGCTCTGTAAAATAGATGATGTGCCTGGAGTAGACGTATACTGTTGAGTCATAAGAATGGTCAAGGTTGGAGAGGACAATGGAAGTTAGAAGGATAATATAATAGAGGAAACTGGGGAAAATGTTTGGGTGATCTTTACAGAGAAATCTCAAAATTATTTAGCCTACTTTTGTTGTGCCTTCTCTTTGAGGTTTAGGTCATGTTTTTGCCATGAGAGTTTAACCCTGCCCCATCCTTCTGCTTGGAATCTTGGAAAGATGGAAAATCCATTTGCTTCTCATATTGTAGAAGACCTCCTTCTTAAAGGCCAGACTGGACATGTAGTTCTCAGCCTTTTTTGGGCTTCAGAATCACTTGTGGAGCTTTAAAAACTTTCCCAAGTGCTTATGACTTCCTGAAATTCTGATTCATTAGATCTAGAATGGGGCCTGGGTTTTTTTTTTTTTTTAAATACCTCACTGGATGTTCAAAATCAAGGAAGCAGGCACATTAAGGTAAAGAGCAATTAATCAATATAATATAAACTTAATAATATATATCAATACAGATTCTGGCATTTCTCATCCATTTGGTTACATGATTATCATACTTCAGATTTTGCAAACATGTTTATTTGATAACATGTGTGTTAATTTGGCTTTATTGCTATTTTCAGACTGAAGTTTATGCAGCTGGAGACCTTGTCCAAAGCAATGGAGGGTTATTTCTAAATTATGGCTTAGATTCAGAAAGGTAGAAGAACTTCTTTAGCATCATTATAACTTGCTGGTGGACCAAAGAAATTCAAAGGATGAACAGAAAACATCCTTACACCTTAATTAAAAAGAAATCCTTCTGGATCCGAGAAATAAGAAAATATAACTAACATCCTGGAAAGTATGAGAAAATGTTCAGTGATGTCTGCCAAAACCTTTCCTTGCATTATTCCAGTTGTGGTACCAAAGGCCAGACACAACTTGTTTTGTGGTAGGAGATGTGTCTGATTTAGACAATAGAAGATTATAATAGAATACTGAGAATTCTCCTAGTCAATAGAAGACCCAATCTCTCAAGGTATTTGCAATGCAACAGAATGTTTTCCTCCAAGGTTTTGACTTGACACTTACACAGTGCTTGCCATTGTTTCTTTTCTTCTCCAACTCTCTCTCTCCCCTTTTAGTTCCCTTGCTTGGCTGTTGACTATCTTAAAAGTTCTTTGCTTTATCACTGATGACTCATAAGGAAATAGAACAGAGGAAAAAGTTTTGATTCTGGTTAGGAAAATGATCACAGAGTAGATGCTTTAGCAAATAATATTGCGGTATTGCAAAAGATTCAGTTTTGTCTTCTGTCTACTCCCAATCTTAACTTGGGTGCCTTTCCCAGTGCGAAGGGAACTCAACATTCTGAAGTATTCAATGATAGTATGTCTGCTTGAATAAAGCAGAGGATTGTGCCTAATTTAATATTTCTCAGCATCATTTGTGTAAGATGAGGATGTTCCCTCCCATGTAGAGGATGGAAAGAAAGTAGTAGGCTATATTTCCCTCCAGATCAGGCCAGCCAGGGTTCTTGGTTCCAGGTAGAGTTAGCTGTGTCCGTGACTTGGTTATTCCTCATGCCTCTGTCTGGGAACAACTCTGTCCTTAGCATCTTCTCCAAACCCAATGGTCTACTGAGTCAAGAACATTTCCTCCATTTTTTGACTACTTCTATATTCCTTTCCGGGAGTGAAGCTGGAAGAGGACTAGGAATTATTACTAGCTTTCTAACCTTTATTTAAATGGCTCTTGAGTGATGGTCTGATTTTCTCCCCAAACCACAAAAAAATGAGATTACTTCTTAGCTCCTTGCTCCTTGTCTGCTGAATTCAGTTCTAATGAAGTTCTCTAATAAACAATTAACAAATTTTTATTGAATTAACTGTAATAGTGACCTTCAAATGAATTCCTTTGGTTCTCTTTGGTTTCTCTATTTCTCTAAATTCTTATCTCCTTGAGGATTGGGGCTGTGTCTTGTTCATATTTGTATGTTTTGTATACTATTCAAAGAAATGTATTATAATAGACACTTCACAAAGTCAGTTGCTTTGGGAGTCCTGATAGTTCTACAACTTGCTTCCTGATTATTTTTGTTTTAGGGAGGGTGTAGTAGTGGGGAAAAGAATAATGAAAGCAGTGGGAGGGGTGCTGCCATGAGAATTCATCCATAGGTTTCATTGGCAGTTTACATGGAGCTCCCTATTTTGGATTCACCTTGAGTGCAGATGGTAATACTCTGCCCCTTGAGCAAATATTAGACCCTGATGAGGAAAGGGCTGATTGAAGTTATTGCTGGACAGGTAAAGATTAAAATCATTTGTAGAGTCATTGCACAGCACATGAAGAATGATTTCAGTTTTCAACCTACAGGCTGACATGTGAGCCCATTTAAAGTCATTAGTGTATTACAGACATGCTCTTTTTCAAGCACGTTAAATTGTGATAATGTTCCAGTGGAAGAAGTGGGAATTTGACTCACGGCTCATCAGTTGTCTCATTACAACATGCATGTTCCCATGATCTGCTTTTGCCAAATGCGTTCAGTTTTTTTGTCCCCAAATTCCTCTCTTGCCCTGCTGTGCCACCAGTGGGATATAACTACTCTTTGCTGAGTTTTGCTAAGAGGGTAAACAAACTTGCTCTGGGTTGGCAAATAGGGCACATGAAACTGCCTAATGTAGCTGATGGATTTAAAATAGGGTAGGATTGGAAGACCAAGCTTTTGGTATTGTCTCTGCTTCTTTACTGATGACTTAACTGTTAAAATTCCTCCATGATTTTTTTTCCTCATTTTTACTTGTTAAAGGGAAAACAACCAGGAAAGGTTTTTTTTTGTATCTTTTTTTTAAAAGATACCCTGGGACCACATACACTGGAATCATGCTAGGGCATATAATTTCTGCCTAGATTTCTTGAATGTAATCTTCTTTTCCTTCTGATTGAAGAATTGTTGACCCTTCCTGCTATAGGATAAAGTGAGGAGCGTTTCTGTCCTGAAGGGAGAGTTATGTGATAAGCTGCCTCATTTTGCAGAATTCCTTCCGTTGGCTACATCATCATATCCCACTCTAAAATTTCCTGATCATCTTCTTCAGGGAGAGAGGCTGGGAGAGAGTTGACTGTAGCCTAGAATATGGATTGAGTTCCTGAGATTTATAATAATCAAAATATTAATGAAGGAGTCGATACAAATGCTGTTTGTGTAGAATGCCTAAGTAACCGGTTGTGTAATATATCAGGAAGAGATCCAGAGATGAGCAGAGGCAGAGCATAATAAATCAGGTCATTTGTTTTGCAATAATGGAATGATAATTGTGATAATTTCAGAAGTCACTATCATCCTGCAGCGTGAAAGAATCTTTTCGCCGGCTTCCCATTGTTTAAATATTCATGTGATGTCTATGAGTGACTTCCTGCTGAGAAAATCTTTGCATACCTCCAGCTGGCACAAGAGCTAGAAACTGCTTTGCTTTTTAACCTGGGATGGTTTGGCAGGAGCCTGGGTGCTTTCTTGGTTTAGGAAGGACACTGTTCCTCAAAAAACAATTCTTCCAGTGAAATAAAGGCCCGTGTTACTGAAATTATTTTCCAAATGCCTTCTCCCAGCCAGCAGCTGTGTGAATTTATAGGCACTCACCTCTGCCCTTTTGCACTGAGTGTTGAGGCAAAGGCAAAAATAACCATGCTAGCTTGTAGTACAGTTACGCTATAGAAATATAAACTTAGCTAATGACCCCGGAGAAGAAAATCTGCAGTTGTCACCCACACTCCCCCTCCCCCTGTTCCCCACCTCCCAGCTTTTCTTCTTGCTGGGGGTGAATGGGGCTGTTTTAATTGAGTTATCTAAATTTGGCCGGCCATACACCCCACTGTCTCATATCCTAGGACTTAGGTCCACCTGTTGTCATTATCCTCTAACCAGCACAGTAGGCGATAGACAACAAATGCTTTCAAATTCCTATTATGTATAAAACCCCCAAAGAATTGCAGTGAAGGTTTGGAATTATTTGGGTACCACAATGAAGGGAGATGTGAGTTCTTGCAACAGGGGTTATTTCAATGTAGGTAATATTGTGCTACTTCTTTGAGCAAATTGTATCATTAGTTTGTATGTTAGATTGTATATGAGATATTATATAGTAGAAAGCACTAGGGCTTGGTGTTCTGGAGGTACTTAGCATTTTGGTATTCTGGAGGTATTTAGAATTGCTCCTAAAGCAATTCTCAAGTGACTGACTGAGGGGAAAATAGAAACAGTAAAGAGGCAATAACGCTTTTCTAAGAACTCAAGTGCTGTGTGTTGATTGTTTTGTTAAGCCTCCTAATTCTTATCCTGCATTAAGAAAAACTTACAATTCTCTTTTTAAGGAGAAAAAAGAGGCAACTGTAAGAAAAGTATAAGCCCGAGGTTCTACCAGAATTAAAGGTAGAGCCAGGATCTCTTTATCTCTGATAGAATTTTGACTGCCAACTGAGTTTCCTTCCTTTAAGAGTTAATGGCCTCTAATGGTGGTTTGATTTGGAGGTGATTATGCATCTAAACTACCTGATTAAAAAATACGTTTCCAAATGTGGCTGATTACCTATTTACATATCGCTAGGGTTTAGGTGAAATTGTGTAGTTGGGTGGTGATTTTCTGAGAAACTGCAATGTGCAGAAGCAAATTCTGCTTTTAGCTTCATGATTAGATTGGACACCAGTTAATGTTTAAATTGATAGTCATTTTTTCACTGAGTTAAAAAGAACCAGTCCTGCATATATTCTTTCAATCAAGATAAAAGCAATGACAGCAATTTCTGGGTTAGGGGGAGGGTGGTTGGCTGGGGTGCAGAAGGGGAGGGTTCTGCTAAAATCACAAAGACCAAGGTGAAATCTACAGCACTTGTTTAGCACCCATCTTTAGATGGCAGTGGCTGCACTGGTGACATCTGGATCCACTTAATTGACTGCCCTCTGGTATTTGAGAGCCTAAGGCCAATCACACCAGGGTGGGATAGTCCTAAGGAGGATAAGGACACTAAAAATGGCAAATACATTGAATAACAATGCAGGAATGGAGTAACCTTACATATACAAAGAAGGGTTGCTAGGTAACAAGTGAGGGGGTGCCAGGGCTTCAGATCAGAGAGGGCTGGTTAGAAAATAAAGTGACATCCTCTCTTCTATTTAGTCCTTCCCAATCACATGCAGCAGGATAATTTTGCAGCTTGGAGCTGTAGCCTAGTTTACAAAGCCCGATGCTTTAATCTCTTTCTTCAATACGGCCATTTCGCTCTGTGTTTTAGACTTGGCCCATTGACTGCGGTTTCATCCTGGCAGGCTAGAGCAATGCCAGTTTACAAGACAGAGGTGTTTGGTGGTGATAGTCAATGCTCCAGATTCCGTTTTCTAAGCAAATGCTTCCAATTTGGTGAAAGACAAAGACAGCGTATTTGTCTGCGCAGATAGAATAAGCAGGGCTTTGCCATGCAATTAAGACAGTACCGAAAAAGAACTCAATGGATCAGTTCTCTAAATTAATTTGAGTTTCTCCCTTGCACCCAGTTTTTAGAAGAAAGAAGAAAAGATTTCAATATGCAAATTTAGTAAAAACAACAGTTCTAGGTTATATTCAAGGACTTACCCAGTCTCCTAAGCAGTGAACCTCAGGATCACCAGAGGAATTTTTTTTTTAATATGGGGAAATGGTTTCATAATAAGGCTTAAAACAATAAGAAATATATGGTTCTATGTAAATTGATTAGAAAAGTGAATTAACTAGCTTTAAATAAGTATGCATTTTGGTCTTCTGATAAATTGAGGGATTATTAGTTAGGATTGAAAGGAAGCAAAAATATACCACCTCCCAGTTTTCTTACTAACTCATGTGCATGCATGTTCAGTGCATTTGTCTTTACATTTTGAAACCAGAAAGACTGTGGTAAAGATACTGTTTTCCACTACATATTTTGATAATTTCAAAAAAATCTAATACAGAACATGGGAATCAGAAACATTTGAAAAATCACTTCTTTTCAAGAAGTGACTGAAAAATAGTAAGCAATGTTTGACATAATTGAAGCCTGGGCTCTTGTTTTTCTCTCATTTGGGGGCTTAGGCTTATTTTGTATTATTGAAACTGAATGAGATCATTCTATGTTGATTTTATGTTTTTTCCATATAACTTATATATGGTTATAGATGCCCATTTACTAAAGATAGTCTGAATCCTTAAATTGTGATTATGTTGGAGTGAAGAATTTTCTGGGGGCACTTACTTGTGATGACACATGATTAATAGACATAAAAAAACAGCAAAAAAGAGAAATGATGAAGAGAAGGAGTCCTTTGGCTGTATATTGTAAATAAGAGGAAAAATTATTTTTTAAGAAATAATGCATATGATTTTTCCTTTATACAGGCATGAATGTGTCACTGTGCTGCTGTCTTAACTTCAAATTCTATTCAAGTGGGGTGTGCTTACTGATATGGTTTGATGTAAGTTTGGGAAACTTCTATAAAAACAGGGTCCTATTCAGTTCATCACCACCAATCCTTCTACACATGGGCAGAAATGAACATAAGGCTCCCTTCTCTGCTCAGATCTATCGTTGTCAAGTTCCTTTGCCTTTCCCAGGCTATTTCTAATCCAGGTTCTCTGTGATCTACCCTTCGGTACTGAAGAATGACAACATTTCTGTTCTTGGGCTTTCTTCATTAATTCAGCAGAATTTCAAGTTTAGGAGAGGGTTTTTGGCAGATTAAAGACCTATAGTTATTATACCTCTACTAGGATGTTTCCAGAATATGGGGATGGAAGGAAGGTTGACGTGATTAATCTATTCCCCACTTTGTGATGATACCACCCTCTGTCTTTAGTTCTTACTGACTGAGTATAGTGAAAGGCCATGATTTCCAGACTATGTAAACCACCTCTACAAGTTAGTGACTTGGTAGATTATGTTTTGGCATTAAAAATGCCAACAGCTGGATGAGGTTTTGTTTAGGAAAGGTTAAGTAAAACTTGTTTATATCTACATCTTCCAGTATTTAATTCTTTTAGCTAAAAATGCTTATCTAAAAAAAATATGCTTTCAGATCAATCTAGTTAATTCCACAGATTCCACTTCACAGGGTTATTAGGTTTATAAACCTGCTTCAAACTGGCTGAATTTTATTTGGTGTTAAAAATCACTGAGAGCTTAGCTGCAGGGTATTAGAGATGATAAAATAATCATGACAACAATCATTTTATTTTTCTAATGTCTATTTCTGACAAGTTTACAGCTGTTATATACTCATAAAAATTATTCACTAATAGTAAGCCTTGAAACATGTGTTTTGATGAGGCAAAAGTATTTCTTCATTTTGCCCAATCAACATCTTCTCTCACACCCAGTGTATTACAAATACACAGAAAACTGTTTACATGAAATTGTAATTGGTAAACTCCTCACCCAGCAGAAGATCTTAAAAATTTCTTGTGAACAGAACCCCTGTGGGTAAAATTGCAGTATTTCCAGAATCTCTCCTCTGGCCTTAGTGCATCTCATATCAATAGGTGTTTCCAAGGGGTGGAGAGAAGTAGACCATCTCCATATAAATAGGCAATTATAAGGGAGGTGGGGAGTAAGGGCACACCTGGGTCAAAGAGGTATGGTGGGGTCCTTTTGTAGCTGGGTCATGAGAGACACGGGTGAACAGAAGTAGACAACTGCTTGTAAGCAATAAACGTGTTTCTCCCCCTTTATTTCTCCCTTTGACTGATTTTGGCTTCAAAGGTTATTTGCCTTGGGCTGAAAACCCATTTTCCCCCTGAAGTTACAACCACTCTTTGGAAAACCTTATTTATTTATTTATTTATTTATTTAAATGAGTATTTAAATTTATTTATTTATTTTAAAGTGCTTATTTAAATTTAATGTTTTGCAAAGTTGCATGATAAACAATAGCATCTGACAGCCTTACACTGATCATGACCAGTAATAACAATGTGCTGGTCAGGTTAGGCTAGGTTATGCTGTACTAACAAGAACCCCCGAGACTTAGTGGCTCAAAACAACAAAGTTTTACTTCTTGCTTACAACATATGTCCACTGTGGGCAGCTTGGGCCCTGTTTCAGGATTTCTCAATTCAGAGCCAGGCTGATGCAGCTTCCAAAGTCTGGAGATTTGCTGGTCACATTGGTGGGAGGAAGAAAGCCTGCAAAAAATGCCTGCCTCCTAATGGTTTTTGCCCCAAAGCAGTGTACATGATTTTTGCTCACATTCCATTGACAAAACAAATCACACGTGTCTGCCCAATTTCAAAGGGGCAGGGAAGTGTAATCTCACCTTGGGCCTGATAGAAAATCTGGAATACTGTCTTTATAAACAAGAATGAAAAAGCCAAGATACTTCACCATTGCCTCCTTGGGGGAATGAGATACAGAGCAGAGGATTATCTGTGGGTAGAAAAATGAAAATGTCTAAAAGTAAAAATAGATTTTAACAGATAAACATATAAGGAAGTACTTCCTTTAACCTTTTTTCTTTAAGCAGCAAAATAATTTGCTCCCCTCCCAGCACCCAGTCTTTCTTTCTCTTGTGTACATTTGTCTACTCTGTCTCTCTCTCTCTCCTATGTCTCCTTTCTATTTCTTTTCTCTTTCTATCTCTTCTCGCTATCTCTTTCTCCTCTCTCTCCCTCTTTCTCTCTCCCTCCCTCCCACCCCCACCTCCATCATATGAATTTGCATGATCTTCTTCTCTGGGGAGGGTGCAGTGCTAACAGGACCTCCGGAAGATGTTGCATCTTCAGGCATTTAATCTTGCCTTGGCTGTAGCTGTCTACCTGAGGCCTGGACAGCCATTTCTCAGATACACATCATTGGTCACAGCCTGAGAAGTCTGTATCATGCATGCATCGGTACTCTGGGAAGGACACCCAAAGCGTGCATTTTAGAAGTATTTGTGAGTAAGTCCATCCATCCACAGAAAAGCTAGCTGGTTCTATTATGACAAGTCCTCTTGAAAACACATCTGGGCTCCTCAGTCAGGCAACTCAGCTCCTACTACCTATTAAAGTGTGTGGAATCTTATTTCCCTGTAATCATTCCAACCCTTGGTGGAAATCAGATAAGAGATTAATGAAGGAAAAATTGACATCCTAGAAAGTACTCAATAACTGTGGCCTCCACACTACTCTCCCCATCCCCACCCCCTGCTTTCTGTTCCCTCTTCTCTGCCTGGACCATCTATGGGGCCTTAGTGAGGAATCATATAGAAGGGCTGAAGGAGAGGTAGTAGATGTTAGTTCTAGTCATTAATTTTACATATGAGGACCCTGAGATTTGGGAATATCAGGTGTCTTAAATAGAGGTACTAGACCTTAAACTCATATCCTGCAGTGACACATTCAATGTTCTTTACACCTCATTATTGTAAGAGACTCCCAGGATGTTGGTGTTCAGGCCATCCTAAGAAATTCTCCCAAAAGATGAATGTCAGGGAACCCAGTGATGGACAACCTTCCCAATGTAAACCAACCTATTCAGGTCAGTGTGGGTGCTCCCAAGGGAGGGTGGACCACTCTGCGTCTCTTCATCTTCTGGTAAACCTCACAAAGTGGGAGTTGCCCCAAATTACCAGGCAAAATAAGTCCAGTGTTGGGAGACTCACTGTTGGAAGGTGAGTCCTAAGAAGTACCTTAAGGGAGAAATGGTAGCATCTAGCAGCCTAATTTTCTCAAATTGGAAACCCATTTTGCAAGTTTATTCTCATGAAAGGATCCTGCTCTTACAACACTCTCTCCTGACACTGGATTGTTTTCTGAAAGCATTAGTGAAAAGAAAGGAGAGATGGTTAAATAGTGAGTTTGAAACACTAGCAATTAATTGTTGGCCACTCTTTGAAAACAGGTCTCAAATTAAATGGCACCTGGGTGTAAACTGCCACCAACATTATAGGCAAAATGTTGATTTTTCTCTAATGATGAAAGCCAAATCCGATAAGAACATCTTCCCTTTCCTCTCAATAATTTCTTTCCTTTTTTTCTTTTTGCAGTTTTTCTAGTCTTTATGAAGAACCTCAGTGAGAGATTGTTCTTCCTTTTTAGAAAATGTGGGCAGACTAATGCCCATGTGGAGAGTGCTATTACTGTGAAAACCCCACCCTCTTATATCAAAATGCAGATTTCAGGGTATTTAATATATGGATTCCAGGTCAATCAAGGAATCAAGCAATCCACATCTTCATTGGGTGATTTTTATAGTTGGAATCATTCCTGAAATAAGAAGCCACGGCCTTGGAGCTGGTGCTGTGTTGTCTTACCTGGAGAACATTGTCCTAATGGTGCTTGTCATAACTGCTTTGGCTTACGAAATGTTTTCTGTAGGCAGTGTATATATAGACTTGATGATGGTACTTGAGCAAATGATGTAACTCCTACCAAGGAGAGCAGAGGCCAGAATAAAGCCATTCCTCTTCTGGAGGTCTGATGGCTCATCAGCAAGAGCCCCCAGGGGAAAATCCCATGCACAGTGGCAAGGCATCTTAGTTTCTTGGGAGGCCAGTGAATACAACTGTTGTTTTCCTGATGGGCACAGAAGCAATCCCTCTCTCTTTCTCCACATCAGTCCGTGATGGTGCTGAGTGCTACACTGAATACTCCACAGTGCTTTGAGCTTGGAAGCTGCATTAGGCAGCTGCTTGAAGTTAATTAGGAACTGGAAGGCAACTCTCTGAAGGCATCCAACAAGAGAATGGAATATACATGGGAGGGATGGTTCCCAGGGATGACAGAAGAGCAAGCTGAAAGGGAAGCGGGGCCTCCTCAGGGAGCTGCTGCTGGTGTGTAAAAACAGACACTTGTAGCTTATATCTAACTGCTTGTTGTTGAGTTACAAGTTGTCAAATGATTTTAACATCAACACCATCAACACCAGACTTCAGCACACTGACAAGTGTTGGAAAAGTTGGGGCTAAAGGCTAGGTTGCTTTGTGGGGAAGCATTTCTCTGACTCATTCGTTCCCTCAGCCTCTGCCAATTTAGCACCTGAGCTCTCTAAGTTATGCATTTCTTCTGTATTTAGTTTTAAATATGTGCCAACACTCTGAATTCTGAAAAGAGCCTTAAGGGACATTGAATACTCTTTTGACTGCACTATTATTCTTTCCTGACAATCCTGATAAAATTATATCGAATATAGGAAAAACAAAAGAAGTTATATTTTTCTTGTATGATATGTAATTAAAAATGTTGGGGCAGTCTGTATAGGGCTCAATGATAATTTTTCACTGCCCTTCAGTTGATACCATGCAGCCATTAGGATGGTGAAATGGGGAGAGGAATTTCTGGAGAACCCCTTCCCTCAGGGTAAAGGTGGAGTCTTGTATCACAGTGCAATGCAGCAGGAGATGGTTTCAAGGCCTTTGCTGCTCAGGCAGTCCACTGAGGCTTCCACAGAGTGTGTGCTCTTCACTTGGAGCACCCCTTGCTGTTCAGGTCCCTGGCTCCCCTTGAGTAACACTGTCAACAGTAATAAACCCAGCTCCGTTTTATGACATGAATAAATTCCCAGAAGAAATTCTAAACCATTTTCTCTGCATCTAAAATCTCATGGTAATACGTGCTCTGGAGGTAAGGTATTGATGGTGAATTAATGAAGCTGCCTCAATCCAGATGGAGTTGAAGCTGATCTAACTCATACATTTATTATATCCTCCTAGAAAAATCCAGTTGTAGGTTAACAAGGGAAATAGTTTCGTGGAGGGACGGTGTTCCTTAGAAATCAGAGGGCTTCTGGGAAGTAGGAAAATTGTCAACACCCTCACTCAGCGTTTATGAAGTGTTGGACTGGGCTAGCAACCTCCCCAGGGGCTGTTCATTTGATCCTCCCAGTGTCCCTTGTGGGGAGGTGCCTCTGTTTCTTCAGAGCTAAGGTTCTGGAGACTCCCTTGAAGCTGTAAGTGATTTGACTCAGGGTATTCAAATTTATGGCTGAGCCAGGATTTGAATCCAGGTCCATCCTTATTTTGAAGCAGTCCTCTTTGACACTACTGTGCCCAGACTCCTCTTACTTTTAGTACAGCAACAAAACAGAAGTCAGTATGGTTGGATTCCCTCTAGCCTGGATAAAGCAGTTAGCCCATTGTCTTGCAATGGTTGGCTGGCCCTGTCCCTCTGCTCAGATGGAAATCTCCTTGCAGAGGGGAACCAATCTCATTTTTCTTACCTCCCTAACACCTGCTTCAGGGCCTGATAGTCACAATTCTACATGGTATTGGTATATATAGTACATATGGTCAAAGGGACACAGCAAGACGCAGTAAGTACATATTTGAAGGAATGAATGGAAGTCGAACATCTGAACAGAATGCTTAGAAGGGACGAGGGAGGAGGGAGAGGCTCTAAGTCTTCAGAATGTCCACCTTCGGGTCTCCGTGGGCATGACCAGTTAACCGTGTGTGTGAGCTACTTTAAACTGGACAAATACTCACAGCAGCCCTGGGACCTTGTGGGAAGGAGAGGCAAATGGAGCAATCGATTGGTATCTCTTGTGGCTGCTGCTGTGAAGGTGCTCTCTGTTAGTCTCCAGAGTAAGATTATAGAGGGCAGCCATCTTGTCGTTACCAAAAGCAAAGCGAAATTGGAGCTTAATGACATGAGTGTTCAAAGGGCAGTGGGAGAGGGAACAATGTCATTAGGACAGGTAAGAAGGGGCGCTGTGAAAGGGGCACTTTTAAAAGCTGATGGTGTACTGAGACTTATAGGTTTAATGGGCATGGTAAACAGGGTAAGACAAGGCCTATTGTGCAGTGCTCAGCCAACAGTGTCTCACAAAGAAGGATGGATTAAGAAGAGAGGGGAAAGGATGAAACCGGAGACCCGGGGAAACAAAGAGGATATGAGAAGCAGTGGTAAGAAAGACATGCGGCTGAACTTGCAGGGAGAGTTCTTTAGTGAAGCCTGAGAAGAAAGGAATTGACTAACCAGTGCTGGAATAATGCTGGGGGCAATGATCATCGCTGAGGTGGGGGTGCAGTGCGCCCTCAGGATATAGCAAATCACAGGTTAATGGGACTGGAGAGTAACTCGTCTGTCTGTACTTCAGGACTGTAATTCAGTATTGCTCCTCCCATTTTACATGTATGTAGAATCAATCCCTCTCTCTCCCTCTCTCTCTAGGCAGAGAGAGAGAAAGAGGTATACATGTATGTATATATATCTTCGTTTTATATGTATAGTTTAATGAGAAAACAATGTAAAAAGTCTCCAGGGAAGATTTTTATAATGTCCTTCCATAGCGTTTTGTATTTTCACAAACTGTTCTCTGGGGAATATTGTTCCCAGATATAATCCTGCTGCCTGTCAGTAGTGGAGGAGAACAGCTGCTCATGACACCCATCCGGTCACCCTGATTAATGGAGGCTGTTCCTGTCGGTCTCTGCTTTTCCCTGATTTTCATTTGGCAGCTCAAAGAAGCTCCTGTACTTCACTCTGCATGGCTGAGCCACCGGGGCAACAGTTTTTCTGGCAGATGCTCAACACGATCAAAGAGACACACCTAGTGGTTCGTGGGCAGGCATCCATCCCCATTCCAGTCAGACTGAGTTACTTTCCTGGTATTGCTAGTCCCGCAAAAGCTCAGTGAAAACCAGTTGGGGATGACCCTTTATGTTTGCATATTGGGTGAGAGGAGTCACATTTCAACAAGTACATGGCTTTTCAGGGCATATGTCATTCAGGAACAGTCTTACTAGAACTGCAATGGAAACTGTGGTCCTCTTACAACATTCTGGGGATATCTATGAGCAAATTTGGAATGAGCAAACTGATGTGGGCCAGTAGTAGTCAAGAGAATGGATTGAGTATGGGAAGGAACAGGGAATCTGGAAAAAAGAGCAGGACCTGAGGGATTTCTCCCCCTTCCTCAGTTCTTCCCCTTTCTTTCTAAGGTGCTGTTTCTCCTCCCTTCAGTCATATTCCTTTGGCAGGATCCATAGAATCAAGAATGTTGGAATATCTCTGTTATCTTGGACTCCCTAAGATTATCCAAGACTTAGTCTTCTGGGTTGGAGATCAGTTAAGATGAATTCAGTTTTGGATAACAAAAGTCCCAACTCAAAATGACTAAAACAGTGAGTAGATTAAGTAGTTCACTAAGAAGTCTTGGAGGGCTTCCTGTAAGGGGATGTTCAGGGTTAATTATTATCTATTAATAATAGTGGCTCCTCCAGGACTCTTATTCTCTCCTTCCTTCTACTCCAACACACTCAGCATACTGACTTACCTTCTCACATTGGTTCCCTTAACATCCCAAGGTAGCCACTCTAGCTCCAACTGTCACATGCAATAGCAGAAAGGGAAATTTTCTTTGAAAGTTTATTTCAGAAGGAGAAATCCTGTTCCCCAAATCTGCTGTTAGACTTCCTATCCAGCTTCTTCCTAGAATAAGTCCTGTGTTAAACCAATTACAGGTAAGGGGAATGGAAATAGCATCATTAGATTTGTTCCATCATGATTTACCACCTAGAGTAGGGAGGGTCCTCACCTCTCTGGAGCCTGTGGCCGTGGATTCCCTGAATAAAATCTAGGCTATTAGCCAAAGACAAAGGAGAGAAGGAGGGGCAGAGTGTGGACATTGTCCAATGCTATTGAGTAAGCAACAACAGTGACTTCCACAGAAGATGTAGTCCAATAACCAGCCAATTCACACATGTGAATGGGCTTATATTGCTGGTGAGGATGTAATGCTTCAAGGTGAACATAAGCCACTATTTTTGGTTATTTAGGTGATTATTCAGGTTTCCTTTAGCATGCGTTAGCCTTTTGTTTTGTTTTGTTTATTTATAGTCTCTGACTATAGCCCAGTTCTGATTAGTTAGTCTCTTAAGCATTTGACTTTGTTATCAAAATACATAGGTAAAATAAGTTAATTGGGAATTATTATTCTACTATTAATGGAAAGCTTATATTAATAACTTTATCCTAATTGATGAAAATTTAGCTTTATAACTTAAGAAGTAATCATTTTATCAAGGAACTCTCAGAGATTATAAAAAAATCATCTATCAAACACAGTATTAGGTACTGTTTAATGACTACCTATTATGAGCCAGGGACTACATTAAACACTTTGCATTTATTATCTCATTTAATTTTCCATAAATTCTGCAAGATAGATAGTATTGATATTATTGATATTGAAGAAATATCATATTATTTCTTCATATAATTGGTGAAGAAACTGAGGCCTAGAGAAGCTAAGTTGCCCAGAGTCATAAGGGTTAAGAGACATGACACAGATACAGGACCAAATCCTAGCTCTGCCACTTGCTCTGATCTTGGCCAAATCAATGTTCTGTCTCAGTTTTCTCATCTGTAAAGTGGGGACAAGGATAATACTTACCTCATAGAGTTACTGTGGCACAATACAGGTAAGCAGTTTGTGTAAGACTAGGGCTTTGTTGGATCTCAATAATTATTAACAATCCATGCTTACAACTAAGTAACAGAGACAGGATTAGGCTAAAGGGCTAGCTGACTAGCTGCGGATCTTGCTTCTTTCTCTTTTTCCACGGTGCTTCCAGGGCTTTGCAATGCAAACAGTGGGCCAAGGGACCATGGCAAGTTTTATATCCTTGAAGAACTGGAAAACACACTCTTCCAAGAAACACATTTTGTTTTAAGTATGAGAGGAAACATAAAAACACACCACACCCAGATACTCCTTTGTTATTTTTGTTGCTTTTCATCCTTCTGCTTAGAATATAGTCACTTTGATAAATACATAACCTAAGGTATAGCTATTATTAAATAAAAATGAATCATCTATACATGCTGAGCAAGGACTACTGTTTTAGCTAATTGAGATATTATGGGCACTGAGCTATCCCAATTCTTAGGGCTGATATATTAGTTCTACAATTCATTACCATTTGTTTTTGCTAAATCTTCATGATCTGACTATGGAAATCAATATTTCCTTTTGTGTCAATAAATGCTATTTTAATATAGGGTTTGAGGTTTGTTGTTATTCCATTTTGAATAAATGAAATTTATTGAAAAGTAATCATAAAGTTATGCACACTTATGTACACTTATATTGGCTCTCATGAGCAGAGCCTCTGAGAGTTGACTCTGTTTATCATGTCTGTCTCCAGGTCACAGAGGGAATTTCTGGGAATTTTAAGTTGTTAGATAATTTATTCCCCAGTCTCTTTTGTGGTTTGGTGCACCTATTTTCCTGTACTTATCTTTCCCCTTGGGAAGATGATGTCTGTGCCCTTATAGGGAACAAAGGCAAATATAAAGAAGTTCTATGGAGCCCTTGTCTGACACTGGGGTGTATGGTCTAGGAAAGAGTATATCTTCATCTTTCCTGTTCTCATTTCTTTCACTTCTCATCTTCTTTAACCCCTCTGAAATCCTTAGAAAACACCTCCTGGGTAACATCTCATTCCCACTTCCATTTATGCCCTTCTTAGTCTTCTTTTCTTAGTTGTCTACTCGGGTCTGCCTATGTCTCTAGCCCCCCCAGTCTGTAATATCTTACTACAGGGCTCTGTTCTACTTCTTTGGGGATAACCACCTTCTGCCTTACTGTGGCTCATTAGCCTCTACATGACTGTGCTTAAGTTTGCCTTTGACATTCTTGGGACCTACCCAAGGATCCCATCCTAGCCATACATATTTGCCTTTCAACTGAGATGGAGCTCTTAGGGTACGTTCAGTTACTCTGCCATGTATTATGTTTCCTGTCCCTTTTAATGTGCCTGCCACATAGCAGGGGTTTGACTCAAGCTTCTAGAATTCAAATTCCTGCTGCTCTTTATGGCAGATTCTTCTGTTGTCTTTCTCTTGTCTTACAGAATGAGGGTATGCCATAAACCTGCCCTAAGTAATAAAATAAAAGAAGCAAATGCAGAAAAGGATTTAAATCTCTGCAAAGGAAGGGCCTCTAAGTCCATTGTAATTTACCAGTGTCCTCCTCTGAACTCCGTAATTATTACTGCTTCACTAACTTAGTTGGCACTCTGGTTACTCTAGCTGTATAATTATTTAGCCTTTTGTGTACAAGTCTTGGCTCTCATCAGATTGTCAGCCCCTCGAGGTAGGGCTCCAGCTCAGTGTCGAGCTCAGCTCCTGGCGAGCAGTGAATGCTCCTGCTAGTGATGAGCTGAGAGGATACCCGAGGAAGGTGAGTGCAGCTTTGCAGGAAACGGAACCCTTCTGTGAGGTCCTCTGAACTCTTCGGCACACCCCTCTGCTGTCCCAGGTGGTGTCTGGTTTCCTGGAAGAGCTCATTCTCTCCATGGAATGGGAATGTGCATCATGGACTCTCCAAGCTAAGTTACTTGTTTAACTCATCACAGGCCAAGGCCCAGTGAATGACAGCAGAAGTGATGCTGCTTCATTGCTGACCAGACCCTCTGGTAGGATCCTGTTCTTTGTTCCCACTGAATTCAAAGGGAATTCTTTCTAGTCAGGTATGGAGATAGAGGGCCCACGCATGCAATTTCAGCCAGGCCTCAGGGTGGCTTCTTTGATTACCTTATTTGATCACTTTGGCTTCTGATTACCTTATCTAAATGCTACACACCAAAGTGAGGTGATCTGGTGTCACACTAAGCCAAGCTGGAATTTGTTGCCCATGATCTGGATTTGACAGTGTAAAGTAATCCCGCAGTAACTGTCTTGACCGATTCAGGCATATGTTTAAGTTCTAGGTTAAATTTTAAAAATCACAGAAGAAGAAAAAAGAAGAGAGCCCAACACATTTTAAGAAACCATAAACACCTTGTGAAAAGTCGACTTGTAAAGCCCCAGCTGTTGCAGTAGTATATTTAGTAACTCTTTATACCTACAGTAGGTATGCATGTGTGCACGCACATGTTCTGGACTTATTTCAGTAGGAAAAAATTTGTTCAGGGACAAGCAGATCAAGGTCTGTCTGTATGGCTTTTCTTTCTGTGATCCTCCCATGGCCGTTGGATATTCTGAGAAAGCCATTTTCTCAAGTCTTACTGTCTTATCTCTAAAATATGAGGATATGACCACGTGCTTCCTAAGGCTCTCTCTGGCTCTCACTTTATGATTAGTTGTCAGTAATATAGAAGAGTTGTGAACAGCTTATTTTTGGAAGATGCTGCCTAGACCCAAAATAAAGAATAATGACCAGTGGCTACATTTTGACCCAAGAGAACTAGGAGAGGAGTGGACACTTACTCGGTATTATTGACTGACTGCTTGCCTCCCCCAGTGTGCACGTGATGCAATCCTAGCCCCTCATGCATGAGAAGGGGGCCCTCATGAGTGAGACGGGGACCTTATAAAAGAGGCCTGAGAGCTCACTTGCTCATTCTGCTGTGTGGCAACACAGTGAGAAGACACTGTCTATGAAACAATGTATGTCCTCACCAGACACCGATCTGGTGACCCCTTGATCTTAGACTTCCTACCCTCCATAACTCTAAGAAATACATTTCTGTCATTTATAAGCCATCCGGATGTCTACTGTTTTCTGTTAGAGCAACTCACTCAGTGGCTGAGACCTCTTATCTCTCATTCTTTCTCTGCCCTTTTTTTTTCCACAGGTGTATGTATTGTCTGCCCTCTTTGATTTCTGAATTTCTCTCTCATTCATTCATTCATTTGCAAAATAGTTTACCTGTAATCTGCAGAAGGGACTTTTCTCTGCCCAGCCTTTGTTTCCTTGTGTGTGAGATGATAGATTTGGGGTAGGTGGAGTTTCAGGTCTCTGGCAGCACTAACATTACTTAACTCCACAAAGACCTCTCCTGTGTAATCCTGTCAGGAGAAAGAAGCTATCAGTTCTTCTTCTTGGCATCCATCCCTTCTACAGGTGCACAGTTTTTACTGGTACACCATTTCAGATGGCAGCAGAGCAAAGAATTAGGTAACTGCTGAGGACTGGCTGCCAAAACCTTGTGTGGGAAAACAGAGTTTTCCAGAATTGATATTTCTAGGAATGATTGAATAAAAAAAAAAATAGATGCAGCTCAGCTTGGCAAGGTTAACAGTGCAGGCAGCAGGCTCTTGGGCCCAGCTGCCAGCATGACCTCGAATAAATCAGCTTTGCCTGACAGGACACCTGCAGGAATGCAGGGTGTGAGGATAACATGGAAGAAACAGAAAGTTGGAGAACTTCTAGGTGGAGATGCAGAAGATGTCTTTGGTGGTCCTCAAGTGAGCAGTAGCCAGAGATGACTGCTGTGGTCATCAGCCATGAGGAGATGTGTGGGTCAGCTCCTCTGAGTGCTGGGGCATATAGTCAGTTGTTGACTGTCCTCTCTGACTCCTTCTAATCTCCATTTCAAGTGCCTCCAAGAGAAGTGACTCTTCTTGGTGTCTCTGGAGACTGGTATGTATGGAGGGAGACTTCTTTGGGAAGTTCTTCATCTTCTTGAATTTTGTTACTATTTTCTTTTGTGTCTTATGTTTTGTGAATTCCATCTGTGACATCTTAGTTGCAAAGTATGTGAATGGATTTGGTGGAGAATCAGACTGCAAGAGACCTGGTGCTTTTTCTATTCCATGGTTGACCTCTCCTTGCTGAGGGACATCTCGTTGATGAGAATTTGTTCGAAAGTCTGAGAACCAGTAAGTAGAACTGGAAAGAACCTAGTGATAACTGAATCTGACCCATCTCTTCATGGATGAGGAAAACCTCCTGGGTGTGTGCAGGAGAGCCAGAACCGGAGCTGGGACTTCTGATTTCCAGTTTGATCTCTACCATCTTCAGGTTATCAATTAAAATCAAGGCAAATGTGCTGTTCATAAGCAGGTAGTACAAGTAGATGACCTTTTTGGGAATGGGAGGAAGGGGATTGGCTGAGTGAAACAGGGTACATATCAGAGAATTCTCCAAATTAAAGTTAAAGCCAGATTTCGAAGGAGCTGAATTTTAAAACTTGCCTTGGGACATAGATATTTGGCACTAGAAGAAGCCTTAACATTCACATCATGCACAACTTTTCCTTTACAACTGAGGAAACTGAGGCCCAAAAAGGTGAAGAGATTTTTGCATTCCCTTGAAAGGTAGCTTTATAAGCACAATATTTGTAACTCTGGAGGGAAATCTGTTCCCAGCCCAGGGCAAATAACCTTTGAAGCCAAAATCAGTCAAAGGGAGAAATAAAGTGGGAGAAACCCATTTACTGCTTACAAGCAGTTACACACTTCTGCTCACCAATGTCTCTCATGACCCAGCAGCAAAAGGACCCCACCAACACCTCTCTGGTCCAGATATGTGTTTTCTCTCTGCCCCCTTTGTAATCACCTACTGATATGGAAATAGACTACTTCTCTCCACCCCTTGGAAACATCTATTGATATGAGATGCACTAAGGCCAGGAGAGAGATTCTGGAAATATTGCAATTTTACCCACAATATTTTAACTTCTTCCTCTATTTTTATTATTTAGAGTTTGGACCCTACTTTTCTTTTCCCTTCCCTTTTTTGGTTGTGACTTGAGTTCTTGAAATATATTTTGAGGGTGATCACATCAATTCTGATTATTTGCTATTTACTGAATTTCTTCTACTTCTCTGTGTCCCTCTTTTAATGCAAACCCATAAATAGCACCTTAGATCTGATCCCACAGACCCTTCCTGGAGAAGGTAAATGAAGTTCTGCCTCATCCACAGGATACACACAGCTTGCAGCAACAGTATTTTGTTGCTCTGCCATATACACATTCCTGTTGCATTGGCTACCCTTCCTGGCCCTCCTGGCAATAGTGCATTTTCAGACCTTCCATAATATTTATTCCCCAGGTGCATTTGTCTGAACCATTTTTTTCATGCCAAATTTCAGTTGATTTCCTCTCCTTGTTTTCAAGGTCTTTTTGCCTCCAGCTGTTGGAGACAAACACCATTGTAATCACAATAGCAGGACTGATTTAACTGATAATTGACAAAACAACCTGGAGTAATCATCACCTCTCATTCTTGACTTTTCTATTCAATGTTTCCTCCCATGAAGTAATGGATTTGGTGAAAGTTTTCTTGTCCAGAAGTCTGTCAATATCTGGATACTGTGCCAGCACAGAGTGCATGTTTGTGTAAAGGTATTTCTGGGCCTTCCCATTGCTTACCCCTTTTCTGCTTTCACTTAAGTATTGCTTTTCTTAGGCCTTCCCCTGCCTCTCCTAGTGGATGAATGATGTGTGTCCCTGAGCTTCAGATGTAAGATTCAAAAGGTTTCCCTGGTTTTAGGAACAGTTGAAAAGTCTGTTCTTCAGGCCAATCTTTAATACCTTTTGGGCCAGTGAACCTAACAGATGAGAGGAGGGAATTACTCTAAATTTTCAGTGGTTCTCAGTTAGCATAGGTGGAAATTAAGATAACCCAGGCAGCTTTTTCTCAGGATGGTTTTATGCACACTAGCCCTGTGAAACCCTCTGCACCTCTTCTACTTACAGGTTTGTGGGATCCTGGGCACCTCTCCTACCCATGCCAGCTCTGTGGGACCTTCTGTACCTCTTCTACCCACAGCCACCCCTGCAGAACTCTCTGCAGTTTTCTATCTATGTCAGCTTTGTGGGCCTCTCTGTCCCTTTCCTACCATGGCTGGCCATCAACACAGGTTCCATCTAGATCGGATAAACTAGGCAACAATCAAAACAATTTTGCTCCATGCACAGGCATTATGGAGTCTCTAGATCCTTCAAACTGTTTTTTTAAAGTTTGATGACAAAGGACAAAGTCTGTCAGTAGCAGCTCTGTACCAGGGAATCAGTCAGTTTTATCTATCTCAAATTATCTTCAAAACACACATACATTCTCAGTAAGGTTGCCTATTTCCCAAGGGACTTATTTCAACAATTCTATTTTCAGGTCCCTTGTTTTCTCCATCTCCAAGGATTTCATCCTGGGCTGAGTAATTAGTGTGTTTTGTTGGAGATCTCCCCAGCCTGCCCAGAGACATCTGCCCAGTGAAAATGCTTTCCTAAAATTTATTGTCAAAGCAAACTGTGAAAAACATGAGTTCCTTCTACAAATGAATGCTGATAGTCACATTAACTTACAGATATTAATCTCATAGAGCTATCACATTGTTCTCCCCAAGTATGCTATTCTTCAGGTTAACAAAAAATCCCATTTTCTTTTATTGTTTTATTTATGCCATGATTTCAAGTCCACTTACTACCTGGTTTCTTTTTTATACATGCAATGCAGTTTGTCAAAAATTCTCCCTAAGCATCTCCATTAGTCATATTTAGTTTTACTTTTCTTTAAAAAGGAAACCCATCAACTTACTTCAATAAGGAATCTAATACTTCTAAACATTTTCATGTATTGTTACCTAGAGAACTCTTCTAAGATGTATTCTTTTAAAAATCTCTAGAAGATAAATTAGGCCCAAATGTCCATCTGAAGTGCTTAAGATCTGATTTTGATAGCACCTGAAATTCTTGCATAAGAAGAAAGGAAGATACAGATTGAAGAGGCTGAGGGAAATTTTGAGACCATTGACTTCCTGTCTGCCTGGTGCCAGTACATTAGCCCTTATCAAAGCTGGAAGAGCTGGTACAACACAGCCATTGTAGGTATTGGATCAATACCTGGCAAACAGCCCGAAGGTCAGATAAAGTACTTAGGCAGGCAGTTTGCCAGGCCAAAGAGATGTCAAGAAAATCAATTAGACTCTAAAGAAAAAGTAGCAAGCTAACTAAAAATCCCATCTTAAAAGGCTCTTTGTATTTCAAAGGTGTTTTGTATACACTCAAAATATCTTAATCTCGTTCATAAAATTACATTTGATAAGCAATTAAAACTACCCCTGGGTCACCTGAGGTCAATCACAAAGATTGTAAACACCTGCACTATTCTAGCTTTGAAATAGCTTTAAAGGATGGGGATTTAATCAGGTTTTTTTCAGGGTATAAAATTACATAACTTTTGATTAATTTGTTCTTTTTCTGTATTGATTACTTTATGTATGCATTTGGAATGCCAAAAATGCCCTTGCTGTGTGAGCGTTGATAGACAACGTGGACTGTGAGTACTCCAAGAATGCCATGCCAGGTAGTTTACTTAGTAAATTATAGCTGTCTCAAGTCAAAAAATAGAAGGGGAAAAACAGGACTGATAGCTGTGGTTAATTTTTTCATCAGCAAGCAAAAGAAAGAAGCATAATGTTTACTGTGTGGAAGGCAGAAATATTCTTGCTATTTGTTTACCAGCATAATCTCTTTGTTATTTATATAGTCCTTTCTCTGTCCTGGGGACCTTGTGGGCACATTTTGGTATAAATAACGTGATGATGATTCTCTATTTATCTCATGTCTTATGATTTTCCTGGTATTGTTACATAATACACACAGATAATCTGTATTTGTAGGACTTATTTCTCGGCTTTAGGAAGTTTTTGCTCAGTCTCAGGGGAGAATTAATATTTAGGCATTTCAGTGACATGCCAATAGAGATTTACTCATAATGGATAATTATCAGGGGCAAATTTATTGAACTGTGCTAGGCAGTGACAGAGTGGAGAAACTGTGACAAACTGAACAGATTTCATGGAGCTATAGTCCAGTGAGGTAAATAGGCAATATACAACATTCTAAAAATATATAAATGACAAAGTGTGATGAGTGTGATGAAGCAAAAAATAAGATGAAATGTGGAAGTATAATCAGTCATGAAGGCAGCAAAGAAGGAGGTGGTGTCAAGCATTTTAGGGAGATAGCCTACAAAACGTCTAGGCTGGGGGACCATTAAGGGCCAGATCACACAGGCTCTTGTGGGCCACTGCAACTTAACACCACCCAAGGCTACAGTTCCCTTTTGTTTTCCTTTCTTTTAACTTTATGTTACTTTTCTGTGGTTGATAACATGTTAATTGCAATTACATAACTAGTAATATTTGCTATTTTGGATTTTAAAGAATTTTTTTGCAGACTTACATATTTGAAGGATTTTCCTGGGTCCCTATGGCTGTAGATCTTTACCTCCAGTAGGTGGACCTATCTGGCCTTCACTTTTGGATGAACCCTTCATTTTATCCCCAAGCCTAGTGTAGACTCGGGCAAAGTGCTACCCTCACCCATGCAGTGATTCTGAAGCTCAGCCCTGAGCCAGTTCCGTGGCTCACTCAGGGTGGACACAGGAAATCTCAAATTTCCCAGGACTTAGCCCCTGAACCAGGCACCAGGATGTCTTAGCTGAGGTCCCCAAACCAATTGCCTGCCCATTTGGATACCTACCAATTATCCCCTACCTGATGCTCCACTTGTCATACCTTGAGTCCCAAGTTGCATCATGAGCTCCTTTGATCTACTTAATGGACTCCAATATAAGTCTATCCTTTTGTCTTGGAAAGACTACCCTGCCTGAATTCTGCTTTGCACACTTTTGAACAGGTGGAATCTTACATAATGTCATTCTCTAGAATCTAGATGCTGCAATCTCAGTTACAATAGCCCCAGTTACTAAGTTCTTTCCTTGCAAGGCTAAAAGGATCATTGAAAATAACAGTTTCCCTTTATGTATAAATGCAATCCACTCACTTATCCTGATCAGGTAGTTTATTGACTTCAATAATTTTAACATAGGGTGTAAAATGCGGGCTTTATAGTGAGATAAGCTGGGCTATACTGCTTACTTGCTATGTGCACACTTGAGCAAGTTATTTAACCACTCTGGGTCTCAGTTTACTTATCTGCAGAATGTGGGAGTTAATAGGACCAACCACCTCACAGAGTTGTGAGGATTAAATGGTTAAATAGATGTAAAACACCTAGAATGTTCCCTGGTACTTTGTAAACTCTTCATAAATGTTAGCTAGTTAGTTATAGAATTAGGATTTAAATTTACACCAAAGTCCAGAACACATGCCTTATCACATATTTCCCCCTGGCTTCTTAAGACAGACATCTGCAAGCTACCACCTTTGAACAAAATTCACCCAAGGAGTTAATAGTTTTTATGTTTTTAAAGAGTTGTAAAAACAAATGAAACAGCAAAGAAACAAAGAAAAATACGTGACAGAGACCGATGTGACTTACAAAGCCTAAAATGTTTGTTGTGTCCTTACAGAAAACATTTGCTGATGGGTGGTCTAATGTCTTGCTCTGCACCTTACATGCTGTATGATTTGGGGCAACATATTTTAAACTCTGAGCCCCTATTTTCTCATCTGCAAAGGGGGATTATAATGTCTATGTTACAAGGTTGTGTAAAGGCTAAAAATGACAGCATATGGGTGTGTACCAAGCATGAAGTTCTGTACATAGTAGGTGCTTGTTAAATGTCAGATTCATTCCTTCTTTTTGCTTGTGGGAGTTATGTTGGCTTCTCTTACAGTATATTTAAGCTATTTTTAATATTATAAAATTGTCAACATATCACTCTCAACAAGAAGCTTCTGAAGGGCTTCTGAGTGATGATTTACCAAAGAAAACTGAAATATGTGGAAGAGATTGGCGGTCTAAAGCCATTGTCTTTTAGCCATTTTGGGGGCCCACGTGTGTTAGTAAACTCAGCTCTGTAAATGAGCTGTGAGCTTCCTGGGAAATGGTGAAAATAAGCGCAAGGCATTATCTGCCATCAAGGTCAAGTGGACATTTGGGTGAATTTAAAACAATATGTGAAACAGCTCAGCTTTTCTATTCTTAACTGCCAGGAGGCAAACTAAGGACGTCAAAGAGAGAGAAGCCATTGTGAGGATGATTCCCAAGAGTGTTTTGGAGAGAGAAGGTGACTGCATGATCAGAGCAGGGCATTCAGAGGTCAGAGAAGAGTATCTGAAGACTAGTTGGAAAGTGCCGCCTTGTAAGGCCCACAGGCCAGGGCATGTCCTTCAACACTGAGGGCAGCACTTGAGCAGAAGTAAAATGTGATTGGAGGGAGTGGACTAGGGAGCTATAGCCAGAATAAAGACTAAGTGTGGTGTGTAGGGCAGAAGGATAATCTCATACATTCTAGAAGAGCAAGGGACCCAGGTCTATCTTGAAATGAACATTTAAGTCTGTAGTGTTTCAAACATGGATCCTTAACTCAAAATTTTTTCTATCCCACAGGTAACAGTTTATATAGTCCATTTTAATCTCTCTAAAAATTAGCTATTTAGTATTTTAAGACTTTGGGGCCTTTAAAAACTTTTTATTGAAGTATAATACATATATAGAAAAGTCAATTTTCACAAAATGGCACACATTCAATTAACCAACATTCCAATTAAGAAAGAGAATATCACCAGCATCTTAGATGCCCACCTCATCCTGTCTTCCTGGTACCACCCCTCTTTAAGAGTAACAATTATCCAGGTTTCCAGTGGAATAAATTAGTTTTGCCTCTTTTTGTTCTTTACATATGTAGGCTCTCACCATATGTGCTCTTTGGTGTCTGGCTTCTCCCACTTCTTTCACTGAGTTGGTGAGATCCATCCTTATTGTTGCATGTAATTGTAGATATTCATTCTCATTGCTGTAAAGAATTCCCCTGTGTGAATACAGCATAATTCATTCATTTCCCTGTAGTTGGACAATTGGATAGTGTCCACTTTGGGGCATTACAAATCCCATTATGATAAACATTCTGATGCATGTCTTTGGGCGAACATATGTAGGCTTTCTACTGCTGGTTCATAGCGTGTGTATAATTTAAGCTTTAGTAAGTATTGGTTTTTATGATGTGGTTGTGTTTAAATTCCATACTGGTAGGAGGAGAGGGAGTAGGTGTTTCTAGGAATCTCAAACTATGATCCATTAAGGCAATCCAGGGGGCCAGATCTGGTTGTGTTAGTAGCAACTGGATCATCCCTGGAGCCAAAGGAAATCAGAGAAGTAGGCAGATGGAGAAGGATGCCCTGTCAGGTACAGAACTGGGGCAAGCTGCCGTTGTTGACTCACTCTTACTCTGAGGACCTTTTCAAAGTGACCTATTGCAGGAATTAGCTTAAACGTTGTCTTTGTCATATGAATGACAGTACAAGAATTGAATATAGAATTTCAGATATCATCTATTAAACAATTCTATGTGCTAGGTTGATTGCCTGGATGGTTTCCTTTTCCTATTTGAATACATATTAAATATTAGCTACCTGCTAATGACAGGAAACTACTATCACTTAACCATCTAAATAGGTACTCAAGCTACTTCTGAAATTGAGTGCTTTGCACTGTTATTAACTGGAATATCTTTTACAAAAGACAAGAATGCCCAAAGATGGAAAAATATGGTACCTGAATTCTCTCACAAACTCCTTTCAGGTTTCTAGACCTGATACCTGTGTGTGTGTGTGTGTGTGTGTGTGTGTGTGTGCGTGCGCGCGCGTGCGCGCACGCGACTGTGTGTCTGTATGTCTGTTTGTCTTCCCGTGCACTATACCAAGTGATTATTGAACACCAGCAGGGTGTCCAAGAACTCAACTCAATTCTCAGAGACAGCACTAGATTCCCCAGGTGAAGGGCTCCATCCTACAAGACTGCCCTCCACCCTCAACTCCAGACATCAGCCAGTCAAAGGCCCCAGGCTGTTACCTGTGCTTCTGACCAATTGGCTACAGATTAGAGTTTCCAGCAACCTCCCACTCAGGTTCAGTTAATTTGCTAGAGCACTCACAGAACTTAGGCAAACACTTAACATTTACCAGTTCAATAAAGGGTACTGTAAAGGGTACAAGTTAACAGCCAGATGAAGATACAGAGGGCAAGCTCCCAAATAAAGGAGCTTCTATCCTTGTGCATTTTGGGACCTGCATGCGGAAACATTCTGGCTCCCCAAGCATGGAAGCTCTCTCTGAAAGAGAAGCAGGATGCAAAAAGGGAGCTATGTTCCTCTCATGGGTTTTTGCAAAGGCTTCATTGCATAGTCATGATTAACTAAATCATTGGCCGCGGGCTGTTTCAACCTCCAGCACCCTTCCTGGGTGGCATCCAAAAGTATCATTAACATGACGAGACACCCGTTTCACCTTTAAGACTCTGCACTGTCTTCAGGAACTGTGGATGAAGACCACATATATCTGGGAAACATATATTTGGTCATCTGAATGGCCACATATGCATTTCTTATAATTCATTATATCGCAGTACTTTTTTTTTAAATGGGAAGAAATATTGGTCCTTGATATTGTGGATGGGATATTATATTCTTGTACTTGGAAAACAAAACTAGCAAATCATCAGGTAGCTGGCTTCCTGAATTCAGAATACCAGGAAGTTACCAGAATAGTTCGGGGTGAGCTTATGTCATATCAGTTGGAGGTCATGTCTCGACTGAATGCCACATAAAGTGGAAGCAATAGACATTATGTGGACTTCTGAAATTTCAGATTTCTTTCTGCATGGCACTTCTCTTAATAAACCAGAAATCTTAAGAATGTTTGAAAAGCAGCATGATCTCTCTCATGCACATACTTTGGAGTCATCTAGGCCTGGACTGGAAATCCAGTTCTGTTACTTATTAGCTAGAGGTGTGTGACCTTTGGATAAGTTACCTACTCTATTAAATGCTGAGTTTCTTCATCTGTAAAGTTGGTATAGTGATGCTTGCCCTGTAGTGCTGTTGTGAGGCTTAAGGGAGCTAATTTATATATTTCTGCAAATTCTCATTTAGCCTCTCCCTCTTTTGCACCTCTGTCTTTAGAGGTCAGGTGGAACTGCAACATGCAGCCCCAGCGTCTAGACCCATAATACAGCCTGTGCTCACAGTCCTGTTGCTGCCTGCCCTTCCTATCACAGCACTTATCATAGAGGGCTATAGTTTTCGATTTACTTATCTCTATCTTTGACAGACTGTCACCTATCAGGAAGCAGGAACCATGTTTGTCTTACCTCCAACACCTAGCAGAGAGCTTTGCACATAATTGAGAACAGTTTTTGAGCTCATCCTTATTCTTTGATATTGGAAGTTAGAAAAGAAAGTCTTCATTTTGGTAGCATTCCTGGTACATGGAAACCAGGACAATCCAATAGACTCTTGAACACTGAGAAAAATGGCAAAGCTAAGCAGGATGAGATTAGGGGAAAAAACAAATGAGGCTAAGCCAGAAAGAATATAATTATGTAGGTATGAAGGACATAAAAACATGCCCCAATGTGAGTCAGCAGCATAGTGCTGTTATTAAAAGTGTGAACATGAGCCTAGGATGTATTAATAGATGTATGACATGCAGAAGCCATGGGGTAATATGCCTGTTTTGACTTGGCATTTCCTGGGCACTTATTGAAGAGATGTGTATTTTCCAATGCTCTCTATTTATTAGAAGGTGCAGTGACATTGAGGAGGACCTGGCTAGTGGACACAAAAATGGTCAAAGGCATCAAACATGCCTCCTATGCAGAAAGTTGAAAGCTGTCGTGATATTCACTTCAAGGGAGAAACTTAAACATTGAGAGTAGTGTGTTTTTCAGGATATTATGTAAAGACATGATGAATTTAAGGTAATGTCCATAACTCATAGACCCAGAAATATTCATGAAAGGGTGTAGTGAATATTCCTTCCTGTAGGAAGCTGAATGCCTGAATCTTTCCAAATAGACAATTTTTAGTCCTTCCTGGAAGTTTCCAGAACTTGGCTCAGTCATCTAGTTTTATCACTCACAAAACTCAAGTGATTCTTTTTCCTGAACCCAATCTTTTCCTCTTTGATTTTGACAATATTCTCTGATTTTGGTCCATCACTCATGTGGAGAATTTGAATGCCTTTTATATTTACTTCTTAAATATCTGAAATCATTAGTCATCCTCTTGCTGCAATTTTGGCATCTTTTCCCTGGCCTAAAATTCTCTGGCTTCCTCTGCTGTTGAGTCCTCTTTGTAATTCTCTGAAACTTCTCCCTGAGATCCACACTCCTTGAGAGTGAGCCTCATGACTTACACAGGACATCTCAATCTAAAGGCTCTGATCAGCTAAAACACACAAGTAAAACCTCACTTTCGATTTTGTTTTTGCTCATTTATTTTTCTTTCAAAAGTGGTTTCCAAATGTTTCTTTATTGATTTTTATAGCTAATTTTTTACTCCTTAAGAGACTACTTATCATTTTTACATTTCTTTTCTGTTTTTCTAGGGATAGTTTTCATTTAGTAATGGTAATTTTAAGTCTTATTCCCTCTGCTCCCATCATAGTATTGACATACATTTTTCTAGTAGATCACTGACTCCTTGGGCTCAGATGTCATTTAGACAATTTGCTAAGACAAACCTTGGGACGCTGTTTACAGAGCTGGTTGGAGGGCAGCCCTGTAGACTGGCTCAGAGGCAGTGATAATTATTCCAGTATAGGCTTTAAACCAGGTGTTCCTTCACCCAAGAGTGATAAAATAAATTAGAAAATGAATGGGATGAATTGAAAACTTGTATTATCATCATGATAAACCATCTTTTATTTATTTACCGTCTATGTGGCTATTAATTTAGGATCTGACTCAATCTGTTTCTCCCAAAGTTGTATGGGATGCAGTTTAATATAACAACTGTGGCCTGTGGGATACTGATTAGTTTTAGTTTTTAGTTGTCCTTTTTTTTTGTTTGCATATTTTTAAAATGTAGGTTTAGATTAGAGCTTTTTGGCAATAATGATATCCAACTTGGTATTAGGCCACTGTAAATATATTTTTTAAGTTTCCTGAAGATCTTAAAATTTATTCACCATCTATTCATTTAACAAATACTTGTTTGGTGTATATGCGAGGTGCTTAGGATAGAGGTGAAAAGGGTGAATAACAGGGATAGAGTGCATAATTTTTAAACTAGTGAAGGGGAATACTATAGAAAATAAATCTAAACAAAAAAACACTGATAATAATAATAAAGGCAAGAGTAACTGAGGCATAAAAGAAGGGTGGCTAACTATGTGAAATTGGAGGGAGTTTCACAAAGGAGGGTGTTTAAGCTGAATTTTGAAACTCACTTGGAGGAAGACATAAATAATTGGAGCAAGTGTATTTCATGTGGAATGAACAAAAGTGTGGAAAAATAAGAATGCATAGGACTTGGCAGGCTACAAGAGTTCAGTGTGGCTGGAATCAAGTTTCAGTAGCCTGGTTTAGAAAACTAGGCAGGGGCTAGTTTATAAAGCAAGAGTCTTGCATTTCAGGCTCAGGAGCTGGGACTTTATGCTGTGACCAATAAGAAAGCGCCTGCAAGAATTCAGACCTCACTACCTTTCATGTGGACTGAAATAACAGCAGTGGAGCCAGAGCAAAGGGCATTTATTTGTGGGATATCATGGGGGTTGAATCAACAGGACTAAGTTGTATATGATTGAGGGTGAGAGGAAACTGTCCAGGGAATGAGGTTGGTACCTTGGGAGATGGCATAGTGGTTGTACCATTTTTGCAGAGAGGGAATGTAGTAGAACTTAGTGTGAGGAGGAAGAAAGTGAGATTAGTTTTAAAAGACTGAAATATAGATGCCTATAAGGACACTGGAATAGAACTATCTAGTGAAAAATACAGGTACATTCAATGTTTGTAATGGCTGTCTGCCATGGAATATTGCTTCTACACAGAGCTACACTCAAGGACAACTACCATATGTAATAAAGAAATCAGGGTTTTAATACTGAAATATTCCTGAAGAGGAACATGGCCTTGGAAAACAGTTGTTTGATGAAAACAGGCCTAATACAGAGGGCTTGTTCATGTATTTTTTCAAATTGGTTTACAGGTACCTGTGAATGCCTTTTCACCATGTGGATTGCATGGATGTGTTCTGCATGGCTCACATTGGCTCTATTGTATTTCTTCACATCTGCCTAAGCTTTCACTCCAGGCTGTATTGATCAGACCATGCTCTTTGAATGCTTATATTTTTGTTTGTGTTAATTAAGGGGAGAATTTCTTGAGTTTGTTTAGGAAGGCAAAAAATTTACAATGGGTCACACACACATGCCTATGCTTGCGTGTGTAAACACACACACACACACACACACACACACACACACACACACACACTCACCCACCTTGCGCCTTCTGCGTATCTTGCCCAGCTCCATCCCACTGTCAGCAGCCTGTGACTCAGCTGGTGAGCAGAGCCAAGGACACTGTTTTCCAAGAATCCAAAGAAATAATGCTTGTGAAAGTTCTTTAAACTATGAAGGACTGTACAAATATAAGAAGGTAAAGAAGCATAGAGAACTATTCATTTCCATTTCCAATACAGAAGTGGACCTGTTTGTAATTTCCTTTGTGCTGAGGATGTTTAGTCATAAGTGGGGCTGTGGGAAGACTTTTGATCATGCAGAATTTCTCGGGCACACACTGCTTAAAGATACATTTGTCTTTCTCTGACCTAATCCCTCTGTGTATTTCAATACCACTGAAGTTTCTCACAGGCTTTTACTGTTCTCACTACATTTTTACCATAATACTCTACACACATCCCTGCAGACTGTAATAGTGTATCAGATAATTCTGGAGCAAAAAAGCCCTGGGAATCTGCCGTGAGAATCGTTCTCTGTGAATATGCTCTAATGTCATTTCTCCAAGTGTATTTAACTTAGTGTTTATTTACTTTCATGGTTTATTTTGATCGGGTCTCTATCAAATTGCCTTGTAAAATCCTAGAGCTCCATACACACCACATTGTCTCCACCTGACATTTGTGGTGAAGCTGCCAAGTGCCCACAAGCAGGTGTTTGCAATCTCCCTCTGAGAACGCCTGGCCAGATGAAGTCAGAAACCTTATCCAGGAGCCACTGAAGCCTACATATTTGGATTCCTATCCAGAAGTGATGGCAGAATGTCATAGCTGATTTTTTACACCTGATAACTTTGGGCGGTAACTGAGTAGAGCTGCAGTTCCTAATAGGCATCAAAGTGGTTATACTGGTAGATCCAGCTTAAAAAGTCAGGACAGATTTTAAATATTTTAATGTGAAATTCATGATGACAAAAACTCTTTTTCTTACCTACAACTGTAGCTGTCCTTGTTATTACACCTCACATTTGTATTTCTCCATTAGGTAATGAATGCAGGTGCCAACCACACTTGAACTTGACCCCAGTGGTCTAAGGAAATATTCATGCTTGTCTAGAGAAATCTTTTTAAGCAATCCTAAGTCAAAATAATTACTGTAAGAAAGCAGAGAAATGTATAGTCTGAATTTCCATGAGAAAATACCCATTTGAATAAAAATTTAATTGGACCTTACTTAATTTTTAAAGGAAAAAAATGAAATATGCTAAATATTACATGGAAAAATGAAACACACTTTTCCATGCATTTGTAATTGACCAGAAAATGGCACAGAATATGTTCATATAGTCATATGTGTGGGAATTTATTTTCATTCATTTAAAAAAAATTTTTAACCCAGTGAGTCAATTTTATGACTCCATTTGTGTGAATCAGAATAATTCTGAGGGACTCAACCCAACAAATGCAAGGATTTGGAAATTAATTAGCTTATAAAATTATATCTTAACAAAATAGAAATAGTTCAGAGAAAAAAGTCAGTGGTGAAACACTCTTCAGTATATTTAGCTTATCAAAATGTTCCAAATGACTCAAAATGTGGCTCTTATATATGTAAATATTTTCTATACTGCAGCTATATGTTGACAAATGAACAACATGTACTGTTGGTGAAGAGGCTGTAAGTGTCAAATACTAATTATCATGATTATGATTTGAACTTGTCAGAACTAACATCTTGAATCATGAAAAGGGTTTGCAGAAGGAAGGGAGTGGAGCATATTACATGCTTGTTATTTGGTTATTATTAAACTATTGAAAATACACAAGTAATGTACATGATAAAAGCCAGTCCTGTGATATAACTAATTATACCCATATTAAAGAGCTTTCTGTGGAATACCACACTCTGCCTGATTCATCTGTTCTTCCTCTGCACTTGTCTGTTTTGTTACTGCATGTTTTTTTCTAGATTTCTTACCTATTTTGACTTAAAAAAGAAATATATTATCAGGTAAGAGGATTCTGATCACCTTTTCTTCTGCCTACATGGAGCTGGTTTAATGTTAAGAAATCTTTAAAGCAGTAAGTACTCACCAGCACAGAGGATAGGATTGAGATGTCTTTCCAAGCCTAAAGTAATTTGGTTAGATTTTCCTTCATCTTTACCCAGAAGAGAATTACCTCTTTTTCTAGGCTTTCTCCCTTCCAATCAATTGCCTAACTTGTATAATTTTTATAAAACTTAGATCTCACCATCCATTTTACTCTCCATCTCAAAAGTCCTTGACTCATGGCCTTCTCCATAAAATCTTTCTGGAAAATTCCTCTGCTCTGTAGAATCCTTATTCCTTCATTGTGTTGCCTCTCAGATGGCTGCTATGACCCTCCTAATACTTTGTGACACTCATTTGTCTGCACACTAGTATATCCTAGGCTCTATTGCACTTTTGCTAAACACAGGGACTGGGGATGTCATTTCTATATTCCCAGTACTTAGCACAGAGTTTGACCTAGATGGATTCTTAACAAATATTTTTTGACTATATAAAACAATATAATTTACACAGTGTTCAAGGCTTCTCAAAATCTGGCCTACTCTTATCTCCCCAGTCCCTTCCCCTTGTTCTCAGCTCAGCTCCCAGATGGCAGCCACCCAGGATCATTTGCTGTTCCTTGAATATGTTGAGCACTCGTGAGCATTCAAATTCTTGCCCTGTGAGCATGCTGGTCTCCATGTCTTTTCTTGTTGAAATCTCATGTATCTGTTTCAGCCTGATTTAAATAGTTATGTGTATGTCTGAGTGTTGTATGTGTGAGAAAACTCTGACCCTTCCCTTAACCCAACTAGAATTAAATTTGTCTCCTGTGTGCTATTCTGTAATTTGTTTAATCACAGTTGGCTTACATTACAGCTAGCTGTGCATATCTTGATTTCTCCTACTGGCTGGTGAGTTCCTTGAAGACAGGAACTATACTGATATACTCATTCATGGAAAGTATGCATTGGGCATTTTCTCTGTGTCAGGTATTTAAGTTAAGGGCATAATGTGGTGATTATAATAAACAGAATTCCTGTCCTCAAAGAGCTCATATTCCAGGCAGGGGAGGAATAAACAATAAAAATATAAACAAATAATACAAAATATATCAGGTGGTGATAGGTACTCTGATAGGAAATGAAGTTAGAGAAGGACACACTGATCATAAAAAGCCTCTCTGAAGAGGTGACCTTTGGGTAGAGATCTGAAGGAAATGAGGAGCTTCTTGGTGAAGAAGCAGTCTATGCAGAGGGACTAGCAAATCCAAGGGCCCCAAAGTGGGGGTGTTTCCAGTGTTTGAGGAAGGACAAGGAGGCCAGGATGGGGGCATGGGCAGAGCCAGCTGATGGAAAGTAGGAGTGGAGGGCAATGCTCTGGCAGGAGCCCAGATTAACCAAGGCCGAATATGCCCTGGGATACACTGAGATTTTACTCTAAATGACATGGAGAGCCTTTGCTGGGTTTGTGGATAGAAGTGTAACCTGGTGGGGTTGGTATTTGAAATGTGTTTTCCTGCTTTCTGTGTCTATAGAATTGTCTATAGGGAGTAAAACTGCTCAAGCAAGAGGTATTGGTGGCTTGGACCAAGGTGACAGCAGTGGAAGCATTGAGAGGTGGTTGGATTTTGGACATAATGCAAAGGAAGTGCCCACACTTTTGTGGAAAGATTTACTGATGAGACGAAGAAACTCAAGGATGACTGCAAGGATTTTGGTCTGAATAAGTGGCGGCATAGAGATGTCTGCATAGGAAGACTGCAGGACAAGGAGGTTGGCAGGGAAAAATCAAACAATCCATTTTGAATAGATAAGGTTGGGATGCCTATTGACATCAAGGAGGCAGATTTGTAGTTAAGTCAAGAGCTCAGGGCTAGAGATAAAATTTGGGGCATTTTTTTTCCCCTGTGAATAGATAATAATGAAAACTCTGGGACTGGATAAAGCATTGAACCCAGTATAGATCACGAAGAAATTTTAAGGACTGAGTCTGCCAACTCTTTAGAAATCAAAAAGATGAGGGGAGACCTGAGATGGAGCACTAGTGATGGGTAGTTGCCCAGTAAGCACTCGGAATGACTGGTTGATTCTAGCCTGGGAGCAATTCCTCTCATGCCACTTTGGATGGTTCTTAAGACAAGGAAGTAACAGAAGAAAATGGAGTGTTTCTGCCACTCGATCCTAAAGACAGGTTTGTATGTGTAGATGCCAGCCTGGAAAAGCAGCTCTATCCCTGCCAGGTGTGGTTTCCTTGGATTCCCATCTCATCATTAAGGCAAGGCAATAATCCCACTCTGCTCCCTTGGTGCATGCCTCTACTTAGAAGGGAGAATGTTGTGGCGTATCACCTTTGCAGGGTTGCTCTCGATATTTATTTTAATTGATTTCACCTTTTTTGGGACTGTGTCATGATTTGGCTGGGATCAATTCTATGATGACATGGTGGTTCTGGGGCGACCTCAGGACACAGAGGTCTTTTCAGGGCAGGAGCTCCATGTATTACCTCCGTCACGTTACCTAGGTCATGGCAACGTCTGCAGCAAATCCTTCACTTGCTCTGGGTTTCCACATCGGGGTGTGTTACTGTCAAGTATTCCAAACAGCAAGTGTTTCTGAGAATGTAAATGAAGCCTGACTCATCGTGAACTTGTGAACTCACCCTAGTCACTAGAGCAGATGGGATGTGAACGAAGGTCAAAATAGATTCATCTCAGTAGTGTATCTGCTGACATTGTAATAGGTACTTAACTGCCTCCATTCCCTCCCCACCACAGACTATGAAAACTACCCACGGTGGTGTAAAGCAGCTTCTCACTTCCTGCCATTGCATGTTTTAGCTTCAAGGTGGAGGCTGCCATCTTACTACAATGGTTAATTAAACTGGCAGCATGAGAGCCTAAGGGAGGAAAATAAAACTTCATTTCCCAGAAAACTATCGATTGTGCTTTAATAGAGTGACAGAAAATGGTATAAAAATGAATAATCTACATGTAAAATTTGGTGCCTTTGAAGCACATTTTATTATTTTTCTATATACATTTGTCTTCTTGAGTAGGTATTTTCCACTATAACAATGAGCTTTATTTTTCTGTCCTTAGTATCTATCTGAAGTTAAGTGGTAGAAGGAAATAAGTCATGTTAAAAGAAATTGTTTTCAAGAATCCACAAAGTATTCAATCCATGGGTATATATAATTATGCAGAATACATTTTTTCACAATTAATAATGAGATGACTCCATGATACTTAATCTGTCTATGTACCCATCCACACATATATACATGGGTGTACAAATATGTATGCATGTGTATGTGTCAACACACACACATATACACACATTGCAGTAGGTCTTCCCAGATAACTCTGTATGGAAGTCATTGGAGATGGGCTAAGAAAATATTTTACAAACCTCATGCTGGCAGTATCATAAATGACATTTTAAAAATGGTTGCCTACAGTGTAGAATTTAGAAAGGTCAGTGGGTAATTTAAAATTAAAAACCAAGTATATTTTTTACAACTTGTCCATGGTGGCAAGTTTTTCTTACTCTTTGTTCTGTGAACTTCCACTGGAATCCAGCTAGAATCAAAATGGGAAAAATTTAATGATTAATAACAATGAACTGTTATTTAGTAAATTAAATTAATGACATTTGTTCATCATTAAGACCTGTAAGGCAGGCAATTTTATCCTTTCCTTGCAGAAGAATAAATGGAGATTTAGAGAGGGTCAATTTTGTAACACAGAATCATTAAAAATATTCAGCATTGCTGAGACTGGAACACAGATCTTATTCCAAGGCTATATTTTTCCCTCTACCCTATACTATGATCCAATGAATAGACAGGAACTGTTTTCCATGTATTTATTACAGAAAACTTAAAAGTAGGGTTGAAATGTAAGTGCATTCTCATCTGTTTATTCTTCAGAACCTAAACTAAAAAAGAACACTGAAAGAGGGCACATCATGGAACAGAAAGAAGCAAAGGGCCTTAGAAAAAACTTGGATTATGAACTGTGAGTGTGTGTGTGTGTGTGTGTGTGTGTGTGTGTGTGTGTGTACACTGCCAGTGGTAGTGGTGATGGTGGGAATCTATTAGAACACATTGGAACCTGCTTCCTGGCCACACTCATTGTGATGGACCCTCTGAATCTTCAGGCTACTCTTCTTGCTGCCAGGTGCCAACCTCTCCCTTCCTCTCTACAGCTTATTGGTGATTGTAACATTTTGGTGTACAGCAGTTTTTACAAAGTGAAGTTCTCCTTTACATACTCTTATCAAGCATTTGATAAGAATTGTTCAACCTGAGCACATTTTTCTCATTAAAAATAATATGTATTAAGATGATTTTTGCATGAATGTGAGCTGTTTCATGCTGAGAAGAGATTTTTCTAGCTTAATAAGCATTATTATTAATAATAATGTGCCAGCTGAAGGACAAAGCAGAAATTTTGTAAGGTAGGAACTGTTCTATTTCTGTATCTCTTTTTAAAAATGGTGTTTATTATTTCTGATTGAAATACTGAGAATTATGAAGAATAAAGTGAAAAATTGCCTATGATTCCATCATCTAGAGATAACTACCAGAAAATATTAATATATATATATTTTTTTCTATAGGTGTGTATGTGTGTGTATTAACTGGGTCCATACTATATGTACACTTTTGTATCCTGTCTTCTCGATCTCACAATTCATAGTATTTTCCAAGCATTCAGTGTTGTTTGAAAACATCATTTGTTTTATATTTATTGCACATATGTATTGCTTAAATACATCTCTGCCTAGATATATACATTTATCTATTGCTTGCTTTACACTATAAGTGACACTCAGATAAAAGTCCTTTTGCTAAAATCTTAGTCCTGCAAAAACAGTGTATATATTGGTCTATTTTTTAAAATCTCATGGAAATGTTTCTAGGGCCATTTTTACTTGAAATTTTTCCATGGAATACAAATACAGTAAGGAAGAGACATACCACTAAATTAAAGATTACTGTTGTGAAATAAGTTTGCGAAATGTTTGGTCCAGTATAAGGGTGGAGATTTCTTTTATACAGGTCTTCTGGGCCCTTAATATGCAAATGTGCACTTGGAATTACTGAGAGAGATCAGGTACGCAGTGAACCATTTTTCCAAAGATCACAAAGGAATTGTTCTGTGGGATTTTAGTTTAGGAAGCATTAAATATTATGCTGTCTTTTGATTCAAAATAGATATTCTTTATCATGGTAACTGAAACTAGTTATATTAGTTGGAGTAACACAGGGCTATGCTGCAATAACAAATACACCCTGAAATCTCTACAGCTTAATGCAACAAAGGTTTATCCCTTGCTCATTTCATAGTGCATGATAGGTCAGGCTTCTATGTGTTTCTTTTCCAAATAGTACTCCAGGGCCCCTGGTTGCTTCCAAACTCTAACTCTACCAGCTCTGAGGTTTTGCTTTCAGCCACTTAGATGAAATTGAACGTGGAGCAGGCACAACTGCTCTTAAATTTCTTCTTCCATTTTGACTGGTGAGAATTAGTCATATACCTAGACCACTTAGGTTCATGGGGACTGGGAAAGGTAAGGGAGTATATAAATATTCAATGAATAATAACAGTCTCTGCCATACTGTTTTTATTTTAAATAAGTAATGGATGTTGGATTTTTTGAATGCTCTATTAGTCAGGGTTCTCCAGAGAAATACAACCAATATGGTATGTATATAGATAGTTGGATATAAGAGGAGATTCATTATAGTAGGAATTGGCTCACACAGTTATAGAGACCAAGAAGTCCCACTGGCTTCAGCAAATTGGAGAACCAGGAAAAGCTGGTGGTATACTTCAGTCCGAGTCCGAAGGCCTAAGAAGTTTTTGGCCACTGGTGTAAGTCCCTGAGTCCCAAAGGCCCTTAGTTCTAAAAGATTTTTGCTGGAATCTTTAGGATTTTCTATATATGAGATTATGTCATCTACAAACTAACAGTTTTACTTCTTTTTTTCCTACTCTGGAGAATGTGCTTTGTGTGTTTGTACAAGAATGTGTATTCTGCTACTGTTGGATGAAATACTCTGTGTATGTCTATTAGGTCCATTTGATCTACATTGTTCAAATCCACTGATGGGAAATTGATTTTTTGTATGTTTATCTTGTATATTGCAAATGTATTGAACTCACATGTTAGTTCCAGTAGTGTTTTGTTTTGTTTCATAGATTCCCCGGGAATCTCTATGTAGAAAATTATGTCACTGCAAATAGGGATAGTTTTAGGTTTTCCTTTCCAATCTGCTTTTTATTTCCTTTCTTGCCTTATTACACTGGCTAGATTGAATGAGAGTGATGAAAGCAGACACGCATGCATTGTTATGTTTCTTAAGGGGGCAGGAATCATTCTTTCTCTATAAGAATGATGCTAGTTTTAAGGTTTTAAAATAGAAGCTTTATCAAGTTGGGAATGTCTCCCTCTATTCATTTTTCTTATTTTGTATAGTGTATTGTTGTTGAATTTTGTCAAATGCTTTTTTTCTGCATTGATTGATATAATTCTGTGATTTTTCTTCTTTAGCCTATTAATATGATGGGTTACATTGGTAATTTTCAAATATTGAACCAAATTTTCATCCCTAGAATAAACTTCATTCATCCCTGTAATATAATTCTTTTTATATATTACTCAGTTCTGTTTGTTACTATTTTGTTAAGAATTCTTGTATCTATATTCATGGGAGATATTGGTCTGTATTTTTCTTTATTTGTGCTGTCTTTCTCTGGTTGTGATATTAGGGTAATACTAATTCACAAAATGAATTGGTAAGTGTTTCTTCTTCTTCCTTTTTATTCATTTATTCCTTGAAGAGATTATGTATAATTGGTGTTAATTCACTTCAAACTTTTGGCAGAATTCTCCAGTGAAATAAAACTGGACCTAGAGATTTCTTTTTGGGAGTTTTAAATTTAAAATAAAGTTCCTTTATAGTTATAGGTCTATTCAAATTATTTGTTTCATATGGGGTGTTTTGTAGTTTGTGTTTTTTAAATAATTTGTCCATTTCATCTAAACAGTCAGTTTCTTTGTGCAGCATTGTTTATAGTATTTCATTACTGTCATTTTGATGTCTGCAGGGTCTCTAGTGATATCTCCTATTTAATTCCTTATACTTTGATAATTTGTGCCTTCTCTGTTTTTATTTCATCAGTCTTTCTAAAGGATTGTCAATTCTGTTGATATTTTAAAAGATTCACCTCTGTTTCATTAATTTTCTCTATCACTTATTAGTTTTCAATTTCATTGATTTCTGTTTTTATCTTTATTATTTACTCCCTTCTGCTTGTTTTATTTTTTTCTCTTTTTCTAAGTTTCTGAAGTGGTAGGTTAGATTATTGATTGGAAGATTTTACTCTTTTCTAGTTTATGTAATTATTACTATAAATTTCTCTCTCAGTGCTGTGTTAGCTGTGTTCTACTACAGATTTTGACATTATATTTTCATTTTCATTCTGTTCAATATATTATTTCATTTCCCCTGAGACTTCCTCCTTAACTCATAAATTATTCAGAATTGTGTTGTTTAACTTCCAAGTGTTTGGATATCTCCCTTCTCTCTCTGTTACTGATTTTTAGTTTGCTTTCTTTGTGGTCAGATAATACATTCTCCACTATTTCAATTCTTCCTTTTAAATTTCTTGAGGTTTGTTTTATAGCCCAGGTTATGGTCTTTCTTGGTGTAAGTTCCAAGGACACTTGAAAATAATGTTTATTCCACTGTTGTTAGATTGTTTCATAAATGTTGACTATGTGTTGTTGGACTCTGGTGTTGTTGAATTCTTCTAGATCTTTGTTGATTTTCTGTCTAGTTGATCAGTTGTTGAGAAAGGGAAGTAGATTCAACTATATTTGTATTCAACTATAATTATATATTTATCTCTTCTCTTTTTAATTCTATGACTTTTTGCTTCATGTATTTCTCTTATTCGGTACATGTACATTTAGGATTGCAATGTCTTCTTGGTGGATTGATTCTTCTATAATTCTGTAACATTTGTTTCTGGTAATTTTCTTTCCTCTGAAGTCTATTTTATATGATATTAATATAGCCACTCCTAATTTCCTTTGATTAATGTTTGCATGGTATATCTTTTTCTATCCTTTTACTTTCCATCTGCCTGTTTAATTATATTTGAAATAAATATTCTACATATGGTATATTGTTGGCTCAAGTTTTTAAATTCACTGCCAATTGAATAATTGTTTGATTTAGGCCATTTATACTTAATGCAATTATTACTAGTTTAGGGTTTAAATCTACCTTTTTTTTTCTGTTCTGTTTGTTTTCCTTTCACTTTTCTTTTTCTTGCCTTTCTATGGGTTACTTGAACAGTTTCTAGAATTCTTTTTGATTTATTTATAGTGTTTTTTAGTGCATCTTTTCTGCATAAAATTTTTTGATCTTTGCTGTATTACATTACATTGCATTATATAACTTATCACTGTCTATGAGTGTCATCATTTTATTGTTCCAATTTGAGTATAGAAAACTTAACATTGTCACTTTACCCTCCCTAGTTTATAATAATTGTTTTAAATATTCCATCTACATATATTTAGGACAATACCAGACAGTGTTATAGTTTTGTTTAAACCACAAAGCATAATTTAGAAAAATCTAGAAAAGAAGAAAAGTGAATTGCTTTCACCTCATTTTTTTTTACCACATTCTTTCTGTCTCTTTGATATTCCAAGGATCCTGCTTTTATAATTTCCTTTCTGTTTAGAGAACTTCCTTTACCCATTCTTTTAAGATAGGTCTTCTTGAGATAAAGTCTCTTCTTGAGATAAAGTTTCCTGTCATTTGATAATGTCTTGATTTCCCCTTTATTTCTAAAGGATATTTTGTCTGGATATAGTATTCTTGGTTGATAGTTCTTTCCTTTCAGCATTTTTAAAAAAAAATGCTACTTCCTTCTATCCTTCATTGTTTCTGATACAGAATGCACTGTCATTTGGATAATTTTTCCTTTTTAGGTAAGCTGTTGTTTCTATTTCACTACTTTTAAGATTTCTTTTCTTTGCTTTTGTTTACAGAAGGTACACTATTATATGTCCTGGTGTGGGCTTCTTAGGGTTTTCTTCTTTGGAGTTTGCTCAGCTTCTTCAATCTTTAGGTTATGTCTCTTCTGAAACTGGGAAATTTTCAGGTATTGTTTCTTTAAGATTGTCAGGTTTTTAAGACCCAACTTTCAGATAAGTAAAAATACCCAATGGAATCATCAAAGTGTCATTTCTTGGGCTTTTATCCAGTTTTCCTTCTTTTTTCCACCTTTCTTCTGACTTCTGTTTTGTATACAATGTCCAGAGGTTTTCATTATACATAGTGGGAAGAGTAGGGAAAATATTTCTATTCTGTCTAACCAGAGACAATATATATTTTCTAATTGTGTCCCTTGAATATTTGTAACACATGGGAAAACCTGTTCTTTGACCCTTTGAAAGAATTTACTAAAGAAATGACTTGATCCAATATTTTAAAGTATTTTTTCAGTATCTATTGCTTGTATTCAGTTAGAAAAATTATTATAAGCTTATTGTAGACTACTTGGCAAATACAAAAAACATATAAAAAATAAAAATCAGCCATATTCCCATGACTAATAGATATCACTGGTAATCTTTATTAACTTCAAATTTTTTTCCAAGTCTTACTGACAAATAATCGAAATATAATGTTGTATAAGTTTAAGGTGTACAACATAATTTGATATAGGTATATACAGGATTCCCCTTTACAAAAGCAGAACATTCCTATAAAACCTCTCACAAGCCAAAATTGCTTAAAGCAAAGAAGCGATTACCATGTATATATATATATATATATATATGGAATATTTTTTGAGCATTACCAGACCCAAAAAAATAACCTCTCTTGGGTTTTTCTGATACCTTAGGACATCTTGCTAATGGATGCACAAAATAAATTGAAATAAAGCACAGAGGCTCACAGACACAGTTCAAAGCTGTGGTAGCTTGATGCCAGGAGGCGGAGTCTAGTTCTGGGGAAGGAGCTTGGTGGGCCACTCCTACTGCCTGGGGTTTTCATTGCCTCTATAACAGCTGCAAAACACTGAATACTATTAATGCTTTTCATCTTTTTTGGTAAAAGTGAAAACCTTGGGATTTCTTTCAGTTAGTGAAAACAGGTACTAATGTAGGACTTTTATAAAAGTGAGGTGGCATAACACGAACTTTTGAAAAGTGGGAAATACCTGTATTGCTAATGACTATTACAATGAGTTTAATTAATATCTATCATTTATTCATTTGCCAGACCACAGAAGGCAGTTGTGTGTATACTGTATGCTGTATGATCTCATTTAGATGTGGAATCAAAAAAACCAAACTCATAGAAACAGAGATCAGATTGGTAGGATACAGTGGGTGAGAGAATTGGGTGAAGATGCTCAAAAGGTAGACACTTCCAGTTATAAGATAAATAAGTTCAGGGAATGTGATGTACAGCATGGTGACCCCAACACCTCCTCCATGGTAATATGACATGTTTTCAATATTTTGGTAGACAAATCTGTATTTGACGGATTTGTGCTCACCATTGGTCATTTTATACCACACTATTTCCATTCTTGAGCTCTTAATTGGACTACCACTTTGAGTGGCTAGAATATACACACACAGTCTCTTTTTCTCTCTTAAACAAATGGCATATGAGTGATAAATTCTTAAGCTCTTGTGTATTTAAGAATATCTTTGTGTTTCATTCATTAATTAATTCATTCCTGTAACAACTATTTATTGAACACCTTACTGTGTGTCTGGCACCATGTCAAATATTAGAATTACAGGAGTCAACATGGTAGATATAAGTCCATTCCCTCTTGGAGCTTATAACTTACTAGAGAAGACAAATATCAAAAAGAAAACATAAAGGAGATAAAAATAAAAGGAGAAGTAGCGAGTGATGTATGTGTGTGTAAGCCAAAGAGAACAATCTAATAATCTAATTTAAAGGTTTTAGAAGGCTTCTCCTTAAAAAAAGAAAAAAATTAAACTCAGACCTGGGATTTGAGTGGAAGTGCAGTGTGGGAGGAAGAATATTCTGAGTAGAGAACTCATGAATGATGGCACAGAGGTGTGAGCATACAGCAAACTCAAGTGTCTGAAAGACCAGTATGCCTAGAGTACTGAGAATGAAAAGGAGTGGTACATATTAGTTAACATGGAGGGGTGGCTAGAAACTCAGTTGTGGCTGACCATATGAATCAATGTTGGGATTTGGTACTGAATGTTCTAAGGGTAAAAATCTCTTTGAGGAGTTTTAGTTTGAACATATATGATGCTTTGAGCCCCACATATTATATACATATACATTATATTTAACACAACACAACACAGACATACATGTACTCATGCACATGCATATGTATATATAAGCACATATGTAGACATGTGTATGTATCTATAGGTATTAGATACATAGCCTAGTTTGTGTGCACATGTGTATATACATATGTATGTGTGTAGAGAGAGAAGTGAGAGATTGAGAAAGAAAATTTTCATATTTTTCTCTGGCTTCTTATGGATTTTCACTTGAATTTAGGAAATGCTCTGTCATAGGTACAAGCTAAATGCCATTTTAGTCTGAAATTGTCATTCTGTTTTTGGAAATTTCCATCTGAAATTTATAGTAAGTTGTAATCCACATAAAAGAGGTTTGAATTTTGTTTAGTGGTGTTGAAAATACCCTAGGAATATCCAGAATGGGTAAAGAAACTTTGTCATTTGCTGAATTGAATTCTTATCCCACTTTATTCCTCAGATAGAATTGCCTTTATGAGGTTATGGAGAACTTTAAGTAACCTCATTTTAGGGATTCACCAAAGCATTGTAGTCCTGTAGCATATAGTGCAGAAAGTTTAGTCTGGTACTAAAAACCAAAATAAGCAAAACTGAATACAAACATAACATTAGAAGAATAATTTCTGTAACTCTTCTTAGGAACTCATTTTGGCAGACAAAACTCTTCTGAAAGTTTAACGTAACCCAAATGAATTTTTCTAGAAGCCTATTTTGCTCTGCTCTAAGAAATGTAGAAAGTGGTGTTTTTGAAAATATCTAGTTTCTTGTTGGAGATAAACTTCCTCAATTGATTTTGAGTCACTTATTCTTCAGGTATATCTGTACATCAAAAGTTTTCTGATTTAGCAGTTGCCCCAACTCTAGCCTCCTTTAACATGCTCCCTTTTGGTACAGATATTGTGTAAATGTCTTTAATGTAAAAGGGATTATTCATAACAGTAAAACTTTGCTTCAAACGCTTGGTGTATTATTTTTTCTTCATTATTCTGTATTATTTATGCTTAGTTTGAGCAGAGTACAGTGTCCTGATTAAGAACATGGACTGTAGCACCTGAGGCTTGGGTTAGGATCTAAACTCCATCCCTTACTTAGTCCATGACCTTGGGAAAGTGACAATATTTCTGTGCTTCAGGTTTCCCATCTGAAAAAAAATGAAGGAGCCACTTCATTTGAAGAGCTATTGTATTTAATCACATTAAAAAATCCCTAATGTGTTATGTATATATACATTAGTTGTTATTCCTACTTTTTATGTAACCACCGATACAACACGTCTTTTTAAGTTGATATAACAATGCCTACTACAGAAAAGAATTAAGTTCTTGAAAAATATCATCTCAGGAACAAAGTTGAAGACTTCTTAAATTACTAAGACTATCATTAAAATAGACCAGTTACTTCATTGTCTAAAAAATCTTGGTTAGATATTTTTAACTTATTTCATACCCCTTGGGGATACCCTTTATAGATCTTATATTCAGTATACAGGTAACTTGAGTGGTCTTCATTACAGAAGATGACTAATTTCTTGTAGAAGTTTAACCCTTGGTTCTCTTGGAAATTTATCTTATAATTCCATAAATTACATTCTAAGGGATATTTGAGTAAGTTTGTTTTGTTTGTCCAGCAAATGGCTTAAGCCATTACTATCCCCTCTGATGCTCACTGATTCAGAGAAAATACCAACAAATAGAATTTATTGCTCTGAGTTTGAGCTGAATCTTGTAGCTGTTTTCATTGTAATTCAAGGTACTGTTTAATCCCTTTGCTTAGAAACTATTAGAGTAAAAATGTTCATGTTGCAGATTACTTTTGGACAATGATCCATGAGATGATTATTGTGCAAGAACCAGAAAAATATGATACTTGCTGGAAGAAATTCAGTGTTGTAACCAGTTGAAATAAAGAGTACCCTATCCCATGTACTAACAAAGTGGGGATTCCTTCCCAAAGCTTTGTAGCATGCAAAGGATACTTTTCTGGTGTGCTGAGAAGTTGTCTCTGGGACCGTCACACTTGGAATTCCAGCAGATTACCCTATCATCAAGTCATCAGTATGCTGCTATTTGAATAAACACAGCTGTTGTTTTCCAAGAAATACGGCTAGGAGCAGCAAGGAAAAAAAGGGCAATTAGTGTTATTGAAATGGAGGGGTTCTCAGGATGGCATATATGTATTTATGAGTGTGTTCAGTTTCCGAATAGTCTATTTACCATGCTGTGACTTAACAGTGGGGGAGTAATGATCCCCTCTCCAAATCTTTGGTACTTTACTGCATTTTGCTATTTGCCTAATATTAATTATGAATATTTTTCATAATTAAATAAATACATATTCTAATTCATATGACCTTGTGCTATCTTCTATCTAAAGCATTCTCAAGTGTTGATGGCAACTTGTTCTAAAAACCTGTATGTATAAGGATTGATGAATAGGATAGTATATTTTTCGAGTTCTGCTGATGATTTTTCATTATCTTCACTGCCTTCAGAGTACCTGGAGAGCAAAGATGTCAAATACCAGCACTGGGAGTGGGGCTTGTTTTTAGGGGGTCAACAAAACCTTCCACACATTGTTATGCAAGAATAGTGGGCCAGAAAGATTAAAAAAATAAACCAGTGGTATTGCTGCAATCAAGGGATTCCCTTCCCTGTATCTCAGCTTCTTTTTCTGTATACTCTTGAGTTTAGACATGTGGTATTTCAGGTTCCTTCAAATTCCATGATGCTTTCAATTGAGGCCTTTATTCTTTAGGTCTGACATTCAACTAAGTATTCAACATTTATTGAATTCAACATTTATTATCAAGACCCATTAGAATTGGTGATTGTCATTTTTATAAATTAAACCAACAGACACACAAATGTCCTAGCTGTTTTTGTGCTTTTAGTATGAATGAAGACAAGCAACAGGGTGAGTAATTAAGATGCTTTCGATGTACCATTCACCTAAAACTGTTTTGCATTTGTATGGTCATAGGTTTGTAGTCCTTGCTTAAGAACTCTGGTTCAGGATTACTGGTTTGGCAGGCAGGACAGGAAAGGAGGAGAAGACTCCAGAAAGAATTTCAAGGTTCTGTTTCTGTGGGAAGACTGCCAGGAAAAAGAAAATGAAGCTAGAGAGGCAATGCCTTATTGAGAGGGTCACTGTCATGGTACACTTTAAAATCATCTCCTTGAAGGACAGAAAACACCAGCACCAATGTGCTTGGTGGTTGTGGCTGCCTTAGGGTCCCATCCAGTAACCACTATGACCAAGTTACATATCTTCTACTTTATTTTTTCCAAAGATAGAGTTGACCCTTGACTTAAAAGTTAGTTTAGTCCCAAGAAACTGAAAGATTTTAAAGTTCCTCACAGACACAATGTCACAAGTCAAGGGTGTGGATATGTTGTTTTTCAGTGTTTTTAAGGAGGTGTGAAAGAAAACTTCACTTCAACCTCATTTGGAAATCAACAGAAGCCTTCAAACAAGAATGACGAAGCAGCATGAGTAATGTTTGGGGTCCGTACAGGGACGAGGTTGGCAGAGGGCGTTTGTTGCTTAGTCAGAACGACAAGTGTCTGTGCAATGTCTGAAGTCTGACCGCGCAACCTTGGGCCCGGCCGCGAGATCCTGCGCCCCAGCCGGGCCCCTCCTCATTAGCAGTAAAGACAAGCAGTAGTTCAGTGCTTCATACTTTCAGAGCTGTTTTGCATTTGTTATCTCATCTCTGATCCATTTTTAGGATAGCGTTAGCCTTACCTCATGCCCTAGTATCTCATCAGTTCTTTGCAGATGGTATGGCTTAGCCGATAAGTCTGGCTTTTCTACTCATGCTTTGGGTCAATTGTTGCTGGGAGCAAAAGTGATATTTTGCTTAGTGGTTTAGCCAAAGAATGAAGCTAAACTGGTGTAGAATTTCTAACGGAGTCAAATAATAAGTTCTAAGGGATGAAGCTAAGAAGGGCTCATACAGTGGTGATTCATCTCCCTGTGCCTCTGTGTGACTATTTTTTTAGACTCTATGTCTAAAAAAAAATATTTTCCTACCCTTTTTCTCATTTGATATTCAGGGGAAAACCCCTGAAGGAGGATTTTATTCTCCCCAATATGTAGGGGAGAAAACAGACACTTGGATAGGTTGAATGGCTTGTAAACATCCCAGGGCCGGTGGCAGAGCTGGGAATAGTAACTGCTTCTTTTGGCTCGTTGGTCAGTGCTCTTTCCACCATGTCCTAGTGCCTCCCTGTGCAGAAGAGAACTTTTCAAGTCGGGATTTTTTTTTTTTTGGCATACATCATCACTTCCCCTCCCAGAATTAACTCCAGAGGCACAGGAACCTTATCCTGAGTACTGTTAACGTTGCTATGAGGTTACTGTATCCCCTGCATTATCAGAGCAGCATGATTTACCAAAAAGCTAGAGACAAATTTGAGGGAGAGGTGTGAAAGGAGAGCTGGGACTGACACTGCCACATCCTCGCACCGTCACTGGGTCTCTTTTTCCATAAGGTGGAGAGAACTCCCGTTTCTTTGGTACGTTGAGATCCGTGCTACTGAGTCCTTAACTCAGAAAGCTCAATACTTAATTGTCCATTAAAATTGTTCTGGCTTAATACTGATTGTTGTGTTATGGCTACTAGCTTGATGTTTAGGATTATGAAACCTGCTTTGTTGAAACTTGTCTACTCAAGAGTCATCACCTGTTACCCCTCTGGGTGTGAGCTCCAAGGGTTTTGTAAAGGTTACTGAATGATGAAAGCAAGAAAGTTGGAGAGTGAAAAGGCAGGTTAGGCGGTTTTCTATATTCAGTGCCTATGGAAGCTATGGAAGCTCAGGTCCCACCCTTCAAAATAGGAAGGAAGGGGCTGTCCTCCATGAGAATGAGGAGTGGGAGGTCAGAGCAGAAGTGACATCCATGCGGGGGCCATAGCAAAGCCACTTAAATCCAACAGTGATGCAATATGGGGAACAGTTCAAAAGGTCCACTGCTGCATGCCAAACCCAGGATATCTCCCAGGAGACCCAGGGTCTTGTAGCTGCTTTGGGTCACTCATAATAATTAATGAAAGGTGCCCTGTAAAAGCTAGGTTTGGGGCAAGTGCTGCCCTTTTCTTCCTAAGATTGGATAGGTTGGTGTGGGATCTGCTTGGCAGGGCAAGGGGCAGAAGCTATGCCCAAATCTGTGCAGAGTGGGCCTATTACCTCAAAGACCTCAGAGAAGATAATGAGTGGTTCAGATCCTGAGTCCTGGAGAAGAGCAGAGACCAGAGAGGTCAAGAGAGTAAATCAGTCAGAATCCTTCAGAATCTTTTGTGTACAAGTAGCAGAACCCAATTCTGTAAGGTTGAATAAAATATTAGAGAATATATAGGGATGCAGGAGAGCCTCACCCTAGATAAGGAAACCAGCTGGGCCCCAGTTACGGTAGTGGCAGGCTTCTGGGAGCGTTTGGTATTCCCTGTCTCTCTCTCATTTTTGTTATCTTCTAGACATTTTCTGTTTCTCTTTTCCTACAGAAATTCTTTTCCTATTATTCAGGATATGTAATAGAAATATGCTATCTGTCCTCATCTCCTGAGCTTACATGTTACAGGTGCAACAAAGCAAGATATTATTTGTTTCAATATCAACTTCCCAGAAAAGAATATGATGGGCCTGGTTTTAATCATGTGTGCGTTCTGTTTGGTTCAAACATGACTGCTGAGGGTTAATCTCATGACCCTGTGAAGGGGTGGGAGGTTCCTAGAGAAGAGGGAACAATGATGAGCTGAGAACATGTCATGAAATAAGTCTCTATAGGTAGCACTGAGAAATAGGAGACTGGAACCACACAGGAACAAACAGAACAAATCAGAAAGCACGGGACTGCCTTGAATGGATCACTGTGATCATGACTCCTCCTGATTGATTGGTGGGTACAGGGCAATGAGCATATTTGGTACACCTGCAGTCATAAGGCTGGCAGGGCAGGAGGCATGAACGAGAGATAAGAGGAACTGGATTCACAGCAAGATTGAAAATATTTGATACAAATTAAAGCTCCAGTTGCTAATAGAAAAGTTTGAATTAGGTGGCAAATGACCAACAATCAAGGACATCCCTGGAAGTGGGGATGTAGAATAATTAATGCAAGAGTATGGGTGACACATTCAACAAGGGGAACAGTCCGATGGAGGTGGCACTATTACCTCTCTGTTCCTACCTTAGTTTCACCCCTCTTGCTTGAAAAGGTCCAGTGTGCCAGATGGGATGAATCAGCAGGAGTCTAGGACCAGGAGCATGGAGGCCACAGCTAGGTCATTAGTCCTTTAGAGGCTGAGTCTTGGCCAGTGTCTGGAGTTAGTGGAATTAAGTCTGGACAGAATATCCAGATCCCAGCCAGGAGGCCCAGGACTTACTGTAGGTATTTGCACACTGGTCTCAGGGTAGAAGAGCATTTCTAGCCCTCACTGGCAGGCTGGCTGACCTTGTTGATGCACTTCAGTGTTGGCTTGGGAACAGGTGACGGCATCGGTGACCCTGGCTAAGAGGCACAGGTGAGCAACAGATGAACTTTTGGCAGTAATGCCATTGCTGGTATTCAGCATTTATTATTGTCAACCCCAAATACCTCCTTGTATCTTTCATATGTTTTTTAATTTCCTTCCTTTAATTCTTTGCTTTTCTTCAATTGTTGTAAATCAGTAACATTTGAACTGCACTATTGAAATATAGTATTTTTTTAAATGCATGAAGCTTTTTGTAACAGAACAGTTCTTTTTCTAATGCAAATAATTACTTCCTAATTGTTCTGTAAGATGTATTTTATTGCATATATTTTTAAAGCAGGCAGCACCTGCAAAGTGATAATCTTACCATTTTTTAAATCAGGCAGCAAGTCTATAGGACAATTTCAACTAAATTAAAAAAGATTCAGTAATGGAAACAGGGTGAGGAAAATGGGGAAAATGTATTACACAAAGCAAAATTGTTTTGAAATAAGGCAGTTATTTGTCCTCCTTCAGGTTTCAGTAGTTTTTTTAAAGAGATGGAGCCTCCCTTTGATTTACTATCCACCAAAAAGTTTAAATCCAAGGTTATTTTTACAATGATGCCTCCATTTCAAAATGTTCTTATTAGGAGCTGAGAGCACCCAAACAGAGAGGTGAATATTTGAAGCATAGAGCATATAATGAAGCTGCACTAATATGAAGCAATTGCTCTGCGTTAGGCTCCAGAGAGTTGAATTATACAATTCATATCTAAGAGTAAAATGAGCTCCACATTAAGCACATTTTGCTGTCTTTGAAATCAGGCAAAAAACTTATAATGCACCTCAACTGTCTTCCTGAAAGAGCATTATTCCTGGTCTGCAGTGACAGAGCACCTTGTTCTCTCTTGAATGTACCTGATTATTAATTCTCAAGCAGTTGGAAGGAGGCCTTGAGTTGCAACCAATCCCACAATGCCCTTTATGCAGCATGATTCTCAGAGGATTCTGCCTCCCACACTTGGCAAGGACTCACTTAACTTGATATGCTTATGTGTTACCCTTTTATTTTCAACAGGAGTGGCTGGGGCTAGGAAGAAGGTAGAGGTGGGAGAAGATTCTGGGTAATAGACCCAATTACAAAGGCTTTTGGAAGAGTGTTGAAGGGAAGTTGGTCTGGTGGAAGGAAAAATTGGAATGTGGTATTGCCCCATGTTTGTTCTGGAAAAAGGCCCATCCCTACTTCTACTTCACCCATAATTCTGAGGGATTAAATGTTCATATAAAAATTTAAATTGGAAGTCCCAACCCAGACTGGCGCTTGAAGAGCTAAGTCCATCATAGTCTCTTTTCCCTACTATTGCTGTTTTCTCATCATTTAGCAGGCCATGGAAAATTTTGTAATCCCTTTGTGAAATCCCAAGACATCGAAATGACAATTATTGGCTCATCTTAGTTGCAAATTTAATGGCCAGAGTTTCTTTGGTTTGAACTCCTAGCATGTTTCATGCAAGGCCCCAGAGTCAACTCCTAGCTCCCTTGTTGATACTGTTTGGGCACTCTCTCGGTTGTGTGCATTAACTGTGGAGCAGAGATCAGAAGTTTAAGTGCTGGGCCCACCCGCAGGACTAAGCAAAGTTAGTGGAATTTCTGAATGACATTGGTGAGTACCAAGAACTGGCAGACAAAGGGGACAAAAAGTCAAGGGAGACTATCACAGAAAGGAAGAAAAGATAGAGGAAGCAGAGACCAGAGAAAGAACTACATGGTGGACACCCCTTAACCACCCTGTGGTGCCATGGGAGAGCCAGCTCTAACAGCCTCGCCGAAGCTGATTGCAGCTTTCTTCTGAACACCTGTGTTCAATGATTTCATGTTGGTTGCTTGAAATGGGTACAGTGGGAGTATTCACACCATAGAAATTGGCAAACACTGTAAGTCAGGGCTCTTTTTCACCCCAGAGAGCTGGTAGTTAAATATCTACTAGCACTACTGACCTTTGATGTTTCTTTGTGACACAAGAGGCCTAAATGATCAAATGTGTCACAGCAGGAGAGAGTTTGGGCGATGTTGATTTAGTTGAGTGTGGGCCAGTTCCAGGACCTGAAATGAACTGCTGTTAACATTCCCACAATTGCCTGAAATCAGAAGCAGGTTAAGGTCATAGAGAGAAAAGGTCAAGCCAGTTGATAAAGGTAAATCTCTATGCATTTTGTGATATTGTGAACAGTATCTTATTTAACCCTCATAACAGATGAGTAAGCTGTGGTTGAGAGAGGTTAAATCTATTCCGTGTACATGCAGGTAAGAACCAGTTAGAATTTGTCTTATCCCAAAGTCCTAATTCCTAACTGCTACCCTGTAGAGTACCTCTGCAGCCTAAACCCAGGTCTTGGTATCTAACTCTTACTTCCTCTCCTTTGTTGCTCCATAGGGCCTCTGTATCCACTCAGGCAGGTGGTACTCCCCATAACACTGGGGTCGTCATCCACATTGTAACCTCTGTAAATAGTGCCTGTGGAGTTTATAGTGCACACTCCGTACAGCTGTACACAGCAGATCTGCCTGTGGTCACATCCCTCTAACCCTACGAAGGTAAAGAATGTCCAAGGCCAGAACAACACCTGCTCTACTCCAGAGCAAAAGGTGGTTTAGTCTCTTCTGGATTTACAACCTTTCTTTGTTTCCACCATATATCGTTAATTAGTTCATTCAATGAGCACTTGTTAAAGACTTGTGTGTACTGTGATAGAAGGTGGGAATACAACAGAGAGCAGCCTACAGAATACGGGGCTAAGGGGGCACCATGTGAGTATCTGGTTTGGAAGCTGCAGAAGGCAGAGGTGAAGATGTGGGTTAGAGCGCTGTGGATGGGGAGCCCATACCTCCTATTCTGTCACAGAGACTCCACCTCTTTTGAATATTTCTCTTTACTATGAGCAAAAGCCTTAACCAGACAATGTTTTTTTCTCTCTTTTTCTTTCCACTATGTTCCTGGTCCTTACCTTGGGCCTTCTCTAAAAGACCCCATTTGTAGACATTACTGGCCTAGATAGTGTCTTTTCAGAGATCCTGATATTTTCTCTGCTCCTACCCCCAAGGTGAAACCACCTTAGATATAATACAAAGTTATTATATGATTATGTAGTATTTTGGTTAGCTCAAACAGCAAAATTTAATTCTACTTATTGAATGTACTTAGTTTGCATTCAGTAAATCATTTTGACGTATTGATGTAGTAAAATGGTCTATGGTTTTGAAGAGTTTTTACATTTTGATCATGTGACATTATTGAATTGTTTCTGATTTACATTTATTTATGTTTCGTTGTGATTTATTAATGATAGATGCATTTCAACTATTCATGACTATGGTTTTAAGTATTTTACCAGGTGATGAATTATCCAGAATGATGTGAGATAATTCTAAGGAGGGATTGGAGTTAAGAGGATGTTAGTAGGGGAGCCATACCTGTGTGAAGACAGTTTAAATCACAGGTTTTCAAAGTGTGTCCCTGGACCAGCCAAATCAACATCCACATCAGCATCAACCTGGAATTGATGCAAATTTTTGAGCTCCAGCCCATACACATTGCATCAGAAACTCAGGAGGAGCCGGGCCATCTTTATGTTGACAAGTTGTCCGGCTGATTCCAATGTTAGCTCAGGTATGAGAATCCTTAGTTTAAATAGTATCAACAAGTGAAACCAGCAACAGTTCAACCACAGAACAAATTTTAAATGACGCAATATAGAATCACATCATTAATTCACTTTGGTCAGACCAACATGAGTTTGGATCCTTGGGCATATGTGTTTTTTTCTTACTGTGTTCTTAACTGGAAGTGATTCAGTATTTTCTTCTTTGGCAAAGAACCATTAAGCAGGTTTGTAAAAAGATCGATTGTATGCTTTCATTTCCTCAAGCGGTCATTTATTTGTTAAGATAATACTCATTTTCTAGGCAGCAGACAAAAGACTTGAAGACATGCACAGCTGGAGGAAATGAAAAGGGGGCAAGGATGAGGACAGAGATGGGCATGGCCGTGGTCTAGAGGGTGGCTGTGGAGGAGGCATTGTGTATGCTCATGCTTCTGTTGGAACCTTCAGGAAATGAAAGTGCTTTGTGTTTTTTCCTTTACACCTCAAGAAACATGGAATAATGATTTTCTTTTGTGGAGGATCTTAGACTTAAGCTGATGAAAAATTAGCTTTGAGTATACATACAAAATCAGTATCCACAAATTTAATTACTGCTAACCGGGGTTAGCTGATTTTCTATCCCGATACTTATCTCTCTGCTATAGGGGGTTAAATGGTTACACCTACTTTTAAATTCTTTAGGTGTGTCAGAATGAGTAATACACAGAAAGTTCTCATTTATTCATCAATAGATATTTACTAGGTTTACCATCCTATCAAAGTAAGATGCTGTAACAGATAACAATGTAGTGGGTGTGTGGATAAAATGAGAGTTCCTGTGGCCAGGATTCTCACCTGGCTGTGGTTGACTAGCTCACTGCACACCTGTGGGCAATACATGGCTATTGACTCTATAAAAAGAGCTCCCAGTGCTCTGGGCATGACACGGTGGCAGGGCTGCAAGGCTGCAGGAGAGCAGAGCAGAGGACAGAGGCCTAGAGGACGGCTGTGTGGAATGACTGTGCAAAGAGGCCCGGAGGACGGCTCTGTGGGACGGCTGTGCAGACAGAGGGGCCCAGAGGCAGAGACTGGCTTGCTGCAGGCAGACTCACTCTGAGTGAATGGGGTTTTAGTGAGTGACCTGCCACCTGGAAATAAAGTTGGGTATAACCCTTTCACTCCAAGAACGTTTTGCTGTCATTTTCTTCAGTGACACTGAATCCATAGCAAACTTGACCGGGGCTGAAACCCATTGGCAAGACAGTGGTCAAAAAGGCAAGCAAGGTATTTTGAAATATTTGGTCTTTAAGGGCATGATTATATACAATGTCAAAGCCTGGGGATATGCAACTGAGGTCAATAAGTATTAATTGCTAACATCTAGAGGTAATTAGCAGTAATTACCCAAAGGAGTGAGGGGAGCGGCCAGAGGGATTTAAAGGCAGCATTTCCAGTAGCTTCTACCACACCAGAAACCTAATAGTTTCTAGGTAAGAGGAAATAAATGAGTTTTCCAACAGCAATTTACTGAGAGTTTTAAAATTGCACTACAAAGGACCCCCTGATGGAAGCTTACACATATATTATTAAAACCTGCAACCCTTCTATCCAGAAGTGGGGTTTATTTTCCCATCCCTTGAGTCTGAGCAGGTCTTTTGACCTGATTTAACAGAATGCAGGGCAAGTGAAACTGGCTACTTCTGTTTTTAAGGTCTGTGTTGTCAGTGGGTTTCAGCTGCGGACAAGTTCACTATGAATTCAGTGAGACTGAAAAAATGACAGTGGAACGTTCTTGGAGTAAAAGGGTTTATACCTAACATTATTCCTACTGTGGCAGGTTGTGGATAAAATGAAAGTTTCTGTGGCCAGAATTCTCACCTGGCCCTGGTTGGCTAGCTCACAACACACATGTGGGCAATGCATTGTTATTGACTGTATATAAAGAACTCTGCCCAGTGCTCTGGGAGACACGGTGGCATGTCTGCAAGACTGCAGGAGAGCAGAGCAGAGAGTGGAGTGGTGGTAGCACCAAGGACAGAGACTGGGATGGCTGTGCAGGCAGAGGCACCCAGAAGATGGCTGTGTGGGTAGACAGGCCCAGAGGCAGAGACTGGCTTGCTGCAGGCAGACTTGCTCTGAGTGAATGAGATTTTAGTGACTGACCTGCCACCATGGGAATAAAGTTGGGTATAACCCTTGCACCCCAAGAATGTTCTACTGTCATTTCTTTGGTCACATTGAATCCATGGTGAACTTGCCCAGGGCTGATACCCACTGGCAAGACAATTGGTGACAGTTGGCAGGGTTTATTGGTGACCAAGGAAAAGAACAGGCTGCCCTCATGGAAGGAGTGTTTCAGCAGCTGCACCTATGGACGGGGAGACATTCAGGTGTCCCCCTGTGGGCATGTGGTATGGTGGAGGACTGGGGTCCACCCCAAGAGAAAGAAAATTTGTTGCTGACTGAAATGGCGTCACTATGAAGTGCTGTGGAAATAGTAAAGGCCCGAGAAGAGGCAGCACGAGAAGCAGCAGCGTGCAGGCTGCCAGGTGCCGTGGGGCAGGTGAGGGGTGTAGTGGAGCTGTCAGCTCAAGAGCTGTCAGCCCTGACTCCAGCACCTGTGGGGCCTCTACCCCCACCTCCTCCTTGGTTAGACCCCACCTGGTTGAAAGCTGGTGGAAAGCCAGAAGGATTCAGCAACCGCGGGTCCTTCCAGGAGAGGAACAGCCGCTCCTCAGTTTGTGCAGCACTCCATGCTCTGCTTCTATCCTCAGGCTCAAGCACAAAAGGAAATACGGTCTGCTTCTCAAAGGAAGAATTTAAAGGGCCCCGTGAAGGTCATGAGGACCCAAATGTGGGTTGGTTTGGAAAGGTAGGAGCAGAAAGAAAGAAATTGGATGCCTGGAGCTGTGGCAACCACTGAGACCGTAGCAGTGGTTCTGGCTTTTGACAATGAATCAGAAGGCAGAGATAAAGCAACAAGATCAGCCTGTGTGTCTGCAAGACTTTTTGCTGAAGAGGCTGGAGAAGGTGGGTATTGTAAGGCCCGCCCATGGTCCTTTTGGTTAACTCCTTTGAGTAGAACTGGTTTGAATACAACCAGCATGACCACTTGGTGGCAATGGATCTCCTCAGTCTTGACTGTTATAATTTGTTGTGATTTTTGTTATTTGTATATTATCATAGATTATGGAATTTGGTTACAATGTTCCAGCTGCTTTGCACAGGGACACTGCAGAGGACTGAAGGCATATAGACTGAGAGGCAAGAATCCTGGATGGGTGGAGTGTGGATAAAATAAAGGTTCCTGTGACCAGGATTCTCACCTGGCCCTGGTTGGCTAGCTAACTACACATGTGTGGGCAATGCATCTTTATTGACTCTGTATAAAGAGCCCTGCCCAGTGCTCTGGGTGACACGGTGGCACAGCTGCAAGGCTGCAGGAGAGCAGAGGCTGGAGTGGTAATAACGCCGAGGTCAGAGACTGGGATGGCTGCGGGGGCAGAGAGGCCCAGAGGCAGAGACTGGCTTGCTGCATGCAGACTTGCTCTGAGTGAACTAGATGCTAGTGATTGACCTGCCACCATGGAAATAAAATTGGGTATAACCCTTTCACCCTAGGAATGTTCTACTGTCATTTCTTTGGTCACATTGCATCCATAGTGAACTTGCCCAGGGCTGAAACCCATTGGCAAGACACAGGTCAATCACTGGAATCCTGTCTACTCAGAGCAAGTCTGCATGCAGCAAGCTGTTCTCTGCCTCAGGGTCTCTCTGTCCTTGCAGCCATCTCAGTCTCTGTTCTTGGTGTTGCCACCACTCCACTCTCTGCTCTCATGCAGCCGTGCAACAGCCCAGAGCACTGGGCGGACCTTTTTGTATAGAGTCAGTAACAATGTATTGCCCACCGTGTGTAGTGAGAAAGCCAACCCGGGCCAGGTTAGAATCCTGGCCATAGGAACTTTCATTTTCTCCACAGGTCTTACAACTTCTGTGTTCATAAGAATGCTGTGCTGAGATCATCCTTTAAGGAAGCTACTGTAGCTACTGGAGGATGAAGAGCATCGTAGAGAAGACCCAGTCATCCCAGTAGACGGCACCAAGTACTGATTCATGAGTATGTTTTTGATTTTCTAGCTAATGACGTATATTGTGTATTGGGCACTCAGTGGATTCTTTCAGCACCTTCCTCCCCTCCATGGCAAAACTTTTCAATAATAATAATTTTCTTGATATATTCTTAAGTTTTAAAACAATTAGCAAGTAAAATCCAAACATACTATTCAAATTGAGAAAAATATTTTATGTATGAACTAAAAATTATACTTACTGAAAAAATGTTATAGCTGGTAATTCTCATTTTGCTCACTTAACCTTTAAAAAACTTTAATATCTCCAAGTGGTCATAAAGCAATGATTTTAAAACAAAGAAACAGAACTTGAGTTCCTTTTATTTTGTCATTCTACCATTAATCTCAACTCTAACACAATAGGTAGTAGCACAGGGTTTCTTTGCACACAAAGAAAGATTGAACAATTCCCAATCATTATGAAATTATTCTTAAAACAGATGTAGCTGACACTGTGTAGGTTGAGAGCACCAACTGTAGTGAGTTCTCCAAGTTAACTTTCAGGTATACAATGTTTATTAAAGGATAAGTAACAAAATACACTAACTTGAAGTTTATGTAGTTATTATTAATATTCAAGAACTCCAGCATTGTTCAGAAATTAGACAGCTATAGGCTGTCCAGCCAAAATACATATGTTGAAACCTAATTCCCAGTAGGATGGTATCTGGAGATGTGGCCTTTGGGAGGTAATTAGGTCATGAAGGTGGAGCCTCATGAATGAGATTAGTGCCCTTATAAAAGAGGCCCCAGAGAGCTCCATCACTCCTGCTGTGAGGACATAGTGAAGACACAGCTACCTAGGGACCCAGAAGTGAGTCCTCACCAGAGCCTGGCCATGTTGGTGCCCTGATCTCAGAGTTCTAGCTTTCGGAACTGTGAGAAATGAATTTGTAAGTTACCAAGGCTATGGTAGCTTGATATAGTAGCCAAAAAAGACAAAGACAACCAACAATTTTGTTTTTTCTGGAGAGGAGAAGCTTATCACTGACACTATTTACAAATCCTGGCACATGGTGATAATCAAAAGCAGGCTGACTTTTAGTCATTTTTACTATTATTTTGAAATTCTACAGTTTCCCTTATTGCCTTGTACTCTGGGTGGACTGCTTCCAGCCATCCACTTCTCATTTACAACTCCATGAAGGAGCCAGGTAAGAGCAGTAGAACTGGTTTTCTTTCTGAAGCCAGACACAGATATAGGGGCTCTAAGTGTATACTTAGCTCTGTGTTCAAACTTGAAGTAAAGATTTGTAGAATATATGTGTATGTTATTGCTTTTTAAAGAAGGTGATGTTATTTTAAGCAAGAAGGAAACAAGGAGAGAAAAATGTTTCTGTGGGGATTTGAGATTTTGAAGATAATGAAGATTTTGGTAAGTGTGTGACTGTCTGAAGGAAAACAGGGTATGAACCACTGAGGGTAAATCCTTTGTAGCATCCTGAGCATTAAAATGAGACTTGTGGAGAGAGATCTGTATATCCCTGAAGTAATGAGGATTTCTCCTAGATACCAGCAAACACGCAAATCTCTGTTCCACAGACCAACACATTGTGGAGATTGTTATTTTTGTGGTGTGAAGCACTAAAATATTTGGTGGTAATTTCTGGAGAAATACCTAAGATGCCATGGAGAAAAATTGGCACAAATAAATAAAGCCCACAAATTACTAATAACTTTTAATTTATGTGGAGGTCAGATATAACCAGACATAAATGTTGTTTCTATATACTGTTCCTGGAAAGCTTACAAATAGGAAACTGAAGTTGCAGAAAACTGGAGAGTTGTTTTAAGCATTTCTTTTAGTTATTTTCATGATTTTTATGACTTTGATTTTCATGATATCTCAAACAATTCTTTCTCAAAAAATGGAGGTTTTATTGCCATAATTTGGTAAAGATGAAGTACATATGATGAAAATTGGAGAGACTGTGGGTATCAGAAGAGATAATGGTCTGTTTAGGTGTAATTAAACTGAAACTTGTAGGGATAAGAAATAAATTCTTGGAAATAAAGAAGAGCTGTATGGTCTAGCTGTTACAGAATAGAGAGATGTCCACAAGTAGAATGACGGAGGGTGAGCTAGCAATGGTGGCTGATCAGGGCTGAAAATTATGATCTTGGTTGGTTAATGACAGAATAAATAGGAAAATTTAATTTTGACTGGTGCATATAAGTTCTCATGTATCACTAATACTTTATGGGTAGAAATTTAGGAAGTATAGGTCCTATTCAAACAACATGGAGTATAAGGCATAATAAGAAATATATATTTAGTCTTTGTCCCCCTTTCTGGAAGAGTTCCGAAATCCCTTGGGATTTCTGAAGTGAAAAGAGCATAAAGATATCTTTTTGCCATGTTAATGAGGTGACGTCTGGACTGCACCTCAGGATATTGGCTGATAGCCAGTGGGGCCAACTCTGTGATCAGAGGGTGGAAACTTTGAGTTAGGACCCTCTCTCTCTGGGGAGGGGAAAAGGGGCTTGAGGCTGAATTCAGTGCCCACTGGCCAATGACTTGATCAGTCATGCCGATGTAATGAAGCTTCCATAAGGACAGACTTCAGAGAGCTTCCTAGTTGACAAACTTGTGGAAATTTCGGGAGAGTGGCACACTCAGGAGAGCACGTGAGTGCTCTGCCCTTTCTCCACACCTTGCCCTATGCATTGCTTCCATCTGGCTGTTCCTGAGTCTTATCTTTTTATAATAACCTATCAATCTGGTAAGTAAAATGTTTCTCTGAGTTCTGTAAGTCACTCTACCAAATCAGTCAAACCCAAGGAGGGGGTTGTGAGAACCTCTGATTTATAGCCATTCGGTCAGAAGCATGAGTGATGACCTGGACTTGTAGCTGGTATTTGAAGTGTTTCTGGAGGGTGGAGGCAGTCTTGTAGGATTGAACCCATACCCTGTAACTCATGGAGGTGGTCTTGGAACCTCCAGTCTATAGCCCATCACTCAGAAGCACAGGTGACAACCTTAGTTTGTGTTTGGCATCTGAAGTGGAGGGCAATCTTGTGGGACTGAGGTCTTAACCTGTAGAATATGATGCTATCTCCAGGCAGATAGTGTCAGAATTGAGTGGGACTGTAAGACACCCAGCTGGTGCTGGACGATTGGTTGGTGGAATGGGGAATTCCTTCCCCCAAACCCTCCACAAACACCGCTGGGTGGTTAGAACACTATTTTTAATAGGCTTGAGGTACAAGGAGTGGTGGAGAGATTTTGGAAAGGATATAAAGAGAGAAAAAATAGATCTGATATTTTTGTGGAATGGATGAAAGTATAGCTGGTCAGATAGAGAATATGTATGAGGTTTTCATGAAAAAGATTACAAAACCTGGTAAGAGGCATGATACAAAGTTTTTTTTTAATTGTCTAGATACTACTAGAAGTGTCCGATTAAAAGTAGAGGAGTTGGTACATGATTAAATTTCCTGGCTGACAGTAGTTTTGTAATTATGAAAACGTTAAGGGAAACTCTGGTCTGGGTTTATTATAACCAATAAGAAACAGTGATAAGAGAACAGTGTCAGGAGATTTGGGGTGGAAGTGACCGTGATATGGTGGAAGTTCTTCATGGGTGAAGAAAAGGATGGACTTGGTTAGAGCTGATCTCAGCTTTCTCAAATGTATATTTCAAAAGTTTAGAGAAAATCAAGTTATAATTCCATAGCCAAGGATTCAAAATGAACCAAAGCTAAAAACAGGTAGAAACACGTAATGACAACAGTGATAACCGAGTTTCTGTTACAAACTAATTACTCTTCCAGGCACCTTGAATATGCTATTTCTAGGAACACAGCTTGGTTTCACTTTTACCACGGACCCCAAAGAGGAGAAATGAAAAGGTGTGGTAGGGGTGGGAACCAATGTGACTGCTCAGAGATCAGCTAAGGTGCTTTTAAGGCCGCATATGCAAAGGAAAGGAAGGCATCCCAAATGAAAGGTAAATGTCAAATTGTGGCAGAAAACTTCAGGAAAATGTTATGAATATACCAAGCTCAAAATATGCTGAGGCTTTAGAAAGATACCAACCTAGAACAATTCTTGAAAGAAGGAATTGCTGGATCCACTTGTAGTGCAGCCAGGATGACACTGACAGAAGCACTGTTCAATACTCTTGTTTGCTTCTGTTAGGGAGAAGCTTCAAATTGGAAAGAGAACAAATATAGCTAAGCAGGAGTTAAATGTATGACGGATGTCCTTTAAAGAAAGGGACAAAGAGAACCCTGCTGATTGGAATGTTTGTATCTCTTGATCTTGGCCCTGGAAGGACTTGCAATAGCTATCCTGTGACATTTGTGTATTTGCAGAGGTGGGAGAATGAAATGGCTGAAGACAGATACTCTAATTTTGCAAAGAATAAGAAGTGAGCTATGGAAGCTAATAGAATTTTCTTAGTTCCTTCAAGATTACTTGTTTCCTTTTCAATGATCCCATTGGAATTACCTCATCCTGATATCGTAAAAGTTTGTGTAATGTGCGATAGCTATTTGCTTATGTATTTTCATCATATCTAGACTGTAATCTCCTTGAAGGTAGGTAGGTAGGGACTGTCTTATATTCATCTTTACTTCCTCAGCACCTGTCACAGAGCACTGACTCACAGAAAGGGCTTATTCTAATTAATCAATCTCTCATGCTCTCTCCTCTTCCTTTTCTTTCTTCCTTATTCTTTTTTTCCTACACATTGTGGTTAGCTTTAATGAAAGTAAAAGTAAACTTCTCACATAGTTTTTGAAACTTTGATTTGTTTTCTTTCTTTCTTTCCCTTAAGAAAATGGAACTGTGGTTATTTAGCGACTGTTTCCATGTAGGAATTGCTTCTAGGTATTTGTTGGGATGTTTATTTTTATAAATCCTGAACCCTGGGGAAAAGATTAGTTAAGAGAAAAAAATGGCAAAAAGCAGTTTAATTCTCCTGCAAGAATTGAAGCTGATTAGTCAACATAAGAATCCACTGATGTTCAGTTGAAACTAAGAGCAGGTAATGCTGATGTGTGGAGTTAAAGAATTAAAGGTTAGGGCACTGGGACAGAATCATGTCCATGTGAAGCAGTCATGATCAGGTGATCATACTTCTAGCTGTTTTGTGTCTGTGGTCCTGTCTGCTGCTACTGTCATTCCAAAAAGTAAAATAAATATGAATATGTTTATATGCATACCATACAGTATACAATCTTATGAGTGTCATTCCAAAGCATGTTTTGTAAGAAAAGTAAATCTTAAAAGTGTTAATTTCAACAAGTAATTTTGGGTAGTGCCCTTGACTTTGCTAGGAAATCAAATGTTTTATGATTTGAATATTACCCAGTGTTGTTTCCAGTGTTTCAATATTTACTGTAGGCTGTGGTTCTTTGTAATTCCTATTGAACATAATATTTCTTGTTTAGTAAACAGTGTTTTAGATATCCATAGTAATGAGTGAAGAGTAAATAATATTGGAGGTATTTTACAAGTAACTTATGATTTCAGGAATTCTTGAGAATTCTTTGGACTCTGATTTTGTTGCCCAATCCCAAAGACTAGTATCTGTCAGCAGTTGACAAGTTAATCTGATTGTATTTTTGCTAGCATGAGTGGAATGTTTGTTCACTAGGCTGTCTCAGATTTGCTGCAACTAGATTTCAGTAAAGCATTTCACAGTCTCTTGTTCTATCTTAGTGGAGAAGATGGAGGCATCTGAGCTCAGCTAATAGCACCATTAAGTAAATTGTACCTCATTAAACAATGGTGTCTAAAGTGTGTTAACAGATCAATATTGAAGTTACTGTACTAGAGGTCAGGTCAGTTTTATGGCTATGTTCTTGACTAGGTCATTGCCAATGACTTGAAAGAAGCTAAAAAATAAATCATTCTTAATACAAACATACAATTATGTGCATGTACACACATACATGATGTGTGAATGATACATGGGCTGATAAAAATAAAGACTCAGTTTCCAGCAGGTTGGAAGGAGGTGCTGAGAACAACCAGATGAAATTTTAGTGTATCAGTTACATTTAACAAACCCTACAGGTTTATAATATAGCAATCATAGATTAATGATAGTTTGTGGAAAAACAATCTCAGGTTTAATTGGCTGGAAGTTCAATATGAACTTGGTAAGACAGTTGCCAAAAAATCTAATGAAATCTTTCGTTTTATTAACATAACATATTTAGAACATGTAAGGTATTAATCTCCTTGAATTCTATCTGAATCAAGCTAGGTGTAGAGTATTCAGTTTTAGGACAGCATTGATAAATGGGCATAAATCCAGAGGAGGATGCTGGGAATGAAAAAAAATTATCTAGTTGCTATACCATAAGTGAACTGGAGGAGTTCCACTGGATAAGGGAATAATGATGGGGGAAGGACCACTGTTTTCAAATATTTGAAGGACCTACCTTGCATATGTATAAAAGCTAGACATTCTGCTTATTCAGGGTGGTGCCAGGTAACTAGGACACATTCATTTCAGTTATAGGCAGATAGATAAATTACTAAAAAACTGATGAGATGGGGTAGCCTTTTCAGATTAGCTTCTTTGACTTAAAAACATGCATTTAAGCTTCCTCTGTCACCCAATTTTCCAACACTATTTAGAATCTCAACAAATGGGAGGACCTACACATCTTGACCTCTGAAAAAGTCTACTCCTGGGAGAGTTTAAGAGAAGTAAATTAATCTCAGCTTCCTCATTAGCAAAATGGGGGATAAGACTTACTTTGGAATGCTGTTTGGAGTATTAGAGGCATTGTATAACAAATGGCACTCTAACAGTGGGATTGCTATCATGAGGTGCTGTGGAGGACCCAATAAGAGGGGAAATCATTGGCAATAGCAGAAGAAAACTGAGAGAGTTTCTGTTTCAGAAGCAAAAAAATTGAGAAGCAAAATAATTTACGAGCAGAGACTCCCTTTACAATAGCTATTCCCAAGATCTGTTTATGGGAAGCAGGATGTTAAGATATAACAGGCCAGTAAGATCTTAAATATACAATAGTCAATAATGAGAGACTGGATTTAGAGGGCATTTTGGCTCAAGATTGACTGTACATTGAAGTTCCAGGAAGGGCTGGCTGGTAGAATGTGGAGTAAGTATGTTCAAGGCCTCATATACTCATGGATGGTGTCCATATTTTTCACTTTGTTGGATGCTTGGCATGCTCTGATCTCCCATGTTCTCAGGGTCTTTTGCATTCTCTGCACCTGTTATTTGTTATATATATATATATAACATAATATGTTTTGTTACTTGGATGATATGCCAGATGTTTTCTGTTTGTTGCCCAGTTCCCTTTTCTGTCCTCTCCCACTCTGTTCTCTGTCCCGGAAGGCTGATCTGTGTGGACTACATCAGTAGGTCCCATTCAGGTACAGAGATCATTTCACAGCTCTGCGTCAATTCTGCATCTGTTTCCTGGTTCTGAGAGAGGGAGCTACTGAATGTGTTACACAGCAATTATTCATAAGATTAGTGAATTGTGGAAAATTATTAATGATTTTGTGGTTTGTGCTTCTACGTGTTCAGTTCCTCTACTAGTTAGGTGCTTAAAGGATAGGTGTAATTATCCTCACATGTTCCACTCTGAAAATAGGGCTAAGGGCATTTTGGTTTTCTACAAAGAATAAATGTGGCAAAGCTTTGCAGATTTGTTCAGATTTCAGAAAGGGGCATCTAGGCTAGGACATTTACAATTTTTATTCCTTTGTTGTTTTTCCTTCCCTTCCCTCTCCTCTTTTTTTTTTTTCTTTGCACTGCTCGGATAATGTAAGATGAGTCCTGGTAGAGAAGCGTGGGCATCTGGAAGGCATAGATTCATCTGCAGGGACCGCCACCTAAGCTAAATTTGACACTAGCACTTGGATTCTTCCTTCCATTTGAATGGTCTTTAGGATAGAGTCTTTAGATAACAACAGAGTCTCACAGAAACCTTAGTTAGCTGGGAATCAAAGCCCTTCCCGAGTGGATTACATTTTATTATTAAAGTCACATTTGCAACATATGATGTACATGTGGTATTTTGTTACATTTGTTACATTGGAAATTATTTTCTCCTAAGTTATTCTCCATTATTCATGTTTCTGTTTATTGTTATATTTAAGAAATAACAGGTAATTTAGGCAACTGGGGGAAAAGTCCCCAATAAAATCTCATGTCTGCATTGTTTGGGATCCAGAGAACAGGCTGATTTACTCCTAGATATCATTAAAATATTAATTTCAGTTACCATTAATAGGAATTTTAAAGTAAAATTCTTCCCAAAATATTCAGGCTAAATCATAATCTCTTACTTAATTATTGCAATTTATACTTTCTGACAACTTTTATTCTCTGTATGGCACTAGCATAGCATGTTTTCATTATACTTTATGTTCATTTCTCACACAAAGTTGATGAATAATTTCATTAATGACTGCAAAGATCCCATATAAATAAATGTCCATCCATCCACCTTCTATCTATTCACTTATGTACCAGGAAATGTGCTTAACATATGGAAAAGTAAGAAAAGAAAAGTATTACTCTCAATTACCTCACTAAACTAATGAGACAGGAAAAAAAATAGACAATTAGTGTGGTGAGGTCCAGCTGCTAATTCAGACTAGGGTAGTCAGTGAAGCCTTTTGAAGGAGAAGAAAGAGGAGCTAGAAGTAGGAAGCAGTGGTTTGGGGCATGGTAAGTCATAGCTGAGCTGAAGTACCCCTTGGAGCTAACTGAGTGAGCAGGGTATTGAGGCTAGGCTAGAGGCTGAAGCTTATAGAAAGGCATAAAGGTCTGAGAGATGACATCATTATTTGGGGAGCTGTAATATGCATCATGTGTGCAGAGCTATATGCAGGCACCGGATCATGAAAGCTCTCTTATAAATTGGTAGAGTTTGCACTTTTTGCAAAACTCATTGGCAAGCCACTGATGGACACTGAGTAGAGTAGAGTGATCAGATATGTCTCTTAGAAGGATTGCTCTCAGGGCTGTGGAGCATGCGTAGGAGGGGCCAGGACTCGTAGTGGAAGCATTAGACTATGAGTGAATAACAGGCACCAGGTCTGTTTATTCACCACTATACCTCCAGGACCTTGCCTGCTATCTGCACATATTAATTCCTCCATAAATATTTGTCAAATAAAGGAGTAAATACAGAAATCATGTAGAAAACTTTTGAAGTAATCCCAGTAAGAAATGATGAAAGCCTGAGTTAATAGAGAAAGATAAAAGTAGATAGTTCATATCAATGTTTTCCAAACTTTCCTAATTAAGACCTATATTAGGAAATACACTTATACGACTCAGTACACACAGGCATATGTGCACATGCATGTACAGCTGTAACTAACATTTTACTAAGCAGTATTCACTCCTACCACCTGTGATACCCTCTGTTTTCTGTCCTGTGCTATGCTATGCTACACTATTTGTATCAGCTTGCTAGAGCTGCTATAACAAATACCACAGACTAATGCTTAAATGAAAGAAATGGATTTTCTCACAATTCTGGAGGCTAAAAGTCTGAGATCAAGGTGTCTGCAGGTTTGGTTTCTTCCAAGGGCCATGAGGGAAGGATTGTTCTGCCTCTTCACTTGGCATGTATCTGGCCATGTTCTCCCTGTGTCTTTGCATGGGCTCACCCCCTTGCATGTCTGTGCCCTAAACTGTTATTGTAAGGACACTGATCATATTGATCAGGGCCTTCCCATGTGACTTCATTTTACTTTAATTATCTCTTTATGCTCCTTATCTCCAAATACAGTCACAGTCTAAGGTACTGTAGGTTAGGACTTTAACATATGAGTTTTGAGGGACATTGCTTTTTTTAATCAACCCAAGACCAGAGGGTACATTAGGGTATGCTCTTTGTGTTGCACATCCTATGGGTTTTTACAACATCCATAATTACATATTTCACATTTATGTAAACATCATGCAGAGTAGTTCCACTATCCTAAAAATCTCCTATCTTCACTTGCTCATCCTTCCACTCCCCAATCCCTGGCAATCCCTGATTTTTTTTTACTGTCTCCGTAGTTTCTGCCTTTTTAAGAATATCATACAATTGAGCTTATACAGTATGACTTAGTAATATTTTCTTTTTAAAATGCTGTTCCTAACCTGTTAAACTGATTTCATGAATGACTAAAGGATCACTGTCTTCTATTTGGAACACACTGGTGTAAGGAGATACTAAGGATGTAGAACTGTCAGGACTCGTAACTGTGAAGCTATGGGGAGGAGAGGCATAGGGGTCTGGAACTTAGCAGACAGTCTGTAATGAATATTTGCCTGGTACGCAGTTGTTAATTGAGGTCCTGAATGTGGTTGGGTCAAACCAGAAAATGAAGAGAGCGTGAAAATTGGAGAGTTGAGGAATAAATCCTGGAGAATGTCAATCCCATGGGTCTCAAATGTTGTCTTCCATTTAATTTTGATTTGAACATCTTTTGCTATGTTAGTTTACCAGTTTTTTTTTTTCTGTGAACTCTTTTCTTCAGATCTTGTGTAAACATTTCGGTTCATTGATCTTTTCAACAGTTTGAGAGAGACTTTTCTCTACTAAAGGAAATGATCCATTCCTATATGTTTTCAAATATTTTCCCCATTTTTTTTGTCTTTTAACTTTGTGACACTACAGATTGTAGGCTTATATGTGGTCAATTTTATCAATGTGTAATATTATATCTTCTGAATTTTATGGTATGTTCAGGAAGGTCTTCTCCACTTTAATATTTTATCAAAAACAATCTTCTTTGTTTTCTATAGTAGTTTTATTAATTTATTTAAGCTTTCCATTTGGGAACTTGATGATCCTGAAATAATATTTACATATGGAGCAACATAGGGATCTAGTTTTGCTTTTGCCAGCATGACTTGGCAATTGTCCTAACATGCCTTATTAAATAAATAGTCTTTTTCTCTCTGATTTTAAATTATATATTTATTACATACCAATATATAATATGTAATTGAATTATTTCTGAAGTCTCTATTCTGTTTCATTGGTCTACCTCTCTACTCCTGAATAGTACCACATTGTTTTCATTCATTTCATGATATATCTTTGGGATACTAGATAGGGAGAGTCTTTTGCCATTATTTTCCCCCACCCACATGCCTTTCCATAGCTCCACTTACTTATTCTTCCAACTGATCTTTACAATAGGTTGTTATCTTATCCCCACCTTAAAAATCCATACCATAAAACAGATACTTTGAAAATTTGACAGGGGCTTCAATGAAATTATATTAGGAAGATTACCTTCTTTACACTACTGAGTCATTATATTCAAGGTAATTTTATTGGATATCCACATAGTTTGGGACAATGGTGGTAGCATAACTAACATTTGCAAACATTTTTTTCCCCAAATCACCAGAAATAACAAGTAAATTCTGTTCAAAACCATGCCCTTGTCATAATTTGCAGACAGATCGTGCAAAAACTGCAAAAATAACTCTGCGAGTGGAGAAAGGTGACCGAATTTCAGTGAGAAATCTTCTATGCTGCCACCTTAGCTTGGCGGCAGGCAAAGGCAGATGGAGAAAAAATGGAGGCCGACAAGAGAGGGAGGCTAGCAATGGGCTCTAATGATTTGGAAGGCCTCCCTAAAATATTGTATCTAATCCAAATCTTGGAGAAAACAAAACAAAACCTAGAAAAATTTTGCAAATAGCTGAGCAAGAACTACAGAGACCTGAGAGTTCTTATTTTTAAATGGGTTGGCCCACTTTAAACAGATAGATACAATTAAATATATGTAAGACAGACTTGATTTAAATGGGCACCCTTCAAAATGTACAACCTCTGTGGGGAGGAAAAAGGCAAAGGTTTGAGAAGTGCTCCTTTGCAGTCAGGTGGTGAAATAGAAAAAGGGAGTGGGGAGAATTTAGGATCATGCTCGAAAGGAGAGCCATAAAATCAGAGGACTTACAACCATTCCTCCAGCATCAAAACAAGCAAACAAAAATACCATGCTTAAGTATTTTGCTGTGCTATATGGACAGAAGAGTGTGGTATTAATAATGGGAATACCAGAAACATTCCAATATCATAAAAATGAACAAAAGAAAGGTGAAGTCCATACAGAGATACTGCAGAAAATCAGGAAATGAAATTTCACACATAACTGAGAAAATTAAACCCCCCACAATGTCTTGAAAAAAATGAACACAAAGCACAACACTGTAAGCAGAATTAAATATGCTCCAACAAACATTTGAGGATCTCAGAGACCACCTTTAATCAGAAACTTGAAAATTAACAGAAATGGACAAAAAAGAATTGAAAAGAGATTGCGCCCAGGAAATAAATGAAAAAAAAACCCAGTATCTCAAAAATTAAGAATGAGTAACAATAATAAACTTAATAAATAATATAAGAATAAACTAAATGGAAAATGTATTAAGGCACATTGAAAAAAAAGCTAGGCAAACAATTGAAAAAATGGAAGTGAATGAAGAAGAAAAAACAGTAGTGAAATGGAAGACAAAAAAGCAGTAATCTTCATTTTTACACTGTCTGTGAGGAGAAACTTTTGAAATAGGAACAAAGCTAATATTTAAAACCATAGTCCAAGAAGACTTTTCAGAAATAGAAAAAGATTTCATTTGCACATTGAATGAGTTTATCACATACCTGGGAAAATTAAGAATAATAAACTCAGACATCCTAGCAAAACAATTACATTTCAAAGATAAAGATAAAATCCTCAAAGTCTTCAGAAAAAGTCAAAGGCAAAGAATTAATGTAGAATCAAATCTTTCAAAATTAAGACACCAAGAAAGCAAAAATGGAGGAGCACTTAAAAAAAAAAAACTTAAATAATGTACAAACTAAGAATTTTATATCCAGCCAGCTGTCTTTAAGATAGAAGGGCTATTAAAAATAGAGTTTTCAAACATGAGAACATCAGGACTTCTGTACTCATCAGCGCTTCTTGAGGAATCTACCAGAAGATGTGCTTATTTCAGCTAAGTAATGACTGGGAAAACTTCAGCAGATATGCTATCTTATGTATTTTAAAATATATGAATGTTCATCTGTGACAAGAAGTATGGTGAGGATGAGGCTTAAAGGCCAATGGACAAATATTATAAATTGCAACAATATATAATGTCAATGATGAAACTAAGTAAAACTGAAATTAAGAGAAAATAAATGGGGAAGAGCAGCATACACAAAGATTATTGATATATAAACAACCCATGGGTTTTGAAGGGTACTGAAGAAAGACTGATAAATCAGAGTAAAAAGTTAAATAAGAAAACAGGGAACTAAAGGCTTTAAACAGTATATAAATAGAAAGGTAACCACTAGACTAAAAATACAACCTTTCTAAATACTCATCTTTGAAAGGAACATAGCAAATATAATAAAGTAACTATAACATGGTAAAACTAATGAGACCCAATGTAGTAATCATATCAATAAATGAGAATAGGCTTAACTCACCTATTAAAAAGAATGATTTTCGTTTTGGCCTTACAAGTAAGACTCAGGTACATATTTTATAGAAGAGGGAAATCTAAACTGAAATGATTCAGATAGGTTAAATATAAAGGGATGATCAGCTAGGGTGTTAAAGGAATCCTTGAATGGAATGCAGCTGTGACAAAGGAATCTGTCTGACAAACATATGACATAACCTCACTGAAGGGGGTTGGGAAGAGGAGAGTTGACCTAAGAAACTTTGGAGAATAGGGTTTTAATGGGAAACTATAAGGCTAGAACCTAAATAGTACATAAACACTATATTCTGTTTGGTAAATTTACTTCTCTTGAGAGTATGTATTAATAGCTCTGAACCAGCTTTACCTATATACAGGATATGCACAAACAAGTATATAGATGGTGGGTGGTGAGTCAGGTTTTTCTTGTTACTCATTTTTAATTTTTTATAAACTCATTTTGAGTGGATTCTTTTTCTTTGTATTTACCATTTCCTATTTATATTGGGTTTTATTGATCTCACTTCTGTGTTCTGCGACTGACAGTCTAGAACCAGTGTTACGTTGTTGGCTCAAGCTTCCGTCTCATGGTGTTATTGGGGGGACATTCCAGATACTGTCACCAATGCTGAAGATTACTTGATAGGATGATGGATACAAAGCTGATCTGTTTCCTTCAGCTCTGCTTGGTGGTCAGCTTCTTATAAGATCTAGACTAAGAAAAAAGACAGCTTTAGCTTCTTTAAATGTCCATTCACATGAGGGTGAATCTTGTTTCAGCTCCTCTTCATAAAGTGAGCCTTAGTCCAATGCTCTATGTGACATGACACCTTTAGCCCTTAGTATGCTACAGAAAATGAATTCCGGGTTCTGTCTTCTGGAATCAGAGCTCAGAAGGCCAGAGCTTTCATCGTCGAGTTGCATTGGATTTGTTTCATTTCTGCTCATGGACATGCTTCCCTTTGTATGTATATGTGTATTTGGCTATTTCTTTTGAAGTTTTTCAGTTTTATATTTTATATATGACTTTTATGTTTGGAATGGTGGGGAAGTCTGAAAATATGAACTATCACTTGACTGGAGAGAAGGAAAGAGAGAGAAAAAAAGAGGATAATTTGCTAAGGCACCTGATTACAAATACATATATACACACATATCTATCTGATAGTTTTCATATATTTACTAGTGTTTCCATAAATAAAATTGGAACATCAGAAAAAAATAATTTTCCATATTCTTCCCTAATATCTATACTTTATTCTTTTGTGTAAATGTGTTGACTATAACTTCAATAAGGATATTATCTTATACATAACTTTAACAGAAGTAATTCAGTTAACATTTCACTGTATCGTGCAATGAATCTTTTTATTTTAAGTCCACTAGATTGTAGATTAACCTAAAAAGTAGTTTAAAAACTATAATCATTAAAAAGTTATACCTTAAATTTCATATTTATCTTAAATGTAAACATTCATTTGTCACACTTTGTTAGAATCAAGGCTTTTTATTTGAGTTTGGACTGTTGATTGGACATTTATATCCTGTCCTTGTCATAAACCATACCCATAAAACACGGCCTATAATTTAGGTGTTTTTTTAAGTACTTGGGATTTTAAGGTATTTATGAAGCACTATGATTGCATAATACTTCTAAACTTTATAACCTTATCCCAAACCATTATAGCTATCTGAAGTACTTTGTAGTGGTTCACACCTATTAGGTCATTCCAAAGACTTTAACTTAATTTTCTTGGAAATAAAAATTCTTGCTTGGCACTTATATTTTGTTGATTGTTGTAGCATATAATTTACTTATGTTGTTACAGCACAGTATGGCTTGTGAAACAGGTTTTGGAACATAGAATTTTTTAAGTACATACTTGTCAAGTTGGAACAAAAGTAGATGAGTCCATTGAAAAATAGTCTACAATGTACCCACATTCATAAACCCATGATCAATAATTTCTTTTTTAGAGAGAATGGTGAACAGTTATTATTCTTGGAAGTTGACCAAGTCAATGTCGAATGTGCCTTTTAAAAATCTGTATATTTGTCATCTCAAGGAATGTCATAACATTCTGATTGAGTCTACTTTTTAATTAGAAACATCTATTTAATTTTAATATATTCATCATTTTAATTTTTGCAATGCCAATATAGCTTTTCTCCTAATGTAAATTATGTCATTAGGGTTCTTAATATTAAGCCATTCTTTCATTTTAGATATACTGTTATTTGAATTTATTGTTATAATACACTTATTAACATTTTAATAAATTTGATTATATTATCATTTTAATATACACTGACATCAACCTGCTACAATTTTATTTAGGATCCTTGCATTGAGATTCATATAAAATTAGTGTACTTCTGTTGCAAGCTATATTATGGCAATTTTTATAATCTCTTGAGGACTCATAAACTTAAATGGCATTCTTTGAATTTTTTCATGGATGGAATTTTCAAGCAGATGTTTCCTACATTCAGAAGTTTCTTAGTAACAATAATTTCTTAATAGATAAGTCTCTTAATTTAGAATTTTCTTAATAATAACAATAGCATTGGCATCAATCACTGCCATGCCCTATTTCCACTCAACCTTCCTGATATTTCTCCAGTCTCCATTGTGGAATTCCTGTCATTTTTGCTTGAGTAAATAAATGGTGAATTATTATATTGTATATCATCTGCTCAGTAAGTGGTATGTGTGAGCATAGTTTTTCTTAACACACACACACTCACTCACTCACTCACTCACTCACATACTTTCACTCATATTGTAACAGAAGATTAATACAAACTGAAATGATTCCTGAAGGCCTTTCTCTCCAGAAGCTTCAGATACAAGATTTCTACCGACACAAATGCGTTTATCTCATGAAATGGATCCCAAGGAGGCAAACCTTAACTTTTTCAAAATTGTTTTACTTGAAAAAATGAAATTTATTTAGATGAGGAGTGGATTTAAATAAATGTATGAAAAAGACAAAGGATAAAGTTTTTGAATATTTAGACAGATGCATCTTGATCATTTCCTTCCTCTGAAATGAACATCATATTAAATGTATTTACCTCATTCAAAGTGTGCTTTCTTTGTGGTGGTAGTTAATCAGTTCTTTGATCATTATTTAGCATTTATAATCTTTTTTCATTTACTCATCCTATTTGGGCAGAAAGGGAGGCTGGGGAAAGAATGGTGTACATGGGTATATTGAGGTTATTAGCAATATTGGGGAAGTAAGAAATGCTTTTGAAAAAACACATAAAGAACTGTGGATATATGCCCAGTCATTACACTTCTGTTTTGAAAATCAGATACCCTCTTATCAGCAGATAATTCTCTCCCTGGTGTAGGTGTGTAATTTCCCATTTATGAGATTGGTAAACATGCCTTGAAGTGATATCTTAATCTAACAAATGCCCACATTAATACCTATATTTATTTTAGAATCAAGCCTGGTTCATTACCATGCAGATTTCATTTTGCATTTTTGTTAGGGGCCATTATTAAACATTTCATGTGTTGTAAATTATTTATCATGCTACCCTCAGCAGCATCTTGAACTACTGGCTGATCTATCTAGAAATTCCATCTCTGATCATAGTCTGCATATTTAAGAAGGGGGAAAAAAAGCCTTATTGTGGTCTTTAAAAAAAACACATAAAGAACTGAAGTTACAAAATAAAAAGGAATCAGATCCCAATACATATGACTAGTGGTAATGCAATCCAGAGAGAGGTACTATAACTTAAAGTGGTAACAGTTTGTCAAATACAGACGAAACAGGGCAAAGCTACCTTGTCTTGCCAGAGATTGACCTTTAGTTGTTAACAAAGCTATGAAAAGAAAACATTTGGCGTCTTGTGGTTTTATGGTTTTAACAGAAGAAAACGGTTGACTCAAGAGTGGAAATATTAAATATTTTTATTAATTATTTAAACATTAGAAAGGACATTGAATAATAAAATAATCTTTCATTATTTAGCTTCTTTCTCTTTGGGTTTATTGACATTTTCATATTTGCCACAGTTTTCTTAAGGAAATTGCCAAGCACTTTCTCTAGATGGGCTAACTTGGCTTTAATTGATCTGTTTTCTGGTTTCTCCAATTTATAATTAATAGCATGAAAAGAAAAACCCATTTGCCCTGCCCATCCCTGAGTGGCCGTCGCTATATAATGCAGAATAGTGGATAAATATATCTTTATCTTTCCATCCAGCAGGCCAGCAATAATGACTTAAGTCTGTTGTCTGGCAGGACTCCCAACTACTTATAAAGAGACCAAGATCTCTGAAAATGATAGGTCCTTTCCAACACTTTGTGCTGAAAATCTTGTCAATTGTAAAATAATTGTTAGCCATTGTGGAGTTTGAGGCAATAGGGATTTACATGACTATAGAGATCATTGTTTTTTAAGATTGTGCAGGGTCTCGCCAACAGTTCTTGGCAGCATTTTAAACAGCATTAAGTTTCCTGGTACTGCCAATGATCAGGTCCAGGGGAAACTGACTTCGTCACTGTAATTATTTCCAAGTTCATTTTGTTCCAAAACAAAGCAACTTGAGGACAGGTCCGCTGTAAATTTTCTAATCGTGCCTCACATGCAGAGTCCTTTAGTGGTCTCTTCCAGACACATGTGTTTGGATCAATTCAGATATGGTTTCTTTGATTTTTGCCAGTTGGCACTATTGCCACTGTCTTGGTCAAAGTCTGGAACAATGAAGATTTAATAGTCGTAAGGGAACCATGGCCTCAAATTGACTGTTCCATTGTATGAGAGATGCAATCTGTGAGCCTGTGCAAAGAATGGGTAGCAACATCAAGGGCAAGAATTGCTCGTATCAACCTCAATCAGTCATAAATGGTTTAATTTTTATGTGTGTGGAGGAGTGGGGAGGAGGAAGTTCAGTCTCCACTGATCTTAACGTGTATGAGAGGAGTGACTTATTCAATGGACTTTTACAATATACTTAACAACTTAATGAGTTTGGGAATGAAAGGAGCATGTAAATCATTGTAAGTTCACTGTTTAAGCTTGGCATTTTTATCAGATAAAACTGCTGTGACCCTGAAACAAGTGACTGTAGGGACCACATCATCTCACTTTTTATAAGGTGAACGGTAAACTGACCACATCCATGGAGTTCACTGTCCCCACCCTGACTCCGTCCCAGGAAGGGGTTTGAAAAACAACCCAGACATTCAACAATATGTGCTAGGTGAAGACCTGTCTTGAAAACATGTTTCAAGAAGTTTTCATGTTTCACATGAGTGCATGTGACTCAGCTTTTATGTACCAGCTCAGACAAACTTTATGCTATGTCTTACACAACATAGCCATTGGTTTGTAGAACCTGACTTGGGTGTTAAGTCTTTGAAGGACAGTAGGCATTTATTGGAGACCTAGTGTGTCAGAGCTGGAAGAAATATACACCAGATATTTGAGGAGTATGTATGTGTGGGGGCACAGGGATTAAAAGTCAACTTTAATGTAGATTTAGGTGTCAAAAGCACTACATCTTTGTTGAACTATCTGTATCTTCTACATCCAAACCAATCCCATGACAACTTCAGACATCATTTGACCCATCTCTTTTCATAGGCAAATAAATTAGGAGAGAGAAATTATGTAATTTAGGTCATGGTCCTAGTTAAAGCTGGGCCTATGTTACAGATCTCCTAACTCTTTAGGATGTTTCACTAAATTGGAAAAAAAAAATCAGGGTAAGAAGCAGCATGAAAATAAAGATCCATGCTTATGTTTTTGCTTAGGGTATCTTTATAGAGTGCTTTCCCTCTCTGAAGGTCACTGCAGAGGCCATCTCTCCATAGTTATTTAGGATTAGTTCCCTGTGAGTCTCTGTCTCAGTGATTTGAGAAAAATGCAGTACTACAGTGAACCTTTTTTTCTCCACATTGATGGTTTCACTTTATTTCTTTTTAGTAATTTACTATGGGAGGTCATCTTTCAAAACTTTTATATTTTTTGTATCACTAGGAGAAATAACTCTTATGTGGCTGACTCAAACTCTGTGGCTTCTTTATTTAGAAGGGATTGGGTCAGAATAGAATTTACACTGCCTTATGTATGGAATCTGTTTCATCTAATTTTTTCAAAAGTCTAAGGTCTTTTGGTATCTTTCTGTTAAAATCAGTTACACACATGGCCGTGGTCATTGCCTCTGAGGGCATGTATATTTTGAAGCATATAGTATAGTCCACATAACATCTGAGAAGCCATAAAATTTCTTAGTTTTTAATAATATTGTCATAGTTTTCTTACTGATATCCAAATGCTTTAGAAATGCTCTGTCCAATAAGACAGCCACTAGCTATATATGGCTATTTAAATGAAAATTAACTAAATTTAAATTTTAAAATTCAGGTCCTCACACACATCAAGTGCTTAATAGCAACTAGTGACTGTGGCTACTGCATCGGATTGCATAGATATAGGAAATTTCCACTTCTACAGCAAGTTCTATTAGACCACTCTGCTCAAGAGTTAGTCCTCTGTCCCGATGCTAGCATTCAAAATGCCTACTATACCTGAAGAATCATCTATCACTTAGAAATACATCAAACATATAATTTCCTTAAATATTTCTAATTGAGAATCACCAGTATTAACATTTTTGTGTTATTTTGTTGACCTTGTCACTTTCTAGTGACAATTTTTAAAATTTACTCCCTTTGTTTTAATTTTTACCTTTTAAAATAGAGATCATAGTATCTGATAGGATTATATTGAGAATGTAATGATATAATTCAGGTAAAGTGCTCAGTGCAATATCTGGTGCATATTAAGTACTTAATAATCAGCTGGTCCTCAATTTACTGCCTTTTCCCCAAACACACAAATACTTGTAATTGTTAATCAAAATATTTATATTGCAACACCTCCTTTTCTTAGAAAACTCAGAAGTGAAAAAAAGCAATGTGGAACTCTCAATAACAGATAATGGAATTCATCATCCTTATAGGATTTTAGTAATACCTTAAAAGTTTTATTTTTATGCTTGTTTATTGTTTAGTTATTGGACCTAATTATAGCTTATATTTGGGGAGTATGTATATGTGGGGGCACAGGGATTAAAAATCAACTTTAATGTAGATTTAGGTTTCTAAAAGCATTACATCTTTGTTGAACTATCTGTATCTTCTACATTCAAACCAGTTCCATGACAAGGGGCTCAACGTCTGTGTCCCCACCAAATTCATATGTTGAAATCCTCACTCCCAATGTGGTGATCGTAGGAGGTGGAGTGTTTGGTAGTTGATGAGGTCATGAGGGTAGAGCCCTCATGAATGGTTTAGAAAGAGGCCCCAAGGATTTCTCTTACTCCTTCTGCACAAGAGGACACAGCAATAAGAGGACCATCTATGAACTAGGACGCAGGCTCTTACCAGACACTGAATTTGCTGGTGCCTTGATCTTGGATGTCCCAGCCTTCAGAACTGTGAGGAATAAATGTTTGTTATTTAATCCACCTAGTCTATGATATTTTTGTTACAGCCCTCCCAATGAACTAGGACAACAGTGTAGGACTTTTGGATAATTCATTCACATGTCTTTTCTCAAAGAACTCCTTTTACCCAGATAATCTCTTTGTGTGAATAGCAAGATTCCAATCTGCAGTTATCTAGGAGAACAAAGTTGGCCTAGAAGGTACTGCACTTAACCACTGTCCTCTACAATCCTATTTTTCTAAATGAAGATTTTAAAAGTCAACATACAATTGCTTTTCTTTCCTTGTATTTTTCTATAGTGCTTTGGCATTCATTAATGCTTTCACATTCTGCATTTTATTTACCTTTACCTTTGAAATAGAATTCTAGGTTGGCTGTCTCCTGCACTCGGCTCCCCTTCCATAGACCTTTAAATTTCTCTGTCCATTTTTATATTCTGATTGCTTTTATTGAGAAGTCATGCCAGTCTAGCTGTTGTTCCTTTGAAAGAGATGCATATTCCCGCTCTCCTTACCCTCTCCAGCTGCTTTCAATATTTTTTTCTTTGTTCTTGATGTATAGCAATTTAACTATGAAGTGACTGGGTGTGTTTTTCTGCATGTTAATCCTGTTTGGAAGATCCCTGAATCTGTGGCTTGTTGACTTTGGCCAGTATTGGAAAATGTTGGCTCTGACCTTATTGAATACTGCTTTAGTTCCACCCTCTTTCTCCTTTCTCTCCTCGGATCCAAATACATTTATTGTATGAACATTATTTTCTGTATTTTCTACCTTTTATTTTTTCTCTGTTATTTAATCTGGATATTTTTTAATAACCTATTTTTTAAAACTTTATTCTTTGAGAACAGTTTTATGTTTACAATAAAATTGAGAGGAAGGTACAGAGATTTCCTATACTCGCTTCCCCTACACATGCATAGCTTCCCACATTATCAATATCACTCACCAAAATAATGCACTTTTTTTAAATCAAAGATGAACCTACATTGACACATCATAATTACCCACAGTCTATAGTTTACCTTATCGTTCACTCTTGGGATTGTTCATTCTGTCAGTCTAGACAAAAGTATAAAGACATGAATCTATCAGTATAATATCTAAATATAAAACTGTAATGAATTGAAATGAAATTTAATATTTTCATTACACTAAAAGTCCTCTATATTCTGCCTGTTCATGTCTCTGCCCCCCACACCCACCCCCATCCCCAACCCTAGCAATCAATGACATTTTTACCATCTTCAGAGTTTTGTCTTTTTGAGAATGTCATATAATTGAATCATACAGGATGTAGCTGTCCCAGATTGGCTTCTTTCACTTAGGTTTCTCCATCTCTTTTCATGACTTAATAGTTTTTTGTTTTGTTTTGTTTTGCTTTTTTTTTTAGTGCTGAATGATATTTCATTGTCTGAATGTACCATGGTTTATCCATTTGCCTACTGAAGGGCATCTTGGGTGCTTAAAAGGTTCGGCAGTTGTGAATAAAGCTGCTGTAAACATCCATGGGTAGGTTTTTGTGTGGATATAACTTTTCAACTCCTTTGGGAAAATAACAAGGAGCACAATTGCTGGATTGTATGGTAAGAATATATTTAGTTTTGTAAAAACCACCGAACTGTCTTCCAAAGTGGCTATACAATTTTGCATTTCTACCAGCAATGAATGAGAGTTCTTGTTGTTCCACATCCTTGTCAGCATTTGGTGGTATCAGTGTTTTGGCTTTTGGCCATTCTAAGAGGTGTGTGGTAGTATCTCATTGTTTTAATTTGCATTTCCCTCTGACATTTGCTGTGGAACATTTTTCATATGCTTTGTTTGCCATCTGTATATCTTCTTCGGTGAGATGTTAAGGTCTTGGTCCATTTTTTAGTCAGGTTGTTTCCTTTTAGGTGGGTTTTAAGATTTCTTTGTATGTTTTGGAGAACAGTCCTGTATCAGATGTGTCTTTTGCAAATATTTCCTCCCAGTCTGTGACTTGCCTAATCATTCTTTTGATATTGTTTTTTGTACAGCAGAAGTTTTTAATTTTATCTAAGTCTAGCTTGTCAATTATACCTTTTATTGATCATGTGTTAGGTGTTATATCTAAAAAGTTATTGCCAAAAGTTTTCATCTAGGTTTTCTCCTTTGTTAACTTCTAGGAGTTTTAGTTTTGTGTTTTCCTTTTATGTCTATAATCTATTTTGAGTTAATTGCAGGCTATAAATTATGTCTAGACTAATTTTTTTGCATGTGGATATCCAGTTCTTCCAACACCATTTGTTGGAGAGAATATTTTTACTCTATTGTATTGCTTTTTTGTTGAAGGTAAGTTGATAATATAGATGATGGTGTAATTCTGGGCCCTCTCTTCTGTTCATTGATCTATTTTTTCTTTTGCCAGTACCACACTGTCTTGATTACTGCAGCTTTATAATAAGTCTTAAAATCAGTTAGCTTCAGCCCTCCAAGTTTGTTCTTTTCCTTCAATATTGTGTTGGCTATATTGCATCTTCAAATAAACTTTAGAACCAATTGTCGATACCTATCAAATAACTTGCTGGGTTTTGATGATATATATGTGTGTATATATATATACACACACACATATACACACACACACATATATATATATAAAATAACCTATTTTCAGTTTACTAATTCTTTCTTTTGGCCATTCTTTCATTAAACCTCCTATTGAATTCTTAATTTCAGTTATATTTTTTAGTACTAGTATTTCCACTTATTTTTTAAGCATTCAGTTTTCCTGTAATGTTCCATATATTTTGTTTATTTTCTTGGTTTTATAGTTATACTATTTTAGAATATCTACATGAAATTGCAATATTGGAAATTTCGATGAGTTAGTCTCTTGATTATTTCTTCTCTTGGGTTTTGATCATTTTGACCTGTTTCGTGACATATTTGTAATTTTGAATTAAATGCTAAACATTATATATACTGAAATATTGTGGATGTTCGAAATGATGTTATCTATTTCTAGAAAAAATTTAATTTTTTTTTTTCTGGCAGGTAGATGAAATATAAGCAATTAACCTTCCAGTCAATACTAGGTGTCAGGTCTTATAGCACTTATCTATTTTCGGTTTGCCTTTATTCCTAGGGTACAGTTATTTATTTTTTTCCAGCTCTTTTTGGGGTAGAAATCTTATGGAGTGTTTATCTGAACTCCTACCTATATCTCCATGAGACAACTGAAACCTCTACTCAGCGTTTTGGTCCCCCAGCTGTTGCATTTCATTTGATTTCTTGGTGTTTCAACCTGAGCATGCATAGTTTAGGAGTTGATAAACGTCTTAAGGGGAAATTACAAGCAGAATTTTAGGCTCACTTCTCTTGGGCCTGGGTCCCTCAAGTCTCAGGTGACGTGGAGGTCCTTAACTCCAGGCTTTGTTCCCAGCCCATTGGAATTGTTGCAAGCTCCAAGCCCCAGCACTCCACTCAGCCTCTATTCCTGTTACCTAGGTAATTGGTAAATTCCCTGAGTGAACTGCAGAGACAAATGTGGAACACACCTCAGGGTGCTCCTTTCTTTGGGAAGTTGGTCCCTCAAGTCCTAGCTGCCTTGATGGCTTATATTTTTCATTTTATTCAAATTGTGCAATTGTTCCTAGTAAGATAGTTGTCTGTTAGAAGCTATTACATCATGGCTGGAAACAGAAAGTCTAGGATCCTGCATTTCACTTATCTTCAACAAATGTGTGAAAAAAGTCTGACATGATATTGAATATTAGGAAAGTTAGGTAGTTTGCCATGATACAAGTGAAATGAAATAAATAGGTGGTCCTAGAGTACAAGTCAGTTACTTTGACTCTTTTCTTGCCATCAGCCAAGACCAGATATGTGTTTCAAATTCAGTTTTGGATTCTATGAGTCATTAAACTATTCTTTTTTAATTCTATTGGTTTAAACATTAATTTTCTTTCCTTATTAATATATTCTGTGGTTAAAAAGAATTCTGAGTTCTTTCAAATGATGTAATAACAGTACTTATGTTTCTTAAACTGACAGATTTGTATACAGCTTGTACCTTTATCCATCTTACCTTGGTCAAGTAACATAAAAAAAACTGCTGACTCATTTTCTATAGGAATATTGGGCGTGGGCTTCTTTCATAAATAGATGCTAAATAAGAATTTATCTAGAAGACTGGAATCATGCTCTGAGTCCATATTGTCACATTTTTCTATCCTCTGTAACTTTATGGTCACAGTACTGCTGATAGGTAAGGAGATTTTCAAACCACACATTTCTAAAATCTTAATTTTCCAGGAAGCCATCTTTGAAGATGCATGGTGGGAGGATGCATGTAAGGCATCTGTGCTCAGGCAAACCCTACACTCTCTTTGGATATACATTATTTTTCAATATGAAGCCTAAAGGCCAGAGGAAAGTTCAAATTTGTGAATTTCACAAAATGGATTACATGATGGACAAAATGGAGTCTGCATCCTGGTGTGAACCCCTGGCATCCACGGGGTGGGGTCGCGATAATGCTGTCAAGTCAAACTTCAGAAGATCATTTCCATTGAGTGATTTTATTAGCGTATTACTTCTTAGGTAATATTTGTTAATCCTTTAAATGTTGTCAAAGCACATTTACACTCATTATCCCACTAGATTCCCATAAATTCCCTGACAAGTAAGCAGAACAAATCTTATTCTCTATTTTAGAGATGAGGTCAGAGACATTGTTCCTTGTCCAATATAACACTGCCAGGAACTTGGGAGAAATGGGACTTGAACCCAGGTCTTTGGACTTTTTTCCCAGTCTTTCCTATTAGACAGTTTCTGATGTGTAAGGGAATTGAGGAAGGGTTCTTTGGAGGCCACGCTTGTGTCCAGGTTCTGAAGAACCAATAGGAGAGATGATTTGGGCCGTGGAACCTTTTCCAGGTATCACATACCTGGTGATGAATTTGCATCTCCCTCTCATTCCATTTCCTATTTCATTAATGGGAGCTCCTGGAAAAATGCCTGTGTAGTCAATGTGCTAGGAAGTCTCTCAGACAAGTCTTTCCATGAGGGATATTCAGAACAATCAGCTGCCCTCTTATAGCAAGTGGCGTTAAGATTTTCTAAATTTCTTGTGTTTCTCAGAGATGAGGACCTGCAACTACCTTAAAGAAACCCAATGTTCTGTGAGAGAATAATATTGAACAGGGTGAGGGAAGTACAGCTTGTGAGTCATAAATATTTACATTTTGTGGAGGTTTTGGGTAAGATTAAGAGCGTTGAACAGCACGACTTTATGTGAGGAGGTGGTGGAACATTCTCTGAAATAGCTTGGTGGTACTGCTCAGGCCTCCAGTGATAATATAAATAAAGTTTCTGAAAGGTATTTTCTCAGTTGTTCAAAGCTCTGTGCATCCATTTCAATCTCTGCTTTTTCTGCTTTGATTGATTCTGCTTTTGACACTTAAGGACCATGGTTCAACCCACTCCCATCATTTGGGGAAGTGTTAACAAAGGATGCATAGTACTAACTACTACACAGAAATTAGAAATACCAAGCAAAACACTCATGCATCGATTTCTGCTCAGCTGAATTGCTTAAAAACTGATGACGAATACAAAATAGGGATGTACAGGAATATAGTTCTTTTAAGAATGCTTTTTGGGGGCTACTTTGTTAGGGTTCAATTAGAATTTTAATTTATCTTTGTTGTATTTGCATAACAAGGTTATGAATGATGAGGCAGCTAGAGCCAGACGTGTTGGCTCCAAGGTTTGCAATTTAAATAGGGAGTATTTTACAAGAAAGAAAGGGAGGGAGGGAGAATTCACTCTTCCTATAATATGCATAGCTTGCTGAAACCTGAGTTTCCCAGATTGTCTTCCCCGAGCTCCCATATCTGTAAGAATAAAAGGGAAGCAGGAGGTGGCCCAGCAGAGTCAGAGAGCAGATTAGCTTTCTCAAAGTGGGGTGAATATACCCCCAAAGGAGGACATTCCTGTGATGCCCAGCTGCTGGCCGGTATTTCCCGGTGCTACATGCTCTTTGCAGGAAACACTAATGCTGAAAAATACACAGGCTAATGTTTCCTAACATCCTGTTCATTCAGAAATGGATAATAGTTGGAAATTCTGTGCTGTTACCATGACTATGGCCTCAAAGATACAGACAAGTTTGCATAAAGTAGGGGAAATTTCTCCACAGAAATCTTTCATTCCCATATAAGTCTCCTGCCCACATTCTATCAAGAGGCCTCTGACCCAACTGTGACACCCTTTGGACTGTCTTGCCAGATCTATGGAGTCAGAGTATCTGGGGCTTGGATGTTGGGCATGTACATTTCAAAATAAATAAGTAATAGCCTTATAAGTGATTTTTAATAGGTTCCTCATTGCTTTACTTTTGCCCCACTCTACCTATCTGGATCCCATGACTTTAAGCCCTGGCTCTGAGAGACTGCACGTCTAATTCCACAGTTTAACTTGTGGTTGTTTCTGGATGCTGACCCTTTCTTAATGGGCTGCCCTTTGGATCAGCATTTGGTCTTTATTAGTGACCTTCATAGTTTTGTTCCCAAAGAAGTGGCCAGGAGCTTTAAGAACAGGGAGGGACCATCAGGGGGGAAATATCTGGGCTGGGGGTCATTTGGGGAGTATTCTAAACATCACAAAGAGGTAATTCCCTGTTCTAACTAAGCATGATTGTCTTTGCACATAAACTTTGTGAAGCCTAATGTATTGATAAAATTATTGAAAAAGCAGACCAAAATGTGATTGCCTTGTTTTAATCCAGCCCGAGGCAAGGGACCTAGCTGGAAATTGCCATTTGGATGTCCAATCCATTAACGGCCTCTGGATTTGTCCTTTGCTGCCAGTTTCACTTTCAATTTCATCTTGACACTTCTGTTAATTTTGTTTAGGAAACCCAGTTACCCAGCTGCAGATGAGATGGAGTTAGAAGTAGATGTGCCCAAGCTGTATTGTACCTTAGAAAAGGAAAAGTTACTGTTCATCAGGGACTGTCTGGTGAGTGACTGCTCTGACTCTTCCTACTGTTTTCCCATCAGCAGCCATAGTAAAGAGTGAGGGTGCTTCTGACTTCTGCTCTCAGTATTGCCTCTGTACCTGTGGCTGAGCCAGGGCTCTTAGAAAGCATCTCAGATACCACCCGGTGATAGCTCAGGTATCAGCAGGAAGGGAAAGGAGAACAATTCCTCTGGGCTGTCAGAGTACTGCTTTCTTTTTCACCTTGGTGAACAATTCAGAGACATGCCTAGGCTTTCATTCTTGGGAAAGGTGATCCTTGAAGCTAATTTCACCTGGGTTAAGGGAAGACATTCTTCCCTGTCCATCTCTGTCTTCTTGCTTCTGGACGCAGTTCTGGGGGAACCAGGAAAGGCCTAGACAAAGATCCATGTTGACTGAAGAATAATGTACAAGCAGCTGGTGGCATGCAACATGATTTTAGGTGGTGTAAAAACAAACTTTTATGTATTATTTTTAAAAGAGGCAATTATTTTTATAGAAACCTTGAATTTCTGGCAAATGGAATAACTTTGTCATTTATAATTGCAGTAGGAAATTCCTTTTTAAGATAAATGTATTTAGTTTAAAATTGAGTCACTTTAAAGAAAAGTATTAGAGGAATAATGGTGCAGTTGGTGTGCTGATAGTACAGCATTCATGGTGCTTGGTATGTGAAGATGGAAGTTCAGGAAATGTTGACTCACGCAGGCCATGGCGGAAAAAAGAAAGGCCCAGAGATGTAAGGAATTGAGAATTTCTTAATTTAAATAAAAAAAAAAATAAACCTGTAGGCCATGAATATGATGTGAAGGCTAGCAATTTGATCCTTCAGTTTCTTGAATTTTTAGCTCTTAAAAGATGCCATTATTAGAAATACTGTTATGAACTTACAACCCACAATGTGGATTTTAAAAGGAGCCAGAGGTTATGCCTGACTCTGGGCTTTTAATGTTGGTTCTTGATTTGTCTGTTGAGTACTTACAGCTCATTCCAAAACATGGAGCTGTGAGAGCCCATCTGGCTTCCTTGATTCCACACCAGTCATCCCTCTGTCTAGGGCTAATACTGTTCCCCTACCCCAGTCCAACTGCCTAATACTCTGGGAATTTTTCTGCACTAACAAATGATAAAATGCAAGTACTATACTACTATTCATTAATTAGGAGAGAATGTTTATAGAGAAGAAAATAGAAATTTGAGCTCTGCATTTATTTATTTACTTCAAACTAGCTCTAAAACATTTTACTTTTTTTGGGAGATACACATTAGGCATGATGCTGTACAGCCACCATTGCCACTGTGCAGAGCATGTTATTAACAGGAGCCAAAATACAACATTATTATAGTTTGGTAGGAGGAGATTGGGAGTTAGATGTGGGTGTGGTTCTTAGTTTGTCCTCCCTCTAGCTATATGATCTTACATACATCTCCTCTCAATCACAATTTCGTAAACCATGAAATGGGGAAAAACAGTGTTTGTTAGTACAAAGTTGTGAAATTAATTTAGAAAAGGTATAAAAAGGCTTGGCATGGAAGTAGTGTGCTTTTTGCCTTTTTCTTATAAGTGGAATCATCCAATTTGGCACTTTATTTTAAACTGATCTATTAGTATGCTTTTGTTTAATTGTTTCTGAGTTCTGCCTTCCTAAATCCATTGTGATAGGGACAATGTCTTCTTATTTGTATTGTCTGCAGTGTTGGGCTTAGAATCTGGGCTCAATATTCACAGACTCTTTAGAAGAGGATACAGTGAACGCGTTAGGAAGCCACATTCTCATAGCCTTGTGGACTAGAAGAGACTCTGGGATCTTGTAGAGCAGTGCTCTGTCTCTGACATGCATCCTGGCAGCGGGTGGTGAAACAGTCTCTAGGAGTTGACTGTGCAAAGCAGAGAGATTCCCCAGCATTTCTTAGTGTGGTGCTAATGGTTCGGTGCCCTAGGCAACTGGTGATGTCTTTTAGGCATCTAACTTCAGTCACCGTCTGTTGCAATTTGAAGCCTCCTTTCTAGTTCTGACTTCTATAGAGATAGGGAGCATTTAATCACTGTCCTTTGAAAAATGTTTCTTTTATATTTTTGGAGGCTATTATTGTCACCTCACCCCTCTCCCTTTTGTTTTCCATGCATTGTAATCCTGAAGAAACCTGGAGTATTATATCTGTTTTCCAGCAACTCACCATTTTATTCAGGAGTTAGTCCTTACTGGTAATGGCTGCAGTGAAATCAGCTGTTCCAGTACAGGGAAGTCTTCAAAGCCTGGCAGCTTTTGAGCGTTATTCGAATAGGGGAGTAACGTCACTAGGCAGTAGGAATAGTTCTTTCCTGTTATAAATCTCAAGTCCTAAAGTCATCTTGTAATTAAACCTCAATTCGCTGAGATTTTTAAATTATGAAACATTTACTGATATGGCTTTACGAAGGACTTTCATGATTTGCTAATTTTGTGTGAATTTAAAGTCAGATAACCAATTCTGATATAGTACTTCAATTCTGATACAGTACTTCAGAGTAGTCATGTAACTTGTTCTACAATTACCACATTCTCTTTTTTTAGAAGCATCTAGGTGCATTTAGACAAACTATTTTATCCTCTCTACAGTGGTTTATCTACCAAATGTATGTGGGACAGGTATAGCTGTCATGATTCACAAATTATCTTAGATATTTTCTTGCATCTTATAAGTTGATGTGATAACTTCAGTGTTTGCAAAAAAAATCACAAAATAAAATTCCATTGTACAGAATTGTCTGTCACTGGGTCTCCTAGTAGACCATAGTTTCCACAAGGGTAGGCACTGTGCCAACTGTTTAACTTCAGTGCCTTATACAAAGCCTGGCACTTGGTAGGCACTGAATATTGTCAAGTAAAGAAATGAAGGAATGAAACAAGAGATGCTGAGTATCTCAAGTGACTGGGTCTTGGCAGATAGTTTCCTCTGGGTATTGACTGGTTATGTATATGTCAGAATTTGGAACTGCTTATATCTTCAGGATACAAGTTGATTCTGGGTCAGGTGGTCAGATCAGGGGAAGTATCAAAGCTTAAAATTAATCCATCATCTTCCATCTAATAAAATTTTATGAATGGCTAAAACTTTTGGGGAACTATACAGTAGAGTGGAATCTGCAAATCACCAGATCCTGTAGGTATACTGTACATGTAACAGTGTGTCAGATACTAGCACGAGTGGTACTGGGGATGTGGACTGGTTGCAAGCATCCTAGTCCTAGGTCATTTGAATGTCACAGATGAGGTGTATTTCTTGGGTCCAGCTCTCCTGATATAGGTGTCCAGGCAGCATCTGCTTTAAAGGGATCCTGCTTTAAATAGCTGAGGAAAAACTCCAAGTGCCCAAGTTCAAATTCTGGCTTCACTACTTTCCAGATAAGTGATCTTGGTCAAGCACTTTGGTGCCTCATGTGCTATGTCTGAAAAATTGTGACAAGTACCAATTGTTATTTTACCTCCTTCATAGGGTTTTTAAAGATACAAAATCTAATAAACCATATAGAACATTTATTAGTCTATGTGGCACATAATTATAGCTCAGAGTAAATGTTAGAAGTTGTTGTTATTAGTACATTTAATATTATTACTGCCTCACTGGGGTATGAAAATAACCAAGTTGTTAAGTTATTTGGTGAGTAGAAAATGAAGTTTTAACTCTCTATGAAAACCAAAGTATCTTATATTTTTCCATAATGAATGGGCTGATGATCAGTCTCTTTCATTAGAGTTTCTTACAGACTTGTCAGATTTTAGTTGCCTTTGCCTTCCCCTCAGCTGGCATAGTGATTGTCACAGGTAGGTTTTGAGTAAATATTTGGTGAATGAGAATGAGTAAAACTTACCCTAAAATGCAGAGTGCTAATGCACCATCCAAAAGACCCAGGTTTTATTTAGCGCTGTAATTTGTTCTATGGTAAGATTTTATAAGTCTTTAAAGACATTCTTTAAAATGTTTTTGTTTAAAAGTAAGACAAAGGGAAATTTCCTCAAAATATAATTGGCCATGTTTATTTTTAGAGAAGAAACCACTACCATGTTTGGATAGGAACAATCTGTACTTTTCCATAAATATGTCACATTTTTGAACATAAGAAAAAACAAAAGAAAGAAACATTCAGTCTTCTGACTATTGTTTCAAACTCCATCCAATCTAGAGATTTACTTTACAACCCTTGGTAGGTGTCAGTTTGTAAAGGGGTGTTGGTGTGGTGGCACCTGGTGGGGATTAGGTCTGTGCCTTAATCTATAGTTAGTGTATACCATCGGGCAGTTGTTCAGGGTACTTAGCTTTCCATCCTTACCAACTCCACTTGTGCCTGGTGGTTAAATGTGAAAAACTCTGGAACCAAACATATCCCAATTCCCGTGGGCTATCTGCTTTTAATAGCATGTTCACATATAGCTGCACATATTTTCTCTAAACCCTGGGGGATAATAATTTCAGGCACTCCTTCAGTATGTCTTTCTTAAGTTTCCCCCACATTCTGTCTCAAGTGGAGCCACCTGATTCTGAGCCTCTTTTCAGGGTTTGGCTAGATTTTATCTCTTCTGTCCCATCCAATTGCTCTTTACTGCTCAGATGTCTCCCTTCCTGTTTTGTGCTCCTGCAGCTGCCAATTTTTGGGTTGCTTTCTCTGCTTCTGTTCTTGTATAGACCTTACCTTCGGGGTTGAGGAGATTGTCACAGAGAAATCTCTAGGCTTCTCTGACTGGCATTTGAGATCATTTTCCAACCTCTGGACTATAATAGGACAATTGAAAAGAAAATTCCCATAAGCTGATGAAATGAATATAGAAGAAATAGTATATTATATGCAAATAAAACAGATCACACAGAGGAGAGAAAAAGAAAACCTTCCTGGTCTCTGCTTCTCCTGAGCCTACATGCAGGCTGTCCAGATGTCACCCCTATGGTTCTATCCACATTTGAATGAAAGCTTTCATTCATCAAAGAGTGTCACTATTTCCCATGTTAGTGTTCTGGAAATACTAGTGTGAGGATAAATCCCAAGATTTTAGTGGCTAAGCCAATAGCAATTTCTTTCTTGTTCATTTATCATTCCAATGTGTATGTTACTGGTCCATGAGTCTTGATCGCTAAGGCTCTACTGAAAGATATCCAGCATGAAACCTTGACATATTCCCTGCCATCTTGTACATGTGTCTTCCAGCAATTAACTTAAAAGCATGGAGAAAAGTGCATAGGAAATTTTTCTAGACCAGATTTGGAAGTGCCGTATATCAGTCCCTTCTGTTCACATTCCAGTGGATGGAACTCACAGGGCCACAGTGAAACAGAAGCTGAAATGTTTAGGAAGAAGAAACAAATACCTATTTGCTTCTGAGTAGTTCCATGTGCCAATAACCATCCCCAAAGTTCTTTTTAAACATAAATCTCAAGTCTGATTTATTTCTTTATCATCTTAATTGGAAGCTGTGAAATGTAGGGAGAAGAGGAAACGTTCTGATAAAGAGATAGGATTTTGATTCTTTTGTTTTTTTCCCTAAGCAAAGATCACATTCAGTCTTTCTCTAAAGGAGAAAATAAATAGTACAGTTTAGTAATGTCTCCAGGTCAAAGTCCATAATTTCTGAGTGGTAAGCAGTTCCCTTAATCAGGTATAGACATGGCTCCATGAATTTCAGCCACTTCTAACTAAAGAAAAAGAAAACATGAATCTCCATCCCCCCCACCAGCAGATACCCTCTGATGGATCAAGGGCAGGACAACTGCTAGACAAACTCCCATTGGAGAAGGGAAGAAGAGGAGGCCCCCTGGGGGTCAATGGCTGATTTCAAAACTAGAATCCTGCTGGGCAAGCACCATGAGGAGCCCCTGCCCAGGAGAACAGCACATTTCTGGGCCCACCCTGGATTCACTCTCATTAGCCTTTTCACTGTTTTCTTCTGTTCCTGATCTTGCCTTGACGTTTTCTTCCTTGAGTGGGGGTTTTCATTTCCCCTGTTTATGTGAAGTGGTTCATTGAGAAGTCTACCATCCTTAGGGACTGTACAGCTTTTGCGACTTACTCTTTGCTACTGCAAGTCTGGAGTGCCAAGACTTCTTTTACAGTCATAGACTAGCCTTTTCTTTTTTTTGGCCAAGTTCATGGATTTTGAGGGAATAAAATTCCTTTAAAAGCTCGCTAGTCTTCTGTGCTATGTGCTTCCAGATTAGTTTAATGTGCTAATAATCACCAAAGTTCTTTCTTGGATATAATTCTCAAGCCTGATTTATTTCACTGTACCTCCATCTTAATGCCTCCTTCTCTCAATGTGCGGGAGGCTGTTTTGAGGTCATTTGAAACAATTTGAGTCCTTTATTTAATTGCTGTGAATTAATGGGCCTTTTCCACTCAAAGCCTTTTTCCATTTTATTTCATACTTTGTTAGGTAGGGTTCAGAAGCTGTTGGCTTTTCCAACCCTGTGAGCTTTCAAATTTTTGCACTCACTTTAATCCTGCGATTTTACGCAAAGCTTGTTCATTCTTGCCTTAGCTGCAGTCTTCTCACAATAACTTGTTTTAAGCAGCATAGGGCAACTGATAGAAACTAACATCTTTTGTCTTTTCAACTGATTCCCTTGGGGCTAGTCTCCGTACCCACCTGGCCTGCCTTCTAGATTGCTGCAGGTAGCCCTTTTTATCAACTGTCTTGCCAAAACAGAGCAGCATTCTCCGAGCCATGCACCTGAGTGCTGACCCAATGGCAAATATTCGTGTTTTTCTTTCAGCAGTGTCCTACCTCAAAGGAGATAATGTTAAGATTCAAGAGAATGTTAGCTGTTGTCCCAAATTTCACTGGTCCCCAAATTTCATTGACTTAATGTATGATCAGTTTCTCTTACGTAAAAATCTAAAGTAGTTGTTTCTGTTTGGTGTGGGGCTTCAGACCCACACAGTCACTCCAGGATGCACGCTGATGACACTTCGCTGTCACGTGTGCCCATGCGTCTCTTCCAAGCTCACCTTGGATGTCAGCCGTCAGCTAGCAGGATGCAAAGGGAATCTATGTGAATGAGGACTGTAGTAGTGCTTGTCCAGCTCACTAGCCTCAGATCACCACATTTAACTGGAAGGGAGGGCTGCAAAAGCAACCTGCCTATGTGCTGCGGAAATAGAGAAATGGTCTTGAAGAACAGTTCTAGCTGTCTCTGCTCCAGTACCTTAAAAAATAGGAGTTTTTTTTTTTTTTTATGTACAGGAAGTGTCAAGGTGCACTGACCTCCAGTGACAATCCAGGCTTCATTTTCCTTCCTACTCCCCTTTATTCGAGACAGAAAGTGCCCTCATCTGAGGTTTCTGACAATAACTTATGGCTAGGCTTGAGTTAAGTCACCATTGTTAGTAGCAAAGGAGGCAGGAAGTAGGGTATTAACAAGGCACATCTATACTCTGTTTAAAATTGGTTCAATTAATAAGGAAAAAGTGAGAATAGACATTGGGTAGGTAATAGCAGTGTCTGCCTCAAAGGATAATATTTCCATTTCTAGAGGAAAATCCTTCCTTGGTACAGGGCTCTTTTTCTCTCAGAAAGATACACATAGACACTTACGTTTTCTAGAAACATTCAGAAATATATATTTGAAATCTTTCAGTACCTTACCCCATGCCTGCAACATAGTAAATAATTAATAAATGTTTTATTGAAATAGGTAAATGAATGAGCAAACACATAAGTACACCTGTGTGACTGGACAAGTCAAAAGATGTCCTTTGACTAACAAATGGGCAAGTCTAATTATGCAATGAGTAGACTGAGATAGTTACTGTCTATATACAAACCATTTTCTCTAGATATTTGTTTTTGATGTAGTTTATACCTTCTAATTCCTGAACAATTTGCATCAAGTTTCTTTTTTCTCTTTTGCATTCTTAGAGGAAACTTAAAAAAAATAACTGAAACCCAAAAGAAGACCATAAAAAATAAGTTACCCAAAAGAGTGAAAAATACATCCTGTAAGGGACTTCAGACTTTCAGAAGGCAGGGACTGTGTCTTTTTTTTGGTGGCCTGGGAAGAGCACTGGTAGAAACCAGAGGCATGAAAAGTTAACTTAGTTTTCAGTTGAAATAGATCGATTGTGCCAAGACTGATTATTACTATACCTGGAAAAATTGGTGAAAAATAGCCAATGCTGTGACTTTATGAGTCTCTCTTTGTAGCTTGCTTTGTCTGGTGGTTAGAACAGGGAGGGGCAGACACATGAGGGGTATGGGCCATGTACCATCACTTCGGAGGCTGCCACTGTTGAAATGACAGGGCCAGAGCAGCCACACAGTTTTGCACTGGGAGCCACAAAAGACTTCCTGTGATGTCAGGCAGCCTGCAATACCAAAAGGCGGCCCCAAAATGCACATCTCTGACGTAAGCTGCCATTATCAAGCAATAATTATTTCTTCTTCTGAGGACTCAGCTTGCCAATCACTGTGACATGCTTTCAGCTTGTCTCAGTGGTACGCGGTTTTCATTTGCTTTTCCACGGCAAGAGTTTTAGACAGATTTAATCACTTCCAGTGCCAGTCACCGCCTTGCTGGATGTCTGTCTGGTTATTCCTTATTACAAAGCAACTAAGTCCCTGCAGCATGAAAGTGCAAATAAAAATATCTTGACAAGTTCTTCTCTCTTTCGGAATCCCTTGGACATTTGGGCACTGGTGTGCTCAGGATGCCGCATCGCATCGTGCAATTAGCTGAAGGCTGTGGAATGTGGTGGAAATTGGATGGCCTGGAGGGTTGAGATTTCAGCCAGGTGCTGGCATCAAAGCAGATCGAAGCAAATTTTTCTCAGATTTGTCCACAGAGATATGTTTTTCCTAAAATTACAAACTTGCGTTGTGAAAATTCTTGTAGGAAAACAGGAAAACATTTTGACGTAACTTGTCAGGAAACATACAACTTATTTCAGGTTATTTCTTTTTGAAGATTCATATTTTCAAAATATAACAGGAGCAAAATTAAGACTGATTTTACCACTTGCGGAATAGGGGAGTGAGAATCTTATTTTGAGAATGGACCTGGCTAGGGGTTCTGATGTTTCTCTTGCTTCTGCAACCCTGAGTCCACAGTCTAGTCCAACACAATACATATATTACACATGCATAAAGCCTAGTTCTGCTTCACAGGAACTGGGTCAGCTCTGTTCAACTTTGTGTTTTGGCGGATACCCTATGTATCTTCTGTGGATATGATTTCTGATTCTCTAGTTCCTTTTAAAAATCACTATTGTGGTTGACATGGCCTGCCTTCTTTCTCCAGGGGATTCTGTAGATCTCATATTTCCTTTTTTAATGCCCCAAGCTGCTGAATTTTTGAAGAAAAATTTTTAAATGTTGATAATATGTATTTCAGTATGTTTCCAATTGCCCATAAATTGTTAAAAATATCTACATTTTCCTGCTTTATGTTATTTCTTAATAAGAGGGCAACATGATGCCATGAACGTGCTATCTTTCAACTTACTGAGAGAGTTACCTGTATGTAGAAATGGTGCCTCCATTCGTACCACTGACACTGCCAGCCGGGAGGGACACCTTTCTCTCTCTCATTCTTCATATCTACTCAGTTAGTAAGGCTTGTGGATTTTTTACTTCCCAAATGTCTTTTTTATCTGTATCTTTTTTCCATTCTGGCTGCCATTTCTTGGAGCAATCTGATATCATCTCTCAGCTAGAGCACTGCAATGATCTCACCATCCCACATTCACGACTGCCTCCCCCAGTACAGACCATGCATTTTGCCCAGAGTGGTCTTCTTTAAAGGAAGTTGAGGATGCCATTTCCATGCTCGAAATTCTTCAATGACTTTGTCTGAAGGCATAGACCAAAATCCTTAACATAGTCTAACAGTCCTGAATGATGTCATTTTACTATTCTTTTCAATTTTTGTATCTTTCTTGAAGACACTCAAAGCCTTCTTACTTGCTATTCCATTTTTCTAGATCTTTCTTGTCCCTCTGCTCCACTAAGCTGACAGGAGCTGGAGTCATTGTGACACTGACTTTTGTGGCTCATACAGTGGTCATGGAGTTGTGGGACTCTGAGCCTTTGGGTTACAAATAACTGTAGGCCTTTTTGCTTTTCTTCTGCCAGGTGCTCTGTGAAAACTGGCAGTCCAGTCCTTTGGATGAGTCAACCCGAGTTTGATGCCTTTCTTTCAGTTTTGCATGTTGTGCCCCATCTGCCCTGGCCTAAGAAACCAGAGCATGTTACTCCAGCTGCTGATTCCTAATTGGAACAATCCAGCAAATGAAGTCTCTGGAAGTGTCATTTTGGGGACTGTGTAGCGTGTCTGCTGGAGCTAAGCTTGTTTACACTTTGCCAGTGTCATCATTTACAAACTTCAGAAAACACATTGACAAATTCCCTGGCTGTTTTGGCAGCGCTTCCATCAATCACCCAACTAATAGCACCAACATTTCTCCTGGGCTATTATAGTCGCTTCAATCGCCGCTGCTGCAGCTTCAGAAGATAAATCAGAAGGGGTTCTTTTAGGTCGTCTCCGATACAGCACCATTTTTTATTACACCATGCTTCTCTCTTCACTCTTCTCTCCCTGCCCTTCCCCCAACCTCCCATAAACAATTCTTCCTGCTTTATACTGTCTCAGAGAAAGTAATCTGTATCTATGGGTTCCCGTTAGAGGCCCCCTTAGCCACGTCACTGGGTAATGGGTCCGTTTATTATTCTGGAGTTTGGTGTGTCCTCTTTCCCTACTCCGTGCAGCCCTCTCAGATCAATAAGTGTATTGTGTTCCTGCTGCAACAGGTGCCTAGCTTTCCGGGCCCAGCACACCCTCAGAGAGCAGCTCATGTGTCAAATGACCACAGCATGAAAACCTGAAACCCTTTGCCTCTCCAACCAGGGCCTTTGTGCCGCAGCGTCAGGCAGCAGCTGGGTCTCTGAGCCGCAGTGACGAGAGCATCTCTGCTCGTGCACTTTGATGGTTTCCTTTTATTGCTAAAGCCTTGCGCCCCTTATGATAAGGAATAAATATTGCAAATTCTCAGCTACTTCATCACCTACGCAGTTTTGTTTTTCTCAGGGCTGCAGTCCCTCCTTATTTTCTGTATTCAAAGCTGGACACCTTTTTCCTCACAAACTGACCTGTCTTAAACAAGAGCGTAAACAAAAAACCCCACAACCGCTTCCAACGTCCTCAGTAGCACGAAGCCCGCCCACATCTTCTCCCTTCACTGCACACACATTCAGAATCTGGATAGTGAAAAGGGAACGCCTGCCAAACTTGGCAGATCAGGTGAGGAGGGCTGGCCGGGCTCGGCTGCCCAGCTGGAGTGTTTGCTGGCTGCCGTGCCAACTGCAGGGCCAAACACACCCTAAGACAGCATTTCCAGGCAGTGCCCAAGAGATGCAGTTAGCGCCCTTGCTGAGGGCTCTATTCATCCGAAATGATCCATGGGGCTGGACAAAGCACCAACTGTAGCCCGTGGCAAATCTTGGCTCCACCTGACTGACCTATTAATCAGAATTGTAAACTGGGCCTTGGAAGCGTTTCTCTTTCGTGTGTAAGTCAGAGAGCTGATCACAGCGGAGACTTCATGTAAATGATGCCATCAACTTGATGCATGGGGCCTTCAATGTCTGAATCTGTGGCCCCGGGAAGTATTATTTACCCTAAAAAGGTATTCCTTCTCCTGGATGCCTTAACTGCTGGAAGCTGTCTCCACCATTAGCAGTATCTTTGATTGCCAGCTCTGTCTGGCGCTGAAATGGCCAAATGGCAGTAATCATTTTTATGTTTGAGAGGACTTTTCTCTTGAGTTGAAAGGGAAATACCCTGGATTTTCACATTTTTTAAAAGCAGTGTTTTTGAGGTGGAGTTTTGTTTCAACTCTAAATGGTGGTCAGCCTCAAAGCTGTTTTTAGTTGGCCAACAATAATTAACTACTTGTATAAGGGGAAGTATTCATGAGAACAACTGGCTGATTAGAATTCGCTGACCTCATAAGGAAGGAATATTTTTGAATTCTGTTTTAGCCTCAGTAACATGAGAAATCCTTCATACAGAGAAAGAATCAGCATTTGTTCCTTGTATATATTGATGATTTTATTTATATCAGACCTAAAACTGGGTAATAAATGTAAATACTCCAACACATTTATAGTAGACTGTTCTGGGTTGATATTTTAAATAGTACAGTGTTTATCAAATGAGTATTGCAGAGATTCCATTTAAAAGATACAATGTTTGTGATGATCCAGTGTTGACTTAAACATATTAAACTAGCTATCTATCCCCTTCTTAGGCATGTAATTTTTTTCTACTGTGGTAAAACCTAAGCACATTAATAAATAAAAATGAATCCACAAAATCAATAATATGTAAATTAACATTAATTCAGTGTGAAAGAAAATGTTGATTGCTAAAGCTAAATGAGTCACTCACAGTAGAACCACAGTGCTAAGCTGTGCACTAGTTTAGTGTACGTGACATCCCCGTGCTAATGGGTTATTAGTGCATTGTGATGCCATCTGACCTCCTCTGTTATAAATACATCATTTATGCCATTTGCTTCTCTTCTTGTCATATTGTCTCATGACAGTTAATGAGGGACTGGTTATCCTCACCTTGATCATGAGACACATGCAAAAGCTGATTCTCAAATCATGAGGCAAAAATTTGCTAGGAAGCAGTCTTCCAGAAAATTCAAAATATGTTCCTATCACCCTTTAAATCATCATTAAAATGAAGACACAGAATTTTTAAATTCTCATCAACAACTTGTTGAATTCTGAAAACACATCCTTCAACTGTTGTTTTAGAAATATTAGTTTAAAAGAGAATGTGTTCTGAGAGTGTCAGTCTTTACTCTTCTACTAATCCACTAATCAAAATTCACTGGGATGGTTACTTAACTTTCTCAGACTTTAGTTGTTACTTTTTGTAGCATAAGACCAACTGAAAATGATGCATTTCAGGTCAGTGCTGTGTATTAGGTGTCACCGTGTGCCAGTCATGGGGAGAAAGGCAGAAAAGATCAGAGAAGGATGAATGAAAATCTATTATGGAAGAATATGTGATTCCTATACAAACTATCCAAGTAGAACCTCTTTGAAAATTTTGATAATCTTAAACTTGGTTAGAGTTGAACTTTGTCCTAAATAAACTGTTTTTGAAAAGTTTAGATTTTTATTTTCAAGGATTAGACAATAATGACTCCAGCAAATAACTTTCTAGAAATACCCTTTTAAGTAAGTTGAAAAATATATGTACTTAAAAGCAATCAGCATCCCTTTTTCTTAAAGTGGACAATAATTTCAAATTTTCATCAAGTCAAAACAGATCTACCCCAATTGTTCCTAATTATGGAAGTTGGATTCTGCATTTCTTTGGGATTCATTATCCTGCTCTTTCCTTTGTTCAATGTAGTAAGCATGAGTTAATTGCATATAATATGCATGTATTATTCCTCTTATTAGTAATACGTTTAAAATTATAAACTGAATGACCCGCAGTCTAATTGCTGGCTTCCTACAACATTGTCAAATTAGTTAATATTGTAAGACTTTCCTCTAAAGCCATCCAATCAAGATTCTTTCATAATCTATGAAATAAAAGAATCCCACAAAGAGGTGAACTATGGTAAAGATAAGCTGATTCAGTTAGAATAGATCAGCTTAATCTGTCTCACACTGCACGCCCAGCTAGGGTTGGCAGAGAATCCTGTCGTCATGGTCTCTCGTGCTTATAGGGCCCCAGGCCCACTGACGCTCCAACTTGACACACATGATGGCCAAGGCAGGAGCAAGGGGACATGAATAAGTCATGCTTTTAAAACTGCTACAAGTAAACAACACAACTTAATTCTCTTTATATTTTACTGTCTAAAGAGAATCACTTGAGCACAGCTAAGCTCGGCGCATGCTGGGAAATATGATCCATGGGTCCACAAAGAGAGCGGAACTGGAATATTTGTGAACATCCTGAATAAGCTGCAGATTAAAAAATTATAAGGTGCACAAAGGAGGTGAGCTATGGCAAGACAGATTTATCAGGTATAAAAACAAACAGAAAACAGAGTTAGTATTTTAATCACAATCCACACTATATAAATACGTTAGCAAAAATATGAAGTAACTGTGTTTACTATCATTAAAGAGAGAAAAGAGGAAACTGAAATAATAGAGAACAAGAAAAAAAAATGACAGACTTAAGCAAAGATCCAAAGCAAGCTGGAAGATATATCTGAGGAAATCAACCAGAATGTATTATAGAGATAAATAGATGGAATGTAGGAGATAAATAGATGGTTGATATCAAGAGAGGTTAAAAAAAAGAAAAAAGTAAATAAACAAGAAACAACAACATAAATGGAGGCTGTAGTGAAATGGTCCAGCAGAACTTCAACAGGAATTACAAAGAAAGAAGAGAGAGAGTTGGGGACAGACAGTATTGGAAGAGGTAAGGTAATGGCTGAAAAAGTCGAATAGTTGAAAGACATGAGTCCTTTGGTTTAAAAATATCTATATCAAAAATATCTGAGCAGGATAAAGGAAACAAATCCTCATTTAATTCTGTCACAGAAAAACTGTAGGATATGATGTATAATGAGAAAAGAGTAAAAGTAAACAACAGGACAATTGAATGACAGTAGTGATTTCATCAGCTATTCCAGAGGTCCCAGATCCAATCTCAGGCTCCAAAAATGCCTGCTCTGGGCCAGCAATGAAATACTTTGTGAAGATCATGCATTGGAACTGTGGACTCCAGGAAACTAAGGCAACAGGAGAACAAATATGTCTGGGAAATGCCCCATCTTTAACAAGAAATTTTATATTGCAAAAAAAAAATGTCTTATCATAAATGTTGAGATGCTTATAATTTAAAACAAATGCCTTATATAAATCTTTTGATGCCATAATCACAGTAGTAGTCTCCCATAGGCAAGGCAATAATTATGAGTTCCATTTTAAAGATGGCAACACTGAGAGTCTTGCAGATTAAGCAGTGTTCACAAATTATAAGGCCTGTAGGTAGAAGGGGAAGGTGGAAAAATTCAGTTGCTCTGATCCTTGATTCATGTTTCAAGTCAGGGTTGGCATAAAGTAAATATTTGGCTATTGTCTTTGCAAATGATGCCATATAGAAATGGGGCATTATTAAAACAGGTTATCTGTCAGTTCTAAACACATTTGCCTCAGAGTAACACTAGAATTGCTACTTAGTCTTTTTTACAGAAATCATGCTTGAGTACAGATATTCTTTTAAGATTGCAATACATTTCTCTAAGTATTATGCAGATACTTGGTGGTGTTTTTTTAAATGGTCTTCCATAAGCATGTATTTAGTTCAGACTTGCTCAGACCAGACTTCTTAGAAGTAAGTTTGAGCATTAACATAGGATAGAACATAACTAGTTTGCATTGCTTTGTGAAGAATCACACCTAAGCCAAAACAGTGATTAGGTTGTATAGGAGGTCCTTGTTGTGGATGATGTCTACACAGAAAATGGAAAATAATTTAGACATATTATTAGAAATAAGAGTATTTCTGAAGGGAGATTATCTACACAAAAGATTAAAAGGAGCTGATAGATTAGTTATTAACAATAAAGAGAATTTTTGAAGGTTTTCTGATAGAAAGTAGCAATGCAAACTATTTTATTTCCATGCATCAACTTTAAATAATTAGAAAATTTTAACAGTACAGGTTTTCCAAATGTGGGCACTACCAGTAGGTATGCTCCTCCGCACAGTAAGAGGTGGAGTCTATATCCTTTTCCTCTGAACCCGACCGACCATGTAGAATGTGGTGGGAGTGGTGCGTGCCAGTTCCAGACCTAGCTTCAGAGAGGCCTGGCGGCTCTTTCTTCTCTCCTACAAACCAGTCACCTTGTAGCAAGTCAGACTACCCTGAGACAGCATCATGCTGTGAGAAAGCACTACAGCCCAAGGGGACAGCAAGAGATGGCTGGCCAGACCCCAGCTATTCCATGCATCCCACCTGAGGGACAAACATGTGAGGAAAGTCATTTTGGATAGTCTAGCACTGGAAGACATCACGTCAGGCAGAGGAACTGTCCAGCTAAGCCCAATCCTGATCGGAGAATCAGAGAAAATAATGTATTTGTAGAAAAACAAATACATTGTTTGAAATACAGTGTTTGAAGCCTCTAAGTTTTGGGGTAGTTTGTGATGCAGCTATGGGTAACTATAACATCATGTGGTACCTTAGTGTGGGGTGCTGCCAAAACAAAACCTAGTACATGAAATTTGCTCTGTGACAGAAGCATACATGGCACTGAGGAAATTGTTGTTAGAAGCTCGTGGAAAAGACCACCTGGGTAATGTAACAGTGAGAGTTTGGCAGCACCAGTGTCTGGAAGTGCGTGGAAGAAAGTAAATGGACCTAATAAAATTGTGGATTTGGCAGAGGAAATTTCTAGGCAGAATTTTGTAAGCTGTCTATGATGAAGTACATGAAATGAGAGATAAAATTAAAAAAAAATAGAACTGTTCAGTGTACACCAGCATTTAGGGAAAAAATCCACTTCAGAGCAAACTGAAATTATAATTATACTATTTCTTATTACCAGGTTGTCCAGCTGGCAAAATCTCCTCCAAATAAAAAAAAAAGTAGCCTCAAGAAAAAGATCAAAAGTACTGAGATGTCAGTAAAATCTGTACTTTAGGATTAGGATCACATCAAATACGTAGCTTTGAGATCCTTTCTAAAGTCCAGTTAAATTTGTGATCATTGTTACCAAGATGACAGTAATCATTATATTTGTAAAGTAAAAGCTACTATAAAACCATAACATTTTGATGATAATGTCCTGCCATAAAAATTCCAGAAGGAGCCAACCAAAATGCTAGTGGAATAAAAGGTAGAAAGGCAATAAATACTTCAAGTTTCAAATTGCTAAGTGTTAAAGGAAAGTGTCAAAAAGAAAAATCAAAACAAATAAAAACACCAAAATGAAACAATGAGAACACACACCTGATACTAAAAGACATGAGTCACAAGTGTAAAATAAGATGGCAGAAGCCAATTCAAAATTATCTGTTAGAATGACAATTTGAATATAAAGTAAACTTGTCTAATTCAAGGCAAAACCAAGAAAGAGAGTAGACAACTAGGTCTGTTTAAACAAAACAAAACTGAAACCCACTTCTTCACAGAATGTAAAAGACTACTTTAAAAAGTGACTATGAAAGGTGATACGAGAGATGAGAAAGTGTATCCAAGTCAAATGAAACAAATTTGAAGGGTTAGAATAATTCACATTATACAAAATTAAATGCAACTCCACATGGACAGAAAATTTAAGGGAACTACCCACAATAGAGATAAAAGTGTCATGACCTTTTAGTATAAATGGCAGGACAATATAGTTGTTTGCATGCAGGTGTAGGGAAATAAACATAGTAATGCACTGTCTCAGAAGTGAGACTCTTAAAAAATTATCAAATGGGTTAAATTGTAGAATTGCTTTATTTGCAGGTTTTATATGAGGGTGGCTTTTCCTGTCTCAGTCAGCTTTTAAGATGTACAGCCTTAGGACAATCAAATTATCTTACTTCATGACCTCGAAATTGAGGGAGAATCTTTCAGATTAAATATACTCATGTCTGCTGCTATTTTGATTGTTTTTCCTTACCTTATAAATTACCCATTTTTGTTGTTGTTTTTATTTGTTTGTTTTGCTTAGACAAATTTTCATTGGGTTTCTATCATTTGCAAAAAAAAAAAAGGAGTCATAATTTATACACATGGCATCTGGATGTCATTAATCAACTGGACATGAAATTGCTGAGGAAAATGCCCCAGGGCATTGCAGTATCTACAGCAGTTCTCCTCAAAGGCTAAAACTGTGAAATACAACAAGTAAATAAATTCAGGCAGTAGTGTATCAATTACTGGTAAAGACATATTTGTAGTATAATATTTTGGTACAAGGTTTTTTGCCAGATTTGTTGAGGCCACTCACAATGATTCCTCAGTTAATGCCTCAGGAACTAAGTTGTTAATTATTTTGTCACCAAGTAAATTGCTTTTTTAAAAAGAAATCAAGCAAACAATTAATGGAAGACAACTGCTTTACTTGAATTAGTTCTTGGGATTAATACCATCAAGATAACTAGACTTTAAAAACTTGTCCAAGATTTATCAAAATGGTCACTAAGGAAGCAGGAGTTTATAAGGAAGAGGTAATGTGGATTGCATTTGGATTTGGTAATTTCAAGATTTACTTGAAACAAGGGATTATATGGGGAAAAATGAAGATCTTGGACATTTAATCATGGTATTTTACATCTAGCCACTTTAAGCTGTAGGCATACATATGCCAATTGTGCAGAAACTCATCTATGATAGTAGAATAAGACATTACGGAATGTGTATGAGAATGAGACACTTTTGCAGAGTCTGTGATAGAAATAGTCAGTTCTTGCCTTACAGCTTATAAAACTTGACTTAGTTTATTGCCATAATAGTTTATTATTCACAAATCCTGAGGATGCTGAACCCATCATCATTTACTGAAGGACATTCTTAATTAAGTGATTTTATTTAGAATGGCAGTTCCTGTCTATTCCAGCTTTGCTCAGATGACAATTTTGAAGTTATTCTCCTTGCATTTTCAACTTGATACATTTCCTTAGCTGACCTTGGCCACACGTTGCAATCTAGTAGATGCCAGTGGGTGCAGGCTGCATTTAGTTTTGCTGTACTAAAACCATTACCAGTACACACCGAATCATCATTGTGCTTAGTAAACTAAATCCTTTCCCCCCTAGTCCTACAATTTACCTAGTTCCAGTGGCTAGGTTTCTCCAGGAATTCTTCAGAACCATAACTATGGGTTATGGGGCCATAACTGCCTGCCTAGTAGTCCTTTTTCCCTGGTAAGGGGGACAAGGTCTTCACAGGTCCAGCGAATTTGTGTTCCTATTTCAACACATAAAAATGACCTGACCCCCTTCTGGCAACAAGATGGTCCTACCTACTTGAGTGTGTGTGACCTTTATCAGAGTCTGCTGCCATGTATCAGCCCTTTAGCTTGGACTCTGGATATTTATGCCAAAGTAAGAGCTGAGAAGGTCAGGCTGTTTGGCACTGTGATTTGGGAAGCTGGATTCTTTTTTTAAAAATATTTTATTAAGGTATGATTGATATATACTCTTATGAAGGTTTCACATGAAAAAACAATGTGGTTACTACATTTACCCATATTATCAAGTCCTCACCCATACCCCAATGCAGTCACTGTCCATCAGTGCAGCAAAGTTGCCAGAGATCCACTATGTCCCTTCTCTGTGCTACACTGTTCTCCCCGTGATACCTCACACCATGTGTACTAAACGTAATACCCCTCAGTCCCCTTCTCCCTCCGTCCCCACCTGCCCTCCCACACCCCTCCCCTTTGGTAACCACTAGTTCCTTCTTGGAGTCTCTGAGTCTGCTGCCATTTTGTTCCTTCAGTTTTGCTTCATTGTTACACTCCACAAATGAGGGAAATCATTTGGCATTTGTCTTTCTCCGCCTGGCTTATTTCACTGAGCACAATGTCCTCCAGCTCCATCCATGTTGTTGCAAATGGTAGGATTTGTTTCTTTCTTATGGCTGAGTAGTATTCCATCGTGTATATGTACCACATCTTCTTTATCCATTCATCTACTGATGGACACTTAGGTTGGGAACCTGGATTCTTAAACAGAGTCAGTCATCAATTTGAACACCTACTTCTGTCTTTTCTTCCTACTGTTCTCTCTTGTTAATCTGTTGTTTAAATATAGACATACTTTGAGGCCAGTGGATTATTACATTTGATTGCTGCTGCTTCTGATTCCAAGTCTATTTCATATATCCATGATAGCCTAACTATGAAAATAAAAGAGAGTACACTTGGGAAAACACTTGAGACATTTGATGATCTTTTTTGACACATTAACAATTTATTTAGAAAAAGTAAAAGCACAATTAGGATTTTCAGTGTTATTTTTTCAGAAAATTGAATCAAAGAAGCTGACCCTTAGCTTCCCCAAGATAATTTATGCAATCAATAATACACATTTACTAAAAAATAAAGGAAAAGATTAAGTCTGCTGAAACTACACAATTTCTATCATGTTTTTCTTTCAAAAATGGAAAAAGATGTTGATTGCTTTAAAATTCTTTATTGGATTTGGAAGTTAAATAGTGCTTGCCTTCGAATTTGTACAGATGTTTTCAGGACTTTCAAGGTCTGTATTTCACATTGTGGTGAATAGAAATCATTGAATCTTAGTGCTGCTTGTTCCCCTAAGTTTGTTGGGGTGATTTAGCTTTAGCATAATTTACCAAAAAGACACTAAGACTCTGATTTCTTATGACTCACAAATAATTGATTATAAGAACAAAATCAGACACAAACTGTTTAAGGAATTGTTGTGCTATCAGGGGACTTAAAATTCTATGGCATAGCATTTACAATTGGTATTAATTAAAATCTTTTGATATTTAAGATGTAAATTTCCACTTTTAATTATTCTACATACTAAAGCACCAGAGTTTCTTGTTCAGTATCTATTAAATACTTATCTGTAAGCTTAGAGGAGTTACTGAAAGTTCTGAGTCTCATTTATTAAATATTTTAGTGTCATCTCCCCATTAAATTTTTGATATGGATTTTCCTGATTTACTGTTTCATGATGAACAAGTTGCATGTTCATTAAAAGTATGAGACCTGTATTACCTAAGGTCTTCAGTTGGGTGTTGTACCATTGGGAATTCATTCAGCTGTAACAGTGACCCAATTTACTGCACCTTAAAAGAATCAGTGCTTGTACCGGTTCCTGGACTTGCCATGGGAATGAGGAAGGAGATATCTAAGCTGGCCTGTGCATACAGTAAAACAACAAATTTGACCGGATCTATACTGTTGGAACTCAACCAGGAATTAGGAGAAGTGCAAATTGTAGCGCTCCAAAATCTTACAACTACAGACTATCTATTGTTAAAAGAACTTATGGGATGTGAACAATCCCCAGGAATGGGTTGTTTTAATTTGTCTGATTTCTCTCAGACTGTTCAAGTTCAGTTGGACAATATCCACCATATCATAGATAAGTTTTCACAAATGCCTAAGGTGCCTGACTGGTTTTCTTGGTTTCATTGGAGATGGCCGGTAATTATAGGTCTGCTTTGGTTATGTAACTGTACTCCTATTATCTCAATGTGTGTGTGCAATTTAATTAGTAGTTTAAAACCTATACATGCTGAAGTTACTCTACAAGAAGATATGTCAAAGAAATAATCAATCTTCCCATGTTTTCTTCCGCCTGCTACTTCTATAGCTTTTCTTCTTCCTTCCTAATTACAACCCTTAAATGGAATTCGTGCCTCATATCGAATTAACTGAGTATCATAATTCTTCCAAGTGGTAAAGATACCTCAAGACAAATGTTGGGCATAGAAGCCACAGGGCATAAATATGCAAAGAAGTAAAAAGCTAACCTTTTCAAACAATAAGGCTTCTCTCTCACTTACCAACTTTACATTTCCCTGTATGGCCCCGGAAGATGACTGGTTAGCCAGAGACGGGTAAGATTCCTCAAGGGAGGAACAACCTAAGACAGGCACAGTCGCAGGGGCGTCATCAGGTGAGAAATCGGGGATCAACAGAGGTGAGGCTTAGAACCTCACCCCCCCTGTTCTGAGAGAAATCTTCTGCATCCGTGGAGGTTTTATTGCCCTGGTCTAGCTTGGATTAACACATAGTCTACAGGCACACACCTGATCATCTACATTTGCTCTCTTACAACACTAAACTATGTTTTCTACCTTTATCTTGCATCTACCTACCACTGCAGCATTTTATTATAAGGTAAAAAACCATAATCTCTCCAAAGAATCCATTTTCCTGTGAGAAGAGACCAAAGCTATCTTGGCTGATAATGCATATTTGCTTTGCAAGATAATTTCAGGAATAACATCTCCAAATGGCTCAAATACTTTTAGTTGAGATATTCTGTTTCAAACATCTGCTGCTACATTTGCAATTCTGTTGCACGTGGGACACAGACTTTTCATTTCTCTGTAAATTCTGGTGGGTATGCCTGCCTTTCATTTCAGTTTAATGAAGTTGTGAAAAGAAAGTACTTTTGCCTCCAAAGACACAGTCTTTTCTTCCTAATTTTCATGTGTCATATAATATAGTAGCAATAGCTAATATTTATTCAATACTTACCATAAACAAGGCACTATATTAACTCATTTTATACTCACAATAATTCCACATCTTACATCCTTTTGGTATCCATCTTACAGTTAGGTAACTGAGGCACAGAGAGATTAACTTTCCTAATTTCTACAGGTAGTGAAAGGTAGAGATGGAGTTCAGCCCTTGGGTGCTCTGGCTCAAGAGCCCAAGTTCCTCACCACCACTTAAGAGAGGTTCTGTTTATTCTGCTTCCCTGAAGGCAGTTTGTGTTGTGTATGCTAGGGTCATCATTTTTAATGATCCCAGAAATGTCAGCTTGTACCTAACTTTAAGAAGTGATGGACTTATAATTAGTGTGGTTATTTTTTTAAAAACCCTTATTAGATATAACTTCAGACTTTGAAAAAGGATACAGGAATGGAACAAATTTCCATATACCCTTCATCCAGATTCTTCAAAATATTAACATTTTATTGTAGTTACTCTTTCTTTCATCTACCTACCTACCCATCCATCAATCTCACTGGCTAGGAGTTAGTCACATGAGTAAGCCAGGAAGGGTGACTCCTTTCTGGGTGACTATGTGCTCTGCTAAATTCTGGATGTTCTATTATTTATTATTATTTTATTATATGTCCAATACTTATTAGCTTTTATTAACTTAGTCTAAAAGAGCACTGGTTTACTGATGCTCCTTTGTTCTGTTTTATTTTATTGATCTCCACCCATCATTCTGGGGCATGGTGTTGATGTTTGAGGGCCATAGAAATGTACTTCAGAGGTTCTTACACCAGAACATCCATCAGAATCTATCTTATCATGGCCCATAGTTGGAAATACTGAAGAGTTTGGGGTTTCACTGAATTTCACAAAGAGGTAGTTTTTAAAGCCTAACAGAACAATCAGATCCTAAGGAAATGTTACAAATTTTCTTCATGTATCAGGTTTTTCTTTGCAGAGGAAGATATCTTTATTTAACTTGTACATTGTCCTTCACAACACAAATTTGCCTGAGGTAGCCCCTTTAAAACCAGGGTCTTGGGCAAGTGGAGTTCTGACTTCCAAATACAAAAGAGTGGTATGCAAATTTTTTAAAAAAGTAATTAGCTAAAAGATGGCACAATTTTGACCTTATGAGGTTTATCTTTCTGGTAGTCAGCTCAAGAGATCAGAATCAAGATGTGAAACTACTTGAAAGAGAGGGCTCATGGTTCATAAATGTGAAGAATTTATTCATCAGTCTTCCAGGATACCTGTTGACACCCAGTCTCCAAATTTCAACTATAAATTTTTAACAGCTGGTTTCTAAGAAATATTTCCAACTGTTTCTACTGGTGTTCTTGCAGATATCTGTAATGAAAGTATAGAATTATCTATCTATCTATCTATCTATCTATCTATCTGTCTATCTATCTACACACACACATATAATTTCTAATTTAAATATCAGAGTGACTGAAACATAAGTGTGTTTCATCTAATGAAGGGTTTAGATTCCTAGAGAATGTGCTGCACTTTGGGGTGCTTTTGATATATTGGGAATTTTTTACTGATAATTGCCTATGGACATAGCTGTTTTGTGAACATAGAAGAGATGGGCCCCACTCCCCCCTTTTTTTGAAGAAAACTGTGACTTTTATCATTGAATGCATATTTTTATTAAATGGTTGGAGTTTATTCTTCTTTAGGGATTTTCGAGAAGATACAAAGGTTATAGGAAAGTATTTTTTCCTAAAGAAGTGTGAAGAAGGCACTGATTGGGAAGAAAATATGTAAACTTGGCCCTTAAAGTGACCAGAACTTGAATTGTAGCTCAGTAATTATAACTATAAAGTCTTGGGTACTTTTACTCTCTCTGAGGCTCAGTTTCTCTCCTCTGTAAAAGGTTGACACTAGGCTCAATTTCCCTCTCTTTCTATAAAAGATTGACATATATGTATGTACACATACACATCTGTTTATGCTATCTATTGCTTAAGAAACCTTTCCAAAACTTAATGGCTTAAAGGAATAGCAACATTTATTTTGCTCATGAATTTTCAATTTGGGAAAACTTAATGGAGCCTGCTTTTCTCCACGCCACTAGGCATTGAAAGCATGGGCTGGAATTATCTGACTGCTCACTCATTCAGGCATCCGGATGTTGGCTGTCTGCTAGGAGGACCCTAGCTCTGGCTGTGGTTGGAATGCCTACGTGTGGCCTCTCCATGTGGCCTGAGCTTCTCTGCAACATAATGATTTGGTTTCAATGATGAGAGTTGCAAGGGAAGAGAGAGTCAAGTAGAAGCTGAGTTGCCTTGAAAGCCGACATTATCACTTTTGCTGCGTTGTATTTGTTAGAAGAGAGTTGCTAAGACCACATTTGGGAAAGCAATGAGGAATGTTAAAGCTGAACATAAGATTTTAAGCCTAATTGATCCTGACATTGACATTGATATTAGAGAAAGTTATAGCACCACAGTCAAAAATAGTAGGGTTTGTTGGTTTTTTTTTCTTTTTTCATTTTCAGGAATCAAAGTGATGTAGCAGGTTCATTTTTATATATTAGGTTTGAGGTGTCAGCCATTCAGATGGATAGATAAAATGACAAATGAAAATATGGGACCATTGCTCAAAGGTGAGTGTCAGAGCTAGAGTTATAGATTTGCAAATTAGAGCAAAAGATGAGTTTGATGGAACTGTCGAAGAGAAATTTGAGAAGAAAGAACAGGGAAATTAAGGGCAGAATATTGAAAAGTAAATTTTCAGCAGTTGATTAAGCCCTGGGCCAGTTGACATTCTAACCTGCTTGACTTAGTCTTCATGCTGCTATGATAAAATACCACACACTGGGTAGCTTATAACAACCAGAAATTTATTTCTCACAGTTTGGAGACTGGAAATTCTGAGCTAAGGGGGCCAACATAGTTGAAGAAGGACCCTTTTCCAGTTTGCAGACTTACTGTTCTATCCTTTCACAATGGGGAAGAGGTGAGCTACTTCTTGACAGTCTCTTTTAAAAGGGCACTAATCCTATTTGTGAGTGCTCCACCCTCATGACCTAGTCACCTGCTACAGACCCTACCTTCCAATACCATTTTCTGGGGACATTAGGGTTTCACTGTGAACTTTGGAGGCACACAAATACTTAGCCTTTAGCATTGCCTAAAGATAACATGAAATTAAGAACTTATTTATTTGCTTATTTGTCATAGCTTTTTATTCAAATAACTCCTCTCCTATTTTCCCCTAAATTTTAGGAAAGATGAGCAAATAAATGAAGATGTCTCAGTATGCTTGGGGAGGAAAGAGGTGGAGAAGGATGAGACATGAGTGGGAAAGGCATCTCAGTGTAGGGACAGAAGGAAAGATATTCCTCAATGTAGAATATTAAAAGGTATGAGCCAGTCTGTGACACTGGGGAGAACAGCCTCAGACCTATGTGTTTTGGGCACCAGGAAGATTAGAGTGTTTTGTGTGTAAGTTAATTACTTTACGTTGACTGATGTATCTCTTGGTTTGGATGCACTGTTGCATTATGAGAAAAGTATGGCTTTCAAGTCAAGGTTGGAATTTAAATCCCAATCCTTTATCTGTTTGAGCTTAATTTGGACAAGTTACCTTAACACTGAACTTTGAGTTCCTCATCACCAAATGAGGTTATTAATACCTACTGTGTCAGAAAGAGAGAAATAATATATGCAGAGCACAAAGTAGAGTGTCAGGATGCAGTAGATGGTCAGTAAATTGTAATTCTGATAATTAGATCGATAATGACAGTATGGGTTGAAAATGTCTTTACTGTAATCTTTTCTCAGAGGTTAAGAATTAGAAGACTTAAGCTGTGTAGAAAACTATGGAATTGGGTTTATCTTTAAAAGATGCTAACATCTGGAAAACTGGAAAACCCACAAACTGCAACTTTATTTGATGGTTGAGAACCAGCAATGATACCACGAAACTAAGCAGGAATAAAAATGGTTACTGTATTTAACCACTACCATTATTTTAATAGCATTGCTTAATAAATGTTTCCATCTTACCTTTTCTTACTTTATATATGTGTGCATATATTTCATATATGTATAGGAGTACACATGTATGTATGCATGTTCAAATGTGATTATAATAAAAAGAGCAAGAGCACCAAATCTGTAAAGTTTCAAGTTCATTTCCTGGTTCTTACATTTATTAGCTGCAAGAAGTGGACTTCTCTGAACTTCCTTGTTAGCTAAGTAAATCTAAAACCCATCCCTGGAGTTACTGTGAACTCAGATATAAAGTATGTGAAAGTCCTTTGTAAATTGTAACCTATATATATATAGGTGTGATTGTTTAATCACAGAATAACTGGCATTTGTGTCATGAGGTCAAATAGGATTTTACCTAGAGAGCTGTTGGCACACAACCTGCAATTCTGCTTAGAGTAGAAATCTGAGGTTGAGTCTTTCCTTAGTGGAAAAAAGTGCCATGATTTCTTAGCAGTACTTGAAGTGGTGTGGGAGGGAGCAATACCACATATTTTCTAGTCTTAATTTGTAAGTTGGCGTGTTCTGATTCTTTGCTTCTTTTGATTGCCATCAGCTAAAACATGAGGACCTGGAGTGTTCTATATATTACTCTTAGCTGGGTAAGAAGACGTATGACTGACATATTGAAGTTTCTTTCTGCTGGCAGGACCATTTGAGGCTGGCAAGATGATGATAATATGAGTAGCTCTTTGAGGCAAAAGTCTAAATAATTATACAAGACTAAGATAATGAAAGAGTACTTCACAGAGGAACTACTCTTCATTTGTGCCTTCTGTATACAAGATGTTGGAGAAGATGCTAAAAATAAAGCCCATGATTCCTCTCATCCACCAACTGGTTCTCAGTTATGAACTTTGGTCTGGATAACATCCTTCAAAATATCAAATTGACTGACTTTTTCAACCAGAACTTAATTTCAACTTGATTGCTAAGACCATTAAAACTACCACTGTAAACCCAACCACATCAAATGTTAACCTCTTCTTTCTTGATTTTTTTTCTCCTTTTCTCTCTCCCTTTCATTATATACACATCTGGAACACTAGAGAGCTCTGTACATGCATTGTGCTAAATTCTCCATCGGGAGGCTTTTGATCTAGCTCCTTATAGTGTGTGTCACTTGCCATCCCCCTCATATTCATAGAGGCTCTTGTTGATTGTTTTCAGACTATGATTCTTTTATGTTCCTTTAGGAACCATGTGTAGAGACCTGGAACCTCCTGGGATCAGAATGTATCCTATTTTTTTTCCTGCCATCATTCCATTTATTTTTCTGCCTATCTAAGTGGATGATAACAAGTATGCAGTGTCTTCTTTGATCAGATTTCCCTACTTCTTCCTATTCAGTCAATTCTAATGCAGATTACCCATTTATTTTCAGACTCCGGTAATCTCAACATAAGCCTTGGCATGAAAAGCAGGGGCCACTGATATAAATAATTTGGATAGACATCTTTTTTTTTTTGATACGTAACTCCCACCCAAACGCTACAACTTTTGAGGCCTACAGCTATTATTCAAAGGTCATAATATTACAATAGTGTGTTCTGCTTTGATTGTTTAGAGAAGCTTTCTATTTACTAAGTATATTGCAGTGAGTCAAATTTTAAAGATGTTCAACAAAATTTAAGTACTCACATAGTTGAAGACTGGTTTAATATTTATAGTTAAATTATCGCAAGGAAAGACAGGGCAACTGCCTTTTCAAATTGATGTCTTCATTTGAGCTTCAACTCAATGAATTGAAATCTATTGAACATCTGGCCTTTCTGGCATGGAGTGGAAGTAAATTTTTCTCAGATAAATCTGTAATCAGTAGCTGACAACTTTTTAAAAAGTATAATTGATCAAGTTGATGAACTAAGTGCATGTCTTCCTTTCCACTCCAATTTCATTGAAATGACTGAGAAAGATATCTACAGTCTATGAAATGATTTACATGTGTGAATCTATTTTAAATAGGAATGGAAAACAAAGATACAATGGTTTGATCAAAGATTCTGAGGAGCGAGAAGATAGAAAGATGAGGCCAGAGTGAAGGAAAACGAGAGTTGTAAAAGCATCTCAAAACAGACATAGGAGAAACCTCCTATGGAAGTCAGTGTTTCCAGTGATACTAAAAGGTCAGAGATAATCAATTTAAGAGAAAATTTGGTTGTAAGCAGGGCTGGTAGTTAGTCCTACACAGCTATAGCTATACCAGATTTTTAATAATGACAATGTAATATACAAGTTAATATCTCCTGCCATAGCCCCAAGCACCTGGCTGAAGAACAGGGTTGGGCAGGACCTGGTTCTCATGTTCTTGGTTTTCCTTCTAGATGGAAGGCTGTGGCATCTATAGGGGACAAGCTCATGCTGGAGTGGCCAGGAGAGGTGGGAGGGAGGGCAGCCATCTGCAAATGCAGCTATGGCAGGTTGGGTTTATTTAAAGCAACAAAATATTTTGGTCAAAAAAATTATCTTTTCTTAAAAAAATCCACAAACCTTAACCCCCTGAACCTGCTCATGACTCAGCATCCAAGGGGTTAATAGTTGGCCCAGGGAAGGTTTCCAGGACCCTGCTCCCATTCTGATTTAATGCCCGGGTGACTGCACTAAGCATATTTTTAAAATTTTTAATTGAGTTACATACAATAAAATGCACAAATCTTAGTGTATGACTAAGAGCAATTTGACATGTATATACACTCATGTAACCATTCTCCAGATGAAGATATCAAGCATTCTCACTTATTTTTTTCTCCTATACCTATTTCAACCATTCTCTGACCTCCTCTCCTATGGCAACCACCAGTCTGTTCTTTGTGTCTGTAAGTCTACTTTTGTTTCTTTGTTCCTTTGTCTTGTGTTTTAGATTCCATACATAAGTGAAATTATGTGGTCCTTGTCTTTGACTAATTTCACTTAATGTAATACCTTCTAAGTCCATCCATGTTGTCACAAAAGGCAAAATTTTGTTCTATTTTATGGCTGAGTAATATTCCATTATACATATTTTTATCCATCCATCTGTTGGACATTTAGGTTGGTCCATATCTTGAATATTGTGAATAATGCTGCAATAAACAAGAGAGTACCTATATATTTCAAATTAGTGATTTTGGGTTTTTTTTGGGTAAATTCCTAGAAGTGGAACTGCTGAGTCATATGGTATTTCTATTTTTAGTTTTTGTTTTTTTTTAATGAAACCTCCATAGTGCTTTCCATAGTGGCTGCACCAATTTACACCACCTCAGCAGTGCATGAGGGTTTCCTTTCCTCCACATTCTGCTCCTATTCTGACTATTAGGTGCCCAGGTGCCTGCATTAAATAGTTTAAATATCAACATGGGACAACATCCAGGAATGACATTCAGGGACATTAAAGATGCTATTGGAATACCTGATCTCCATTTCTTATCCCCTTTCTTCTCTGTCCCATGTTTCAGAGGATTGAAAAAAGACAAGAAACATTAAGTCATTCTATTAACCTAGCATATTTCTGTTAATCAGTTAAGAATAATAATAAAAAGAAAATCAAAGATTTATGAATAACTTTTTTAAAACCACTGAATATAACCCAATCAAATTCAGTAATATCTTAAAGCAATAATACATCATGCTAAAGTAGGTTTTATCCCAGAAATGCAAGAATGATTCAACATTAGAAAATCAATGAGTGTAATTTATTAAATTAAATAAATGCCATTCTCACAGTAACCAAAAATCATTTGGCAAAATTTAATACTCCTTTCTAACCAGAACTCTTAACAAAATGAAAATAAAAGGAAATCTTCATAATTAATAATAGCCAGGGCTCTGTCTAGGAAACAAAAGCTATTCTGGGTATTTCAAGTAGGAATTTAATATAAGAAATTGATCACTTTCAATAAGTATGTACTTTGCTATATTTTATCCCCTTAAATATTTTAGACACATTAGTTGCCAGGGCAAGAGAAGTGAAGACTATGGAAAGCTCACCATCAGATCTCAGGTTTGCCAGTAGTTTTTAGGAAATTAGCAAGTTGCTGTTAACATCCTGGTTAGTAAATGAGGGCAACCACTGGTGCTGGTAACAGCTGGCTGCTGCACTGAGCTGATTGGCTCTGGAGGGCTCCCAAAGCTCACACAAGGGCTATTCAGTGGTGGAATCTAAACTGGAAACTGGCAAAGGATTTTAGAAAATGTTCCCAGGCTTCCAGCCCTATGATATAGGTAGAGCATTAGAGGAAGCTGGAATTGCGTTGGTATGAACAGAAAATCTGTTACCATGAGGATCTGCAGACTCTCGAGCAATCTTTATAAATAATCATGAAGTATTTAAAATATACCTATTGAAGTTAGCAACAAAAGGAAGATGTCCACCAACATGGTTACCTTTCAAAATTAAATTCCTAGGAAATGAAATGAGGCAAGAAAATGTATCAGAGCTGCTAATATTGGAAGGGAGAGCTGAACAGTCACACTTTGCAGGCAATGGAAGAGTCCATCTGAAAACTACAGGAATTAAGAGTCAGAATATTTCTAGAACTTCTAATTAATAAGAAAAAGATAAAAATCCAAACAACAAAATAAATATATAAATTAGTAATTTATAGAACAAATAACAACTGACATTTATTCATTCTTTTTATCAGGGAGTTAAAAACTTAAAAATTTGATACCAATCTTTGCCTTTAAGATTGATAACTCTTAAGTATAATAATATCTGGGATTTAATATATGTGCGGAACCCCATATTCTTACACATTGTAATGATATTATAAGTAAGCATGGTCACTTTTGAGAGAAATTTGTCTATGAAAATACATGTATGTAATCAGTTCTAGGTATCTATCATGGAAAAACATGCATGTAAAAGGACGATAATTGAAGCAGTGATTTTAAGCCCAGTAAATGGCAATTCTGTAAGTTTCTATCACAATGCTTAAATGAACAACAATTTATGAATATTGTAAATTATTATTCAATCATTAAAAAGACTGAGCTGCATCTTCAGGATCTGATTTGAAGATACCAGTTATACACTGTTAAATGAAAGTGGTAAGAGGCAGAGCCGCCCATATGATGGCTTCCTTTATATTAAAAAGCATTATTTGTGTATTTGTCCATACATTAGGGAAATGACTGGGAAAAACATATTCAATGAGGTATTTAAACTGCTAAAAGTGATTGCTTCTGGGAAGGTGTGAAAGGAAGGAGGGTAGGTTTAGGAGAGAAATAACATGAGACCTGCATTTCATATTTTGTTTTTATTTGAAAATTTCATAAACAAGAATATATTCGGTAATTGGTAAAAAAGGAAAAGCAAGTCCAGTTCTCCACTTCACTCTGTTTCCATTCCATCCACGGCTTTTGAAACAGCATGGCCTGCCCTACACCACCAACACCTGGAGCATAAAAGCCAGGGAGAGAAGACTTTTTTCTCTGTGTGCTGCAACTGCTCTTGCCTATTAGGATGCATCTTGGATGTTTCATCCTCAATTCTAGAACTTTCAGTTCTGGCTTTCTTGGCACTCTTCTAACTGAAATTTGGGACTCAGCTGCGTATTCCTAGAATTTCTGTTGAGAGAGAACAGTTCTTTCATTGTAATAGTGATGCTTATATATTCTCTTCAATCAAATTGAAAAACAGTCTTTCAAAGTCAACCTGTCACCTTCACCACATCTTACAAGAGAGACTGAAACCATATCTTGGAGAGCTTGACCCCCAGGCTCGCCCAGCCTTGTATGGTTTCTGTGATCTTGGAGACTGTGTTTTCTCCTCTGAGATACGGATAATTTGTAAGTAATTATGCATATGATCATTTTCCACTTCATCATTTCAGAGTACTGAATCTGCTAAATGATAGACCTACCCTAGATATAGGTAGGCATGTTTGTTGTTTAATTTTTGCAATGTGTTATTAATAACCTGCGAATCATAGCCACAGTTTGTGCTGGATCATGGCAACACAAGGCTCCAACTAAGCCATCCTCTGGTATCTTGAGACAAAATTTAGTATTTTCCCAGACAAAACATGAAAATAAACAAACATTGTTATTTAAGAGACCAAACCAAGATGTTTAGTATTTGATTGTATTATAAAATAATTTCATATTGATATTTCCTGTTTCCTTAATGTGGTTAGAAAAACATATTTGTATATGAAAGGTCCATAAAATTAGTAAAATCTGAATTACGTAACTTTGAATATCATTTTTTATCTTGGCTCAGAAATTAGAATATACTTCTTATGTTTTTTTGGAAAGCAAGGTCAAGATTATATTCTCAAATGAAAAACTGCATTAGCTGAGTGAACACTTAAATACAGAATGCCGACAAGCCAAATGTGTCAGAAAGAAGGAAGGGATATACTAAAAATGGAAAGATACAAGCTAGTTAGGGAATGAATACTACAGACTACAGGCCTGTAAAGGTGTATTTTTTCCCATTAACATTATTATCCCCCTTCTTCAGTGTTTGACAATGACAATCCAGTTTTGATTGAATTGGAAATCCTTTAATGGGTCAGGTCAAACAATATGCTATTATTTCACCAGCTAGGAGAAGAAACCATAGAGAGAGTAAACTTTTGTTTTTATCAGGTAGTTAATCATTTAGATTATCTAGTCCTCTAACTTATTCATAGATTTAATCTAAATATTCCAGATATCTGTGTGTGCATGCATGCACGTGCATTGATGCGGGAGGAATTAATAATTTTCAAATTTATTTGGAAAAATAGGAAGAAGAAATGCCTAGAGATTTTTAAGAAGAATAATAAGGGAATGCTTATATTGCCAGATTCTGAAGGCAATTATAAAGCTAAAATAATTGTGGTAGAGTTGCACTAGATCCAAAATAGGTGGAAAAATGTAAAGGACCAGAATTAGAAACCCAAGAAAGAGAACTAATGCATAATAAGCATGTTGCATCAAATCAATGAGAAAAGATGAGATAGTTGGTTAACAGGTGCTGAAATATTTAGTAAGATATTTTAAAGATTATTCAAAATAAGCTTCAGAAGAATTAAATTGTTAAGTAGAAAACATTAAAGCAACTAAGTAAAAAAACTATCTGACGCTGGACTATCAAAGGGTTTTTAATAAGACATTAATAGGAGAAACCATAGCTAAATGAGGTAAAAATTTGGCTCCTGAGAGACTTATAAGACTTCTCCATAGCAAAATGTAACCTAAACATTGAAAAGGCACAAGGCAAACTAAACAAGGGTATTTTTATCACGAGGTAAATTATTATTCTTTATTAAGGAAGTGTTATTTCTCATCATTTAAAACAAACTAACAAGCAAACAAACACATAACCACTCAGCAGCTGTCAGGCAAAGGAAAATTATAAACGAAGAAATAAATATGACTAACAAATATTAAAAAGAAATTTTTTTTTTTACTGTTGATAAAGATGAAAGAAAACCACATGGCAAATGCTTATTTACTTATTTACATTTTGGGTCATCAAGGTATTTATAGAAATACTTTAATATAGAAGATAAAAAGCTGAAACATTTTGGCAAATGCAAAAATGAATGAAAAGCAACAATAAACAAACAGGAATGAATATACAGCAAAGTAGGAGATCAGATTATCATGCAAATGTATAATTTCCTAGATATAGTTACCAATATGACTATGGACTTCCTACTGTTCAGAGAAAAATTTTAAAATAACATAAGTTTATAAGTCATATTGTCCATAATATAAAGACAAAGCAGTGGACCGCTATCCTGTTACTGGGAATATATATTAAGACATTGTCCTTTAAAAGTAAATTCTAGAAGCTTTGAGAGTTCATCTATCACATACCTATGTAAGGTATTCATAAACTAAGATATTGGTTCTTTGGTTTTTGAAGATGAGGTACACCTTCAACTTATATTTGCCTACATTATATACTCCTAGTGCTGAAAAAAATTTTTTTTGATGGTGATTAGCTTAATGCTCAGAACTTGTGTTCTTCCATTTACAAAATTAGTTTCAAGATGTTGATTGCACGAGTTGTGACATCGTTTACACTGTAGTAATAAGCCTTTCAACTGATGTTTTAATATTTATGATACTTCACATTTGGACAAAATCACAAGAAATTTCTTCTTGAAAAGAGTAGAGTGTAAGAAAGTTAAATGTGTACTTTTCAAAACTGAATTGATGACTAATATTAGCAATTCCACATTGAGTTCCACCATTCCAATCAGAGCTGATGTTACTCTGCCCATCTATCTCCTCATGAGGATCTGGAGAAGTTCAGTGCCTTTAGATGTGTTCAAATCCTTCCATCACCCTCCTCCTCTTAAAGAATGAATCAGTTTTGATGTATATATAGATCACAGAACACAGACAGGGATGTACAGGGATGTCAGGGACTCTGTGGTGGGTCTTTAGTTGAGGACGTCCCTCCCATGTCTGCATATTAGGAGTACGGGCAATTCCTTGGCTCATGAAATCACTGTTAGATATCACCCCAAATCACCAGGTTGGCTATGTGCATTTGTTTCACCTATGTAATTTAGTCACTTTTACATCAGATAAGCCTCTATTACTTTATGTTAGTTTTCTTAGTCGAGGATACAGTCATGATGTACATAAGAACTTTTCTACTTCATCCAAAACTTGGGTGGGTTTCTAGAGCACAAATAGAAGAGACACCACCCATCAGCAACGTTCAAAACTGTACCAATGTCTGAGCGAGACACAGAGTCCAATTTCCCTCAACTTACCTTTAAAATGTTTATTTTTTTTGAGACCTAACCATTTTCTCTCTCAGATGTCTGACCTCTTTCTTGGAAATGTTTTACTCATTGCTTTACTAGATGGCCCTAAATGTGTTCTGAACATTTCTTATTATTCCATAGAAAGCAGAAAAAAGAAAACTGACTTGAGGTGTTTGCTGATTTTTGTGGTGTAAATATTTCCACTGTGGCCAGTCTCAGCTGCCAGCAGTTTATCAAGCAGTTCAAAAAGTCCTAAATATTGGACAGTCTTGCTCTGTGAGCAAGAACTCACTGGTTTGAGCACACTACTGTGTGTGAGCGTGTGTATGTGCGTGTAAGCGGCAGGTCCTTTGGAGACGGTGTTGTTGAATCTGAGAGCTAAACAGAAAAGATAAAGGCAGACTCAGAATCATCTAGGGATTTGCTGAAAATTTACTTGCAGATTGTTAAAACTCATCCCTACTAATCACCCATGTCTTTTAAGAAATGTTTGAAAACTTTCCCATGAGGCCTTGGCTTTTAAAATGCCATTTACATTCTTTTGGCCTCTGTAGTATCTATCTATCCATTTAAATGTATCTTTGGCTGCTGCTCCTCCCTGTATTGGCAGACAGCTCCTCTTAGTTAAGAGCATCTGTAGATAGTATTATCTTGGTGCAGGATCAGCTTGAATGGTGGGTGACTTGAGGTGACTGTCTTTCATAACTCCAGATGCAAATGAGCAGGGAGAAGAAAGGATAGAACTTTTTTTTTCCCTTGCTGCTCAAAGGTTGTTTTGTGCCTGGACAACAGAGATTGGTGTAATGGATAGGAAGCCAAGTTATTAACTATTATTATTGTGCACCTATGAACTAGAAATGCTGCTGAGGGTGTGTAAATATGGGTACAAAGAGACACTGGTTTTGCACTCAATAAAGTTTTAATATTCTGCAAGACAGATGTATGTATTTCTGGGTGTTAACTTGTGGTTGAGGTTTCCAACGTTAGGATGTAATGTTGGGATTTGGTAAAAATAAGGTTAGAGCAAATGTTGACTGGTATTCATTCTTAATTTCTATGGGCCAAATAGAAGCATTTTAAATTTATAATCAGAATGACTTGAAAGGCTAGGGACAGAGTGGGTACTAGTAAACATTTATTGACATCAGTCCCTTTTTTTTTTTGGTAATAGTCAATAATAAAGGCTAATAATGAGTAGTTACTATGCTAAGCATTCTGCTACACACTCTGCATTACTTCATATAATTCTCACAACTCCAAGAAAAAAGTATATTAGTACTGTTTTATAATTATGGAATTAGGGCTTAGAGAAGTTGAGGATTAGACTCAACTTAAAAATTATTTTATTTGCTTTTAAGCCTGTTTGTCAATTTATAAGTTTGTGTGTGATTATTTTGCAGATTATGGGAATAAAGAGATAAATAAATGAATGGTTTAGGATGACATAAATTTAAACTACCAGCCAAATTTTGGGTTTGCATGGGGCTCTCTCACTGGCAGTATCATTTCAGGGTACTGCTTGATGGCCAAGCCAAGAGCATGTGACATTACGCTCACCATAATGCAGTGATTTCTTGGCCAACATCCAAGAAATCCTTTCTAGTTACTGTGAGTGCACTTCCATATACTGGGTTTATGCCCTTTGGGGGCCTGTATCCCTAACTCAGGTGAAATCATGACTACTGAAAAATGCAATGTGAAACAGGAGGTAAAGATAAAGAAATTTGTAAAGGCAGACACCCATGGAGTAAAAATCTAGGTTCTCAGGTACATTTAAAAGACGAAAAGGTGTTATTGGCTCTAGGCTTCACCTTGGTGAGCAACGCTTTGTTTGCAAGAATTCCTAATGGTTTCATGCTTTACATCTATTATAGATCTATGAGACATTTTCAGGGACTATGTTTCTGTTCATGAATAAACATTTTAATATTCATGTAGTTACATAAACTGTGTACAGTTCATACTGATGTGATATAGAAAAAAGGGGGGGGCCATCGCTGGCCTTTTTTTTTTTTAGCCTACCATTGTATTTTATTTTTTCTTGTGCAAAATTTAGTTTAAGTGTTTTTGAATCACCTGCCACTTTACAGGAACCTAATGAACATGCAAATTGAGAGATGTTAATATATATGTCATGGAATTGTTTTTTAAAAAACACAGCTCTGAAAATGAATAGGCAAGCATAATAAATAGGAGGGATTACTTCTCAGAATCTGGAGAATCCAGGGCAAAAAGTAAGATGTAATTAGATAACTATTATTATCTTATTTTCCTGTAGAAGGAAGTGTCTGGTTTTTTAAAGAAAAGTGACATTTTCTCACATAATACATTCTCATAAGAATTTATTGTAACTGACCTTATCAGAGGAACATTGAACAACATAATGATTTCATGTATAGCTTTCTATCAAATATATAGGTGGTCTTCAGATGACTGTTTGTTATGTCCACCCTCAATAACAACCCATTGACATAAATAAATGAACGTAATTCTCTTGTAAGTAGGTTGAGCTAATGAGGCTCAGAGATGTATGAGTGTAATGTATAAAAATTAGAAAGCAATAAAAGGCAGCATGTAATAGCATGTTTTCCTGTAAGGAAAATACTCTAGACTTTGGTGAGAGAAAAAAGGTAGTAAGCATCGGAGTAGTGAATAAGTCTTCAGGGAGAAATAAGGCTGATTCATGACCTAGATTTGAAGACAATAAATGAGTGGATATTGGTAGGTAGAGAACTAAGAATATGTAAGCTAAGAAAGAGTTAAGGGTATCATGCTATAAGGCACTAGCTGAAGAATGTTGAGGAACTTTACCATGGAGCATACCATTTGTAGGGGAAAATATTGAGAGACATACTTTCTAGATTGTAAAGTCCATGAGGGCTCAGTTTGTGTTTGGCTTCTTTCTTCAGTACTTAGAATAGTGTCTGTACCTAACACATAGTAGGAGTTTTATATTTTTTTCCCCTAATTTTTGATGCTTAAGATAGGATCACTCTGTAAAGTGGGTCACATAAACAATTTTAGTACCAGTTCAGTGGAAATGTCATTGCAGTAAGAACTAAATGTCCTGAATTCAAATTATGTCTCTGTTGTATACTATCTAGTTGTATAACCTTGACCAGTTTATTAACTCTCTGAACTTTAGTTTCCTTATCTGAAAAATGATAAAAGTGCAAGCGTATCAGATCCATTGTGAAGATGAGAAAAGATAAATAGTATTTGAGGAAGAACTCTGTAAGCTGTTTTTTATTCTCTTATTTAAGATGCCACGTCCAGGTGGCTCTCTTAGGCCTCATCTGGATGACTGAGATGGTTATGTGTTCATCCTTACCCCATCTTGTATTTTTAGGCATATAGCTACATTACATTTCCCAGCCTCCTTTGGAGTTAGGTGGAGCTATTTAGCTGGGTTTCAGCCAGTGGAATGTGGATGAAGTTGTATGCCACTCCCAAGCCTACATCATAGAAACCTCTGACACAACCTTCCACTTTTTTTGTATCCTTTCATTTACATAATAAAGACTCTGGAGATCTGGAAAGTGGAGAAAAAAGAAAGAGCTTATGTCCCTAAGTCACCACTTGATTGAAAGCCTCCTAGAGTGGGGAACATGACAAGACGTACCCACATTGGATAGTTGCATGAACTAGACTTCCGTTGTGTTGAGCAAGCTGGAGTAATGGGACTACTTTTACAGTGGGGACCCTATCTGACTTAAAAAATATAAGACAAAGTCACTGAACGTCTTAATCAAATAGTGTCATGTAGAAAGTAGTATTTGGATGAGCAATTATGCAGTGGTACTTAGCAGGTGTGTTGAAAGGAGGGTCCGAGTAGATAAGAGTAAAGAAGGATCTTGTGGGGATTAAGTATCAAGCACCATAACTTGTACAGGATGGTGGAAATGTAGAGAAGCAGATATTCTCAGAAGGTGCTCTGAGATAGGGATCAAACTTTGCACTAGCCTGAATAAGCAGATGCCTGGGAGAATTAGTGATAGACACCACAATTAGGAAAATAAAACAGCTTAGTCTGGTAAGGGTGGCCTTCTTTGTGAAACTACAGAAACTGGATTGGTGTAGGAGCTGAGAAACTGTGTCCTCCAGGAGAGACCAAAACCCTTTCCCACATTTTTTAACTTTAAAAAAATCTGATCTTTATCCATAATCACAAGGAATCAATAGATAAGCAGACTTACCCCCATCCCAGATTTCCCAGTATGTGAAGTGGGTACCAGCCAATTACTATAAATCCTTTCATGTGCTCTGGATATCTTTCCACAGGCCACATTTTTCTTTTTCTTTTACAAACATTGTGATTTATGTTGTCAATTTTGGTAGAACTTTAGGAAAACGCGAACTCACACAAACTCAAGCCTTGGCTCACAATAAGGAGAGAGTTCTAGACAAGTATTTATACACCAGCATAGGAAGATGCACTAAATTCATACTTATTTGAACTGCTGTGTACTATGCCTGATGAGCAAAGGCTGTGTGAATTTCTTGATCACTCGAAAAGTACTTAGTGACTATCTATCTGAGGGCTTCCTTCAGGAAGGCCTCATGGAACCCTGCCCTAGTAGGGAAAGCAGACATGCAAACAAATAATTAAAGTGAAACATAAAAAATAATAAAGAATCTGAAAGTTCTGAGAGATGATGAGATGGTCAACAGTGAGTTCTGGTTGAAGAGTTGAGGAAAGCCTCAAAGAGGAGACAACATGCAAATGCTGGTGGTGATGGTGATGACAGTGGTTACCCAGGTTTCTAAATGTGAGCCACCACACACACACCTATGAAATAGGTGCAGTTATCTGAAACCGATTCAGAGATGAAGATTTTGGCAACAATCACAAAGCTAATCGAAAGTGAAGTTGAGGTTTAGATGCACATGTATTCCATTCCAAATGTTATAATCTAATTCTAAAAATAAGACATATATTTGAAGATATGGGTAACAATACCAGCTAATACATGAGACCAAATCATCTGAACTATGAGCATAGAGAGAAGATTTAAGGTGACAGCTCCATTGTGACATTTAGGCCAGGCTTCCCAGAGGGGCAGCAAAGAACTGTGCATAAAACCTCGTGTAGTGTGAGCTTTCCACAATTTATATGGCTAATCTGCAGCTCTCAGTGAATGATCTCACCAGTTTACAAAGGGTAATGAGGATTATATATATAAATACACTGTCTGCCATGTTTGGCCAAATATTTTCATGAGCCTATGTGAAAATAAACTCATCTCTATTAAGAACAAGATATAGTCTGTGTGCTATGATTCCTGTCATCTTATTTCCTATTCACTAACACAAGGTCTTTCTTTACTCCTGAAAGATCAGCTCATTATTGAGTCATCTCTAGTCTGAGGTGCTATATGTGCACACTCACTGGAACAAATCAATTTATTTTAGGAGTGAGAATGTGGAAACCAAAGGTCACAGGCACTTGACTTCATTTATTTTCTGGACTTAAAATCTATTAATTACATATCATATATTTGAACAACTGCAGGGAAAAATGCTTTACTCTTTTCGATTTTCCAAATGTGTTTTAGCAGATTATCTCAATTTCTATTGAAGGAACATATGTTTTGAGGTTGTAATTATGTGTAAGTTTGTCATTTTCCACATTTTATGCAGTATTGTGCCCTTAATATCTAATACAACTGTAATATGAGTGATTAACTAATTAATCATTTTACATTGGCCCAAGGTAGCACTTTGCAATGAGAACAGGTAGACCTTTATTGGGGATATTTAACAGCTGTCTCAAGTTTACAGCCTGCAGACCTAACTGGGCCCACTATCTGAGTTTTCTAAAATTTCCAAAGTGTCATTGGAGCACAGCCATGCTCATTTCATCACATACTTTCTGTGATGGCTTCATGCTATAGCAGTAGATTTCAGTAGACCATTATGGCTCACAAAGCCTAAAATGTTTACTATCTGGTCATTTACAGCAAGTTTGCCAAGCTCTGACATCAGGGAATGTTATATTTTAATCTTTCTTTGCCTATTCCCAAGCCCAGGAAGAACTTGAAGATTTTGTAGGCAGCACTAATGAAACTCAACAGTTGGTGTAAAATAGTGAGAAGACGACAGTCTGTGAAGGCAAATTGATTTTGATCTTGATTTAACGGTTTCCTACCTGTGCAACTTTAGGCAAATTATTCATCCTTACTAAACCTCAATTTTCTTATATAATCTTTCATAGGAGATATACATAATTCTCTTTATACACATATATACTCTTTATATAGATAATTCTTATATATAAGATATAAAAGATATATGTAATTCTCATAGATTTAATCTCTGTCTCATATGTGTGTATTGAAAATAAAGTCAATACTATTATTTTACAATTGTGAAAGTGGCTAGCTTTAGTCTTGCCTCAGTTCAGACTGGTGATTTTTAATCATGATTTGGTGCACCCTATGAAATCTCCAGTCATCTCAAGACTGTAGTTTTCTCTATTGAATAATGGCAATTCAATTTGATAGTATCCTGTGTTACTTTGGGAGGAGTTAAAGGAGTATTTCTAATTCAAGCAAATAATTAATTGAAAATAGTTTATTGAAAACTACTGAAGTGTTTGGAAGCTATTATGTTAAGCCCTGAGCACATAGAGATAAGTAAGACCTTGTTGTTAAGAAGTTATAAATCAGGAGGCACAAACTAAGTTCTAAGTTTGAACAAATCAAATGATTGATACACAAGGAATTGTATCATGTTACAAGGAAGCTACCAATGAAGTTCTTGGAGTAGATGAACTCAGAATATGACACAAAATCAGATACACTTTGGGGAATCAAAGGTTTTATAGAAATGGAGGAATTTGGGATGGGCCAAGAGGAGAAGGGGAAGTAGAACATTCCATGGAGAAGGGATAGTAGAAACAACAACAGAGAAGTAGGAAAAGCACAGAGGTATTCTGAAAATAGTATGTTTTGACAGGGACATACGTACCCGAATGATAGTAGCCGGTGTGATACTGTAGAAGGACGCTGGACCAACTTATGTGAGGACCACAAAGCTGGACTATATTGTAATTGTCCAGAAGAGTTACAATAAAGGCTCACATTGTGTGAAGACGTTAGAAATGAAAAAAAGGAACTATTTTATGAATTACTGTAGCTTGTTTGGTGTTTTTTTTATAGACACTTCTATATTATCTCATCTAATACTTGCAATTTACCCATGGTAGCTATTATCCCCAGCAAATAGGTGAGGATAGGTGGCAATGAGAAGGACTGAAATTCAAATGCAGATGTTTGGGTCCTAAATCCAGTTCCTATATTACATTACATTACTGTTTGGATGAGGAGAGAACAGAGAGGGAGGATTCAGAGACAATTCGGAGGTTCCTGGCCTGACTGGGAATTTAGACTTATGAAAGGGAATGGTTTGGACAGGGCAGAGGCTAGGCTTGATACGGATCTTGTGGCGTATGAAGGGGTGATGAGTGATTCAGCAGGTGTTTTTAGGAGAGGGTTGGAAATAGAGTTCAGGGGCTCCGACACCCTCTGCTGAAGGCTTTCTCCTGGTCTGTGAGTCTACTCAGCTTTACGTCCTCAGGCTGTCTCCTATGTCTTTCCTGGATGTGTCAACCATCTTGATCCTCCAGTTACTGATGGGGAGGCCACAGAACTTCAGAAGAGAGAAAAGGAGGAGGACAGAATGCTAGTAGCACATTCTAGGCCCACATGCTTTGGTCTTCATCTACCCTTTGGAGTTGGGGGTGGGTGTCTTGGATTTCATGCCACCCGTTTGTACTTTTCTTGGGCAGCCTTAGCTACTGGACTGACGGGCAGGAGCCACATCTGGAATCCTACTTCCTTGATTCTACCCGAGGTCTGTTATCTTTCTGGCTTCAAGGCATACCAGAAGGACCTGGGGGTGCCTGTGGAAACACCTGGGGAAGTCGAATCAAAGCAGTGATAATATGTGGTAAGTAAATATAGACAATTTTCCTTAAAAAATAAATTGACGATAAAATGAAAAGCTTCATGATTTATTGTACCGTGGAGGGGTAGACAACTAATAGCCTGGGAGTCTCTGACTATTACACTGAGCAGAACTTCTTGGGCCAAGTTCTCATTTCACGAATAAGACCTGGCTCCAAGGCAGACTGGATGATGGATTATTCTTAAGTTCATTATCTATAAGATAAGGATGATATGGCCACATTTTCTAAGTTGCTAAAAAAACAAATGTTATAATGAAAACTGAAATACACTGTGAAGAATCTCAAAGAAGGAGCTCTTCTTTGTTTCTACATTCTTCTACTGTCCTAATCCCTTTTGATTTTATCCCCCTTCTCCTGGTCTCTCACACCTATGCCAGCTCTTCCTATGAGCCATGGGTAAACTTAGCAAAATTTATCTTTTCATCATCACTGCTTCTTAATTGCCTGAAAGGGCCAAAATGATATAAAACAACTTTCTTTTGAACCTGTGTGTTTCTTTAAATAAAAGGCAAAATCCTAATATAATCCTACAGCATTGACATAGGAGAAAATTACTATAATTATGCAAATTAAAATAAGTCAACAAGTTTCAGAACACAATGCTCGATAAGTAATGTTTTTAAAAATAACATTCACTGAGCCTGGTCATTTGCACTTAATAATAGGCTCAGGAGGGAGCCTGGTGTCTGGGGAGAAACAGCTGTAGTAATAGATGCATTCTGGCTTTGTAGGTTCTCTCTAGTAGTTTTATTTCTGTATTTGCTTTAGATTATAGAATGCTCCTAGAGTGCCCTGCTATTGAAATTCCCATCATACCCAGGGCTTTAATTAAGTGATTGGATTTGACAGAACTTGAATTGAGGAGGCCCACCACTATGTCAGTTCATGCCAGGATGATATTATCAGGGTGCAGGCAAGTACATGCTTAGTCCTTAATTTATGTCTTGAGCTGTCTCACTGTGAAACATAAGGAGCACATGCCTCCATATAATTTTAAAAGGCATTGAATTTGGCCTGTCACAGTTGTATGGTCTTCATAAAGTCCAAAAAACAGGATGATACAAAGTGGATATTTTGGCATCATGGAGTAATGGAAAGCATATGAGCTTTGAAACTGCAACTACTCAGGTTTAAATCTCAGACATCACTCGGTGGTGGGATCATCTTGGATAAACGATCTGATTTTTCAGAGCCTCAAATTTCTCCTTTTAAAAAGGTTACTCCAGCTAGCATAGGAATAATGTGAAAATGAAATGTTACAATGTAAATAAGCTCTTAGCCTAGCAGGTATGTGGTAGGAGGTTAATAACGATTATTTTTTTTTCCCCCTAGTTGGAAATCAGTAATTGCCAGTAGGACTGTTTTTCCATTTCTTTCTGTCTGCAAATCTTTGAGGTATAGGTGCTGTGTCTTGGCCTTAAGACAAATTTGGCCATGAGGACCCAAGCCTAGCAAGGCTTGTAATTACTTTCATTCATTTTAGAAAAAAAGAAACAAACACCATTTGCATCAGTTTGGCCTGTGGCTTTCCTCTCAGGGCTCCATGCATCCCACACAGACCTCATCAAATAACAGGTGTCAATATGCTTCACCCCAGCAGGGCTGGAAGCGGCTGCAATGTGCTGTCCAATGTCAAACATTGATCACACACACTGATTTGTGGTTTCTATGTTTCTGTATGAACCATCTTGATGCAGACCAGCTCCTACTTCCTGCGTAACAGGAAACACACCCATTTCATAATAAGTAACAGGACTTACTTTAGTTCAAACTAAACGTAAGTCCAAAGTGTAGACATACAGAAATTATTTGATTTAGTGTGTGTTACTCATAACATGAGCACATAAGAAGCAAAGCCTCAATTCTATCATATTTGTTACCTTGCAAGTTCAAGGCTTTGTCATGGGTTTTATGATTTAAAAATAAAATGAAGCCTTTGTCATGATGTTTTTTTTACGTTAACAAATGTTAACTGGATCAATGAAAACATTCCCTTACTAAAGAGAAAAATAGAAGGTAGAAACTGGTTCAGGCCTAGTTGGGCTACACACCCTCTACAAAGCGGGCAGACAAAGGTGCTCCGTATCAGCCCCTGGCCAGAGTGTCCAGCCTCAGTGGACACACAGCTTCATACACTGTGTGACTCTGGATGGAGATACAGTAATCCTACAGACTAAAGTCTGTCCTGGGAAAAGGCATGGTGTAAGAAACCTTGATCCTCTCTCAGTATTTCCTCACATTGTACTTTCTCTCTTCCTGGCACCCAGAGCATGAATCTGGTCTCAGGATTCTCTCCTTAGAAGGACTCAACTCATGTTTTTCCTCTCTATCTTCCTCATTTTATAAAAGTCTGATGTCAATTATTATCAATGTTAATGACTGTCAATGTTCTTTTAGAGTTATTTGAATATAAGACAAGGCCCTGACCATCTTTCTTATCGCTGGATATTAAGTAACAGGTTTATGTTAAAATACTGTGAGGCAGGCACCTCTTTTCTGCATTATTCAAATCATATCATATGATACATAGAAACATGGAAACAGGAGTTACAAACTTCCTTTGCAAACTTACATTTAAGTCACATTCTTTTAAACTGTGATGAATGTTCAGATAAAAAGCTCATCAAGAAAAGATCCCAAAGTGCATGTATTATTAGCTTATGGTAGAACAACACTCCCACTGAGAATGACAGAAAAGTTGGACAAAATATAAAAATGATCTGTTTGAAGAATTTAGAAAACAGCTGAGACAACTGAGGTGCCAAGTTATTAGAAAAGAAGGTAATGACTGAGAGATGAGCTGCTATTTTGTGAGTTTCTTTCCTCTTAGGGATATTTACCAAATCTTGGCCTGTGAAGGGGGACTAAGAATCCTGCAGGGGGCTGCGGCTAAGAGTCAGCACGAGAGGGATAAAGATTGAAGTACAGGGTTATGACGGCTGCCAGGACTTGAGGGACCAAAATCCTGGAGCGAGGGGAGGTACAAAGAAAAAAATCCAACCTTTTCAGATTCTCCTATTAGTGTTTTGTGGAGTTCTTAAGCTGGGTAGAGCAAGAGTTTAAGAAACAAAGTGGAAAGTCTCCAAAGAGCAATATGGGGCTTTTGGCGGTCTCCTGCAGCTGAAGGGTAGACATTGGAGTCACAACCTGTCAAGCAGGAATTGCTCACTGATTTCTCAGTAGGGATCCCTGGAAGGTACACACTAGGAGTGGTGAACCAGAGTTACACCAACACATCTGTAACCCAGCCTTGACTTAGCTCTCTGTTTGGATTATGGTCATCTGTGCCCATTTCCCAACTGGCAACTCCAAATGTATAGTTTTTCTTTACGAAGAAGAGTTTACCAGTTGCTTCTAATTTTTAGTAAAACAAGAGTTTGTTTTAAACAGTGCAGTTATTTTCATTGGCATACAGATGAATCTCCAGGTTTCCAAGTGTTAAAACTTAACCTATACCCTTCATGAGCTCTTTTTCTTTTTTTTTTTCCATTCAGTCAGTTATTCCAAAAGTATTAATGGAGCACCACACATTCTGTTCCAGGCACTAGTCATGCACAGAGAGTGTAGCAGAGAAGGCAGACAGAGTCCTTGTCCATGACGAGTTCATAGCCTACCAGGGAAGTAAACTGAATATAATATAGAAAATACTATGTACATGTCTAGCACTTCTCTAACATCCTGAGTGTTAAGCACAATACAAGTTCTGAGGACAGGGAGTTGGCGGGGGCACAGCGTCATGGGCTTCTAAGTGCTGGCTGCTGATGAATGATGCTCTAGTTTGAAGCCAGTAGGATAAACCTGTTCATTTTTGAGTGTATCTTCTGGATTTTTATGATTGAATATAAATTTTCTCTTTGTCTACATCTAGGTTAAAATAGTCTCTCTTCCCCAAACTCATTCTCAGTGCAATGCGAAATGATGTATTAAATATGGAGTTTAGAGACTGCAAGGATTAATTAACACCAACCTGTTTGTTTTTCCTTTTGTGCTTTTGGTTCTAATAATACATTCTTTCTCACCATGCATAGTGATAACTGCATAAATATATGAGGTATCACCAGGAGAGGGCTTTACAATGTTTTGAAAATGCCAGGAACTTAGTAAAGAACAGGGGTTTCTATCATTTCTGAGATAATTTGATTAGGGCCGAGAGCATGCTTTGGCCCATTTTGCATACAATTTATTGCTGCAGAGTGAGCAGGCAAAGATCAAGTGTGGGTGACTGGGTTTTAAAGTAGATTAGGTTACAGGAGCCAGGGATTTAATATATACAAAGGAAAAGGGATGCAAGGGTGGCCATTTGGTCTACTATGTCAAATTGGAAACCTACCACTTGAATAATAAATAGAGCAATGGTAACTCTGGGCACCAGATAGGAGTGAGATCTGCATGGAATAATCGTGCAGCTCGTCTAGACAACAGGATTGTCCAGATCTTCTGTCTTCAATCCCACTGTGGTTGTAATTTTTAAAAATAAAATGAAAACTTATTTTTCATTAAAATATTTAATGCACAATGTGTTTTTAAGCACAGGGCTTTCAGCAAGACCCTGCTGTGGAATTTTCCTGAGAAATTTTGAAACCCAATGCATGAATTTGCACTGGAATAATCCAGCAAAAGTTCCATCCAGGGCATGCTGTATGGCTGTAAGTCATTGCGGAGTATGGACAATGTTGTGTAAAAATGATAATACTTAAGGATGGGACAACTCATTGTGCATTAGCCTGGGGGACTTCAAGGGGCCCTAAGGTGATGGCTCCTCCTAGCCATTCACTGGTGTCAGAGAGGATGTTGCAGGAAGAGCTAGGAATTGCAGGGCATACAGTGGCACTAAGTCTGGGTCTTGAGGTAGACTTCCCAGCTCTTTTACTTTAGTCCCTTCACATTATGTAAAGGATGTAAGCAACAGTTAATCATATTTTTAATACAACTGGTTCAGAAGCATCAGCCAAATGGGATACTTTAGGGGTCAGTCACAGCCATTTAATAGGCTCAAGTACTGGTCATTTATTTTTCACAACTGTGTTGTCCATTCCAATGGGAACAGTATCAGAGAATAACAGTCTATAAGCTCTTGCCTTTATTATCTTCCCACTACTAATTCATGTGAGTGAGTGTGTGTGTGTGTGTGTGTGTGTGAAGAGTAACATTTGTGACCTTGGAAATAAGCTTTTCCTGAAGATTATCAGTCCTGTCAACTTCAGTCCCAGCAGTTCATATGAAGGGTTTGGCTCTAGTTTTACTGTGTCTAGGAGTACATCTGGCACATAGTTGGTACTCATTAAGTATCTCTCTGTGTTTCGATGACTAGGTAAAAAAGTGAAATATTGACTGAATGCTAAGGACTTAGTCAAGGTGGCTAGGGCAAAACAGGTCTAAAACCAGAAAACAGGACAAGAGGACAAGGTCACGAACTCCCAACAGCTGTAAGATGGATTACTGCACTTTTTCTCCCTGCCAAGGGACAAAAATAATCTTATATAAAGGTTGGAACTGAACCTAGCATTTGGGAGAATTAGGTACCTCGCTGAGAGGAGAAAGCCCTACCATCACATGAGATTGTGATTTGGTGTATAAGGTCCTCCTAAATGAAAAGGCAACTCCAGACAGTGGTGTTCTGTTATAATATTTTAAAGTTCTGAATCAATCTCAAACTTACAGAAAATTTGCAAGTACAATGTGAAGAACTTCATGTTTCCTGCACCATTCAAGAATAAGTTGCTATCTCATGGCCTGTCAACTCTGAATACTTGAGTAAACTCTGCATACCAGGACATTTTCCTACCATAACTACAATGAAATGACCAAGATCAGAAAATTTACATTGACATATGGCTACCATATAGTCCTTAGACCCCTTCAAGTCTTATGGTTTTCCCAGTCATGTCTTTTTATAGCCAGAATATCTAGTTCAGAATCGCATCTTGCATTTAGTTGCCATGGATCTTTAGTCCTTTTCGATCTGAAACAGTTACTTCATCTTAACTTTTATGATCTTGACACTTTTGAAGATAAAGGGCTACTTATTTTGCAGAATGTCCCTCAATTTGAGTACGTGTCTGATGTTCCCTCATGAATGGATTCAAGTTGTGCATGTTTGGTGGGAATATCACAACAGTGCTGCTGTGTTCTTCTCACCCTATCCTATTAGGTAGATAAAATTTTGCTTTGGTTTTTCATCACTTGATAAAGATGATGTCTGCCAGACTCTACAACAATGTCACTCTTTTCTCCTTTGTAAATAGTAATTATTTGTCGAGGAGAAACGTTGCAACTATGTTTATATTCTATTCCTTACAAAACTTGTAAGGCATCAATCTTTCAATTTATTCATTTGCTTATTTCAGTATGAATTTACTGTGTTCAGCTGGTTACACTTTGTAATTGTCATTATTTTGATATTTGAACTATCCCAGATTTGTCCAGTGCCCCTTCAAGCCAGCTTCTGTGTCCATTTGGCACAGAACCGTGTGGTTTTGAACACTCCCTTGCTGTCTTGCTTTCTTGAGCCAACAGGTGTTCCAAAGCTGATCTGCAACTTTTTTTGCCCTAATTCTGGAATCAGCCATTTCTCTAAGGAGCCTGGTTCTATTTAGGCTGAACAGTCTTTAGGAAACAAGTTCTGTGTGTTCATTGCTTTTGGGCTGTCACTGTTTCCATGCCTCTCATTTACATTTATTTCTATGTATATATCCATATGTTTCTATCTCTATATGTCTATCTATCTAGAGTTCATACCAATATCTCCAGTTTCTCTCTAGCACTGCAGGGTTCATTCTAGTTTTTCCTTTTCCATGTTTGCAGTTCCCTTCTACAATAGAAAGAAGCCCGATTCTCATTATCCTTGATGTACTGGCTTGTTTAATCAATCCCTCTCTATGTAATCAATTCCTAAACACTGCTACCGCCCCAGCTCTCAAAAATGCCTCCTCACTCTGCCTGGGCATTGACATCTCTGCCTGCCACCCTAAATGTGGTGGTTATTCTCATCCTACTGAGCTCTGATACCAATGCCAGACCACTGTTGCCACAGCCCCCTGCCCGGGTGCCCTGCTAATCCACTTGGGCTTTAGCACCCGCGTATACTGGTGAGGGCACTTAAGATGCTCAACTCCATTTCGGGTCTTAGAACTGAATGGTTCTAGGAGGGAACGGAAGGGAAGAGAAAGGAAACAGAAGTTAAGATAAACTTTTTTTTAATCTTAAAAATAAAAATAAATCATCTCACCCATTATTAAAATATCCAATCCATTAGATATTTTGAACCAATTTGTATTTTTCTAAAAATACGGATCCATAATCTTTTTAAGAGTTGAGGGATCCAAATCTGTTTGGGGCTTGATTTGGTAGATGACGAGGCTTGGGCTTATTTTTCTTGCCATGTTTGTGTAAGATCTGTCGTGTTCAACTGTGTTGTCCATAAACCTAGGTGGCATGGATGTATCTTGAGATGGCTTTGGGAGAGTAGGTTGGGGAGAGTACAGAGTCTTAGTGGCTTGCCTTTTTTTCACATCCTGCTTCAACCAGAAAATCCTGTTTGTTATTGTTTAATGTGTCTGGCTTCCACATCCATGTAAGATTTCAGTTGAAAACCATAACCTGCCTCTCACTCCCCCTTCCCCTGGTACAATGTGAGAAAGCCACTCTTAACATTTTGAAATATTCCAGGACTTTTATTGTGTTTTATTATAATTTCAAAAAAATTTTAAGCAAATGTCAAATAGAAAATGTCCACCATTTCCCTAGTTGCCAAAAAAAAGCTATGAACCATGATTGATTTTGCTTTCCCTCACCTCCCACATCTGACTTTATCGGTAAGTTCTAGTGTCTTGGTCTCAAAAATAAATCCTGACTATACCTGTTTCCCCATATCTGTCTCTACCACCCTGGCACAAGGCATCTACTTGCCATACTCTCTAATTGGTCTGGAGATTCCTCCACTCTTGTACCTCTCTAATCCATTCTGTACACAGCAAATTGAGTGATACTTTAAAATCATGCAGTAAATCATGTTGCTTTCTTCTTAAAATCTTCTGATGGTTTCTTACGATACTTAAAAGAACAACAGTGATGTCGCTTTGCTCTGTCCCACCCCTCCGACTCATTTGCCACCACTTTCCTCTGCTTTCTGTGCACTAACCACTCTTGCCTTCTTGTCTTAGTAGCTCTGAACAGGGAAGGACCATACCCTGGGACATTTAAAAAAATTTGTGGGTTCATCTTAGCTTGTCCTGGTGTTTGGTGGCATTATTAACAGTGTGTGTGTGAATCAGTGATTTAAGATCTCCTGCCAGGTGTGGGGCAGCCCCTGAAATGAAGCACAGGTCTGCATCCCACTTGATTGTCAAACATCCTGTCAGACATTCACGTAGGTTAAGAAGAAAGTTTACTTACAGTTATTTGGACCTAAAATCAAATTCCATTTTACATATAAAAACAAAGTGTTTTTGGCATGGTTTTAATATACCCTGAAATTTCTAGGAATGAGACCACATTGTAAATTGAGAAAAGATTGTAATCGGTTTTGTTCGAACTCTATCAGGAATGGCTTGCTTTCAGCAACTCGCATCACCAATGGCAACGCCACTTGTGGGGCCCGAGCTGCCAACGCAGCACACCTGTACCTGCTCCGTTCATCGTCGTCACATTCGTGCGGATTCTGAGTATAGACACAACCATCTGACTACTTCATATGGCTTCTCGTTATTACACCTGGGCATTTTCATGTAGAAGCATATCATTTTATTATAAATTACCTTTCTATTCTTTGTTCTTTATATTACAGTTCAGGTGTTCAATTAATATTTTTGGAAATGATTGGGATGATAGTTTATATCATATATGAACTCAATTTCAGAGCCATCAAGGGGATTCTGCAAACAATTTGTCATAAAAAGAAGGCTCTGGGTCTTGTTGGGTGGAGAACACTGCCCTCCCTCTCTGAGCATGATTCTGTCTACGGTGGTCATAGCCTTGAATGATGGGCAAATTCCTTTCATGGGTCTATGGCAGGCGTGTAGGGCAATGTGCCGGTTCCTGAATGGACTCCAGTATCTGTCTGGATTTAATCGGGTAGAGGCACAGACTACTAGCTCTTTACCAAAACCCTCTTCTCTTCTTCATTATGTATGTCACATTCCCATGCATTCCTTGCCCCTAGATGTGGAGGATAATTGAAAATTCTTATTTCCAGCCTGTACTTCTTTTCAGAATTCTTTTTGTCTCTGTATAGCCCTTACTTCTGGGTATCCGACTTAAGGTACGATGCACACTGCCATTGCCTCCACTCCTTCCATCCCAATTATTTCCTGTGAGTTACTCTCATAGAAAGGATTTAGAAAGGTTGTAAGATACAGGTTGTATTACCAAAGCAAGAGTCTCATCACCCAAGAAAGTAGTATGACAGGCAGAGGGTCCATTTGTTCATTTTGTTGTTTTGTTTTTAAGTCTTACTTACACTGGATCAAAAATGGTACAAAAAGTAAGATATGATTCACTTTCCTTCTTTTTTACAGGTACATTTTCATATGGTAAAATTTGAATAGGGTTTCTCAATTCAGTAGTCTTTCCCTTACACATAATTTGTATTTCTCTAAACTTTTGGCACTGAGTTGACTATAAGACATTATTTTTGTTCAAGATTTTTGCCCTTGGAGAGGGAGTGTCTTCATATGTATTTTAGAGATTTTTGAGAGTGGTTACATTGGAGGCTAATTGTGTAGAACCATTTCAAATCAAGCTCAACTGTATTTAACACACCATATAATAGCCTGTGCAGCTGCTACAGGCTGACGGTGATCCATGGAGAAAAGCTAATGGACAGAAGAAACAGATATAAGTCCTTTGTTGTTGGTAAAGGGTACAATTTATGACACATAGACAAAGGAGGTGGAGGCTCATGTTGCCCTTAGATGGGGCTAACGTCAGTGGGCCTCAGGTTCCCGCCAGGATGACCCAGTGCCAATGAGGCTCCCTGAATAGGGTGAGGAAGCTGTCAGATTCTGGAGGTTTGCTATTCTCATTAGGATTTTTTCTATCCTTTTGGCCACTCCATGCTGCTCAGGAAACTTGGGTTACCTGCCAGATTCAGGTGGTTTTCAGCCTATTTGTGAAATCATTTTGTCAGAGTGAAAAAGCCAATTCTCCAAGGTTAATTGGCCTGGAGAAGCCATCCCTCTAATGGGCCCAGGGCTTAGAATTGCCCAGTATATTCCTCCAAAGTTAAACACTCCACTGTTCTTCAATGTTAATTCTCCAATTTTGAAGCCAAATTACCATGGTTATGTGTTAAGTATGGGGGTTAAGACTGAATTCTCTGTTCCAAATGCTAACTAGTGCTTTGACTATTTCCTTAGGGTGATGCTTTGCCAGCTTTATTAATGGAGCGATTGTTGGTTAGATCTTGATGTGCCTCACCTTCAGAGTGCCACCTATCAGAGAACACCACTGACTCTTGGCACCAGGAGACAGCATTGTAAGATCTGACTTGGTCAGCTTTATGAAGCACTTGCAGCAAAGCATTCATTAGCACAATTCGATCAACCGATAACACCTGTGGGTTGCCCATTCTTAAACAAAAATCGGGGTGTTTTAAAATGTGCTTTGCAAAATGCTGGTCTAATTAAAGAACATGTTATTGCTGGTTGGCTATTTAGGTCAAAGAAAATACAGAACTAAATAAACTACTAACAAGTAAACAGTGCTTCAGAACATGTGTGCTATATATACCATAAGATCCTGTTTGGAAAACAAATTATATTTTAAGGAAAAATGCTGTGCATTTAATTTAATGAGGACCAGATCAAATACCTCTGCTTCTGGGAAATCTTGATCAATCTACTTTGACAGAACTAGTCAGTCCTTCTATGAAAGAAATTTGTTCATACTTTATAGCACTGATAATGAATTCTTATTAGTACTGCTATTATTACTACTACTGGTCTAGTAGTTACTTGGCAGAGCATATACCTTATTATCTTATGCATCCTCACGGTTCAGTTCAACAGCAGGCATACAGTAATTGCTCATCAGATGTTTGCAAAAATGAATTACTGCATGGGTACCTACATTTATGAATCAATTAATGAACCAATTCCAATGAAGATTGAATATGGTTTCTTCTACATTCTGGGTGGGGTAGATCATGAATCCTAAAGAAATGGTAGGAATGTGATCTTCTCATTACAGCAACACATTTAGATTGTTTTGGTGTAAAGATTGTAGTCTAATGATATTTTTCTAGTGTCAAACTTCCTGAAAGAGGATATGTCCTGAAGATTGAATTTTAAAATATCAACAGAAAAAGTGTTCAGGGAAAAATTATGGAATAGCTTATAAAATGTTAAGTTACCATGAGAACAAAAATTTGGATCTCATTTTAGATTTGATTTATTTAGTTTTAAAAGCACAGCAAATTGAAGAAAGATAGTTTGTTTTCCTCCTTGGGGGACTGCTGTTTTCTGTTGGCAAAAACCAGTCATTGCATAAGAAAACTAGACTCCAAGAATCATGAGTGCAGGGGCAGAGTATGTATTTGTTTGCCTTTGTATTCCCAGTGTTCAACACAGATGTAAGAACATATTAGGATCTTAATAATATTTGTTGAATAAGTGGATCAATAAATGAAACATGTTAATCTGACCGTGGTTTTCTTCTTAGCAGATTTACAAAGAGCCAGTTTCTACTGAAAGTTAGTTGTAATAACTTTCATTGTTTCAACTCATAACCTTGGCCATGCAGTCTTGTTTATTCCTCAAAGACTTATTATTTGGAAATGTGAATCTGGTGGCCCACGTTTCTCCTACAATGAATTCCTCTTGTTCCTGTTCCCTGGTGCCTAAGTTTCAAAGTTATTTCAAGTGCTTCTCCAGCCCTTTGTCCACAAAACCACTGTAGCAGTTTTCACACGTAATTTCATTTACAAAAAGCTCTTACAAAATGCAGTTTTCCTTTCAAGAATGGCACATATGTGGATTAACTTTTGTGCACTCTTCCACAATCAGGAGAATCTTACTTTGATTAGATGCACACCTGTTGGGGACGGTTTGAAAAGAAGGACGAAGGATTTAGAAATTCAAAAAAGAGAAAAAAGAGGTAAAGCAGGTGGCAAAGCAGGAGAATTTTAAAAATGCAGCACTGGCAGAAATTAAGGTGGCTGAAGCAATGTGTGAACTGCTTCCCACTGGCTGGAGGGAAAAGTGTGTGTGTGTGTGAGCATGGAATTGTCACGAACAGAGCTCAAGTTCTGTGAGTGGATAGAATGAAGGCCTGAGAGGCACCTAATTTGTTTGCCTAGTTGCTTAAATAAAAGTTGCCTAGGGATTTTTCCAGCTAAGTTAATATACATATTTGGGGTTGTCATGTGACCCAGGAGTCAAGGAATCATCCGTGTACGAAAAAGGCAAATAATATTGTGTGAAGAACAGTTGTATAAGGCAGGGAAGAGCAGTATTATCGGCCACAAAGAAAAACAAATACACAGACATGTGGAAAATGCTGTAAGAGAAGTGATTTCAGTATGCTAGCCTCATTTGGCTTTCAAGGATGAAAATGTCTATTTATAATAACTTCCATAGTTTCATTCAACCTTGGTGGTCCAAACTTATTTTTCCTTTAAAGACTTATTTTCTTGGGAAATGTGGATTGTTGCTGGCACAGGGTTTTTTGGATTCTAATCCTTTTATTGGAGAGAGAACATATATGTTTGTGTAGCAACGTAAAAATTACGTGAGATGCAAAAATATTACTTTATCTTTCCACAACCAGACTTTTAATCTTGAGCCCCCTTTTCAGTCTGAACCAGAAAACTTCATTGACTAAGTTACAGTTTTAGTGGTTACTCAAGGATTTCAAATTTAACTCCAGCCAAGCTCAAGATTTACTCCCTCTGATTCTCCCGAGGCTGATGTTAATCGTAAATGTACTCCAGGGTGCAGCGCTGAGGGAGGGTGTCTGTTCATCCATATTGACTTGTTCTGTGCTGACCTCAATGCAGATGGACAATAATCCCTCACAAGTATTGGTTGTCTGCATATCTGCAACTTGAGGACCCCCCACAATATTATTTTTGGAGAGAGCACTTTCCCCTTTCTGACTGAAATCGTATGATCTATATTGTAGTCACTTAGCTCTAGCAATGACCACCAGAATCATTCCTGTTGGCTTTGTACTATATTTAGGAGATTTGCCACCTGAGAAAATATTGTGTAGCCCCTGATTCTGCATGGGCCTGTGTGAATGCATCCTCCCTCCCTTCTTTCCTTCCTCCCCATGTTTCTTCCTTCTGTCCTTCCTACCAACATTTACCAAGGGCCAGGTATTTCCTGGGCACTGGTAGAAGAAACGTTTGTTCCCTGAAGAATTTCAGTTTCTAGTAAGATGTGAAAACCAAAATAACTTAGCCCCTGTACCCAATACACACAGAAAGCTTGGATGCTGAAACCATCTTCCCCCGCAGTGTACTGTCTACATTAACATAACTTCATTATGTTATGAACTTCTGGTCCAGGCTAATGGCTTTAACTCTTCAGTGGCAAGCTTCACCAGACAGTTTGCACCCTCAGATTCCTTTAAACCCTTGCCTAAAAATCCTTGCCTTGCTGTTTCATAGTACTTATCCAATCCTAGACAAACCCCCATCTCTAACCCTACCCCCCAAATTGAAAGACCACCTTAAACCAAAATTTAATTCTCAATAAATTCTGGTCTTGCCTCTCAGAGCACTGTCAGCATGGTCTTTTCCCTTACGTGGTAATCAACAAACTCAGTGTTGCCTTAATAACCCATCAACAGGCTACACTGGTAGTTTTCAGGGTGTCAACACTCAACAATGGCATCATCATAATGCCATAGCAAGCCCTGCTCCCCAGAGAAGGTATATTTAGTGCATATAATTAGCTCCATTTACTGTGGAAGGTTATTTTTAATGTGGTCAGTATACCCAAACCAAATACCACTGGTCATTTCTCAGTGGATATTAAAAATGTGATCTTTGTTATCACCACGTTTAGATTTACTTAATGCAGTTTCTACTCATGCTTCAGGCATTGAGTTTAGGCCCTCTTGATAATGTCTGATGCCAAGTGTTCTTTACCTGTCCTGGACCCATGCTCCATTCAGTCACCTGCTACTGTGATTAAGGTCCTAAAATATCTGACACAGGAGACACCATTTATATATATATTTTTACTAAGTCTTGTCCCGTTTATCTGCTGACCTATCCAGGTTTTATGGTCCAGGTGTATCCCCCCATATTCATATGTTGAAATCCTAGCCCCCAAGGTAATGGTATTAAGAGGTGGGGCCTTTGGGAGGTCATTAGGTCATGAGAGCAGAGCCCTCAGGAATAGGATTAGTACCTTTGCTAACGAGGTTCAGATTGCTTGCTTGCCTCTTATGCAATATGAGGATGCAATCAGAAGTGTGGCCTGGAAAAGGCCCTCATCTGACCGTGCTGGTACTCTGATCTCATACATCTAACTCCTAGACCTGTGAAAGAAAATTTCTGTTGTTTATAAGCCACTCAGTCTACTGCATTTTGTTACTACAGCTTGAACAGACTAAAGGGTGAACTGGGCTGAACAATAAATGATACATTCCCCCAAATTCCTTGCTTAAATGTAGGTGAGACCTCTGTTGGCCAAGGTTCTTACCTGTAGGCAACAGAATCTGACCTAGTAAGTTTACTGAGAGAGGGATTTGATAGTTTGCAAAATTACTGGAAGAGTTGAAAGTACAGACTCTAGGCTGAGCTTCTGGGAACAGTGCCCAGAACCACACTGAAAACTGGCTCGCTAGGGAAGCTGTCGTTGCTGTTAGCCTTGGAACGCAGGGTCCCTGCCATGTTCAGGAAGATGTTGCATTGGGCAAGGGATCCACTGCTGGCCTTGGGAGAACCAAACGTCCCCTCCACTGTGCTGTTAGAGGGTGGTTTTCAAAGTACGGTCCCTGGCAGCAACATCTGGGTTACCTGATAGCTTGTTAGAAATGCAAATTTTCAGACCCTACTCCAGCCCTATGGAATCAGATGCTCTGGGGGTAAGGCCTGAGCCTTACCTGGTTCTTAGTATTTCTGCATCAGAAAGCAAAAGGAGTTACTCTTTGGGCCTGACTGAGACAAAAATGCCAGTTACTAAGGGTAACTGGGTTGCTGCTCCACGAGGAAGACTAAGAGCACTATGTTTGGAGCCCAGAGGACTCCCTAGGCTATCTCCTAGTTTCTGCTCTTGCTCAGTAATCCTGGTGATAGAAAGCCATGAAAACCTAATAAAGAGATAGCCCCAGGAGTAGTGATTTGTGTCGTTTCACTATCAAAAAAACCCCCATCCAGCTGAAGTACTGGCAGAAGGTAAGAATGGACAGCTGCTGCTCCGAGTACTAACACAGGCCTTGTGACCAGCTTTAGAAGCCAGGATTGTAGCTACTCTGTTTCATGTTCATTAATGGCTTCCTTTTCACTTCCTTTACTCCTTCCCCATTACCTTTCATGGAAAAAAGAAGAACTGGTGATGCCTCAAGATTTAGGTTTCAGAAGAGAGCATGGCCATGATAAATGGCTGATGGGACTTGGTTGGGGCGACAAACTTCTGGTGTGGACACGGGATCCAAGTGGATATTAAGGAATGAAGTGATGGGCTTGGCAGGCTGCTTCTCCCTGGCTCTTCCCCTCACACCTCTGTGCCGAAGGACTCTGACAAGGGTCACCATCTCCTTTTGTCCTGGTTTCTTACTGTTTACCTAATGGGAAGCAGTAGCATGAGTTCTGCGGAAGGACAGTAAAACTGGGGAACTTGTTTTCCTGGTTCCCTGTGGGTTTTCTGGGAAGCGGCTGTGCCCTTACACCCAAGGCCGCGGCGGCTGTCAGGCGGTTCTGTGGGCCGCTCCCTCTGCCTCCGTGTTCTCTCCGAGCCTCTGCAGGCCTGAGGTGAGTCCTCTCTTGGGGATACTGCACGCTCCCTTATGTTTTCTTACACCTTTCTTACTCCATTTGCAGCTAACTCCTTTATTAAATTCTCCTCAAGTCATCAATTTTAACAGTGAAATCGAACCTACCAGGACCCTTTCTGATTTGATAGCTTCCCCCCTACAATGACAAAATTTTGATCCTACCCCTTCCTTTGGTGGTTGCAGAAAAATTAACTTTTACTTTCAAATTATTCTACATAATGTTTAGCCATGTAGAAGCTACCCCTTCGAGCACCCGACCATGGTGACATGAAGTTGTATGGAACTAGTTTTCAGAAGCTTGAAACAAGTGGAGCGTCTCACGCCAAGAGCGCAGCGTGAATGATCGCCGTCCAATGCGCATCGAATGATTTTTCATGCCTCCTCAGCAGTGTTTTTTAACTCTACCTTAATATGTTCCATCTTTAGATGCCAGTTTAAGGGGGGAGATCATGTTTTCTCTGCTTTTTTCATTGGGTCCTATTTTCTTTATTTTGTTTTTAAACCCAGAATTGTAACTTTAATTTTAATAAGGTGTAATTATGTATTTTTATGTCATTTGGTAAAAGCTAAACTGAGTTTCCTGAAAGAATAGTAACCATATCTATGTTGCTTATTCCTATATGTCTTCATGGGACATACAATAAATCTTTTTCGGAGCAAATGAATTAAGCACTTTTTTTGTTTATAAAGCAAAAGGCATAGGGATTCTAATTTGGTTTATGTTACTGAGTGGGTGGTGCTATGAGTATCATGATATGATCGGTTTTCAGTCTACCTATACTCTTTTTCAGCAAAAATCCAATATTTCTGGTAATGTTCTATATATTTATCTCTTGGGTGCCACAATTAAATTATGAGTATTTATTTTTTAATTGAGAATAAAGTGGCTTCTAAAAAAAATTCCACTGATTTGCATGTACCTCTCATAAAGTCAGTGAATAAGAATGAAGCCAAAAGAATAAACAGATATTGGCCCTAAGAGGAGAACATATAGGAAAAGAGAAGTTGCAATATTGTAGCCTGGGAAATGTGGAGCAAGAAGGCATTAGGTTTATCAGTGACAGTCTTTTAGAGGGAATCCCACAGAGGTGATTTCATTCAGCTCACTTATCTGCTCACTCATTTCTTAGTTGTTATAGTGAGTAAGTATTGTTTATGAGTCCCTGTGTGCCAGGCATTGTTTCAGGTCCGAGGCATACATCAGTCAAAGAACAGATATAGTGTTCCTTTCACATACTGTCCAGTCAGGAGAGGCTCCTTCAGCCTTAAAAAAATACTTCCTATGCTACGCCTGTTCCACCTGAACTTCAGATTGATTGATCGTGGCTTCTGCTGACTCTTACAGAAGCAAGGGCTAACAATTCTTTTGTCAGTATGAGAGAAAAAAAGGGAAATAAGAGATTTAGTGTAAGGGCAAGGCTTGATTCTAAAAAGCGACTGTGTACTTGATTAGCAGAGCATCAGTGAGCTGATGAGAGAGTAGGGATGGGCGGGGTATCGTGGTTTCTTAGTAAGTAGGAGCACTGAGATTATTTTGGCCAAATTGATATAGGCTTATTGAAGAGGACTTATATCAGAGATAAAGAGATCATTAAAGAAAGATGTTAAATTATTCAAAAAATGAATGAGATTTTTATCCTAGAGTTACATATGAACTGACTGAATATTGAACAGGAGATTAAAAGAAAAAAAGATATGGCATTGACTTAGAAACCAAGTATAATGATATGAAGGAGTCAAGCATACTGACAAGTCATTTATTCTTTACTAGTATTGATGGTCTCCCTTCAGGTGGCAGAGCCTAATTTCCCTCCCTTTGAGTATAGATCAGAGTTAGTGTCTTGCAGCTAATAAAGAAAGTGGAAGTGATGTTGCACAATTTATTTCTGATATTTATTCACAGAAGTCACTGGGACGTCCACTTTGCTTTTTTTCTTGGATCTCCTGCTCTGTGGGATGCTAGCTTCCACGTGGTGAGGACACTCAGGCAGCTCTAGGAGAGGTTCATGTAGCAAAGATGAAGGGCTCCTGTCAACAACCTGCATTAAACTGAGACCTGCAGCCAATAGTCATGCAATTGAGCCATCTTGGAAATGGATCCTTTAGCCCCAGTCAAGCCTTCAGATGAGTGCATCCCCAGCTGACACCCAGACTGCAACCTCGTGAGAGACCCCCAAGCCAGAAACAAGCAGTGCCTGGGAGCATCTGACCCACAGACACTGTGTGAAGTAAGGCAGGCTTATTGTTTTAAGCTGCTAATTTTTGGGGTCACTTGTGACACAGCAATAGATAAACAGGGAGAAATAAAAACCTGTGGGCTTATATCTGCACACTGTGAGTGCCTGCATGTCAGAGTAGTTTCAAGATATAATCTGCGAGACTTGGGGTAAAAGCAAATCAAGGGTCTGATTACTGTGTATCTGGCAAGGTCAAAAGGCCTGGTATGTGGCAGTTCAGGTTACCATGAGGAAACAAGGTTGGTAGAAAGTAAAGAAAAAAAAATTCCTCTGTAGCCTAGTGAAGCAAATGTCAATTGAGAATTTATATACACAAAAGAGTAGGTCTAGGGCTGCTTTGTGGTACCAAGTTGGGGTTTTCACATGAGTCAGAAGTTTACTTTTGTTGTATTTGGCCAGGAAGGGAAAGGAGTTAAGAAGTAATAAGGAGCAGTTGATTATTCTGGTGTTGGTTGAAAAGCTCACTACTTAAGCAATGCATCTGTTGCCCAGATGGTTAACCGAATAGCACGAAGACATGGAGGGTGAATCACTTGTCCTCGTCCCCAGATCTTATACGTTATCTTGCACTGAGGAGGTACCAATACATTTTTACTGAAAAAAGTGAATAAATAAAGAAAGGACAATGAAGAAACAGAAGGTGAGGAGGAAAGGGAAAGGAGGAGTAAGCATACAAAAATCAAAGGGAGAAAGACAATGGATGAAAGGAGTATAGGAAGAAAGGAAAAGGAAACGAGACAGAAAGACACAAAAATGGAAAAGGGGAGAAGAAAGAGGGAGGTGGTAAGCAGAGCCACTGCCTCTGGAACACGAGCATGAGGGTGAGACTGCGGCAGGGAGCTTATGGCTTCAGGTCCCACAAGGGCCTATGAGACGCAACTCAGCTGAGAAGTCACACCAGCCTGCTGCTCCAAAAGCCTGACAGCAGCCACCACATCCTCTGTTGGGACATGTATTTTATTTGATACCTGATATTTTCTATGACTTGTCTTCAAGCAAAGAATCTCACACACATAAAATCACATTTGTTTGTGTAACTCGGGGGAAAATCCCGGGGCAAAATACCTTTGAAACCGAAATCAGTCAAAAGGAGAAATAAAGTGGGTTCTAGAAACCCATTTATTTCTTAGAAGCAGTCCACTTCTGCTCTTCCGTTTCTCTTACAAGCCAGTTGCAGGAGAAGAGCCTCCACCCAACCTCTGCAGTCCAGATAAGCCCTCTCTCATGTAATTACCTATTGATATGGAGATGGCTACTTCTCTCCACCCCCTGGAAACACCTATTGATATGGAGATGTACTAAAGCCAGGCGAGAGATTCTGGAAATAATTGCAATTTTACCCACAGTGTGATTCAGAATTTTGACTTTTTTTTTCATGATTCAAACAAAGGTGCTGCCATATAGAGAGCACTGTTGGCTTCTTGGGATGTCTCCAAACTCCTATGACCATAAATCACCCAGAGAGATTTAAAAATACATGTTCCTGGGCTGAGGACTTACCAAATCAGAATTGTTCATTCATAAGAGTCCCCAAATACATAAGTCTTGTTTTTTGCTGTCCATGGAATTTCCTTGAAAAATATCATGCTTCAAAATCTTTAACTCAGTTATCTCAATAAGCAAATGCCCCAACCCCAATTACTAACCAAATGATGGACTTTGAGGCCAGTATTTCCCAAACTGTCTGTGGTGAAAGACCAGTTTTTTCTTTAACTTCCAAACAGTTGCAGAGAATTTTTTACATATAAAATACTATGTAATTGAATTAGTAGAAAAATGAAATTAAAAGACATACAAAACAAAACCTCTAAATAGTTTATCAAGTACAACAGACATAAGATATTCTGTCAAATTACAGTAAAGGTTTCTAAATGCTTACTCTGAATTTCTGTACTAATCTCACTGGGTGTTGGGGCAAACAGCTACTGGGCTGCAGTAGAGGGCCTCCTTTGGGGTTGTCTTCCTAACAGAACAATTCTAAGCATTTCTTTTCCACCTGCCAACAGTCACTACCTCAGTTCAATTTCTACCACAAGTGAAGTTTAAACTCTAAAGATCCCACATACAGTTCTCAAGAATATGCACAGGAAGACCAAACGATTGGCCCCTGCTCATTAGTTGCCTGCCACCAAGTCCCCTCCCTCTGGCTCATGCTAGTTTCCTGTCCCCAAGCCAATATGCAATCCATTCCAAGAGTTCTTCCCCTAAGCTATGTTTTTGATCTTGTAAATCAATCCATGTGTCATGCAGTCGTATCACATGCTTCTCTGGTATCCAGCTGTCCACTATTTCACCCTGATCTATTCATTAGACTGTATGCTCAAAGGATTGAAGTCAATTAACATGGAAGGGCACATTGTTTCTCTTGTGTTCTTCAATTGTGGGTTGATGCTGGGATTTCTGTAAATTATCAATTAACACGCTTTCTCCTATTGCCTCAAGACATGATTTTCAATATGTTTTCATGAACTTTGAAGTTCATAGAACTAGGATCCTCTTTGTTTTCTTTTCTAGGTATGAGGAATGTAGAATGTATTTGTGTTTTATTATTCAAACATAGACTATGTGTTTCCTTTTTTCCCTGGATTAAAAATAGTGAAAGCTTGTATAAAAAACAAAACAAAACAAAAAAACTTTACCTTTGTTTTTGGAACACTCTCAGTACACCATAATAGAATTGTTAAATATTAGAATAATAGAAATAAGATAAAGAAAGGGAAGATGTGTTGGCATAAATCGCCATTTAATCCATTTCCTGGATTTCAATGACCATCTTTCCCCAGATCACTCTCACATTCCTTTTTCTCAAATCACCTGGCACTTACTAATGATTCAATCCCAGTGACAGTCCAGATAGTCTTAAGTATGTATTTGACATCTTAAATTCAACATCTACCAAATAAATTTAGTATTTTCTTCTCAAACCAGTTATTCAGGGAAAAACTTTGGCATTATCTTTGAAACGACTCTATCCCCATGTAGGTAGCCTTACAGAATTCATTTCTGCAAGGTATAGTCTTCCCCTTCATTCCTCTGATGCAACTCAGACTCTCAATATTTTTATTTAGAGAGTTGGATTAAATGTTTTCCCCTACTTCAGCCACATCTAGTGTTAACCCAATTTAAGGCAACTACCAGATCATTTTATTTATTTTAAAGCACGTCGATTTATTTTAAAGAATAGCTTGACCTTAGTGGGTCCACATTATCAGTGGAATGCAATTCATATTCCTTAGCATGGTGCTCATGACCTCTCTATCCTTGTTAGTAACCTAAACTCCTGCAAACAGAACCAGAGACTTACAAATATACATACTTTGCACAGTTGCATCTGTGTGTATTTACGTTCATTTCCCTGGAATGCCCCAACACCCAACTGTCATAGCTTTATCCACTGAGTACCCTTTATAATCTCTGCCTCTCTCAAGAAGTCTTCCTTGACTCATCCATTCAATAGTAATCCCTCTGTCCTCCCATAAATCTTTTTAATTTCCCTTGTTTTACATAACTATGTATTTCTTATATCATTTGATAGATGGTAAGAAGTTCAATTAAATACTTAAATTGCATTTTATTACTAGAGTAAAGTTTAAGAAACCACCGCAATACTATGTTCTTTAGTATTATTTTGATATATAGGGTTTTGGAGTCAACAGACCTGGATTCTAAACCTGCCTCTGTCACTCTTTTGCTTTACATTTTTATCCTGACTTTCCTCAGCTGTAGAAAGGGGATAATAATGGGCTATTCCATTGTTTTTTGGATGCGTGAAACTCAAATAAGAATCTATTTCAAGCACTTAGAGAGTGTCTCATATATATTCTCATTTTGTATATATGTATATATGCGTATATACATATATACAAAACGTTAGCTTTTGTTATACCGTGCCTGACATAAAGGGAGGTTAATAACTAAATAATCTGCACCCCAAACACATTTATTTTGTTGCAGACAGCCTTAATTACCTGAGATTCTTAAAGAATAAAGTGGTATAAGAAACACTACAGAATCAGCTGAAACTACTTCAATTGGGATTGCAACCCAAGAAAGTTCAAGCAAACCCAAATGTGACTCCTTCTTGTGTACATAGTGCTTGCTGTCCTCTGGGCTTTACTGAGGTTCCCTCACAAGATTCATTCAAATCCCAGACAAAAATGACTCAAGATATGTTCCTTGCTCTTTAAAGATTTATAATCTAGTTAGGGGAGTTAGTTGCATGCACACAAAACTATCTTACAGAAGAGATTGTTTTCCAAAGATGAATTGCCTTGAAGGATGCAAATGACTTCAGTGAGTGGAAAAAAATCAGAAAAGTTCATCCCTAGTGAATCAATTAATCACATGGCAAAGGCAGAGTGATGGAAAATCCCCATATCTTTGGTGGCTATCGCTTGAATATTTTATTCTCTCTCAGACATACTTAAAACATCTAAGGAGGAGAAAATGAGGAAATGAGCCACCCAGGAAGAGAGCCTCTCTGAGAAACTCTACATGGCCTGAGTTCCACTCTCACAATAAAAGAAAGTGAAGGTGTGTCTTCCAATCACTTTCTCTGTAAGTTTTCCTGTAGAGAGTAGTTATGATGATGCTAAGCATGGATGGTAAATAGATAAAATGCAATACTACATGCTGGTCATCAATAATATGTGCTCATTACCATTCATGAAAATGAGTCAGTCATAGCAAGTATCAATATCTTTTCCAATAAGTGGAAAAACACATCTATAATAAAGTTTTAGGTAAGGTTAAGTGTCTTTCTTTCAGATATATTTATTACATGGTCTGTGCATTTACTGTAACCAATAATAGATACAATAAAATGATCACAACATTAATTTGTATGGCTATGCTCCCTTTCCTCTTAAAGTGCTTTTAATATTTCATTCTCCTTCATTGACCCAGTTTTATAGAGAGGAGAGTCTAAGGTGGCCTTTTTTGTAAAGCTTGTAAGAGAAAATGGGCTCTGTTCTCTTTAAAAATCACATAAAAATATAGGACAAAGTACTTTGCCAGAATGGGATATTAACATAAAACACGTGGAAAGTGCTACTGTCACAAAATAGCTTAGACTTTTTTCCTTAGATCCAATTTATCACAGTATTCTGAATTTGAGTATAACTTTTTCGGTAAAAATGACTCTTCAGTCATCTATGTGAACAAATGGGACTTTAGGCAAAGCATCATAAGAGGATTTCCTATGCTATGTTAAGACCCCAATATAGGGACATTCCATTGTGAATATAAATAACCCCAGTTCCTCTAAACTTGCCTCTCCATATGGTTTTGCTTAACAATGCAGCAGATGCCCTGGGTAGAAACCACCTCTTTAGCTACAGGCAGGCCAAGCAGGCTCCTGTCACTGTGTTCTCATTGGTAAGGTCACTGGACCTGAGTGCCAACCAGGGCAATTCCCTTGCCAGTCAAACTTGCAGGCGACTTGCAGGGACAGAGATATTTTAAGGCTGCTCTACCTTAGATGCCTGCCAGGTTTGTTCTTTTGTGTGTGTTCTCTTGTGTGTCAATTTTTTCTCTGGTTCTGATACTTTAGAGAAATCTATTGGGATTAGAGTCAAGGAAGAAAGGACTAGGTGAAAATACATCGTCAACATTGACACCGATAAGTTTGTTCTGCTGCTTTGCATCAAGTGAGTACTGAGGACCTCCGGGCTTGTGTTTTCAGTCTCCCCAGTTAACCCCACTTATCACACGTTCAGAGGCTATGGACATGGTTTCCTGGATGTAAGAAATTGATTATAAAATCCTTAGGAGGCTGAGCTCTTTCTGGAGTAAGAAAAAAAAAACCAAAAAATTAAACTTTCAGGAAAATCCCTGATGCCAGAAGTTAATTCTTACTGAGGTGTTAGTGATATTTACCTTCTTATAACCTGGGCTGTGAAAGGAGAGGGTGCTACCTGCTTCATCAGCCCCTTTTACTCCAGCCTTTTATTAGGCACTGCTTCCTTTGATCCTTTGATGGGGGATCCCTGCTTCTCAACATGCTGTTAAGCCCTCTCCCTACTCTCTAATAAGGACTGGAAAGGATGGATTTTGTAAGTGTAATTGCCTATTTGACTAAAAATAGAAATACTAGCATTCCAAATCCTGTTGGTTTGTATAACTGTATCTTCAAGTGACTTACCAGTTCTTGACAAAAATTATTATTTTCTTTACCTTTTAGCATTTTCAGCTAATAATATTGCATGTTATTTATGTGTCAGCACTGCACTGGGTGCTTTGTATATATCATCTTTAATTTTTGCAACAAACTGAATGATACAGAAAAAGAAACTGAGGTCTAGATATTTGACCTAATTTGGGCAAATCCTAGAAAACAGCTAAATGGGATTGAGAATATAGTTTTCTTTTTCTCTATAATTCATATTCTTTCTACTATACCTTGCTTTTATCTGTAGACTACAAGTGGAACTATTTCCCTGTCTAGTTTTCCCTGTTGGGTTTTATGATTTTTGAGAATGGAGAGTACTTTTTTTAGTATAAAGTTACTCTAAGTGGACACTAACTCACTGACTCTGCAAATTAAAACATACTCTCTTACCATGCATCATCTCCTACTTGTCCTCTGTACTAACTTCCTTCCTTATCCATGTTCACAGAATTGAGCTTTTGTTCTGGTCTCCATTCCTAGGACTTGGGATGATGTTAAGAATGATCAAGCTGATGACTACCCTGATGGCTTGGAAAGGCCTTCCTACCATCCTATGAGGGCTCCCCGAGGGAGATCACATTAAGGGAGTAAGGGATCAAGTGATTAATCGGTGCCACTTTGACATAATTACAGGAAACTGACCTGCATTTTCAAGAGAATTCTTTTTGCAGGATAAAGACCTAAAATGTTTGTTGCCCTAAACTTCAAACCAAAATCTCTGCATTTGTGTATTTATTAGATAAACAAGCCTCAAATCTTTTGCCTTCAACTAGCCAAACAGAATACTGATGCTATAGGCATTTTCCAGGGTTTAACCTGAACTGATCATTTTATATAGCATCTTTCAGAGAGAAATTATATTCAAGAAGAAGAGTCAAATAACCTTGATCTATCATTTAGTATACCCCAATTTTCATCCTTCAACTTTACCAGAAAGTTTATAGGAAGTTTTATTTTCTACCAGGCAAAAGGCTAGATGCTTTATATGATTTATTTCACTTAATCATGAAATCAACCATTATATTGCATTGTAGATATTATCATCCCATTTTACAAATGCTGAAACAGGCTGTGAAAGTTGAGGAAATTTTTAGTGTCATTGAGCTAGCAATGAATGAACTCAGACTTTGAACCCAAGTCTTGGTTCGGTCTATAGTGTTACACTGACATAAAACCATTAGCCAGGTTTAATTCTTATGTTCTCTGTTTGACTGATGTTCAGTATACAAAGTGGTAATACAGAGAATATTGGTTTCTTAACTTTTTGTAAAATCATCACTGAAATTGTTTCCATTTATTGTTTGTGCTTTATATGGGAACTAGTAAAATAAATCACTTCCAAATTTGCTTTGAGGAAAAAGCTTTATCTCTTCAAGAACTGTTTTATTATAATAAATAGAAGTATATCATTTTATTTTCCTTCCTTTATTTTTATCTCTCATGCTCCTTCCTTCCTTCCTTCCTTTCTTCCTTCAGAGGCTAGGTGGTTGATATATTTTCTTCTTTACCACTTATAAAATTTTTATTTTCACATTGACAGCTTTATTCTAAATCTGAAATCTGTTTTTAAGGAAGAGTTTTAAATTACAAATTTTTAATATAGATTCAGAATCAAAACCTATATTTTAAAATGAGACTTCTCAAATCAATTTATCAATCTACCTACCTATCTAGCTAGCTATGTTCCTACCCCACATATGCATTTTTCTTTCAAAACTTGAAGGTTTAAGAAGACACTTGTGACATTCTTCTAAAGGACAGAACTTACAAATAGATTTTGATTTAAAAATGATAAAATGCCAAGCCTTAATTCACAGTTTATTTTAAATTTTATCTGAGTTTGCACTTGTCTTCTTTTCTCCTCCTGTCCTTCCCTGAAACATTCCAGTCATTATCACATCATATTTATAGCAGTCTTTCCTCTGAAAATGTGTTCATGGAACACTGACCATGTTTCATATATAAAAATGAATCCAAAGTAAATTGATTGAAAATATACATATTGTGTTTGAGTTAAGATGATGTCAAAGCAACTGGGGGACTGGTTACAGGTGTTCAATAATACCATTATTTGGCCAATTCTGTGCTTAAATGAGTCCAGAAAGTTCCTTGGCTTTGTGGCAAACAAAAATGTTAGCTGAATTTTGAACTTTCCTAGTAGTTGTACTGATGTTCCCGAGGATAATTAGCTTCAGGGATTTTCAACAGCACTTTGACCTGGTCTGGTTTGACCCAATTTGCTTTTATAGCAATATAGGTCAGAGGACATCTCATACCCTGAAACCCAAAGATGTGAACCAAACATTGCTAAATTAACCTGCCTGCATTTTAAAGTATGCACATATACCCTCTAATCTTCGCACATACTTTATTTGTACATTTAATTTGCTATATATATATATGAAATACCATTTACTCATACTGACTTCCTTGCTGAGTTTAAGAAAACTTTTTCTGCATTAGCAGGGGGTCTTAGAGTAGATTCAGGAGAAAACATTATTAAGGCTATAACAAGATAACCTAATTTGTCAAATCTGAGGCTATTGGAGCTGACAGAACAAACACTACCTTTCAGGGCAAATGTTGAAAATAGCCCTGGAACAAAATCTTTGGAGAGAAATTTTTAATAAGTTGCCGAATTACCTGAGTTGTAATGATAGAGAGAGAAATAACATCATTTTCCCCTTTTTATGATTGAATAGCTCATATATTTTGAGAAAAGGGTGAAGAGCAGCATGTATTCTAATTACAGCTGAGTCGCAGGTTTGCCATGCTGGCTCTGGTTTTCACTTTTCCGGAGTCTATGGCTAGTAGCAGGATCAAGATGATTCCCTGCTCTGGCTCCTATAGCTAAAATCTGTATCTTTCATATTCTGATGTTTGAAAGTGGCAGTGCAAAACAATTATGCACAGGATTGTGAAGTTTACTGGTGGTGCTGACACTGTTTTATTTACAAGCAGGTTATATTTATTGATAACATAGATTATAAAGTGAAGTGGAGATTTGGCAATTTTATGGTCTATTGATCAAAGTAGATAGCACAGAAAGATAATTTAGGACTTAAAGTAGCTACTGATCAATTATTCAGATAATCAAAAGTCCACACTTCACTTTCTGCTAGCTCCCTAATTCCTGCGTTTATGAGCAAGACACATAAAGAACTGGTCGTTCTCTAGTATGTTAGTTTTATATGACATACACCAATTTGACCTAATTATTCCTCCTCCTTTTTATTAGCTACATTACAGGGCATGATGAAATGTTTTCCACTAGGCCTCCATTGCCTGGAAGGATGTTTTTAGTTACGGCCTCCTCTAGACTGGATGAGTGAGGGTGTCCTTTTGGTCATTTGCAGGGTGGCCAAGTAGTCGAGTTCTGCATTGAAGAGGACTGAACTCTCTTTTGTTTCACATTCTTGAAGCCTTTTCCTGGCCAGTGTTGATTTGGCAGCAGTGAACACTTGGGCTGTTGGGCTGCTGCCAATCATTTGGTCCTGAAACTGGAGTGAGTAGGATCCTGCCAAAGATTAGACTGAGAAATCTGGATGCAGGCTGGCAATTCAAGCAACAGTTCCTGCCAGATTGGCACAGTTGGGAAAACCTTGGAGAATCACAATTATTTTAGACAAAATACAAAGTTTGTGAGCTTTCTAAACATTATGTAAATCAGCCTTGATTCCTAATTCACAGAAGCATAGAGGTCCATCACTTGCAGTATATCTGTGAATGTATTAGCGCCCTGATCCATGTCAGATTGAACCTTGGTTGGCAAAGAGGAAATCGAATGGTGCTGCTCTATCCATCTTAGCGCCTGCAGCTGTAGGCTGAAAGCTCAGGTGTCTTAACACCTTACTCAGAATTCTGATCCTCGTCCTGATCATGGCCAGTCTGTGGGGGTGCTTGTGTGTTGAGGAAGCTGCTGTGGAATGATAATAGTTCTATTTATGGGGAACTTACTTTTCATGCCTCACAGATATTATCTAAATTAATACACGCAGTGGTCCTGTGAGGCACGCATTATTGTTCCCATTTTCATCGTAGAGAGCTGAGGTTCAAACCCAGTTTTCCAAATGCTGAAGCTTATACTTTTTTTAAAAATTCAGGTTAATTGAGGAATTGGCATATGAAATTGTAAGATACTTAAAGTGTATTTTGTGGTGGTTTGATGCACTTATATACATTGTGAAAGGATTCCCCATCTAGTTCATTTACGCATCCATCACCTCACATGTTTATCTCTTGTGTGTGTGGGTGAGAATGTTTAAGTTCCACTCCCCCAGCACATTTCAGTTCTACAATAGTGTAATTGATTGTAATCACCATGTTTTACATTAGATCCTCAGTCTTTATAGCTGAAAGTTATAGGTTTGCCAACCTCTCCCACAGCCCCTGGCAACCACTTTTCTGCTCTCCTTTGCTATGAGTTTGATTTTTTTTTAATTCCACATAGAAGTGATACCATGCTGTATTTATTTTTCTCTGTCTGGCTTACTTCACTTAACATAATGCCCTCAAGGTCCATCCTTGTTGTCACAAATGACAAGATTTCCTTCTTTGTCATGGTTGAACACTATTCCTTTATTTATTTATGTATATGTATATTTAAACATCACATCTCTATCCATTCATCCCCTGATGGACACACCTCAGTTGTTTCCATATATTAACTATTGTGAACAATGCTGCAATGAATGTGGGGGTGCAGGTATTTCTTTGATATTTTGTTTTCATTTTCTTTGGATATATACTCAGAAGTGGGATTGCTGGATTATATGGTAGTTCTATTTTTAGCTTTTTCAGGGTCCTCTATATTGTTTTCTATAGTGGTTGTACCAATTTACCTACCCACTAAGTGCAGAAGAGTTCCATTTTCTCCACATCCTTGCCAACACATATTTCTTGTCTTTTTGGTGATATACATTCTAATAGGCATGAGATGATACCTCACTGTGATTTCAATGTGCATTGCCTTGATGATTTGTGATGGTCAGTGTCTTTTCATGTACCTGTTGGCCATTTGTATGTAATTCTATTTTCATGGATCTCTTGTAGTGCTTCTCTCAAAGTTTGGTGCAATTAGAAATCCCCAAGGAAGCTTTCTGAAATCCTGATTCCTGAGTACTGTGCAAAGAAATGGCTTCAAAGGTCTGGGACAAGTGACCTGGGTGATTGGTTATTTCAGGTGGTTGGAGGGTCAACCTTTGAAAAAGACTATCATCTCTTGCTTGTATCCAAGTGTGTAAATACATACATTGGCATAAGACATCATTGTCTTCTCCTCCAAATGCTTATAATGAGACCTAGAAGTATCAGCTGTGGTCTATTCTGCATGTGCACTGACTTTCCTTGACACTACTCCCAAACTCTTTCTCTTCTCTACCTCTTGTTTACCCTAGAGCCCTTAGCTTGTCCTATTTGGAGTATTGCTGATACACATTCACTTCTTGGAAACCCCCAGTGATCTGAAATGTACTTAAATTATTTGGTTAAAAACTGTGTACACCAAGCTTGCTTGAAAGTCCTGTGGCAAAACAGATAAACTCAGTTCCTGCCATGACTTATCAGTATTCTGGGTTAGTCATGCTTTTTCCTGTCTGTAAAGAGAAGACATCTTACTGCACAATCGACGTCTACAAAAGTTACTTGAGATCTCTCCCCACCCAAAAGTTAAATAATTATTTGCATAGCATAATCTATTGGTCTGAAAAATAGGAGTGCAATATTTTGACAAATAATCTGGAAAGCCCCTAATATACTGTCAAGCTCATTTGTGCCTTTAAAAAAATCTTTTTTTTTCACTGAATATACCTTATTGCTTGGTTAGCAGAGAAAAGCCTAAGAAAAGTCCAGTGCTCTTGCTTCAAAGCCAGGGTAGAATTTAGTTTGAAAATCTGAGTGTTTTAAAAATACCAACAGAAAATAAACAGATAAAAAAAGACATTTTATGAACTTTAAGATCTTTGAGTACCTTTAAGACAAAAAGAAAATTTCCATTTGTATGTTTACCTGATCTAGATCTACATTTATGTGACATAACTAAAAATGGAATCTAAATTTTAGAATTCCATTGCTTAAAAAAATAATGCTATATGTATCATTTCATGACTTTAAGATAAAAATAGGTTTAGTCTCATAAGCAAAACCTTCCTATAAAAATTGGACATGCTCAAATTAAACAATGTAACTTACAGTTTTTCCATTTCCATTTACTCTGGAATTATAGTGACTTCAAAGGATATTAAATTTTATTTGATTTAGCATCTAGCCTGAGTGGCCATATATCTTTAGTGAGTAACTGGACAAACTGTAGCAATTTTAATGATGACCTATGATTTCATGCATAGAGCCATCCAAATGTCATCATTTAATTTTAATTTTGCCTTGGTGGTATTTTGAATTTTTTAATTTTTCTCTTAAGGTTTTTTTTCCAAGCCTTGCTAAGGGAAGGTATTTCCAGAGATGTGGGGTGTAATAAGCAGGAAAGCAATGTTTTTATACCTCTGTGATACTTTAGGCTTATAGCTTTTAAAAAAAGTCTAGGAGCTGTATATTAATGCAAAGAGATTCTCAGCTTTTGCTGGGTCACTGTTGTTTGGGGATGAGGATATAAATGCATTATGGATGACCTTCACATCACATAAAAATGTGGTATATATCACAGATATATGAAAGATGTGACTAAATTTGTGGCTTATTGAATAGAGGGCAGGTTGTAATAGAGCGTTGGTGTGCTTCATCCAGTAACTTTTCTTTACATAAGCATGATAATGATGTTCCTTACCAAGTCAGAGGGCAGAGGTGGTCATTTCGTAGTTTGAAGTGGTAGCTTTTCAAGGGAATCGAACTTGCAACCTGAGCAAAAGGAACAGAAGAACCTTTGGAAGGTCTTGGAGGAAAGTAACAAGAGTGGGTAGTTGGAGGAATAGTGACAACAGGAAAGGAAGGGAAGAGTGAAGAACCGGATGGGTGCAATAGAGGAGAGTGGAGGGCTCGTTTCCGCTGGGAGAACTGACACAGTGAAGTGAAAAGATGGACGTCAAGTCATGTGCAGACTCAGAAAGAAAGTGTATTTGAAAAAAGTCAGAAGTCCAAATGGGAGAGTAAAACTAAGCGAGGTTAGAGATATATGAGTCATTTGATATAGGGCTTGAAATCTAGATTTTAAAATTCAGATTTTTGAAGAGGTGATGTGGTCACCAGAAGTTGCTATTGGAAGAATCTGTGTGTATTGCTATGCAAAAAATACTAAAACGAATCCAGAGGCAACCCACATTCCTGCATGGCACCAGCCAGTGGGCACTGGGCGTTATCTGCTCAGTTGATGGAGCCTGAACTCTCCTGCCAACCAGAGTCACCACCTGAACCCCTTTAGTTGTTTCTATTAACTACCTGACTCCTATGGATACCTGAGTTTGCAACTTGTGTCCTGAGGAGCTGTAGAGAAAAGGGGTAGAGTTTGGCACTTGCCTCACTTTTTTCTGCGGATGACAGGTGATCCTCAAATGTTGCTAAGCCTTCTGACAGGTGGACTAACCAGGAAGGCAAGTGATCATGCATCTCTATCAGTGGGCCACCTGTCACCCACTGACATGGGAAAATGCTACTCACCTGACTGGTTGTTTTGAATGATACACAACAACTGCCATAAAATTTTCCTGTTACCAACCAAACTTGCTGTTCATCAAGTTGGCATGCTAGAGAAATCACTGGGACAGAGACACAACTGAGATGAGAATTGAGCTCACCAGATGGCAATGTTTTCTCTAGGGCACTAGCTTCAAGGAGACTCTCAAGAGCATCACCATAGTATAAGCATTGCTCTGCAGTTGAACGGTTACCTGTATTTCTACCTGAACTGTTGAAGCCTGTGGTCTAATTGGACTGGGGGAGGTCCCAGATATCTGTACTTTCTATATGTTTCCCACATGATTATGTAGCCCGGTTTAAGAACTATTGATCTGAGTCATTAACACTTACATGCTTCTTGCTAAGGTGTCTAGATATATAGTTGCCTGAACAGGGGATTCCTGGGTAAAAGATTCTTGAAACTGAAGCAAAGAAGTGGGGAGGTATCTTGAAGTAGTATAACTAGATTTAGATAATAAGATTCAAAAAGTACTATTGAGAGAAACCCGGCTTATAGCTAGGGAAAATATGAAAATATCATCTAAAATTGAGTTGGGTCAAAAAAAAATGGAAGAAAGAAGCTGAGTAGCCAAGAGTGAGGCCAGTGGATGGCCAAATGTGAAGAATGTCCGGGGGAGTTTCTTCAGCACTGAGCTGTGAGCAGAGTTTCTTTTTACCAGTGTGTCTCCTGCATGATTTGCAAACAACAACTTCAGGCAGGTAGGATGTCGCTGGGAATGGCTTGAGCTTCAGAAGTCTGAGAGATCATGTTATTGCCGTTGATGGAGCAAGGAATGCATTGAAACCTACTACATTTGGAAAAGCACTTTTAAAGCCTTTATCCCCTCTCCTCTTCCAAAATCCATACACAACGCCAGAATCAGGGGACCAATTTCAAATGGCTTCAAGAACAATGCCCTCTCCCTGCTTCACATTCTCTCTCTGGAATCCTTATTCTAAAACAATATTTAAATAACTGTTTTCTCTTATTCCACCTTATGTTTTACTTTTAATTCCGTGTTTCAAAAATCTCTAGTACCGCTAAGCCTCTCTTCTCCTTCTGGAAGACCAGCTGTAGCTTTGGAATCAGATTGGGTTTGAATTCCATTTCCAGTAAATGCACGAACTTGATCAGTTACTTAGTCTCTCCCAGTTTCAACATTCTCATCTCTAAAATGGGAATCAGTCATCTGTTTCTCATAGCTCTTGTGATGATTGGAGGAAGTACCTCATTCCATGCCTGTGTACAGCAAGCACTCAAAAAACAGAGAGCTGGCCCGCCGGAGAGAGAACATGAACACACCTGCCTTAATGCTGTGCAGGCGCCTTCGGGAAATCACCGAGGAAGGGAGCTAACTCTTCGAGGAGATACACATCAGCAGCAGTCACTTTTGATTTAAACATTTTCCCATAAACTTTACCTACTTCCTGTGTTTCAGAGAGTGAGTAAAGTTGGCAAGGATTGAGATTTTGATGGATTATACCCAACTTTGTTTCACAATCTTTACACCCACCAGTTGTGAGATGTAGGTAGCATTTTACTTAGAGGAATGCAAAACTATTGGAAAATCACAGCCTTGACACTGCACGAACATATACATTATTTCTTGCTTTAGTTTAAAATACCAAGGCGTGTTTTTTTTTCACTTGAGATTTTGAGAGCTTAAAATTTTCAAAAGGTATTAAAACAATTTAGTTTCTCAGGCAGCCATGTAAAGCTTTTCTTTGTTTTCCTTTCTGATTAATGGAATTGGCGCTAGTTGCTATGTTTTAAAGAGGGCATCTGTGGCTACTTTATTACCTTTGTTTATGTTGAGGGCATTCTTTTCTTCTTTCAAGGTACTGATGGTGTCATATTATTTATGAAGCCTAGAGTTCAGAATAGAGTAGAAACAATTAATTGTTTGTTTATTCATTTGTTCCTAAAGCCAACAGATACTATCAAACTTTTGTTTGCTTATTTGTTTTGGCCAGGTCTTGTGCTTCTAAGTGCTGTAGGTACTGAGAAGAAAGCTCCAGGTTCTGTTTTCAAGAACCCTCAGTCCAGCAGACAAACACCAGCAGTAAGTAAAACATTTATATAGAAGCAGTAATGTACAGCTGACCATCAAATGACCTGCAGGGTTAAGGGTGCCAACTCCCTGTGCAGTTGACAGTCCACCTTTTATTTTGGACTCTGTAATAACTCAACTACTAATAGCCTATTATATTACAAAATAGGTTAATTAACTTCTCTTGCAACAAAGAGTAGAAAAATAGAATAGAAATAGGAAGGCTGTAGGGTCCAACAGAGAAAGAGAGCCAACAGAGGGTGAACTAGCTGCTCTACTGGCTGCTGCCAGGGTGGACACCTGCCTGCAGGTGGGCCAGGCCTGGGTTGAAGGGAGTGCTTGGAAAGGGCAAAGGTTTCCCTCCTCCTTCCACTGAGTTGCTCCACCAGGGCCTCTGCTTCTCTCAGACTCCAGCATTTCTCTCAGGTCCTTACAGTGGCCTGTTAGCTCAGCTGGTTAGAGTATGGTGCTAAATACCTCTAAGGTCGTGGTTTGATATCACAATAGCATTTTTCCTTTTCTGTTTCTATTGATCACATCACCTGTGAAATTCTCTGCCTTATATTTGCTTACAGATACTTTATATTTATTGAAAAAATCCACATATAGATGGGCCCCTGCAGTTCAAACCTGTGTTGTTCAAGAGACAATTATATAGTGAAAACAGGAGGCTCTAACATCAGGTTTAAATACTTACTCTGCTTGTACTAGCTGTCTATTCTTGGGCAAAGAATGAGCTGCAGTGGGTACTAATGCCTCCCTCACTGGGCACAAATGAGGATGATTAGTAATGGGTGCCTAGGGCCCAGCACAAGTCTGTCACATGAAGACATAAGGAAATCACCATCCTTATACTCATCCTACTGACTTCTTGGTTTGTCTTCCTGTGGAAGGACTAATACTGTATTATTTAACACAATAATAATGTTGGTTAGGCAAATCTGTATGTAATACAGTATTAGTTCTGTGGAAGGACTGTAAATAATACTGTAAATAATACAGTATTAGTCCTGTGGAAGTTGTATTATTTAAATACTGTATTATTTAACATAATAATGATGTAGGTCTGACAATATTAGGATTATTCACATTGTGTGATGTAGATGCCAAGATTCAATGCAGTTAAAAACCTTGTCCAAAGCTACATAGTTTCTAAATGGTGTTGTCTAAATTCAAATAAAGCCCTATTTTCATACTTAAAACCTGAGCTCCATCCACTTGGACTCTTCCCACACACTATCCTACTGGTCAGACCTTGACAATATTTCTATTAGTGGCTCAAATCTGTATGTGTGATTTCTGGGTTGTGACAGAAAAGATTCCAGAAATGGGGACTACATGTTATCTTAAACACTTATACACAAAAAATACATTAAGTAGGAAGGAGGGCTTCACACCTGACTTAGATGAGAATTAAACATTTATGCAAGTTTGATGAACAGCTGTTTGATACATTTTTGACAATTGGTATATACTTACTGGGCAAAATGGCAAGAATGACCACCAGACATCCATTTGCATGAGCTCTGAGGAGGTTCTTCAGAGAATTCATTCTGAAGTCAGAAAGATCACTGGACTGAACTCGACATGCTGAGAAAGGCTTAACTGTCTAGGATGGGAGTTACAGAATTATGGACACATGTAATTGTCTACTTGAACTAATGCCTGAAGGTAGGGATGCAAAACCCAAAACCTAGAAGTATAGTTTGAGCAAGATTCTTTCAACCTGTCAGGTGTTGAGGTGGGGAGCGGGGGCAGTGGATGGGAAGCAAATGGGAATGCTTTCCACCCTTCTAACAGAATGCATCTCAAAAACAAGAGGCAACTTCCATTTCTATCCCTTTCATCCCAGGTGGGTTCCACTGAATTAGTGACAGGACCCAGTGAGTCTGACAGGAGTCTCTGTACCCTGGGAGATCAGGCCAGAAGCTCTGAGACCTGACGAGACAGAAGCAAAGCTTAGCATAAACATTATAGCTGTGAGCATTTGCTGTGCAGCACCTGTGTATTCCCAGGGATATCTGATGGGAAGACTTTGAAGGAGGGGAATGAACCTGTGAAGAAAGGAATCAGTAAAATTTGGGTGTTTCAGAAAATATAACTCCATCTGAATTCCCACGTTACATTGGCTGGGAATATTTGAGTTATATGTATCATAATGTTATAAAGAAAACGTTCCACATATTGCAACCACTTCAATATGTGGGCATATTGCACATGTGATAATGTTTTTTTTGATGGATCTGGTTGTAATAGATTCTGTGCTGCAGATTATCTGAGACAGTAACAAAGCTATGTGGTTCTTGGTTTCCTCCACCCACAATACCTCCTCCCACCCTTGGTCACCTGTCTGAATCTCATCACTCATCGAGGCCCAGTATCAAATACATTCATTGTTATGAAACTTTTATAATTCCTCAATCTGGTAAAGACAGATGGGGGAGTGGGAAAGAAAAGACATCCTGGAACACTCAGGTCAGAACAGGGTTTGAATCTCGGTCACTGCTTAGAAGTCGCTTTACGTCTCCTGCCTTTGCCTTCCTTGGTGTAAAGTGAAATGGGAGGACTACTGTTCTTCACGATCTTGTTTCAAAAGTCAAGTGAGGTGATTTGCAATCAAAGCATGGAAGCACTCAGTGGAAGCCACATGCCGACTGGGAGGCTCACTGTGATGCTGCGAGGAGCACGGGTAACACACAAGACAGCCAAGGGCAGGGAGCATCGTGTGCCTCACGGTCCACAGATGTACTGCCCTGAATATGCTCATGTAAAAATCTTCAGGTTTCCTAGGGATTCAAGTGTGTGCATAAAAGCAAACCACTCTTAAGTAACTTAAATGTCTATTTCCCTCTCCTGTGGACACTTCCCTTCAGTATGTTTGAAAATGAAGAGGCCCGCTGTATATGCACAGCTCACTCGCCCGGGGGGGCTTCTGCCTTGGCCTGGTGTGCTTCTGCACACTGCTCCAGCTCTGGGGTGCAGCCGCCGGCTGGCCTCCACTTAGAGCACCTGCATAGTCCCACTGTACGAGGCTGGGTCCTGAGGATCAGCCTCAGCACCGGAGCAAAGGTAGACCTGACTCCTCTTCTCTCTATTGACCTATTCTTTTATCTTCCACAACCTCAATCCAGACAACTTGTGCTTAGTTTATCATATGTCACTAAACATTTGGAAAACCAAAGGCATTTCCACTTAGAAATGAAATTTGATAGGTACATGGGAAAATGATTTTTCCCTATAACCCAAAGAAAAGGGAACCAATAAATTAAATACTCACAGAATGCAGCCAGTTTCTAATCTTGATACCTCTTTCTTCATGTCCCTATTGCTCTGAAATTCCCTCCTTCAAATCTCTGCTATTCAGGCTATCTACTGCTGTATAACGAACTCCTCCAAAACCTTGTGGCTTAATAACTCTTTTTTTCACAATTTTGTGGGTGAGGAATAAAGACACAACAGGCAGGTTCATCTCTGGTCCATAGTGGATTCATTTCCAAGATGGCTTCTTTACTCACATGTCTGGCCCCTCTATACTCTTATCCTTTCTCTCTCCCCACATGAGTCTCATTGTCCAGGACCTGTCCACATGGCTTCCTTAGGCTTTTCCCCAGCATGCCAGTCTCAGGGTAGTCAGTTTCTTCCTGCAGAGCCATTTCTAAGGGACAGAAAGCAGAAGCTCTGTTCTCTTAAGACCTGGACTCAGACACTGGTACGTCATGACTTCTGCCATATTTTGTTTGTCATTTAAATCATAGGGCCTTCCCGGGGCCAAAGGAAGGAAGCATAGACCTGGTTTCTAGATGGAAGGAGGATCAAAAAATGGGGGTCTTCTCAATCCACACATTCACCATTTTATGGAGTCCCTGCCATCTCTCCTGCCTCTCTCACAGTAGTACATTTAGCAAACTGAAAGAAACTTATTTATGCAAGTCAGGCCATGAGTTATAAACTTGCATTTTTATTCTCCTGATTGCCTAGCAGGTAAATATTAACACAGACACAGAAGCCCACCTTTCCACAGCATACACTAATTCTTGAAGATAGTACAATTTAAATTTATAAGGAGGACACAGTATTTTCCTGGCACCCTCCCTAATTTACAAGGCTATTCTTTCACCATGGAGTTATCATTTCATATTGTTATGTGGAACACCATTATTGCTTTTCTTAATCCCATCTCCATCTCCATTGTATTTGTCTTTTTAGATAATGTTCTCTCAGTTTGAGAGTAGGATATTAGGCCTTTGCTAATCCAAATATATGTTAATGTCGAAGCCTTCAGATGGAAGGAAGGAGGGAAGGAAACAGGGCTGGGAGGAAGGAAGAAACCAAATAAAAATTATGGAATTTCTATAAAAGAGATTCAGATAGTCACACATCTTTCCTTGTGTCTGTGTTTTGGGAAGAGAAGACATGATTTCATCCCTTTGGGTATATAAAGCTTTTTTTTATATTAATGGCCTCTTGTGTCTGGTGCAGGTGAGTTAGTGCATGTATTAAAAAACAAAACGTCTTAAGAGCTCAAAAAGGTTTGGGGAATGTCTGAACCAGTGTTTGTCAAACTTTTTAAACATCAACATAGTTTTTCCCCACCAAATTAATATTTCAGTGAAATAAAATTGGTTTCTAATACATAAATATATAAAAGCAGAGTGACTATGGTTTAAGTCGAAGAAAGTAGGGGTTGTGGTACCCCAGCCATCATTTTACCCTTTCACTGTCCCTCTTTCCTTCTGCAAAGTGGCCTCTGAGGAGCTTTCAATGAAGCCTAAAATTTAGAAAAACACATCACACCTCCCCTTACAGTGTGGAAGACTCTTGAGGTCCAATTTGATTAAAAGATTTGCCCATCAATAATATAAGTCCTCAAAGCTGACACATATTCAGGGGTTAACCCAAACCAGGTACTCTTCTAAGCACTCAGCATGGTTTCAAGCTTCTGATCTCCACATCAACTCAGAGATATAGACATTCTTATTATCTTCATTTTACAGATGAAGGAACTGAGGTCAGAGAGCTAAAGTGATCAGAAGCAAATCTAAGAGTAGAAAACTCAGGTCTCCTCAACCCTCAGGTCAAGGCTCGTGATGATCTACAAACACTGCAGAACACCTTTATCCTGTGATTAGAACTGAATTTTAGCCTCCATGAAAGCACATAATTCATTTCTAGTACTCTGTTCTTTCCAGGGACGTAAGTCATTTAGAAGTCCACACTTAAAACGCTGACATTCTCTCATGCTCTTAGGATTTAACTGAAGCTCAAGGCTGCTGTAGGTCTTGTGTACCAGAGGATTTGCCTCGAACTTGGCCACCACAGGAAGCATGGGAGTGTGAAAACCACTGAGACCTGGAGGGAACGGTGGTGAAGATAGGAAGTTGGAAAGGCCTTCCCAGGATCTGTGTGCAGAATTAGGTTTGTGTAACATCTGTGATAACTAGGAAACAATCTTATCTTTTCCTTTATGTTTCTATTTTTCTAGGGCAGAGACTGTCTACAACTGTATCTTGATGTTCCCCTTGTGTATTGCAGGACTTGAACACATATTTGTTGAACTCGTGGACAAATTGACAGCATTATCTCTTTCTCTAATGAACCAAGTGACCTAAAGCCAAGCGGCACTCTCCTTCCCTCCCTCTCCAGCTTGCCTTGCTATTAATGGCACAAGGGTCAGCTACAGAGTGATAGGGGACAGCTGTCTACAAATTACAGTTAAGGGTTAGAGAAGAGGCCCAGGATGTCTGAATGGCCTATCAGTTGGGTAATCCACTTATGGTTAATTGAGGACAAGATTCAATTAACAGATTTGTACACAGTTCATCTAAAAATTCCAAGAAATTTAAAATCAAGAAGAAACTATGCAACTCTGATGCAGGGTGCAGGGATATGTTTCTAGGTAGGTGAAGTTGTTTAGCTTGGGTTAATATGAATAAGAGTGATTAACTTTCTTATCTGAAGTTAGATAAGTAGCTGGAAAGATGGTATTTGAAAGGCTAAGCTGAGTGAAGCCATGAAGTTTACTTCATGAAACTTAATTTAAAACAGAAGGTTCAGATCTTGCAAATCCTGACACATACATATATGGAAAGAAAGAAACACGCTTTTTAAATACCACTATTTTAGGTAGCATGAAGTCTTGAGCTCAAACTTCTACAATCCAATTTACTTAGATGTACAAATGATGGTTCTATCTTCTGGAATGGCCTATAAAAGGGAATATTTGTTCAACATTTTAAGATCCTCAAATTGAAAGTACTGTGTAAATACTGGGCCAGATTAGCTCACCATGTGTCTCTCTGTGTGCACAGAGCTCTCAGTGACTTCAGCGGGTAGAATGTGGTGGGAGAATCTGGCTCATTATTAGTTTTCCTATTTTGATTTGATCAACTGTTGTCAATTACAGACATTGGTAATTACCCACAGAAAAGGAGAGGAAGGAGAAAAAAACTTGCTATCATAATATTTATCTTATCAGTTATGGCATTTTCCTATACTGGAAAAAAATATTGTGGTGAAGCGTGTAACACAGCAAGTACTGATTTTACAGTGCCCTTGAGTGCATTTTATATATTTTTTAAAATTTCTCCAATAAAATCCATATGACTGTGGAGTAGTCCTGCTTTACTCACCAGTGTGCCCTGCTAGTCCTGCTTTTCAACCCACTGCCTACTCAGATTTTCTCTGTAGATTCTATCCCCACTGCAAACATCATAGTACAGACCGTTGCTGTCCAAAGCACTGCCTGTGATCGGGGGAAATGCGTTATGTCTGCACTGTTCAGTGCAGTGGGCAATAGCTGCAGTGGTTATTAAACACTTAAAATAGGGCTTGTGTGGGAAACTGAACTTTTAATTTTAATTTAAATGTAAATAGCCACATGTTGCATATTGCAGTGTCATCTAGGCCTTTATTAAATATTGTGATAACCTGTTGACTGCTCTTCCTATTGGCAGGATGTTTGTCTTCAGTCCCTCTTACACAACAACAAATGAGTCACCTTTAAAGTCTGCTTTCGTCAGGACATTCCTTACTCAGAAACCTGTGTTGGGTTCGTGAGGTCTGTCTCCTACAGTAATGTGGATAGGAAAGTATACCCTAAATCTGACTGCCCATGAGAATCACTTGGGGACACCACTTAGGGTATATGACTCAGTAGGGCCAAGACAGAGCCTGAGAAGCTGATTCTGATGTAACCACCTTTAAGAATTACTAGGCTAGTCTCTCTGTTTTGCTGCTTATCCACTGTTTTCATCTAAATAAATCCATGAACATGTTTTGTCTGGAATCCTACAATATTCTATTCTCACATTTCTCCCTGTTTCCTTCCTGGCCATTCCTCTGCTCTCCCACCTGCAATCCATTCTTCAGTTAACAACTGACATGATATTCCTAAAATTTACAATTAGACTAGGTTATGATAGTCCAAACCCTCCAAAGCCTTCCCATGGCTTATAAAATACTCTTAAAATATTTTCCATGCATAAGGTCTACAAAACCTAGATGGTATACTTTCTATGTACCATTTAAACATCATTATGATTACTTTAAAAACACTTTCCCGTTTACTACTAGCTTACTCCTTCTTTGAACACATCATTTCTTTCCATCTCAAAGTGTTTGGATGTTTTCTCTGCTTGCACCATTCTGCCCTGCCATCTTCAAAAGGGCAACTCCTTCTCATCCTTCACATCTCAGCCTACATATCACCCTGGAAAGATACTCCTTGTCCACATTATCTATTGCCTTGTCCCATCTTAGTCACTCTTTATACACACCATCTTTTTATGTCTACAAGAACTTACTATTATCAGTATAATGTGTGATTAGTTTATGTGTCTATTACTTATCTCCTACTACTAGGAAATAGGTTCCCTAAGAGCAGGGATTTGATTTTTCTTGTTTTAATGCCCAGTTTTTTAAACCACTATCATCTTTTTAGTTCACATTTTCCTTAACGCTCTTCTCAAATAGAGGTTTACAAATGGAGTTTTGACACCAGCAACATTAGCATTACCTGGACACGTGTTTTCACTGCAAATCTGTGGCCCCAGCCCAGAACTGCTGAATCAGAAACTCTGGGGGCAGGGCTCAGTAATCTGTATTTTAGCAAGCTCTCCAGGTGATTTTGGTGATGTTGAAGTTTATGAATGACTGCTCTATTCCATGTCATAAAATTCAGCAATTAATTTTTATATCATTATCTAACCATTTCTTATGGAGTAAGGTAATTTTTCTTCCTGTGAGCAAAGTTATTTGAAGAGACACTCTGTGAAATATTTCCTTTATTTCTTTGAGACTGAGACATGTCAGATCCTATAGTATGCAGCCAAAGCATCATTTGGCACCTATGGGTCATTGAAGGCTTAATATCAGGAGCATATTTCATTTGTTAAGCTAGTCTGTTTTTTCCCACATAGCCACAGTTCTTTCCTGATCTACTTTTTACATGTGCTTGTGACAGTGTATTAAAATTTCCCAAGAACATATATTTTTTAACTTGCATTTTGGTTATTTGTTCCTATAGACATTACATTCTGGTCTGAGAATGTGAAATGTGTAACTTCTGCTGCTTTACATTTGTTGAGAGTGTCAGAGAGAGGGCTCAGTAAATAACTGAATGATTGCATGAGGTTTCAGTCACCTTTGGGGCATTTTGATGGAATTTGCTAATGTGTGGGACAAGAAAAAAGTAATTATCCTAGTTTCTCTATTGAGCTCCTTGCTGGTCAAAATAGTAAAGAGAAATTGGAGAAATTATTGTAGGCAAGTGGGTTTAATTCCAAAAGAAATACAGAAAAAAATCTAGAAGAGAGATAATACAGAGTGCAATATATTATTATGCCTCTTTCCATACTGCTCTTCCCCTTTTAATGCTTAGTTGGTTCTGGATCAGTTAGGATACTTAACTGAGAGATTACAGAATATCTAATTCAAATCATTTTCAACCAAAGGAAGAATTTATTGGTTCATTTATATGGGAAGTCCAGGGTTATGCAGCTTTAGGTACTGCTAGGCTAAGTGGCTCAGATGGGGTTTTCTATCAATCTTTCTGCAACTCTTGGTTCTGCTTTCCCCTATTAACTTAATTTCTAAGCTTCATGAAGTGTGGTAAAGGGAGGATGGTTGCCTGTGGCTGCTGGTTTAGTTTTCCCTTAATTTAAGGTCAGAGGAGATGATGCTTGCTCTGCCCAAAGTTAAAACAAAATGCCTTGTCCTTACTGTAACTGCCTTCATTTCTGCCAGAGCTCCTCCTGAAGCACTCACTATGGGTAAGGGCATAGCCACATATTTAGTTGCCCAAAGATAAATAATGTACCCATACCTGGATTAGTGATTGAGAGTCAGTTTCACCAAACCACATTGTTTGTTTAATTATGGGGAAAGCCTGGTATTCAAGAGGAATTTTAGAGAGTGGGTAACAAAAGAATAGAGAGTAGTTTTTAGTAAATTAATATAAATAATGTAAATAAGTAAACAGATATCCTTCAAAGTTTGGGTATACAATTCTAAGTTTAAAACGATTTTCTCTTAGAAATTTGATATTGCTCTTTGGTCTTTACTCACAGGACTTGCAATGAGAGGTCTGATGTTACCTTGTTTTTATTGTTTCGGGTATAAGTTCACTCAAAATCGTATCTAGAGCATTTTCAGATGTTTTTCTTTATCCAGGGTCTTACTCTACACTCACTAGACCCTTTCAGACTGAGACTGAAGGTCCATGTCTTTTTTCATCTCAGGGAATTTTCCTCTCTCACCTCATTAGCTATTTCTTTCCTTCCATTCCCTCTGTTTCTTCCTTCTTCTGCCCTTGATTATATTGCTATATAATAAGGTAATAAACTTCTGGATTTGCGCTCCATTTCTCTGAACTTTTCTCTCACAGTTTCTATATCATTCTAGATTTGTGCTGCATCCTGGAAGGCTAGAACAATGAAATCTTTCACACATTTGTTCTTCAGTTGTACCTTTTCTGTCATTCTGTGGATGTGTCTCTACCTATAGAGAGGTTTATTTATTTATTTTTAAAATTTTGGCAATCACATTTTTCATCACCGGATTCTATAATTGGTTACTTCCTAGAAGCAGTATAAAATTTTGTTATCAGTATTCTTTGGACTTTTGCAATTAGGAAGCAATCATTGCTCGCACCCTAACACCTGGAGCAAGCCAGATAACCTATAGACTCACAGTGATTTCTGTTTGTTTGCTTTCACCATAAGGAAGTAAGGGTGCAAAAAAAACTAATGAAATTCCACAAAGCAATGACTATTTCTTGGCAGATAGAAAAACATGGCTTCTGTCATCCCCAGCGGAGCTGTGAGATAGAAGAAATCCATGATAAAAACAAAGGGGAAATCCATAGACAAGGGAAAGGAGAAACCAGCTACACTTTTAATAAACTATGATTAGTCATGTGAAGCTAGAAAGATGTATAATAACCATCCACAGCCATAGATAAGTCTGAACCCACCTACCAACCCTTTCCCATGAGCCTTCAATGGGAACGTGGGTTACATGCTGAAGCCTGGGGGCAGGGCACGTTAGGGGCACGGGCAGGCTTCACCAAAGCAAGGCAGGGGCCCCTGCAGGGTGGATGTCGAGACAAGAGCTCAGAGAAATCCCCCCACCCACATCTTCACCAAGGGGCTGAAAACTGTCACGAGGGCGGTAAAGCAGAGATCTCACAAGGTGTGGACAGAGATCTCTCAGGATTTGGAAAGTTTACAACTAAACAACAAGGCACAAGATCACCAAAGGCTCAGATCCCAAGTCCTGATGAATGGAAAGTCCTGATCCTTTCCTCAAAACCTTTGAAACCACAGGTAAATTGAACCAAAATAAACTGCAGCAAAGCCCAGATTCAGCTCAGTTATAGATTAGAGCAGCTCAGACCTCAACAATAATGCCTGACAGAAGAGGGGCATGCTTTATACTGGCAGTCAATCTTATTTCTTTTATTTCTACTGTGCTTTTTTTTTTTAAATCACAAAATGCTTACATATAATCATAAGTGATCAGATATACAAAGAAGAAGAAAGATGTGACGCCTGAAGGAGAAGAAACAGACAATAGCACCATGTTCAGAGGTGGACCGCCTGTTGTAATTAGCAGACAGAAACATTAAAAAACTTTAAGTATAGATGTTATGGTCTAGTGAAAAATTCCAATATCATGTGAGGAGATGGGTAATTTCACTGAAGATAAAAGTATAAAAACTGCAATATACATACACACTCATCAGAAACAAAGCTGACATTGATGGGATTAAGGGCAGAGGAAACAGTGAATCTGAAAATAGGTCACTGGAAAATTTCCAAATAAACAGTAAAAAGTAAAGAAAAGAACAGAGCTTCTGACACCTGTATTTGGAGTCCCACAAATATGTATTTAGAGCCCTAAAAAGGGAGAAGATTAAAAATGGGCAGAAGAAATATTTTAAGAAATAATGGCTCAGAATTTTCCATAACTAATGAAAGATTCACAGATCCAAGAAATCCCACATCCCAAGCATAATAAATACAAAGGAAACCATATGTAGGCTTACTATAGTCAAACTGCTGAAAACCAAACATAAAAAGATAATTTAAAGAGCAATTAGGGAAAAAGCAAAATATATATGGGAAGAAATTATACCAATGACAGCTGGTTTCTTATCACAAATAATGGAGACCAGAATAAAATGAAATAACATCTTCAAAGTGTTAAAAAAAAAACTGCCAGTGCAAAATACTATATTCAGCAAAAATATCCTTCAAAAATGAAGATGGGATAATTAGATTTTCAGACAGACAAAAGCTGACAGAAGTCTTTTCAATAGATCTTCTCTACAGGAAATCGTAAAGAAAGTTTTTTTAGCTTAAGGAAATCATGAGGGGATGGAAGTCCCCATTTATAGGAAGGAATGAAAATGATAAATGGCTAAATGATAAATATATGACTAAATATAATAGCTCTATTTTCTACTTTTAATTTCTGCACATTTTAAATTTACTTAAATTCTCATATACTGATTAAGGCAAAAACAATGTGTTTTGGAATGCATAGCATATGTAAAAGTGAAGTACATGACAAAACAAACTCGAAGTTGGGAGAAGGGATAAATCTAATTATAATGCTGTAATGTTTTTACATTTCTCTAAGTATTATATTACTTGAACGTAGAAAGTGGAAAGATAAATTATATATTGTAATCTCTAAAGCAACATTGGAAAAGTAACACAAGAAGAACTTAAAAGTCAATAAAGGAGATAAAATGGAATGTTTACAAAATTCTGATTCACTTGAAAGAAGGGAAGAAAACAATGGAACAATATCACATGACACAAATAGAAAATAAATGTTATGATAAAAGACCCAGAACTATCAATAATTACATTAAACATATAAGAATTAAACGCCTGCCAATAGGACAAATATGGTCTGACTTGCCAAAGCAAGATCAATTCCACGCTGTGTAAGAGAAATATTCTTTACCTATAAAGACACCTTCATGATGAAAATAAAAGTACTTGAAAAGTTATGCTGAAAGCATAATAAAAATAAAAAAGCTAAGACAAAGGAAACATCAAAATAAGGAGTCTTTAAAGAAATAAAGTTAAAAATGTCATTAAAGGACCAATTTATCAAGAAGACATAATCCTAAAATTTGTACACAACTCATAACAACTGAAACATTGTGATATTGTGACGTATAATAAGTAATAAATATTTGGCTTTCCTCCCCATTTCTGTCACAGAGCCTCTAAAATGCTTGGAATTTTCTAACTGATAGAAATAATGACAGTGTCTTTTGTTATAATATTTGGCTTTCTGTCCTGAACTAGCTACAAAGCCATAAAGGCAGAAGGAGTGTCTTGTTATTCATAGGAAGCTACTTTTTTTAATTCTTTTTTTTTTTATTATTAGGTATCATTGTTATACACTCTTATGAAGGTTTCACAAGGAAAACAATGTGGCTGTTACATTCACCCTTATTACTGAGTACCCCCCCATTCCCCATTGCAGTTACTGTCCATCAGTGTAGCCACAGAGTTCCTATCCCTGAGCTACACTGTCCTCCCTGTGACCACACACACACCATGTGTACCAATCATAGTAAGCCATTTTTAATCACAATTGAGTTTATGCTCATGAGATGACTTTTGGAAAGCCCCTTAGGGTAGGGGAACCAACCATAATTAGAGACAGATGGAACTTTCAGGCCCACCCCTCAACCTCTAGAGAGAAGGAGAGAGGGGCTGGAGATTGAGTCAGTCACCAATTGCTTTAATCAGTCATGGCTATTTATAGAAGTCTTCACAGAAACCCAGAAGAATGGGGTTTGGAGAGCTTCCGGGTTGGTGGCCGTGTAGAGATGCTGGGAGAGTGGCACACCTGGGGAGGGCAAGGAAGCTCTGTGCTCCTCCTCCATGCACCTTACCCTATGCACCTCTTCCATCTAGCTGTACAGGAGTTACAGTAGTCCCCCCCTTATCTGCGGTTTCAGATACTAAAGGTCAACAGAAGTCTGGAATCAGATAGTCCTCCTTCTGACATATGGTCCAAAGGTCAGTAGTAGCCTAACAGTACATATCATGCTTGTGTCATTCACCTCACTTCATCTCATCCCATAAGTATTTTACCATCTTACATTATTGCAAAAAGAAAGGTGAGTACAGTATAAAAAGATATCCTGAGAGACAGATGACAGTCACATAACTCTTATTGCAATATATTTTTATAATTGTTCTTTTATTTTTGCTGTTGTTAATCTCTCATTGTGTATAATTTATAAATTAGACTTTATCATAGGTATGCATGTATGCATAGGAAAAAGCATAATATATATATAGGGTTCAGTAGTACTATCCACAGTTTCAGAATCCACTGGGGGTCTTGGAATGTACCCCCCATGGGTAATGGGGCTATTTTATATCCTTTTATAATAAACTAGCAACTCAGTAAGTAAAATGATTCTGGACTTGTCTGAGCCATTCGAGCAAATTAATCCTCCCAGAGGAGGGGATTATGGGAATCTGTTTCTACAGTTTGTTGTTCAGAGAAGCACAGGTCACTGTCTGGATTTGTGATTGGCATTTCAAGTAGTGGAAGGAATAGTCTTGTGGGATTGAGTTCCTAACCTGCGGCATCTGACACTATCTCTAGGCAAACAGTGTCCCAGCCAGTCTCTGAGAATTGCCTGCTGTGGGAAAAAAACCTCACACATTTGGTGACCAGAAGTATCAGAACTGAAGTATTCTGTGAGTAGTGAATAGAGTGTCAGAGTAGAGGAGAAGCACAGGAGGAGTGTTTTCCCTCCTACAAACATTCAGGTAGAAAACGTGGAAAAACTAAAAGGACAAACAGAACAAATCCACAAATATTATTAGAGATTTTAACACCTCTCTATCACTAACTGCTAGAATGAGAAGTTAAATGAAAAAAAGCTCACACACTATAACCTATTTCAAACAATGTGACTTAATTATTTTCAAACACTATATCCAGTAATTACAGATTATTCTTCTGCAAATGCAACCTTAGCTAAGGTAGAGCATATGCTGAGTAACAAAATAAGTTTTAAAACATATTGATGGATTTAAATCATATGTAGTTATTCTCTGAGCAGTGTGGAATTAAATTAGAAATCAATAATTGTGATTATCTGCAAATGTTTCAATTTTTAAAACATGTTCAAATAACCTATGGATTAAAGAAGAAATATAAAGGGAAAGAGAGAAAATATCAGCAAATTTTTCAAACTGAATTATAATGAAACACAACACATAAAATTTTGTGTGATTCTGTTACTGTTAAACCACTACTTAGAGAAACATTTGTAAGTTTAAATGTATGTATTCTAAAAGAAGAAAGGTCTGTAATTAATATGAAAGTTCAACCGTAAGTCACTAGAAAAAAGAACAGATTAAACCCAAGGTAAGTAGACGAAATATCATAAATGAGAGTGGAAATTAATGAAATAGAAATGGATAAGAAAATCAGGTTCTTTATGGTCATTAATAAAATTTATAAACTTGTGGCAAGATTGATCAAGAAGAAAGGAGAAAAAGCACAGAATACCCGTTTGAGGAATTAAACAAAAGACATTGCTGCCGTTCTTACAATTTATTACAACTGAATGAAAAAGAAATAGAAAATATGAATAGCTGAATATCCATTAAGGAAGTTGAATTAGTAATTTTAAAACTTCCCACAAAGAAAAACCTAGGACCAGATGGCTTCACTTGCTAATTCTATCAAATATTTAAGAAATTTGTACCCCAAACTTACACAAAATCTGTCAGAAAATAGTCGGGAGTCCTGCTTACCTTATTTTACAAAGCCTGCATTACTTTGATACCAGAACTTGATAAAGCTATTACAGGAAAAGAATATTTAAGTCCAATATACCTCATAATTGCAGATGTAAAAGTGCTTAACAAAATATTAACAATTTGATCCAGCAATATATAAATAGATTTTGCTAAAGTATTACTTCAGAAATGTAAGGTTGGTTTAACATTTTTAAAACATAAATTTAAATTACATTTTATTTTAAGTAAATTAATCTGAATTTACTTTTCAGTCAATGTAATTCACCACACTATCAGAATAAATCAGGAGTATTATATGATTACCCTAACACATGTAAATATTTTTGACCAGATTCACCACTCTTTAAGAGCACAAAGTCTGAATAACACCTAATTTAAAAAACTTTCAGATAATTTCAAACAATAATGGAATAGTAAAATTACCCCCCTAAGATTGGAACCAAAGGAAGAATATATGCTTTCACTACTTAATGTTGAATTAGAAGTCTTTAAGGCAAGAAAAAGGAACAAAAGTCCTAAAAGTCAGAAAGGAATAAGTAAAAGCTCTGTTATTTGCAGACAACATGGTTGTTTAGGTAGAAAAATCAAAGGAATCAACCAAAAAATTACTATTACTAATAACAATATTTAAGATAGTCACAATATAGTTCATGTAGAAAGTGATTTTATTTTTTTTATATTAGTAATGAACAAATGGAAAATTAAAGAAACATTTACAATAGTATTGGAAAATACTGAATACTTGGTAATAAGTTTATTAAAAGATGTGTAAGGCTTCTACACTGAAAATTTTGAAACACTGATGAGAGAAAATAAAGCCAAGTAAAAAAAGACATAGGGCATTTTCATGGTTTCAAAGGCTTGATACTGTTAAGATATGCATTCACTTCAAATTGATCTTTAGATTCAAAGCAAGCTTATTCAAAACTGCAATAGGTTTCTCCACCCCGGAAACTAACAGTCTATTTCTCTCAACTTACATGGAAATGTAAAGAATCTAACAATTCTAACAATCTAACACCAAACCATCTTGAAAAAGAAGAATAAAATGTCAAACTCTACATTTGCTGTTTTTAAGACTTACTATACTTATTATAAAGCCACAATCATAAAGACAGTGTAATATTGGCTACTTATATATAAAGAAATGGACCCATATATACATATTTGCTTGATTATTGAACAAGGTACCAAGTAAAATATATACACATACCCACTAGATTTGCTAAAATAAAATGGTTGACAATACCTAATGTTGGTTAAGATGTAGGGCAAACCGAAATCTACCTTGCTGGTTGGAGTGTAAAATGTACAGATACTTTTGAGAACTGTTGGCATGTTTTAAAATAGGATTGAACTTCCATATAACCTATGGTCCTGAAATTCCATTCTTACCCAAAAATACTTATACAAGAATATTCATAGTATGTGTATTCATAGCAACTGTATTCATAATAGCCCCAAATCAGAAACAAACCAAATGTCCTTCAACAGAAGAATGGAGCAAAAATATATATATGTTATTATACACTAATGTATATATTTATTACATATTATTACAATATATAATATATATTATATGTATAGTTATGTAGTGCAATACTGCTTTGCAACTATAAAAGTACATAACATAGATGAATGTCAAAAACATTGGGTTGGTTGAAAGAATATATACTTTATATGAATTCAAGAACATATAAAATTATTCTATGGTGATTTAAGTCAGAAAGCTGTTTCCTATGATGGGATGTTAACTGAAAGGGCAAGAGAGAAATTTCTGAGGTGATAAAATGTTTTAAATCTTGTTTTGGAGCATTAGTTACACAAGTGAATACAATTATCAGAATTCACCAAACTGAACTCTTAAGATTCAGGCATTTATTTATGTAAACTATACCTCAATTTTTTAAATGTTCTTTTGGGATCTCTTATTAGCTCTGTTAAGTTTGTTTCCTCACGTGTTAATTCTTCTACTTCTTAGTTTGGTCCTTTATGGAGTTGGTTTCCTTGAACTATTTAATGATTTGCAGTTGGATGTCATCTTTATATCAAAGAATCTTGTTTACATATCTCTAGTTGTGGTTCTGTTTACTGTAGCCAGCCTAGCAGGGCAATGGTAAGACGTACTGTTGGTGATATATATTTGTAGCTCATTTTCTCAACCTTGAGACTCCCTTTTCCTCCTGCCAGTGGGGACCTGTGCACTGCTTTGGCTCATGTTCACACACTCAGGGCTACAGCCTTCCAAAGATCTCTGTTGTTGTTGGTGTGTGTGTGTGTGTGTGTGTGTGTGTGTGTCTTGGGGGTATGGAGCAGTTTGTTAATCTGCTAAACTTCTCCAAGTGTGTGTGTGTCTTGGGGGTATGGAGCAGTTTGTTAATCTGCTAAATTTCTCCAAATGTGTGGGTGTCTTGGGGGTATGGAGCAGTTTGTTAATCTGCTAAACTTCTCCAAATGTGTGTGTTTGTGTGTGTGTGTGTGTGTGTGTGTCTTGGGGGTATGGAGCAGTTTGTTAATCTACTAAACTTCTCCAAATATGTGTGTGTGTGTGTGTGTGTGTGTGTGTGTGTGTGTGTGTGTGTGTGTGTGTGTGTGTGTCTTGGGGGTAGGGAGCAGTTTGTTAATTTGCTAAACTTCTCCAAATATGTTTATAAAACAAAGCACCCTGATGGCTGCCTCAGCTTTCTGGGAGTGGAGCAACTTAGCTCCTTCTACCTGGTGTGGCAGCTTTCTTTTGTGCATATTTATTTCAACTTGCTTTCCATGTGGCAGAGACTTTCTAAAATTTCTGGTCCAAATTTAACTCCCTTATGCTTTTCCAGGGCTGTAATGAACTTACAATTAAAGAAAATGGCTGTTTTCTGTCGTTTGTGGAGATTTGGGTTGGGACTTAGAGACAAACACATTTGTTCTACTTGCTGTCTTGATCCAATTTCCCAAGTCACTGTTAATTAGCAGCTCTGCTGCTACTTTACATACTGATGCACCCTAGCGACTCTCATTTTCACATTTATGTGGCCTCGTGTAATGGTCTATTGATCTGGCAGTGACCTGGACTCTCATTCATTCTAAGGTAGATATTTGACAGGTTCACAAATGTAGACAATGGATTGATCTCTAAGATACATGCAGTTTTCAGGAAAGAGAAAATTACTTCCACATGCTTGTGTTTGCAAGAAATGGGGTTGATGTTTCAGAATCTCTACCCGGAAATTCAACTCTAACAAGAAACCCCAACTTGAGAATGTCAGAGAGCCCTAGCCAACATTGCCTGAAATGTCCCTAAGCAACCTGGCCCCTCACTGTTTTCATGCTAATGTGGATCTAATACTTTAGGAGACTGTGTCTGTAAATGAAGAATGTGTTTGTATGCTAAAGTAAAGTGCTATTTGCTGAGGATATGACTTCCATTTGACTTTCTTGATGATAAAAGCAGATGGGAAAAGTTTTCTTTCATTGTTTGCTTTCACATTATAAACAAATGCTTACTGCCAAAAACAAGGATTAAAGCACTGCAGTTCCCCCTCACAACTGTTATTTAGTGGGGGTCCAAAACTCTCCTCAGAACATTAGATAGGACAGATCCACCGGAAGCCAAGAGTGAAAGCAGCATTTGCTCGTTCCCTTTATTTGCCCACTGTACACAGGCTGTTTGTAACATCAAGAACCGACGTAATACTGAATTTGTGAAGGGTGCACTTCTGTTGACAACTTTTCTATGTTACAGAGCAGGAAAATGAATGAAGCACAGAATTAATTAGGCAAATTAGCTTTATTTTAAAAAGAATATAGAAAATATTTTATGAAAATTTAAGGCCTCTGCAATGTCATTTGAAAGAAGACTACACTGGTTATTATGATAAATTGTCATTAGATCAGTCCCCTTCATCAAATACAATTTTGGTGCTCTATTTGCAATTTTCAAAAAGTAGTGTAACAGACTCTTCTGCCTACATTAAGTATTCATCCAAAAAGTTAAAAATCCTGTAATTGTACATTTCAGAGGTCGACACTTAAGTATTGTAGTTGCCCTGCCTAGATATACTGTTCCATTGTAAATATCACATAGTTTTATCAACAAATTTTTATTTTTATTTAATAGTCTATATTTGAAAATATATTTAGCAGACAGTGTGTATTAATATGGATGGAATTTTGTCCCTTCTACTGCACAATTTTATTTTTCTCTTTTCTATTATAAATGACAGTGCAACAAACATCTCTGCAAATAAATACATGGGTGTATATACTGATTATCTGCCAGGTGTTGATTCTGAGAAAGAGAATGAGCAACTCACAAAGGGGGCTGTATAAATGATCTAGGAGTTTCCATCTCCTAAATTATTTCCAAGATTCTTCTGATCTGAGGAGCTAGATGTTTCTTTATTCCTGCATCAATCCTAATGACATTTCCCTAGAAGTTGAAGAGGATGACCATTCTTGCATCAGGGTTATATGAAGCTGTGCTCTTACTGGGACCTCCAAACAAGTTCCCAAGATCCATTTTTGTGCTTTGAACATTTTTGTCAGGCTCCTGATAACTGTAATCAAGTTATTTCTAGAAATGATGCTCCAATTTATACTCCCACCAGTGTTATTATAACCACTATTAGGTATTATTTCTTTAGAAATTTTGATAATTTGCCATTTTAAAAATGGCATTTGTATTCCATTGTACTTCGCATTTGTTTATAAAAAATGTACCAGTCATTTGTATTTCCTCTTTTGTGAAATATACATTTTATGCCATTCATCCATTTATGCTTTAAATGGATTATCTTTTATTTGTATGTAATTTACATTAATTTTAAAACCTGTACAAACTGACACAGAACATGCCATATTTGTTAAAAATGTTCTAATTTCAAATATTTAAAAATTTTATACAATACAAATCTTTTATATATATTTACAACCAAGTATATTTTCTTTTGAATTTCTTTAATCTTAGCATTTTAAAGTGTTAAATTTTTAATCTAGTTTTATTCATGGGATAGATATGGCTAATACCAGCTAAGTGTTGTATGTTATAGTATAACAAGTATGTTTACATATTTAATTTTCATTTGCCATAGAAAATGTTTCATTACATTAGTTTATTTCTTCAGGGAATATCCCATTATATATATCTTCTCTTACTTACAATTACCTTTCTTCAAATACAAGTCCAAAATATTTTACATGCAATTATCGTTAAGTAGGGATTAATGATCCATGTGCAATTTTTAGAGACTTGGTAAGATTCTTCTCTACTCCTCTAGCTTCTAGCCCCAGAATTTTGTAATATCAAAAGCTAGGTTATCTCAGATCAGTTTTATTTTTGGACTTTCCAAACCCTTAAGTTATTTGGTTTGAAGTTACCAGACTAGGTTCAGCAAACAGTTTGGAAGGATAGGATCTGCTGATTTGGAATTCTTAGTGCCGAGTGTTTTTTTGCCCAGAGTAGATACCACACTACCCATTTTGCTTTTCAAGCAAACTGTAGCCCAGTTGTGCCCATGGATCTGTCACCAAATACAGCTCAGATTTCAGTTTTAACTTAACTAAATATAGGCTTACTGTGAGTGACAAGATCCTGGTAAATGGCATTCTCTGCCACTCTCTTTGATATTGTTTCTAGTAGGATGACTCATGGCTTGGCTTTGCCCTAGAAAATGTTTCATTACACGAGGGACTATTCATTGAGTAAAAGCATCATTGACAGATCAGCTGCCACCCCGACAACATGGATGGTTATTCTCCTGTCTGGTGATTACACGGTATTTACTTTTCTAACACTGACCATCTGAAGGGAATTGCTGCTGGATTTCTATGTGGTCTGACGCTGTCAGGTGGAAAGACGATCGGAAGTTCAGAAACTCAGAGGTGTCTTGGTTTCATGATGGGATTGCTTAAAACTCTCAGTGTTAACAAAGCTTCGATATTTTGTTGTGTCATACACTTTTTGGAGAGTAGGAAAAAATAACTTTGCCTCTTTTGATTTAATGTTTTGTTCAGCTAAAAAAGCACACATAAATGTAGCTTTGATTTGAAACCTACGTGATACATTCGGCAGTGTAATTGCAGACACAGGTCTCATTAAGGAAATAATGTCCTTTGTTTCCATTGATGACTACTCCTTTGAGTGATACATGTTATACAGACACCAAATTTGTGCACTTAAGTTCTTACTCAGAAGGTTACCCAGTGGCTAGAAATGGTTATGAAATCTCCATTCTAGCCATTGATGCAGGTGTCTGTTGTAAACCCATCTTTTTTTGCCTTAAGTGACTTTCACATCCTAATTTCCTACTTGGAGCCTCATACATATTGAGTGTACACTGAGCTGAAAAGTGGTTCCAGCAAGGATTATATTTCTCTTTAGCATGTTTTCAGAGCAGCCAGAATGTTTTCCTCCCCACAGATGGGAAACACAGGAGGCTTCTTGTTGATAGGTTCTATGACTGATAAGGCTAATACTGTCTTGCTTCCTGCCTCTTGTATTTTCATGGGTGGGAAGAGGTTCAGGAAGCAAGTTAAAAAACCATGTAAATCTATCAGTAAGGAAGCTGCCCTCCTTCAGTCTTTCTCAACTGTACTTCCTCATCTGCTCCTCACTTTCTGTCCCAGGGTTCTTGGAGGATTAACTGCCCTGTTCTACTTTTTGAAAACTAGAGATATGCGAGGAGTCATGTCCCAGATTTTACTACTACTTTTGGCTCTTGCAAATCAGTTGAAGTGGGCAGAGAGAACTGTGAAGATTGGCATTTGGTCTGTAAGCTCGGCCAGTGTTAGGTGGTTATTCAGGCCTGTGACTTGAGGTGAGTCTGGTGGATGGAATTTAAACTGTTGCCTTCAGACCCCTCCAGTCCTTTGGGAATGTGGTCCCACAGCACTTCCTTCTGCAGGCCCTGGATGGGTGATGAACTTTGTACTACTCTCTCTGGAACGAGTTCTGAGGTTGAAAAGATGGTCAATGGAAAGCTTACTCCAACAAACAGGTCACCTGGCATGAGTGCCAGGAACCCACAGGGGCACTGACTTCCAGTCTTCCCCCTCTCCCCTCACCCTGGGCCATATGAGGACTTTGGTGGAAACTAGGCACTTCTGCCTTCAAGCCCCCTTCTACCATAAAAGGATAAAAATTAAAATAAATAGTTTGTTTTACAACTGTGTTGGTATAAAGACAAATATATTCCAAGCTGGATTCATGATGACCTACTTATTCCTATTATATTATTATTTTTTGTCTGAGTATAAAGGAATTAAAATGACAAAAGCTTCAGGGGCCCATAAAAGGATCCTGGGCCCCAGGCATTGTGCCTAATGAATAAGTACGTCCTGTCTTCATATATTTGACCAAATACATTGTTCTTTGTTCCTCCACTTAACTATATCCCTTCCCTGGTGTCAAGCCCGGGACCTGCTCAGATCCTGCAAAGCATTTCATGTGGGAAAAGCAGCTGCCAACTGGTGGTGTATTTTCACTGGGAAGCATCATCCAGAACTGTAGCTTTGTCACCGAACTCCAAGCATCGCTGTTTGCTAAGAACTTCCAGTGCCTCCCTTAGCCATTAATTCCAGTTCCCGCAGGTCCTGACATAGGCCTGGAGTACTCTTGCTTTTATCAGCCCTGTAACTTGTACCACCAAAATATTTTCCAGAGAGGCTAGTGCTCTGCCTCCCACTTTTCCCTTTACTACTCGGCATCCTGAAAGTGGTTTACTTCACCTGCGGCCGCTTCTACTCATGCAGTATTGAATTCAGGAAACACTTGTTGAAGGCCTTCTTGGTGCTAGAAGCTTTGACAGGAATTTCCTTAGTGCCTGCAGGTTCTAACAGAATGCATACTCCGGATTGCGGGATTGAAATTAGACTTCAATTAGAGTTGGTGTTTTGTTGTTATTTTGGGGGCTTTTGTTTGACTTATAGAAAAAAAAGTGCTTGATTTTGGAGCTGATGATAGCTGAATAAAAGAATACAGAGTAAGAGCTTTGTATTATCTCCCTAACCCCACCAGCTCTATTTCTCAAAGACAGTCTTCTTTTTTGTCCTCTCCTCTGTTGCTTTCAAATTTTTATATTTCTCCTTCACTCTGAAACAGACCCTTCCACTGCTGTGACACTACTGTAAAATTATTCTTTATTTTCACCTCCCTTCCTAAGGGTTTTTCTTGTCAATTCTGCTGACCCTTGAGATTTCTCTTTGCGGTTTGTCCCTTGTAAGATCTCTATGGCTCTACTGGTGTGACTTTGCTTTTCAAGATACATGTTCATCAGCTTTTATCCAAAGATCTCAAATATTTGATGTCTTTTTGCCAGGGAGTTTCCAGACAACTTTGCATTTGGCAGTTGGAAAATCACCCCGTTGTACATACAGTAGGCACCTACGGCTTCTGTTTGTCCCTACAGACATACTCTCCCTTCATTCTCTTCGCACTGCCTACAGCAAAGGGCTTCCTTAAATATTACTCCTAGTTGGGTTTGGCCAACGTGGAACCTCCAGAACACCTCAGCATCCTCCCTGCCAGGTTGTATCCCTCTGTGGAAGACCACAGCTCCTGGCATGAGGCCTGAACACCGATGGTCTCCGCTAGCTTCTACTAACAGTGTTTCCCTGTCTCTTCTGGCCTGAGGTTTGTAAGAGTGGACACAGATTCTGAGATATTTCACTTCCCTTGTTGCTTTTCCTAAGCTCTTCCCACACTATCATAAATAGCCCCTTTATTAAATTCTTAATTATGCAGTTTGAATGTGCCATTTTTTTTTTTTTTCCTGCCAGGGCCTTAATTGATGCGCCTAAAATCCACCAAAGGTATTCTGGAATTACTCCTTAGGTCCTCCTTTCTCTTACAATGTAGATTTTGTTTGCTGTTTGTTTTAAATTCTCTAACTGTAATTGTTGTCATGATCTGCTTGCTGAATTCTCTGCTGTGGACAGTATTCTGTGGACTACGGTGGTGTTGGCCGTGAAAGGAAGATTTTATCCTCTGTTTACTTCAGAACATGTTTTCCTTACTGGGATCTGAGGTGAAAGAAGCTCTCTCAGTACAAAGCTGCTGAATACTTCCTGTGTAACGTCACTAAATACCCTCCTGGCAAGACCATCTCAGGATATAACTGTGTAACTGCTTCATACTCAGGACAGAACCAGCTAACATCACATCTCACTAGGGAAAACCACTGGGACCTGGACGCTGACTGTCTGCTCCCTGTTCACTTATTGTAATTAAAGCAATTTTCTGTCTTTTTCTTTTTTCATATAGATCTAGGGGTAAGGGAAGACACAATTGTCCCCTTCCATTTAGAGTAAAAACATTTCACATTTTGAATTCTTTGTTAATGGCAGGGACAACTTTGCACATTAAAGTGTTTTAATAAAAAACATACTTTGTACAACATTTAAATGCTTCTTCTGATGTCTTAATTTTTTTATGTCACTGTGAGTATTTTTCATTTTAAATCAAATTCAATTTAGATAATACCTTTTCCTTTCCTTGAATATCAGAAACCTATGCTATTTGGAGAGAAATTTGAAACAAATTCTATTTATATATTTTTATTATAGTTATATATTTCATATATCATATATTCACTTTATATATTTATATGTTTACATAGAATAAGGTGTGTTTCTCTTTTTCCTTTTTTAAAGTTTTGCTTTTATTTTTTTTCATGGTATAATTGACATATAATATTCTATTAGCTTTAGGTGTACAACATAATGATATGAAATTTGTATATACTGTGAAATGACGATTGTATTCAGTCTAGTTACCATAAATCACCACATAAAGTAACACATTTTTTTTCTTGCAATGAGAACTTTTAAGATTTACTCTCTTAACAACTTTCAAATATGCAGTATGATATTACTCACTCTACTCACTCTGCTATACATTACATCCCCATGTCTTATTTATAACTGGAAGTTTGTACTTCTTGACACCCTCCACTCATTTTACCCATTCCCCACCTCCCCACCTCTGACAATTGCCAAGATGTTCTTTGCATCTGTGAATTTTTTTGGTTTGGTTCAGTTTGCTCATTTGTTTTTTAGATTTTATGTATAAATGAAATGATACAGTATTTGTCTTTCTCTGACTTACTTGACTTAGGATATTTCTATCTAGGTTCATCCATGTTGTTGCAAATGAAAAGAGTTCATTCTTTTTTAGGGTTGAGTAGTATTCTATTGTATATATGTACCACATCTTATTTATCCATTCATCTATCAGTGGACACTTAGGCTGCTACCATATCTTGGCTATTGAAAATAATGCTGCAGTGAACATAGGGATACATATACCTTTTCAAATTACTGTTTTTGTTTCCTTCAGAAAAGTACCCAGAAGTGGAATTGATATATCATATGGTAGTTTAACTTTTAATTTTGGGGGGAACCTCCATACTGTTTTCCATAGCGGCTGCACTAATTTTCATTCCCACAACAATGCATGAGGGTTCCCTTTTATAGAATACATTCTATGTATTCTCTCTAGGGTTAACCTTAGTTATTAATTTGAGTGTTCTAATAAAGCATGTTAGTAGAATGGTTGATCAGTAAGCAGGTTTCTAGATGGAAGGTTTATGGCTGGTGAAATATTTGTTCTCAAGTTCAAGAGACCTCCACATGTCCCTGTAGCCCTTATAGTGACTTCATGCATAAATGGGATAACCTTTAGTTGATTAAAATATTTCATTAGTCCGAACCTATCTCTCTCTTGACCTTGTCAAATAATTGAGGTGTTAATTTCCTTCCTTAGGTCTTTTAATCATGGACAAAGGGATAGTCAATAAATTATGTGATTTGGAGGCATGCAGTGAAAGGAATTGTTAATGCTCTGTGGCACACAAAGCAGTGTTGTTTTTCTAAGTACTCTGGCCTTTTGTTCCTATGACATTTAGAATTAAGCTTTAGACGGTATAGAATATTAATATTTAGTGAGATATATTCCAAATGAGTGTTGTTTCTTTAGATCAGTGGGTGGCAAACTATAGCTCATGGGCCAAATACTGCCTACTTTTATATGACCTGTGAGCTAAAAATGGTTTTACATATTTTTTAATCAAAAGAAAAATAATATTTTAGTTCATTTAAAAATGATATGAAATTCAAATTTCAATGTCCATAAATAGAATTTTGTTGGAACACAATCACATTCACCCATTACATGTTCATAGCTGCTTTCATGATGCAATAGTAGAACTGAGTTGTTGAGACAGAGATCACCACAAAGCTTAAAAATCCCTGGTCATGTTCAGAAAAATTTGCTGACCTTTTGTTTAGATAACCAAATGTAGTTTTTCTTTATCTATAATAATAGCCCAGCTGAAAATCTTAACTCTCATGGTAGCTACTGAATCAATGATTTTCAAATCATTTTTTTTTTTTTTTACTACTGGTTTTATGAGGAATAAGAGACATGCCAGCTTTATTTCCACAGTGGAAGCCATAGTTGGAAAGATGATAGAATCATGTGAAATTGTTTAGAGGTCATCCTCTTTTTTTGGTTATCAATTGACATATGGCATGTACCTTATATTTTTGACAGTGCTTCTGGGTATCTTCAGAACTTTATATAGGACTGTGTACCCCCTTCCAAGTGGAGCAATAGAAAGAAAGGAGGCTAAAGCACTGTTTGCTTCAGACGGAATCAATTGCACCACATACCTCATGAAGTTCTGACTATTGTAACACCTCTACCAAAAAAGCCCACTTTGTGTATAAAAGAGAAATCTATGGATATATTTTTCTCATCTTTGTACTCAAAATGGGCTCCAGTAAGTATAAGAACAGGTGTTTCAATTACAATCTTATCCAAGACTCTTGATTCTTGATGGACAATTGCACATAATATCTGTATTTGTTTTTTTTCTCCTCTTGCAATCTAGTTCCCAGCAGGAAATTTACTGAGCTGCCAACTTAAGATCATCTAATTGACTCAGAAAGAATCTGAATGAGTTTCTAAATATCCAACTGAAATCAATTGTGACTCTCTTTATTTTAGGCCCCAGGCAGATTGAAATTGAGACAATAAATGAAAGCACCTCATTCTGAAACAATGAGACTTGGCAGCTTCACCGCAAATATATACATACGCTCATACGTGCACACGCGCACACACACAAACACTCATTTGCAAAGTTTTATATTCAGAAAGAATGCGTGCCTGGATATATGTTTGGCATCTTAAAATCCATAGCTTTCTAAGATCCATGACTTCAGCAATCTCAGAGAACATTTCATTTAGTAGAAGGAAATGTTGAGGTCTGTTGGTGGTAGTGGGAAGTGGTGGCTAAATATTCATTAATAATGTAAGGACTTTGGTGCTCTCAGTTTTGACCAAAGGTCTTAAGAGTCTAATTTTTGTACTCTATTTTCCATTTGATTCGCAGAGAAGTTTTTCTTAAGGTTCATCTATTCGTGCACATTTTATGTTGAAATGTTTTCATTAAATTCCAATTTGTGTGGAATAGAAACAGCAAGAATTTCAAACAGCATTGTTATGGGTTTAGTAGCCCATCTGCCATTCTGTTCTCTTTTCCTAACAGTTAGAGAAGGGACGACTGTGAGAATAAACAAAGTGTTTAACACCACCCCTCAACATTAGAATTCTAAATGCCAACCTTCAGGAAGGGGGGACCTGAATGTTCAGTTTCTACTGTGGTATGTAATCATGACAAACACTATTAGAAACTGTGATTAGAGGTGAAGCATTATAGCATAACTTCCAGCGAACATTCAGTGATTCAACAAACAACATGAGCTATTGTTCTCAGGAGGAAGGTTTAATGGTGGACACAGAAGTCTTTTCGTGCTGCAGGGAGAGAGACCTGTTTCATGGATGCTTACAAAGAAGAGGGGCTCTCTTTCCAGTAATGGAGCTCAACAAGCCCTACCCCATCCCTCCCAAAGGAGGAGAGGAGGCTGAGGAGCTGCAGGAACACAGACAAACCCAGCAGTTGGATTGGTTGCATACAGAGAAGAGCCATCTCTGCGGCAGTTGGGAAAGCAGGAGCCAGGTTTTGCAAACTACGTTAGGGGATTAGCATCAGAAGGGAACCATTCAAGACAAAGCTTGGAGGAGCTGTGTTCACAAGCCTCGTTTATGCCCTTAGATAAAAGCCAAATGGAGTATAGGAGCGGCTGAACAGAATTAACAGAATTTAGATAATGCATGGAGAAGGGGTTTGTTCACACACCAGAGTTGAGCATACTGCCTGAGTGTTATTTTCAGGTGCTCCTCACTGGAAGTTAATACCACACCATTGCATAATGTCCATAGCTGCCTGTGCTTGCGCTAACATAAATATATTCAGAAGTTCTTTTTAAGAATGTAGGGAGATTATTAAATATTAGTAGATATAGTCTTAATATGCCATCTCATGTGAAGAATGTGAGAATATCTTTATATTCTCTTCCATGGTCTTAAAAATAACTGGACCAAGGATCCACCCTGTCCATACTAGATATAGTAGGTGGTAAGAAAACGAAACACACATGTATTTAAAAGAGAGTCCTGGGAACCTGAACGTCTCTTGTCATGTAAGCAGCACCCCATGAAGAGGCAACATTGTGAGCCAGGAGACAGTTTGGCCCTAGAATCAAGCAGAGCTGGATTCCAAACCTGGGTCTTTCATTATCCATGACCCCAAGCAAGGTTTGGCCTCTCTAGATATCATTTCCTCCTCCCTTAAAGAAGAGGATGTATTGGTCCTCTAGGATTGCCAGTGAAGGACCATGAACTAGGTGGTTTAAAACAATAGAAATGTATTGTTTCATGGATCTGAAAACCAGAAGTCCAACATCAAGGAGTCAGCAAGGTGAATGCCTTTCGAGGGCTCTGGGAGAGAATCTGATCCATGCCCCTCTCCCAGCTTCTGGAAGGGCTGGTGATCCTTGGTATTCCTTGGCTTGTAGCTTCATCACTTCCATCTCTTTCTCTGTCTAGACCTGGCATTCTCTCTTTATATGTTTCCAGATTTTTTTCCCTTTATAAAGAGACCAGTGACATTGGATTAAAGCCCGCCCTAATGACCTCCTCTTAACTTGATTCCATTTGCAATGTGCCTATTATCAAATAAGATCACATTCACAGGTACGGGGATCAGGACTTCAGTATGTTTTGGGGGCCACAGTTCATAACTGTGGATAATAATCATATGCTTTCCTTACAGCACTAAGGAAAAGATTAAATATGTTAATAACACAAGGATGCTGAGAGCAGGTTTGTGCTCATGGAAAAAACATTTTTGGGGACTCCCCAGTATCTATCATGTATGGTGTTGTAATAGAGTCAGTCTCTGAGCCCTGTCCCCACACTGGCTCTACTACCACCAGTTCCACTTGTTACCTTGGCAAATTATTACCATCATGAATATATATATATATATATATATAATATGCCCTAATATTGTTGCTTCTGTGTAGCTGTGTACAACCCTGTGCGAGGCTTGATGGTGCCCATGAACTTTCTCACTGCTCTAACTATTCAAAGTTCTGCTTGGAAGTGGCATTGAGCTGGTATGAACTGGAAATCTGAATGGCTGTGTGAACACAAAGACAGATGGCAGGATCCCCATTGGAATGTGCGGCCAGCACATGGCTGCTATTTGTTTTCACTCTCGAGTAGTCAGCAGACACACTGTGACTGTACTGCAGCTGTGGTGAGATTTACGTCCAGAACTTTTCAGGACTACGGGGCCATGAATTGCAGGGGCTACCTGGACAGGCTAAGCCCTAAGAAAGAAGCAAGGAATCTTTTGTTTCTTGGGAACAGGATAGATGAGGCAAGGTCCCTAGTGAAATAGTATACGCATTTTAATTTTAAGGGAGACTTGGAAGCTGAACTTCTGCTTCCCATATAATTCTGACTTAACTTTTTGAGGGCTTTCCTGTCACCTTCAGGCTAATGTCCAAGTCTCTGCATCTCTTGCAAACTAGTTCACAATCTGGCCCCTGAAACATTTTCAGTCTCCTCCGGCTATTTCTTATCTCTTGAAGTACCAAGTGTCTTGCATTCCTGACGTATGTACAATTTCCCTGGAATGAAATTTCTACCGACTTCACCCGCATACTTTCTGCCTTCTTAAGACTTCAGCTCAGGCTACATCTTCCCCAGGATGTTGTCTCATACCCCATCCTCCTTCCTGCCCAACCTGGGATCATTGGCCAGCTATCTTATTTCTCAAATTATACTAAACGTTTTTCATTTTTTAATTTTTTTTGGTCTGGACAGTATCTTCTTCATTTTGAGTCCTTAGGGACTAGAAAGTATTTAGTGCTTATAACTGTTAGTTGAATTGAATTTTATAGCAGATTTTTAAATCCCATTCTCTCTATTTTTTATATCACTTGGGAGAAAATTTATCCCAAGATGTGAGATCCTGTTCTCTTTCAAAACAGTGAACTCTTTTTACTTAACTAGGGAGGATATAAAAAACTACTAGAGAACAAGACATAGACTAAACCATATGTGAAAGGCATTCATTCAACAAATATTTACTTAGTATCTTTCACATATTAGGCATTTGAGATAGATGTTGAAATAGTTCCTGTCCTGAAGCATGAGGAGTTCTTGATATAAAAGGGGTAAAACATGTAGAGATAATTTTTGTGTGGTGGATGAGAGCACCACAAAGATATTTCCGTGCTGGAACAGGATTCCAAAATTTGGGAAAGAAGTCTTGCCTTTAAATTTCAGTTTCTACTTTCTCACTCCCCATACATTCCATAAGTATCTCTAATTTTGTTTTCACACCTGTTTCACTTAAATGACTTTATCAAACTCAACAATGACCTCCATGTTGCCAAATACAGTGGTCATTTTTCTCATTTTATATTACTCAAACTGTCAGCAAATTTCGACAGTTTCTCTTTCCCTTTCAGAACAACTCTATTCTCTGAGTTTCTAAGACACCTCACTTCCTTGATTTTCTGTCACACACCTCTGGTGACTCTTCTTCAGTCTGCTTTGCAGATTCCCGTGACTGATTGAGCGGCAGATTTGCTGTGATGCTGCTGAAACTTAAGCTTCAGGACCCCTCCATCCATGGTTAACTTCCAAAACCCTGGCCAAAGTGTTCACATGGTGATACGGTTTTGCAAAATCTGCTAAAGTAAAATATTTTAACCACAAGCGTTGAGGCAACAGATCTTTTTCCATTCCAGCTCCCCCATCTCACTTGCCATCAGTGGTGTTGGATTATTCAGGAGCAGTTTTGAAATCTGGTTATGAGCAATTTGGGTTGAAGATATATTGCCTTTGAATTTAGTAGGTTACGTTGATATGGTTCCTGGTCATATTAGGTTAATGAATTCTTTGCCAGTTATCCCACTGGCCAGCTAACCTGCTGTTGTGACAGGGGGGTCCAGGGCAGAGGTAGTGCCATGACATGAAAGTGGCTCCATTCATGTGGGTAGTGAAGGAATAAAAATGACAGAGAAAACGCCAGATTTCTATTTTCCCGGTGGAAAACAGTATCACAAAATCTTTGTAATAGGAAAAGGCAATCAAAATATGCTGCCAAAAAAATTGGAAAAATGAGTATTTAATAGATCAGGTAGTTAATACTTGTAAATATTATACAATTTTCCTGGATTTTGTGATGTTGATGGTATTTATGATCGGTTTTACATCTTTAACTTACTGCAATTATTTTATCTTTCTAATGTGTCTGATTTTGTATTCATAAAGCTTCATGATTTTTCTTGAAAAGGGTGTCCCAAATGATATAAGCCCCATAAAACCTGCAGTTCACTCCTGCCTTCCTAGCCCACACACTGGTACTTCCTTTCAGAGGTGCTATTGTCCATGCCCATGGGTTTAAAACCATTTATATGCGTATTTGTTGGCTGACTTGGATCTGATTTTTGATCACAAAAGAACTGGCGCCTAAATATTTTTATATTACCATTGTAATTTTTATTAGCTTTTCTTTAAACTATGAAAATAGTCCATTATTTTAACAAATGTTTCCCCAGAAGAAAGACAAAACCATTATTTTTAGTTGGCTTAAATATTTACAAACATTGTTTGTGTTTAAATGTCTGGATATACCTATATCTATATTACCATATATCTGTATTCACACTCAGCTATACATACATATGTTATATATATACATACACACACATATATGCACATACTATATACACATGAATATTTGGGTATACATATATACAAACATACAAAACAAATGGATCATCTATGTCATATAAGCCCTTTTTAGAAATATATGTAACATCATATCATAGATTTCTTTCCATGTCAGGCCATGTAGAGCTAATTCATTCTTTCCTTCTTTTTAATGGCTGTGATTTTTAACTGATGGAACAATTTTATATTATTAGAAAGGACAATGGAGATCTCCGCCTCAGAGCCCTACCCAGTGAGATGATTACCAGGGACCTCCTCTTTATGCCACTGCAGGCATATACTTGAATGTAGAAGTTAATATATGTCAAGGGAACAAAAACAGGAAGCTGAGGGTTGATTTGTTAACTAAAGAGTCATAAAAGACAAAAGACAATGGAATGAATGTTTTCCTTTCTGATTTCTGATTCATTTAGCATTTGACTTTTACTAAAGGATGACATTGAAGTAGCCCTTAGGACAGTGTTGGTCATGTTCTTATGGCCAGCAGAATAGGCTATGAACTCTGGTTCCAAATCAAAGTAAAACCCTTGGAAAATATCCAACCCCTTTATTACCCCACATCTCTTCTTTATTTTTTTTAATTACACAGTTAGGTCCTGAAGAATACAATTAAATAGTTTATTTCAGGGCTTATGATGATTTGAGAAATAAACAGTTCTTTGTTTTTATATGTTTAACTAAATTAGACTAGTGCAACCTGCCAACCCCTTTAGCATTTGAATTTTAAGATAAGAAAGCAATTCTGAGGGAAAGGAAGTTTTCAGAAGCAGCTGTAGAGCCATGGAAGTGGGCTGGGGCTGACTGAAAGAAGACAGATTTATTGGCAGGTTTGTAAGAGTCTGGGAACACTTGGAAGAGGTTACTGATATTCTTGAGATAGAAGAGGGACTCCAATTAGTAGCATGGTTACACTTTGAATTCATTCTGAAGGGTTGCCGTACGGGTTGAGAATCACCAATGGCTTTATTTTGTATGTATGTATGCATTATTTATTTCAGTTAATTATCAATTCCTTTAGGACTTTGGTCCTTGTATACACCCTATCTTTGTAGCATTTTCTCTCTTATCTGTTATACCCCAGAGAAAGGCACAATTTTAGGTCATACACAGACTTTCCTAGCCATTGGAGCTGTCCAGTAGTGCACTGGGATCCTCCATAGGTCCTAAGCTTATGTTCAAGTGGTTCTTTGAAGCACATTTGCATATGGGTAAGAGGGATGCATATATGAGAGGTTTAGGGGAAACTATTTACTATGAATGGGATATGGATCTATCACAGGATACAATCCCACCCTAATAAATAAGAAGCAAAAATGAAGGGAAACCAGAGGGTACAACCAGATGATATTTGATACTTGGAGGATAAACAGAGGGCTGCTACAGAAGTGTGCGCATCACCACACACCTATATGTACTGTATCTCTTGTGCGTGCCTGTGCGTATGCATGTCTGTGTATCATTTTAGATCTCTGGTGTTTTAGATATTTATATGGAGAACGAGTGGGTTCATCTAAGTGGATTCTAAGGCCTCTTCTAGGTTCTGGTTCTGAGTCTTTATCAGTGTTTATGTGTATGTCAATGTCTATCTGATATAAATATGTTGGGTGTGTTTATGTGCTGCAGTGTATGCGATGGTTGTAACGCAAGTTAGTTGGAGGAAGTCTCTGCCTTACCCCACGATCTAACTGGAGTCAGACAGATGATTCTGACTTGCTTTCTTGCTTTCTGATCAGGCTTGGCACCCGTGATGATTAATTTTATATGTCAACTATGTATTTAAGCATCTTATAGTTTTGACATTCCTAAATAATTTAAATGTAAAATATTTAGAAATGGCAATAAAGTAAGATTTTTTTTAATGTGTCATTTAAAATTTCTAATCTGTCCATTTCTAATTTGCTTTGACTCAGATAACACGTCCCAAGGTTGACTTTTCAATCCTATGAAATAATTGTGGAAAAAAATGGAAGAGGTTCCAGTGCTTCTACCTCCTCTCCTAACACATATTTTCCTAGGACCCCATTGCACAGAGGAATTTCATACTAAAAGCTACAACCCACTCTTCAAGGGAGATCGAGACAACCTCTTCCAATGCCCTGAATATTTTCTATGTTTTGTGTCTCGGTTTTAGTTTTTCATGCCCTGTTTTAGAAGGGCGATGGCAAGCCTTCACTGGCCCCTCAGTTCCTTGGGGACCCAGCTCCAGGGTTCTAGGCTTCTCCACCCCTGCACCGCTCTCTGGCCTTCATTCACCAGATGTGTGTCTTAGAAAACCTGTTAGATCCTGAGTACGAAACTGGGTGTAAAGAGAAAGTTTGTGAACTCATATGCCAAACACGACCACTTAGATGATGTCAGTGGGTGGGGCTGTCCTGATGGTGACTGAGGTGAGCTGGAGAACTTGTGTCCTGTCAGAAGAGAGCAGGAAAACATGTGAAATGTTTATGTGAAATGTCCCAATTTAAAAATAGTTTACTACACCAAACATCTTAAAAAAAAAAAAAAGGGACAAATCTTGCAAATTGTATCAGGCTCATACCCCTCTAGTTTGTGACTTATCTATACAGATGATCTTTTCCTTCACATGCTCTAGAAAGTAGGGTGAAATGTGATTACAATTATGTGAATGTACTAGAAATTTTAATTGAAGGGATGTTCTCATTTCAAGGAATCACCCTCAAAACAACTTTTCCTTAATTTCCATTGCCTTATTTTCTTCTATCTTCTTTCTTGTTTTCCTAAAGCAACAACATAAAGGATTTTCTTTAATGCTGGTTAACCATATATCTGGTCATGTATTCTCTTGTGTATGTGTGTTTCATGAATATATACATAGGTGAATATAATGTCATATTTGCAGATGTTGTATAAGAACTACCATATATAATAGCTTATCATATATTAACAGATGTTTGAAATATACAATTACCAGCCCCCTTCATTTATTAGGAAATCAGGTATTTGACAATACAGCATTTAGAATATAATTGAACTAGGTACTAAGTGTTCAAAAGCTGTCATAAAACCTCTGCATTTTCTGTGGAAAGAAAGCAAATTGTCTTCGTGGGATAATTATATATGAGGTGAGGTGCACATTGGAGGCAGCACAGGGCAGAGGGGACCGCTCAGGGTGACGCTTTAGGAGGCTGCACATCCAACTTTTCCAAAGAAGGTGGGCTGCGTTACAGCAGAGGTCTTCAGTCGTCAGGCTCAATTCCAAAGCTCATGAATGATTTGAATTTGATGTCTTCCCAGCTTCATTGTCCTCACTGCTCTAATACCAGGCCAAGTTTTCCTTATTTAAATTATTGGGACTTTGAAGGCATTTGAATTTGCACCCCTGGTGTTAAAAGAGCATTATGGAGTCAGAAGAAAAAAGGGGCTTCGGAAGAGGGAGACCTCTGCAGTACTGAGTCTAAGAAGTATTTTGTAGATGGAATAAATGCCACTTCCTTCTTTCACACACAGAGAACTTTGGGAACTCTTGTTGAGCACCCACCTTTCAGGGTTGGACAAGATCATGTCTCTCCATACTTAGTTTCTTTGCTCCCAAAGACATCTTTCCTCTCTTTTCTAAATCAGTGGTCACTAGTTGCTTCTCGGGATTACTTTCATCCACTCCAGGTTTGTGTGAGGAAAGAGAGGCTTCCCAATTGGCCTTGCTGTCTCTCAGAATGTAAGACACACTCAATTTTTAGACACGTGTGTTTGTGTGTGTGTGTGTGTGTGTTCATTTCTAATCCCTAATACAGGGGATAGGTAAGGACAAAATTAGCCAAGATAAAGTCACAATAATTAAAGAAATTTATATTTTAATTGTAGCTGGCTTTTTCAGAATCCCATTCCTACATAGTACTGAAAACTTTTAATGATGTAGCTGAAATTTTATTTTAGATGTGGATAGCCCAAGCTATGTAGACATCAGCTCAAAAAAAAACCAAAACAGATTAGAATTGCTGAAAGTCTTTACCCCCGTTAGACCCTGCTTACTAATTGTGCTCCTATGCTTGAACCCCTTTAGTTGCCCCTTCAAGGTTTCCAAAGTGAGGCAGTCACTTGCCGTGCTTGTGCTGACCGCTGTCCTCCTGGGGGTGCTAGGTATTCCATAATGATTTTTTGTTTTATTTTGGTATCATTAATATACAATCACATGAGCAACATTGTGGTTAGTAGACTCCCCCCATTATCAAGTCCCCACCACATACCCCATTACAGTCACTGTCCATCAGCACAGTAAGATGTGATAGAGTCACTACTTGTCTTCTCTGTGCTGCAGTGCCTTCTCCATAATGATTTTTGTAGACACCTCTTTCAACCCTTGTCCCTTTCCTAGCTGGTCTAAAGTTTCCTCCTCTGGGCCTCAGACTGTCCTGCAGTCACCTTTTTGGAAACCCAGCAGGGGCTGCCTTGGCCCCACAGGTATTCTGTGGGGGGTGTAATTTCATTAGTGGGTTGTTGACACAGCTTTTGTCTTTCAGTTGCTCAGGTTTTTTCACTTATTTTAAATTCACATCTAGTCTTGGCTTCCTCAGAAGTCACGCGGTCCCCCAGGGACTGGCTGTGACACTCCTCACAATGACTAGAATGTTGAATTGAATGCATCAATTACTCCTTAGAGCCCTGCTCCTGATGGATGTGCCTGAGGCTATTTCTAATTCAGAGGGCAGCTTTACAAGGTCATGCTAACAACATAGCTGGACATCAGTGAGTGATTTAACCCAGCATTTTCCAAGTTATGTTTCATAAAGCCTTATTTATATCCCACAATCAAAAAATTAAGGAAACATTGCACACTGTAGCCCTTTTGGAAAAGTCACTATTTGCATAACACATTTAGGGGCCCTGAGAAGTCTTTCAGTAAAGATACTTGATTTGTTTTTTTTATACCAAGCATATCACAACATAATTGATGATGGAATAATCTTTTTTTCCCAATAGAATTACCTTTCAACATCTTTTAATATCCTGTAGACCACTAATGAGGAAACATGGATTTAATGTTTCCTAGTGTCTTCTTGCAATACCAGTACTTTTCCCAATCAGTGTCTCCTTCTAACTTCCTAAGTGATTCTTTCCCTCCATCACCTCTCCACAAACCTCCAATAGCCATTCCACTCTCCTTGCTTCATACTGAACTTGATTCTCACCTCACTCATTGAGGAAACAGAAGCAATCTGAAGAAAACTCCCATATCTTCTCTACCAGATTCAGCATGTTCCTTGCACCTGTGCCATACATGCCGCTCCTCTCCTGTTACAGCAAATCTATTGCCCACAGTCTGATGTGAGGCCAACACTGCAGCTGGCATGGTGAAGAAGCCCTGCCCTTTTTAGCTCCTTGAGAACTTTGCTCCTGCAATTTCTCTTCTGTGTCATTCATTTTTCACCATCTACTAGGTTATTTCCCAATATGCAAACATATAATACTATCTCTTGAATTAAAAAACAAAGCAAAAAACAAAATCCCTTTCTTGATTCCCATATTGCCTTCCGTCTAGCACCCATTTCCTGTACTCTGGTTTACAGAAAAATTTTTCTTGAAGTTTTCTGAGTTAACTAACTTCCCTTTATTTCCTTTCACTCTCTAACTCACTCCCGTCAGGATTTTGCCCTCAGAAACTGTTCTTATTTGACAGCGTGATCACCACATTGCTGAATCAAATCATCAGTGCCCAGTCTTCATTTACTCGTGCTCAGCATTTGACGCAGTTGATCATCTCCTCCTTCTTAAAATACTCTTTTTTTTCTTTCTCACAGTGGAGCCCAAAAGGATCTAAACATTTGATCATTCCTGGTGCAGCTGGTAGCAAAAGCTCCTCCCATGTCCTGTGCTGGTGTCGCAAAGGTGAGCCTGAGTGGATGGTGTACACGTGATGATCTGTGTCCCAGCTTTGCAACTCTGAGCTTAGAAAACCCCTCTCTCTGAAAAGTGGCTACCTGCAAACCTTCCCAACCTTTGTCTTGCTAGGAGACAAATTTGCACTTTGTCCCAGAGGGAAACATTATCTCTATCTTCTAAGGCTATTTGCTTTGCAAATAACTTTGAAAGTAGTTTCAAAGAAAGTTGTCCCAAGACATACAGGAAAACCATAGAGAATTGTTTCCCAATCAATACTCCTTCTGTTGGAGTTTTTGCATGGCTTTCTCCCTTATTTCACTGAGATCACTGCTCAAACATCACCTAATTAGAGATGCCTTCTCTGACCACCCTATCTTTTCCCTTATCTTTACATTTCTTTGAAGCACTTAGCACTGATGTTGTATTGGATAAGAGATGAACGTTGTATTAGCTGTCTGCTCTATCAAAATGTAGCTATTTGGTGTCCAGAACTTTGTTTTGTTCACTGTTGAAACCCCAACCCCTGGATTAGTAGCTGACAGAGTAGGTGATCATTAACTAGCTGTTGAATGAATATATAAATAATTCGGTTCAGTAACCCTGTCCACCTCCTCAGTTTTTAAGAATGAATCACTCTGGTGCTTATCCCCATGCAAGGAAGTACGATTTTAAAAATTGTATTCTTTCGAAAAAAATAATCTTAGCCTAAAGAGAGCATTAATGCACACAATTTGCACAAAAAGGCAGAAGGCAATACTTTGTTAATCTATCCCTCTGTGAATGACAAGTGTTCTCAGGAACTGGGGTGACAATAAAGAGAAGTGTTTAATACATTTCAGTTTGGTTTCCAGCAAAAGTGGTTAAATAGTTTAAAGGCTTTAAATCTCTAAGAAAAGCTTCAGTTATCAGGAAAATGTAATAACATGAAATATGACTTTATGTGATTAGCTTGGTTAATTAATGAGCTATTCTCTATTGAATTACCTAGTTCAGTCCTTGACAGAACACACCAAAAATGAACAGAATGTCTTTGCTCCAATCTAACCTTGCAGCTAGGTTAAAAATGGATTCACATAATTTCCACTGAATGTTGTTATGCACAGCAGCTGTGTGTTCTACCCGTAGGGTCCTTAGCAAGCATCGTTTTTTCTTCTTAAAAGTCTGTGCCCTTCTGCCTGATTTATATTAAGACCCAGGTTCTGATCCCATTCAGATGTTTGGCCAGTTGACCTCTGTTGATTTATCTGATTTCTCACCGGCTATTCAGCAGTCATTTACTGAGCACAGATGAAGGCTGTGTTCTTTCAGTTCTCAAATTTAAGATCTTTTTTCTTGTTTTGAGTAGAGTTAGCTAGGTGCAAAGCTGATGAGATACCACCCACTGGACACTAGTTCTTCAGAGGCTTGGAGCTCAGGAATAGGAAGAAAGCATTTCACCAGCAGCAAGCCACAAGGCACAGGGGCCTATGACTGCATCACTGATTGAATCGTCTGTGTGCCTGGACAGCAGGCAGGCCGATTTCAGGCCACCATATGGGTGTGAGGCTTGGCTGTGTTCTTCTTCTGGACTTTCCTCTGGGTGCTAATTGCTTTGGTGAGAGAGACTGTGCAAAGCAATTAAACAGCCCCTTTCTCCCACAGTCCTAGTTCTCAGAAGCTAGGGGCTGGGAGAGGGCTCCTGCTCTCCCAGTGGGTTGCAAATTGCTCAGAGTGAATAAATACATTTGTTCACTTTTCAAACTGTGACCAGCCACCTGGTCTCTTGTGTTGCTCTGAGAGCAGAGAAGGCAGATGACGGGCTCTCAATCGCTGAACTCCAGCCTATAAAAATGCTTCACCGAGCTCTGAGCTATTTTTGCAAGGACATCTGTTGCCAAAAAAGAATTTTAATTAAGCAAAAACACATCTCTGTTTTGTCCATGGCAAGGAGGCTTGTGAAAGCTTTCTTGTTTCAGACGCATGCTAAATCTGGAGAAATGGAAGCCTTAAGGTATTTTGCAAGGAATATTTTGTTGCTCAATTTGAGGGACACAACAGATTTTCTATGGAAAGGAAATCATTGAAAATGCATGTTTGTGCTTTTCAAAATAAGGCCTAGCCTGTATTAATAATTAATTGTACATAATATAATCTGACATGTTACCCCATGGTTTGATAAAGTTGAAAGCTCTTTCCACAAGGCAACTTGCCAGTTCTTTTACTCGCTTCCAATCTTCTTCCCAGGTGATACTCATTATTTTAACATCAAGCTTCCAGAACACCACATTAACACATAAAGTAGAGGACCTGATGCTCTGCTGGCGGTTATAACTAGTCTAGATAAAATTGTCCAAACAGAAAGGGAAAAAAAAGTGTGATGATAAATGAAATCAGAAAGCAGGTTGTAGACATTAATACTACATAAACTGCCTATGACCAGTTCAGAGAAGAGAGGAGCCAGCCTTTCTCTAGTTTTCATAAATGCAATTATATTGGGTATTTCCCCCCCCCAACACAGGTGTAATGGCAAATACAATTCCTTCAAACAGGAAACTGATATTCTAACCACATACCCTTCAAGTCCCTTACATGCCTTTAGGGGTGCCCTCATTGGCAGTACAAGCATATTAGACATGGTGTGAAAAAGGGGCACTTTCAAGTAGCAGGTACCAAGGGGGGTTGCTTGGCTGTGCAGGGTGATGAATTCCCTGATAATATTAGAATCGTTTCTGGCCACTTCTGTTACTTGTTCAGGTCACTCATTTGCCTTCCTGGAGGTTGACAGAAAAGGTTGAGGCAGCAAGGAGTTCAGATTTCTGTACAATAGGATCTTTATAGACAAGAATCCAGTCTTTACATTAAGGACTACAATACAGAATCCCACGTTGTACATCAAACTTGGAATGTTTTTCTCTACTCTGGAAACTCTCTGACAATGTGATACTCACTTTTAGAGATTAACCGAACATGGAGGGGAAAAAAGAATCTCCTCCTATTCCTCTGCGGTCAGCACACAACGATTTTACACAAATCTTTCATACTGGATTGCAGTGTTCATATGCTCTACTACAGCATAGTATTTCAAACTGTTCCACTATTGTGTTTCTTAAGTTTTCCAAGAATGCTGGTAATTTTGTTTGTGATTGCTAGTACCCCCTCCCCCAGCTCTTAACCAGATTAGCTTTGTTCTATCTATTATAACTTTATTAACTTTGCTCTACCTAACAAAACTTTATTAACTTGGTTCTACCTACCATAATGTGAATAAACAGAGCATGAATCCCAAGGTCCCAGAACCCTCACCTAAAGAAATATTTATAGAATTTAGAAATACATATTTTATGCATTCTTTCAACACCAGTTTTGTGATGATTCTTCTGAGGACAGTGAGTGGTAGTTGCTAGTGCAAATTTAATTTAAAATTTGGCTTTAGACCTAGTTTTCTTTAGGCTTTTGGCTTTCCATTTCCTGGTTTTATTAGGATGTGTTGGTTGAGACGAAAAGTAGGTTAAGAAGTAAAGGGAAATTTATTAGCTAGCAAAACTGCCAAATTCCAAGTTAAAGGCTTCAGAAACTGCTAGAGCCAGCTCCTCCATCAATCATCACCAGTCTGGTCTTTCATATTCTTCCCTCTACTATGACACTTCCTCAGACAGATCTTTCTACGTAATAGCGTAGAGCAGCTCTTTACCCTTACCTTTGCAGTACTTCCTTTCCTGTGATTCTAGCGAATGGCTAGGCTCTCAGTACCATGTTCAGAGTGCAGACTGAGGTGGATTACCTAGGTTTGTATTCTGATTCTACTACCTACAAACTATTTGACATCTGGAAGGAAACTGGCTCTCTGTGCTTCAGTTTCCTCATCTGTAAATTGAAGATAATAACAGTTCCTAGTTTGTAAGCTTATTGGGAGTATTAAATAAGTTTAGTATATGTGACAAGCTTCTAATGCTTTTTAATGATTATTGTCATGTGCCATTCATGAAATATATTGCTGTGGCCAGGGGATAAAATACACTGATTGGACAGATCTTGGTCATGTAGCTTCTCTAGAGACTGGAATGAGATCTTCAATTTAAACCACTAGGATCAGTCATCAAAAGGGGATAATGTGGGTGTCTTTTACAAGGCAAAGGATGCCAAGAACCTTGGAAATTTATACAACTAGCTAAGACAGTCTTGGAATCTAATCAAGCAAAATTATGGAGGTGAAAATGTTTTTTCAAAATAATAAAGTGCAATGAAATTTCAATGTGATTGGCTCAATGACTTGTTTTAGGGACTCAGTAAAAAGACAACACCGTCCTGAATCTTAAAGTGGATACACAACAAATCTGGCTCTTATCATCATACATATCATCCCATTATTACAAACACAGAGATATATGAAGAACTGACATGGGTTCAACAAGAAATAGGGGGAAAATGGTCTTATGTAAGTTAACAATGTTGAGGATGACAAGAAATTAGAATAGCTAGTTATAATCAGAAAAGATTTATTAAAGGAAATAATTTTCTAATGGAAATTTAAAACTTCAGAATAGAGCAATACTGAATTATTAATCCCCCAGATAATTTTTTATTCCTCTATAACATTCAAATCAAGAGATCTATTATTGTATTGAATCCAAATTAAAGAAACAACTCAACCAGTTACCCAGCTGTCAAAACACTGTACATGGCTTTCCTCAACTTAGTCATGCCATTCTCTTATGAGTGATCACAGGACATACCAATTCATTGAAGAACTTCAGAATCTTTGGGAATGGTAGAATGAAAGATGATATGCCTTTGTATCTGTCTTCAGCATTAGCTATTATGTCATGTAGCTTAATGTATTTTTGTGTAGTACAAGTTATTTCATTATCTGAATACATAATACTTGAAAGATAAAGTTAATGTTTCACTGATTCACCATATTTATGTGCTTTTGAAGGCAGACTGTTCAGTTGTTGAAATAGTAATGTCAGTTGAGATAATCTTTTGGAAATCTTATGCTAGCAGCAAATACCCACTTGTAAAGATAACTCAGCACAAAAGTGATCTGTCTCAGAATGGATGGCTGATCGATCTCAGTAGCAATGTATGTAAAGAACACAATGTAGTCTTTAGTCAGGCCTTGCCCTTTGCAACAGTGAATGTTCAGTCTCATTTATGGGAACTGCAGCCATTATATAATTACAGAGTCTTTATTTCAGGTAGCTTTTATTATTATGAAACAGTCTTTGCTCTCCTTTTCATTGTTATAGTAAAAATGTAAGGTAAATAGAGGCAGCAGCTATGCCACAGAGAGGTTTCTGGGAGATCACCAACTTCATCCACATAAAGGCCCTCAATAAACAGGCATGCTCAGCAAAAAAGTGTATTGTCAATATAAATACAGCTTCTAGTCAGAGCCCCTCCCACAGTCACCCCAAATAAATTTTCAATACAAATAAAAGACTGTGTCTTAGCTATGTGGGCTTAGTTTTGAGACAGATTCCCTAGTCCTCCAGTTCCAGTTTGACAGCTGCTCACTGCCCCTCAAAGTAGAAATTGTGGAGATACTGTTGGATAGAAATAAATAGTATATGAATTACTTTATATTGGAGATTCCGGGCCTTGTGTAAACCTAAATGGGGATTTGTCTATTCTATCAATTGACTGCTAAATGTGTTGGTGCTTAAAAGGATGTTGTAGTTTTAATTTAGAAAATGATAGTGCGAAAAATGGAATATTCAAGGCATGACCTAGTCACATGTGGAATTAAGCTGTGAGTGGGATTTTTTGAGCCAAGTTACTGAAGGCTGTGATCTTATCAAAATTCAAGTGAGGGTTATCATGCTTCCAGAATTGCAGAGTACAGACCTATAAAAAATCACTGCTCCAGAAAAACAACAAGAACATTGCAAAAATTGTTAAAATCAGATTTTTAGAACAAGAAACCCAGTGAATCTTGGTAAAACATTGTGCTTTCTAGAAGTTTAACATGCCCTAGTATAATCTCTCTCTCCCTGGTTCGACAGAAGTCTTGAAAGGCAACAAACTGACATCACTATAGCTATAAAAATAGCAGCTTAACAGTCATGGGAGAATGCAGAATGAGTTTGAAGCTCCCAAAAAGCCTCATTCCCAAGGAACTTTCATTTGATATTTACATTTAATTCCTTATAAATTACTACTTGGGGGACTTACCTTTATTTGAACTGCTTCAAGGCTTACTCAGTGAAAATAGCCTTTTTCTCTGGACCATTTGACAAAAACAGTCACTGGCAACTGTTTAATGTTGCAGCTGCCTGAAGTGGCCATAACAGTTGGGGAAAGCAAGAATTGGCCAAAAGACTTAAAAGAGAAAACTGGGGGGAGATGGCCATAGATAGGGGGCTTGGAAAAATACAAATACTCTTGAAAACCTAGAAGGATACATGCATATTCAGGGCTATGTGCATGTTCAGAAAAGACATGAGAAATCCTTAATTTCTCACTGATAGCTGACCTTGAGGTTCTATACAATCAGGAAGTGAAGGCTAAGGCAGAGCTAGACATTGCCTGCTAGACTACTGCAAGCATGCATCAACACACCCAGCAAAGGCTGGGAGTCTAATTGGTTCAAAGCATTTAAGAACATCTCAGTCAAATTATTGGATGACCATTACATTGACCACAGAGATGTCAATGGCCACAGATGATAAAGATTATAGACTTTAAAGGAATAGTTGAGAAGTTACTTAGCAAAAATGGTAACACAATAAATAGTAACAGGAAAAATCTCTGGGACAATTTATCTGATATGCAAAGTTGCCACATTATATTATTTACAATGTTCAGGTTTCAACCAAAAAGTATACATGGAAAGAAATAGGAAAGTTTGGCTCACACATGAGTAAAAAAAAAAGCAGTCAGTAGAAAAAAAAAAAAACCCTAGACAACAGACTTACCAGAAAAGTTTAAATCAAGTATTATAAATATGTACAAAGAACTAAAAAAAAAGTGAACAACTAAAGGAAAGTTGGAAGATTTGAGAAAAAAATCTCATCAATAGAGAATATCAATAGAAAGATAGAAATTATATTTTAAGAATTCTGCATTTGAATGGTAGTACAATAACTGAAAGCAAAAAATTTACTGGATGGGCTCATTAATGATTTAAACTGGAAAAGTTCTGAAATTGGGTGAAAATGTTAGTTTGCATATTCAACAAGGTCAGTGAACTTCAAGTTGAGATTTATACTAACACATATTATAATCAAACTATCAAAAGAAAGAAAATATTAAAAGCAGCAACAGAGAAGGGACTTATGTATACAAGGCATCCTCAGTAAGTCTAGCAGCCAATTTATGAGATGTGTTGGAGGACAGATGGCAGTGAAATTATATGTTCAAATGCTAAAAGAAAAGACTATCAGCCAAGAAGTCTATATCCAGCAAAACTACCCTTCAAAAGACTGGACAGAGATGAAGACATCCCCAGCTAAGCAAAAACTGAGGGAATTGCTCTTAAGCAGATTTGACCTAAAATAAATACTAAGGAGATTCCTTCAGACTGAAATGAAAAGAATACGCCACAGTAGCTCAGCTCCACATGAAGAAATAAAGAGCACCATTAAAGGTAACTATAATAAATATAAAAGACAGTATGAACTTTTGTTTGTAACTCTCCTCTTCTCCAATCTTATTTAAAAGACATTTATTTAAAGCAATGATTACAAAGTTCTGTTGATGAGCTTACATTGAATAAAGATCTCATTTGTTTGATAACACTAGTATACAGAAGGAGGGATGGATCTATGAAGGAGCAATATAAAGATTTATATTGGTACTAATCAAAACTGTTCTAAATTAAGATGCTAATGGAATCACCATGGCAGCTGTCAACAAATTAACTCAAAAATATAGTAAAAGAAATTATGTGGGACTTAAAAAAGTGTACAGTTTAATATAAAGGAAGGCAGTAGTGAAGAAAAAATGAGTAAAAAGACAAAAGACATAGAAAACAAAAAACTTATCTGTAAAACTCTCATCAGCAATTATATTAAATGTAAGGGAATTAAACCTTGCAAGGCAGAGATTGGGAAAATGAATAAAAACACATTATTTAATTACAAGCTGTCTGTGGAGGCACACTTGAGATTTAAAGATACAAATAAGTTGAAAGTAAAAGTAGGAAAAAGATACACCATGCAAAAATAGCTGAAGTGGCTATACTAAAATAAGACAAAATAGAATTTAAGATAAAAAATTACTTAAGACAACAAAAGACATTTTATAATGAAAAAAGTGTCAATCCATTGGGGGAAAAAAATTCACAGTTATAAATACATATGTATCCACCACCAGAGCCTCAAAGTATATGAAGCAAAAAACTGATAGAACTTAAGGGAGAAATAGATCATTCAACAATAATTTCTGAAAACATCAGTACTCACTCTCAGTAGTGAAAAGACCAACTAAATTGAAGATCAAATGAAATGATGCCAAATATCATTATTATTAGGCAAATATAAGTCAAAACCATATCAAGGGGGAATTTTGGTAGGATTGCTATGTAGGAAGCAACAGGAATCTGTTTTCCCACCTAGACAATAATTGCAGTGACAGAATCTCACTTATTTAACTGTTTTGGAACTCTGGAGTCTATTGAAGTTTCTAATTTCTAGAGGAAGCCTTGGACAGTATGTCATTGTTCTTGTTCATTCTTAGCTCTTAGAATGGTAACAACCACCTGTCTCCATCCCTATACCTATGGTAGACAGCTGTGCATGCGTGCCTGGATTAATTTATGCATAGCTTGTGGGAGACAGGGTCGGCAAAAAGGACTCTGTCCTCCAAATATTGAGGATCTGTGCTCTGATTCTTGTTTGTTGCTTCTGATTGTGGAGGTGCAGATACAGTGTTCGGCAGCAATTGTTGCAAACCTCTCCCTGAGCAGCTGCAGTGAATCTAAGGTATTTAAAGGGCTAGAATGTTTTTTCTCTCCCATCATTTTTCTCTTTTGATCCTTTTGTATGCCATATATTTAAGGACTAATGCACTCAAATGTAACCACAGATATGGGGGAATTTTAAAGTTTATCATGCTTGCCTAGGGAAAGATATAGTCTCAGGTAAGACCTGAGATGACCGTAAGTTTATACCTCAGTCTGGTACTCAGCACAGAGCCACCCTACAATAAATACGGAAACAATAACAAAATGGCAAATCTTGGGGAAAGGGAAGAATTGGATATCCTTTACCACATTATAAGGTCCAAATGTCCAGTTTTCAACAACAAAAAAATCACAAGCCCTGCAAAGAAATAAGAAAGGATAGCCCATTCAAAGGAAAAAAAAAATCAACAAAACCTTTTCCTGAGAAAGACCGGATAGTGGATTTAGTGCACAAATAGTTTAAAACAACTATATCAAAGATGTTTAAAGAGCTAAAAGAACACATGGAAAAAGTTAACAAATGATTACATTTCTTGTGAAGAAAATTTACAAAATATAAATATCAATAAAAAGATAGAAAACATAAAGAGGAAACCAAAAAATAATTATGGAGCAAAAAAGTACAATAAATGAAAAATCACTAGAGGGATTCAAAAACATATTCAAGTATGCAGAAGAAGAAAAAAGAGAACTTAAAGATAGGACCATTAAAATTACTGAGTCTGAGGAATATAAAGACCAGGGCCTAAAGGATTTGTGGGATACCATCAAGTAAACCAACATACATATTATGGAAGTCCCAGAAGGAGAGGACAGGAGCAGAGAAATTATTTGAAGAAATAATGGCTGAATGCTCCCCAAATTTGATGAAATACATGGATACAGACTTCCAAGAATTTCGACAAATCTCAAGTATGATAAAATCAGAGACCTATACTGAGGCACATTACAATCAAACTGACAAAAGCCAAAAGCACAGAGGATTTTGAAAGCAACAAGAGAGAAGTAAATTGTCATATACAAGCAGTTCTCAGTAAGATTACTCACATATTTCTCGTCAGAAGCATTGGAAGGCAGGAGGAATTGGGTTGATATATTCACTGTGCTGAAGGAAAAACATTATCAATGAAGAATCTTATATCTGGAAAAACTGTCCTTCAAATATAAGGGAGAAATTAAGACTTCCAAGGTAAAAAGAAGTTGAGGCACTTTACCACTAGAGTTGCCCTACAAGAAATGCTAAAGGAAGTCCTTCAGGTTGAAATGAAAGGACATTAGACAATAACTTGAAGCAGTAGGAAGAAATAAAGATATCTCATAAAGATAAATACACAAACAATTAAATTATGGTTTGAATGACTGTGCCCCCCTACAGTTCATATGTGGAGATCAACTGTAGACGTCAAATTTATAAAGACAGACAGTACAATGGAGTTGCCAGAGAATGAGGGGAATGGGGATTTATTATTTAATGGATACAGAGTTTTAGTTTTGTAAGATGAAAAGTTTTCTGGAGGTGAGTGTTGGTGATGTATGCAAAACAATGTGAATGTATTTAATGCCACTGAACTACACACTTAAAGGTAGTTCAAATGATAAACTTTATGTACATTTTAACAATTTTTAAAACTAACTTTTAAAATGCATTGAGATACTACTTCATACCTACAAGGATACCTAAAATAAAAAAGATAGACAATAACATGTATTGAAGATGCAGAGAAATTGAACCCATCATACATTCTTTATGAGATTATAAAATGCATCAGCCACTTTGGAAAACAGTTTGAAGTTCCTCAAAATTAAACATAGTTACCATATGATGCAGAAATCCCACAATTTTGTCATGTAATCAAGAGAATTGAAAACATATGTCTACACAAAAACCTGTACATGATTGTTCATAGCAGCATTATTCATAACTGTCAAATAAAGGAAACAACCCAAATGTAAATCAACTGACAAAATGAATAAACCTTTATAGTATATCCATAAAAATGGAATATTACTCAGCAATAAAAAATGAATTAAATACTGATACAAGCTACAGTAAGTATGAACCTTGAAAGCATTATGCTAAGTGAAATAATCCAGGCATAAAAGACAGTATATTATATGATTCTGTTTATATGAAATATCTAGAATAATAAAATCTATATAAATAGGAAGTAGATTATTGAATGTGAAGGACTTCGGGGGAGAAGAAATGGGGAGTGATTCTAATAGGTATCGGGTTTCTTTTTGCATTGATGAAAATATTCTCAAGTTAAATAGTGATAATCATTGTACTACTCTATGAATATACTAAAAATACTTAATTTTACACTCTAAAATTGTGAATTTTATTATATGTGAATTATATCTCAATAAAGCTGCTATTAATTTTTAAAGTTTCACATGAGACTGAGAATTTTGCTGTTACCTCTTACATAGGAAACTTGGCTGATAAAACAAACAAGTGTTGTTAGTAACCTAGTAAATAGTGGTATTTATTTTTCATTAGGAAAGTGATTATGATATCAATTGAGTTACTACATAAGGTATTAAAATAGTTTCTTTTTGCCTCAAGGTGTGTTTCACTGAAGGTTCTCATTGCATGAGTATAGATTTGCATAAATTACACAATGTAAACCCTTTCAAACGCATCTGGAGCAAGGCTTTTCCAGGGCGGAATTGCAGATACAGGCCTATCCTGGTGAATCACAGGACTAAGCCAGATACACCTCTTGTTTGTTATCTGTTTTCCCACACACCTATTTCTCAATAGGCATTTTCAAAGAGTTCAGAGATAATTCTATCCAGGTTCAGTAAGGTGAACTAGACCCAGTTCTTGCTGCCCAGAGAAAGTATCTTAATTTTTTTTTTTCTGGCATTGTACTATGATTCCTTTCTTGGGAGTATAAAACTGCGTGCCAAATTCCTAACACTTTTGCGGTATTTAAGAGAAAAAAGGTCCTGGCAAGACACCTGCAAGTATGATGGTGGGCCCAGGTGGTTCTTTTTTTTTTTCCTCTTCCAAAGCTTCCCCCAGCTCCTTCCCACCCAGGCTGAGCCTGTGGAGTCCGTTCTTCAGCCCCCCAGGGCCCCGCCCAGTCACTGCCAGGAGCCAGGCCACCCTGTTAGAGCAGCACAGGCCCCAACAGGCAGGGTCTGGGGTGCCTGCACAGCTGAAGCTGCACGCTGTGTTCAGCGATGGCAGCGAACATCAAGAGCTGAACGTAGGCCCTCTTGCCACAAGCCTACAAGTGGACCACACACTTCTCTGGCTTTTCGCTTGGTGATATTGTGCTTCCCAAGCACAGTCAACATGTACTTTAGCTGCATGAAGATACAAGCTCGTGTGAGAGTTGGTTTGGACACTATTTTGATGTTCTGATTTTGTTACAAGTGTAAGTTTGTTTTTAACTTTCTAAATTTTTTCTTAAACATTTCTCAATCTATTGTTCAGTTTAAAAAGTTGAATTGGCACAAAGTTTCTTCCTAGTTTTTTGTCATTAACTCATTTGTGTGAAAATAATTCAATTACATATCATTTTTACATAGTTTGATACAGGCTATATATATATATATATATATATATATATATATATATATATATAGTATCAAATTATCAGACTGTATGTATGTGTATGTTTTTAAAAATCAGGAATTGGAAAGTATTTTTATTCCGATAGTATAATAGAATGGTGTTTTCTATGTTCTAAAATATAAAATACAAAATAGACATCAAGAGGGCTGGATAGAGTCCAGTCACTGTAGAGTTTGTTATGTATGGTTCAGCATTGCAATCAAAATTCTGCCTTTCCCATTGATTTTCCTGTGAGATTCTTAGTGATTCCTTTTATGGAGCCAATGATATAAGGTGCTAAAAATTAAAAATTAAAACTAGGGGGATAATTATAGCCAGAGTTAAAGAGGTTAAGCCCTAGACATCCACTTTCAAAGTCACTATTACTGGAGGTGTTAAAGGGGCATACCATATAAATACAAGGTCTTGAAGGCTGATATCACCAGACTGAGAGCAGCAAAGCAGCAGCCAGAACAGAAGCAGCACAGGTGGATGAGTGTTGTTAGGAAGGTGTCTAAAAGGAAGGACTGAAACTAAATCACTCATGCTCTCGGGTAAGGTCAGGGATCCATGAGGTCACAGATAGAAGCCTGAACTCACTAACAGAAAAGCAGAGTGAGCCTAAGCAATGCTGGTAGGAAAAGAGACTAAAGGGCTGAGAAAAAGAGATGAGGAAGCAAAATACACTAATTAGTGGTTAACTGCAGGTCAGTTTGGATCAAAATCTATGTGAGTTTGTTATAGGTCAGCAAAGCCTGGGAGCAAGTGCTGAAAAGGCAGATCGAGCAAATAAGGTAGAGGGGCCATTGGTTATGCCCACTGAGATCTAGCTCTATCTTTCTGGGGACCTCAGAGAACTGTGAGATTACATGTAAGAATCGGGGCTCTCATCACCAGCAGCACCACCATCGTCATAGTCTTCACCATTTGTTGTAGTTTACATTCCAGGAACTAAGAATTTACATACACGGTTTAATTTAATCTTAAGAGTCCTATGCTTTTAAAGTTTTATTATCTCATTTTCAGATAAACAAAAAAAGTACAACTGAAGCTCACGAAAATAAGGTAACTGGATAAAAGGCATGTAGGTAGTAAATAAAATTGACATTAAGATCTACTCTACAATCTGTGCTCGTAGTAATCAGACACACTGTCTTTAGTAGCATCTCCTGCATCAGTACAAGACAAAATGAGGCGAAAGCTGCATAAAACCTAAGAGAAACTTACCTTTCCCTCATCTCAGGTAGCCATGGATTGTGGTTATAAATGAAGGGCTAGGAGGAGGTGAGGAAGGGATTGCCTACTGTAGTCCCCTCTTATCTGCAGTTTCAGGTCCCTGTAGTCAACCACAGTCAGGAAGCAGGTGGTCCCCCTGCTCACATCATCAGAAGGTCGGTAGTGGCTTAACTTTACTTCACGATGCCTACATCATTCACCTCACTTCATCTCATCACAAGCATTTTATCATCTCATGCCATCACAAGAACAAGGATGAGTAAAGTACAACATTTTGAGAGAGTGAGACCACATTCACGTAATTTACAGTACATTGTTATAATTATTCCATTTTTTATTGTAGTATAGCTGATATACAATATTATATTGGTTTCAAGTATACAACACAGTGGTTCAACAGTTTCACACTTTATTAAATCCTCACTCCAACTAGTACAGTTACTATCTGCCAACATAGAAAGATGTTACAGAATCATTGGCTATATTCTCCATGCTGTTCTTCCATCCCTGCGACCTACTTATATTATGACTGAGATTTTTGTACCCCTTTATCTTTCTTACCCTCCCCACCCACCCACCCCAACTACTCCCCCATGGACCATTTTATTGTTAGTTATTGTTGTGAATAACTGTGCCTAATTTCTAAATTAAACTTTATCATAAATATATATAGGGTAAAACATAGTATATATAGGGCTTAGTACTCTCTGCAGTTTCAGGCATCCAGTGGGGGTCTTGGAACATATCCCCATGTACTATAAAGTGTGAGCAGAGCTTGTCCTACTAATTAGATATTATACCCAGTTTAGGTTGCCACCCACACACTTTAATGCTGATTTTGTGTAGGTGGAGATGGGGAAGCTTATATAATTATTATCACATATGTCTTATCTCATGAGCTCAGACAGTCGAGTTGGAAGGGTCCTCAGAAATTCCCAAGTCCAGCGTTCTTACTCTATTAGGTGACCTCCCAACTCTATTCCATGCTGAGCAGAAAACTCTGCCAGCCCTTTGCAACTCCCAGACCCCAACGCAGAGGGAGCTTCTCTTTCTCTGGAGTGCCACATTTTCCCCTATGGCAGTGAGAACACTGGCTGTATCTTATTATGCATTATTGTTCACAGCTCGATCTCCTTTCCCATCATTATTGGGTTGCAAACTATCTAAGGGTAAAAATTTTGCCCTAATCCTTTTTGGGATTTGCCCAATATAATATTTAACATAAAGATGTGTAGTTACCAAGATTTATTGAATTGAATTTCCTATATGACTAATCAAAATGCCAAAATGTCATTTGCTCCAGTCCCATGGATTCAGAGTAAGGACCAGGAAAGATTTCTCTTACTCATAGTTTATAATACAGTGTTGCAGACCTCCTCTGGGGTAAGAATTTGTCTCTCTTTGTAGGAGGTGTGTGAGTGGGTGTCACTTCCTAACCTTGCTCCCCAGAGCACTCAGGTCATTCTCCAGTGTTGGAGAGTGATGGACGGAATTTTTAAAATTTATTTTATATTTTTCATAAAAATATAAAAGGATGGAATTTAAAAAATTATTCAGCACAGCACTAAGCACAGGGCTATTTTGCTGCTTTTTGTCTTTGATGAAAAGATAGAACCCGAATGCAGGAGGAGCTAAATTGATTTCTGTACACTCTTACAGAGAACAAGTGACAAAATTGGAATTAAAATCTAGGTGTTTGTGTGTTGGTTTGTTTCAGATCAAACAGCACTGAACCATGCCCTAAATAGTCTCCAAAAGAACTTAGAACAAATGTCATGAATATACATGCTTTAAAAAACCAATGTCCACAACCAAATAAAAAATGTCTGATGTGTGCGTGTACAATTTCCATCTATGTTTTTTGAGCATGGAGGAAGGTGTGCAGGATCACTCTATATTGTCTTCCTTGGAGGAAAACTGGTGGAACTGAAGGAAATTTCAATTGGAGATTGACTTTTTTTATTTATGTTATTGTGGTTTCCCACAAAAATGAATTCAAAATTTTTAAGAATTCTGACTGATTGACTCTGATATTTGAACAACTTGTTTTCGCCCAGGCGCATCTATTCTGTTCCCTTATTGTATGGAACAGAGATGACAGGCTAGCACATGTTGAGATTTGTTATATTGATAAGTGAGCCTATAATGACTGTTTAGGACCCTGGGATAGGAGTGAAAATACAGCCTGGCTTCCCAGAAACTTAACCCAGAAGGTGAACTCTGACTCAAAAAGACTTTCAGAGCTTCAGGAAAATTGCATGAGACTCTCTCATGCTCACTGTTAACCCTTCACAGCCACATTCCCTCTGGTGCCTTCCATATCTGTCCCACTTCCAAATTTTCTCAGTTAAAATTCCCAAGAGGGAGAGAGAATTGGATAGGCCAAGATTATCTTTTGGTGTCACACCTTATAAAACATTATTCTCCTTTCTGGTGTATGTGGACCACAAAGTTGTCTTTCTATCAGAGGCCCACCCTGTGCTACAACCTGCTCCCTGGGAGGTGGGCTTGTGTTGTAAAAGTCATGTGGTCGTGGGAGGGATGGGGAAGACTGACTAGCTCTTGGTCTTGGTAAGCCTATTCAGTGTTTATTTTTATCTATTTTAGCCCCAGCAGGAATATTTTTATACATGTGTCTCACTTGTTATTTCTAGGCCCATAGTTAGTTCTTGGATATATTTATTCCCTTAACTCTCATTATATTCTACTGAGGTTGCCTCTGTATAAATGTTTAACCATCACTAGACTCGAGCTCTCTAAGGAATAGGATTGTGATTGCTTTATGTGGTATCACAGGCATTTGTATAGCCAGCTCATAAGAGATCTTCGGTAAATATTATTCAAATGAATGGATGGCCTCCAGGATAACTGGGGAATTCTTTGAGTTTGTGAAAACACAGCATTGTTTAATTTCCAGGAGGCTGAGTTCCTTCTTCTGTTAATCTGTAACTGGTATTTGTATTAGTGATTCTGCAACACAACCTGGGGCCCAGTGGGTCTTCAGGGTGTTGACGGGATTCTGAGTATCTTGGAAATGGTTATGAAAAGATGGCAGTGGGCTAGCAAGGTGGGGCCTGAGTGAGGTGGGAGCTGGGTAACTCACTGGGATTGGTTGTGTGACATGAAAGGCAACCCACCCATCTGGAAATGCAACACAGAAAGGAGGATTGGCAGATCATATCTGTTCTATCTCTGATCTGGAAAGCTCAGAAACAGCTGTCAAACCCTGCTTGGGACTCATTCACATCCTGCCTGTGATATGAATCCTAAGGGGGCGATACCCACACAATCACAGTATTGTTCCAAGCAGCACAGTAAGGTTGCCATAGCCTTGGGCTCTCCCGCATGTTCTGACAGCTATGTGCAGAGACACCCTAGCTGTCTGAGAAGCCATTTTCTTTTTGCATAGTTTTCAGGACACTTTTAAATGTCACCTATCAAAGTTTAGTTTCTTCCCACGGTACCTAGCCTGGGAAAGTGTTATTCAGGGTACATTTGGGTAGGAGGCATGACGTCAGTGTAAAGTCACCGACTGCCTAAAGGCCAAGAATCCCCTTTGCCCCTGAGCCCTGGTTCTGCTAGACCAGTCAGTCTCCTCTCTCTAGGCTGTTAGGAAACATGTCAATGGCATGAAAGAACACAGAGCCCACATCTGTTTTAGCCAGGGTCTCATAAAAGCGATTCAAGTAGCTTAAGCCAATGACGTTTCAGGAAGTATTTCAACTCTGCAGATCCTTCTCAGGGTCCATTTAACCCACATGGCTTATAGTATAGACAGGAGTAAAAGGATTGAGGTAGAGGTAAAAAGAAAATGTAATTATTTTTATTTTTAAAGAATATTTTCAATTCCTGCCAAATGGTAGTGGAGACAATGATATGGAGATTTTGAAAGAGAAATTCCAATCCCATTGCCTCAGCATTCTAGACAAACAGGGCAAAATAATTACACTCAATATCAGCAGTTATTTATTTTTCAGTAGGTTGTGATAAAGAGCATAAGTGTTGGTGTCATAAAAAGCCAGGATTGGATACAAACTTGAATACCTATGAGCTGTGGGGTCTTGACTGAGGGAGTCCCTTAAGAGCCAGAGTTTACTCACATGTAACAAAGAAAATCAAATCTCCCTTGCGTGCCTCTTGTGAGGCTTACGTACATTGAAGTAAAGCACTGAGGACAGTCCATGGTATGATGATTGTTCAATAAATAGTTTGTACTAAAATTCCATTTGGAGAGTGTTGCCTTACCCTAGCTTGCCTGCCTGCCTTCTCAGTCTCATCCAAGCTTTTATAGAGCTTTGATTGATGGGAACCTACAGAGAAACAGTGAGCCAGAGCTTTCTTCCTAACGAATTTTAGACACCAGCATTGGCAAGTTATCTAGGGAAATTGCAAGGCCTTATGGAAACACTGCTTTGAACCTGATCATGGCTGGTGTCAGGCTTCATTGTAAAATGTGGAGTTACCCACTCTATTTGCCTCAATTTGCTTTAGATGACTTTAACAGTTAACACCCACAGATGTCTCTCAGGCTTGGAACAACATGTTGCCACATGCCCTGTGAACCACTGTAAAGAATTAACTTTCTTTGCCATTTGAATTTGTCTTAAGTTGCTGTAAGTGTTTACTGACATTGTTGTTAATACTTCACTCATCAGTGTTGTGAATTTCTGGCTACTGTTTCTTAGTTTCTCAGCTATGAAATTTAGTTGTTTGATTTTAAGCACCAGCTCCAGTCATTTTCAATCCTGAATTCATGGATTCCCAGTCTCTGAATTTCTTAGTATGTAGACAAAGAACTTTAATTGTGAGGTGGCGTAGTTTATCAACACCTTACTTATTTGTACGAGAATATGGATGGCTCAGTATAGTGGTTAAGAGCACAAATACTGGAGCTGATGTTCAGGTTCTAATCCCAGAACCATCACTTATATGTATGTGACCTAAAACAAGTTACTTAATGCCTCTGGACCTCAAGATCCTCATCTTCATAGAATGCTTGTGTGGATTAAATGAGTTCATGTATGTGAAGCACTAAAAACAGTTCCTGAAAACAATATTTATTGTTATGCATATAAAATAGGTGGGGTTCTCCTTTTCTGCAAAAGAGCACTAATCAAACTATACTCCCAGTCCTGCTAGTATTCAGTTCTAGAACCTCAAAGGGGGCTGTCTGATGGATCCCTCTGATGGCAAGTAGGACTGAAGATTAGACTGGCATCTGTAGAGCTCAGGACAGGGGAATCTTCTTGTACCAGAGCTGGGGGTTTGCTGAAAGTCATGGATGTTGAAAAAAAGTATTCATACAAGTCACAAAAACAAGTTTAGTGCATGATATATAAAACTGGGGAAGGTGATAGTGTGATAGTGTCATATGCATTATTACAGAGAAGCATTGGATGACAGCAGAAGCTAGTCCCAGGGGAATTCTTAACGTGGGATGGGTGGGTTGGCTACACTGAAAGGAAAAGGGGCAGAGTAGTCATGATGAACCATCAGTTCCTTTCCCTATTAGGCTAAATTTGATACTTCCTTTAGTTCACCTGCTGGAAAGTCTTGGCACATTCTAATGTATTCCTGAGACAGGAAGCAATTTCCCTTGGCTATTCCTAGGGTCCAGTAAATCAGGTTCTAAGTTGGTCATGGTGTTCATGGGGGTCTAGGAATTCTTCAAAGAGTAGCTTAGCAGTTGTAGATATGGAGAATTTTGAATTATATTCTCCAATGCTTGGAAAACAATAAATAGCTAATAATTCACAGAGACAACAGATTTCAGAAATGACATAAAAATTAATTTCCTGCCCATTCTATAATTTAATGCATACTATATGCTGAGGTTATATAGTTTGTGTATATCATTGCATTGGTCCTTAGATCAACCCAATAAAAGATATTATTAGACCCATTTTTTTTCATGTGATTGATGTACTGCTTAGTGAGATTATATTATTTGCTGCAAGATACCATGACCTGGCTCAGGCTAAAAAAGATCATTCTGGGTTAGGGAGGGGGTGAGAATTAAGTCAGTGGGACTGATTACTAGGCTACAGCAGCTTTAGATAAGACATGATGGTGTCTTATCCTAAGGTGGAAACAGTGGACATGGTGAGACATTGTCAGATTCTGGATACATTTTGAAGGTAAGACTAACAGTAATTCCTGACAGAATGGTTTGGGCTAAGGAGAAAAGGTAAGGGGCAGAAGGGGACGTGGAATTGTTGGCCTGACTAAGTAGACAATTGAAATTGCCACTACTGAGATGCACAAGGCTTAGCAGGTTTATAAGGAAGAACAGGAGTTCAGTTTGGGATTTGTTAAGTCTGAGATATATATATTAAACATCCAAATAGACGTGTCAAGTAAACAGTCTGAAATTCAGGACAGAAGTGTTGGGTGGAGATAGATATTTAGGACTCTGGCACATAGAGATTTTTAAGGATGCAAACCTTTAAGAAATCACCCTAGGAGTGAGTATAGATAGAAAAAAGAAGAGGACCACAGACAGAGCCTTGGGTTGCACCTTTTAAAAATTGAGAGGAAGTAGAAGAGTCAGCAAAGGACAAGGAGGAAGAATAACCAGTGGAATTGAGGGGTAAAGAAAGATTGTGGTGGCCTGGAAGCTACATGCAAAAAGTGTATTAAAGAGAAGGGAGCCATTTAACTGTGGCAAAACCATGTTATAGATGAAGAAGAGAACTGACTTTTTACACTTAACAACATAGAGTTCATTGGTGATCTTCAAAGGAACTGTTTGATTAAATGAGTATGTATAAGAATCTTTAAGGAAACAGAGGCCTTGTTAGAGTAGATATGAGAGTGCAAGGGAAGTATTTGGAGGCACTAAGGGCAAGAGGAAGAAATACACTACTATAATTCTGAGGTTGTGTATTTGCACAGAAATTGGAGAGGGTGTATTTGACAGTGGAAGTTTGACCTTGATCTCCTGATCAGTTCATTATGACACACCATCCTGAGGCTTTTACAGAGTGGACCTGTATATTCTTTTTTTCCCCTTCGAATCACCTTTGAAGAAGTCACACTTTAGTTGGGCATGGCGTTGCTATTGTGGGGTAGCTATAGAACTTGTTCTGAAAGGCAACAATCCATACAATGTCAGGTTTCATCTGATTGTCTTATGGAGTGAAAATCACTTTTTCAGTAAATAGAACTTAACTGGTCATCAAAATAAGGTTGAGTGTTGGTCAGTAGTTTGTACGGCCAGTATCAGGAGCTGGAGTTTGCTGTCAGGACATTGAAGAATCAGGAGAATTTTTTAAAAAGCTTAGAATAATGTTGTCTCTTACTGTGAAAGAGGAATCGGAGGGGGAAAAAATAGGCATCTAAGGCTATTGCTTATACTGTACTCCCAAAAATAATGAATAAAGACCTGGAGGGTGGAAAATGGCTATAAATGTATGGTAAGGGATGAAAAAATGCTGTCTAGGAAGGCAGTTGTTACTGGGTTTGAGGATTTGACGATGTCTTCATCAATGTGGAAGTGATCCTCATAGGCCATTCACTGGCCACTTTACTGGTTTCAGGATTAAAGCCTCTTCTTTTTCTCCTTAAATGGATTTACATTCAGAAAAGTGTTGCCCATATTAATTGGGTCTCTACCAGATTACAAACTCTTTGGAAGAAGCATCAGGGTTTTTTCTCTTATTCCCAATTTACCTATTCAGGAGTTCTGAATTTACTATGCCTTCAGTCAACATTTCTGAGCAATCCTCTCAATGTGTGATGAATAGTAGGAGGTGCAACTGGGCTGGAAATCTTATATCAGTAACAGTTGGGCAGAAATCCTCACTTGGCTGTTGTCTTGATAGTCATCAGGGAGTTCCATGGGTGATTCTTAAGATTTTATGTCCTGAAATTTCCTCCTGAGAATGAATCATTGTCTGTCAAATGTGTCAAGTGTCTACCTGAGAAGATTTGTCACCAAGGCTTAAAGAAAACTCAGACGTTTGATCAAGGTCATATTCTTGGGTCTCTTGTTGCTTATCAGACAAATTAGTTTTTATGAACCAACCTGGGTTCATGATACTTATTTATCCTGAAGATAGTAACTTCTATAAAGTAATAAATTAATGAACTTCTGATTTTATTTAGAAGCTGTTATTTTCCACTTCCATTGCCAGGGGTTCATTGACTCAATGAACAAATATTAAACTATTGAAACCCTTAGTAATTATCTACATTTTACATAGTGTGATATACCATTCTTTTTGAGGATGGTGGGGGTGGGTTTGGTTTGGGGGATTTATTTCCCTTCACCTATTTCACCCATCTCCCCACCTCCTCTCCTATGTCAACCATCAGACTGTTTTCTGTATATTTATGAGTCCGCTTTTATTTTGTTTGTTGATTTGCTTTTTTTAGATCCCACATGTAAATTAAATCATGTGGTGTTGTTTTTCTCTGTCAGACTTACTTCATTTAGCATAGTACTCTCTAGGTCCATCTATGTTGTCACGAAGGGCAGGATTTCTTTCTTTTTTTATTTCTGAATTATATCCCATTGTGTATATGTACTACATCTTCTTTATCCATCTATTATGGCCCTTTAGGTACTTCCATATCTTGGTAATTACAAGTAATGCTGCAGTGAACATAGGAGTACAAATATCTTTTTCAATTAGTGATTTTGTTTTCTTTGGGTAAATCCCAGAAGTGGTATTACTGGGTTGTATGATATTTCTATTTTTAGTTTTTTGAGAAATCTCATGTTGCTTTCCATAGTGGCTACACAAATTTACATTCCCATTAACTGTGTACAAGGGTTCTCTTTTGTCCGTATCCTGACCAATACTTGTTATTTGTCTTATTGATTTTAGCCATTCTGACTGATGTAACATGATACCTCATTGTGGTTTTGATTTTCATTTCCCTGATGATTAATCTTCTCAGGTGTCTGTTGGGCATCTGTATGTCTTGGTAAAAATGTCTATTTGGTTTTCTACACATTAAAAATTAGATTATTTGTTTATTTGATGTTGAGCTATGTAAGTAGTGCATACATTCTGGATATTAGCCCCTTATCAGATGTACCATTTGCAAATACCTTCTACCATTCAGTAAGCTGCCTTTCTGTTTTATTTACGGTTTCCTTTGCCATCCAGAAGCTTTTTAGTTTGATGTAGTCCCACTTGTTCATTTTTCTTTCTGTTTCTCTCACCTAAGGAGGCACAACCAAAAAAAAAATTAATGCTGATGTTTAGGAGTTTACTGCTGGTGTTTGCTTCTAAGATTTTTACGGTCTCAGATCTCATATTTAGGTCTCTAATCCATTTTCAGTTTATTTTTATGTTGGTTTAAGACAGTGATCCAGTTTTCACTCTTTTGCATATTGTTGTCCAGTTTTCCCAATACCATTTATTAAAGAGGCTGTCTTTTCTACATTGTATATTATTTTCTCTGTTGTCATATATTAATAGATTAATTGACCTTATAGGTGTGGGTTTATTTCTAGCTTTCTATTCTGTTCCATCTCTATTCTGATTTATGGATCTGTCCTTTTGCTGATATTCCTTGTTTTGATTACTATAGCTTTGTAGTATAGTTTTAAATAATGTTATTTTGATTACTATAGCTTTGTGACATAGTTTGAAATCAGAAAGTGTGATACCTCCAGCACTGTTTTTCTTTCTCAAGATTGCTTTGGGTATTTGTGGGCTTTTGTGCCTCCATTCAAATTTTCACATTATTTGTTCCAGTTCTTTGAAAAATAATGTCACTGGTATTTTGATGGAGAATGCGAATCTGTAGATTGCTTTGGTTAGTAGGGTCATTTTTACAATATTAATTCTTCCTATCCATGAGTATGGGATAGATTTCCATTTATTTGTGTCATCTTAAGTTCCTTTCATCAATGTCTTATTGTTTTCAGAGTACAGGTCTTTCACCTTGATTAGGTTTATTCCCAGCTTTTTATTCTTTTTAATGCAATTGTAAATGGGATTTTTTCTTAAATTTTTTTTTGCGAATTCATTATTTGTGTAAGAAATGCAACACCTTTTTGGGTATTGATTTTATGTCCTGCAACTTTGCTAACTTCATTAGAACTAATAGTTTTCTTGGTAGATTCTTTAAGGTTTTCTTTATCTATCATCATGTTACCTGCAAATACTGACAGTTTTACTTTTTCCTTACCAGTTTGGATGCCTTTATCTCTTTATCTTGTCTGATTGCTGTGGATAGAACATATAGTACTATGTTGAATAAAAGTGTTGAGAGTGGACATTCTTGCCTTGTTTTGATCTTAGAGGAAAAACTTTCAGCTTTTCATCAGTGAGTATGATGTTAGCTCTGGGCCTGTCATCTATGACCTTTGTTAGCCTTTGTTATGTTGAGATATGGTCCTTCTATACCTATTTTGTTGAGAGTTTTTATCATGAATGGATGTTGAATTTTGTCAAATGCTTTTATTTTATCATCTATTGAGATGAATTGATTTTAAATCCTTTTTTCACTGTGGTGTATCATATGATTGATCTGTGGGTACTGAATCATTTTTGTATCCCTGGAATAAATCTCACTTGGTCTCATGGTGAATGGTCTTTTTAATATATTTTTGTATTCAGTTTGATGATATTTTGTTGAGGACTTTTGCAGCTATGTTCATTAAAGATATTGGTCTGTAATTTTCTTCTTTTGCAATATCTTAGTCTGGTTTTGGTATCAGAGTGATGCTGGCCTCATAGATTGAATTAGGAAGCTCTCTTCCTCTTAAAGTTTTTGGAATAGTTTGAGGATAGGTATTAACTCTTTAAATGTTTGGTAGAATTCTTCTGTGAAGCCATTTTGTTCTGGAATTTTGTTTGGTCGGTATTTTTTTCATTATTATTTCAACTTAGTTATTAGTAATTGGTCTGTTCAGATTTGATATTCCTTCTGGTTTAATCTTAGAAGATTGCATATTTCTAGGAATTTGTCCATTTCTTCTAGGTTATCCAATTTGCTAGTATATTATTTCTCATAGTAGTCTTATAATCATTTGTTTTCTCTGGTGTTAGTTGTAATTCTCCTCTTTCATTTCTGATTATTTGAATCCTCTTTTTTTATCCTTGATGAGTTTAGCTTAAAGTTTATTAATTTTATCTTTCCAAAGAACCACCTCTTCATTTCACTGATCTTTTATATTGTTCTTTTAGTCTATTTCTTTTATTTCCATTCTGACCTTTATTATTTCCTCCCTTCTGCTAACTTTGGGCTTTGTTCTTCTTTTTCTAGTTCATATAAGTGTAGGATTAAACTGCTTAATTTTTTCTTGTTTCTTTAGGCAGGCCTGTATCACAATAAATTTCCCTCTTAGAACTGCTTTTCCTGAATCCCAAAGATTTTGAATCCTTGTTTCTATTTTCATTACTCTCCAAGTATTTTTTATGTCCTCTTTAATTTCTTCATTGACCCAGTGATTCTTTAGTATGTGTTTGAGTTGTTTCCAGTTTTTCTTTTTGTAATTGATTTTCAATTTCATTCCATTGTGTTCAGAAAAGATACTCAGTATTATTCAAATCTTCTTAAATTTTTGAGACTTGTTTTGTGGCCTAATGTGATCTATCCTAGAGGATGTTCCACATGCTCTTGAAGAGAATATATATTCTGCTGTTTGGGATGCAGTGTTCTGTATATATTTAATTCCATTTGGTCAAATATATAAGTCAAATCCACTATTTCCTTACTGATTTTTCTGTCTGGATAATCTATCCATTGATATAAGTGGGATGTTAAAGTTGCCTAGTATTATTATATTACTCTCAGTTTAAGTCTGTTAATCTTTGCTTCATGTATTTAGGTGCTCCTCTGTTGGGTGCTTAGATATTTACAACTGTTATATCTTCTTGCTTGAGTGAGCCCTTAATCATCATATAATGTACTTCTTTGTCTTTGTTACTGTTTGTTTCAAAGTCTATTTTGTCTAATCTAAATATTGCTACTCCATCATTTTTTTTCATTTCTATTTTCATGGAATACCTTTTTCCATCCTTTCAGTTCCAGTCTGAGTATGTCTTTAGGTCCAAAGTGAGTCTCTTGTCTTATATAGATAGGTCTTATTTTTAATTCATTCAGTCACTCCGTATCTTTTGATTGGAGCACTTACTTCATTTACATCTAAGTAATTATAGGTATGTTCTTACTGCCAATTTTGTTCAATGTTTTCTGGCTGGTTGTTTTGTTCTTCTCTCATCCTTCTTTTGCACTCTTCCCTTGTAAGTAATGATTTTCTTTAGTGTTATGGTTGGATTCCTTTCTCTTTATTTTTGTGCATCTATTATAGGTTTCTGATTTTTGGTTACCATGGGTTTTGTATATGATGTCCTACATATACAACAGTCTGTATTAAGTTGATGGTCACTAAGTTAAAATGCATTCTAACAGCACTACATTTTTAACTCCCCCTGTTCCATATTTTATGTACATGACATCTTCCTTTACACCTTTTTATTTAGTGATTTTCTTAATTTTTAGAAGGAATTAATTTTGCTACTTTTGTCTTTTACCTTTATCCTAGCTTATAAGTGATTAATCTACTACTTTTGTTATATGTTTGCTTTTACTAATGAAATTTTTTTCATTTCATAGTTTTCCGTTAGTTATGGCCTTTTCTTTCCATCTTCAATAAGTCCCTCTAATGTTTCCTTTAAGGCTGGTTTGGTGGTGGTGAGCTCCTTTAACTTATGTTTCTCTAAGCTGCTCTTTATCTCTCCTTCAGTACTGAATGGTGACCTTGCTGGGTAGAGTACTGTTGTTTGTAGGTTTTTTCCCCTTGAATATATCATGCCACTCCCTTCTGACCTATAGAATTTCTGCAGAAAAATCAGGTGATAGCTTTATAGAGTTTCTCTTGTACTTTACTCATTGCTTTTATCTTGCTTCTTTCAGGATTCTCTCTTTATCTTTAATCTTTGACTTTTAATTATTCTGTATCTTGGTGTGGACCTCCTTGGGTTCATCTTGTTTGGGACTCTCTCTGGTTCCTAGACCTGAATGGCCTTCTCCAGATTATGAAAGTTTTCAGTTATTTCTTCAAATAAATTTTTTCTTCTCCTTCTGGGACCTCTGTAATGCAAATGTTAGGATGCTTGATGTTTTTCTAAACATATATTAACCTATACTCATTTCTTTTTATTAGCACTCAAACTGAAGAGCAGAAAGAAAACTTTCTATCACTCTATCTTCCAAATCTTTTAATCTAATCTGTTGTTATTCCCTCTAATGTATTTTTCATTTCCTTTATTGTATTCTTCATCTATGATTGGTTCTTTTTTGAAGTTCTCCCTGAGTGCTTCCATTCTACTCTCAAGACCAGTGAGCATGTTTACTTACCTGTTTCATTTTGTTATTTTTCTGAAGTTTTGTCTTGTTCTTTTCTTTCAAGCATATTCCTCTGTCTTATTTTGTTTGTGTTGTTCCTATGGATTAGGTGAAAGGATTATCTCTCCCACTCTTGAAGGCATGGCCTTATCTAGGAACATCTCTTGGGTAGTCTGTGTGTACCTGGTGATTTTGGCTGGTTGGAGGTCAGGTGAGTGTAGGCCAGGGTGTTCTGGGGCTTCCAGGGAGTGGTCCAACAAGTTTTCAAGTGGGTGCTGGACTGTGGCTCCACTGGCAGGGAAGCTGAAGGTGGAAGGGTATGAGTGGGGATCTTCCAGGTGGGCACCAGCTGGAGCCAATCTAAAGGCATTGCTGGGGAAAGAATGTTTGTGGTTGCAGTTTCCTGGTGAGCCCAGGCTAAGGTCGCATTGAATGTGGCAGCTGGAATTGGAATCGCGTGGGCGTGAATCTGCATGAGTGCTGTGGTAGCGCCACCTTCATGGGGCTGCCTGCTTTGGGGCAGGTGTGTTGGGCATATGTAGGGCCCACAAGTCTGTCGCACTTATGTCTGTAGCTGAGGTGTCTACACAGACCTGCTCCCATCTACAGAATATGTGGGGAGAATGTAAATAATGGCACTCACCAGCCCTTCAGATCCTGGAGAGAGTTCTAGCAGTTCCCCCAGCCACTTGGCAGGTACTTCAGTTCTGAAAATCAGCTTCCTTCACTTATACGGTAGTTTCCCTCTAAAGTGCAGAGTTTTTTTCCTGTGTACCAGGGCAGGCAAATTTGTGTTCAGGTCTCTCAGTGACATCCTTTCCTACTGCAGGGTCATGTTGGGGGTGGGGTTCCCTCTGTTATGGATTCTCCATCTCTCCCTCTTTATGCAGAAGGTGTTCACTCAAGCTTCAGTTCTTTATCAGTAAGAATTGCTCTGCATATAAGCATAGATTCAGTGTGTATCTGGGATGAGGTGTGTTCATGCTCTTTCTCTGCCACCATCTTGGCTCTCCATCTGGCCATATTCTCTTGCAGATATGTTTTAAATCCTCCACAGTCCCTTCTCTTTAATGGCTATGTGGATGGTTCATGCTTTTAATAATGTTGCATTGTAAATTTTTATAAACTTTAATAAAATGAAAAGAGGATAAAAAAGAAAACTGAAATGTTTTTTCTTAAATGTCTTAAAATGATCTTCTCAGTAAATCATCAGTAAAATACCAAGGGAATGTGTCTACATTCACACAACTGTAATAGAAGCTAATTAGGAGATGGAATGTCACTGACCTAAAAATGTGAAAACACAAGAAAATGTCATTTCCTGTCACTGTATATGAAAAAGATCCAAACAGGTGATAATATATAATGAAATTTCAGAGACCAGGAAAAGCGTTTTCACTTGGTTCTCTGTCATGCTTACTGTAACAAGTCACATATTAATCTAAAGAAAATGTATGTTACATTTGTATGACTTCAGAGAGGAAACCAAGATGTGGGGGTAATACAGGTCCTGAAAACCTGCTTTATGTTGAAATGGGTTTTCCATCATTGAAAGTGTTTATACAGAATATAGCTAAAGCTATCATTAGGGAAACTTTATTTGTAATTCAGAGATTCCATGAAATATGATTATATGAGGATACAGGGAAAAGTTAAGGAATCATTGTGTTGTTCTACACAGACTGTCTTTAAAATATATCTGACTAGGATTCAGGAGCACCTGGGAAATCCTAATATCCACCCTGAAGCCCATATAGGACCTTATCTATATCAGTTACAAAGTGAAATAAGAAGTTCTTTTATCAAAAGTCACAAAAACTACCAGAATTAACTTTGACCAACTGAGAAAAGAGGTAAGCAATGATAGAACTGTCAGTGGTTTTAGTTAACTCTCCTTATCAATCCCAGGACATATATCTATTAGAAATTTGACCAGGAAGTAGGAGACAGAGAGATGCTCCTACTGAACATATTCTGGTATAGTAGTACATCTTTCATGCTAATAAATTGATGTGCCAGTTTTAAATATGATGAGAAAGAGAAAGCATTTTGAAATCAACTTCATCTTCCTGAATGCTAGAACCTACTTATTTAGCTATTTCCCCACCTTTCAATACAAATTTACTAAGTACCTAGGGAATATGAAGATACATGTAACCTTGCCCCTTTCCTTACAGAAGCTGGAGGAGAATAGGAAAAGCAAAGCATGTACATTGACAACAAACTATGATACAAGGTAGAAAAGTAGAAAGTGCCACCACCCATGTTTAAGTAACTGTAAGTTATAAAGTGATGTTATGACAGATCACTTCCAATTTTATAAGAGAGTGTTGTTTTGCACATACTTTAAATCCTAATGGATATTTCCTCTAAAAATTAGGTATCACAAGTCCAAGAAGTGCTTTTTGTGTCAGAGGTGTAGGAGTATGCAAGAGATGTAGTTTATACCCAGAAAATGGCATTTTTAGGCTGGTTTGTTGACTTAGCAGAAAATGGGAACAGTTGTTTGAAATTAAGATGAAATGATCCAGAAACTCTGGTACACTATGTATGGTACCTAAAATCAACAAAAATATACAGATAAAATGTTGAAGTATTTCAGAGAAGATAGTCATATTCAAGGTACAAACATCATTTAGTGAATGTCTGAAAGGTGCTAGAAGCTGTACTACATACTTTTCATGGCATTATATAAATTAGCTTCCGTAACAGTATGCAAAAAGGTATTGTCATAAATGGAACAAAGAATTTGGAAAATAGAGAAGTCAGATAACTACTGAGGACTAAACTTTGAAATTAGAGGGAAAAAGGCAGAGTCATGTAAAACAGAAGAAAGAGATCCCTGGCTTGGAGACATGACTACAAATGCATTATCATAGCTAAACAACAAAAAATCAAGTGTGAAGAGGATGGACAGCTATTAAATATGGAAATTGGAGATTCATGTGCCATAGCAGCAGACTTCTTTATTCCTAAGAAGGGATAACCAAAATCCTAGCCATAGCTCAGTCTTCTGGAGAAGCCTTCCTTAAGAATCACAAAGGACTGTGGCCAGTGTATCTGCAGCATTCTTGTCCCCAAGATAAAACAATCACTCTTTTGAGATGGATACATCAGACCATCTAGAGTTACACCATTAAATTTTCACATCATCTAATTCCCCTTATTTCAATCTCAAGCTCCTTAAGTAATTTTCTTATGAAGACTTAATTACCTTTATAGTCTTTACTTTCAGGGAGAGAAAGAACTGCCAGTGTTCATGCTCATGACATTTTTCTCCTTATGAATTAATTTACCACCTTATATACAAAATACAAGAGTTTACATTAATATAAGTACCATTCTAAGAGATAGATCCACTCTCCTTATGTGAAAAAAATCAGGCTTTTAAGACTCATATACCAAACTCTGCAGTGTGATGTATATACTGACTTGGCCCTGGGAGAGCACCTAACCCAATGTCCTATCATAAAAGAGTGCACAGGTGCAGACATGCATTTTCCTGTGTTGCACTTCCATGATAGCCATCATTAATCCCACTACTGGATGAGAAATGGAGGTTTGGAGAAATTATATTCCTTTTGAAAATCACACGTCTAGAAGTAGATCTGAGAGTGTGAGTTTCTCCAACAACAGTCCAGGACTTCTTCAGATTAGCTAAGGAGTCTCACAAATGCTTCAAGAAAAAGTCCTAAGTTTGCTGTGTAGACTACACTTACTAGTAATTAACAATTTATCTTAAGACTCATAATTGCAGAGAATGAAAGGACTCCTTTGCTCTAACTCCTCATCAAAAGGTAGAATAAGTCATGGAGAGCTGAAAGTATAGTAGTTACTGATAATATTAAGGATTCTTCATATACCTTTTCTCTTGGATCCAGTTTCTATTTAAAAATAAATACACTTCTAAAAAAAGATAAGCTGTTGGCATTTAAAGTTAATATGGAACAGTTCACCATCAAATATGGTAATACTACAACCACCTTACTTCTTTTGCTACTTACCACTTGTTTTCAGCTGTGAGTGGGACAGACTCTGAGGAAGGGGTACAGTTCAAAAGCAGGTGCAATATGAAAATCCTATTTATAATATTCTCTTGGAAACTAATATTATCCAAAGCAGGGATACAGTTCAAAGGCAGGTGCAATATGCAAGTCCCATTTATAATATTCTGTTGGAAACTAATATTATTTACGTTTTTAAATTCTATATACTCTATGCTATTCACAGAATGAGTATTCAGAGATCATTCATAAGAGAGAAAAGTCAAAAAGTTTTGTGGTAACATCAGATTGAAGCAGAGTATAATAATCTTTAATGAACCAGAAGATTCAATAATAAGCAACTCCATCCCTCAAACCTTCCAACTGAAATGTTGATATTTGAAAATAATGTAGTTGAGTTTAACAGCCTCTAAATTTCAAGGTTTCATGGCCTTGGCCCTTTTATTATCCAAATCATCACCTGGGTTTACAAACTGTTACCAAATTCCCAATCTTTCACCTTTGTAATCCAGTTCTATTTAATCTAGTGCTGTTTTTAGTCACATCATCAGGAAAATAGAAGATAAGGGAAAACTTCTATGATGCACTGATTTGTTATTTTTAAATAAAAATATATGTGGAACTATTACCTTTTATTTTCCCTGTGAAATATTTACTTAGGATGGATTAGATTACAGCTTTTAAAACAGGAAGAGAACAACTACTTAAGGAGATGAATATTTGTAATTAAGAACTATGCAAATTAGGTGCTCTGAATAGGACTAAGTGGCTGTATTTATTAAATGAAGGTATGAACACATATGTATAAGCCTTATTTTTTGCTCATTTTTTTCCTCCTTCAATATGGTAAAGTTTAAAGCAAGAACTGGTGAATTGTATGGAATATGGAGCCAAACAGCATGGGGATAAGTAGGCAAAGGAGTGTCCCTCACCAACGTTTTAACTTCTAGCAAGTTAGGAACTTCTCTGGGCCTCTATCTTCTCATCTGTGAAAATGAGGAAGGTGAGGATATTTGCTTTTGGGGTCACTGTGAGGCAAAAGAAAAGGCAGGCAAAGGAAGATAATGCCATCTTGTTTTTCATTTCTTAAGAAGTCAATTCTGAGAAGAGTTAGATTAAATTTACACTAAATTTAATCTAGAGAGGGGGACATTTTGGAGGCAATCTGTGGCATTATAGTGCAATAGTTAAAGGCATGATGAAAAGCAGCAGCTTTGGAGCCAGACAGATGGGGTTCAGATTCTTCCTTGACCACATTAACTCTGTGACCACAGGGAAATTATTAACCTCTCCAATACTCAGTTTTCTAAATATGAAAATAGAGCTAAGAAGTGCACATGGAGCATTCTCCAGAATAGATTACATTTTAGGACACAAAACAAGCCTCAAAAAATTGATATGGTATCAAGCATCTTTTCAGATCACAATAGTATGAAACTAGATAGAAATCAATCACATGAAGACAACAAATGGCATACACATGGAGGCTAAATAACAAGCTTCTAAATAATCAATGAACAAATGAAAGAGGAAATCAAACAATATATGGAGACACATGAACACAAAATACATACAGGCCTACCTCAAGAAACAAGAACAATCCCAAATAAACAGTCCAAACACAGAACTAAAGAAAATAGAAAAAGAACAAATGAAACACCAAGTTAGTAGAAGGAGGGCCATAATAAAGATTAGAGCAGAAATAAATAAAATAGAGAAAAATAAAATGAAAGAAAAAAATAAATGAAACCAATAGTGGTTCTTTGAGAAGATAAACAAAACAGACAAAGCCCTAGCCAGACCTACCAAGAAAAATATAAAACAAACAAACAAAATAGGACAAAAATCAGAAATGAAAAAGGAGAGTTTACAACTGACACCAGAAAAATACAAAGAAAATAGTAGAGAATTCTATGAGAAATTACAGAAGTTGGACAACCTAGAAGAAATGGAAAACTTCCTAAAGATTGCAACCTTCCAAGAATAACTGAGCAACAAACAGAAAATCTGAGCACACCAATTAGCAGTAACAAGATCGAACTGGTAACTTAAAAACTCCCAATAAACAAAATTCCAGGACAAGATGGCTTCACAACTGAATTCTACCAAACATTAAAAAAAAGAGCTAATACCCATCCATCTTAAAGTATTCCAAAAAGGAGAAGAGGAGGTAACACTTCCGAACTCATTCTATGAGGCCAGCATCACTCTAATAACAAAACCAGACACTGCAAGATAGAATTATAGACCAATATCCCTCATGAAAATAGATGCAAAAGTCCTCCACAAAATATTGGAAAACTGAATTCAAAAATACATCAAAAGGATCATCCATCATGATCAAGTGGAATTTTTATTCCAGATATTCAAGGATGGTATAATATTAATAAATCAGTATATACCACATTAATAAAAAGAAGGATAAAAACCACATGATCATCTCAATAAATGCTGAAAAAGAATTTGACAAAATTCTACATCCATTCATGATAAAAACTCTCAACAAAATGTGTATAGAAGGTACATGCTTCAACATAATAAAGGCCATATATGACAAACCCACAGTTAACATCATACTCTATGGTGAAAAGCCAACAGCTTTTTCTCTAAGATCAGGAACAAGACAAGGATACCCACTCACCACTTTTATCAACATAGTATTAGAAGTCTAGCCATGGCAATCAGATAAGAAAAAGAGATAAAAAGCATCCAAATTGTTAAGGAAGAAGTTAAACTCACTATTTGCAGATGGCATGATGCTATATATAGAAAACCCTAAAGACTCCACAAAAAAACTATTAGAACTAATAACTGGATCCAGCAAGTTGCAGAATACAAGATTAATATACAGAAATCTGTTGTGTTTCTGTATACTAACAATGGACTAGCAGAAAGAGGAACCAGGAAAACAATTCTATTTACAACTGTATCAAAAAGACTAAATACCTAGCAGTAAATCTAACCAAGGAGGTGAGGTGAAGACCTGTACTCTAAGAACTATAAGACAGTAATGATAGAAATTAAAGAAGACACAAATAAATAGAAATATATCCCATGCTCATCAATAGGAAGAATTAATATCGTCAAAATGGCCATCCTGCCCAAAGCAGATTACAAATTCAATGCATCTCTATTAAAATATCAATGGCATTTTTCAGTGAACTAGAGAAAATACTCCTAAAATTCATATGGAACCACAAGAGACCTTGAACAGGCAAAGTAATCTTGAGAAAGAAGAACAAAGCTTGAGGCATTACACTACCTGACTTCAAGCTATACTGCAAAGTTATAGTAAACAAAAAAATATGGTACTGGCACAAGAACAGATGCATAGATCAATGGAACAGAATAGAGAGCTAAGATGTAAACCCATGTATATATAGTTAATTAATATATGATAAAGGAGCAATGAATATACAATGGGAAAGAGAGAATCTCTTCAATAAATAGTGTTGGGAAAACTGGACAGCCACATGCAAGAGAATGAAAATGGATGACTGTCTAACTCCATACACAAAAGTAAACTCGAAATGGATTAAAGATCTAAGTATAAGACATGAAACCTTAAAACTCTTAGAAGAAAACATAGGCAAAAATCTCTTGAATATAAGCATGAGCAATTTTTTCCTGGACACACCTCCTTGGGCAAGGGAAACAAAATAAAAAATGAACAAGTAGAATTACATCAAACTAAAAATCTTCTGTACAGCAAAAAACATAAAGGCAACCTATGGTATGGGAGAATATATTCACAAATGATTTATCTAATAAGGGATTAACATTCCAAATATATGAAGAGCTCATATACCTCAACACCAAAAAACCCAAATAACCTGATTACAAAAATGACTAGAGAACCTGAACAGACATTTTTCCAAAGACATACAGATGGCCAACAGGCACATGAAATGATACATCACATCTCTAATCATTAGGGAAATAGAAATCAAAACCAGAATGAGATATCACCTCACACCATTTAGAATGGCCATAATACAAAAGACAAGAAATAACAAGTGTTGGTGAGGATATGGAAAAAAGGGAACCTCTACACTGTTTTTGGGAATGTAAATTGGTGCAGCCACTGTGGAAAGCAGTATGGAGGTCCCTCAGAAAACTAAAAAGAGACCATATGACCCGGTAATTCCACTTCTAGAAATTTATCTGAAGAAAACAAAATCTCTGATGCAAAAAGATAAATGCACCTCTATGTTTATTGCCACATTATTTACAATAGCCATGATATGGAAGCAACAAAGTGTCCATCAATAGATGAATGGATAAAGATGTGGTACATTTACACAATGGAATAATACTCAGCCATAAAAAAAGAAAGAAATCTTGCCATTTGGGACAACAGATGACCTAGGTCAACATGGATAGACCTAGAGGATATTGCGCTAAGTGAAATAAATTAAGTGGCGAAAGACAAATACTATATGATTTCACTTACATGTGGAATCTAAAAACAAGACAAAATGAACAAAATAGCAGATTTAAAGACACTGAGAAGTGACTGGTGGTTACCATGGGAGGGTTTTGGGAGAGGTTTTGAGAGAGTGGGTGGGTGCATGAGGGAGATAAAGGCACAAAATCTCAATCATAATATAAGTTGGTCACAGGGATGGAATAATATAATAATAATAACAGCATGGAGAATATAGTCAGTGGTTCTGTAATATCTTTCCATGATGACCAATAGTAACTGCACTAGTTGGAGTGAGGATTTAAAAATGGGTGTAACTATTGAATCACTCACTGTGTTGTGTACTTGAGAGCAATATAATACTGTATATCAACTATACTTCAATTAAAAAATAAATGGAGTTAAGAATAGGCCTCATAGAGAATTGTAGAAATTTACTTAAATAATGTATGCAAAATACTTAGCAGATTGCAAATAGAAAGATGTAACTATTGTATTACTAATTATTAATACTAATTATTATACTACCATTATTAATTCTTCTCCTTCGAGAGGTCCATGAAGTATCCAGGAGGCAATGTGCTTTATTTTTTTAATACATTATGTACTTATCCCAGCCAGGGAATTACTCAATCCCTTATAAAAATAAATTACCCAAGAAACTTAAGAAAACTTTTTTGGCTGTAAATCAAAAGCATTCAGTACCTCAAAAATTGCTCTTCATTAAAACTAATCCAATGTTCATTTCCTGTTTTTTTTTCTTTTTTTTTTTGCCCATTTCTCTTATTCTTCCTTTGGTAAAAATGAAAGACAATAATCTTATTCATTTAAAATTCACCAAGTCCACATAGAAATGGATAAATCACAGAAAGATTCAGTTGAGAAAAAAATTCAAACTCACTAGGTGTAATCCAAGAAGAATGGCTTCTGCAGTGCTACTGCCTCTTGCAGAGTTCCAGGCCAACCTAGGGTTTCAGTTTCGCATTGGAAGACTCAAGGCTTCCCATCCTCTTAGTGGCATGTGTCTGTATGGAGTTTTTTACATTGAAGCAGCAGAAGAGTTTTCATACCAACTGCTGTCATCCAAATAAAACTTCAGCCATCCACATCATTGACACCAGCTGTTTCTGTTAAGGGAAAAAATGGAATCATTTTCTTGTAAGGATTTTTGCATGAATGCATGAATCTGATATGCTGATTATGTCTCTACTCAATCTAGCTAATCACAATCATGGCCATCAGAATTAAAAACAAAAAACAAAATGTAAGGAGTTGGTCCTGCATTTTATATAACTTGACCATCCACAAGAAACATTTAAGCACAATCTGAGGAACTCTGAAGGTGTTTTGTAAAACTCAGTGAGCCAAAAAGGATTCAATCAAAACATATTTAAAAAGTACTATGATAGGCCTTGAGGGGGAAAAACGGGTGTTCAGGCAGACTCCCGTGTGCATAGGTTTTAATTAAAATTTGTTTGTCTCTTTGTTGTTGTTAGCAAACAGTTATACCACATAACTGTGGCAAATACTCAGCTGTGCAAGAAAGCCTTTAAATCAATTTCATATCTGTAATGGAAAACTGATAGTCTAAAAGAAACTGAGCATGACATAGAAAAATGTTTCTATGTTGAAACTGATTTCCAGTTCTAACTTGGGATGCCTGGACCAGCTCCACACATCAGCAACTCTCTCGTACCTCTTAAGTCATTCCCTTCTTCCTTCAGCATTCAGCAGAGCTGAACCCCCTGCATGAACCCTGCAGGAACTCAAATATCAGGGACCTGAGGGCAGTTAGGAGCCAAGACCCCAGCACCAAATCCAGGCAAGTAAAAGCCGAGAAACCTGAGATCTCTGCCCTTGGGGGCACCTCTCAGTCTCAGTTACGAGCTGAAGTATGTGCCCTCTGAAATTCGTATGTTGTGCTCCTACCTGATCCCTGCCCTGTACCTCAGGGACTTAGAAATAGGTCCTTTAAAGAGGTAATTAAGGTAAAATGAGGTCATATGGCTGGGCCTCATTCCAGGATGACTGGTGTTCTTATCAGAAGGGGAGACGAGGACGCAGACACACACAGACCGCGGGATGACCACATGAGGACACAGTGAGAAGACGCTGTCGGCAAGCCAAGGAGAAAAGACCTCAGAACAAACCAACCCTGCCCGTGCCTTGATCTTGGACTTCTGGCCCCACGAACTGTGAGAAGAAAGAATTTCTGTAGTTTAAGCCATCCATTCTGTGGTAGTTTGTTACGGGAGCTCTAGAAAATACACCTGGCTCCCTGTCACCCCTTTCTATTTCTCCAAGTGCTTTAAAGATTACCAAGTTCCCACTAATTGTTTTAAATATGGTTTCTCTCTTCCCCAGGCATTAACTGCAGTCTAGATCTTTCCTTAATGACTGTCCCTACAGCAAGTACAGCCTTTCTTTGACATTTGCTAAGATTTTTGGTAGTAGGAACAATGGGGAAAGCAGATGTGAAGTCCAATATAACTTTTTTCCTCTTAACTCAGTAATTTTTATAAGTCCAGGAATTGGTATTTTTGGTATTGAACAACTTCTCAAACTCCTACATGATACTAGCCAATTAATAAAGCATAAAATGTCAGTAGATAAGTACGTATTCAGTAGCACATTTAAATAATGCTGTATATTGGAACCATGGTAATATCCGTATGTAAGTAATATGACCCACTTTACAAGGTTGGTATAAAAATATAGCTATAACTCTTTTGTTTCTTCAATTAACCATCAAATCTCCATAGGCTTCTATTAGGAAAACTCTCCTGAACCCTATTAAATAAGGCTGGGGCTCATTTGGAAAAAAGATACCAGTTCCTTCTTATAAACAGGTAGAGAGGGAACTATAAAATCTAATCTGTTCAGAGCTACTGCCATATTGTTATTGAATGGTTGCTATTGAACAATGAGACCCCGTGGTGCTAGGAACAATAACCTACCATGCGGTGATGGCCTTACTGTTCTGTTTACTGTCAGCATTTCTGTGGGTCCTCACACAAGACTGTGACCCTGTTCAGTTATTCCTCTCCAAAGGGTGGCAGGACCTGCAGGCATATCCTAGGTCAGATACACACCGCGCTAGCTCCAATCTCCCATAAAAATACCTGAACTCATATTGAGAGCAGGTTGCCAGCCATTGCTCTCAAATTTCAGTTCCCTCTAGGACTTTTGGTATCTCTTATCAGCTAGGTTTGGATTGTGCTACAGACTGTTTGGGTTCCCCAAAATTCATATGTTGAAACCTAATTCCAAAAGTGATAATAGTTGCATGTGGGGCCTTTGAGAGGTGATTAATTCATGAGGTCTACCATTAAAAGAAAATAGTGCCCTAATAAAGGAGAGCCAGAATGTTCCCTTGATCCCTCCTGCCATGTGAGGATACTGTAAAACAGCCATTTTTGAACCAGGAAGCAGGGCCTCACCAGCCACCCAATCTGCTATTCTCTTCATCTTGGACTTCCCAACCTTCAGAACTGTGAGAAATACACTTCTATTTTTTTTTTATAAGCCACTCAGCCTATGGAATTCTGTTACAGCAGCCCAAACGGGCTAAGACAGATTGGGCCACCTTTGTCCACCCAAATAGGTTTCCTTAACTTCTGATCTCAGGGTGGGGATCTTAGACTCACCCATAACAGACCATATTCTGGCTTCTGGTCATCTTTCTCTTGAAAGACCAAGTCTGAAAAAGAAGAGCCCAAGTGCCAAAAATGTTTATATTACAAGATTCCCCCAGAGCAATAGGACTTTCTTGCCTTCCAACTGCTTACCTGAAAAGAACCACTCAACTAAATCCTCCCATAACGAGAGAACTCTGCCCCAAGGTGATTTGCAGTACCTCTGCACATAGAAGCTATTGTCATATATTGCTTCACCCACTGGAAATACATTTGAAAATAATATATTAAGTATTTTACATCATATGATATAAAAACATACATAATGCATTATGTATTGTGAGACACATTCGTTTCTGGCTTTCACACAATGCTTAGTGCACACGTGGAACAGTGGCCTTAGATCCTGTAATTCAAAAGACAATAATATAATTTGAGCTGGCACTTAAGACAGAAACTTCAGTCTGGGTCTTCTACATATTTGACCAGAATAGCAGGATGAGAAGGATAAGCACAAAAAAGGGTTCATGAAAACATTATGGGACTGATGGGGCCAACTATCAGGTAATGTGGCACATGGGACTGGCAGCGGTGTTAGGGGAAAAAGGAATATTCACTTGCCTTTCACCATTCATTTTCCCTCTGGCCTTAGGAGCTTCATCTACTAAAAGGAGGGGAAAGAATAGTAGAATATGGGGTAAATCTGAAGAGAAATGCTCCTTTCTCTCTGGGGGTCACCACAGTAAGTCTCCATCCAGGTGGCATTTCTTTATAATCTTGAGGCCACTAGTGCAGTATCTGTTTCCTGTCCCTGCAGAGCTTTATCTAGTCACATGAATAATAAAAATACCCATAAAAAAGAGAGGGATTAAGTACTATTCTCAGTTCTTATCAAAAGATTAAAATAAAATGGAGAAACGTGTTATGTTACTTTTCTCTCCTGTAATTTGCTGTTTCCCTCAGGTATTTCTTCTCCTTGCAAGCTTCCCGGTATTTTACAGAATAAGGTGGCATTTTAGCTGAAAGCATTTGAACGTTCTTTGAGTCTAGGAGCCTGCAATTTAACAAATGGTTTCCTCACACAAACTATAAGCATGATACAGAATGATTGACAACTATACCAGCATTCGAAAAGCAGCTAAGAGCCTTAAAGCATACAGTAGCAGAGACCAGGACCGGAGTTTATCATCAGCCTTGGAGATTGTGGTTTATGTTGGCAATATAAAATATGCATCATTTTAATAAAGTTCTTACAAAGGTTTTTAAACATATCATTAAACAAACATACCAGAAGGACAGGTCCAGATGAAACCAGTTTCAAAATAACAACAATAGAATCAAAATACATTATCACCAAATAATAGTCCCCTACTATTTGATAAAAGACTCAGCATCTAAAGCCAAAGCAAACACAGGCGCAGCAAACATGTTTGTTTTAAAAGTGGAAAACATTGATCTTATGACACATTTCTATTACAATGGTTGTATTTCTGTTACAGTCAGAGCAGGCTGAACTTAGAATTACTCTAACTTCAGAGGTTTTCAGCAGAAGGAAAGTCAGTCGGAGCATCTCAGCATATTTATAACCTGTCTACAGACCCAGTGTAGTCCTCCCCCCAACCCCGACTCATTATCCCTTCCCCGCACTCCCCAAAACCTCATCTGGCACTGCTGTGAGACTAACACAACAGGAACTTGGGTCAATAAGTAGAGGAGATACACTAGTGTGGGATACTGTTCAGAAGTGTTATTTTTTACTCTAACGTTTAGAAAACTCACATTCAAAGCTGAGATCCTGTACTTCTCTTCAGCAGAGCTTCGGACTTGCTTGGAGATGTCATTAAAAGTGAATAAAGGCCTTCTTCAATTCCATTGCTTTCAATGTTTCAATGAATTCGCAGTATGATAGAGGCCTGGCCTGTGTGGCTGAGTATAGGAACAAGAATACTGTGTGATTAAAACCTTGAGCACTGAAGTTACTTTCTTACTTTCTTGCAGAATAACTCTCTCCTCTCCTCACTCCCATGCTTCCCTCAGTCCACGATAGAGATAGCCCTTCTCCCTTCCAGCCAGACCTCAGTGAGTTCCATTTCTTGCACCAAGTTAGCCTTTGTATCTTCCTGATTCTTGTAATCAGAGCTCATCTGAAGAGCGGGTGGGTAGCATGGTTGAAGAGCCCCTGGAAGCACTAACCTGTCCAGAATACCTTTCCCAGTCTAACACTCCCACTGCCTGTCCTGGTTTTGCACATATTTTACTCTCTCCTGTGTGCGAGTGGCACTGGGTCTCGCACATCATTCAGTCTTTCCACAGCTCTCCGGAAGCACATCTATGGTGAGCTTTATCGTGGGCAAGCAGTGTGAAAGACAACAGTGACATGAAGATGAGTAAGGCAGAGGTTCAGACCTAAAGAAGCTCAAGGTGGTGAGGCAGATAAACAGACAAAACTTAGGACGAATGCCATAACACCATTCTCCTGGTGTTAGATTGAAGAAAAGTCCCTCAGGTTGGCAATTAGATTTAATACTGAATGACTACATCTCTGGGAGAAGGGGGCTTCCCGCCCATAGCAAGGTCTTTGTGAATTTGGTAAGACCAAGGAAAACAAGGTGAGAGTTTGAGGATTAAATGTTTCATTCTCACGACTCAGTCTTTCCTTGCTCCAAACCCTGGCTGCTCGGCTCTTGCCACTGGTGCCACCTGCCCTCCTTTGCCACCCAGCCTTGTTTGGCCCCCAAGCTCTGTTTCTTGCCCCAGAGCTCTCTACTTCCCCACCCCTCCTCCCACCCCCGGCCCCCTGCCCTGGGAGAAACTGTGGGTGGGTCCCCAGTGACTGGTGGGCACCTGCCCAATTACATACAAGAACTCAGGAGAGGACAGCCTCTCCACCCCTCCCCAGGGCAGGAACTCCTGTGGTTGACTAGTGGCTCTGCCACCAGTAAACACCCCATTGATGTGCAAACAGGTTCTTATATGTATATGCAATGGGCACTATCAAGACCAGGTAGGAATCCTGGTTGAAAACTTCCATTTTCCCCATTATAAAGTGACCTTAAAAAGAACAGTTTCAGGATTGAAGGTGAAAGCCAGGTTCCAGTGCACATGAAGTGATTGGGAGTTTAAAAGAAAAACAATGAACTATTTGACTGAAAATTTTGCATGAAAATTGATAAACACCGCATGGATGGTAGCTAATGGGAGCTCGGATATCAAGAGAGCATTTGTTTATTTGCTTTCAAGATGGGAGATTTCTGATCATATTTATGGGCTATCAGGAAGGAACTTCATGCCTTCAATCTCAGTTTTGGGTTTTTTTTTTTAGTTTTTAAATCAACTTTTAAAATGAAAATACTACTGAGAAGAGTAGAGTCTTAGTAAAATCTGTCAGTTGTCAGTTAACACCTTAGCAGGGCACAGGATGCTCGGAGGTGCCAAGAGCAGACAGGAGAATCGCTGCTCCTGGCGACGTGGGAGAGCACCCAATACCCGCTTCTTCGCAGTTGCGCCTGGGAGTCAGCCAGAGAATCCCAGCTGGTCCCGGCTTGACAAACAATCCTCACTCTCCTTCAGTAGCCCAGAATATAGGAATACAAATAGAGCTGAAATTAATGCTTTTGCGAATTGCTCTTCCTTGCTGGGATTAGCTTCTAGGTAATTAACAATATAGATTATAGTAGCAAAGCGAGGATTACATAAGTATCATTTCGATTACTTCAAACAGTACTAAAATAATGCATGTTTATGCAAAGTTTAAGAACAGAATAGGTGGAATGCAAATGGAGGCTGCCTTCATCTCCTCCCTACTCCAAGACCCCCTCAGTTACTGGCTTGATGAGGGAGGAATCTTCTATACCTGCACTACACATTTTTAGCCACACACATGTGCACATAACACATATGTCATCTAGTTGTCTGGATCTCTTGCCAAACACAGCTTTCTCTAGTCTATGTTATACCCACTGGCAGGAATCTGATTTGGGAAGTTCTCACCTCACCTTAATAATAAGAACAAATGCTAACATTTACTAAGTGCTCACTACATTTCAGATATGTTATTAAGTACTTTATCAGTTTCAGTTTTACAAATACTAATTACTTGAATGTGTGCTCAAATACCCAAAGCCCCCAAGTAAAGCAAACATCCCTGTAATTAATCCTCCTACTCCTAGACCTTTCCTCTAACGACTCTAGACATTTATTAAATGCATATACATAGCTATATGTACATGCAGAAATGTAATTCATTTGATTTTTGGGGGGGATAACCATTATCATTCTATAAATATTGTGAAGAACTCACATTTTCCATTTTGGTCATGCGAATCTTCCCATTTCAAACCATGTAAATACAATGTTATTCTTTTTAACATTTTCAAAGAAGGCATGCTAATCCATTCTGTGGTTTTATCACAGATTAGCCAGTCATCATTTTACTGACAGCCATTGAGATTGATTCTGATTTTTCGTTGTAACAAAGAATAGTATAATAAAAAGCTCATATGGGCCCTTTGGACACACATGTCAGTGTTTCGTTTGGTTAGTTGCAGGTCAAAGAACAAAGAAGACATACCTGGCATCTGTTGTTTGCTCCCCAATTTTTAGTAGCCCTCATATTTCATTCAAGCTCTTTTGGTGCTGGGGCATCAAAGGATAGAAGAGGGCTCTAGGACTTAGGCTAAGGCAATGAGCACCTTTAATATCTCTGATCTCAACAACAATGCTCTTAGAATGGCACATATCTAAGAACTGATTAAAATGAAACCCAGGGATTTGGATGGGAATTCTGAGGTACTTATTCTTTACACTGCAAATATACAGGAATAATGTAGCCCTGGGGTCTGTCAGGTGCCACCTATATTCGTTTGTTAGAGCTGCACAGCCAAGCACCACAGACTGGCTGGCTTAACCAGCAGAAATGTATTTTCTCACAGCTCTGGAGGCTTGACTTCTGAGACCAGGGTGTCAGCAGGGTTGGATCCTTCTAAGGACTGCGAGGGAAGGATTTGTCCAAGGTCTCTCCTTGGCTTTTAGATGGCGGTCCTCTTCCTCATTGTCTTCCCTCTGTGCATGTCTGTGTGCAAAGTTCCTCTTCACATAAGGATAACCAGTAATATTGGATTACTGCCCAGCCTGATTTTAATTAACTCTTCAAAGACCCTATCTCCAAATATGGACACATTCTGAGGAACAACTGATGGTTAGGACTTCAACATATGAATTTTTAAGACATAACTCATAACACCACCTCAGTATCGCAGGGGCGAGCAACCCCAGGATGGAAGGGAGAGGCTGAGGATCCGCAGGAAATGCGAGCTTGCTGAAAAAGCCCCGCTTGGAGCCAGGGTTCCCTCACTGCATTCCTTTCCAATGAATTTTTCAGTTGATTCAATAATTTGCTTGAATTGCATCCACAAGCTTAAATTGTTTATGACCAAAGGAATCCAGACATTTTAAAAATATGTTAGTTTGAAAGATACTGCTCAATTAAACTCCTAAAAGGCATTCTCAATATACTTTTTCATCGATACTGTATCAAAGTTTCTAACTCCTTTCAGTGTCATCAGTAAAAGCTGTTTCTAAGCTTCTTTAAAAATTGCCATCCTTGTGAGTGAAAACCACTCTCTCATCATTGTTTTAACTTTTTTTCTGAATACTAGGAAATTGAGCATGTTATCCTTTGTTTATTTGACTTTTCAGTTCTTCATAAATTGTCAATTTACATTTCTTACCAATAATTTTATAGTCTATTTGGTAATTCTCTTGTTGATTTATGGAGTCATATAGAGAAAGCAAATATAAAAAAGGTTTTCTCTTGTCCCATAACTGTATTTTAAACTTCGTTATGTGTTATGCTATACAGATATTTATAAAAATATTTATTATTAGTTGGTTAAAGTTTTCAGTCTTTTTCTTTGTAGTGTCTGCATTTGGCGTCTTTCTTAGAAAGAGCATTCCCATTCCAACATTACAAAAATATTATCCTATAATTTCATATATCTAATACCCTGTTGTCCTTATTGGTTTTCCTTATACTTTAGATCCTTAGTGTATTTGAAAGATATTATTGTGAATGTTATGATATAGGAAACATAATTTATTTTTCTAATGGGTAGCCAGTTGTCCTTTAATCTTTTAGCAAATAATGGTATCTGTGGTGATTTAAATTATCCTCTTATCATATATTAAATTATTATATCATATTTAAGCCACCCAGTCTGTGGTACTTTGTTATGACAGCCCTAACAAACCAATATAGGTGGCACCTGACAGATCCCAAAGCTGCATTGTTCCTGTAGCCATTTGAATCATCCTCTTTATCATACATTAAATTATCATATTTATTAAATATAGAAAATCAATTCGGTTCCATTGATCTGTTGCACTTTTTTCTCTACCAAAATCACTCTGTTTCAGTTAAGGTATCTGTTATAATTTAATAAAATATTAAAAACATAATAAGGTAACTTTATAATATAATATTTGGAAGAAAAATCTTGCCTTATTATTCTTCTTTTAAGACATTTTGTTGGCTAGTCTTTTCCATTTCCAGGAAATCACTATTCAGTTTCTTAAAAATCTAATGGGATAATTCCAGTTTCTACCTGAGACATAGAGGTGACGGGAGATCACACCCACCCACCCTTGCAGCAAAAAAGAGCCAGACTAACTTCAATTTATAATCTATTTTGAACCCATCAGAGAGGAGACCCCCCCAGCAAATAGTCCCAAACATTTAAGGAGAGATGGTGCCTTCAGGGAGAGAGGAGATGCTACTATTCACCCTCCTGGGGTAGCCAGGAACTTCGATACCACACTGCATTTAACTGTCGTTTCCTTATTCTCCATACCTGGTTCTTGTGTTAAATCCTGGAAGAGGAAAAATATTAATGAAAAAAAATCAGTGAAATCTAATACATTCTCTAGTTTAGTATTATTTACCAAGGTTAATTTCTTAGTTTTGATAAATACTCTCAGGTTAGGATGTTCATTTATAGGGCAGATGAGTAAAAAGTACATGGGAATTCTGTACTATTTTCGTAAATTCTTCTGTAAACTCAAAATTTTCTCAAAGTTAATTTTGAGAAAAAAGAAAAACCCAACGCCAGTAGGTTGTTGACTGAAGCAAAACTGAAATCACAGATTAGTTTGAGAATTGATATTTTTATAATATTGAATCCTACATTTACATATGTTTCTTCCTATTTACTCAGGGTTCCTATTTATCTTTTAATCAGGTTTTGTCAATACCTTTAATGTATAACTTTTACTATCATGAGTTCCTTATTATATATTTTGTAGTTTTATTACTATTTTAAAATGGTATTTTTTTCTCTTAGTCTCTAATTGGCAATTACTCAGGTTGTTTGTTGGTTTTTGTAAATGGATTTAATATATGGGAACTTTACTAAATTCTATTAATAGAATCTTCATGTTTTCTAATTATTTTCTTTGTAAACAATCAAACTTTGAAAACATTAATAGATTTTGGGTTTTCTTTCAAATATTTGTGTTGTATAAAATTATTTTGGTTAAATCCTAGAGAATAAATTAGAACAATAATAGTGATTAGTATTATTGTCTTATCACTGACTTCAGTATGGAATGCCTTACTACAGTTGGGTGGTTTTCGCTGTTCTTCTCTTTGATGTTCATGAGGTATACAGCCCATTCTTTTCATCAAGTACTATATCATTTTCACTTTTAAAAGAAGTATTTATTGCACTTCCTATTACTGTTGAAAATGAGAAAATGATTGAATCTTCATTCCAAACAAAATATAACTTTTTAACATGATTTAAATTTTTGATTTTCATCAATCTCATCCTGCCCATTTTTAGAAATGTTTTGGAATTTTAGTTCCCACATTTGCTAGTGTATATCCTCAGTGATTCATTTACAACTGTTTTGTCAGTAATAAGTTCTCTTGAACCTTTTATGATTGAGCTTGATTTCCTTGACCTCTGCTTTCAAATGTTAATTTAACTTAATATGAAACGAAATCTATCTTCTAAGTTGTGTTCTCCCAGTACTTTTAAGAAAATCATTCCTTGTCCTTTACTGTCTGTGCTATAGATGAGAAGTCTGATGTGAGTCTGAGGATTATCTTTTAGAGTAAACTAAAATTTTGTTCTCTGGAAGGATTTTTTCTCATACCACTACTGTGAAATTTCACCAGGGAAAATCTAGGTATTCTTTTTGTTTTCCTCATTGACATCCAAAAATGTCTTTAAATCTTAAGGCAAGTCTATCTTCATCTTAGAAATATTTTCTTCTCTGGTGTTTTCAAGTATTGCTTTCCCTCTCTCTCATCTGAAACCCTTCTTTGATTCATGATGAAACCACTGCCCTATTTTCTATGTCTTCTAATGTTTCTTTTGTATATTTTCTCTCTTTGACCTCTGTGCTATATTCTAGAAGAATTCATTGGTTCTGTTTTCATTTCACCAATCTATACACCAATTGGCTCTGTCTATTCTGATATTCAGTTTATCTGTTGCATTTTGTTTTAAATCAATGATTAGTCTTCAGGATTCATGAATTTTGAGAACTTCTTTTCATAGAAATCTCTTACTGTTTTTGCTGCCTTTTAGATTTAATGCATTTCCGTATGCCTGCAAAAATTAATATAAATGTAATTACTACCCCTAAGTAAATTTAAACATTTGTTTCCATCAACAATTTTCCTTAATATTTTTCTTCCTTTTGTTGCATGTAGTGGGCCTCTTTCATGCTCTTCTCATTCCTCAATATTTTTGTGTATCAGGAAATGCTATGTATGTCCTAAGTTGAAATGAAAATCTCTCTTCCACTAGCAGAGAATGAAGATTTTGATTGCAAGAATCTGGGCGATGTTGTGTTTGTGTGGGAGGTGAAAGGGAATAAATTTAGTGGGCTTTCTGTAACAAGTGCTGGTAACTACTGTTCTAGGTATCAGTTTCTCTTTCTTCCAACAGCTGTGAGAGGGATGGAGAACTGCCCTGATTTTATAGCCTTCAGTACTCATTCTGGGAATCTCTTGCATCAGGACTACCAAATGAATTCTGCAAGTGAGATGTACCCCATTTTATACCCAACAAATAGTGGAACCAGCTTATCTAAGTGGGAGATACTGATAAGGGCCATTCCACAGCCAACTGTCTATGGCCTTCTCCTTTTCCCAGCCTACACTTTCTCTGACCTTGAATTAATTTACAGTAATTTAAAAAATTAAGAAAACTATTTTAAAAATTAAAAAACACTGATTCCATCTGAATATCTTGAAGAAATCACTTGATTATTTTAGTCTGAGGATAGTATCCTATCTAGTCTTTCTGTGATGCCATAGGAATATTGTATTAATATTTTGCATGTTATCTTATTAAAACTTAAGAGAGGTACCATATCTAGACAGCTATTTTGAACTGAAGATATTATTTTGTTTGTTTGTTTGGGGATAAAGACAATGTAATACATACTTCATATCAGTTCTATGACCTCATCATCAGACAACAAAAAGATGATAAGGTGATAGGCAAAAAGTACAAAATTAAAGAGCTATTTATTGTTAACACAGAAAAGAATTTAGAGTAAAGGACTTTGAAATAACTCATAAATATAAATATACCTCACAATGAGAAGGATAGCTGAAGAGGAAAAATAGGAAAAAAGCAAGGTATACATGGAACAGAAAAATTTTAAAGACACCTTCAGATACAAGTGGAAAGACAGAGGTAAAGTGCATACATGCACTTGCACACACAAACACACACAGACATGAGCACCATCCACATGGGGTAATTCTGTAGCCCGTCAGTCATTTCCTGGACAAGAAGGTTATTTCTTTCTTCATCCAGTTCAGGGTTGCTAGAAAGTTCCATTCTTGCTTTTTTTTTATTTGTATTCTTCATGTTAAACTCTTTGGAAATTTTTTTTTGAACTTCACATTGCCAATGGGAAAAAAGATGCAAAGGCAAACAGAATTTGTTACAATTAGTGAAAATAACAGATTCATAGAGGTAAGGAATTGCTAAGGCAGTTGCCCAGCAGTCTTTCCAGATGTTCGCTGTGCATCCAACAGTGATCCATCCAGTCCCCCATGCACTCTCCATTGGTGACAGGCAGTTCCCTCACGGTCTGGTATCCGTCCATCTGTAACACAGCCACAGGATACAGAGGATGCTGTGCCTCTGATGGTTAGGTAAGTTATGTGTCACTGTCCTCAATAATGCACATGTACAGCCCCAGTGTTTTTGTGTGGCTCAATTTTTATATTTTCTAAGAGGTGGGAGATTACTGAGTTCATCAATGGCTGGTAATCTGGCAGTGTCAAAAATAAATTAGATCAGTTACTGGCTGTATTGGTTGTATTCTTGCACAGCACTGCACATGAAAATTAGATAAGAGAAATGAGTGAACAGTCATGTACATAGTAGATGCTGGTGTTCATAGTCTTAGATATTCCAAATGTAATAAATATATAACTAAATGCCCAAGTACCCAGAGAGTAGGACCACAAGTTAAAACCTTAACTACAAAAGAAATGACCTTCTTGTCCAGCTTTTCTTCCATATTTGATGCTAAGACATCAAATCAGTTTTCATAATAAGGAAATAGCACATATATTCAGGAGAGTTACATTTTATATATGAATACTTAAAGGAAAAATAGCATCTCCAGAACCAAATAAATATATTTCTGTCTTTTGGTACTTGTGTTTCTGGTTTGCAGTAAGAATAAATAAATAAATATTCTCCCTTGTATAAAAGAACTTAAAACTAAGCAGTCCAGAGCCAACTGACAGTTCTGTTGTTGAGACACAAGTTTGGGTTCCATTTACACATTCCAATCTCATTGATAGCCCAGAATAGCTGTTAAAACGCCATCCATCTCACCCATATATCAAGCTATAGGAAAGAATTACAGAGGGTGTGGTGTGAAAGTTTGCCCTTGTTTTCTGTGAGCCTTCCTGGACGCCTCACTCAGTAATTTTCTTTTTAATCTCATGCTCACACCTTGTTGTATGGTTACCACTTCCTGCAAGACTGGGCAACATAGTCCAAATGGCGGCAGTGGCATTGCACATTGTACCATGTATTCCTTATCAACGATGAAAGGGAGGTGAAAGTCACTGCTATAGCACTTGACCCAACAGCTTCATAAAATCAGATTCAAAATTGGTCATAGATGGAGCAATGCAACTTCCTCAAATATCAATTCAGCATTTCAGATAAGCTTTAGCTTGTACAGCAGAAAAAAAGAGATCACTTGTACAGTAGATTCATTTATTTAGGAAATATTTCAAAATTTAGTACAAATGAAGATATTACAAGTTGTAAGAGCAGGTATGGCCTATCAGTGCAGCACCCTTGGGTGGGCCCCACCCAGCCCAACAGAAGGGGCATGGTGGCCATGAGACTGTGCAGAGTGTGGTGAACTTTGTTCTTTACTACAGTCCCATTATTCCTAAGGCTTATACCACTATTTAGGAAGAATTTACATAATCTCTTTGCCCTGGATGCTTCCACTTAAGAAGGTTTGCAGCCATGATATTCACTTGATCCTTGAATGAAAACTAGAGTGTTTGGATGTCACACCCTTATGAGAGCAAAGAGGAGGAAAGTCATCACCCCCCTGTTCCTGATTCCTTTCTGAGCCTCCAGGTACCTTCATCCTGGGAAGTAGGTTTTTTTCTAATGCAAATGAACCAAACACTGCTCCTAGATTCAATGGCTTTTGGAGTAAGTAAAAGGGAAAGTAAGGTATTGGGATTATCGCTATGAGGACTCTGCTTTTACTAACCCATCCATCTGCCAACATAAAGATTTTCTGTATGAACATCCCAGACCAAATCACTGACACACATGATGCTTTCTTATAGAATTTGATGGATATTTGATAATGTTAAGTTTCACATGTTTCTTTACTGAGAAAGACAGTTGTGCAATGATGGAAGAATGAGAGTGGAACTCAGTAATGATGACCTCTTACAGGTTTCTGTCCAGAATTTTAAGTATTTAAGATTAAAAACATAGGCAGTATTACACAGAGAAGACAAGTAGTGACTCTATAGCATCTTACTATGCTGATGGACAGTGACTGTAATGGGATATGTGGTGGGGACTTGATAACAGGGGGAATCTAGTAACCACAGTGTTGCTCATGTGATTGTATATTAATGATACCAAAATAAAAAAATTTAAAAAAATAAAAGAAAGATTGAAAACATACATGGAAGACTTAAATAGGATAGTGACATGAGAAACAGTGAACTAAATATTAGAACTATTATTATATTATTAACATATTAAAATAATGATTAATGGTTGAATGTGTAACAATTTTTTTTGTTGTTTCTAAAAACGTTATTCTCTAATTGCCTCAAACTCCATGTCATAAAAAATTTTTCACATCACCTCTGAGAGATAGACACACCATCTCAGGATTAACAGACCATGGGCTTTTCCTAAAGTTCTTTTACACAAATGAGAGAAGAGTGCAAATTATGCCACTAAAAAAGCACAGGACATTCAGCAAGATGACTGGTATGAAGACAAAGAGGTAGATCTGTACATTAGTTGATCATTTGTTCTGAATGAGATTATTTATCTTGTTGGTCTGGAAAGTTTAGTGGTAATCCCAGTTTGTATCAGAGATTAGTTGATACTACCAATGAGACCTAAAAAATAAAGCAAAGTCAGGAGAAAGAACAAGCCTGAAAGGAAATATTTGAAAGGAATATAACAAAATTAATAACTGTAAAATATAAAGGATTCATGAAAATAAAAAGGATGTATTTACAATGTTTCTCATTACAGCATTGTTTGTGCTAGTAAAAATTGGAAACATTCCAAATATTTATCAACAGAAAGTAAGTTTATAAAACAAAAAGAGGGGGGTAGATCCAAGATTGCAGAGAGAAAGAGTCTGAACAACTTCATCTACATATACACCAAGTCTCTACTTACACATATAGCATTTCCTGAGGAAGAACTGAGGCCTTTTGCAAAATATGGGATAGAAAGACCACATTAAAAAATAGCAGGAGAGATGGAGAAATGGTAACAGCAGGAGCCCCAACCCACCACAACAGTGGAGTAGGGAAGGATGTCACTCAAGGCTTGAGTATAGATTTGCCTGCCATGCAGCACAGGAAAAAAAAATACAATTCTAAAAACAACTACACTCTAAGTGAAGGAAGTCAATATTCAGAACTAAAGCACCCACTAAACGGTGGCAAAAATGCTAGAAATTTCTCCAGCTTTGGAGGTGGTGGCAAGAATCATTGTTTATGTTACTCCCACACACTGATAGTGTGGATAGGAGCAGAGTTGGGGCACACATAACTGAGGAAGCCTCCTGGCCCCTACGCACACCCAAACATGCTAACCCGAGAGCCAGCACCCCACCAAGGATTCATCAGCATGTTGCTCATGTGGATTCACCGCACCTGCAACCCTCCTGACCCAGGCTTCCACGTCAGCACAGCCTCAGATGACACCTGGATTCCCCTCTTTTACACCCCTTTGTTTCCTGGCTTCCCTGTTAGTGCAGCTACAGCCGGCACCCACCTGGGAGGCTGCAGACCATCCCCCAGTACTCCCAGCTTTCCTGCCAGTGAATCCCAGAACCAATGCCCACCCAAAAGCTCCCTGGACCACATCCAGGGAGTCCCGGTGCGACAGGACCCCAGCCCAGGCTCATCCAGCCTCCAGCCAGTCAGAGGAGCCAAGCACACACGGATTACCCAGGGGACTTTCCTACAGAAGGCCATGCCTTCAAGACTGGGAGAAGTAGCTTATTCACCCAGTCCATAGAACAAACAGAAAGTCAAATGAAATGAGACGGAGGAACATGCTTAAAACAAAAGAAAAATACAGAACTGCAGGAAAAGAACCAAATGAAACAGAGTTAAACAATTTACCTGATTAAGAGTTCAAAGTATTTGTTTGAGTAAAGATGCTCATTGGACATGAGAGAACGGATGTCCTCAGGAAGGACTTCAATAAAGAGAAAATATTAAAAAATAGCAATCATAGAGAATACAACAAAATCAATGAAAAATACACTAGAGGGAATTAATAGAAGATATGAGGATGCAGAATGGATTGGAAATTTGGAACACAGAGTAAATGAATGCTATCAAGTTAAACAGCAGACAGAAAAAGAATAAAAAGAAATGAGGATAGGTTAAAAGACCTCTAGGAATCCTAGAAGGAGGAGCTCCTAGCTGAGGTCCTAGGCAGCAGCCAGTATAAGCCACCAGACATTTGAGGAAGCCTTCGGGATGGCTCCAGTCCCAGGCACCATCAGACTGTAGCATTGAGAAACCCCCAGTGACAACCAATTAGCTGGGACCCATTAACTCTCCGAACTCAGTCAGTACTACTAAATGGCTGTGGCTATTCCATGATGCTAAGTTTGAGATGCCCTGTCATGCCACCATAGACAACCAGAAAATATTTGAATGCCACATAGAGGGCTGCCATAGCCAAACCTAAAACATGGGGCATTGACTTTGACACTAAGGCGTGAGCAGTAGCAGGGAGATGCTAAAGTTAATTAGCAAAGTTTGTAGGGTATTAGTTTGTCAGTGAGAACTTTATAAAAGTGAATGAATAGTGACTACAAGCTAGAGTAAAGGAGACCTTTGTTATGTAGTGGTAAGAAGTTTAGCAGCACTATCAGCTATTACAATGTGGAAAATATATATGAACTAGGTGATCTGCCTCAAAAAATTCCAGGCTACTGAAGATTCCATCTGATCTCTTCAGCTGCTTGTATTAAATGAAAGAAGAACTAAAGAAATAAGAGCTGAAAAAAAATCTATTAATATAAAGAATCCAGGACTTGGGTTCAAAAATAAAACAGTTTCTCATTCCCAATGTCTCCAGATGGTAAACTGTTCTCAAATTAGGAAATAGTTTCAGGCCAAGATCAAATCCAGGGCACTGTCAAGAAAAATGGTCTAAAAATGACTTTAAAGCAGTTTCTAAAACTTCAGAAGGATTTAAGGTGGTGCCTCCTATACCTTTTTCAAACAGACAAAAAGGCCATCAAAGAATCTTAAGAGCAAGCTTAACATTCCTTCTAGATTAAAAATTAGGTCTTCTAATAATTGTAGGGCCTTATTCCACAGAAACTTTACTAGGAGCTAAAGGTAGAAAAGAGTTCACTCAAAACTCTGATTGTTTTTTGTTTAGTGAAGTACACCCCAAAAAGATTCTTGAAAATTCTTAAAATTTTTTAGGTAATTGTACTAACAGAAACACTAACAACCTGAACTAAAAGAAAAGCAACAGTATGAAGTGAAAAGTGACTCTGGGGGTACCCCAGTTTCTAAGGGAGGAAGCAGGCAGGGAAGAGGACTCAGCTGTAGTCACGGGTTACATTTCACACAGAAGGACAGTTCAAAGGGAAGAACCAAGAGCCATGGAGAATTATTGTCAGACAGTGGGACTAAATCCTAATAAAGGAAATGGGAATATGTGCTTATCCGGATTATACAGCTGTGACGGACCAGTGATCATTGTATACAATCTTCCATTTTTCTTTTCTTTTTTATCCTTCCTATACAAGAACATCTATTTAATGTCTCCCACCACTGTATTTTGGGTATATGGGAGGTAGACAGTTCACTTCTTTAGTTCACATATATTCAGATCCTGGGGGAGTATATTCAAGTTGCTTAACCTGAAAAACCCATACCTAAGATCACCTGGACCCTAAGATGATAGCATCATAGACATTCAGCCTGAGATTGAAGGTGTAATAGATGTGATTTTAGGAAGTGTTGCAAAGATAGTCATTTTACCCAAATTAATCAGTAGATTTCATACACCGTAGTCAAAATCAAATCATGTTCTTCTTTTGTAGAAATCAGGAAACTGACTAAAATTCATATAGAAATACAAGAGGCTTAGAAGAGTTGAAAAAACTTTGAAAAGAATAAAGTCAGGTAATTTATATTATCTTATATAAAGACTTATAAAGTTCTAATAACCAAGCATGGATTTTTGGAACTTAATAGGATGTCCAGAAGAGACTCACACACATACAATTTATTTATTTATTTATTTTACAAAGATGCCAAAACAATTTAATTGAGGAATTTTTATCATTTTTAGGAAAGTAGAACCCATGGTAGGAATAACCAAAAAAAAAAAGCATCACAACAACCTTGACCCTTTCCTCACACGCTGTACCATACCATAATTACATTGTAGTGGCTCAAATACCTAAATCTAAATGCTAAGATTATAAAATTTCTAGAAGAAAACATTGGCGAATACCTTAGAAACTTCTCATTTAGCAAAAATTTCTTCAGACACAAAAGCATAAACTATTAAGGAATAATAAGGTCAAGGAATTGCTCTTGAGCAAGAGTAAAACTTGTTCTTACAAAGCCACGGCAATGAAAATGAAACAGCAGGAAGCCATGTATGATAAAATACTTGCATATCATGTCTCTGACATAAGATTTGGGTGTAGAATTTGCAGAGTTCTTATAAGACAACAATAGGATGACAAATAGCCCACCTGAAAATGGGCAAAGTATTTGAATAGCTATTTCACCAAAAGAAAATATACATATGGCAAATAAGCATGCAAAAATATGTTCAATGCCGTCAGCACCAATTGATATTAGAGAATTCACACTTAAGTGTTGGCACCACTGTGGAGCAACCAGAACTCTCATATACCACATCTTGGAATATAGAATAGTACAACCAACCACTTTGGAAAAAAGATTGGCAGTATTTTTTTTTTTTTAACTTAAGCATACACCTACTATACAACCCACCCTAGGTATTCACCTATGAAATATATGAGCTAATAGCCACAGAAAAACTTGTTTACAATTTTTCATAGCACTTTTATTTATAATGGTCAACACTGGAAACAACCCAAATGTCCAGCAACAGGTGAATGGTTAAACAAATATGGAATACTGCCCAGAAATAAAAAGGAAAGAACTATTGTTACATGTAGCAACACAGATAAATCTTATAGTAAATGTGTTAAGTGAAAAAAGCCAAATATAAAAGACTACATACTCTATGGTTCCATTTATATAAAATTCTTGAAAATGCAAATGAATACACACAGAAAGCACACCAGTGGTTGCCTGTGGAGGAGGGAAGGATGGATTACAAGGAAACGTTTGTGGGTGATACATATGTTCATTATCTACATTGTAGTGATGGCTTCATGATTATTAACATGTCAAAGCTTCTCAAATTGTACACTTTAGATGTACAGATTGTTGCACCTCAATAAGTTTGTAAAAAGATATTACTAAGCTTTATCAAAGGACAACATTAAGAAAGTGAAAGGAAAGTAACCAACTGCATAAGTATATTTGCCACACGTATACTTTACCATGGACTCATAAGTAGAAAATGTAAAGTGTTCCTAAAAATAAATAAGATGGAAGAATACAGGCAACATATTTTTAATGGGCAAATATTTAGATAGGCACTTCACAAAAGAAGATAGTCAAACTTTCAATAAGCATAAAAAAGTTGTTCATTTTTAGTTACGAGAAGAATGCAAATTAAAATTGTAAGATACCCATCAGGACAGCTTTTTTGAAAAAAGCTGATAGCACCAAGTCTTGACAAGAATGTAGGACTATTGGAACCCTAATACAGTCCTGGTTTGATGTTTATTTTTATAATCACTTTGGAAAACTAGCAACACCTACTAAAGCTAAACATACATATACCCTCTGACCCAGTAATTTCAATCCTGGATATTAACCAATGAAAATCATTGTTAATGTCTTGTCTACAACAAGACTTGTAAAATAATGTTCGTAGTCTTATTCATCATAGCCCTAGTTTGGAAACAGTCAAATGCCTAATTAATTTTAGAACAGGCATACAGTGCAATATTAGATGATAAAAGAAGTGACTGAACTCCCTCCTGTAAACTATGGACTCTGGGTGATTATGAATGATGTGTCAATGTAGACTCATCAGTTGTAATAAACGTACCACTCTGGTGGGGGATGTTAATAATGGGGGAGGCCATGCATGTGTGGCAGGAGGTATATGGAGAATCTCTGTACTTTCCTTTGAGTTTTGTTGTGAACCTAAAACAACTCTAAAGTCTTCAAAAAATGAACTGTTCACACAACAGCATAGATAAATTTCACAGAAATAATGTTGAAACAAAGAATATGGATGGATACAAAAAAGTACATGCCATGTTATTCCATTCATATGAAGTTTCTGGCAGTTCTGGACTGGGGGGAAACTCCTGAGGTTCTGGGAATAATCTAGTTACATAGAATATTGTGTAAAATAAGATAAAATTGTTCATTTTTTTGCCATTTTGTGATATCTTGTTTCACAAAAAGAGAAAAACTGATTATAAATCCTACCAATAAAGCCCTGAATTATACATAAGCATACATACATAGGCAGACTCATAGATGGTAAACTATAAAGGTACATATATGCAGTGTACTGTATATATACATAAGGTGTACTGCTAATTGAAAATTTCTGAAAAGAAATACAAGTAACTGATCCCAGTAGGGAATAGGAGCTATACTTGCTTTCATTTTAAACTCTTGTATCTCTTGGAATTTGTATCCTCTACATGTTATTTCTTATCTTAAACAACAAATAAAAGGAGTGCGAGAAGAAAGTATGGCATGTCTGCTCTAGATTCTGTTTAACTTGTATTAATCCTTTGCTTCTATAACCTAGGGATTTAAATAGGTTTTTAAAACTTTTTAAATGACCTAACATGTAGAAAATCACATGGAGTTTTCTGATGTTAGAAGTTTGGTTATGTATTTAGGAATATAATCAAGATTTTCTAATAGAATTGTTTTTTAGTGTGTTAACTACACCACTGAGTGCTCTTTCTTTCCCATCCTAAAATGTTAAGAGCCTAGTGGGGAAAAAGGAGACTTTAGAGTGTTGAACTATTATCCTATTCTTACAAGATTCAGCTTTTGCAGTATGAACTGGACTAAGTTTTGATATTTTATCTCTGGATTCTTTGAGCTTTCTGCACTTGTTGCAAAGGTATAACTTGGAATACCACTTGGCCAAAAGCTTAATTAGCATTAAGAATCGAAAGGCTTAAAAAGGGCCTAAACATATAAAAGGCAAGTCTGGAGAACTGAAACCATTGATAGATGTTGGGAAATTGCAGTCCATTGACCTTAAGATTTATTGTCCAGAGAAATTGAGATCAGACTGAAGAAAAGCATGTGCATTTCCTTGCGTTGACTCCAATTTAGAGTATCTTACATCTACATGGCTTTTCCGGGGATGTTAGGAGCCAATGTTGAGACTGTACTTTAAAGAGCACCAAAGTTAGAATCCACAAGCTAGGGAACAACTTGTTTTCACAGCAATGAGAGCTGGCATGGCAAACACTTCTCAGTGGTGACTTACATACTTATTCAGTGATTTAGACTGCTTCTCTGGCACGGGTCAAATGGCATATTAACATGGGATATAATCCTTTCTCACTCTGTAGGCAATGGCTCAGTGTGATATTGGCACCATATTAAGCTTCATTAACCCTACAACGCGTTGCCTTCTTACTCTTGGCACTCTCCTGCAGGCTGCCGGCAGTAACCCATGAGTAATCTGATTACCTACAACTGACTGTAGCCGCATGGAATGGAGGCTGACTACCGAGTGGAACACAATTACAGTCTTTTGAGATTCAATTAGAAAGCTGTTGGTGGAGCTCCGTTTCTGTAACTGGCTCCAATAACCCCTGTGAACTGCAAGTTTCTTTAAGAGCCCATAGTAAATAATGAACTTAAACAGCTTCACCTGTTCTTCATATGCTTTTTTAGAATTTGTTCTCCTAAAGTCCATAACAGACCAGATTTACATTTAGAAACAATAACTATTTCCCAAGACTTTATGTGGGATTTTTTTCTCTTATTTTTTTGCTTCTCCAGAATGGAAATGTTACTTGTCTCCTCCACAGGAGGAGATTTTAGTCTCCTTTGTGAATGGCCATCAAAAATAGATGCTACTTAGTAAGGAGCTGAACATTATCAAAGGCTAATTGTCCTTTAAATAAAACCTGAGGTTAAGCAAAATCAAGCTTCACATTTGAAAAACCAAAATTAAGAAAGCTGTTCCAGACTGGATTATGTCATTCTGTGAAATCTCACAAACATCAATTATACTAGATACACACATCCATGAGATGCCATTCTTTGCTTGGTGGTGGTCTGAATTTCTAATGATACATTTACAATGAAGTGGTTTTAAAATGCACTGTTGGAAGAAATGACACATTAGTTAGAAAATGTTTCAAGTTTATTAAAAGGTATTTGGTAATGGAATGCTTACCGTATTATTTTGTCCCCAAACTTTCCTCATCTTACCTGTTTGGTGTGGGATCTGCTTTTTCTCTTCTGAGAAATACAGAATGAATATGAATTTTGCAAACAATTGAATCCTGGCTTTGCTACAAACTATTGAGATGTTACAAGTTATTTAACTCTCTTGAATCCCAGCTTTCTATTTTTTAAAAAGGGAACAAAAAGATTAGGACAGCGTTGTTGGAATGATTAACTCCCAGTACACAATGAATGGAATGGCCCAGAGCATAGGATAATAGTGACCACTCAACACATTGCCTTTCTTTCTTACTAAATTTCTAGATCTTACTGGAAACTTCATTGGCTCATTATAAATTCTTATCTTTGTTTATAACACTGTGTATAACAATTATCAAGTTTAATGAATTAAGCACCTATTTTTATCCCATGAAACTGGAAGAATCATCACTCATTACTGAACTGCATTACATATAGGCCTTTATTTGAGTGTCTGAGTTTAAGAGATATCTGAGTTGGAGTGAATATGGCATTTTCCTTTTCTTTCCATTGTCCTTTTCCAAAGAAAATGTGAATACACAATCAGTTCATAAAATTCAAGCAAGTTCCAATAAACTCAAGCTCACACTTCAGACTGATGCCAGTTCTTGGACCTCTGTAAGGTGAATGCATTTTCAGTCTGAAAGTCAGATGCCTACAAGAGCTCACAGTATGTGAAAATCTCTCCACTTGACTCTCCAAGTAAAAAGCAAGTAAACTGCTCAATGCTAAACACTTTCTTGTTAATATTGAAAAGGGATGACCGTGGAAATCACGCTCCGGCCTCGGCCCCGTGGATTACCATGTGCGCAGTGAATTCCCACTGGTATGGGCTCTCCTGCAGGATCAGTATGCATTTTATAAGCTGGCGTTGGAGCCCATGTCACCCATTGGTATCCGCGAGTCAGATGGCTTAGTTAGGCCAGTCATGTTACAATAATTTAATCAGACTCACAACCATTTGTGGTCTTACATGACACACTTCACTTTGTCATTATCTGTACTGAATCATTCCATGTCAAGGGAACTGGTCAAGCTTACCATTCATTATTAATCACCAAGGTTTCAGGGACAGTGTTCCAGTTTTGCCAACACATTTTACTACATTTCCATTATTGTGGTGAACTGTAGCTGGATCATTACTGCAGGAGACCTGAATGAAGCCCTGAAATTCCAAACTGACTTGTCTCGATATGAACTACTTTTCAAAGAATAAACCTGATGGCAGCCCTGGCTCCGTCACCAGCATGGGCATGTCTAGAAGAATAGAAAGTTAGCATATGTTAGTTTATTTATTTATTATTTTTGTTCTTCACTTAACTCTCAGGCATGTCCATATCACCAGCAGGCAATCTGGATCAATAACAGTTCAAATGAAAGAAATGAAAGGTCTTATGGGGTTAGTTTCTGACGTTTCAAGTGTTGGGTAAAATAAGCTCTTAAAAAAAGTATAGAAACTCAGTTATAAATTTTGGTCAACATTGTTCATAACTTTTATGAAAGCATTACCACTCTTTTTGTTTTCTTTTTTGGCTCAAAGTCTAGAGTAAAATAATCAATAGGACAAAGCTTGGCAACACATTGTTATTCCCATTTGTTCCCACATTTTTTTCTCCCATTTTTATCTATTCTTTCATCCTTAACTAAGACTCTATTACTCCTGCCTGGGCTAATAGATTGCATTAGCCCTTTTCTCTCTGCCTCCAGAATTTGTCCTTCTTACCCATCCTGATTACTCCTATTGATGCATTTTTTCTGTTTTTTATGTTGGTCTCCTTCAGAAATGCCACCAGCAGCCTCCACTTGCCTGTTCTCATTCTTAAGCCAATTTCAGTCAACTCTTGCTTCCTTCACCCTGCAAATTGACTCTAAAAATATTCATAATACAGACTTCACTGAAGCTTTGTTTCATGAAGAGGGTGTAAAGTCACATGGCATGCACATTGTCAGATGCCCCCCACATGCCCTCTAATCTTTGCTCTTCTCCCAGGCATTACCACACTTTTTCTTTATTTAGAAAAGTTTGTCTCTTCTCCCATTGCCTTCTCACCTCTTTGTATCTGTAAAACACAACATATGCCTCAGCATCTGTCTGCTGGGTGGGGCTGGGGGTAAGGCTGGTGGTGTAAACAATGTATCATTTCATCTGAGTCACACATGCATTATTTCATTTCATCTTCACAACATTCCAGATGAGGAAGCAGAGCAATGGAAAGGTTCGGTACCAAAGATCAACATTAAGGGCCAGAACACAGAGAGAGGTCAGGTCCAGCTGGCTCTGAAGCCCTGCTCATTGCCACCAAACCAGCATGAAAAGTAATTTTAGCTAATGGTTAATATTTTGGTAATTAAATACTCATTGTAATAAGTATTTAAAAAATATAATACAATAAGCATGTGATTTTACAGATATCGCTTAACTAAACAAAAACAAGTGAGTTGATTTAAAGTTGTTTTGATATAAATTATTAACTAAATGCTAGTATAGGTGGCCTACAGATGTGGAAAAGAGCTGTGAGGATGTTATCAGCTGAATAAAGTTGAGGAAATACTATCTGTATATATTACTTTGTAGTTCTGCCAACTGCTCTCTGAGAGTCTCCATACAATATTTAATTTGAATAGTTTCTGTGCTTCGTGTGCTTTCTCCACCAAAAATGTCCACTTTGTCCCCTTTCTTCTTGCTGAAACCTTGCTTATATGGCACTCTATTCACAAAACCTTTCTCAGCTGATCCTCTTCTGAAGATGGCACTGAGTGGAATATGTGTGTTTTTCAGGATATTTGTCCACGTGTTTGTTCCCTTCCATTCACCTTGTGGTAAGGGACTTCCTCATTCATGTTAATACAGCTCCCTTTCCCGTAGCACTTGGCTTAAACATGACACCCACTAGAAAGGCGCTATAAGGAAGGAAGTCAGGGAGACTGGGTTCAAATCCCACCACCTGCAACTTCTTAGCTGTGGGACCCAGGACAAACAAAATTCTAGTCTCTGTGAAGATAATATAACAGAATATGAATATTCTACCTTTCCAGATAGTCAGTATACATTCATGCATTTTGTTTCTACTTCAAATAAACATTCTCTGAATGAATAAAAATAAACAGAAAAGATTGACACAAAAATTGTATTAATTTGTTTAACCTTCACCCCTGATCATTACATATCTTGCATATAACTGGGTATGACTCAGATAAACAATATCCAACAAAAGCATCCATCTGCCCAATGTTCATAAAATTTATATTCATAGCACTATGATTGAATACCAACTCAAACTAGTATAAGAAAAAGAAATGTTTAAATATTGAGAGAGAGAGAGAGAATGAATATTGTTTCAAGTAACTACAAAGTCTCAGGTTCAGGGTTTGGTTCAGACCTAGCTGGATCTAGGGTGCACAGGTCACTATGGTGATGTCTGTCTCTTTCCCTGTGTATTGGCTTCATTCTTAGGCAGTCTGTCTCCAAGTGGAGGCAGTAGGTCCATAAGCAATAGTGGGGTACCTAGTCCTTTCAACTAGTAGCCATAGGCGGGATATGTTCTTGGTGCCTCCCGCACGTTCCTTCAGTGCCCACTAGTCCAGTGACATGCTCAGCATCCTATAGCACGTAACTTTACGTCCATCCAAGGGCTTTCTTTAGGCCTGGCCAACATTCAGGCAGTGAGGGAGGGTTAATGCCCCTGGAAGCATCCCTCAACCAATGGTGGGGCAAGAGCTGGCGGATACTTACCCCAGCTACCTCTCTTCTCTCTTGGCAGACCTTGGAGGCATACTTTTTCACTATCTTCCAGAATTCCCTAGTAAGATTGGATGCTAGTTAATGTAATAGTAACCCACTTGATAACATGTCATTTGCTGGCTTCTTTTCCTTCCTGGCTCACTTCTGCATTTACCATCTCCCTAGGCTAACCTCTCACGTTAATAGTGATGCTTACCTCCTGATCTTGGAATCTGCCTGTGAGGGAATCAGCCTGGCCCCCAAAGAAAAAACTGGTAAGACATTTGTAGTTGATTCCAAAGTTTTCTGGGTAAAATTTGCTCATTGCAATTAATTTTATGAAGACTGAATAAATACATTGGATTGTTATTGTATTTGTCTGTAATATATGAAAAGAGCAAACAGCCCTCTAGATGAGTGAACATAAGGCTGAGAACACATTAGATGGAAGGCAAGTGAGGTGATTTTTTTGCACCTATTTTACCAATTGAAAGTTTCTGTCTTTGCTGTCATTTTAAGGGTACCTGAGACCCGTGAAAATATTTTAAGCCAGGTTTGAAAATACTTGGTCCAAATATAAGCTCAATTTTCAAATTTGATGCAAGAAAAACATAATTACTTTCATTATTCTAACCTGTCATTTGGCAGCACAGTTTACCCTTGGATCCAATAAATTTCTACAAATTAGGTGTGTGGAAATACAAAGATAAAATCATACCAATGTATTCAGTAAATACAGAGAAATTCTTGTTATCAGCTGTGTGGGTTATAAGAAATAAGAGCATAATTCCAATTCTCAAGGGACATATAATCTGTTGGCAAGAAAAGATTCAGTGAACAGAGAGTGCAGGGAATCTGAAAATGTGTGTGAAGGTCAATACAAGCAAACACTCTTTTGGATTTTGGGAAATAGAAAACAAAGACAGTCATGAAGGCAGGACCAATATGAAGGCGGAATAAAGGCAAAAGTATATTTTGGCAGACACTAAATTGATTGGTTTAGCCAATAGGACTTAATTAAGAATGACCTTTTCCAGATGTCCCTCGCTCATGCAATTTGCATATTGGGGATTTTGAAATGTTGCTTTTCCATCAGTTGTGTTTGGGTGCTGGGAAGGGATGAAGGGGGAGTGAGGTTGAAAGGAAGAATTTGTGTCAAAGGTTTGGGAGAAATATATGAGGTTGGTGACCTCACTTGTAGCTCCTTGTAGGTCCCCTGTATAAGTCTCTCTTCTCTTCTCATAGGTCTCCCAATGTTGGAGTATCTCCTAGTTCTGTTCTAGGTTCTTTTCTTTTATTGAATTCCAGCCTTCATGATCTCATTCATCCTAGTGTCTTTAAACATCATCTAAATTCTGTTGACTCTCTAATTAGCTCTTCAGGCCAGGATCTGTCATGAGCTGCAGACTAAGTTTATACAACTGCTTCATCAAAATCTCCACTTTTATGTCTAACAGACTCCTCAAAGTTAATATGTATAAGACTGAAATTCCCTTTTTTTCCATAAAGGCTTGTTCTGCCTATACCCTTTCTCCACCTAAGTTGATGGCAACTCATCCCCTGAATTGCTCAGTCCAAAAACCTTAGAGTCATTCTAAAATCTTCTTTCACTCATAACCACACATCCAATCCAATGTGAAATCCTGTTGGCCCTACTGTCAAGATGTATACAGACCACTTCTCACCACTTTCACCACTACCATCCAGATCCAAGCTGCCATTATTATTCACCTGGATATTTCATTACCCTTCTGCTGGTTTGCAGTTTCCCTCAGAGTAAAATCAAGGGCTCAGAGTGGCCTACAAGGTCCCACTTGGTTTGGCTGCCTGTCACCTCTCTGACCCCTCTTCTACTGCTCTTCTTTGGTCAGTCTGCTCCAGAGCTTGGCCTCCTTGTCATTCCTGCACAGCTTGACCAGCCTTGTCCTGCTTGAGGACCTTTACTCAAGGTATTTGTTCTGCCTTTTATGTTCTTCCTCCAAGTATTTGTTTAACTCTGTGTCTCACCTCCTCCGGCTCCTCAGTCAAGTACTACTTCCTCAGTGAAGCCCTGACCACCAGTTGAATGCTCTGTGATCTGCACCATCCTGACCGAACATCATTCTGTTTCCTCTTGTCGACATTTTTGTTCATTACCACTCCATTTTACTTTTTCCTATGTCACCACTTACCCACATTACGCATATTATTTTCTTCCTTTCCCTGTACTTACCAGCTTCTAATATACTCTGTCACCTACATTTTAATCATATGTACTGTTCATTATCTGTATTTACTTGATGGAATATAAACTAAATGCAGGCAGAGCTCTCTCCCCGTCTTATTCTCTGAGGATCCCTGCATTAGTTAACAAATTGCCAACAAATGTAGTGGCTGAAACAGTGCAAATTTATTAGCTCACATTTCTTTATAGGTAAGAAGTCTGGCGTATTTTAGCTGGGTTCTTTGCTTAGGGTCTCACAAGGCTGACGTCAAGGTGTTGGCCAGGCTAGCCTCTTTTCTGGCTCTAGGGAAGAATCAACTTCCAAGTTCATTCACCTTGTTGGCAGAAATCAGTTCTTTGCAGCTGTAGAGATGAGGTCTCTAGTCTTTAGTGGCTGTCAGCTAGAGCCCTTACTTTCAAATCCCCAGAGGCCTCCTGCAATCCTTTTCACATGTGGCCCTCCAACCTCCATCTTCCAACATACAATGGCATATTTTGTCTTTCTTATGCCTGCAGTGCCTCTGACTTCTTCTTCTATCCCCACTTCTGCTTTTAAGAGCTCAGGTGGTTACATGGTGCCCACTTGGATAATCTAAAATAATCTCCCTATTTTCGGTCAGTTCACTAGTAATCTTCACTGAATGTGCAAAGTCCCTTTTGTCACATAATGTCACATACTCACAAGAGTAATGACAGGGAATAAAGGTGACAGGGGCCACAATTCTGCTTCCTGCACTTACTAAGCACCAAGAATTATGCCTTCCTGGCACATAGCACAGATGAATGATTATGTGGCAGTGGACTCCTGAGCTAGAGGTTTTATTTGCAGAAAGAAAGTGGTTATTTTTCCATTGCATTTGGAAGAAAAGTTCCTGAATCCTTTCAATTTGAGTGTATTGGAATATAAAATATCACTTGTGTTTGTTTTGATCTTTGAAGGAGGAAGAATCAGGAAATGAGTGAGAACTAAGGAGAGAGGAAAAGTTGGAAAGCCAGGGAGGGGAATCAAGTTTGGGCCAGAGTAGGAGAATACTCAAGGCCCTGTGCACAGGAGCCTCTGACTTCGTTTCACACACTCTGAAAATAGAGATTTTCCACCTTTTTAAATATTGTCAGTCCCAAGACTATCACTCCTGTGTGCCAGATGTGGTTTTCCAGACTCTTAGATTTGCTATTGTTTAACAAACCAAACAGCCTTAGAGGTCTGTACCTACAGACACATATTCTGCCTGTAATTGGACTTCTGGTAGTTGCAACAAGTTCACAAGGGTGGCCAGGGACTGGGAGGCTTGGGGTGGAATTTGTGGCTTTTTCTCCTTCCTGGCAATAACATGTTATAATTTTATCTTTATTATACTAGAACACAGGACATTTGAACTTAAATATGAGAAATTACTTCATTTCCTACATGAATGCTTAAACTCCACAGGGAAATTGATTTGGTAATTATGATAATGTTTGAATATCAGAAAACTTAAGATTAATTGAAAATGATAAACTAGTCATTTTTCAGCCTCGTATCTGGCTTCATTCAACCATGAATAAGCTGCCAGTTTAGAACTTCTCTCCTCCCAAGTGAAGTCTCAGAGTTCACATTCAAAACGCAGGGGTCCAGCTGGCTGATCTTTGCCTTTAGCATCCACACTTGGCTCTTTCAACTGACTGATGAGGACAATCCTTCCCCTTACTGAGATGACAGCTTTGGGTCCCCTTCAGGAATACCATTCTGCATGGCCCTTTGACTTTGCAATTAGATTATGCTAGGAAAAAGAAATCATGCTAGAAAAATTGCTTAATTTGAGAAAGAATCAAGAACTTGCCCTCTGATTTTGTCGTTTTTCCACTAGCTCTTCTTCATCTAGTCATTCAACAAACCTGTGATCAATATTCTCTTACATGGTAGACATGGGATACATATTGGCTAAGAGAGATTTGAAAGTAAGTTCAGATAGCTTGAGTTCGTCGACTGAATTTGGTGGAGAGTCGGCGAGGCATGGAGGGAGCAAGAATGGTTTTGGAAGGTAAGACAGGAACTCTGGGACCTAGAGCAGGGGTGGTCAGGCTGTAGTCTGTATGCAGATTGCAAGTTACGAATGGTTTTACATTTATAAATAGTTGGAAAAAATCAAGGAAATAATAAATTTGAGACACATGAAAATTATATGAATTTCAGTGTCCATAAAGTTTTATTGGGGCACAGTAATGCTCATTTGTTCCATATTGTCTATGTCCACATGGCTAGAGGTGAGTACTTGTGACAGAGATAGGTATAGCTGGCAAAGAAAGCATAAAATATTTATTATCCTGTCGTTCACAGAAAAAGATTTCTGACACCTAGCCTCTGAAAAAGGGTTAAGAAAGAGAGTGGAACTCCCCATTCATTCTCTAGGAACTGAAGCAAAACAACCACTGCGGAGCACCAGGGGTGGTGGATGACTGGAAGCTAAGGCTCAAGAGTTGTAGATTAGATTTTAGGTGGTAAGAAGGCAGGGAAGGATAACGACACATCTGGCAATGGAAGAAGAAGGGATGAAGCATTCCAGGGCCTCAGTCCTGGCAATTCATGGATGTCGCTTGCTCAAGTGACAAGCAGTCTAAGCCCTCTGCTAAAATAATAGTAGAAGTTACTAGAATTCTTATAGTTACAAGTGATAGAAATCATACTCTAATTCAGACCACAAGGAACTTATTCCCTTACATGACAAATTTAAGGGGCTCCAGCACATTCTCTAATCTTTGCTGATCTGTGGAACCTCACTTTGCAAGCAGCCACTTCCATGTGGCGGGGAAGATGGGGGCCGGCCCCAGAGTCACAGCCTTTTGGAACAGTCCTAACAAGGACTCTGACTGGTTTGGTGTGGCTCATGTACTCATTCTGAAGAGGTTCCTGAGGATGAGAGAATAGAGAATTTTGATGAGCAAAGCTGGATCACCAGAGGAACAGGTTTTGCATTAGAAAAAGGGTTTCTGCTACCAGAAGAATAGATAAGAGTCTGGACGTAGACAGCAGATGCCTGCTTCAGTGCGGCAGTGATGGAGAAGCAGCCTTGGCACAGGTCAGCCCGCCACCAGATGCGGCATCTCTGGGCAGCCTCAGAAGCTCTGGAAATGCCACATTACTGACATGTTGGGCAGCACCTCTGTGCCTGGGTAGGCCAAGAAGCTGAATATAAAATAGAGATGGCCTGCTGTGGGCTACCTCTGAGCACAGGCACACACACTAAAACTAGGAAAGGAGCCTTGGACAAGGCCTGAAGTTCCAGGGAAATATAGTTATAAAGTCAGATTTGTGATTATTGGATCCTTGCACATAGCTCCAGGCTAAAGCAGCTTGGAGAAGTACTTGTTACACTGAGATGAATGTCACATGGGACCTTATGGTGTGTGGTCTGTTTCTCTTGAACCAAAGATCAGAAAGACAGGTAAGTAGCTATAACTTAATGAGGTTCATGTACTATAACAGAATTATATGGTGAGATCTTAGAATGCATAACAGAGAAGGTAGCATTTGAGTTGGGTCTTCTGGAAAAGTTACCTAGAAGATAAATTAGGAAAAATATCCTTAAACAAGTAGAACCATATATACAAAAGGATATGGACTTGAGAGAGCAAGTGGCTCAGTGTGACTGGGGTGGAGAAGGCAGAATTAACATTTATTGAAACACACACTCTCTCCAGGCACGAACTCAGGTGCTTTGAATTCTCTATCTGATGTATAGCATAACCTGTATCACACTGGTTATGGTGAAGGTTGATCAAACGAGAAGTGTAAGATGATTAAAGTTTCTTGTTGGGGCAAGTGGGTGGCAAGTGATATTTTCAATAGAAACAGAGATTAAAAGAGTAGGTATCCAATTGGCAAGGAAGGTAATGAGTTCAGATTTGGAAAATTTGAGTTTGCAATGCCCATGTGATAGTCAGATGGCATTGTTTAATTGGCAATTGAAATGTGGATCTAAAGCTCAGAGAAATAGCTCAGGAATTTTCCATTTACTCTTGGTATCTATGGGATCTTAAAACCACTGCAATTTCTCATTATGAACTGAATCTGGACAGCAGCCTGTATAGCTACTTGGTGTATTAGTTGCAATTGTTTGCTTACTTTTCAGATTTAGGAACCTAGTCTTTTGGTTGGCCCCTCAACTGGACCTTGGTTTTCATAAAGTTTTGTTTTTAGAATCTGCTTAATAGCCAATTACCACAAAGATGAGAACTATTCTGCCCATATTCCCACCCTGTATTTTTTGCTAAACTTCTACCCTTTAAAAGAACAAAAGCTAACATTGCATATTGAGAAGACAATTAAAATCCCATGATGTATGTAGTTTGATACCTGGGTCGCCTCCTGCAGCAGAACTAATAGGATAGCTTGTTAAAAAATGCAGAACCCTGGCTGGAAGATCTAAAGAATGAGAATTTCTTTGGGGGTGAAGTCCAGAAGTGGTTTTCCTTTTTCTTTTTATATAAGCACCATAACTCTTCCTAATGCACACTCTTCAATTTGTGAACCACAAATTTAAAGTGAGAAGAAAAGAAACCTACAATGGAAACTCTACTATTAACAATATGGGAGATTGAAAAGGTTAAGAATTATTTTTCCTTTACAAAATGTATTTCTGAAAACAAATTCAATACAAATTAGAAAATATTTTTAAATAATTAAAATTTATAAATATGAAAACAAGGTCACCCAGAATCCCATACTCAAAAAGACTATCAGGGTTAACATTTTGTTGAATAATCTTTCACTTTTATTTTTTAGAGGCATTTTTTTCTATTATATACATATGTGTTGTGTGTATATATGTATACATATATATATATATATATATTTAAAGAGTCTCAAACTTCATAAATATCTTGTAGTGCACTGTATTCAATGTGTCAATGCATTTTTTACTTTTATTTAAGATTTTCAAAAATATTGTTTGAATATATGTATAACTTCCTATCTGGGAAATATGTTACACTTTTTATATCTATAAATATTCTTCTAATATTGGCCATTGTTTACGTTTATGCCAGGGTTAAATTGTTAGTCTTACTAGTCCAGTCTCAGAAGTAGCCCCCCTGTCTTCTACAGCTTTGTGTTTCTGAGGACCAGCAGGACTGAACTCCTACCTGAGCTTAAGCGATTGACATTATCAAGAGCAGCTTTAACAGCATTATTGTGGGAATGAAAACCAAATTGAGGAATGAATGAAAATAACGAAGTAGAGGCTAAGAGTATTAAGTACTCTTTCAAAAAATACTAGTAAAGCAAAAGGAGAGCATGATGCTTAAAGGGAAACAAGAATTGAAGAAATTTGTGGTGAATATACTTGTTGCTTGAAGAGAAAATGAGTGGGTGGAGAGGAAAAGATTGAAATTACATAAAAAAGGAATTATTGAAAAATCGAGTTTTCAGATGATATGAAGGGATTGAAATCTTGAATACAGGTGAGGGTGTTAGACTCAAAAAGGAGCAGACAAGACTTGGAGACAGAAGCAGCAAAAATATGGATGAACACAATTGGTGAATGGGAGGGACTTTGATGTAGTTCACGTACAACGCTATACACTTGGTGTAGGAAGCAAGACCTTCTGCCAAGACTGATGAGGTGGGAATGCAGAAAGGAGCATGGGGGGAGTGCTAATAGAGCCTGCAATAGGTAACGGGAAAATGAATGACCAGGTGAAAGGAAAAAGAGCCACCAAACATGAAAATCCCACCACCGTAACAACTCCAACAGGATGGCCTTGTAATTCTCTTCGGTGATACCAGACAAACAAGGAGCAGTTCAAACAGCAGAAAGTCTGATTGATCTAAGGCTAACCAAGCAGCTGCACTGAAAGAGAGGGGCCCCTATTCCTTGTTCCCATGCATTTAAATTATTCTAGTGACTGAATCTAACCTGGTGCCGTGTCCTTCGTTTTATACCGTTCTCTTTCAGTCAGTTTTGTTATCCAGTTATCCACCCACCTATCCGCAGATAGCTGGGCCTGACTCTCAATGTAGTCATGAAAGTCTGTGCAGTCTGTTTGCTCTGCCTTTCCAGGGTCTCACCTGGACCCCTCCCTCCCCAATGCACATGAATTCCCACCCAAGGAAGCCCATGTGGCGTGTGATCTCAGCATGCCTTGTGCTGTAGGCATTTCTCATGTTATCCTCATGTCTTCTGACACTTTTACTGAAACCAACCTATTTATACAGTGCTGGATGGAGGGGCCAGTTACTCTGAAAGAGGAGGGCTTGAGGATAAGTTTAGAGGTTAGGGTTGCCTAAGAAACATGACACCAGAAACTATGGAAGGACAACATCAAGAAGAAATTCTTCATGGATAATAGGAACCGTGATGTTTCACATAAAGTTGTTTATTTTTCTGTGCTGTAGTAATGATTCATATAGCCATCAGTAAAAGTTGTGAGTCACACAAAACAAGGAGTGGAGGAAGGGAAGATAGTTTAAGGCTTTTCCATTTACTTTTCCTTTCCAAGTAAAGCCAAGTTGCTTTACTTGGGCAAATTAGATTCTATCTCAGTTTCCACCTTTGTGAAATAGGTATTATAACATTTACCTTTCAAGATTGTTGTAGGCTCCTCAATAGATATTATTCTGTGGTCCTTGCCCTCAAGACCTTGGTAAGTGATAGACTAACTATGACAGAAAAAATAAGTTGTATGTAGTTGTTGGCAGATGTATTCTTTATAAAAATATAGTTTCTATAATCATTATGTAATACAAGGTAATAATTATTTGTACCAGGTTTCCTGCCGGGAAATATTTTTAATTTTATTAGGGGTCTTGAGTGGCTGAGGTTGTAAGACTTCTCATCCATTATAGAAGAGTTTTGTTTGCATTTGTTTTGCAGTTGTGTGTCATATCTTGTGCCCTGGCCAGGCAGAGCATGGCTAACAGGAAAGGAGAAAGGTAACACTACAGAGTCAAAACCCTGGAACCAGACTAGCTGATGGAGTGAAGCAGGAATATGCTGATAAACCCACCTTGAGGTATTGGGACAAGGTCCAGTCTAGAAGGTAGAACATTATTTGAGGTGTGTGGCAAAACTGTAAGAAGCTCAGGTCACAGAGGTCCAACAGGAAGTACAAGATTGCCTTGACAAGTGGATGGAGTGTAGTAATGATCAATAGCAGAAATCTTAGGTCAATAGTCAGAATCTAATCAGATGACTCAGTATCTGTTTTCAAGGATATTCATAAGCAGAAAACAAGCTTTTAGACCAGAGCTACTAATAAGCAATGAGAAAGACCCCAAAATTCCTAGAGGTTATGAGGGACAAACTACAAGTAGTCAGGATGAGAACCTGGGCATGAGAGACCAGATTAAGGGAGTGGGTGGGAGTTGAGGGGCAGATAGGACCTTTTCACAAGATGTAACTAGAGCTGAGGGTCAGAGCTGATCCAGTAATAAGAACAAGATGCTGAGCATTGCATCGGAACTCTTGAGAGCCCATCCTCCTTACCTCTCACTGATCCCACACATCCTTACCAACTGCATGTCATTACTGCACTTGCTGTTAGCACCTGGAAACCCTGCAATCACAAGGCAGGTGATCTGTTGGAAAGAGGAAGGAAGGCTCCAGAACTTGATAGCCAGGCTGGCCCTAAAATCCTGCTTATACCTTCCGTATGTGTTGATGAAAAGGCAGACTAGGGAATGATCCATTAACCATATCAAATCCTTAGCTGGCTACTCCACACAATCAATAGACATTTGTGCTGTTACCTGTCCCTTTGCATTGAAAATCCTTAGCATGATATGAAAAGTCCTGTACAGCTCAACCTTTCCAGCCCCATCTCTTGTCTCTTCCCTCCTTGCTGTTTGTGGAACACCTACTCATCCTTCAAGACCCAGCTAAAATGTCACCTTCTCGGTGGAACCCACTTAATTCCCTTAGGCAACATGAATCACTTCTCCTCCTTGCTCTCCAAGTAGAGCGCATAGTGTCCTTTATAAACCATCCATTATATCATATTCATCTCTTTACACTTCCATCCCCTAACTGGAGGTGAACTCCTCTGCCTTGGAAACTCTTGTTTCCCTTCATTCAAGAATGAACTTCCCTTCATTCTTGCCTCAGTCTCTCATGTAGTTACACAATGAGGATACTATGGCCCAGAATGTCAAAATGACTTGCCCAAGGATATTCACCTAGTTTGGAGCAGAGCTGAGATTAGAAGCCAGGTCACCTGATTTTTAATCTGGTGCTTTTCCTACAACATTATTATGCCTATAATCTAATGATTACATTGATCTTTTAAATTCCATAGCACCTTTAGTAACATTTAAACACTTACTTGCTAATCTCATGTTTATACCATTCATGTGAAGTAGGTAACAGAGAGCCTCATTGCCTCCTTTTAGAGGTTCTTGAATTGAGGCAGTTAATGAATTGTTCAGTCTCAAAGTCATCACTGAAAGAGCCTCTGACTTGTGCTTATGTTTTACTACCAGACAACCCTGTCGTACAGTACATATTGTCGCTATTTGACATGGTTATCAAAGCAACAGGAATGAGCCAATTAGACTATGCTGGTCACTATTTGAGTTGTTATTTATTCTTCCTGCAGTTTTAGAAAAAGTTGGAACTCTCCCTGGAGGGATTCTACTAATGTGGGTGATTTATCACTGTCCTTTCTTTCACATACTTGTCTGAGGAGTTCAAAGTAGGAAGCTGGAGCAGGAGACCACCTGGGGCACTGTGAATTCTCTTTCTCAATCCGAGTCTTTGTCTAACTGGCACAGCTATTTGCTTGCCATGCATAAGAAAGCTTTTCACTGTAGTATATTTTTAAGAACAGTACTTTCTATTAACACTCATTTCCCTAAAGGGAATTTTTATTGGAAATCTGGGATGAAACACTATTCTTTAAGCAACACACCCAGCATAGATGGGTCACATTTCATTCTTATTTACAAGAACAGGGTTCTGCATAAGACCATATGGCACCATGTGGACATTTTAAAGGCAGCACTTGTTTCATAAGTTATTCTGTGGAGTATTAAATAAGAGCCTCAATGACTTGAAAGATTATGTCTCTCTCAATTACAATGTAAGTAGGATGCTCTATTCTTAGTCCCCAGTGAAAGTTTTCTTCTTCAGGGAACATGTTTGTTAGCAACAAAGGATGCTCTGTCAAAACTACCTTGATCTCAGATATTTGTATGGTCCAGAAAATGTCTGGGATAAAATATTTTATTTCCAGGCCATTACCTAATGAAACTTTTTTAAAAAGCCAAATCTAATTAGTTACATGTGTAGAAATAAATGTGGGGCTGAGTAATTTAAGATTTTTGTGCCACTTTTCATAATGAGAATAGGGAATAGAATTTCTCAGTAGGGTACAAGGAATAGGGGTCTTTCAGCCCACAATCACAGAGTAGCCCTTGGAGTTTATGAGCAGATAAGACGATGTGCTTAGTCTGATGGCTCACTAAAAGCCAAGATAGGCTTAGATATTACTAGGTTTGCTTAGAAAAAAGTAACTAAAGTACCTTCTAAGAAAGAACATTTTTCTTTTCCCTACATGATGATATTGCTACAGTAGCTTCAAAAACAAACAAGACACAAACAGATGTATTTTTCTTTTATGTAAAAATATCTTACTTGGTTGAACCTCATGAGCTTTTGAAAGTTATTTATGTTTGGACAAGAGAGAAAATTAGGCTAGTATTGTCCACCAAACAAGGTCCACTGGTATATTTATTATGTTTTTTTTCTTGAGTTGCCATACATTATTTGTTTGAATTAAATCTTCTTTACTTTATTTGCTATAATAAAGAAAAATGTGTTTGAGTTGCTTCAAGAATGTTGGAATATTACTCACAAGATTGGTGTGGCAGACAGATTGCAGAAATAACCACAAGTATTCCCCTCATTCCTGTGACTTTACCCCCTGCAAAGTGACTTTGTAGCTCCTCTCATCAGAAGATGGACTCTTTCTCTACCCTCAACCTGGGATAACCTTGTAGTTTGCTTTGGCTCATAGGATATGACACAAGTGATCATGTGACAGTCCTGTTCTTATACCTCAAAAAGACTTGCATGCTTTTGCTCTTTCTCCTGGACCTTGGCAGCCATCATGAGAATCAGCCCAGGCCTTCCTGTTCTAGGACAGGAGAGCAAGTGGAACAAAGTTAAGTCTCCCAACTGAGCCCTCCTAGACCAGTCAGCTCCTCACCAAATTACAACTGATCACGGACACATGAACAAGCTCAGCTCAGGTAAGCCAGTTTTGAAGCCCCCAGGAAACTGACGGATGCCTTGAACAAACTGAATACTGTTGGATGCCAGTATGCGAGAGTTGTGTTTATTGTGCGCTATTGTTGTGGCAAAGATAAAGCTGATAAATATTTACTTATGTTGACACTTTCATAGTAACGACGCCCCTCTGGTTATGAGACTTTTATTTAAATATAGTGACTGCAATGGGGTATGGGCAGGGGGGCTCAATAATAAGGGTGAATGTAATAACTACCTTGCTTTTCTTGTGAAACCTCCATAAGAATGTATATCAATGATACCTTAATAAAAAAATACACACTATATTTTTACTTAAAAATACATAGATAAATAAAATGCTACATTCAAAAAAGAGTGTTAGCTTTCCATTCCATCAAAAAATAGTATGCTATGCCTTGTTGAACCTACTGACACATGAAGCCTAACGTGTTTGAGAGCGGAGGAGCTTCTGCAGGAAGCTTGATCCTTCTTACGTAGCCAATATTCCTTTTTTCCATAGTTGAAATGTCAACCCAAGTTAATTGATAAATTAGCTATTTTTTTTTTGTCCTGTTAAGGCACTGACCTCTGTTCAGTTTGATACTTTTTTCCTTTCACTCTTTAAGGCAAGTTTTATCTGCCTACATCTGGAATCATGATAAAAGTTTGTTCTAAGGAACTATCCTTTGGAAAGAGATATCTTATATATCTGATAAACTATCAAGTTCCCTCTCATTCAAAGACAGACAAGCAAATCAGTCATTTTGACATAAGAGTTTAATTTCTAGAGGGTAGTGTTGGCTTATGAACAGTCCAAAAGAAGAGACGAAGAAGCTAGCCAAACAGGGTTGAACCATGGTTTAGCTGGACAAGGTAGGAGCCAAGAGAATGCAGTGGAGTACTTCAAATCCAGTGGACGGTCAAAAGATCTGAATTTACAATGAACAAGTGCTTCTCTTCAGCTCTTACTAATTTATTGCAGAGACCCTTAGAAAGCAAAACCCAATTATTTTGTCTTTTATAAATAAAGGATGCAGAATTCCAGCTCCACTTCTACCAGACCTATGACTTCTGTGGCTCAGTTTCCTCACCCATAAAATGGGGATGATATCACCTGCCTTATAGGGTTGGTAGGAAGTGACTATTTGTAAAATTCTTAGAACAATGCCTGACACTTAATAAATCTTTATTAAATAAGACATTAAAAACTAGAACCTGAGGATTCCTGGTTTTAGTTCTAGCATGTAAGAAGCTAGAAGTTACCACTCCATCTAACAAGTAAAAAGCTAAACAAATTGAAAAGTCAACAACTCTTTAGATTCATTAGAGAAGTGAGGTCACAAGGCAAACAACTGCCTCCTCCCCAAACTGGAGAGACAGACAGGTAAATACAGAGACTCACAGCTTCTCAGAGCTGAAAACCACCAGCATACAACTTCCAAGGAACCTGGGCTGGTGTGGGAAAACCTGAACTGCAGTCAGTGAATTGCTTGATGCTCAGGGAACAAGTCTGAGAGCTAAAAACTCCAGGGGGACTCAGTCTTCTGATGGAGGGGGAGCTCTCACTCTTCTGTGAATTTTACCTCCAGAAGCTTGACCAGGTTCTCACATGAATATCACAGAAAAGCCCCCTCCTGCTTCCAGCTGGGTGAGAGGAGAGGAAGTATCTGAAACATTCCAGAGTGCTCTAGTCTTCTGAACAAGGTCTGCCCTCAGGAGAAACTTGTTAACCAGAACCCCTGGAACTGGAATTTTATCAGAGCCCAACAGACCGCAGGGAAGGAAAAATCCAACTTCAGCCACTCTAGCCATTCATGTCCCACCTGGGGGCGGGGGTGGGATGGACTGAGAAGCACATGTGAAGTTCATAGTCCAGACGAACGCCTAAAAGACTGAAGCATACTCAGAGCACACAGAATGCTTCCTCTCCTTGACACCCCACAACCGGAGGATGAAAGGTCTATTTATAGCAGTTTCTTTTACCCTGCCCATCATATCCGGCTGTCAAGAAAAAATTACAAACAAATCAAATGGCAAAAATACAGTTTGAGGAGATAGAGCAAGCATCAGAACCAGATTCGGCTATGGCAGGGATGTTGGAATTACCAGACTGTGACTTTTTAAAAAAGATACTAGAATTGTGATCAAGCCAATATCATTAATTGGCCATCATTGTAAGGTAAAGTGTAGCCTCTGTTCCTGAACATATTATGGTTCAGTTGGGAAGATGGACAATCAGCAGAGGTGACATAAGAAACTTTACCAAATAACTCAGCAACACAGGCACATAAATACTGGCAAAACCAAATCCATGGGACTTGAGAATAAAGCAGTTGTCAGGGAGGAATGGGGTTGTGTCAAGAAGCAGTTCCTTGAAAAGTCAAGTCCTGGTGTGGGTTGGGGGAACTTGAGAAAGTTATCAAAGATATCAAAGACTGAAAAAGAGGTTGCCGATCTTTTTCACTGAAGTAACTCAAATCCTTAGAATTACCCATAGAAAGCTAAAGACACAATTTTCTCTTGGTCTCATAGCCTCTGGAAAGAGTTTATGCAGCTTTCAAAGGTAAATAATTTAGACCCAGAGGAAAGCTTTCATATTAAGAGGAGCTGGTCTGATATTTGAGATGCTTCTGGGAACATCATTTTCTGAGACAGTAAAATACTAAGAAGTCAACTGTAAGAAAGTGAAAATTAACTTACAGGTAATCCTGGAATTGTCAAGTACTTTGCTTCTTTTAACTTTTTTTTTGTCTTCCTGAAAAAGATGAATTTGGTACATGGTAATTAGCTGCTCTGCTTTGCTTCCTCTTTGCAACCTGATGGGCTCTACTTCATGTCACAATTGGTGTTCTGCACGGTCGACATTTCGTAACAAATGGTGAAAGCATGTGCTCACCCAGATGAATGAAAACACCGCTTGTAATGACAGGAAGCCATATTAGAGGGCAAGATTGCTGTGGACGTTCAGCTCCACCAGCTAAAGTGCTGGGGAGGCTTATTCTTCCTTTTTCAAATCTTTGGGGAAGGTGGATACAGCAGTTCAAGAAAAGAAATGCGGTGATTCTGACAAGTTAATTAAGCTTTCACTTCTGAGTATCATATGTATAGCAAAGAAGAAAAACCTTAATTTTCTTTGTACTGTCTGACAAAAAAGAAACAAGATAAATGCAGGCAGATTCTTTCAAAGTTGTCCTTATTATTGATTCCTAGTCTGTAGAATAGAGGTTTTAGAAGCCTAAATCAGAACAAATGAAAAGTCTCAGTATCTTTTACCTTTCTGTAATTTACATATGTATATACATATATCAATGGCTATAAGGATGTTATTCACCAAAACACAAAAGCTGAAGAACCTGCACTTGGTTCCCCCATGTGTGTGCCCCCTCCAATTTCACTTGGTTTCACCATGTGGAAAATGAAACATCTACCACGGGTGCAAGAATTTTGGTCCCCCTGGTCTCCACCCCTTGATGTTGTACCTGTGGTTATGCTAACATGGCAAAAGGACATTTGTAAGTGTAATTAAGTTTCCTACGTAGCTGACTTCAAAATAAAGGTGGATTATCCAGGTGGGCCCAACGTAATCAAATGAGCCCTTAAGAGCAGAAAATGAAAGCATGGAGATTCAAAGCATCAGATGGATTCAACATACCTCTGCTCAAGATGCTTCAGGATGAGAGTGACCTCATGTCAAGGACATGGGGACCTCAGTCCTATAACTACAAAGAATTGAATTCTGTCAACATCAATGAGTTTGGAAGATCCTGAGCTCCAAATGAAAATCACAACCTTGGGTGATGCCTTGATTTTATGTTGATGAGATCTTATACAGACAGTTCAGCCATCCTGTGCCAGAATTCTTATTCTAATTAGTTCATAGTAATAAATAGGTGTTGTTTTAAGCTGCTAAGGTTGTGGTGACTTGTTAGGGCGGCATAAAAACCTAATATATTCATATTTTAGCCAATGTATTGTCTTACATTTAAAGTGATCATCTTATAACGTGTCCCTTTTCTAGATATGAAATACTACATTGTTGACAAACACATTTGAGTTTATAAATAATGGATAAATGGACTTAAATTAACTTAGGTTATAAACCATGAGGAATAATGCATGGCTTAATTTTATATCAAGAGGAAAATAAAGACAAGATTAGTAGGAAGCCCATATATGATAAAAAGTTTCTACTTTAAGACCCTTCTCTAGGTTTTAAGGGCTGCCTAAAATTCATTCCTTTAATATGGATCAAAATTTTTATTTCACAATAGGAATTTAAGATTCTAAAGCAGTTTGTTTCCCCCTCAAAATTTTTCTTCAGGTAGGCTTTCAAGTAAATTCTGAGCTATTTCTGAATTAATCTAATTTGTATGAATCAAGGGACTAATTAAATTTAAGGCCTCATTAAATGGAATTCTGGGGCCAAAGACTAGGGATCTGGGAAGGAAGTGTTACAGTGGGCATCCCTGCCTTGCCGTCTGACTGTCTCTCCTGGTATAGAGTCTATGTGTCCTTAGCAACAATCCCCCACACACATGCACACACCTTGCCGTTCCTGTGAGTCACGTGGTGTGAGTAGGGTGAACCCATTCTTACTTCCAGAGGAGGACTCTGATGGCATTAGGCTAAGCTGAGCATAACACACTTGTGACTGTGGAAAATGGTTTAGGATGGGGTACGTAACTCAGACCTAAGTCAATCAGCTCATTGCATTACTTTGCCCTGGTCCAAGTATACTGGTTTGTGTTCTAAGTTGGTCCAGTCAGACTGAACCTAGAGGATTTTGCTAAGAATGCTGGACATAGAATCCTGCCTTCTCTGACAGACAAAAAAGAAAGCACACAGTCCAAATTCATGAGCACAGCCCTCTTGGGACCACAGAGTGCAAACCTGCTGGAGAGTAGAGCCCACATCAAGGATATAGAATGCAGGCAATGGAAGTACAGAAACAGCCTCCTGAGCAGTTTGGCTCCTGAATAAAAGCTATTCTGCCCCTTGACTCCAGTTAGATGGGCCAGGCAATTTCCTTTGTGCCCTTTTTTTTTAAAAATAGAATCTGTCTTGGATGAGTTTTCTGTTTCTTGCAATTAAAACATCCCAAAATTGCAGAAGGTGAAGGGAAAGATGAGTAAAAAAGACAAGTCTCCAGCTTCACAATGCTACTCGGGAGCTGCCCGGCCTAAACTTAGCCTTTACCACCTGGCTTCTCTCAGGCATGAGTCCAAGCTGTGATTTCCCTTGAGTGCAAATTTCCCAGAGTGAACGATGCTGTGGGAGAGTGAGCACATCAAGTGTCTCTTTTGCTCATTCCTGTAGTACCTGCCCTCTGCCTTTGATCATTATTTTTGTTTTGAAGTATTATACTTTTTCTTTATGTGTAGTTTACATATAATTATTCAGAGAAAGTCAGTGAGAGATGAAGGTGAATCATCATAGGGAATAAACTATTGGCAGACTTCTCATCTGGGGGCTGTGCTTCTGTTTGTGGTCTTTTATGTTCCAGGCCATACAATTCATCCTCTGCATTTGTCCTGCATCCATCTTTCCATGTGATATATTTCTTCCTTTCACATTCTGAACAGATTTTGCAAAAGTGGTGAATGAAAAATCTCAAGGGTGCTAATGCTAGCTGAAAATAAAAATAAAAGATCATCTTGGTCTCCTGTTGCAAATCCACCTGACAGTTTGCCCTGAAGTAATCCAGCAAGGTGAATTGAGAAATCTGTGTCAGTCATACACATATTTGAACAGAACTGCCAAAGCTTGTCTAGGCAAGTTTTCTCACTAGGTGAAATCTATGACAAAACCTTGTTCGCTTATTGTCAATATTACTTCATGAGAGTATTCATATTTACACATATGAAACAGTACACACCCTACATTGAAAATCCTTAATCATGAGATCAATCCACTTATTTTAGATTATAAACCATGAGGAACAATGTGTGGCTTAATTTTATGTTAAGAGAAAATTGTAGAATAAAGACAAGATTAGTAGGAAACCCATATATGATAAAATTTTATACTTCAAGACCCTTCTCTAAGTTTTAAGGGCTGCCTAAAATTCCTTTAATATGGATAAAAATTTTTATTTCAGAATAATTGGTAAAAGGCTTAATGTACAAGTCCTACAAAGATTTCTTTGCACAAAGGTTTAATGACAGTTTAACCTTCCTTTCCTATGAGGAAAGTTTAATAATGGATGGGATATTGGAGTCCCTCAGAGAAAAGTGTGAGTGTGTGAAAAGGGGAATATTTAAAAAATTGGAGACAGATTTCAGTTTTCATGATAAAGTTTTTTTTATACTCTAGCAGACAGTAAATTGACCTGTGACTTTTTTTTCCAGCTGAAATCATTTGTCAAGAACCTGGGAAAATAGCCCAATCATGTTCCCCTGTGTTGTGATAATTGCTATACTCTGTATTGCCTAATGAAGAAGAGAACTTACAGAAAGAAAGTAGATTTTTTTCCTTAGTACCTCTTTACATTTTGGGGGTTGAAAAGAATTCCTTACGTTATTAACATTTAACACTGTCATTTTAACATCTTGTACTTCCGCTTCAAGCCAGTATGCTCAAAAATCATATTAGATATTGATATCGGCTACTTAAGTGTGGAAACAGTCTCTTAACCAGGGTATTTTGGAGCAGCTTTTCTCAGGATCTTTCTATGTTATTGTACACTATGAATCTCAAAGAGGGATATAGTGTATCCAGAGATTTTCCAAGTTACGGGGTTTCTTCCACAATACCCTTTTATACCTCATATGACACAGGTATTTCTCAGAAAGCATTTTCTTCAATAGTAATATAAAAACTGTGCTGTTGTCATTAATTCCAGGCACAGGTTTTCAGCCATATGTGGAGCAGTTAACTTTGCTCTTCCGCAAGAACTTGAGCTCTTGTCTCATTCCTGTCCACCTTCCCATCAGGCACCCAAGTGAGACCAGAAGTGATGGAGCCATCACTATCAGTCCGAAGGTATCTCAGCATTGGATAAGGCAATCCAAAGCAGAAATCAAACTCAAATGGGGCTGATAACAATGCCTTTGACATCCAAAAGACTTTCACCATTCAAAGAAAAGCTAGCCTTTCTCCCAAATTTCTTCCTCTGCAATTATTTTCTGTACTCAGAATTGAAAAAGAGCAGAATCTGCAAACAAATTTAGAGTGGAAAATACAGGGATCTGATTTTGTTCGTCCAGCCAAATGCCTTCTTTTCAGAACAAAATGCTTTCTCTTCTTGAACAAAGAATGGTACCAAAACAACTAAAAGTGAACATTAGTGTTGATTCCAATTACCAAATAATCATTTAATTTCAAACTTCCCCTTTCTTATTTTATTGTATTGGCATTCCTGTTTTTAGTCTTCTTGCCATTTCCTTAAAAGACAGTGTTTTTGCTTATTGAAATAGTGTGTTATTTTACTGGATTGATATTAATGCTATTGTCATTCATCAAGATTACATCTTTCGTTACTTATAAGTGAATATGTGTTATTCAGAGTTGAATAAGTGTGTGTGGTCAAAAGTATGCAATTACAGTGGTCGAGTATTTATAAAATAAGAAATTAAAAGATCAGAGAATTTTGGAAAGATGAACCCAGTATAATATCCATGCTATGAAAGAGAAATGGGTTCTCAGAAAGCTTAGAAGTTTTCAAAGGGATATGTGTGGGGCGGGAGGGGGTAGGTGTGGTTGTGTTATAGATCTAAAGAAATAAAAATTACCAAAAAAGCTGATTGCTTCCTAAAGGGCAGAAAAACTACCATACTGTGTGCCTGTTCTCACAGGTGTATATGTGACTATACACAAAATCAATAATGACAGCTTTAGTGAGATGAATTTTAACTTAAGATAAGTAAGAATAAGGGTGGAATCTAGATCTTCTGATGGCCAAGAAATGCTCATGAAAAATGTCATAATGTGCAGGAGGTAATCCTAGTTTTATGTCTTAAATGTTAATTTTCTAGTTCTTTCAAATTAGTCAGCTGTGTTAATTGTGTTAGCTGTTATCGGCCATTAGCATCATCATAAAAGAATCTTAATATCCACAGGTTTACACTAACAAAGACCTCATGGAGTTCATGCCTTCTGTTTTTCCAGTTTCAAGCGAGGCACCTCAGTTAAGCTTGCAATTCTCCTATTTCTCATTGTTCTGTATCCAAGACATCCTCTGAAACAATGACTCATTGTTCTCTGTACTATTTTTCCAAGGTGTGCAGATTTTACCTTGAGTCCTCAATTCACCTTAGAACCATTTCATTTCTGTTGAAATGGGACTACATATTATATAAATAATAACCTCACAGTCTTCATCACTAATAAGCTATCTCAAAGAGGATGAAAAGGACCCAGAATTAAATGTAGCCCATCTGCAATTAGCTCCTTACGATCTTTTGTTTTCTATGCTCGCTTTTCCATGGAGAGGTGGTTGGAATAGTCCAGTTTCAGCACTATCGCCATGGCTCTAAGTTAAGTTTAAGCTATGATTTTTTCAAGAGGGGTCTGACTTTGAAACATCAATGTTTAGTCTACTGTACAGAAGAGGATAATGGAAATGAGTCACTTGAAGAAGAGACTGGGCTATTTAAGGGGCATTAGAGAACAATTTGCTAAATTTACAAATATTGTATACTTTTACTACCAGCTCAACAGATTTCAATTTAAATGTGTACTGAGCTCTGATCTGGTAGAACATTTTCTTCCTGTTTATGTGAAACATTGGGCTTGCATTTTGGCCAATCTATGAAGTCTTGTGGGACTTTTCTAAGTCTTTCAACACATGCAAAGTAAAGAACTGAGAATATCCGAGCCAGATCAACAAACATCTTACTTGTTATGGCTCAGATTCTGTCTCCACTTATGGATCAAAATCAAGTGCAGAGCTCAGTTGAGTTCCTTTAATTTCCAAGGAAATTGATGTGAGACACTTTACCTTAGAATCTAAGAAAAACATCGGCAAGAAACCCTGAAAATCACTAACGACCATGTGTAATGGACAGAATGATTGACATTTGGGATAATATAAAAATTTAGAATGTCTAAGATCAAGTTTATCCAAAATATTGAAAACTAGTTCCTATCCTAAGATATCAAAAGAAAAAAAAATAGTGTTAGAGTGGGAAGACTCCAAGGATAGTTGGACAAAAACAACTAGAAATGGACTGACAGCAAACTCTGGTAATTATATACATCTGCAAAGCTTTTAAATATTTTGGTTAATATTTTATGGGCTTTAGCTTTGACCCTTGCTCCCTGTTGTGTAAAAGTGTCATTTTCCCCTGTATCTTTTGCAACAATACTGGAACTATTTATTTTCTTCAAGTTTGATAAGAAACAGAGCTATAAACCAAAGAACAACAGAGCTCAAACATAAAGGTTATGTTCTCAACTCTTATTATGTATTTATGTATTTAGGAAAATATGGCTCATGGGTTACAAAATAGCTCCTCCCTAGGAATACTTTAAGTTAGATTCCTGCTACAAAGGTGTGGTGGAACTGAAATTGCTGGTGTTTACACATAGCTGATCAGACACAGAACTCTCCAAAGCTCCTTTTTGTTTGGGACCTTAAAAATCTTCTGTGCCATCTAATGGAAACAATGCAAACTGCAGCTTGCTTTGAGGACAGTATTCTCAAGTTCTTCAGTACAGATCAATGCAGCAGAGATGAAAGCTATAGAAACTTAATAGATCAAATACCAGCCTCTAAATGTAATGGCTTGGGGGAATTGGCCCTTGATTTTATAGCATACACAATTCAAACATGCCAAGGGTATTATCATTTCCACATTCAAATGAATTAAAATACAATGTATCCATTCATAGCAGCAGACCATGGAGTTAACTCACATGATTTGCCAAACCAAGATCCAGAATATTCCAGATTTGATTTTTTTAACGAAGTATTCATTTGCAAGCTAGTGCTGTATTTCTTTTTCACATCTATGCTACAGGTACAATGTCATTTAATTTTCAAAGTGTTTACCACTTTCAGAAACTGTGAATTTCATGAACATCATGTCAGAGTCTACTCCTGGAATTATAAACTTAAATGTAAACAGAGATAAGGAGCTAGTTTAAATTAAAAGTGAAGAGGGCATGGTGCAGTTAAGCAGGGGATATTGGCAAAGTGGAAATCACACTCCCTGTGCAAAGGGAGTGAGTGCTACTCAGCAACAGGAGATTGCTGTCCAGTAAGAATATTCAATGGCAGTCAGAAATCTGTACTGTTATGTCTCTTTCCTTAATTTTTAAGCACTTGTTCTCATCCCTGAATGGATCTGTGATTCACTTATAGCCTAAACCGAAGACCCCACATTTGTAATTGCTGGTTAACCATAATCCAAGGCAACACAATGAAAATATATATAGTCATAAATCCCACACTTTCTGGAGTCATTTGGAATACAAATCCTTTGAGAAATAAATGCTCTTATATTTTAATTAATATGCATAGATTTATCTTAATTTTACACGGTAATAGGAGGTATCAAATTATGGATATTGTACAATCTATTACTCCTGGCCAAATAGTTCTAAGTCTAAAATGCCCTGAATCCATAGCCAGACTGTCGCCTGTACAGCCCTGGGATAAACGGCAGCTGTCCAGTTTTGTCAAATGAACAGTTTCTATTACTCCTATAGCCCTTGGGTTAGAAACAAGAACACACAAATGAATGAAAAGTGGATTTCAGCCTTTCAAAGTTGTTTTCATGTAATTATCAATACACTTTTGTATTTCTTGAGCAAATAAAGGACAAGAAGTTGCTAGCAATTAATTAAAATTCAAACATAAGAAAATATAAAGAATGATATAAGATGTAAGAGGTGTTGGATCTGAATATCCAACCAAAGATGTGTTTTCCTTCAGAAAGTGTTTAGATTTTAGGGTTTTTTTTTTTTCAGTCCTTCCTCCTTTTCACTCTGTTGCTCACTATCTCACTATTTTTAAATATTTCTGTAGACATAGTTTCTCTAATAAGATGTGTGTCCCCCAACTCTCACAGACTCACAGACGTGGGTGGAACTTCCTTCCTAAGCCTTGGGACAGCTGAATGTCCAATCCACACACTTTCTAATAGTACCTTTGACAGCAGATCGGTATCTTACAGATCAAAATGTCCCATCTTAATGTAGGGTAAATGGAGGTTTCCACCTGGCTTCCATAGTGGTGTGTGGATAAGGATCCATTTACATACCAATGCATATTTACCATGGCAGAGCCTACAGTGGATCCAGGGCAAAGGGTGGAGAGAGAATGGTCATTTTCCCCTCCCCTCCATTCCTGGTCCCTAATTGGTCTGGTGCCCCACAGTCACCAGGGACCAACCTATGGAGTTCCCGCCAGAAGGGGTGGGCGGAGTAGAAAGTGCATGCCTGGCAGCAGGGGATGGACGGAGCAGGCGCTAGCTAGCAAACCCGAGTGAGCTCTGAGCAATAAAAACTCTTTCTCCCAACTTCCCTTTCCTGTGGTCCTCCTTTGGTTTATGACTTGATAGGGAACTTGCCCCAAGCATGGAACCCTCTTATTCCCAGAGCTACACTTAATAGCCAGTATTGACTTACCTCTTCATCAGCCAATTTTTGTGTCCCAGAACTGGATTGTGGGTTCAGGGAACACCCATAGCCCAATGCATAGTAAGTGCCTAGCACAGCACTGGGCATATAGTACATCTTCAATAAATAAAGGTAATTTATTATTCTCATTCAAGGCGTGCTAGCAAAGGTTGGCTCTCCTTCCTGTACACTCTCTTTTGCATGGTGTACCTGGGGTGTATCTGGGGATGTTTTGCTGTGGAGGAGGTGGAGGGAATGCTTTATCAGATGGGGAAGAACAAAGAAACAAAGATGCTGAGGCAATTCCAACCAAAGGGACTAGTCTGATCACTGCTACTATCATTATTAAAATATTTCACATTCATTTCTTGTCCATAAAATGTCAATTTTCTTAAAGGCAAAACTAGCTCTCTTTTCCTTTTCAATCTTCTACTAAACCTTAACATCAGATTATGTATGTAATAGATTTTCAAAAAAATGAGTGACAAATGAATAAATGAATAAAATACCACCTATTTCAGTTTCATTATAAGTATCACTGGGACCTCAGTTAGTTAAAAAAAGCAATTGCATTCATATTTTATTTATTGCATACTGATATTAGTTTCTCTTATATGGAGGTTACGATTCATTGGTGTCAATGTATTACAATCTCAGTAAGGTATAGAAATTGATTAGTTAATATTTGCCAAATAAAATAATTTTTATACCTATGTTGACCAGTCTATGAGACTTAGTATTGCTTACTTACTTGATAGCATATTGAATTAGTAGTCAAGTAGCCCAGATAAAGTTAAATCATTAATCTTTCCCTTCAACACTTAAATGAGAAACTGTGGTAGATTTTTCAACATACACTGTACTTAGAAATTAATATGTTTGGGGTACAAGCCACCAAAGATTTTTTAAACATCCTTTAATGACACATTGTACACACCAGTCCTCCAATCTTATCCAACTTCTCACCCTGGCTATCTAATAAATGAAGCCCAGCACAACCAGATCTTCTTTGAAGTCATGACTTAGTGATGCTGCTTCACTGTTTCCTCTATGAAATATTTTTACTTTAATCTCAACTTCACCTTGTTCTGGACTCTTGGATCTGCTGCCCCTGAATTTACGTTCTGCCTTTGGCCCTTCCTGGTACTGATACTAATTTCCTCAGTATGTGGACTTGTAATATTACTTTCTCCACACTAGTCTATCCCTTTCTGTCCTAAATGTACCCTGTTTTTTCAGGCACAGTATATCCCCCTGCCCACCAGCTTCAGCCCTGTGAGAACACAGCTCCCATTCCTGGTCTATGAAACAGTCACTTAAAACAGCTTCTCTGCTCCAACCCTGTTATAGAATTTAAAAAAATATCTTCATAAGTCTTGAACAACTGTCATCTTGTTTTGTACAATGTACCCTAGGAGGTTCAATGTTGGGAACTCAGCAAACTTTAGATTTATAAAATCCATTCATTCTAATGTATCTTCAATGCCAAAACATTGTGGAAAGACTGTTCCCAGGAGTGACTGATCTGGTTTGAAAGCCTAAGTGGCAGAGGTTGCTGGGAAGAGAACTGGAAAAGGCCATTTCTCTCGGCTGAATCATGGGCACTAGGGATTGGCTGAGAACATTTGAGTGGAGTGAAGCAATTCGTATGGAATGAGCTTGGCCAGGAAAACACACTGGTTTTGGACAGAGGGAATGCAATATCTATGGCATCAGCTTTGTTGGAGCAAAATCTTAATTAGCCTGATTCTCTCCCTTTGGCTTTCACTGTCTTTTAGATCTGCAAGGAAAGGGGTTGTAATAAAGAGCACCTGAAAGCCATTTTTCCCCCTTAGGGTTTGATGGCACTTTCTTTTGCACAGAGGATTAAGTTTTAAATCACATTTAGTCTCAAGAGAACACTATGTATTTTCTCAGTATTAAAAATAATGGATGCCCATTATACAAATTGGGAAATTTCAAAATTACAATTCCCAAGCTCAATAAATTAATTGTTAAATTTTTGGTATGTTTTCTTTTCAGTACTTTCTCAGTGAAAGTATGGTATTTTTTAACCTATTTATGGCCATGCCATCCTGCCTTTAATCACTTAAAAATTTAATGTGTTTTCCTATTCATTTTTAAATGCTTTCTAAGCATATTTTGGGTACATTCATGGTCTTATGATTTTGCTTATATAAACACACTTCAATTTATTTAATTATCCCCCTTTGTTAGCAGAGTGCAATTGTGATTGTTTGCAATTATGTTTTCTTTTCTCTCCCTTATACAAACTAAGTATAACTTCCAATGTTAAAGGTGGACTCTCTCATCCTGTGAGGTCATTAACATGGAGTGAAAATGATCCAGGGGAGTTTGAAATAACATATTTTTATCTGTCCACGATGTAGTTCAAAGTTGGACAATGAACTACTTAGTTATTAAATCAAACATTTGTGGTCAAGTCTGATTTCCAACAAATCACATAGAAAATTATCTTTCTTTACATGTCTTGCCAAGAGGAAGTGTGAGAACTGGAAAGGTTTACTATCTAAAGGTAACTCAATTTATCATTTGCAGTCTCTCTGTTAATACATGTAATGTCTTCTTTCGGAGTTTCATTAGGTAGGAACTCTGATGTTTTTCATTTATGCATTTTCAAAGTTTTTATTAAAAATACTCTCAACAAGTGATTCTTTTATATTTACAATATAAATCCACTCCAATATTTATAGAGTAAAGAAACAATGGCATTTATGTATTTTGTGTTCAATGTATTGTTCATATTGAATTCTCCATAGACAGCAATAAGAAAACAATATAAACCCATCAATATTAAATACCAAATCTTAATCACAAATGAGTTGTAATTGGATTCAATTGCAAATGGGTTTTTTCCCTCACAGCATGATTAAAATTTACTCACAGATTTTTCATTAGAAAATAAAATCAGCTGCTTAGTTCTAAAAATGTACTATGACAAAAGCAAGGACATTTTCTCTCTGCTGGTTTTGCTTCTTGGAGGCTGTAATACCCTGGCTTTCAGTACTCTGGTGTCAATAATCTATTCTGCAGGGCTAAGTACTCTTTCAGGTAGAATAGAGTGTAAGACACAGTGAAGGAGCAGCTTCATAAGTTACTGTTGACTTCACTTGCCCAGAAGCCCAAGGCATGTTCCTTTCAAATATATCCTGGGCTTATAAAAGTTAAATTAAATCAAGAGCACATTTCTGTGGCAGTTAATGCTAGCCTCAGTCTACTCTTCCCTTGTGGATTTGTCTTTGCCAGAGACAGAAAAGTATTCAACCCAGTTACAACCCCCACCCCTTCATTTACACACACACACACACACACACACACACACACACACACACACACACACCACAAACAAACAAACAAGTCTTCAAAATCAAACCAGGATCCACTTCTCAAACATTTTGGTTGAAGCCAGAATGAAACAGCACACACGAGGACAAGAGGCAGAAGTCTGGCAAAGGTGAGACCGAAATTTCTCTCCTTCTGGTAAGAAAAGGCTTCATTTCCCTCTCTCTAGAGATTTTGTCTAGACACTGATAAATGCTGTCCTGGATAATTAATTTAGAAATATTTCTGGGAGACACTGCCAGATTTGGAGGGACCAGGAAATTTGGCTAAGCTAAGGGATTCAAAATGTGACTACTGTTTTCATTCAGAACACACAGTTGCATATATATCTTTAAGCTAGTGTTTTTATTATTCGCTTTTTTGCAATTATGTCTTTCTATGTTAGTCCTTTCATTTCTGTCTTCTCACCTCCTCCTTAGTAATCTAGATACTTAGAAGAGATTAACTCTTGAGCTCTGTAAATGTGAAATAAACTTCCATAGATTATGAATACCAGGGATACAAACAGAAAAATATGTGTAGATGTGCATTCATATAGATTCCCTGTCTGATCCCTTTTTAATCAAGTATGGAAATGACGAAGGACTATGTGACTCTTTTGATATTTTTTTCTTCCTTTTTAACTGTCAGTTGGCATACATTCCATCAAAAACTTCTTAAAATGAAAAATGCAAGATTCTAATGGCGTAAAATGAAATGAAGATGGGCTCTGAGATGTGACTATTATAAAGGTGTGCTACCAGGGCTCCAGGCCAATCTTTAGATCTGCTTTAAAAATGTTATCCTCAAATAAATACTTCTCTTTACTTGAGTTTTAGGAGTATTACAATATTTAAGGAGATTATTTAGTTCTTTAGTAGTATATTTGAGGCAAAGTTCTCAAAAACATTAGAAAAAATTAGTGGATATCTTAATCAATTCTGAAAAGAAGAAAGAGTCTAAGTTTAAAAAAAGAAGAGAGTAAGTTTTCATCTTTTCCCAAAGATGCCATTCTCCATTGTAAAGGAGCATGGATTTGTTTTCTGAATATAATACTCCTCTCTTCCATTCTACCTCTGGTTTTTCTTAGGTCTGCCTTCCAACCTAGCCCATTAGTCAAGGAAAGTTCAAAGCCTGGGGCAGTCTGGGAAAAAAATAAGCAAGATTATCGTGTGCTCTCAAGATTCAGCTAGAAGTCTTGAAACTCCTGTGCCTAGTTACCAGCAAAAATCCCATTCCAGCTGGAGAGAAATCTGTCCTGTCACATCAGTGAGAGCTCAGTGTCTTTCAGACAAGGTTTGAATGCATCTTAATTAACTGATTTTTAGTAGTTGTAGATGTCAAAATGCAAAGTGAGAGGTTGATGTTATGCTTAGTGGTCAAGCCATGTGGCCGCCTACAGCTAGAGAATATCTAATCCTGGTACTAAATACATCAACAACCCTTGCACACGGAGCTTTCATCGGTTTACCATCTCGAGGAAAAGCGTCCAGGGATTTTAGTTTTTTTAAGCAGAAAAAGAATTTATACTGATTCAGTCCAGTTTTGTTTGGTTCCCCTTGGTGGTAACTATGCAATTTGTGATGGTTGATAAGAGACCCAAAAGCAGCTTGTTTCTGTGGAACTCAAGGAAATGTCATGGCCAGGGTACATGATGAACACATGATACTCTTAGTAAGATACAATCTGCCATATTGGTATAGGAGAGATCTAGGTGAAGTTAATAATGCAGATAGGCAAGAGGGGGTTCTGGATGTGGCTGACTCATAAGGAAGGACTATTACATTGCTTTTCATAGTGATTGAAGAGGCAGACTAGAACATTCGGGGGCTGTCATTAGCGATACCTGATTTAGAGCTGTATGGGAATATGGAACAGGGTAGCAGGCCCCAGTGTCAAAGATGGGCCACATCTCATATCTTAAGGTTCTTTGTCTCGTGGTCCATCCAATAGGATAAATCTAATAAAGAAATTATTGCAGGGGAGAAAAACAGAGCAATAAAAACTCTAAGGGGAACCCATAAAAACTTCACTGACTCCATCCCAATCTAAAGGTTGTTCACTTTCTTCCTAGGCATTGTTTCTTATGATCAGAAGATGATACCTATTGAAAGAGACATTAGATAATATGCTGGAATGGCTCCTTGGTGAATACAGCTATTGAAACTTATTCTCTAAACTCATCTGCCACATGGTATGTGTTGCTGCACTGGCAATAAATCCCCAGGGAGAGAGGATGAAAAACTCAGGGGGATCTGGCAAAGTCTGGAAATAGAAATAGACCATCTGCCTCATGGAGAAATTGACAAGAGGCTCAGAACAGATGCAGGCACCCCTTCATCATGAGGCAGATGGATAAAGAAAGCAAATAGGACCCAAAGCTGATTCTGGGAGACAAATAAGTAAAAGGCATGGGAGAAAGCTGGTACTGGAGGATAAAGCACAAATTCATCAGCGTAAGCATGAAGCCTTTCACAGCATGGCTCTACTCTGGTTTTCCACACCTGTCTTTCACCACTCTCCCCAAACACATCTTTCCAGCCAGAGATACTAACTTGGCATCATCTAGACATGGCTTCTACATCCATGACATCCCTGCCTCCTTTATGGCAACGCATATTTTACCCACACTTAAAGGTTCTTTTCTCTGCAAAATCTTCCCTAACACAACTCATAATGATCTCTTTCCTTCATGAATGTTCAGTATATATTGTTTATGCCTCCCATTTTACAATGACATTGTGTTGTTCTTAAGATTCAAAAACTTCACTGCTAAACCATAAGATTTTACTTAATAAAACTTACTGCCCTAACTCATCCTGTGTAAGTCTCTGCATGGCCCTGCACCAGCTACATTCAGCTTCTTAGAGGTCCTGAACATGTTATGTCGCCCTCCACCTCCAACTTCAGCCCAAGAATCTCCTACTTGAGAATCAGAAAGAGAAAAGTCCACTGGATTATTAGAAGAAGGAATCAAGGAGAAGTGAGGGAGGACTGTCTCTCAGGCAAAGCTGAGGGCAGACATGACTGAGGGATAAAGAAGATGTGGGAGGAGAAGCTTTGGGAGCAAGTAAGCAAAGAACGTGGTCGAGAGCCCAGGATTTTCAGGAGCTGAAGGGGAAGAAGTCAGTGGAAGTTCTGCTAGTGGATAATCGAATTCCTTGATCTTCAGGACTAGGCATAGCATTTATTTGGAAACAGCTGGAAACAGCAGAGGAGAAATGGAGAGGGAGCCATATTGTTAGGGACGGACCTAGCATATGTCTTTTTTTCTGGTTTTCAGACTTTCTACAGCCTCTGTCTTCCAGAGTTATATTTTTCTATAGCTGAGAATGCACCACATATGAATAGGAAAACACAATCACATCTAAGAAGAGCCAGAATTAAAACCTGGGATTTTAAAAATTCCTTTTATTCAGAGACCCAATATCATTCAGGAGATGCTCTACCAGAAACAAAATTAGCACGCACAGTTTGTTAGATGCTAATCCCCCTTATTTTGAAATTCTTTTTCTATTGCTAAACCTTATTATTTAAGATCTTCTACAATTAACTGTGTGTGTGTGTGTGTGTGTGTGTGTGTGTGTGTGTGTGTGTGTGTATCTTGGGCATATTAGGTTCTCAAATAATATTTGTTGACTTTATGTTTAACTATATGCCACCAGGTTTCAGTAGTTTGTGGATAAGAGTAAGATGAAAATGAACATTTATACCACCTTGCACTGGCGTTTCACTACTTAACATGCCTCTGTTGCTTCTGAGAGACCTCAGCTCCCTTGACCTTTCTCCCACCCCATCTATTTCAGTGACCCCAGCAGTGCTCCATGTGTTTCTATATAAGGCCATGCTGCTGACCACACCATTCCCTGGTCAGGTATGGGTGTGCCTTTCGGGCATCTGCTGTCATACTCTCTAGAGTCCTGTGGTCATGGCTTGTACAAATAACCTGGAGAAAAAGACACCTAAGGTGCCATCCACTCAGCTACATGACATTGATTTAGTCTCAGGCCATACCCTTGCTGAGGGTGCATATGTGTACCAACATACTTCAAAGAAATAGAAAAGTTGAATAGACGATGACATTTTCGTGGAATGTCCAAGATTAAGAGTTGTCTGCGAGAATTCCTCAGAAGTAATGTCCGCAACCTTTGCCGCTCAGTTTCAAGCATTTTTAGAAGGCCAAGCAAGGCCTCATTTCAGACTCCATTAATAGAACACATGTTCTAGGAAATTGTGTGTAAACCCCAAGGCAACAGAATTATGGATCCCTCCCAACTCTTTCCTATTGACAATCATTACTGCTTCAAAACTTACACCATACACACACACACACACACACACACACACACACACACACACACACACATATATACATATAATAACATCTTAAAGCATGAACAAAATAACTGTAGTAAGAATTTAAGCATAGTCTCTGACTCTATTATTTCTGATCAAATAATCTACAAGAATAAGGACATTTCTATCATCTCTGTCAATGAAAAGAGAAAGAGCTTGATTATGTGCCACACTCTTGCATCATCTTGATTCCCCAGAATGGACTAAATCAATTGAAAGATAAACTCAGTGTAGTCAGGCATATGCTGACATGTTGGCCCCTTCACAAAAGCTCATGGACAGATTTCCTCTAGACCCAAACAAACTATGTAAAGAGTCTGTTTTGATTCTTGTTAGCTTTGCACTCTCTCAGCAAGCTGCTAAGATAATTCAAATATGGCTACTCTTTTGGAAAGAAATGGCATTCTGAGATCTTTCAGGTTTTTTTTCTTAAATATAAGACAAAGTTATTTTTACAGAACAGTGCTACTCTACAAAGCATTCTTGAGATGGCATACAGTGCTGACAATTCAGTTAACTCAGAATTTGGGCTCAATGTGTGGCTTGAAAGGCTTAGACTAATGAAAAATTTATGTACAAATTGACCCTTGATGTCTTGATGACACGTGGCTCACTCTGTGTATCTGAGGAGCCACAGCTTGTCACCAACGATACGTGGTCTGTGTGGCTTGAGTGCCGCACTATTCTCGACGCCTTAAATTCTCCCTGGTGATTAAAAGTTAGAAATACATAGTTAATACATATTTGTTGATTGAAAGAGTAAACAAAATGTGTATTAGAGAGTTAAAGGACTAATTTAATAATGTCAAGCCTTGTATTGCTCATTTGAAAGCATATTTACACGTTCCAGCTTTGGCAAAGGAAACTATCTAATGAAGCCATACAAGACTACTTTATGAAACATTGTGTTTTGTTTTATCTCATTAATTCTACAACCCTGTGGGGTAGGTGTTAGCTTCACCATCAGTAAAATTGGGGTAATAAAACTTATTTTAAATGAACTTTTACGAATACACAGTTGGTAAGTGGCAGAACAAAGACTCAAAATGAGTTTTCTAAATTTAAGTTTTCTTTCCTGAAATTCTGTAATATTTTCTAGATGAAGACACTGAGGTTAAGAAAAGTGGAAGACTATATACTTCTGGGTCCCCATAGAAGGGGTTAGTAGTATATTCTGCTCTGATTTAGGCAAAGCCTTGGCTGTAAACATTCTCCCGATAATGAGCCCTTAAATCAGAATGCAGCCATTGAAGGAAGGCTTTGTGCTGGGCACACTTATATAAGAAATTAAGGACTGGATTATGTCTGTACCCACTTCATGTTACAAATTGTTAAATAATCCAAGTATCTTTAGAGGGTCAGAAACATCACTGACTGTTACTCTGGGGGACTTTCACTTACCGAAGTTGTTTCAAAGTGAAAATTTGATACTCTAAGGAGCAGGGAAAAAGAATCCCTACAATCCTAGTACTTACCTGCTTAGAAAGATCTCAGCTGGAACAAATTAACATAGCTTACATTCCTGCTTAGTTTTTCCATAACAATTTCAATATAAAAGATAAAGCAATAGCTGATTCTAAAGAAGACTGTACTTCTAGTCTAGTTAATTCTATTAACTAGAATTCTAGTTAAAGAAGACATAACTCTGAGGAATGTAAACTCTTCCAATACTGAGTAGAAGAAGAAATAAATTGTTAGAAGAGAGTAGTGTTTCCTCAAAACCATAAGATAAGAGTTTCTTTGAGGCTAAGTAGTAAACCAACTGTAGATCACCTGAGTCCTGAGCACTGGGTTTTAATTCTCCAGTAGACTTTATTCCTTTGATGATCATTCCAGAAGATGCTATGATTTGATATTTCCAGTATTTTTGGAATGAAAGAATCGATTTCTCCAAGAGGATTTTTAATTATACAGTTGACTCTCACTATCATCATCTAATTATACTCATTAACAGAGGTAGTAAGTCAAAAGAACTGAACAGAATGGATAATCCAAGGGCGTAGATAATTTAGATATAGTTTATCTTTAGTATCAGAATCTACATTAATACCTATAGTTAGAACCACAGAATTTATAATGTTTAAGCAAAACAAGAAAGCTTTCCAAGGCAAAAATTATATAAGAATCAGTCATTTACTGATCATAGCAAACTACTCAATACTGCTTAGAAATCAACTATCCAGAATTAAAAAAAGACCTTTCTTTATTCCTTCTTGTATCGGGTCAACAAAGACGTGCTGGCTGTCTGCTCAACACTATCATCTCTCCTACATACTGAGCCAATTTCATGTCCATATCAAGCTTTACATTCAGTGTAAATTCAACCCTATGTTAGCCCATGATTAAAGCATCCCAACTGATCTTTTTCCTCTCTACCATCCTGTATAGTCTTGCTTCACAGGCTAGATTTGAAGACAAACATTTTCATCAAATATTCTTTGCTTCAAACACACCTTTCCAGGGAATAAGTCTGTCTGGTCCACTTTCCTTATCTTCACTCAACTAACTCTCAATCATCCTGCAGCTCTCAGCTTAGATATACTTCTTCAAAGAAGCCTCTTTCAGTGCTCCAATGCAGGGGTAGGGGTACTTCATAAGGGTTCACCTAATTGCCTCTTTACTAGATGTAACTCCTTTTAGATTATCCTGCCCTTGAGGAACAAGACCAAATCATGATAATCATTATGGCCTCAGCAGCTAATATGGTGCTTAAAGATGGTTAATAAGTATTTGTTATGTGAAAGTATAATGCAATAATGAATGCACATAACTATTTCTAAGTAAAATAGCAATCAGCAATCCAAACCTCCAAGGGGTATTTGGAATCCAAACATCCCAAATGTTCCTCTGGTATCCTAATTCAGTCAGAGTTTCAACCAGGGAGAAGAGAATAAAGAGAAGACAGAGATATCTGATTCCATAGTCAGAAAGATACTTTGACTTCTTCAGGGTTTGCTCTCTGTGACATCCATCCAGACCTCCTGGAAGGTGGAACATTTTCTGATTTTATACATGCCTTTGAGATGCAGCTTATTATCCTATTAATCTTTTTCTTAATATGTATGGGTTGTATCCCAGCATTTTTTATATATTTGTGGTGTTCTAGAGTTTGAAAGCAAACTACAGATATGATTACTTGGGATGCTAGACTATGGACAGTTTTCTAAATAATTTTTTCTTAGATAAAATTAATCTTCTGCCTAATAGCCAGTTAGGGAAAACCTGAAGATTCAAGAAATATGTCAGTCTTGACCTGAGACTTCCTTATTTCCACCCCTACCATCATACTTCTAGAAGGGAAATCATTTTCAATTTGTGTTTAAAGGTTTGCACGCATTGAAATAGGATAAGCACAACTGTGTTGACATCTGGAAATGACAGGGTATTTCCACTCCCATAAAGTAATTAGGTATTTGTCTGTTTGGATTCTTTCTCTCCCCTCTCTCTCAAGGGAGGTCTGTCTTTTCCATCCTCGTACTTAATATTAGGATGCGAAATCAGACAAATGTGATGAGAAAGACGAGGCTGAACAGGTAGGAAAACACAGAGGAAGAACGCCCTTCCAGCTAAGTCCGTTGCTGAGCTCCCCATTATAATGGGGAATCCAGAAGAAGGGCCTCATGAAGACAAGTGTAAATAATAAACTAGAGAAAGTCTGAGTTTGTGAGAAGGATGGAGAGGGATGTAAGAGGCAGAGAAAGCTGGTGATGCGGGGTGCCGGCACGATTTCACCTACGTGAGAGACTGTAGGTGTGAGAAAGACATTGAAGCGGAGGAAGTACTGAAGGGGATTGTGAGTCGGCCTGCTCTAGGGTTACATATCCATGGGCCCTTTTTTGGGAAGGAGATCCGTGTTTTCAGTCACATGTTCAAGGGGCTAATGATCCAACAATGCTAAGAAGTATTGGTATATATCGACCATATTAAATGTTGGGATCAGAAAGAACGTTCTACTAGGAGCTACATAGAAACATTGCCACACAAATGGAGAAATTTTCAGCATACAAAAATAAAAGGATTCATTTATAGAAAATAGTTACTGAAAAAGGAAAACTGTCTTGGATAACACATGATTTTCATGACTGAGTTGTATCAGGCACCCTTTGACCTTCCTCATAGTAGGGCAGTGGGACACACTAGGAAACAAGATTATGGAGTAGCTGCTATGTTTTCGGCCTAATAGAGTGTGCATATAAATGAGGCCACATTTACTTCAGTGATGGTCCAAATGATGATGGCTCCCTCACCTGCGTTAGTAATAAGATCTCCAGCTCTTTGTGGTGGTGGTTCCTGGAAAAGCTGTCAAAAGCTCCAGAGCTGCAACCTTTGTCTGCAGAATTCTCTGCGTCTTCTCCCTTGCCTTTCTCCACTTGCTGTAAGTGGAAGCTGAGCTGTTGTTCTGAAGACCAAGCTGCACCATTGTTGATCTTTCTAAAAGCCGTGTAGACGTGTCAGAATCGTGAGTGGCTGTTGACCTCGTTTGTATCATCGAAGTCCTCTTTCTGCTGTGGATAGGAGTCCAGGCTGCCTCTTCTGACAGCCGTATAGAGTGGCAGTTCATCTTCGGGTTATCTCCTGCCATTGTGATACAGATTATATATTCCAACCATTTCTAATTCAGCAATGTTTTTACAAAATGAAGACCTATTTTTTATTTCTGCCTTTTTTATTAAGTAGTGTCCCACAGCAAAGCTGCCTGGAGCCCAAAGTGCTGTAGGTTTTTAATGACACTGCTTTTCAGGTCACACACCCACACAGACATACACACCTTTTCTCTGAAGGTGCAGCTGAGCCCCCCTGGTGACAGGATTGTGATGGGTTCCTTTTAAGCCACCTGGTGGGCTCAGAACCTGAGTCCTCTACCTCTCTCATCCTGGAGGCTCTTTTTAGTTCACTGATCCTTCCTCCTCCACCCTGAAAGGTGTGCCCCTTCTTAGGAACCCATGGCTCATTTTATGCAGTCTAACCTCCACCCAGGAGCTACTCCAGCACATGTGTATTTCTGCTCACGCACATCTCCATGGAGCCCCGAGCCTTCCTCCTTCCTCCTTAGGGGGCTTGCAAGTCTCCTGTGTAAATTGGTGGTTGAGAATCAATGCTCAGCAGGATGCGTTACGGATCCAAGTCACAGTGCAGATGGATGTTGGGGGGCGGGGGTCTCAGTCCTTTGGTCAGCAGTACTGGAGCCTCGGACTCCTGATTAAGCAATTTTACAAAAAAAACCTCCACAAGTTACATCATGTGTTCTTTTGCATTAATAAAAATATTATATGTGTTTTAATTTTTGGCTTCTCAGTCTGTTTGATTGTTTTTATACTTTTCTCATTTATCTCTATATTTGGAGAATGAAACTTATACTTTTTATTTAAAATAACTGCAAATATAACGTTTAAATAAAATTTTTATTTTCTAATGATTTCAATCAAGGTCCAGGTTTTTTTCTCTTTAAAGAAATCAGTATTTCTGTTTTCAGGCTTATCTAAAAAAAACTAAAAGAAAACATCTTTATTCCCTTTAACATAGGGACAAAAGGAAAAAGTGAAGGAATTTGCAACTTACAAAGTGGCCTAATATTTAATATTTTAATAAATTAATACCAGACCTTTATGTCAGAAAAGCTATCTTAATAGCATTCAAGTCTTGCACATGTCAATGAAAGTCGGTTGTGGGTTGCTTATAGGCAGGGATTCATTTAGATATTTAAACTATGAAGAGATGATAGAAGGGGCAGACCTGGGACTCAGAGGCTCTGATGTCCCAAGATTCCACTAAGAGAGGCTAAACTATTCCTGAGCTCCACTGAAAGTAGCTTCGTCTCTGGGTTTCAGCTTTGCAGAAGAGAAAGGACTTCTGTAGGCGATGTACATTCACTGTTCTGTAAAATAGGGTGTGTCTTGGTTGGTTATTCAGGAAGAATTTTCTGAGAATAATACTCATGAATCAGCTGCATCCGGTCTTCTGTGAGTTTTGGAGGCTTTCTGTGGAGGTTTCTGCAGGTGGGTGTGACCACCCCATCTCTTTACTCCCTCAGTATAAGGGATACAGTATAGTGACCATTTGTAGGCTTGGTCATCTGCCTCTATTTTTATGTGCCCCAGAATTAAGAGCAGTAGTTTTATGGGTGAAGATAAGTTTGGGAACCTGCTGGATCCTAGCATCTCCACTGCGATGTCTGGGCAGGAGACTGGGCACATGGGGCAGGTGGGAGAGAGTGAGGCAGCCCCTTATGATCCAGGGAGTTGGAAAGAGTAGATGTTTGTCTTCTAATCTCCTTTCTCTTTCAGCCTTTAAGTGTCTTCTTACATCTTTGGCTTTGTTTTTGTTTCCTTGCTGTTGACTAACCAGATGTTGGAGGAAGCAATAGGAAAAAATCCTGGATACAATGTTATCCTTTCAGGGGCATTTGCATTTTTAAAAAGGCAGGCAAAGAGAGAAAAAAATGCTTAACACACAGCAGTGTGCTACTAAGAGTGGTCCTCAGTCCTCTGTAAGAGAAGTGATTTTAGTCAGCATGACTTTCTGATATCCATCTATCAGAATGATGTCTTATACTTGCTTCAGAAGGACAATAATCATAATGCACAGATCTGTAGGAAAACAAACATCATTAACTCTGTAACAATATCATAAACTCTGCTTAAAAACAGTAAATTTCTTTCCTGGAATTGCCATGTACCAGCTATGCAATGTTGAAAAAAGGCTCTTGGTCACCCTGAGTCTCAGTTTCCTGGCCTTCAAAAGAGAATCATTTTAACCCTATAGAGTTATTCAGAGGCTCAAATGAAATACTAGTTTGCAAAGTTTTTCACTGCCAAGAAAGGCTCTGTTGTGAGGAATTCAGGCATTTAGCAATGGAAAGGTTGCTATAGGGATTGAACCATGAAAATTAACATTCTGGGAGCAGCAGGACTGCTGTACTCAATATTGAGTTTATAACTTATAATTCACAAACTGCCACAATGTGGATTAATTATAGAATTCAGTTGTGTGTTCCTATTTTGGGAAGTTCAGTTACAGATTTCTACAGAGTCAATATGACTATGGTAATTTCCCAAGACAGTCTTCTCTGGAACATGTTGTAAATGATGTTTATAAAGTAGCAGGATTAACCTTGGGTCTGTTTCTGTCTCCTTTCCAGACTCTGTGTAGATTTCAGTCTCCAGTCATTGATTGGGGAGCTTGAGACTGTTCACCTACACAGAGAAGGTAAGGACAGGTACAATAACTGAGCCACCAGTGATGATCCCAAGGGGGTCACTGGGAGCCACAGGGAGAAGGGACTCTCCTGCTTCCCACAATAATACCTGATACAGACCTGATAGTCTATATACACATGATGGATAGTCCATATTCCCTTAGTTTCAATGGGTTGTTTGGTAGGGCTTGTTCCTGCCCATTTCTCTCCCCCTTCATAGATTCTGGATGTTGTTCAAATCATGGTTGGGATACGATTCAGTCTTCATCTGAGTTATTCTGAATATTTCTCAGGAGAAGCTTTAATTTTACATCTCCGAGGCATCTTTTCATCATGAACATCCATTTCAGTGTGTAATAATCATGGTTCTTGTTGCAAGCAACAGAAACTAACTTTGGCTTAGGGATTTTCTGGAAGGGTATCAGCAGGAATGGAGATATAGAGCCAGGAATGGCAGGAGCCAAAGGGGGCTGATGCAGGCAAATCTCTGCCACAGAGCTCATCTATTGAAGGATGCTGCTCACGGGCCCATTGCCCTCGGAAATGGATTACCTGACCACTACTGTGAATCATCTCTACCTGACACTACTCATTTTGGTTACTCCCTGAAGATTGGGAAGAGCCGGAAGGGCTTCTGACCCGCTGCCCGGAGGTCATGGGCCTGGCTGTGCTCCAGCAGTCGGAGGAGGGAGTGTCACCCTCATCTCCCACCTGCAATGAGATTGCTCTCAAATAGGAAGGGTGTGCAGAAGTTCACTAAGTGGGATCAGCAAGTGAGGGGTGGTCTCTGTGGAGGACTGACTTTCTTTAAAGGGTGTTTTGTCTTAGCTTCTCAGATCTTGCTCTTCTCAAACCCCCCATCCTTCCCACACTGATTCCTTCTCTTTTACTCTCTCCAGGTCTTGGTTCCTCTCTCATAATCAGGGAATATGCTTCTCCCCCACGGCCTTCGTTGCTGAGACTCCCTCTGTTTTCTCAGGCACGGAAAGCCCCGGCTCCTTTACTTACTGTGGTAAAGGCCAAGGATCCCCTCTTACCCCTACCCTCCAGAGGTCACCCTTCATGACAGATTCACGAGTATTTTTTCTTCCCTAGGTGCTTTCACATCTATCATTCAGCTTTTGCCATTACTTCTCACTGCCATGTTACCACCAAGTATCTTGGGAAAAGCTTCACTTGGTATATTTTGCTATGTTAAGCAATTTAGTTATGTTAGTGCAATGTTATATCTCACCACGTTCTTCTAACCCCCATGGCTTTTGCCCTTGGAAAGGCCCAGATTTATGACATTTGGGATTAAGTACTCTTATCATTGTCATAGTTCTTGGGTTTTAAATAATTAAAAAATTGTTAGTAAACGAGATTTAATTTTAAAGAAAAGAGGATTTGGAATGAGATGAATCTACCATTAATACCTGGCATCACCACTTTCAAGCTTTGTGACCTTTAACAAGCCTTTAAAATCTCTCAAAATCTCAGTTTCCAATCCTGTTGGATTATTGCAAAGACTTAATGAGAAAATTAAGTAAATTACCTAGTATAAAGCCTAACACATTTTAGGTACTCCATAATAGGATTATCACTATAGTTCTGGAAGTGAGGCATTTTCCGAGACCTATATGAGTTCCCAAATCCTCATATCAAGAATATTTCCACAGATACCTGTACTTCTACAGAATCTAATTTCCATGAAAATGTATGAATTTTCTGTAGATATCTGTTATTAAATTCTCTCTCTCATTGGATGTTTGTAACTCAAAATAGAATTAGAGATAGTCTGATTAAAATGGTGAAAAGAAAGTAACAATTTCACCTTCAGTTAAAGAGACTTGGCTGGTCACATAGAGTTAACTCATTCAGTGCTATTGACATTGTGTTTCAAATACAGTCCTTGGCCAAATTCCAAATCATTGTGCATTTATACTACATTGCAGTATTTATATTTTACATTAAAGTATTTTATATTAAATTAATTATTTTCCATTCCCCTTAGTTTGTATTATTGTTAAAATTATATAACTTACTTTTGTGAGACCCATAAGGGGTGTCTACACTGAGTATAGAACGTGCATGTGACAGCTTCAAGGACAATCAATCTGTCATTTTAGGCTTCATTTAAATTCTGGACTCAGAATTTCACTGTTTGCCCCTGCCTACATTTGGATATTTTTAAGTCAAATTGAATATTCCAAAATATCATGGCAAGGAATAAGCTACTCTGGTAAGATTTCTTCTTTACCTACATGGTATCTGAGTATTGGGATACTGGCTTTTTCAGTAATTGTGAAATAAGAAAATCAAAGCCCCATGAATTCAAGGAAAATGCATCCTGAGGCTCACTCAGATCTCAGTTGAGACTTGCTCAACAATTTTGACTTTTCATTAGTTTCATCTATATCACTTTATAATCCCATGAGTTGCCAACCTACTGACACAGGTTGCTGTTGGTGACAAAATTCCTCTTTCTTGAACAGTTGTAGGCATGGACGATACTAAAAATTGAACTTGGAGTAATTAGGCTGATGAAGAAAAAAGACTCTAAGAATGCATATTGATTACTTACTCTAGGTCAGCCAGTGCTTGCTCCAGTAAAGGAGTAGCCTACAGAGGTATTAGCCAAGCACTTTTATCAGTAAGAATTTTCCTTCACCTCTGATATATGCTACTTATTTATAAATTATACATAGATGCTACTATACTAATGTGCTAACTACTTTGTTCAGTGTTGTAAGAGTAGAAAATAAAAAAATAAGAAATGAAAATAGTTACAAGTGGCAGTCTTAATGTTTCCTACCCCACCTGGTCCAAATGCATCAGCTCACACATTTGCTGCAGTGCTTGCACTCCATTTTGAAGACCATTGATCTAAAGGTATTAGATGGCTCTCAGCAGGTAAAAAAGGTAGAGTTTGGACAGTGGCTAGCTTTTCCAGGGGAGACTATGATCTTTGTCTTTGAAGAATATAAACCACATGTGGGCAAGGTTAAGGTAAACCAGTTTTCCATCTCCAGACTCTTAACCAGATGTTTACACACTGGCTCCACAGCATGCTGAGTGTGAAAGATCATGGAGATGGGAGGAGTTTGGGGTAAATATGGACATGGGAACAGCAGTCTTAAGGGAAGTTTGACAGTGACAATTAGAACTCAATTCCAAACAAATGAATGGCCATTCTAGTTCAACTGCATGACAAGTAGTCACTGGACAAGGGTTCAGGAGGTCAGAGTCTATCATAAATGTTCAAGTCCCCAGTGTGATATAGAAAAAGGAGGATAGGACCCTCCAGTAGGATGTTGAGAAAGGGCAGTGGCAGAATAGGGAACGGGTGGAGGATGGGCGAAATAGGTGGAGGAGATAAATTTCAATTATTAAGTAAATTAGTCAAGAGGATGGAAGTATGCATAGGGAGTATTCATCAATGATATTGTAATATCCTTGTATATTGGCAGATGGTAACTACACTTACAACGATGAACGTTCTGTAATGCGTATAATTGAATCACTATGTTTTGCAGCTAAAACCAATATTATAATGTATATCAACTATATTTTAGCTAAAAAAAAGAAAGAGTTATGGTGGAAAACCAGCCTCATATGAATGTCTGGAGAAGCCAGGGCTCCCCTAAATTTCAGTGCTAACCCATCAAGCACAGAAGATGTTCCAGATTCCCAGCAACCCTCGTCGTAAGAGAAGAGACAGACTGCCAGGTTCCCTTCTTCCTCTGTCTAAGCCCCGTTGCTTCTGCTTCACCATCTGAGTGTTTTGTTGAGATGCCGTTGCTGTTTTTGGGTCCGACAAGAGTAGTAGCGGGTCTACAGAGCGCCTGAGTGTTCCTTCTATCCTTCCTGGAACAGTATTCCTGGTTTTGGGATAGGGGATTCCAAGGATGCTATATAGAATAATGCTGCTTATGACTGGATGATATTACAGGTATGACCAGGTGATGCTTATTGAGAAAAGTTGTCAAGAAATTTAGACAAGAGGCAGGGATGGACAAAGAGCTCTGGAGACTGACCAGCATCTTCCTCACAAGGAGAAAAGAAAAGAGCAAAGGAGTGACTTCATTTTGTCTGCCTTATTTGTTTGAGGCCTGTTTCCCATTTCTGAGATACAACTGGATCTCTGTTTTCTGATCCACGTAGCGCCCATTTTGATAAACTTAGAGGTTACTAGAGACTCTGCTTTACCCCACACATTTCCCCAAACAGAGTTCCTGTGTCCATTTGACCAAATCCTGAAGCTAAAAGTCATCCAAATTGATGTTGACCTTCCATTGGCATTTTGAGCAGCCAGACCATGATACCAACTGGTAGACTCATGTTTAAATTAAATGAATGAAATAAAGCATACAGCTGTATTAGAGAAATGGAATAACCATAGCTAATAAATTAATCATATTAGACATAGAAAGTTTGTTTTAACTAAAAAAAGAGGAATAAATTAGATTTGACACATGAACTATAATGAACACCAAGTGATCATGAGTTGCAAGCCAACACAATGAAAAGACTGTAGCAGAGAAAAGTATTAGGAGACCCCATTTCTAGACCTTATTTTTTTATTATTAAGCTATAAAATGTTTAGTCTATTTATAACTCAGTTTTCTTACCTGTAGAATTGGACATATGGACTAGAGTATCAGAGATTCCTTCATGCATTAATATTCTATGATTTTATATTATACTGGTGTGGCTCATATGGTCTGATATAAAATATTGTCATTTCCAGTTTCCCAGAGGGAAGGAAGATAAATGAACTGTGTCCCAGCTGAAAATTAGTATTCACAAAAGTAGAAATATCTTAAGGCAAGTTCCAATAGTTCCTTACCACCCACCCCCTGGAATAAGAGCAGCTTTCTTTTCCTTGCATTGAGTCTGCTGAACCAATCCTATGGTAAGGGTAATTAGAAGGAGATATGTTTGCAAGAGCACTCTAGGAAACATCCAGAATATGTTTATTCCAAAGGAAAACAGAAACTCATGCAAATTAACAAGACTGTTGACTTTGAAAATAGCATATTATTAATTCAGGGATTATGTATGTAGCTTATAATAACTTAATAGTTTCAGAAAAAGGAAGAATGGTGCTTGCTAAAATATGTCATTATTTCTGAAGGTATGTTTTCAGAAATGCTCACAAGTAGGACGAGTTGAAACGAGTCTACCTGTTTGTTTCAGCCCGCAGGACTATTTGTATAAATTCTGAATTTAACAGGTTCTTACATGTCAGCTGAAAAGCATTTGTTGTTTGGATAGATTTGAAATAACTTTCAAAAGGCCATAGTTTGAGCATTTAAAATTTTTTCTTTCTAGTTAAAATCAATTGCAGAAATTCTCCTTTACTCCTTTCCCCTGTCCTTTGGTTCTTGGCTCAGTAAAAAACATTGCATTTTTGGCTTACTCTCAAACATATGAGCCCAGGTTGGAAATAACTCCCCTGTTTAGAAAAGTAGATGCTATTGTTTCTAAATGATCCATTTTCACTGAGAGAACAGAATGTAAAGAATGACTCTTTCTCTTTCCACTAGTAAGTTATACAGCAATGAAATTCTGAATTCAGCATTTTTCAAATATGACTTTCAAAGAATGACATATAACAGTATAAGGGCAGCAAAAATTTAAACTTTAGGACAAATAAAACATTATGAGCAATAAGCATGTAATTTCAGAAAGGAAGACATTGCTTTCTGGCAGCCTGGCTAACAACTGGCCACTGTAGGTTGTGCAATTCTCCCAGTAATATAATTCCTATATATGCCAGGTATATGATAGTTGAAGGCTATAATCCAGGAACTGTAGACATTTTCTGATAATTTTTCACTATTATCCACCTTTTCGGGGACTAGGTAAAAATATTTAATATATATATATTCACACAGATATTATAGAAGTAATCAGTCAGTAAAAATTAATTAACATATTTGGAATGGTTTGAGTGGAATGGGCAATTTCTTAGAAAAGGCAAGCTGAGAAAGGCAATTTCTTAAGTCATTAACCTACAAGGAGAACCTAGAATGTGACAGAGGAGGGAGATTGTGGAATCAATACATTAACAGAATTTTGGAGACTCTAAGCAGAATCCTAATAGAATGTATAGGTGGGATCCACATTTACTGCATTCTTTTTCACACTGAGTACAAAGGAGCAAAGATACAGTTTGTTGACTTTTTACATTATGGTGAAAAAAAAATCCCTTCTGATTTGATCTACAGTGGAAACAAATCTAAGGTGTTACAGTATACTTTACGGATTATAAGTTGATAAGTAAAATACTACATAGAAGTTATAAATAAGCTAAAGAGTGTTTATATTCTTTATATTTATTGCCATATTTAATATATACATCAGGAAGATAGGTGTTAACCATATTTTACAAGGAAGAAACTAGGCCCAGAGGTGGGATCACTTGCCCAGGTCACGAGGCTAGAGGGATACATTTAGATTTGAGCTCAGGTCATTTGGCTTCAGGGTCCTAGCACTTAACAGAGACACCCTTGAGTCATAAAACCTAAACAACATGCTAAAAGTCGAGTAGTCCAGCCTTCTAATTTTATAGATAAGGAAACTGAAGTTCAGAGAGATGAAAGAATGTCCACATACCAGCGTGAGTTAGCAGTAGGGCCACAAACAAAATCCTGACTTCATTTGCTCCACTTGAGAACTTTCAAATTGTGTTTTTTTTTTTTTCTTGGAAAAGCAAAGTACTTAATAATGCCTTTAAACATTTATAATTAGATCATTGTTCCTCTTCTTTGGTCTAAGCACAGTTAGTCAGTTGAAGGCAAACTAACTGGAATTGTCATTTGCCCACTTAGCGGGAGATGAGGTATGTGCCATTAGCCAAATGACCAGAAGCAGCTGGAAGCTCAGCCAAGGAGAGAGCTTGCGATACATTTCAAGCAAAGCACTCCTTTACTCAAAATTCTTTCACCTCCAGACTACACTTCCTATAAGGAATATACCTTTGAGTATTTGTTTTGGATTGATGAACACAACTTTGCTTTATGTTCATCCTGTCTCTGTGTTTCTTTGGAAAAATGGAAAGGATTAGATTTTTAAACTCCTGAGACAGCTTTTTCCCCTTCCCCTCACAATGATATCTTAACCTTTTCTTTTCCTTCCTTGATAACATGATCCACCAGGTGGGCACAAAGGTAGGAAGAGGAATGAAAACTTCGGTGCTTCTGTGAAGACCTTAAACAATAGAATGTTGAAACTTGGCTAAAATCAAAATACTCGTGCTCACTCTTCACACTTCGGGATTCTTCACTGTGATAGGAAGGAAAGCTAATGTTCACGTGCACAGTTCACTCCCACAAAACTCAAAAACTCATGAGAATTTCATGGAGAGCTGAAGCTTCACTAATAATTTGCAGTCACCATAACTATTAGAAGTTGTTCATTATAGGCTGTAGAATAGATGGACTAAGATTTGGTATTACGTGCACCCCACTTCTGCAGATGTAACCTCACCTTTTTCTCCCACTCAAGTGAACATAGTGAAATGAAAATGTTGAGAGCCATGTTATTACAGGAATCACCTTCAGTGTGTTTTGCTTTGTTCTTTAAAAAGTAAATAGCATATTTTAGTACTCTTAACACTCCATTTTAATGCCTCTCACAACCCACTGGATAACCCCCATTTGTGTCCCAAAACTACAGTGTCAGTAGATGAAATTTTACTAAAGAATTTATACAGTGGAGTCAAGCACAAACTCACTCATTTATTCAACCACATATATGGAGTCCCCACTACATGTTAGTCTCGTTGGTGACTGTAAGACACTCCGATGAGCAAGGAAAGGCCCTGGATTCCCAAAGCTCACATTCTAGCAAGGGAGGTACAGAAACCTGCAGATAATTAGAGTGGGACAGAGTAACAGTGGTGGAGATAGGCCGAAGTCTTAGGGGATCACTCAGGACATTTGCCTTATCCAGGGCCTGGAGCATGTCTGCAAAGCCCTCTTCACTTGTTGGAGGAGGCATTGGCTGAGACCCTTAAAGGATGGGTCATAAGTGGCCCAGTGTAGTGGATGCTGTGATGAGCCATGTAGATTTCCTGTCAGCACTGAGGTACTCTTTTCCTGAGATGCTGGAAGTGTTGGAAGGAATCATCAGAAGAAGAAAGCTGCAGGGGCTCAAAGTTATACCCCTGCAAGGAGACATTAGCATCCAGGGACTTGTTAATGGGGAAGGGGATAATTAAAAACTCAGCCCTCTGACCTCAGGGTGGGAAAGTACTGAAGGTCCATTCCAGCCCCAAGCGTTTCCTTGGAGGCTGTCGCTGTGCTGTGCTGTCTTCTCTGCCCAGTCCTACCATCTGAACTTCCCTCCAGGAGCTCTTCCCAGTGAACTTCCACCTCACAGCGGTCTATTTCAGAATCTGTTCTCAGACAACATGACTAAAGATAAAGAATGTAGAAGCAAGCAGAAAAAAGACATTTCTGGCAAAAAGACCAGATGAAGCAAGAGAAGTATTGTGACTGTTAAATAAACATTTATTAAGAGGGGTGTGGATGGTGAACCACTTGTCCAACAAAAGACCTCAAAGGAACTGAAATTGAGAAGATTATTACTCACAAGTGCAGGAGAAAGTACACAGCATGCCTCCGACAAGGTCAAGGCAGGACGCAGTCGAAGAGCGGCAGGACCTGGGGCACGTGCCTTTATTAGGATCCATGGGTGGGGTGCTCTGGGGTTCCTGGGCTAAGGACGGATTGGTCAATTTAAATCAAAAAGAGTGGGGTTTAGTAGCTCCCTGGGTGTCTTACCTACGGGGTACACAAGGGGAAGGCACCACAAGGCAGGGTAGACTGTTCATCACAAGGGAAGTCATGTCCTGGACTTATACTTACATGTGACTCAGTGGTCTGTTGTCCAGGGCACTTGTGTGAGTGGCAAATGTCAGCTAAGTCCCTACCCACTGCAGGCCACTTGGCCCACAAATGAATGTTGAGGCAGCAATACTGTGGGGTAGCTCAGCTAGACTCTTGACACAGAGGGACAAGGAACAGTGTGGGATGTGTAAGCACTTCACAGATTTCCCACGTTCTGGGGCTTAAACAGAAGATGGAGCTGCGTGCTGAGGTGAACACAGGTCTTCAGGAGGCTTATAAACAAAGGTGAGGGACTTGGATGGCATCATGCAGAAGTTGGTGAGCCACTGAGGGTTTTAAAGCAGAAGAGCTAGCTGGTAGTGTTTTTCTTTCAATTGCAGTGTGCTGTTGGCTGTGTGAAGAAGGCATTTTGGGGGTAAATGTTAGAGGTAAGGAAACCCATTAGAGGCTGTTGTAATAGTTCAGGAAAAAATAATGAGAATCTCAACTAGCTAATGATAGAAATTAATGTCTCCAGGTAGAGAACAGGGTCAAGATGACCCTGAGATTTCTAACACAACTGGGTGGATGGGGATACCATTTCTTGGGTTAGAGAATACTAGCAATTTGAAGTATTGGAACAGTAGTTATGAGTTCACTGTTGTGCTGTGGCCTTCTAATAAGTCCCACGAAAAGATATTGTGCTCTGAGTTTTGTTAGGTGTGTTAGGAAATGGAAAAAGATTTGAAAGGAGCCTCTAGGCACCACTTTTAAATAAATGCTGGGTGCAATCTGAATATTTTATGGAATGCTGCCTGTCCTCATTTCATAGCTTTCTATTTGACTGATAGAATGTGACCAAAGTGAAATCCACAAAAGCAAAAAACCATCTCTACAGAGTTTTACAAACTGGACAATATCGTACTCCACAAAGTCTTTTCTCAATTCTTGCCATTATAATGCTTTTGAGATTATGATTTAAGTAGCTAATACCACACACCTGCACACCTTGTGAGATTTTTCTCATATCTGAGGGGCAATGAACACTTAAAATATTAATTTCGGTACAACGTGGTCACTGGCAGATAATGTTCCTGAGTTCTTAGATGCCTAGAGTTCTCATGGAATCTCTTAATGAGCTTGTTTTTGCCACCTGTTTTCTATATCAAATTGGATGTTATGTATAAAAGAGACGGTCTATTTCTGGTAGGAATGAAGTGACATAAATATTTTACAAAAATACCATGTAAACTCCATATCTTGTCTTCTATATCATCAATTATGCTGTCATTACATGCACACCCATCTCAGTAGAGGAAGAATTCACAGGAATAGAAATGGAAATGGCCCTCTTAGCCCAGAAAATCCAGAAATATAGTTAATAGGCTAAGGCTTTGCAAACACATTGTCATTCAATCTTTGGCCCTTGCTCTTAAATATCAAGGTCCCTCAGAAACCCTGTAGGAATGAGAATGCTGGCCAGTTTCAATTACTTTTAAAATTTCCTGTTTCCAACCTGCAAATAGCTTTTTGGGTGATGTCTCTGGCCATTGGCTGCTTCTATGCATAGGTTTACATGAATAAACATAATATCATAACTGAGAACTAGATATTGAACTCTCTATAGCTCAGTTTTCTTTACTGCAAAACCAGAAAAATAATGTTTGATGTGTCTGATATTATATGTGAAACTGCTTTGGAAAGTACAGAAAGTAGTCCAGAAATGTCAGTCTTCTATTCTGTGTTAAATTATTCCTGCTGTCCTCAAGCTCCTGATGCACAGGGCTCCTTGGCCTGCCTTAGCCAGGCTGGAGAGGTGGTGTGAGAAGGGGTATCTCTGTTTGTTTCTTACCAAAGCCATAAACATATAACTAAAGTTTTTTTTATGGATCTCAGTGTTAAATTTGGGGTTCATTCCCATGCTTTGGCCAGTTACCCAGCTGTGATAATTTCTTGAGACTATGGATCCTGCTGCTTCATGTAGGAAAAACTCCTTGGACATTATTGCAAAGACAAGAAAATGGGAGGCTTGTTTATATTTTTAGAAAATGAATGTCATTTGAATTCAAGGTGGTGCGGTGGATATAAAAAGAGAAGTCTTCAGGTGAAAGCATTCACTCAGAAAGACATGTCCTATTTCTGTTCAGAACACTTCAGGTGATATTACCTGTCAAAATGATAAAGGTATTTATTGCCTTCTAAGGACACAAATTTGAGTAAACCCAAATTGTTTCTTCAAGTACTCATATTACAGTTGTAGTGTTGTAATAATAAATTGACCCAGGGCTTTATTTTCACAGGGGAGTTGTTATTTGAGCCTCTAAAAGGTGCATTTTTGTTCTTGACTAAAGAACATTCTAGAAGGAGTTAACACTTTTTATTTTCAAAATGTTATATAAGCATTTTCCTACTCTCATATTGTCTGTATAGGCTGTCTTGATATTCTTGTCAGTAGCATCAAATTTATAGGTGAAGGACCTCAGGGGGTTCAGTGATTTTTTTTAAAGGCAAGAAGATATAATTTCAGATTGCCTATCAGTGCTACATTTAACCTACTCCCCAGCAGTGGATTTTGTCTTTTTGCATGCAAAACACCTGCCCATTTGCCTCAGAGACTTTTCAGAGGCCTCACCTCTTCGGGCAGGCTCATGACCAGATTTCAAATAAACACACTGCTATCACTGGTTGGAGAAGGCTATTTATTCAATAGTTGGCACTCCATTTACTATGAAATCATTTGAAATTTAGCCTCTTCATATGCCAGGTGAGAAATTTTTTTGCATAATTAATATATTTAAGAACCATTTGCAGAGGACTTCAGGCATATTTATAAGAAAAGTCAGTTTGTGAGATGGAAATTGTCATGCATTTCAATAGCAGTTATAAAAAATGCTTAAAATACATCCTAGGAGAAATAGAGAAGAGAGTAGGGTATGTGATGGCCAGACTTCTAATGAGTCCCATGAAAAGATACTGTGCTTTGAGTTGTATTAGATTTGTTAGGAAATGGAGCAAAGAATGAAAAACTATGGCCAACATTTATTTAGAATATACAATATTCTGGGCACTTTACAAAGTATTTCATATAAGTTGATGACATCATTTGCTCTCTACAACTCTTTAATATTGGGTTATTTTTAGGGTATGGTAACTGAGACTCAAGTTATGCAAGAATAAGGTTAGGCTTTGCAATAGGACACATTTTGATTTGAACCTGTTAACAAATAGACAAATGGAGTCACTTGTGCTAAGCCCACGTCACCAAATAAAGACTTAATACCTAACTTAATTACAGTTTCAACCTTCTTGATGATTGGAGTCCTAAACTAATCAATGTGGAATTACCTGGTCTACAGCAGTGAGGTAATCTGCCTGATACCCCCTGCCATTCCCCAAAGGAAGGTGCTTTACCTGAAACAATCCACTCTTTGCTAGTGACTTCCTTGCTTGGCCCCTCTGTGCCCATGAAAGTCTTTCATTTTGTATAGTTTTTCAGAGTTCTTGTCTGTCTGTTAGATGGGATGCTGCCTGATTCATGAACTGTTGAATAAAGCCAGTAAGATCTTTAAAATTTACTCAGTTGAATTTTGTTTTTTAACAAACCCTAGTTCAGTGCTTCTATTCTATAGACAACACTGCCTCTAGATTTGGCGGGCAGGAAGGGAAAGAAAGAGGGCAAATTCTTTTCTTGGGAGGAGCAGTAAAAGATGAATATCCTAAGTCTATCAACTGCAAGCCTGTTTTTTTTTGCTAGTTCCCAAGCAAAATGTTAGGTATTAAAGAATGAGTTAGAATTAAATAAGATTAAAAGCTTGTCCCGGGGCTGATAACTGGAAGAGTTTGATTTGGGTATGACTGGGTGTGGGCAGTATCTTTAGATTCACATGTACCCATAAATTATATGCTCTACTCATGTAGGTGATGACACTGTTTCCTGGGCATGCAGGTCGGAGAAGAGTCAGGACAGAACTTTTGTGTCTAGAAGATTTCATTTATAGCTCTCTTGATCACAGTTTAGATGGGGACCCATCAGCTCTTGACACTTCAAGCAATGAAGATTTGGTTTCTCATTCTGGCTTCCAACCCACGGAGAAGAAATCTTTGTAGATGTTTGTTTCTATCTTTATGTTTCTGTCTTGGTACCTCAACCTGCCACAAAATTCAGCTTCGGCCTATACTGTCCTGACTGCAGTCAGTTCTCAGTTGCTGAAGTGATGTCTTTCCTCATCAGTGCTCTGCCTGGCTGTGCTTGGCTTTGCCCCTGTTTTGCGTACCTGCTGGCTGACCGTGTATCACCTCCCACTCAGTTTGGCTCCACTACTTCCCCTTTCCACTCTAAAGGCCTCAGGAGTGGTTGGGGTTTTCTCCATGAACAGCTCCTTGCTGCCCCCTTCTGGCTCAAATTGTATTGTAATTAACCCTTTGGTTTGCAGACCAAGAGAGTCAAACCTGGGCATTCGAGAACCCTGTCAATCCCATATTCTTGTTACTTAGAGGGAAGGGAAGATAATGCTCACATTTCTCTCCTACAGCTCTCTCCAATTTGTTTTTGCTTATGTATTTATTTATTTGTTACTATTTTTTCACTAATTATTTTTCTGGGATTTATCAAATCACTAAAACTGGTCATATGTACTTTCATCTTAGATTCAAAACAAGAGAAGCCTTTTTTCATTTTTTAATATAAAATCTGTTTTCCTTACTGATATAGTATACATGCTCAATATTGAAAACTTGGGAAACCTTAAAAGGCATAGAGACAGAAAACATCACCTGTAATTTAACTGTGACAGATAGTAACCATTAACATTATCATGTTATCTGTACATGTTATTTATATGCTTCTGTATGCATAGTACCATTGCCTGCTTGTCCTCTTAACAACATGTCATTAGCTATTTTGGTCTTTTTTTGAATACTGACAGCCTCCATTGGAAGTGATCGTACAATTTTGTTGGGGTCTCAAATCATCATAAGATTATAAGCATCTGCAATGCAGGTCTTGGATGTCTGAACAGAAGCTTCTTCTGTATTCCCCCCACACTGTAGAATGCTAAGCTCTTTAAGTGTGACACCCAATAAATGTGGTTGACTGGCTGTTCTGAGTTCATGATGTGTTTTCCAAAATGGCAATAAAAATGGTAATGAAATGTTAAGTTATTCTCAGCTACTAAATTCCTAGTACCACGGACATCATAAATTGTCTTTTTGATGATCAAAACTATTTGACCATAAATTTCAACTAAGTCTCAATAACCTCTGAATATCTCTCCAGCACTTTTTATCCCATATGTTCCCAGAGTATCTGCATCATGATGAGATTAGCTGACAACTTATTAGAACACATGAGAAAACTACAGTATATGTTAAGTTGGTTTGAGAAGTAACCAAATTTAGAATAATTATTCTACTATAAAGGGTATTTGGGGGAGTATTTCACCCCAAATACCCTTACTGTCAATAATTCATCTGGCCATCTTGTCTCCTCTCTAGCCATAGTGAAGTCAATTCAAGTACACACTTTTCTGTGAGCTAAAAAGCAGTGAATAGGCTCAAAATCAAAGCTTCATGCCAAAAGAGTGCTCAAAATCACCTGCCCTGACACTACACAAATTTTTGCTAATGCCTCTAAGCTAGAGACATCTGTTGAGGTTAGTGGTCTTAGGTCAAAGAATATTGCAAGCCTGAAGGAAAATGTATGGACAGGATCTGCTTTTAGCTACTACAAGGGTCAACCTTGACATAGGAGGGATCATTTTACTTCCCTTCTCTTAATGGTTAGAAACAAGAAACAAAATGTTACAAAATCAAACCTGATTGGAGAAAACATTTAACTTACATGAACTTGTTCATACTTAAAGAAAGTAATAAAAAGAGTAGGGAATGTGAACATCCTTTTTTTTCAATTAATAAACTTCGTATTTTTAGAGCAGTTTTATTTAGAATCATAGCAAAAATGAGAAGAAAATACAGAGAGTTCCTATATACCCTCTGTTCTAACATACATACAGCCTCCCCCATTATTAACATCCCACACCAGTGTGGTCCATGTGTTACAATAGATGAACCTACATTGACACATCATTATCACCCAAAGTCTATATTTATTTCATGGTTCACTTTAGGGATTGTATATTGCATGAGTTTAGATTCATAATGATATGTACCCAGCATAATAGTATTGTACAGAAGAGTTTCATTTCCTAAAAATCCTCTGTGCTCTGCCTATTCATCCTTCCCCCAACCCTCATCAAACACTAATTCTCTTACTGAATCTATGGTTTTTCCTTTTCCAGAATGTTGGAATCATACTATATATAGCCTTTTCAGATTGGCTTCTTTCATTTAAGAATATGCATTTCAATTTCCTCTGTGTCTTTTCACTGTTTGATACCTCATTTTTTTTTAGTGCTGAATAATATTCCATTGTCTGGATGTACCATGGTTTGTCCATTCATCTACTGAGGGACATCTTGGTGGCTTCCAAGTTCTGGCAACTAGGAACAAAGCTGCTACAAGTATCCATGTGCAGGGTTTTGTGTGGCACATAATTTTCAACTCCTTTGGGTAAATCTAGGAATGTGTCTACTGCATTGTGTGGTAGAAGGTATGTTCAGTTTTGTTTTCCAGAATGGCTATAGCATTTCGCATTCCCACCAGCAATAAATGAAAGTTCCTGTTGTTCCACATCCTCCTCAGAATTTGGTATTGTCAGCATTTTGGATTTTGGCCATTCTAGTAGGTATATAGTGGCATCTCATTGCTAATTTGCAATTCCTTAATGGCATAGGTTGTTGGAATGTCTTTTCATGTGCTTACTTGCCATCAGCCTATGGTCTTTGGTCCATTTTTTAATTGGGTTGTTTATTTTCTTATTGTTGATTTTTAAGAGTTCTTTTTATATTTTGAATAATGATTCTTTATGAGATGTGTTCTTTGCAATATTTTCTCCCAGCCTGTAGCTTGTCTTCTCATTCTCTTGAAGAACATGCTTTTGAAAATAACTTTCTTTTCGTGTTTTGCTCTATGGCTGACCAATACAGGAGTTCTCCTTAAAATATTTAGAAAATAATTGTTTAATCAGACAAATTGAACAAATTATATCTGCCTGACTATTATTGGTTCTAATTCAGGAAACTTAAAATGTACTATGATCTATGGATGCTCAACATCTAGCTCTTCCTTCTCTAAATGTTAAGTGGATGTGACTTTATAAGAAAAATACAGCAAAGAGACTTCTTAACATTAAGTCTAATGCTCCTGAATACATTGCTTTTCTGGCATATTATTTCCTGTTCAGGAATATTTCTGTCCAAGGAGATCCTGGGCAATTTTCTTTTTTAATATCAGACAAGATTACCATGATCAAGCTATAGAAATGGAAATTAAAGATGAAAAATATGCTATTACATTTCCATTCTCTACCTAACATTCTCCAACATTTTACAGACATCGGTGGAGAAGAGTTTGTGATATTCTCCTCAGGGCAAAACAATAAAAAAAGAAATGTTTACTATCTGTATTCTGGTACCATACCAAATATTCTCAAAAAAGAAATAGCTTTGCAAATTCCTTTAAAAATGCTATTTGTGCTATTTCCTTTTTTTTTCTCTCTTCCACCCTTTTCTTAGATATTTTCTGAATGTAGCTAAAATTTATATTCAGTGTTTGAATACCATGTAATCTGTTTATTCTCTACTTGGTCATGATAGAGAATGAGGAGGATGATAAGGTCAGAATTTTATAAAACCTCTATGTGAAATTTAATTATAATTATTGAGTGCACTGGGCAGTTAGGTAATCCCCCCTATATACTTTGATTATATAGGTATATTTATAATTTCAGCATTGTTCAGAGAACAGTTTTAGATGAAATCAATCAGGTGGTAAATCAGAGTTAAATTATTCCAGTAAATATATACCCATATATACACACACACACAAAAGAACTTTTGATTACTCTGTGTTCTATCATTATGTACAGAAGCACAGTCTCTCAATCTTCCTCCTCTTCTCCTGAATACCTCTGCCCTTTGAAATGTAAATGTAGACACTAAGAACTTCATGATAAAAGACACCAGAGAAACAAGACCTCTCTGAGCAAATGCAGTACTTGGTAAGAGAGTTGTTCGTATTTCCATTTCATCTGTTATGTGATAAACACAACAATCTTCACTCTCTGAATAGGAAGAGACATTGTAGCAGTTAACAGGCCAATAATGGAAGTGGACTTTATGCTTCTAAGGAATGTATTAAATAGGTTCAGAACCCTTCAGGATTATAATAATTTGAAAAGAGCTGCTCTCACTAACTGCTTTATTTAAGGACATGTTAGAACTAGTAGCCAAGCTCTTCAACCCGTCAATAGACAATTAAATGTGCTACAAATCACCTCTCTTCTACAACTAGTGTCTTCAGTGTGTCTAAATTAGGTGAAGTCACAGTTATTAGCCTGATAAGCAATGATGTCACTGGCTGTTTGGGCTACATTTCTCCCTATTAAACATGGCTGCACAGGAGAATAATTTTGGACAGCTGGCTCTGATGTTGCTATGTTTTACAGATCTGGCTAACATGGAAGCTGCCTCTCTATTGAACTTGGTATCTCTGCCCTGGAATAAATTCTCAGAAATCATTAATAAGGTAATTAAAAAAAAAATATTTCTACCATTTCTGTGAGCTCGGACTGCAGAAGTTATAGTAATCGCTGTTAGTGATATGCAATATACATGGGGCCTATTAACGGGAGTTTAACGGACCTCTTTTTTTGCAATCATTGCACCTAAAATGTTGTAAAGGAAAAGGGTGCTCATGATGGCAAACCTCAGCCCTGCTATCACCTTACCATTGATGATGTTTATAAGAATAGTCAGAAACAGTGGTGTGTTCTCATTTACACTGACTCCTCCCAGGCCTGTGATAGAGTTGCCACCTTCAGGCAGTTGGCACTTTCTAATTAGGGTTCCCTAAAAATTAACTTGGAGAGCAAGCTACTACTCTTACCATGGGTCAGCCAATTACCAAGGCTCCTCATGTGCCAGCTGTGCACGCTTCCAGTAGGCAAGCAGAAAATCATCTTCCTGGAATATTCACAGTCACTTAGGCCTGAGGCATCGCCTTTCCCATAGGGCTGTTCTAAGGAAACAGCATCTGGCTCTGGTCTTGTGCTTCCTGCTTGAATGTGGCCAAGAAGCAGGATTACCCCCTCATTGAGAACTCTCTATGTAAGGATCTAATTCAGGCTCCCTGACCGGCCTGAGACTGAATCTAGGAATAGACTGGATTTTTCATCTCACAGCTGCATAGCCAGACATTTTTTCACAATCTCTGCAGGTAGGTGGACATTTTCTCCCTCCCTCCCTCCCTTCCTCCTTTCTTTCCTTCCTCCCTTCCTTCCTTCCATTACATTTATTTATATGTAGCTCTTTTCTGGGCAAGAAGCCTGACTTGACTTTTGGTTTGTTTATAATGTACTGCCTCCCTGTCTTCTGTTTGGAAGTGAGCATTTCATCCAGAGATGATTAAACAGTCTGTGGGTCCTTTAGATATCAACACAGAGAGATAGTTGAAGTCTTAAGAAAGCAAGTTCAGTTATGACCACTGTAAAAACAGACTTACCAGTAAATTTTATTTACCCAAGAAGAGGCAGGATTCTCTCTTCAGCCGAAGCTCGAATTTTTCAGTCCGTGGGGGGCGTGAACATAAGGAGGAAGGAAGAGTGAAGGATGTTCCTTTCCAGTCGGTGAGTAGTCACTGAGAGAGACACAAGTGGGAGAGCCAGCTGAGAGACAATCTCATCCAGTTTTGAAATCTATAAACAAATAGGTTGAATTATTTTCATGTCCTAGACATCTTTAGCAGTGCCAGAATAGTATTATACATAAGGGGAAATGTTGCCTTTTTGGGTTGTCAGTTTCCAAGTTTCCCTTCCAAATAAAATTTTTTTTATAGTTGAGAGACAGTATAGTACAAGTGATTATGAACATAGACTTGGAAGCCAGGTTACCTGGGTTCAGATTTTGGCTCTGTATTTTGACCTCCTTAACCTGTCTCTGACTCAGTTTCCTAATATGTATTATGGAGTGAAAAACACCATCTACCTCACAAGGTTGTTATGGGGATTAAAGACCAAGTGTTTGTGAAAGAATAGAAGTAGTGTCTGCCATATAGTAAGCAAAGTGTTTTTCTGAGTAAATAAAATGCTCAACCCTCTCCAAAAAGATGGAAATCTTAACAGTAAGAAAAGGACTGGCAGGGAAACTAGCTTATACAGCACTATTTCAATGCAAGATGACATTGCTTATGACTTACTTTCCATGAAAAGAGTTTAGATATACATTTGGTGGATGGCCTATAAATTTTATTGAGTGATTGAGCACTCTGCTCGGTATTTGGTCCACATCACTATTTTTCATATAGATTCTGTTTTACTAAATCTTTTCATTAAATTTGAACAAAATTATGACCAGAGTGGTTCCCAAGATTTTTCACCATAGTCTTGCTATAGGAAGCACTTAGGCAGAGGCATTAAATGATCATTTATTGATAAGAGGCTAAACTGGGTGAATTAATTTTTTATTTATACATTAACCTTTAATAGTCATTTAACTTCGGAAATAGTCATAGACATATGGTCTTTCAATATCTTCCAGTTAAGATGTTCTAAAATCAATCTTTTCATTTCCAGAAATAAATCCAATATGATCACGTCATTTCCCTGATTAGAGGTAGTTAGTGTCTCTCCATCAATACAAGCGCCTTAGTCGGCACACACAGCCTTTCCTGATCAGCCCTAACCTTTTTTGCCTAATCTCTTACCATTTCTTCCCTTTCTCCTCACTTTAGCTCTAGAAATGCAAAACTTACCAGGGGTTTATGCCTGTCACCTTTGCCAGTGACGAAAGCTGTTCTCTGTGCCTGTAATATCCGTTCTGACTCCTCACGGTCCATTTCCTACCTCTTTTGTTAGCCCAGTCAGATCTGACTCAGCTTTTAAATTTAAGCTCTGTTTAACCAAATTTCTGGGGATACACAGCTCTCTCCTCCTTGTTGCTGCTGTGATAAAAATGTGAGTGAGGCTCTATTCCAAGCGCACTGAGTATATTAACTCACTTCGTCTTCATAATTAACTTGTAAAGCAAATGTTTCCCCATTTTGCAGACTAGGAAACTGAGTCACCAAATTGTTAGATAAGTTTCCCAAGGTCATACTACTGGTTGATTACAGAGCCAGCGTTTGAAGTGCATTGATGCAATGAAGTTTGCATACTTCTATATTTTTCCACATATCAGATTTTCTCAAGTATTTACATATATATGACTGTGTTCTAGTAAACACCTTTGTGACCTGCTAAGATCCTCGACATCATAGAGGCTCAATAAATGTTTGTGAACTGTTGTTCATTCATAAAAATGTATGCAAATTAGCAAGTACACTTACTGAATCAGAAGAAACTTGCATGATTTCTCAAATTTCCATTGCTTTTTCCCATTTTCTATGTTCTCGGACTGCTAAAACCACGGTGATGACTTTGCCCACTACTCTTTGCAATATGCATGAGCCTTTGCAAGTGAACTACAGACAAGGCCCCCTCTTGTCTCTTGATATCACTAACCATTCACTGGTTAGCCATCTTGTCATTCTGATGTAATAGTACCAAGCCCCGAGGGTACATTTGATTTTAACACATTTCTTCAACCTCCAAGGTACAACTAGCTCTATTTTTAAAGCTTCTAGTCTTTAAGGGGGGAGAATTAAAGTAAGGATGAAACCTAGAATTTTTAGAAACACTCTAAAAAATAATTTTAATATTATAGCACCAAGATGTTCTGGCTTTGAAATAACAGTACGTTTTTCATTTTCCAGTAGATAAGGGCAGTCATGTATATGATAACAGTAAACATCAGCACATTGTGGGGGATGACCTGATTTCTTAGCTCCAGTCTCAGTTCCTACATTTCTATACTCTGTCTTTCTACAGGTCTGGCTGGCTTGTTTTCAGGCACTTAACAGTTTACTCTGTGGTCCTTTGTAGGAATTCCGTAGCCCTTACCTTACTACCACTGTCTTCAGCAGTACTTCATAGCACTTCAGCTGAGAACACACAGAAAACATGACAACATTGTTGCCATATTAAAAACATTGGTAGCCATCTCCAGATACACACACACACACACACACACAAAAAAAAAAATCAGTCAATTCACATTAAACATAGATCAAACAGATTGCTTACTGGCAGACAGCCATTTATATTTATCTGTATTTTTAGGCTTAAGTTTATGCTGTATATTTTCACCTGATTGTTTTGGTCCCAAGGAGACACAACTTTGGGGCTGGTGGATAAATTAGGCATAGTCGAATTTCCATTTGTTTCAAATACTCCTAGTCTGTTTAAAAGAGCAATAGAAAAATCACATGGGAATTAATCTAGGTTTTTTAAATTAGAATGGTGGGTCCTTTCTTCTTTACTGAATTTGACGGTTCACGTACATGCCTTTGTGGGTGCAGAATGCATTGCTAGAATGACCTTGTGTCCTTATCAGTCTGGAGTTTGATCTCCATTCCTTCCCCCCTTTCTGCTTCTGTAGAAATGTTTCCTATATAATTTCCTATTGCATCAGTGCAGTTTGTTTCTATTCTAGGTTCTGTTGAATCTCACAGGTCTTGCTCTGAATATTTTAAATTTCTTGCTCCTTGCAAAAAAATATTTCTCTCATCATTATTATTGCCTCTTCCCCAGGAATGAAATACAAAAAGAAAAGGGGGAACGGGGCGAGGTCTCTAATAGGCAAATGTAAATCCATAAAACAGGACTATGAGCTTTAAAAAACATGCTACTTTTGCTTATGATTTCTGTCAGCTGAATCAACCTACAAATTTTATGTAAATGATAAACAGTAGGAAACGGAATAAGGTAGCCAGTATAGTATGAATACAAAGAAAGTAAATCATATTGTTTGTTTTGTCACATTTTCTGCAATGTGTTGCTTAGCATGGTAGCATTTTTTGCAAATTTTTGAGGCAGCACACAAGTATGATAATATCAATTTCCAGCCCTGTCAGAGAGAATTCCAATTGATAAGCTTGGTTTCTATCTGTATGTTAGAAACCAGGTTTATGAACACAGATAATGTCTCTCTGCTCCCTTCCAAACTTACTTCCTACCAAAACCAAGCAGTGGTGTTTTCCTATTATAAACTTAAGAACAGAAGTTCCTATCTCCCTATTACATCCCTGCTCCTCAATATGGTGATTTTGTTGATTTGTCTCTGCAGTCACTTGAGTGAATTGCTTATTTCTCCCTTCTCCTATGCCAGGACTCTCTCTCTGCCTCTGAGACTCTTGATGAGCTACAAGTCAAAGAAGACACTCATAAAGAACTTGCCCATTCATTCTACTAAAAATATCTTAAGAAACATTTTACTCTGGTTATGGCAACATTCATCAACTTGATATCTTATTTTCATTTGTAAGGATCTACTTGTATTCATATAGTGTCTGATGCCAAATTTATATTTATTTATCTCTTTAGGTAAGCATTATACCTTTAACTTCTAAAAAATTATGTAGTTCCTACAATTCTACAAAATGAAGATTTGTTGCCTACTCACCTCTTAGTCCACAGGTTGGGAAAGTAAGAGAATAATAAAGGTATCTTAAACTCCCTCATCCTTAATACTTTTGTTTTCCTCAAAGTAGGGTGAAGATTTAAGCAGACAATAAGTCACTAACTTGCTAAAGAAGAGGATCTGGTGAAGCATGCTTTCTGATGCCAAATATCCTTCTCCCTTGGCTCAATGTTTAGGGCTTCCAGAGAGAGAGGCCTAAGGGCCATGAATATGTCAAGTTCATCGGGTATTTCTTGGCAGTATTGCCTAAGAATAGCCCTTGCTCTACCTATTCTAATTGTCTTTCCCTAGGGACACAATTTGAATCAACATTCCTCACTTGTAAAACACTCCAAGAAGTTATGTGTCCACTTAATCTTTTTACAGATCAAAATACGTGAAGTTTTAATCTGCACAGCTCCAAAGTCTAGAGCCTTTCTCGGTTTATGGGAATTTCATATCAGGTGGGTGTTTCTAGCTTGATATGTTGAACATGCTTAATTGATTGTAAATACCTTAATGCAAATGAGAAAATCTAGAAATGAAGAGATGCAGAATCTTCCTATAAAATTGTCATGGTGACTCATCAACAGAAAATGTGGGCAAATGTTCAGACAGGTTATGTTCTAGAAATCTTGATTCCAAGGCTTTGGGTAAGACTCTAAGACGTATTCATTGATTTTGATGACTGATTTAGAAATAGGTTTAATGGATTTTGGAAGAAATACCAGAATGGAAAAGGAAAATCAGGCCTCTTGTTTGAAGGAAATTGTTAATGAGGCTCAGAAGCTGTACTAACAAAGAAAATCATAAGTTAAACAGTCAGGGAAAGAAACAATGTAAAGTATTTTACTAACAAAGTAACATGAAGAAATAAGAGGATGCATATGGGAAAACCCTGTGTGGATGGAAAGACATCTTGGGGAAATTAAATGAATAAGAAATAGAGGAAGGAATGAACAAAAAAGACAAAAATATGGTATTAAGAAAGTCTAGGCACAAAAAGAAGCTGTGTTGGTAGATAGACTGAAAAATGAAGGCAAGATAAAGAAATTTCCTAATTAAAAAAAAATCATAAAAGAAAGAAAGAAAGTATTCAGGCACACAGTGTGTTTAGTCAGTATCTTCAACTCCGTCTCAACCCAAACGTATTATAGTAAAGGTCTGAGCAATTAGAGGCATTTGAGGCTTATATGCCATCCTGAGCTAAGGAATGGGTTGGGACATGGGGCTTCAAAGGGCACAAGGGCGATTCACAGGACAGAAAGAAGAGCATATGTTTGTTTGATAATGAGTTGCTTGCCCTGGCATACAGATGAGTCACTCAGATAAAAGGTAACTCTGGTAATAGCTCTCTCTGTGAGCCAGGACCCCTATCTCAATTCTTTAAGGTAGTTAAGGGAGAGGTAAAAGTTTTGCTTGAGTTTGCTGTCTCTTGATTGGCTTCAGCTCAAAATAATCTACATGCCAAAGTAAACTATATTTTTAATTCTTTTGTCAAGTCTTCAGGTTATAGTTACAGTTTTCTGATGTGCTACAAAGAGACTTTTCTGGATCCCTAAAGTGATCTGCCCTGGTGGGGATACCAAAGGCCTTGCTCAGCAGGCGACACAGATCCAGGATGGAGAACTATGTGAAAAGAGGGGCAAATGTGACCATTCTGCATTCAGTTTTAAGTCTCTGCTTGCAGAGGTGTCCATGAAGGATTCAGTTACTTCTTGGGATAGGCAGGTGTGCTATGCAAGTGGAATGCACTTTCATAGTTCCAGGTAACTTTTGTTTACTTGCCCTGTGATACGATCTTAGGCACATCTTTGCTCTCCTTGTTATCTGGGTTGCTCATTTGAGTAGTTACTTGTTCTCTATTCACTCATTCAACAAATATTTTTGAAGCATGTTGGCCAATTCAGGCTAGTCTACGTTAGTAAACTATTTGAATGGTGTGTGTCTTATCACTCCAAATGAGAACTTCTTTGGAGCATAGATGAGCTTATATTCCTTTATATTCCCTCACTCTCCCAGATCAGTTCTTGGCATTTCAACTGAATAAGTGCAGGTATTAGAATAACTCTTTTCCATAATAACTAGTGTCAAAGACTGTAATTGTGAATAAGACCAGGTATATGAAAGCTTTCATTCCAAGGGCGGTAATGGAGATATACTAACAGTTGCCACATCAGTGTCATGGTTGAAAGAGAAGGCTTATTTTGCAAAGAAGAGTCCCGGACACAAAGGGAAGCCCTGAAGTCTTTCCTGGATTATTCTTCAAACTATAATCCAGGGAAGAAGTTGAAACTGGTAAATAAAGAACTCAGTCAAGTGTCAGGTTTCAGGAACATGAGTTCACTCACAGGCCAGTTGTAAAACTTCTTTGATCATCTTCTTTGGTTGCTCTTTTTAGTACATTGCTTGTATTTGACTTTATGTGGCAAATTTTACCCAAAATACAGTCAGGTGTTCTAGTGAAGAACCTCAGATGACCAGAAGCACCTACTGAGTTCTTCACAGGTAGATTAGAGAAGTAGTTAGTGGTACCATGTCAGGCTCAAAAGAGGTGGGATGGTAGAAGAAGGAAGTGCTGGAGAAGCAGAATCTACTGACATTGAGGGCCAGCCCTGCATTTCTGCAGATGAGCCTGCTACTTAAAAACACCTCAGACTCTTGGTTTGGGGGAATCTCTCAAAGATGTGTGTTTTCCATTTTAAGACTTGAGTTCCTGCCAAAAAGGAGATACGTGGTCCTGACTATTGTTGCAACATATTTTTGCAACATAGCAGTGATATAGGATTGAAAGTTTTGATTAAATAAACCCCATGTCAACCCTTCCACCTCCTGCAATACTACCATTTTGACTGCATTTGACTTTCATCGTGAAAGCAGCTCTTGCTGGTGATTCTGGATGGAGAAGCCATCGAAAAGAAGGTGCTTCCAATTGTTTTAATGTTGAGGCTTCTTACTTTTCAAGAGCCAGTTATCCTCATGCCCCCTCAGTATGGGAAAATTACTTGACTCCTCCAAGATACTCTGAAATATTTTTTACACTGCAGCCTGCCTCTCCTGGCAGCTCTCCTTAGAGAGATTTTGGTATTGCTTTTCCTCTCTTAAAGGATAAGCTCTTTCTCCTCCATCAGGTATTTGCTAGGCATCACCAATTGATTTCTCTCCTAACCTATATAGCTTTCTGGTCCATGGTACAAACTTTATCACCATAATGCCTTTTTCTACAGCTCAAATTTTAAAATACATGCAACTAGATGAAATTAGGTTAAAAAATATTCTTGGAACAACCTAAGTAAGGAAAAATTTATAAACTTTTAAAAGGGCATTCAAGAAGATTTACAATAAAGACAAAGAATTTAGTCTCGGTGGTGACAAGGAAGTGCATGGATTGATTTCATGCACAAGCAGTCTCTAATTTTGTTTGTACTCCAGAACTGTTTGCTTGAAATTTGGGAAGTATTCTCTCATAAAAGCAATGTGTTGATTGGGGATTAGGGTGTCAGGCTAACCCACAAAAGCTTATTTAATTCATGTAGAGGAACTGCAGTATACATTGTCAGATCCCCTAGGAATAGGTATCAGGTAGCCTTGACAGTTAGATGGGAGAAGAATTTCTTTTCCCGTTTCCGGGAGTTGGCCCTAAGCAAAAATTTGAAACCTATGAGATTTGCCTGGGCATTCTTCTAACAACCCTCTCTGTTCTCTCTTCCTCCACTCAGTGCCACCCTGGCAGTCCTGCTACACCCTCAGCCTGTCCCAAGGCACTCACATTCAGGCATCTCACCCACCCTTTCCACCCTATTTTAAAGGATCTGTCTTCCTGGGTTCCTTGACTTCTGCTTTTCTTAGTATATTTCCTCTTTGACAGGTGTTTGTTGGGAGAGGCCTTTGAGAAGATGGGACTGTCAGTTGACCTGAGAACTGGACCCGGGCAATCAGAAGCTTTCCCTTCCCCTGTCCTTGGAATGTGGTTTCTGTTTGCCTTCCCCACTCCCAGAGGCTGCCCCAAGGACACAGCCTCGAGAGAGGGCCATGGTATTGAGACCATCTGGACTGTGTATATGACTGAACCCCACTGAGTATATAAACTTTTGAGATTCTGGCAGGCACGTGTAGAAATCTGCTCATCCTGTGGCCGCCCAAGATGAGCCTCATATGTGCATTCTCTTGCTTATCAAACCAGTCACTTACCAATCTGGAGTGGCCTACCTCTTTCTCCAGTCTCTCCCTACCCTTTACCTATGGAGACCAGTTTCTGATTACACCTAGTAAGCTCCCACGGAGCTTGTGAACCAACAGTGCTTAGAAGAACTCAGTCAGAACCAACTAAATCACACCACAGTGTGGAAAACCACAATTTGTCTGCAAGCATTTTTTAAAAAAGAGACTTGTTGTCCCAGATATGTAAATTCAGATAAACTGCTGCAATTATAACAGTTAGAGGAGGTGATGGTTTGTGGGAAAGTGGGCAGCATCATAGAAAAGCTGGTCAACTTGCAATTCCCACCAGATAATTGATCACATCCATATCTATATTTATAGAAAGGAATATATAACACACCCTGGCTTTTGATTTGAATTTGTGTTGCAGATTCATATGCCCTTGGTTAAGACTCTGACACCTCAAGACCACATGTAATTTATCATCAAAAGCATTTTGTGTCAGGGTAATCAACACTACCTACTGAAACTAAGAGATCCCATATCTCAGTGGATTTACCAAGTGAAACTTTCTGTTCTATTCCTGTGGAAGCTGGGTGGCTCTTCTCCAACAGGAGAGTCAGGTGTCTCCATCATCTCAGTCAATTCCAGCTGCTAACAAAAGAACAGCGAAGACCGAGCTGGATGCTCCAGAGGCAGACTGGACATATGACACACACAGCTTCTTTGCCCACTCTTGTGATGGCCACATTCCATCCCGTGGTCCAATCCAACCCCAAGGGCACCTGGAAATACAGAGGCGGAGCACATGGACGGGTGAACGTTTGCATCTCTGTTACACCCTTACCAGTGGGTATATGTTCTTAGATTAAGCTGTGCATCTTCTTTCATGTTTTTTTTTCCTACCTGTAACCAAAACTTATTTGAACCTCCGAACTTCTTTCCTCTCAATCCTGATTAAGTGACACCTATGTTTGTGTGGTGTCTGTGTGTGTGTGTGTATGTTTTAGCCTGGCTATACCTTATATGTAACTTATGGCAATAAAATGATCAGGAAGGTAGTGGAGGAGGCTAGTGGGGTAATATGGAAAATGAGAAGAAATGAGCATAATAGGCAGAAGCAGAAAAGGCATGGAAATATTCTTTGTATATCGTGATTCCTAAATCAGGCATTTTTCTCTCCGATCCTCATCTGTTGGCTTTAATAGCAGCTGCTGAAAACATTCTTTTTGTTTTGGCTGGTTATTTGTTCACATAATTGTTCAGATACAAACAGTAAATCTAGAGACACAGGGTCTGAGATGACTATCTCCAACTCTTTAAATTTTAGGATGATTACAATGAAAACTCCAAATATGTGGGTAATTGTGTATATAGGGCAAGTACTAATAAGAGTTGTATATCACTGAAATTATGGAGAAGGAAGTCATTCCACTTGACTTCATGTATGTGCTGAGGGTGGACTTCCTGGGAATCGCTATGAATGTAAGTTACTTGTGAAATGGAAAGTGAATAGTATCTGATACATTAATAGGTTTGCACAGTAGGTTCTGTTCGGTTTTGCAAATTAGGAAATACTCAGATTCCTGCCTGAGTGGACATTCCTCTGCACTGTCTAATATGTTCTCACTATGGAATGACCTATGAGTGTTCTATGAATGTGAAGGCTGCAATTCCTCAATTTATTTAAAACTTCTAACTTTCCTTTTCAAGCTCAAACATTTTATTCCTTTCGTGTGTTTTACCTTCCTTTTCACTGCAATTTCCATTGTTTACTTTTGACTTTTCAACCATATTGCTCATCCAAGCAAAAACAGCTGCATGCAACAAAGAAGGTATACACAGCAGAACTGATATTGGAACACAAAGCAATTGACCTGGCTTGAAAAGAGAGAGAGTTACATGTGCTTGGAGAAACATGAGCATGGAGTTTCCTTCTGTAGCTGAAAGGGAAATTTGTCAGAATCCAGACAAAATCCAATGACAGGTATTAAAACTCACATTATGTAACAAAAGTTTACTTCACTACCAACGATGTGTAGACATACTACATTCGCAAAGAAAGAATTCTTATTATATACTACAATATGCTATACTTTAGAATTTTTAGGATACTTTAATCTACTTCATTGGGTCTTCAAAAAAACTTCTGAGTAGGTAGACATGAATTATTATGCCCATTTCATAATTAAAGCAAATGAAACCTGAGGGCTTAGGCATCTTGCTGGGCTCACATTCTCCTCAAGTGCTTGAGTCATAAATGAAGTCCACTTCCCACACTTAGCTTAACTTTCCTCGTGCGAAACAACCTGCAGTTTCCTTACCACCATACTAAGACTCAACTGCTAGGAAGGCTTGTTTATTGGTTTTTTTCTAGGGAGGGCCTTTCTCTTGATTTTCATTCCCTTTTCCTGGAAGAAAGGAAGAATGATATCCACTCCTCTTTGGTGAGCACATGGAGTGATCACACAGGATAGTTACAAAGCATCCTTGTCATCCTTGACTCACGCCTCATACCCAACCTTCAGCAAATCCCATGGCTCTGTAGCCAAAGTATGTGCTAAATTCAGCCACTTCTCACCCCTTCTGCCACTACCACGTCTAGCGCGCACTCCTGCAGTAGTCTCCTAACTGCTTTCTCTGCTTTCTTTCTCACCGAGCCCCCCCACCAAATCTCATCTGCCCCAGCAGTCCATTCCCTCACCTGCCCCAAAGGCTCCCGATCAGCCTCATAATAAAATCTTCCACAATGTCCTACAAGATATGCCCCTGGGAACCTTTTATACTACATTTCCCATTACTCTTCCCTTAGCTTACCTGCTTAAGTCCCATTTGCCTCCTCCCATCCCTTTAATTTGACGAGCATTTCCTGCAAGGATTTGCCACCACGCGGGACTCTTGCCTTGCAAATGTGTGCCTGGCTGCCTTCCTGCCTTTGGTCAGGTCCTATTATGAAGACCCCCCTGCAGAGAGGCCTTGGAGACCATCCTATTTAGTTAAGCTGCACCCAGCACATGGCATCACTTTTATCCCTTATCACTGCTTATTACATTGGAAACATTGTTATTCATTATTTACTGTCTTCTCTGCTGCAATGTGAGCTCCATGAGGGTAAGGACTTTGTTTAATTTGTCATGATATTTGTAGTGCCTAGAGTAAGTATCTGGCATATAATAAATAGGTATCTAATAAATATTTACTCAGTGTGTAGATTTGTTGCAGAAATGAATAAGTCATGGGGTAAGGCCACTTGAGTCTTAGTATGGCTTGGCTATTTCTTAGCTAGATGACATCAAACCTATTATTAAACTTCTCAGCCTCAGTTTTCACATCTGTAGAATGAGAGTTATAATAGTCTCTGCCTTATAACTACTTTGCTGTGAACATTGTGAACATTCACATACATTGCTTAACAGGTGTCTGCTATCAATGCATAAAATGCAATTTTGTTATACTCAGTGGAACTGTGCCCACCCATTTTAAACATGCAGTCAATGGAACAAGTGACTCAGCTCTTGATTCAAGCTGTACGGAATCTTGGATCTCCATATTTAGAGATTGCACAATGCCTTTCAATAGAAAATGTGACCAAAACATGTTCGGGTTTTGTAGGCTGCCTTTGTTTTCACTGTCCCTGTCACTAATGTGCCTTTTCTCTCAGCGATCTGACTGGAGGCTGTTGAATCCTTCATTTCACATGATTCTATACCTGAAGCCAGGGCCTTGTGTTAGATTTTGGGGAAGTGGTTTTTTGAAAGTAGGTTTATGTGCTTTTGCTTGAGCAGAGGGCTGAGCCTGGGCATGAAGCCACACATGCTGGGAACAATGGTCCAGTTTGCTTTCTTAAGCTCTCACCTTTATGGGCTTTCTTAGAAAAGCCCAGAATCACCTCAAACTTTTGGCCTGGCCTTGTACTGCCCTCTGGATGCTCAGCCTGGTGGTCCTGCTGACTCACTCTGAGGCCAAGGACGGAAGGCTCTGACCCTTCCCTGCCCAGACTTCCCCTCTGATGGAAGCACTGCTGGCAAGGTGCTCCCAGTACTGAACAGGCCGCAGCTGCTCGCAGGGCGACGCTGCAAGTACCAGCTTCCTGGGCCAAGGGAGTGACGGGGGGCGAGCCCCAGGAGCATCATCACAGCAGTGTCTGTGGGAGACACCTCAGAGGGGACCTGAGATTGAGGGGTTTATAATCCACATCGAAGATTAAGATATACCTTTTAAAAGAAAATATGCAGGTCAGGGTAAAAAATTAGAAGATTCATATGAATGATGTGATAGAAAGTGCTCAGGAGACCCAAGGTGAGGGGATTCCTGAAAGTTCTGAGACACAGAAGGTCGTTTGATCTATTCCCATTCGAAAAGTGTTTTCAACAACTGTGGGGACGACGATATGGACAATACCTGTCAAGACCCTAGAGTTCTTGACAAGTCGAATCCCTGAGAGGCTTGTACGACATGGATTCCTGGATCCCACCCTCACAGCTTCTTATTTAATAGATCTGCAGTCAGACCCAGACACCGCTGTTGCCAAGGTCTTCTTTCTCCTCTTCCTTCTCTCCTCTCCTCTTTCTGCTACTTATACCTCTTAATACATTTTATTGGCATACAATTAATATAATTAACATACACAAACATAAATGAAATACACACACCTTGGGATACAGTTAATGGGTTTTAACAACTGTGTCCATCCATATAATTACTTCCCCAAAACAAGATGTAAAATATTTTCATCACCACAGGTAGTTCCTTTGTGCCCTTTCTAGAAGATTCCATTTCCCCTAACCTCCTCTCCTCATCCCCAATTTTTGATTTCTAGCCACAGATTACCTCATTCTGTTCTCTTGAATTTTATATAAGCAGAATTTTAGAATATGTATAGTTTTGTGTCTGGCTTCTTTGGTTCAACAAAATGTTTATTAGGGAAGAGTCAGTAATTTCATGTGTATCAGTAGTTTCTTTTAAAAATTGCATGTGTATTACCCTGTTTTCTTGAATAAAACACTATTTGTGATTTTTGCTTTGAAGGACATTTAGATTATTATCATATTTTGACTATTATGAATAAGTCTGCTACAAACATAAATTCCTTTTTGTGAACATGAGTTTTGTTTCTTTTAGGTAAATACCTAGGAGAGAAATTTCTGGCTCATAGGGTAGATGTACGCTTAAATTTATAAGAAACCACTAGATACTTCTCAAGAATGGGTACATCATTTTTGACTCTCAACCATAAAGGGGGAGAGTTCCAGTTGCTCCATATCCTCACCAACATAGAGTGTCAGAGAGCTTAATTTATTTGTCCAAAGATGCCATATTGAAGCCAAAATCTAAATTCTGGTTTTCTGACTCTTGAGATACTTTCTTAACCATTGTATTCTTTGCCTTCTTCTATTGTGTACTAACTTTGTTTCACTGCCCATTGCTGAATGTAATGATTCCTTAATGCAGTGGTCCTCCAACATTTTTCTCTCAGGCCTACTTTATACTCTTAAAAATTATTAAGGACTTCAAAGAGCTTCTGTTATATGAATAATGTCCATTGCCATTTATTGTGTTATAAATTAAGACTGAGAAACTTTCAAATATTTATCAATTTGTTTAAAAATTAACAGTAACAAATCTAGTGCAGGTTAACATAAAACATTTTAATGGAAAATATTTCCCAAGAAAACAATTAGTGAGGTGAAAGTTTTTGTCTTACTTTTTTTTTTTCCAGATCTCTTTAATAGCTGGCTTAATAGAAGATCTGTATATTCTCATAGCAACTTCTCATTCAATCTATTGAGATATGTTCTTTATGTTGAAGTACAGTGTATGAAGGAAATCTGGCCACACATGTATACCTGGTTGGAAAAAGGAGGATTATTTTAGTAGCCTTTTCAGATGATTAAGGCTATTCTTTGATACTACATCAAACCCCAAATAATGGTGGTTTCTAAAATATTAAATGCAGTTTAAATTTGTTGCAATGTGGAATCTGAAACTGTAGTTCATGTTGATGAGTTTTTTTGTACTCAGTTTTGGTGAATATTTTATTCATTCATGATTGTGTAACAACATGCATTGGCAGTTTGGAAAATATCAGTTCATTGACTTATACCAGATTCTGTTGGACATGAAAATGCACTGCTGAGATCTCATACTGCAGGGAATATAATTAACTAACAGCATCTGCTGCTGCCCTTCTGGATCCACCACCACATTTGTATGAAGGTGATGCTTCCCAGAGCTGATCCCAGCCAAGGAATGAGCATAGCAGAAGCACTGATGCAGTCCCATCCCTGTGAGATGCAGATCTCCTTAAAGTGATAACTTTGGCTCCAGAATCTGCCATTGGCTCGGCAGAAATATTCCTGAAACTGCACTGCAGTCTGAAGCTCTTTTTGCCCCCATCTACTTTCTTGCTTCCCTCCTGCACAGGCATCGCACCTGCATTATGGTCTGAAGGCTTCCTATGCCTTCTCAGGCTCTCTTCCCTTACTCTTCAGAGGTATTTCTATCAATAACTCTCGTGAATGTCTAATCTCATTTTAGCATCTTCTTTTCAGGGGACTAGAAGTAATACACAGATCTCCAAGTGTTGACACAAGTTCCCGTAGAATATCAAAACTCAACATTTGTAAATATCACCACTCTTCTCATCAGGAAAGTCTTTAAATATTGCGAAGCTGTCAAGAGCAAAGTGGAAGATACAAGTTTTCCAAAATTCTAATTTATACTTGAAAACTTGAATTTTGTTATTTGCAATGTATTGTGTTTCCCTTGAATTAGTAGGCTTACTCTATTCGTTTATATGAAAAGTTCTGCCAAATTTCCAAATCTGAATAACCATGGTTTACCTGTTAGTGGTTCTTTTTAGGAAAAACAGAAAACAAAAGAAACCCAGCTAGCTCAGTTTGTAATTCAAGACAAACAAACCAGGGCATATCCTTGAGAAAAACCATTGGGCTGCAGAATACAGCAGGGCTTTTAATCCATCCATGCCATTTCATCATGCAGAGTATTAGAAAGACATGTCTTGAAGGTCAAGACTTAATAAAGTTAATATTTTTTGCTATGTGCCCAAAGACATTCCCAAGTGGAACTAGCACTCTATTTCCTGTAAGTGTGCAGCTGTGAAAACTAAAAGGACTACCAATAGTACTTTTTTGTCACCATTGACTTGATTTGTGCTCTGAACCCAGTCATTTTACCCATCATTTTCGCTCTGTCAGTGCAGAGGTCAACAGTGAGAGAGGCAACTGACTTCTTAGTATTAATATAAACATAGTTTTGACCTCACAGACCCTTTGAAAGGTCTATAGAACCCTCAGGTGTTCACAGACAATACTTTGAGAACCATTTAATGATGCATCAAACATTTATCAAGCACCCAGTAAGTATAGCACATCTTTCTAGGCTCTGAGGATACAAAGGTGGACAATGTCAAGTACCTGTCCTCAAACAGCTCTGTTTTTTTTTAATTTTTTAATTTTGATATCATTAATGTACAATCACTTGAACATTAGGGTTACTAGACTCTCCCCATTATCAAGTCCCCCCAACATATCCCATTACAGTCACTGTCCATCAGTGTAGTAAGATGCTATAGAATCATTACTTGTCTTCCCTGTATATACTGCCTTTCCCATGTCCCCCCCTCTAGATTATGTGTGCTAATTGTAATGCCCCATTTTCCCCCTTATCCCTCCCTACTCACCCACCCTCCCCAGTCCCTTTCTCCTTGGTAACTGTTAGTACATTCTTGGGTTCTGTGAGTCTGCTGCTGTTTTGTTCCTTCAGTTTTTTCTTTTTCTTTGCTCTTATACTCCACAGATAAGTGAAATCATTTGATTCTTGTCTTTCTCTGTCTGGCTTATTTCACTGAACATAATACCCTCTAGCTCCATCCATGTTGTTGCAAATGGTAGGATTTGTTTTCTTCTTATGGCTGAATAATATTACATCATGTATATGTACCACATCTTCTTTATCCATTCATCTACTGATGGACACTTAGGTTGCTTCCATTTCTTGGCTATTGTAAATAATGCTGTGATAAACATAGGAGTGCATCTGTCTTTTTCAAACTGGGCTGCTGCATTCTTAGGGTAAATTCCTAGGAGTGGAATTCCTGGGTCAAATGGTATTTCTACTACTACTAAATTAATTTTCAGTTTTTTGAGGAACCTCCATACTGCTTTCCACAATGGTTGAACTAGTTTACATTCCCACCAGCAGTGTAGGAGGGTTCCCCTTTCTCCACATCCTCTCCAACATTTGTTGTTGTTTGTCTTTTGGATGTTGGCCATCCTAACTGGTGTGAGGTGATATCTCATTGTGGTTTTAATTTGCATTTCTCTGATGGTTAGTGATGTGGAGCATATTTTCATGTGTCTATTGGCCATCTGAATTTCTTCTTTGGAGAAGTGTCTGTTCAGATCCTCTGCCCGTTTTATAATTGGCATACTTGCTTTTTGTTTGTTGAGGTGTGTGAGCTCTTTATATAATTTGGTTGTCAACCCCTTATCAGATATGTCATTTATGAATATATTCTCCCATACTGTAGGATGTCTTTTTGTTCTACTGATGGTGTCCTTTGCTGTACAGAAGCTTTTTAGTTTGATATAGTCCACTTGTACATTTTTGCTTTTGTTTCCCTTGCCTGGGGAGATATGTCCATAAAGAAGTTGCTCATGTTTATGTCCAAGAGATTTTTGCCTATATTTTTTTCTAAGAGTTTTATGGTTTCATGACTTACATTCAGGTCTTTGATCCATTTTGAGTTTACTTTTAGGTACGGGGTTAGACAGTAATGCAGTTTCATTCTGTTACACGTAGCTGTCCAGTATTCCCAACACCAGCTGTTGAAGAGGCTGTCATTTCCCCATTGTATGTCCATGGCTCCTTTATAATATAGTAATTGACCATATATGCTTGAGTTAAAATCTGGACTCTCTATCCTGTTCCACTGGTCTGTGGGTCTGTTCTTGTGCCAGTACCAAATTTTCTTGATTACTGTGGCTTTGTAGTAGAGCTTGAAGCCAGGGAGCATAGTTCTGCCTGCTTTATTCTTCCTTCTCAGGATTGCTTTGGCTATTGGGGGTCTTTTGTCATTCCATGTGAATTTTAGAACTATTTGTTCTAGTTTATTGAAGAATGCTGTAGGTATTTTGATAGGGATTGCATTGAATCTGTATATTGCTTTATGCAGGATGACCATTTTGACAATATTAATTCTTCCTAGCCAAGAGCATGGAATGAATTTCCATTTATTAGTGTCCTCTTTAATTTCTCTTAAGAGTGTCCCATAGGTTTCAGGGTATAGGTCTTTCACTTCCTTGGTTAGGTTTATTCCCAAGTATTTTATTCTTTTTGATGTAATTGTCAATGGAATTGTTTTCCTGATTTCTCTTTCTTCTAGTTCATTGTTAGTGTATAGGAATGCAACAGATTTCTGTGTATTAATTTTATATCCCGCAACTTTGCTGAATTCAGATATTAGATCTGGTAGTTTTGGAGTGGATTCTTTAGGGTTTTTTTATGTATAATATCATGTCATCTGCAAACAGGGACAGTTTGACTTCTTCCTTGCCTATCTGGATGCCTTTTATTTCTTTGTATTGTCTGATTGCTGTGGCAAGGACCTCCAGAACTATGTTGAATAGAAGTGGGGAGAGTGGGCATCCTTGTCTTGTTCCTGATCTTAAAGGAATAGCTTTCAGCTTCTCACTGTTAAGTATAATGTTGGCTGCGGGTTTGTCATATATGGCCTTTATTATGTTGAGGTACTTGCCCTCTATACCCATTTTGTTGAGAGTTTTTATCATGAATGGATGTTGAATTTTGTCAAATGCTTTTTCAGCATCTATGGAGATGATCATATGGTGTTTGTCCTTCTTTTTGTTGATGTAGTATATGATGCTGATGGATTTTCAAATGTTGTAGCATCCTTGCATCCCTGAGATCAGTTCCACTTGATCATGATGGATGGTCTTTTTGATGTATTTTTTAATTTGGTTCACTAATATTTTGTTAAGTATTTTTGCATCTATGTTCGTCAGGGATATTGGTCTGTAATTTTCCTTTTTTGTGGTGTCTTTGCCTGGTTTTGGTATTAGAGTGACGTTGGCCTTGTAGAATGAGTTTGGGAGTATTCCCTCCTCTTCTATTTTTTGGAAAACTTTGAGGAGGATGGGTATTAGGTCTTCACTAAATGTTTGATAAAATTCAGCAGTGAAACCATCTGGTCCAAGGATATTGTGCTTAGGTAGTTTTTTGATTACCAATTCAATTTCTTTGCTGGTAATTGGTCTATTCAGATTTTCTGTTTCTTTCTGGGTCAGCCTTGGAAGGTTGTATTTTTCTAGAAAGTTGTCCATTTCTTCTAGGTTATCCAGTTTGTTACCATATAATTTTTCATAATATTCTCTCATAATTCTTTGTATTTATGTGGTGTCTGTAGTGATTTTTCCTTTCTCATTTCTGATTCTGTTTATGTGTGTAGACTCTCTTTTTTTCTTGATAAGTCTGGCTAGGGATTTATCTATTTTATTTATTTTCTCGAAGAAACAGCTTCTGCTTTCATTAATTCTTTCTATTGTTTTATTCTTCTCAATTTTATTTCTGCTTTAATCTTTATTATGTCCCTCCTTCTACTGACTTTGGGCCTCATTTGTTCTTCCTTTTCTAGTTTCATTAATTGTGAGTTTAGACTGTTCATTTGGGATTGTTCTTCTTTCCTGAGGTAAGCCTGTAGTGCAATATATTTCCCTCTTAGCACCGCCTTCTCTGTGTCCCACAGATTTTGTGTTGTTGAATCATTGTTGTCATTTGTCTCCATATGTTGCTTGATCTCTGTTTTTATTTGGTCCTTGATCCATTGATTATTTAGGAACATGTTATTAAGCCTCCATGTGTTGGTTGGCTTTTTTGTTTTCTTTGTGTAATTTATTTCTAGGTTCATACCTTTGTGATCTGAGAATCTGGTTGGTACAATTTCAATCTTTTTTAATTTACTGAGGTTCTTTTTGTGGCCTAGTATATGATCTGTTCTTGAAAATGTTCCATGTGCACTTGAGAAGAATGTGTATCCTGTTGCTTTTGGATGGAGTGTTCTGTAGATGTCCGTTAGGTCCATCTGTTCTAATAAGTTGCTCAGTGCCTCTGTCTCTTTACTTATTTTCTGTCTGGTTGATCTGTCCTTTGGAGTGAGTGGTGTGCTGAAGTCTCCTAAAATGAATGCATTGCGTTCTATTTCCCCCTTAAATTCTGTTAGTATTTGTTTCACATATGTAGGTGATCCTGTGCTGGGTGCATAGATATTTATAACAGTTGTATCCTCTTGTTGGACTGACCCCTTTATCATTATGTAATGTCCTTCTTTGTCTGTTGTTATTTTCTTTGTTTTGAAGTCTATTTTGTCTGATACAAGTACTGCAACTCCTGCTTTTTTCTCTCTGTTAGTTGCATGAAATATCTTTTTCCATCCCTTTACTTTCAGTATGTGTATGTCTTTGGGTTTGAAGTGAGTCTCTTGTAGGCAGTATATAGGCGGGTCTTGTTTTTTAATCTATTCAGTGACTCTATGTCTTTTGATTGGTGCATTCAGACCATTTACATTTAGGGTGATTATCGATAGGTATGTACTTATTACCATTGCAGGCTTTAGATTTGTGGCTACCAAAGGTTCAAGGGTAATTCCCTTACTATCTAACAGTCTAAATTAACTCACTTTGTGTGCTATTACAAATACAACCTAAAGGTTCTCTCTCTCTTCTTTTTTTTCCTCCTTTTTCTTCCTCCTCCATTCTTTGTATGTTCTGAATCATATTCTGTACTCTTTGTCTATCCCTTGGGTGACATCTATTTAGCCTTATGAACACTTCCATCTATAGGAGTCCCTCCAAAATGCACTGTAGTGGTGGTTTTTGGGAGGTAAATTCTCTCAACTTTTTCTTATCTGAAAATTGTTTAATCCCTCCTTCAAATTTAAATGATAACCTTGCCGAGTGTAGTATTATTCGCTAAAGGCCCTTCTGCTTCATTGCATTAAATATATCTTTCCACTCCCTTCTGGCCTGTAAGGTTTCTGTTGAGAAGTCTGATGATAGCCTGATGAGTTTTCCTTTATATGTGATCTTTTTTCTCTCTCCAGCTGCTTTTAAAAGTCTGTCTTTATCCTTGATCTTTGCCATTTTAATTATTATGTCTTGATATTGTCTTCCTTGGGTCCCTTGTGTTGGGAAATCTGTGCACTTTCATGGCTTGAGACACTATCTCCTTCCCCAGATTGGGGAAGTTTTCAGCAATTACCTCCTCAATTACACTTTCTTTTCCTTTTTCTCTCTCTTCTTCTTCTGGTACCCCTTTAGTATGAATATTGTTCCATTTGGATTCATCACACAATTCTCTCAATATTCTTTCATTCTTAGATATTCTTTTTTCTTTCTGTGCATCAGCTTCTTTGTATTCCTCTTCTGTAATTTTTATTCCATTTACCATCTCTTCTACTACATCTAATCTGCTTTTAAATCCCTCCATTGTGTGTTTCATTTCAGATATGGAATTTCTTAATGATTGTATCTCCAACTTAAATTCATTCCTGAGTTCTTGAGTAGTTTTCTGTACCTCCATAAGCATGTTTATGATTTTTATTTTGAACTCTCTTTCAGGTAGATTGGTGAGTTCAGTTTCATTAGGCCCTTTTTCTGGGGTTTGTGAGATTTTGGTCTGAACCATGTTCTTTTGACATTTCATATTTCTGTGTAGTGTCCACTAGTGCCCAGAAGCTCCAGTCCCTGGAGCTGCTCAGCCCCTAGAGTGAGGTTGTGGGTCATAGGGGAACAGAGCTGGTGCCTCGGGTGAGGAAAGATCTGTTTCCTGGTTCCCATCTGTAGTGCTTGTCTCTGGTGTAAGCCTCTGTGCTTTGTGTCTATAGCTGTTGTAGGCTGAGACTCCTTCTGGCTGGCCTGATGCCAGCGCAGTCACTGCAGGTTTGTGAACTGGCATTGGCAGGGTAGAAGGAAGGCACAGCAGGCTGCGTGTCACAGTGGGGGGCCTCAGAGCTGAGTAGGCAGCCAGGGGGATGGAGCGCCTGAAGTTCCTCAAAGTTTCCAACCTGCTGGGCAGAGCACCCCAGACAACCTTGTCCAGCTCTCCCCTCCCCCGCGCAGCAAGCTCTGTGCAAACCCCACTCCTTCAGCAGCCCTCTCGCTGCTAGTAAGCCTCTCAGACTACCTGCTATTCCCTTTTTCAGAGCGGCTGGGTGTGGGTCCTCTCATCCACAAATGGCCGGAATCTGTGTCTCAATCACTCCTCCTATCTGAGCTCCCCAATGTCCTGAGCACCACACAGTGTAGGTTTCTGCCCCCAAAGCAGACCTCCAGGGCTGGGTGTTCAGCAGTCCCAGGCTTCCACCCCCTCCTCCACTCCATTTCTCTTCCTCCCCCCAGTGAGCTGGGGCAGGGGAAGGGCTTGGATCCTGCCTGATTAAGGCTTTCCTACGTTACCCTGTTTCATGAGGTCTGCTCTGTTCATGAGGTCTGTGTGCAGTCTGGTTCAGCCTTCTTTCTTGTTGTTGTTTTAGGGTTAGTTGTATCAATTAACTACATTTTCATACTATCTGTGGTTTTGGGAGGAATTCTCCATCTCACCTCTCACATCACCATCTGGAATGTTCCACAGCTCTGTTTTTTTAAAAGGAGACACACATTATTAAATAGTAGATTAGAGTTGGTGGAGTAGGCTATGGAGCAAAGACGAAGGTTATTTTGTTCTGTCTGTAAGGGTAGGGTCAGAGGAGGCCATACCAGGGAGGTGATTCTTGAGGCAAGACTTGAAGGTTGAGAAATGACTTCTCCAAAAAATAAAGGCAGTATTCTGGGAGGAGGGTAAAACATAATTCAAAGATATGAAGGCAGGGCAAGGTGTGATATGTTTATATAATCATCTATCTAAATAACAGTAAAACTAGTATTTTAATCTACTCCAAAGATTACAAAAAGTTTTAGTTAGATATTTTGCTAGAATTTTGATTTCCATGTTAGTACTCAACTAAGTAGGCCATTAGATGCCACCTCTCCTTTATTCCATGTACATTGGCAGACACAGCCTTACATTATAACCTTTACATTTTCCCTATGGTGGCTACTTCTTAATTATTTATTGAATCATTGATTTTTGTTCTTGTGTTTTAATAGGACTGAAAAAATAAGACACATCTGACAATTTCCCTCACCATTCAAAGAGAACAGTGACTCATGTCATCATTAATTAATAATTCTGTTGTCCTCACCTACTGTGTATGAAGCTCAAATGTCCACATTATCCAGGAGCTCAGATCTGGTTTACTTAACATGTATAAAACCATGAATCTTGAAGTTCATACCCTTGGTTTTCCAAATATGCTTATGATTTCTAAACCATGAAAAAGTGGATATTTTAGATCAGAAACCTGCTTTGCGAATAAATGTATTAGTGTTGTGTGCATGAATGTTTATTTATGTAAACTTGAGATTGCTAGGGAGAGTTCAAACAAATCACTATGATTCAGATGTTTCCTAACAACCACCTGGGGGAGGAGTATGATCTTCTCATTTAGTCTTAATCACTGGCAATCAGAGACATTTGACAACTGGGAAATATCACACAAATTATTAGAAGAGTAATCATAAAATATCATAAAGGATAGAAAGAAATATATTCTCTGTGCCAGGGATTTATGCACAATTGCTTAAAATATTTAAAGATATTTTTGCATCCCCTTCCAAGCCATCAGATTTAAATCCAAGTTTTTCTTTTACCGAAAGTCCTATCTAAAGAAAACATAGGCTCTTGTAGGCCAAGTCTTTGTACATGCAAAAAAATGAATAGATTTTAATACTAAGATGTACATGCTTGATTTTATATATCTCCTTAACATTTCATGCCTAGGTGAAAGTTTTAGCTTGGTAGTCTCTCTTTATGTTTGTAAATATTTCTAGATCACCAAGTTTCCAAGGGTTTATCCCCTTAGCTTCTGTGGTGACAGAAGGTCAGAAATCCTAACAAATACGATTGTTTCACATGCTCCACTCCCAAATGTCTGAGGCCCAAAACATTCTCTTACTCTCCTCCCTGTTTTAAGTATTTTTATACAAGTGAAATTTTATTAAGGAAAATAATAACAGTAGGAAATAAGTAGAAAAAACAAGTTACATAAGGCAGTCTGAGAGTGTATGAAAGAATGTATAAAGAAGACATGGGTAAGACAATTGCCGTAACAATGGCTCCAAAATTTTCAGTGGCATTTTTTTGGATGTGACACCAAAAACACAGGCCATCAAAACAAACAAGTGGGACGACATCAAACCAAGAAGTTTCTGCACAGCCAAGTAAACAATCAACAAAATGAAAAAGGCAATCTACAGAATGAGAGAAATTATTTGCAAACAATGTCTGATAAGGGGTTAATATCCAAAACGTATAAGGAACTCATACAACTCAAGAGCAAAAACTTAAATGACCCAGTTAAAAAATGGGCAAGGCCCTGAAGAGAGATTTTTCCAAAGACAACATAGAGATGGCCTGCAGATACATCAAAAGGGGCTCAATATTACCTTTGGTGATGGGAAATACAAATCAAAGCCACATGATGTATCACCTCAGACTTGTGAAGATGGCTATGATCAAAAGTCAAAAGATCACAAGTATTAGCAAAGTTGTGAAGATGAGGGGACTCTTACAGCTTTTGGTTGGAATGTAAACTGGTGCAGCAACTATGGAAACCATATGGAGGTTCTTCCAAAAATTAAAAATAGAACTACCATGTGATCCAGCAACCCCCCTTCTGGCTATACAGCTGAAGGAAATGAAATCAGTATCTCAAAGAGATATCTGCCCTTCTAGGTTCATTGCAGCATGATTCTGTCCATGAGTGAATGGATAAAGAAAATGTGAAAATAAACATACCTTCTGTCTTAGAAGAAGGAAATCCTGCCATTTGTGACAATATGGGATGAACCTGAGGACATTATGCTAAGTGAAATAAGCCAGACACAGACACATGCTGCATGATCTGTCTGGTATGCGGAATCTAAAATAGGTGAACTTTTAGAAGCAGAGAATAGAATGGGGGTTGCCAGGAGCTGGAGTGTGGGGGAAACATGGAGATGCTGGCCAAAGGGTATAAACTCTCAGTTAAAGGTGAATAAGTTCTGGAATCTAATGTACATCATGGTGACTATAGTTAACAGTACTGTATTGTATACTTGAAATTTGCAAAGAGAGTAGATCCTAAGCATTCTCACTATAAAAAAAACATGGAGCTATATGAAGTGAAGTGATACACATGTTAATTAACTTGATAGTGGCAATCATTTCATAATGCAAACATGTATCAAAACATCACATTATACAACTTAAATATATATAATTTACAGTTGTCGATCATACCTCAGTAACTCCTCAGTGGCTTAGTAAATTGAAAGTTTCTCACTCAGCTGGAATCAGGCTTGAATTGGTGGTGGTTTGAGGGGGCTCTGCTCCAGGTACTCAGGGACCCACAGTCTTTCCATCTAGTGGCTTTACCATATCCTAGGGCTCTGGAATCTACCAGTGGATTCTCTGCCTCCAGCTGGTAGGAGAAGGAAGTTAGAGAATCACTTGTGAGGTTTTGGGGGCCAGACAGGGAACAGTATAGCTCATTTTTGTTCCTATTTCATTGACTGTTACAGGATCCTGCCTAACTCCAGGAGACGTTGGGAAATAATGTCTGGTTGTATGCCCTGGAGGAAACAACCAGAGCTTAGTGGACACATTCAGTCATCAGTTTGTTCTCAGGGATCGTTGTCTGTGCTGTGGGTACGTTGCATGTAGAAAAGCCTCCTATCTGTACAAGGAGGCAGCATTTTCTTTATTCATTTAACAAATAGTACTGAGCATCACTCTGAGCAGGGCACGGGGCAAAGTGCTCAGTATGGAACACTATGCAGAGCATATAACACAGAGATATATCCCAGCCCTTGCCTTCCGAAGCTTACAGCCTCCTACTTGCTTACACATCTACTTTCTCCTCAGCTTTCTTCATCCCTAAGCTGCTGACCAAGGAGGAAGGAAGGGAAGGCAAGCACACATTCCTAAGTTTACTATCTCAGAGGTGGTTCCAGCAATAGGCATGGGTATCAGTTCATCCATAATAGCCATTTTAGGGACAATCAGATAGAGGATCTGAAGCACTGTATTGGATAATGCATCATGATTTTTAAAGTGCTGGTGAAGAGGACTTGAAATTAGCTGTGTGACCTTAGGCAAATGACCTAAGTACTCAAGGTTAATTCTTAATCTATGAAATGTGAATAATAATAACAGGATGAATAATCACCCTACCTGTTAGGGTGATTGTGAGAAGGGAATGAAATGAAATTGGTAAAGCGGTTAGCAGAACGCCCAACCCACCACAATTAAAAAAGTGATGTTCACTAGTGTTGTCATTTTTATTTGACTTTAAAAGCAACCCTGTGGAGCAGATGTTAATTTTGTAGATGAGAGAAACTAAGTTCAGAGATGTTAAGTATTTAGAAAGAGGTTGCACAGCTTAGTAAGCACAGGGTCAGGATTAGTTCCTAGGTTATGGCCCTTTCATTGATCCATGATTCCTTGTAAGGCCTCCAAATTATAGAATACTTCTGAGAACCTTTTACCTTCTTCTATATTAAAAAGAAATTGGGCTAACCACTTTAAGAAAATGGAAAGACAAGTACTACTTTTTCTGGGCAGCCAGCCATGACAGTTTTTCTAAGCATGAAATTTAAGGTTACAGGCAGCATACCACCTGCACCTCACTGCTGCTGTGGAAAGGTTGCTGGTGTTTGCAGGTGGTGTGGGAAGAAAAGAGTAAGCCTAAGATTTGGAAGGCCTGAAGTCTAGTATTTGTTCTACAGTGGGTGGTCCGCTCTATGACTTGAGATAAGTCTCCTCACCTGACCTCAGTTTTTCATCTAAAAATGGGCCTCTGAGATGTCGTGTAGTTACTAAGCATCCTGTAGCATAAAACAAATTAACTGATGAGGTAGAAAAGACAATGAAAACGGCATTTTGGAATTGGAAGAGAACTCAAGTCATTTAGGTCAAGACAGCTGAATCTAGGTCCCCTGATCCTAGGCCACTTTGCTGTTTGGAGAGCTTAAATCATTCAGCACCCCTAGGAAGTAGGCAGAGCCTGATGGTCTCTGCTGCCATGGTGGAGGATATTCTGAAGATATGAATTATTGTCTGTGTGGAGGGTTTAATTAGGAATAGCCCAAGATTCATATCCTACAACTACTTCTGTGCCCCACAGAAACAGATATGATGTTGATAAGTTTGTGAATAAACTTTTATAATCAAATAATGTGTTACTATCTAACAATGTCTTTGTGCTCATTACAGAGACTTTTCCTTCATTTACTATAAGACTCGGGAGTAATATTCTTCCAGTTTCCACCACCCTTTATTAAGTATCTTTTTAACAGAAGGAAGAGTCTTCTGATTCTAAGATTTGAGTGGAAAGCCTCTTACCATTATTGAGTTGATAGAGTTACATTTCAATCAAAATGTTACAATGCAATGGAAGTTCATAGAGTTTGTTTCCCTGAAAAATTAAGTTGGCAAAAATTTGCTGATGAAGCTGAAGTTCTTAAATAAAAATAGTTGATTAAAAATTCCTCTGTTAGATTTGTCTAGAAAATAAAAAGGTCAGTGTTATTTCATCATTAATATTTCAACAGTTAATTTTTACCTGTGAAGAAACTGAGGCACAGAAGAGTCCAGGACTAATTTGTCACAGAAAAGGGATGAGGCCCTACATTTGCCAGATTCCTGACAATGTACTCTTCCGCTGCATTGGTCCATTCATCTTGAATTTGCTTTGGTTAGGAAAAAAAAATTCCCTGAAGGAATTTAATTGTCAGGGTATCAATTAGAGACAGTGAATGTTAGTAGATAGGTACAGACAATAACCAACTACACAAATGATTTAATCTGAATCTGAATCTCAGTTGCCTTAATTTGTAAAATACCTAAACAGAAATCCTTGCCCCTCAGGATTGTCATGGGACTTTAATGAAGTAGGAGCTGAGAAGTGCCTGGAACTTGGTTGATTCAGCCATTGTCAGTCCCTTTCCTTCTGAATAATATTAGCTTCCATCAGTTGTACACATTCTGTGTCATAATCCGTGCTTAAAAACTCTGCATGAATCATCTCATGAATTGCTCAAAACATGAGGAAGCTGAAGCATATGGCAATTAAATTCAGTCCCAAGGTCACCAGGTTGGTGTCAGAGACAGTACTGTAAGTTAGATGACCCTGGCACTGGATCTTGATCACCAGGTATATTTATTTCCTATTGCTGCTGTAACAAGTAACTGCAGCTTAGTTGACTTCAACAGTACAAATTTATTCTCTTACAAGTTTGGAGGTCAGAGATCCAGAGTCAGTTTTGGTGGATTACAGGCAAAGTGTTAGCAAAGCTGGTGCCTTTGGAGGCTCCAGAGCAGAATCTATTTCTTGCCTCATCCAGTTCCTTCTGGAAGCTTCCTGAGCCCATCAGTTCTGGCCCCTACCTCTGTCCTCAAGCCTGGCATCTTGCTTTCATTGTCACATTACCTTCTTCCTCTGTGGTCAACTTTCCTTTTGCCTCCCTCTTTTAGGGTATATATGGTTACATTTAGGGCCCACCTTGATAATGCAGAATAACCTCATCTCAAAATCCTATGTTTAATCACATCTCCAAAGTCCTTTTTGCCACATAAAGTAATATTAACAAATTTCAGGGTTCAGGACTTGTTTACCTACTGCACCATGTTATTTCCCTTTTCCTCCCTGTTATACGGCAACCAAGCTTTGTCTCCTACATTTATCTCCTAATTGCTATGCCCTGTTTGGGTTAAAACCCATCCCTTAATAGGTTTGTTTAAAAATCAAACAAACAAATTTGGTTTAGCAGGAGGTGCCAAAATCCACATGTTGGGGTAATTTAGGTAGGACAGTTGAATTTTTGATGTTCTGTAGGAATAAAGACTTCCTGGGCTGCTGGCATCCATGTTCATATCTCAACAGGCTAAGAGCACCAGTTTTGACTTGGCTCAACTCTGAAAAAGGCTAAATGTATGGCTCCTCCCTGACCCATGATATAAACTGGACCAGGTCCATTTGAGTATCTGGACACATGGACAGGACATGATCCAAAGTTCACTTTTTTTCCTGACACTGTTACATTTTCCTCCCTGATTCCAAGAGCTCTTTCCGTATTTCTGGAACACTTTTGGTATAATGTAGTTAATGGTAAAGGTGGGGTCTTAAAGTCCTTTTGTAAGTCACTTCAGGTATGTTATTCTATAATTTTTATATCTATGTTTCCATCATCTATTTATCCATCTTTCTATTTATGTTTAATAGATGAACATAAACCCAGGGTTTCATGAAATTTCTACTTCCTGATATCTAGAGAAGTCAAGGCAAATAGCCTTCACTGCTACTATATTTCCTATAATATAATAACCTCAATTTTATGCTCTTATTTTTATCATAAAAGATAATATGAAGGACTTTAGAGTTATTTTTTTTAATGATTAAAATTTTTTTTCAATTTGTAAGCCTGCCATTCCATAAAATGAATCAATAGATTTAGTTCTTTCTCTTGCTTTTCTAGTAATTCAACAATCTCTGATCCATTCCTATTGTTCATTTTCAAGATCCATATTGCTCTCTGTGGACTGCAGACAAAATACGATCATTTCCTTCCAGATAACTTCCTGAGAGTAAAACCTTGAACTTGCTGCAGCTCAACTCTATGTTGAAAGAAACATAGTTGAAAAAAACAATATTTATGAAGGAGTTCCAGAACGATATCTCATATATTTCTTCAGTTACTTTAAAATCAATCTCCAGGTTAAGCAGGTTAGTAGAGGAGTTTGCATAAATGAATTCAATCCCTTAGCCACCTGAAGAATTCCTTGAGCTGCACTGTGCTTTGATCTTAGGCCACTGGCCTGCACTGAAAGGCAGTGTAATAAACAGCCAGAGGAGAGCATCTTAGGCCACGTGTTAATAGAACCTAGCTGAATAAGGCATATACTCATTCCTTTTCATTCAGCTTCAAGGTTAGTCAGGGACCTGAATTCATGCTTTTTCCCTGTTCTGAGGACCCCACCCTCTGCTTTGAAGGTATTGTCTTTCAGGGCCTCTGTTTGCCATAGAATGACAAAATCCTACTTTCCCTCCCCAGAACAGAGCGGCATGTGTTCTTACAGGTGGTCAGAGCAAATTCCCCACATTTGCAATCTTGATGCAGTCTCTCTGTTATGCTGCCAGGATTGATTCTTGAATTCCTCTTTCTGATTTCTTAAAGGCTCTTGGCACTGTCTTTGCCCATTTGGCTTAGCTGGTTTTGCCCCCACCACATCTGTTAGCATGATCACATTCATTTATTTAGCATCCCGTGGGCCTGACACTCTTGAATTATGACCCTGTACCTGGCAATCATGCTCCATTTCATTTGTTTGTAATTTTGTGTCAGTGGATTCAAGAGGTTATTGGCTTATTTGCTGAAGCTCTCGGAGAATGTTTCTTCATCCATAAAATCAGTTTTAATAATACCTGTCTTGTACTATGTCTTAAAGGATTTTCTAAGGATTAAATGACAAACTGTACAAATTTCTTGACAGGCAATAAGTGCTCAAAATACTGTAGTCACTACCTTTTTTGTTGTTGTTGTTGTTGTTTCTAACTATTTAAGTGAAATTATTCTGTGGAATATCTGAGCAGTATGTGTTAAGGTGCCACACTGAGGGTGTTAAAGGAAGATTGAATAATGATTAAAAGTGGAGTAGATGACCAAAAGGGCCAGAGGGAAAGTGTGACTCAAAGGAAAATCTTTCCACAATGCTGACCAGACAGAAGCACATTTTTTGTCTGCAGCAAACAAAGCAGTGGTGGCCAAGATCAGAGCCTTTCAACAGGGAGCCAGAGCTCTGGAAACCAAGCACCCCCAGCCCAGGTTATCTAAACCATCCCAGATGAATGAGATGCCAGCCGTGGTGCTGGAGCTCTCCAAGTCAGGAAACGTGAATCAGAAAGATGTGATAGTGGCAGAGAGTAGCTTCATTAGGATGATCATTTATGACATCTGCTTTGAACAGGAAGAAGTCTGTTCATAGATGACAATGTACTTGGAGCTGTGAGGGGGCAAGTTCTGGGCAGGTAGGCAGGAATGCCCAGGTCTAGTTTTATTTTGCCACTGATGTGAGAAAACCACTGTTGAGACATATATACTTGCATAAAAGCTTGGAGCCTCATTCCCTTTTCTGGGCAAGAGGATTGGACAGTGACCTTTGAGGCTTCTTTTGACTTTTTGTCAATTTAACTAGCCTGTATTAGTTTCTTTCAATCTAGTAGCCTATAGTCTATTCATAGACTACAAATAGTCAGCTTATTAGTCTCTGTGACTGTACATTTGCATTCATACATTTTTCACTAGAGACTTATATCTTGTTAATAGTAAATAAAGCATCGTAATACCTTTTTTTTTGCCTTTTTCATTAGTTGAGGCACATTCATGTTAAAAGTATGAATAAGGAACTCACCATACAGTTTTCCAGATTAACTGAATATCAGCTAGTAAGTCAATGGTTCAAAAAGTTAATATACAGAGTGAAAACTTACAAACTCATTCACATTTATATAGGGAATATTTTTCGAGAGGGTAGATATTTATGATGAATGAAGCAGAGTGAAAATGTTTGCATATAGCTGTCTCTGGACAGCTGGGGAAATTTAGAATCCTAAAACCAGAGGTCACAATGATTAATTAATTTTGTCTCAAGTTGTTTACTAAGGAAATGAGATCCTTTTTCCTTTAATAGAAAGTTTTTTTGTTATTTTTAATCAAGAGCTAGGTAAATATTTAAAGTAGAAATTCAAGTACATTCTTTCAGCTGACTTGCTTGCAAATAAAATTTAGGTTGGAAGTGGACATTGATATGGTTTATGGGAGTGTTCTAGGTTTTCTTAGTTGCATTCCCTCTTCCCCACCCTGGACTGATGAATAATACCATTGACTACTTTTTATTTTGCAGTGTCTTTCAAAACCTTTGGAGAACATCTCTAAAGGAGATATTTCAATGCTTTACATTTCATTTTTTTTCTTCTTGGAAGAATCACAGGTTTCCAAGAACTTGAGAGAGTTGTACCCCATTTTTATCTCAGTATTAGATGCAAGACTTGATGTTTTTTAAATTTGCATATGGGGACAATCATGGTTACATGCTCACTGTCTTGGATCACCCACAGAAGCAGTGGCACAGTGGTAGGCAAGACACTTCCTAGAGCAGTAGAAACACCTAGGCAGGAAGACCTGTTTCTGTTTATTTCTTATCTCGTAGATATTCTCACTCTGTCATAAGAAATGGAGCACAATGCTGAGGATAATCTCTTGTTCAGCCTCTCTTTGGTCTATCTACAGTATTAAGACAATAAAGATCTGTGTCCACCTCCCCCAGTCTCTCCAATTTCTCCAGACTGTGGAATGTTGAGATTCATACTGTGAATGCTCTGAAAATCAATTATTGTCAGATTCTGTTTTCAGGGCTGCCAGACAATATTTTGGCTCTACTTCAGTCCATTTGGAACACAGCTGTTAAGTTGTTGACAAAAACTAAGGAAATATGAACATGTTCCACCCTTTCAAAAAAAAATTCCATTTGTTGGCAACTAACTGGATGGGTTTGAAATTTTCTTATTGGAGAACAAGTTAGTACCACTCGCTGGCATCTTTTGGGCTGAACTGGTTGTCCCTGTGTTCCAACACACATGGCACCCTTCATTCATCACTTGGGATATTCAGAATTTATTTTTTGTCATGAACTTGAGCTCTAAACTATTCTGTTAAAAACTGCCCTCTATATTTTCCTGGGATTTCGTGTCTTGTTGGTCTCACCACTTCTTCAGGTGCATTTTTTTCAAAAGACCACTATGGCAAGTAGCATTGATTTACTTCTAAAGGATTCATGATTACATTACTCTGCATGCTTTTTACTGCAAATAATAGAAAAATCCTACTAAATTAAATAATAAATAGTATGTGTGTGTCCATTTAAGAAAGTAGGGGAATTATAATTATATACATATTATATGTGCATATGTATATAAATATAATATATTTACATTAAAAATAAAACCAGTGGAAAGATAAACCATAATATTTTTTATTAGTTTACCTGTAGGAAGATGGAGAGAACAGATAAGAGATGACAGGAAGAGAAGGTAGACTTCCCTGAATATATCTTGTTTGTAGATTTGTCTTTGGGATTATGTAAGTATTCACTTAATGACAAAACAAAATGAAATAAATATAAAATAATTTCTAAAAATTAAAATAAAAAGATAATAAGTGAAATTTACCATGTACTTATCAATCAGTACTTGCCGTAGAACTTTCTGGGATGTTGAAATGATTTACATCTGCACTGTTCATTATGGTAACCTCTAGCCACATATGGCTGTTGAACACTTGAAATGTGCCTGGTGTTACTGAGAATGTAAACATGTAAACCTTAAATTACATTTAATTAATTAAAGTTGTACTTTTCATAGCCACGTGTGACCAATGGCTGCCATACCAGACAGCTCAGAAACAAAATAATCACACAGGAAGTACTGCGAGTGATTTTAGAATGCAATCATTTGGTGGTATATTCCTTGGGGCATAATACCCTAAAGCCAAAAGAATTTAAAAATAAAATTGTTTTCAGTAATGACAATTTTTATGGTAATACTGGTGTTAAATTTGAGACTGTTAGGGGTATTTTGTGAATAAATCAAATGAGTGATTACATTAGTGTCTCTGAGAACTCAAGTTTTTGGCATGATTGGAAGGAGATATGTACAGACTGAGTTAGATAAGGTTAAGTTAAAAAATTTGAAGCCTCTATATGAACTCATTATTTATGTTTTCTTCAGTAATATTTCCCAACTCTGTCCACCAAAAAGGCCTAGAAACAAGGACCAGCCCGGTAGCAATAACAACTCCAGGGCATAGATTATGTTCTTTAAATGCCTTTTCCTGCTGAAAGGAATAGGAGTCATTGCAGAAATGGGTGATTTAGAGCAGGGATTTTATAAGATGAATATTTTGTTTGGAACAGGGAATTCATAAGACAAATCTGGAACATCTGGATATCAGAAAAAACAGGGATGCTTTCAAAGACAGGTAGAATTATGTCAAAAATACTCAAAGCCAATTTGAAAAGCTCCCACTGACCAGAGATAGAAAAATTTGTGTGCAATATGGATAATAACTGCAATGGATGGAAACTTGAACTATGTTTATCATGAGTTTATATTACAACTTTAAAAACTCAATTATCTTTGAGGATGCTAGAAAACAATCTCATTATTTTGGAAAGCTAAATAATCAAGAATTTGTTCTTCCTTGTTTGTATGGACTATACTTCAGGGAGACTGAAGAGTTGCTGAAAGGAAGTTTCTGTTTATAACACTATCCCATCTAATAAATGAAGAAATGATGATAACATTAGAATATCACTATCTTCCAACCCCTGATGAATGAATGGATCTGGGCAATAATCACCAATGGACAATAGTGTCTTAAAAAGATGATAAAAATGTGCTATGGTGGGTGTACCCTGCTTTTTCTCGTTTCATTTTAGTGTTTATTTTGTTTTGTTTGCCAATAGAAATGTGAAAAAACCATATATGAACTTGTCCTGCAAAATAAAAACAAACAAAAAAATCCACAATCAAACCTGAACTGGGTGAAGCCTCTAGATCTAACCACCTATTTACAGGAAGTACAAAAAACAGAAGATATGATAAAGGACCTCATGTGTGTGCAATTAATGAAAACAGACTATGAAATATCACAGCAAGGGTCAGCAAACTATGGTCTCTGTGTCAATTTGGATCTTGATTGAAACAAACATTGTAAATAACATTTAAGAAAATCAGAAAAATCTAAATACTTCTTGGATATTGATGATTAAAAGAAAATTTTAAAACTTAAAAAAAAAATTTAGCTATGATATTACAGTTGTATTTTTAAAAGCCCTTATCTTTTCAATATATATTCTGAAATGTTTATGGAAGAAATATGACATATAGGAGTTGCTTCAAAATGTCCCAGGGGGTAGGGAATGTATGGGGGCCAGTAGAGATGGAACGAGATTATCCAATTAGGGGTATCTGTTTAACATATGGACAGATAATTTGGATTAATTAGACTGTTTTATCTTCTTTTGTATATGTTTGAAATTTCCATATGTAGAGAATATAAAAGTTCCTGTGGCCAGGATTCTCTCACCTGACCTTGGTCGGCTTGCTCACTACACACATGTGAGCAAGCAATACATTGTTGCTGACTCTATAAAGAGCTCTGCCCAGTGCCCTGGCCTGCAGGGCCACAGGAGAGCAGAGGCTGGAGTGGTGGCAGCGCTTAGAACAGAGACAGATGGCTGTGGGGAGGGACCAAGAGGCAGGGAGGCAGACACCCGCTTGTGGCAAGCAGACTTGTGCTGAAGTGAATGGGATTCTAGCACCTGACCTGCCACCCTGGGAATAAAGTTGGTTATAAACCCGTTCACCCAAAAACATCCATTGTCATTTTTTGGTCTCACTGAATCAAGAGTCAACTTGCGTGGGACTGAAACCCATTGGCAAGACACCATAGTAAATCTTTTTTCAGTGCCTCTTTTCTTGGAACTTGCATTCTAATGGAGGAAGAGATGATAATTAAGATAAATAACTAGAAACATATGAGTTAGATTGTTAAAGTAAACTCTGTTTTTGTGGAGAGAACAGTAAGACTTTGAGGGGAAAAGGATATGAAGTGTTGACAGGAAGCTATTGAAATTTTTGAGAAGGTGGCTTGGAGAGTGTGGTATAAAAGCCACATAGCCCACTCCTAAGTTTGGGGATAGAGTCTGTTTCCTGAGCGGCACATGGCAAAACCTAGCAGCCTCCACTGGTGCCAGCAAGCCTGCACTCCGGAAGTTCACTTCCTGGGTCCAAATCCCAACTCTGCCGCTTACGACCCGTGTGAACTTGGGCAATTCCCTCACCCACCTCTGTGTGCTTCAGTTTCCTCTTGTTGTGTAGGTCTTTGATAAAAGTTTAAGGAAATTATTGACAAGCAATTGTTGCTGAAAGCCTTTTAATAGTTAACAGCCTTCTTACCAGTACAGGGAGTTTTCAATATTTCAAAACAATGGTTCTCAAACTTTCCTGTGCTTCAGAATCCCCGAGAGGGCTTGTTAAACTACACGTTACTGAGCCCTGCCTCCCTTCCCACCCCAGAGTTTTTAATACCGTAGGTCTGGTGTGCAGCCTGAGACTCTGCATCTATCACAGTTTCGCAAGTGATAACGATGAGTCTGGTCTGGTGACCTCATTTAGAGAGCCATTGTACAAATAATTTATTCTGCCTCTGCCCTTTCCAAAGGAGAAAAGGAAAAATAAGCAGACATGACTTAAATAACTGTTTTTAACAAACTCTTTTGCCACCCTAACCTCATAATAGGAGGAATGACATTCTTAGTTTTGCCCCATATTGAGAGTTTGAGTTTTCTTCTCTTGATTTTTATGACTGAATTTGAAAGAAAGCTGCACTTATGGGGTAAAAATGACATACCAGCTGCAGATTATTTTTCCCATTCTTTTTTTTTTAATAAAAAATTCAACGTAGCCAGACAATTTCTCACCTACTCATCTCCATTTAAAACAAGACACCATCTGTTATGTATCCACTTAATCAGTGCCGTGACAAATTGGAGCACACTCAGGCTTCTGATTCCATATACCACTCACCAGGAGTTTCTGACTAGACCTCTGGAAGGTCCTGATCAGAGGCTGAGAGGACAGCTGGCCATTATACTGCAGCTGGATACAGTCAGAGAAGATGCCCCCAAGGACTCTCACCAAATACGCAGGGTCAAACAGCCTGGCGAGGACTCTTGCAAAATGAGTTACCTGGGGTCTGGGAGGAATCTGAGTTTGATTTACTTTTCAAGAAGGTTAAGTTGCCTTTCAAAAGCAAGTCTCTTTTCTCTTCGTGTCCATTGAACATGAAGCAGGGGTGTTGGGAGTTTTCCGCATGTTCCCAGTCTGGGCTTGGGCTATCACTGGGGGGCTGGCTTGCAGACAGAATGCCTCTATGCATGGAATCGAGGGTCTAATTTCTCTTCCTGCCGGTTGGAGGTGACCTGTTGACTGAAACCAGACAATCCACACCACTTCAGAACTCCCCTCCAGCAGCTACAAAGGTCTCTCATCTCTTTGCTTGCTAACAACCCATTTGAGTTCAAGAGCAGAGAAAGCAGGTGGGCATTTGAAATGAGCAGGAAAAAGGCAGCTAAAGAAAAGGAAAGAGATAAAAAGCAATGTTATAAGTAGGGAAAAAGTGGAGTTGAAATTAGAGACTGCAGTCAGGCTCAATGAGGTTAGTAACTGACGTTTTAAGAAATATTGTAGGTAATTAAAAACAAAATTTTTGTAGGGTAGAGGGGATCAAGAATGAACATGATTGATACAGAACAACAAAAGCTATGCTGATCATAACAATAACAATAGCCTTAGAAATTTTGAGGGTTCATGATCTGTTTCATGTCTCCAAAATTTAGCTATTAAAAATAGTGTATATAATTTGAAACAACTCCATGAAGGGATTCTCCATAATTTCCTTAGTAATCCATATGTAATAATGGAAAAAGAGGAAAAATGCTTAGTTTTGTAATGAATAAGAGTACTTGGAACAGTATAAGCCTGTACGAATATATTTCTAGAATACAAAAGAGAAATTGTTTATTTAAGGAATAAGTAGGAGATAAGAATTTGAAATGTTCTTAACTCTTTAATTTTTTCTTTTTCTTTTCATTTGGTGAATATTTATGAGGACTGGCTGTGTGCCAGGCACTCTTTCAAAGAATGGGGGAACCAGCAATGAACAAGAGATAGCAATATAGCTGCTATCAACTTTTAGTAAGCAAGAGAATACCTTGAAATTTTTGTTGAAATGAAGATTCTTGGGCCCAAATCCAAGATTCTGATCAAATACATTTGTAAAAGGGCTTAGAAATAAGTACTTTTAAATATAACCTTAGATGAATCTGATACAAAGAAATATTCCCTATAGGCATCAACTGTTTCTCATGGGACTACTGAGTCTATCTCCCAGCTCAGTTCCTGGGCTCCAGACCTATTTATTCATATTGTCTCCTGGACTTCTAAACCCTGGTCTTAGGAAGTCAAATGCTACATATAAAAAAATGAAATCATCCCTAAGTCCAAACCTACACTTCTTCCTACATCACCATTTCCATGAATAGCATCACCCACTTCTTGCCAAAGAATGAATTGGGAGTTCATCCTAAAATCCCACCCTTCTCCTTCTTCCCTTAAATCTAGTCACCTCATACTTTAGGGACTACCTCCCAGTATCTAGTATATTCATCTCAATACCTTCTGCTTTAGGTCAGCCTCCTTAACCAACACCTTAACTATTTCCCCAGTCTTCTAAGTGTCCCCAGAATCTGCCCTTGCAGTTTATCCTCCATGCTGTTTCCAGTGTGATCTTTCTAAAATGAAAAAACAATCCTTTAACTCCTCTGCTGATAACCCCTTAATGACTCAAAATTACCCACTTACCAAAACTGAAGTTTTATGAAAAAGTGAACTTAGTTCATGATCTGGTGGCCTTCCCAGCATTTTCCTCTTACAGAACCTCCTCCAACCTTCCGACACCCTACAATTCCACCATTACTCAATCATCCTTTTCGGTCTGTGATGTCTTCACCCCTTCCCACTCCTCCTTATGTCTAGAGGGGACCTCTTCAAACTCATGTCCACTTGATGAATGCCTACTCATCTTTCAACACTCATTTCACTATAAAATTTCCTGAACACCCCTCTGCACCTTCCCACCTCTCAAAGAACTTCTTCTCTTTGTGCCCCTATATTACCATATGCCTCTAATACAGCATATGTAACCCCATAGGATGCAAACGTCTTCACTTGTGTGTCTCACTTGGATGTGTCTGCAAGCCTTTTGGGTACATGGAGCTTGTTTTGCCCTGTACGGGTACTTTTATCACAGTATATGCACAGTCTTAAATGAATGAATGCATAAAATAATAATGTTGAAACACCAAGAAATGTAACTGGAAGTTCTGTGACATATGGATTTTTAAATATCCTATATTTCACTCTAGTGAACTATTTTTATTTGCTTGTCCTGTCATACTAAATCTGAATAAAAAATAAGGCATAGTGTTTGCTTTAGCTGGATGATTACTGTATTTTTGATCCTTAACAGTTAAATATTAAATTGAATTCTTTACTGGATCCTTGGCCTAAGTATTATAGATCTTAGATTTTTTTGTTCTTGAGCAGAGAAAGACGGTAATCTCCTCAGCATCCTCCCTGTACATAAATTTTGATTTATACTAGTTTCAAGTTTTGCTTATATCTAAGGAAAGAGATGTCATATTTTGTAATGGTAGAGGAACAACTCAGATGTACTGGTTTTATCTACACTATTTTCATAACATCTGGATCAGGAGGGAATGGGACCTATTTTCTTTTATAAAAACAGACTCCAAATACATCTTAGCATGCCTGAATGGGTCAGCTATTGCTCTCTGTATCTCAGATACTATTTTTTTACCCGATGAGTGTTGTTACATAATCCAGGTTTTGTGAATTGTTGAAGAAATGAAGGGGTGAGGCTGCTACTGATCTTGTTCATGAACTAGTAGAGGGAGAGCAATGTGCTGTTTATTTGTTGCCATGAGTTATTTTTCAAACAAGTGTGTCATTGCTTAGTGTCTTGATGTACTTTGAGTCATTCTTCAAACAGTAGTGATAGGTTCATAATTTTCCATCTATGCTCAACCAAGCTTCCATGAGGCTAATGTGGGTTATTTGGCAAACAATGATAATCCCACATTTCTATGGCCCTGTATATTTACAATGTACTTTGCCAGGCATCATTATCTTTATTTGATGCCTGGCAGTTTTATGAAAATTGGGTGAAATTTACTAGCCAGTAAATACTAGCAGATTCTTGAGTGTGTTCTGGTAAGGATCACTTCCTAACAAACTGGGATAAGTGGCACACTTATATCCTCTAACCAAACAAATTTCCAGAACAGTATGCAGGAAACTATCTATTTAGAAGAGGAAAAAAAATTGTAGATTGTTTTCCTGTGCTTCTTTCTTTGCATAATATTACTTTGTTTGGGCTGAAAAATAATAATGAGAGAAGCAAAGCTTTACCCTTCAGGTAAAAGTGTCTCTGAATGAATCTTTTAGAGATTTTCCAGATGCTTAAATGCACATTTAAAGCAGTGGTTAGAAAAAAAATCTCTTTCAAAGAGAATTGTTTGCCCCTGATTTATTGCTCAAAATAATTCTTACACTCAAAAATTAAATCCTGATAATTACCTGAATAACAAGAGAAATCTTCCTGTGGTTGATTGTCAGTTAAAAGAAATGTAATGGTGTAAATCGTGCTTTAAAAAGCTATTTGTCTTTTCTCTACCTTAAGTTTCCAAATTATGTATCCTGATTTTTGAAGCACCAATTTTGAGTTGTTTAAATTCAAGGACCTCATCTGTAGAGAGCTGGGAATTGCCAAGATACTAATACCTGCATTTTATGACACATTCTAAAGTCAATAGGAAAGAGGTTTCTGAATAAAAGCCTTAAAATTACCTTATGAATTATTAATTACAGGGCATATTACCTTTGAATTATAAAAGCCAGAAAAATGGAAAGGAGAATTGAAAAACATCAATCTCAGATTCTTTAAAAATGTAATACCAATCATTTGAGCAGTGTACAAATCTTTTATTAAAGATAAAAAGGAGGTGATACGTTTTTTATTAACTGGAGGATATGTTCAATCCACATGATTAAAAATCTCATTACTAACTCAAGTCAGGAAAGTGATTTATTACTGAAACAGAATGGGAGGCATTCGGCTGTCCATAGCAGCGTTTATCAGGAGTAGAACTATCCGTTTGTATCTATTTTAGCACGCTTAATATTTTTTTAAAGGTGGCCTTGCCATCTGTTTGAAGAATTTAAGATATTTTTCTGAAGTTGGCAAGCTTAAAGCAAAACATTAAGGCAAAAACATTAGCTGTTTTTCAATTTAGCTTTAAGTTTTAAGTTTTGGAAGTAAAGATTCTATCTGTACTTGAAGGAAAGTAAAGCTTCCCACTAGAAAAGGATAAAGAATCACAGAGCCTATTATGGTTCTTGTCCTCAATTTATTTTTTTTTAAAAACACGTTCTAGTTCATAAACATTTGTTATTTGAAGACAACTTTTCTTGGGAAAAGGAGAAATAATGTCATGTGTATTTGGTTTTTGCAATGGCAAGGAGAGATTATTATTATCATTTGGTACATAGGTTCCTGTGATGATTACCACTTTGGTTTTAAGAGTAATTGTGATAGTTGCTTTCTGAATGATTTCATATTCCCTCAGGTCCTAATCCAATATCCAAGATACTAGATTTAGAAAACGTTACCTATTACTAACCTAATTATTTACTACTGAAGTTCATTTGTTTTTATTTGTAATATAATGAAATGTCCCTCCAGATGTCAGAGAAATAAATGAGGGTTGATGCTGTCTGGGTGCTTCATGGACACTGAGCAGAACCTGGAAGGTGGGCATGATTGGGCCCCATGGATCAGGGGCTCATTAGAATGAGGGAATGACACCATTTTCTTCACACACTCAGCTGAGGATGAACTTGGTGTGTTGGGAAGGTAGAGAGGAAATAAATGGCTTGGGGAGAAAAGGTAAGGAAACAGCCTTGGTCATCAGATCTTAAAGGGATGAGTTCAGATTAGCTAAAACAGAACCCACGTATGGAAGGTTTATGATCAGACTCAAGTTAGAAGAAACCAGTGGAAGCTTTTAGAACAAAGGAGTGATGGGAAGAGAAAATGAAGAGTCCTTCAATGGGTTGGGATATTGAAGTCCAGGAGACCAGCCAGAAGCCCAGAAGGAAATGATTCCATGGGCAATAGGTGATAAGCCCCAGCGCAATAGTAACTGAAAAATGATGTTGGTAAAAAACATCTTGAAAGAAGTGTTTACTAGATAACTGATTTTCATGTCGTTGGCTTACAGTTTTAAACAATACAGTGTTTAATAAGACTGAAAATTGATTTTTTTCCTTCATGTATCTGTCTGTTGTCACTTCTGCAAGTTCATTCTTGGTTTCAGGTGCTTATGTCAGTGCCACAGATCTTAGGGAGCATGGAACGGATTCTCAAGGGCCTTTCTGTTCATGTATTCCTTCATGCAGAATGAGATACCAAACTCTTTCAGTTTCTGTTCTCCCCGTAGAGAACATTTGACTCTTTCCATTCAAGCTAGGGACAGCTGAGCTGGCATCTTGTGTCCGTTTCGAAATGGTTGCTCCAAAGATGGCTTATTTTAGCTAACACACTCGGGGTACCTTGATTTCAAGACCACTTTGGAATTTGTGTTTCCAGATCATTAAGTATTAAGCCACAACTACTATGCTATAGGTTGCCAGTATATAATGGATGAGTAAGAATGAGAACTTACCACGATTTTTCTCTCTCATTTACAAGGAACGTTTTACTCAGGAATGGTTGCCATAATATGCTCACATTATCTGGTTTGTTGATATTAGTATGTGTGTATGTCTTCTCTGACCTATCCAGTGCTTTCTGAAAAAGAGAGGTCTGCAAAGTCTCATGTCCATGTCTCTATATTTGTACATTTGGGAGTGTATATATGTACTTAAGAAAAGAAAAACTGTGCTTCAAGTACAAAATGCCTGTTACAAAGCATCACGTTTCTTCAAGCTGTTTCATCCCTTTGAGTATTTGAGTTTAGACAAATGCCTTTTCCCTGTTTTTTTTTTTTTAAGCTGGCACATTCTTGTTCAATGAAAACAAGAGAGCAAGGGATTATTCTAGCCATTGAAATAGAAATGGTGTGTGAATCTGACAGCTGGAGCTTGGGTGTGAGATATTGCAATTTTTGCTGTAGGGAAAGGAAATAAAATGAAGGTTTGAATTTCATAGCATAAGGGCCTACCTAAATAACAGCTGTTAGGTATGAGATCCCTGCTGAAGATTAGAAAATGGTGGGGGTTAATTCCTAAACCCAAGAATTGGACGTGGGAGGGGGAGAAATACGTTGCTTTATTTGAAGTGAGTTTTCTTTTTCCTTTTCTAACTCATGGCGATTGCTTTCTGGGTGCAGAACTGAACATTCATAAAATCTCTTCACTTGCCTAGACTAAAAATACCTGTAGCCTTAGAGTTTTCATTCGGAGAGAACTGAATAATATCCATAGATTACATGAGAGGGTACATATTTTGAAATTGCTGACATTATTAATAACCTTTCAGTGGGTTGGGTTTTGAATTTCAAGATGGAATGTTGTAATGAGTTTGACTTCCAGACGACAATAAGGTGATCTCACTCTCTGAATGGCACTTGGTCAATAGCATTTTTATGCACTGAGTACTCCTTCACATTACAGATTTTGAACATGGCCTCTTTCTTAAAAGACAAGTACTCTTCATATACCTGCCTTTTCTTATTTTCCCTCTCCCACTATCGCACACCATCTGCATGCCCCAATCTCAGTGTACTCCTGTTAGTTCCTCAAATAAAACTTCTCTCTCCCTTCTGCTATTTCAGAGCAGTATGATGTGTAGAAAATGACTGAGCTCCTTCCCCCACTACCTTTCTTTCTTTCTCCCCAAGTCACCACTGCAAATAGCTCCTTGTATGCTGTGGTGTAGTGGTTACTGTGGTGGGCTCCCAAAGTTACATTCAGGATTACTAGTCTAAGTCAATGGTTCCTGAACTTTTGATAACAGAATCCTCTTTAAAATAATTGAGGACTCCCAAACAGCTGTTATTTAAGTAATTATACCCATCAATTTATATCAATGTATACCTATCTGATCATATATTCAATTTAATATTTACCATATTAGAAATTAAAACTCAAGAAGTTTTTAATGTTTATTTATTGATTCATTTTAAATGACTGGTAATAATCCATTACAAATTAATATAAATAGCATGATATGAAAAATAAATATTCTAAAAATAATTACCATTTTTTTTCAAGTGGGTATTCTCCAGATTTCCTTGTTACTATAAATCATATTATTCCAATCTTCTCTATACTATCAATATCTATTAGAACTAGTTAGTTTATAAGGTTGTTCAAGATTTCTAACCTTGTTGAGTTTCTCTGTCATGTTTCTATCCATTATGAAAAGTAGAGTAATGAAGTATCAACTATCATTGTTAAATTTTCTATTTTTCCCTTCAGTTCTGTCAGTTTTATTTCATGTATTTTGGAACTCTATTTTTAGATGCATATGTTTTTTAAATTGGTATGCCATCTTGATAGACTGACTCTTTTATAACTTCAAAATATCCTTCTTTGTCTCTACTAACATGTTTATACCTTAAAATCTATTTTATCGCATGTTAGCATGATCACTCCAATTCTTTTTTTGGTACTGTTTTCTACCTTTTACTTTCAACCTATTTGTGTTATGAATATAAATATGTCTGTTGTAGCCAGTCTGGAATTATCTCCCCTCAGGTGAACCCATGGCCCGTTCTGGTACTTCAGTAGGACCTCAAGGCAAATGTCACTTCCTCAGCCCTACCTAATCCCCAGTGCCTAGAATTTCAGCTGACACAAAGCTACAACTCAATACATATTTGTTGAATAAATAAAATTTTACCTAATCTTATCTAGAAAAAGTTAAATTTTATGTTTTAATGTTAAACAGGGCATAAAAATTATACTGTTACATTTTCAGAAATCACATGCAACCAATTGCTAACAGGCTACCACTTGTCAAGGGTTAGTGAGTTTTAAAGAAGAATATCCTGAAAAACAGAATGGCAAAGTAAGGACTTCCAAAAATAAAAATAAAAAACCACACACATACTCTTTCAAAAAACAAAGAGTACACTGGCATAAGTAAATTGTAAAAAACAACTTTTTTAGAATTCTGGAAATTAACCGAGACATGCAACAATCTGAGGATGAAAACCACTGAAGAAAAGTGGTTGAATCTTGGTAAGAATAGAGAGCTTGATGGTGTTTCAACTTGACCTACTTCAGTCTTCCTCTCCCCAGGTCCATGGCAGCATTGAACACTGGAGCAGAGGCCTGACAGCACCCTGCTAGGCATGTTTGAAGCGGAGTAAGATTCTTGTGTTGAGGAAATGGAGTAAGTGAGAGGAAGAATGCAATGAGACCTAAGATAAAACTAGAGTCCAGACTGTGCAGGGGCTTGTGGGTCCTGGTAAATTTGTATTTTATTCTCTTAGTGATGGGAAGCCATTAGAAGCTATTAAAGAGACACTGAAATGATCTGGTTTATGGGTTAATAGGATTACTTTCAATCAGTGCTCCCTTTTGAGGGATTCACAATCTTCAGCTTTATCATTTTCTCACCTTTTTTTCCCCTGCAGAAATTTTTTTGTTTTGTTTTGTTTTTGGCATGTTAAGATATCAAGAGTGCCAACTATGCATATAATCTAAGTAGCTAGGAACGCCACACCTGTGTGAGACACGAGAGGATTTTAGTTAAGGGCTGTAGAAGACTTTACTGTGATTCTCATATTCAGTAAAGGAAATCCTCTTTAAAAAACACACTTTAAAAGCAAGCCATTGTACTAGACTATCTGATGGTACAGAAATAATTATTTATCAACTAGCAGTTTAATTTATGAAAATCAGAAAGAGAAGACTACTTATTTCCACTTCTGTTTTTCACACTTTCAATTAGAAGAATCAGTCCTAAAATATTTTATTAGTAATCAGAAATTAAATGTCCTTTCTTTTTAGCTATAATATTAATAATAATAATAATAATAATAATTTCCTGTATCTATTTATTAAAATACAGATTGAAAAAAAAATCCTTTCTCTTCACCTTAAAACCTCCCATTCCAGAGCAAACAAACTTCAAGAATTGGAGTTAAACAAAGCTATGAAAAACTGGGCAAACAAGGAATCCTAAAATTAATCCTTAAGGAATTGTGTCAAGTAGTCCATCTACTTAGTCCAATCTGGGATTATTTCATCAGAATTTGTTGTATGTTTCTAATTAATTTCTGGAAATATCCAAGTTTTATCTAACATATAACAATTAGTATTTTCAGTAAGAGTTCTGGAGTGATGCCATTTGCTGTATCTGGTAAGTCTACCTCTCTTGTTAGCCCTACATCTAGTCTTTGAATAGAATTATATTAGAGAGTACAGATTAATTGGTTTTACATATTCAGAGCTAGATTTTTGGGAAAATGCTATGCAAATTTATGTAAATTAGAATACATGTTTATGTAAAACAACATGTGATTTTGCATCCCTAAATTTACAAGAAAAATTTTGCTAGTCTTCTCTCAAAGTAGAGAAAATACAAATATACTCCCAATCCCAGTTTGGACTAGGATTCTTGCTAGAATGGTTTGTCTGGCATGTGGAAAGGCTCTCATGTGCCATGGCATTGGTTAACGAGTCTGTGTTTCCTTTGCTGAAACATGGTTTTCAGCTTGAATTTCAGAGGATGTTGCCAATTTTATCTCCCCTTCTCTGTTTTCCTTTACTTCTGTGATGAAAGATCTTGATTTCCACTCAGTAATTCAGAAAAGTTTCATGGGTTGTTAACTCATTTTATAAATAAGCACACACTGGTCGAGGCCCCTGCATTTGCCTTTTTGTAATAAATTGTCCCATAGACAATGGCACATACCAGCTTCCAGGGACCTTGTCTTTATACTTTCACTCTTTTGCAATGCAAAGGAATGAGATTGCTTCATCTTCTTTGGCTAGAGTGACCATATATGTAATGTTTTGTCAAAACAAAGGTACCTTTGAGAGTAAATAAGGTATAATTATTAATTTTGCCAATTTTAATGTTTAAATGAGGACTGCTCTGGGAAACTGAGACATGTGATTACCCTAACTATGGCTAAGTCTAAATATTTTTTTTCTTCCTTTGGCAAGTTTATGTGACTGCTCTATTGCATGGTTTATCCTAATTTTTTTATTTTTCCAAGCCTCACAATTTTTATCATTCAGATACTCTCTAGAATTCTCAGACAAGAATGCCATGTTTACTCATCAATGGTTCTATTAGTTGTCAAAGTCCTTTCCCCAAATGATACTTTTTCACTGTTTTTTGGCTTAGTTAAGAGGCAGAAATATTTCAATTGGGTTTTATTTTTATCTTTCTCAGAAGAGAGGGAGAAAGAGTGAGACATGAGCTCTCATCTTTCAGCAAGTCCAGGCATTGTTTCTCTTCTCCATAGGTTCTGTCAGTTACTTTCTTTTTTCATAACAGTATGTTGCAGAAAAATATTACCTTCCAGGAGAGGCTTAAGTCTGTGATACGCAAAAAGCACTGAATGTCGTAACAACTAAATAGTGAGCTATTCCATATGCTGGAGGTGATTCCATTCTTGGAACTTGGAATGAGACATCTTGATAACAGAAGAGAGTCATGTGAAATTTATGATTAATTTCCTGGAAAGGGCCATCGTCCTAGCAACTCAAGGGCTAAGGTGAAAGAAAATTGAACAAATTGATATTACCTTTTATTCAATGATCTTTAAATTCTTTTCCATGGTGGATCAAGTTGACAGGAAAATACTTTTGTATAAGGAGAGCCACATGGGAGAGAGAGAGTAGAGTCACTTCCTGCACCTTTGAGAGCATGTGACAGGGCAATGGAAGGAAAGCTAGACTGCTCATCAGGACACTGTGTGATTTCACGACTTACTCAATATTTCTGAGGCCTAGCTTTTGATAATATTAAAGGAGGGGGAGGTGATAATTTTCTTCAGCTGTTGCACTCAACGCATGAAGGAACAAATGAGGCATTGAATGTTGCAATAGGTTAGACATACAACCAGCATAAGTAAGAGTGTTATAATGCCATGTGTCTACAGAGTAGAAATTAAATAAAAGTTAACTGAATGACTGTTAAATGATCAAATGGAAGTATCAGGGTGCAATTCCAATTTCTTCTCCCTAGTTTAGCAGATGGACCTTTTTTAAAACCCTAATCTTCTAAAATATATTTAAAAAATAAATAAAAGGGAAACGCAAATTAATTCCAGGACAAGCAACTTCCTCTCATATAATTAGTCATGGTATTCTGTTGCCTCATATCCTTTTCGGAATAAGGCAAGGTATGAATAAATGAATATATTAAAAATCATGGTTCTTGAAGGAAAGCCTCATGAGTCAATGGTTATACCCACATGAAGCTAGAGCAATGGAAAACAACTGAATAAACATTTGGGAATGTCCAGAGTACTTAAGTTTTCACAGTCTGTTATCCAGACCTAGAGTTCGAATTGCTGAAATGTTTATGATGGTCACAAGCTAAATGCAATACCTAAAATCCAGTAGATGGTCACTAAAAACCATCACTTTATGTTCCAAGTATTGTAGCTTGATTGTCCTTAATTTCTATGTGTAATTTTATTTTAATTGCTCTAGAGTTAATTTCAGTTACTGATTAAAATTTATTTCTTGTATATATTTCTGCAACTTTTGTGTTCTATTAGTTGTTGAGGTTCAGCTTTAACCCATATCTTCACATTTTCAGAGGACTTTCTAATATCCTCACCCATTTAAAAGACTAAGGTGAATTTTATCCTAACTCTAACATCCTGTCTCTCTTCTGGATTCTTTGTGAAAGAAACTGCACAAAGGGCAATAGTCACATGGAAAACAAACTACTGCTTCAGCAATGGTTAAGCAACAGTCTCACACACTCCCCTTACCTCAACCCTCTCTACCTCCCTCCCTACCTCCCTCTTTGTCTGGTCTGAGGGCAAGGCTTTCTGGTAAATTTGAGAGAATGTAGCTTGGGTTCAAAAGCCCTGAAAGTGACTCTTCCTTGTCCCCGGTTTTGGCTTCTCATATTCAGGAATGCCTGTAGAGGGAGTAAGACCAATGACTGGGACCTCTTGAGTCCACTTACTAACCAGCTTCATGAGGGACAAGATGGGAGAAAACAGTTTTCCTGCCCCTACACTGCCCATTTGTTTGTGCTCACTGCACGGGACACTGGAACGACAGCAAGAGGACTGTGGATTATTGTCATTAAGGCACAGTAGTATTACATACTAGTAAAATGCAGCCCAACCAGTGCCTCAGGTGCCTACCAATCAGGTTATCAGGTCTTCCTCCTTGGAGAGAGAGCCAGTGATCCATGCTAGTAGAAGAGCAAGAGATCCCTGGACCTCCATGGAGGAAAAGGAAATGGTAGTTCCCTCTGCTTTACCTACTATTTGTCTTAGAATGCAAAGAGGTTTAGGGTAACTTTGGTCTGGGTTACTTGTTCTTCAAGGTAACAAAAAGTCTTTGAAAATCCTTATGTACCATGTAAACAATGCCATAGATGTGAGTTCTTAAGTGTTCGATGAGCTTAAAATCTGCGCCCTGAAAATATTCAAGAAATTCACCCCACTGTTTAGTCGCAAAAGAAGAGAAAGGTCCAGAGAAGAGCAGCTGCTCTGTTTCTCACTTCTCTTGGCAAATCACCATTCCCTTGTATCCTCTTTTTTGTATCTTCTTTTAGTGCAAGGAACCAACTAAATGATACACATTTTCATTAAGTATTGTAGCCATTTAAGCCATTGTTAATTTTCAAACATGTTACAGGATTATAGAGACACATCAAATTCTAGCAATGAGCATGACTACTTATATGCCTCCCTTGACTTTGTTTCATAATATTTTGTGAATGAACACACACATACATACACGCTTACACAACAAAGAAAATGCTTGCTGTGCAATGTTGTTTCTCTTTCATGTAGCATGGCTTTTGCATGCCAGAGAGCATCTTATCTGAATTAGATAGCTCTTTGTATTATTAGTATAGCCAAGAAAAAAATGAATAATTTATCAACTATAGACCAAATAAAGATTAATACTGGATAATAGCTCTGTAATAACCTATGTTTGAATCTCTCACATAAGGCCTACTTAACATATTCAGAGTCTAGAACCAAGCGGACTTATAACTTTGACTGGGTCATTGTGAAAACTAACATTGAGTAGTCACAAATTGCCAGTTATTTGCTAAACATTTTGAAAACCCTTAGCTCATTTAATTCTTACACTAGCCCTATTATATGGCTACTGTATATCATCACAATTTTACCTCTAAAGGATAAATTTTACATCTAAAGGCTAGAGAAGTTAAGTACTTATTTGTATATGGCAGAAGTTCCTCTGAATCAAAACTAAGCTAGTAGCAATTTTTTATTCTACTAAAAATAGAATGAAATTGTTGTTCCTGCAACTTATTAGACAGGTTGCTCCTGTGTCAGGTTTTTGTTCTCTTATTTACTTTTTTGTTTTGTATACTCATCACAAATATATGAAACCTGGTTATTCTGAGACACAGTTACCTGTTTGTGGGTTGGTCAGCTGATTCAGTCTAAAAAGTGGCATCCGTTTTTTTAATATAATTTATATATATCTATATGTGCATGTGTGTATGCTCTCAATTTACTCAAATAATTCATCTCAAGATCAATATTAAGACAATGCAAGTGCTGAATGAAACAAACATTACATTGTTAGATTCTAAGAGAGAACATAATGTTTAACAGTTGCGAGGCACAATGGGACAGTCTTACTCTCTCCCAGTTTATTAAAGTAATGTCCTTATTGTTTGTGCCAACTATTTCAGATGGCTTTGAATACTGACTTGGTAAATGCTTTACTGAAACAGTCATTAAGTTCTCCCACTCCTGAGGCAACCAAATTTTTATCTCTTAAGATGAAATAAAAGTGATCTGAATGTTGCCCAAATCAGCATATGAGAGGGAGGAGAAAGGTCACTCATGAATGGAGTCAAGTTCTGACTACTTCGCAAAAAAGGAAGCAAGTCAAATTTCAAGTCATGCACTGCTGATTTAACGTGTGGGAACAAGAAAGACAGGAAGAAGCTAAGAATGCTGGAGAAAGCTTTGTACCTGCCAGTGTAATAAAAAATAAAATTCTCTTTGTAATTCAAGAAAAAAGCCATACTGTTGGAAGTAATCCAAACTTGGCTGCAATAACTTTCTATTCATGCATCTAAAAGGGTTATCTGGCTCTTTTAGGATTTGAATGATTTTGCAGCAACAATTTTCCTTTAGGAATTATAAAGTGCTCACCACCTGAAATAGACAATTAGCCTAACTCTTCTGTTTGGGAAATTTTGCTCTCTATGGGGAAAGCTTCAGGGTGGTCTGGCCTGGAAGGAAGAGGAAAAGGTGTCCCCAAGGCAGTGGTCTTTGGCATGTAACCATTTACGTACCCCTCTCCTCTCTCCTCGGCCACAACCAATGCCCTGCCACTTGTCCTTCCCCCCCTTTAGGTTATCATCTGTTGCTGCTTCACTTCTCTCTTTCTGTCTCCACTGAGCTTATTTTTAAACAGATTTCACAAATGCATAATGATGAAGGGAGAACTGAATCCCCACATAATGTATGTGCTCTTAGTGTCCTTCAAAAGGCCTGAGTGTCAGACAGCCATTCTTGTAACTGAACATCTGAGACTGACAAAGTCGCTGTCATGGGAGGATGATCTTGGGTCTTCAAAGAGAATTGATTCCTAATACCCCTAGCTACAGTGAGCATTCACTGGAATCCCCGGGCCTCATCTACTGCCTTGTGCTTATTGGCTTTGTTACTCTGGAGGAATCTAGGACCTTAAGAATTTGCTTTGCTCACGCCAGGCCTTTTCTTAGCAGCTATCTAAATGTCTCACTCTGGCCATAACCCCTCATATATTTTAGTCTAGAAATCATGTTGTTAACCTGTTCTGACTCTTAACAGTTTGACCCCCCTACTCCATCCTATTTTAGAATTTTTAGAAGTTATCATTTAGTACAAAAAGCTTCCTCCTATGCTATCTCATCACACAGCTATGATGGAATGCTGATCATACTTCTAGAATCCTTAGAGAATAGTTTGTACCTTAATTTTTTTGTTAGATTGAATGACAGGACTCTAAAAATGAGGAAGAAATTCTGAGTGCTTATTTTAAAAGCACTCTTGTATTAATAATGAAAGGATTTTGATTTCTTTTGTTATTTTTTTCATGTGGTGAGAGAGCAGGGAGAAATGGGCTTTTGTTCCTCCATGTACTCATACATATCTTTGTTGACCATCTAGTATGTTTATCTTTGAGCCACTATGTTTAAATAATATTTTTAATCTTTCTTTTAAGTAAGGAAGCCTTTCTTGACTATCAATATGATAAAACTCTAGAATTAAGAAGAAAAAAGAAAAGTGTTTAAATTACTGTCATTTTTCAAGAAAGGATGATGAACTAGAAACAAATTAAGAGATGAGTTAAATATATTTTGGCACAATCATATACTGGAATATAACACATTATCATTATACTAAAAGAGCAAGTCTCCTTTTAAAAGGAGAAAGGAGTTCAGAGAAAGCAATTTTTTCCTTTTTCTCTGTGTAAGCTAGTTTTCCCCTTCCCTTGATAAAATTCAGGGATGGTCCATGACATTTGTGGTCACATTCTGATAATAAAAAGTCTTTAGTCAGTTTCAGTTGCAATCTGATGTTAATAAATGATCATTTCCACAGTTAGAGAACTGTGAACCACATTTAGATTTCAAGATGCTTCTCTTCCCCTGCTGAGTGTAGAGACTTCTGGAGTGAAATAGGTGTGGTCAGTTATCTCCCCCACCATTCTCTTCCCGTTCCCATCTCAGCCAAGGCTCTGGAAACCCAACAGAGTGGGTGAGAGGAGTCAGCAGCAGGAAAGTTGCTACTTTACACATATTTTTATTACTTTGCATGGACATACTCTGGGATTAGTGGCTATTCAAAACTGTCTCTTTTTTGAAACTTATTTAGTGTTATTTGGACTTTGATCCTGGGGAATCTCAGATTGGTGTAGTTCTCTGACATGGGCACAGCACTATCCCCCCCCAGCTCCTACCCCTGATGGTACATCCCACAACCTCTTAACGCTGTATCTCCAGCCCAATTCCCTTCTGCAGTACCCACTGCGGCCACAAGGGACCCCGTGCATCCTTGCCACTCAACAGAGGAGTGTAGTTGCTTCCAGGGCTGTCCTTTAACCTCCTGCCACAGACTTCTGCGTGTAGTCTTAGGTGGGCTTTAAACACCAGTCCCTGTGCCCATTCACATTCCAGGAAATACATATCAAATACTACAGGTCCTTACAAAGCCCTCTCAGTTCTTGAGATGGAAGGGAAGCAACTCTTTGTCCTTTTCTGTTAGCAGGGGAATAACCTAGACCTCAGCAACTTTTGCCAATGAAATATTCTCTTCTGGGATCTTTAACCTTTAATTTTTTGTATATCCTTTATGAGGTTTGTATTCATCTATGAGTGCAGTTGATGGATAATTTGTATGTTTCCTCCTTGTGCTTTTCTGTATTTTCCAAGTCTGCAATAAAATGTCTATCTTTAAATGTTTCCCAAATAGATTGATTAGCACGGGTGCTGCATGTTTTAAACATTCACCTGCACAAAAGCAGATAATAGCAGTTCCTCACTACTAGATATGTGATAACTTTACCTTTTCATCCAATGTAGTTTATGTGAATTATGCAGTGCTTTTTGGGGAGTTTTAATATGATCCCAACTTGGCATGTTATTTGATCAGTGGTATTTTAAATAAGTGTTACTTTTTAAATTAATTGGAATTAAAGTAACCAGAAAACGGAGTGAGATTTGTCCTTCATCCATTTTATGGCAGAGTGAAAGGCATTCTGGTGGAAATTTCCATTTTGCAAATGACTGCCGTCACCGGAGGGTAGAGTATTTGGAGCCTTTAATCCTACTTTGATTTTGTCCAGGAAGGGGGAACTCTCGCAATTACTTTGTAAGTTCTGAGGATCACATTGGGAAGCACGATATTATGAGCACTGGGGTAAGAATTTTGTAAAACATCAAGAAGATGTTGAATTGATAAGTAAAGGAGAGAACTGCCTTTTGAGAGATGCGTCAGAGGACAGTGTCTAGGGTGTACAATTTCAGAGGAGGAAGGGAGTGTGCAAGGATGAGTAACCGATTGCCCAATGGCCTTCAGTCTTTTTCCCTTTTAGGGGCCTGGGTTATCTTAACAGTATTACAGCTGACAGCTAGGATAAAAACAGCTCATCATTTCCAAATGATTTCACAATCACCCATGTAACCAGAATTCTTCATAATGTAAAAAACAGCTTATGTTGGCAGATTCAAATAGAACACAAAGCATTTGAAGATAAAAGGTTCACCTTACAGTGAGTACCCTAAAGAGCAATCTGAGGACATCACTGATGATTTCCCTGTGAATGTGTGTACAGAGAGCTAAGATTGTTCAGAAAAATTGATCATTTTTGTTAACAATGACATTTAAATCTAATATGCAGTTTTTTTGTCAGTCACCTAAATCACGAAGCTATGCAAAACTTATCATGATTGTTGGAATTTGTGCAAACCAAATATAGTGTCACTAAATTCTTTGCTCTTAACCCTTGTTCTGCTTACATACTAGACCAGTGGTTCTCAGACTGTGAGCCTTGGACCAGCATCATTACCACCTGGAAACTTGTTAGAATTATAAATTCTGCAGTCCTACACCAGATCTACTGAATTGCAAGCTCTCGGAATAGAACCCAGAAGCCTGTGTTTCAACAAGCTGTCCAGGTGATTCTGATCAACACAAAATTTAAGAGTCATTGAACTAGGAGAAACAGAGTTTTAAATACCGATAGTAATTCAGTCTGTGCTGGTTAAAGGGCTGTGTCTGAGGGTGAGTGAATTGCAGTGAAATAATATTTTGGTATATCAACCTAAGAAGTGGATTTTCCTGTCATGGAGATGAAAGAAAATTATGGTAGATAAAAACAAATACAAATTGGTTATGCATAAGAGCAGGTATTGTCAGACTCATATATTGTATAACCCAGAGTTCTAAGAAACTGCCTTAATTCCAACTCTGTCCAGTATCCACCCACAGTAATAGATGCTGATAGTCACCTCAAAGATACACTTTTTTGAGGAATATTTTGATGAAGTTACTCCTGTTTTAACTACATTAATGCACTTTGGGTGAGAAAAATATATTTGAGGGAATGAGTTGGTGTACTGAGCTTATGATCACAATGTGAGAATGGGACATCACTATAGACAAATATTAAAGGGAATAAAGGGAAACATTTACAAGTTATCTTCTGCAGTGGCTTTTTCCACTTTGGGGACAGGGCATCTGGCTAGTAACTTAGTCCTGAGGAATGGAGGGACACAGGAATGGAGGGATGTGACCATCCCACATTATAATATGATCTGTATGTTGTAATGTGTCCCTCAATATAAATCCCAAACAGCATTGAACATCGGAGGAAAGAAAAAAAAATGAACTGAAATGATATAAAATAGGAAATATACAAAGTTTTTTATGTCAAGTGTGCCACATTATGGTGGTTCTGTGACAGTGTAAAAATCACAATTTTGTTAAGGTCTCAGAAAACAAAGGTAAACCGTGAAATAATACATGGAGAAATCACATCATTAACAGGTTGTATTCCTCCAACTCTTTCTATTTTCTGCCCCATGGCTTCTGATAATGGGGCAGAAAAAATGATGTCCAAAATGATCAGAATCTGTGTGACGTACAGCACCTGTGAGATGTACAGTTCATTACCTATGGCTGGTTGAGTTGCTGGGGAGGATGGAGGTGCTTGAGGTCTCTGGGAAGGATCAACATCATCTCTGGGCACTGGCCTTCATAGGCTGAAAATAAACGAGATGCATATTTTGAGGATGGTTCTGTTGGGTTCTGTCCACATTCCCATAGCCTTAGTGGGGCTACTTGGGAAGTGAGAATACCAACAAATGGCCACACTGGTCAAATCCAGGTGAGTTTTATAACAGCTGCCCTCATTCCTCATTGTTACAAGCAGTGAAGGAGCACATATACAACACGGAATACTGAGGATTTTGTAGGATTCTCAATAGTCCTTGGGGTATTATTGTGTTTGAGAAAGGTGCTATTTTTTTTCCATGGGGCTATACCACCATATGTCAGACCCTCTCCAATTTATTTATTCAACTTTAGAAATACTTGGCCAGATGGAAAATAACATTGTTAGCAGTGAACAGGAGAGAGTCAGGCAACATAGGAACTCTGTGTGCAAGATAGTTTGGAACATGGGGGTACAAGCATAAAGTTTATTTGCAAAAAGGAAGTTCAGAGTGAGATGAAGCAGCATTGGAGGGTATAATGAGGACTACGCACCTAACGGTCTATAGAAAAGTACAAGAAGCTGGATGAGGTAGCAATGATATTTTCAATCCAGAGTGAGCCAAGATTTGAGACTACAGTCTGATCTGGAAAAGGGTGTAGATGTATTCAGTCCCTGTGTAACTTGGTAAATTCTGCCACCTGTGCAAATAGTGCATTATCTTCAATGTACCCAAAAATTGCTGCTTGGTACAGTTATTCTGTGAAGCCAAGTGTAAAAAAAAAAGCCCTCTTTTATTCTTCTTATTATTTTTGCTTTTCCACATAGAATCAATTTGTGGATTGCATAAACTGCAGGATATAATTCTACTATTTCAGCCAGAAATTTTCCCATCTGACCAAGACAATTGCAAATATGCTAAACTTGCTCTAATGAAAAGTCATTCTTTACATAGCTTACATCGACATAAGATGACAAGTCACTCACCAGATAAAGGGTTCTTTGTCTGAATCAAACAATAGGCCAGCTTTTCCACAAAAAAACTATTCTATTCTGAACTGAATGCATTTTCAACTAATGCTGTATTCAGGACCAAAACCAAAGGAGGCCCATCTGCTAGGGAGGGCAAAAACCCATTGTGGAGTGTGTCAGTCCAGTCTGTTATGGGAATGGTCACTCTAAAACTGTTTGCAATTTTAAAGTGCATACAGAGAATTATGTTAACCTCTATTGACTGACTTCTGTTAAATGCGCCATTAAGAATCCAATTTACCCTGGCTTCCTCTAAAATGTTGTGCTCAGGGCATTCTGTAAGGTACATTATGATGGTCAATTGTCATAGGCTAAAAGTCAGTACCTCATTAGCTCAAACACACAGAGAGTTTATTCCCAGTTTTAATAAGGACTCTCTTGCCTGGGATTATGGGAGCACTGATGAAATATAACCTCATAGATGATTTGGGGGGTGTCAGGCTGTGTCCAGGGGCTGAATGCTGATTGAACAAGGCTGAGAGACCCTAGAGGGTGAACTCTGACATCACTCTTCACAAATCTGGCTCTGCATCTTCTGCTTAGAGTGAAAATTTACAGAGGTTAGAACCTGAGTGTCCAGTCAGAATGAGGTGATGAATTAGGTAAATTGCTACATGGTGCACTTGCAAGTCACGCTGCTGTTTAGTAAATATTACACATTTTTAATTATCGTTATCGACACTTACATTCATTTTCCTTTGTCATTTAAATCATCACAGAACTGTTAGTGGAGTGTTATCCTAAAAACAGGAAACCAGTTCAAGAGGCAAGGTGTTTCCTTGGGATAAGAGAATTTCAATTTGGGGTACATTGATTTAGGTAGAAACCCAAATAATGTCCCGATTACAGTAGGTGGATTCAGGGTTTTTATGGAAAAGAAAGAGGGAGTTAAGTTGTTTTTAAGAAGAGTTCACAAGTGCTGACAAGCAGGGCTGGGTTTATATTTCATTAACCGGTCAGGCAAAGTGGTCGCTAAACAAAAGTTGGCTTTTATCATTCTTTTCAAACAGGGTATTCTCCTTCTTGCTGACTTCTTCGTATGTTGGTGGCCTGGCCCATTTCAAAAGTTCAGAAAACAGGACATGCAAGGCAGTTCCTCTGAAACTCCAGGTCCACTTTAAAATCGCTCCACTTACATCATTTTTTTCACAAAAGTTATCCATTCACTGGTTGACTGTAACTTCATTTTCTTTCTTTATAAATGTTTCATTACTGTATTATTGAAAGATATTCTAAAAGCATCTTTGTCTTATATTTCCGACTCTTTTCCCTAATCTTGTCTTTGCAGCGATTACAGCAGAGATGAACCTGAAGTTCCTAATATTGTTCATTAGACTAATTACAATTAACTCATTATTAGAAAGAACATTAAAAAACTCAGTGTAAATCTATATAAACCAAAGTAGGTTGTGATAATATCATATTCCATGAATTCAAATTTTCAATTGAACTGCTAAATTCAACCTGAAGTGAAACACATTAATCAGGTCTGTCTTTCTCATGAGTAATTTGAGCCACTATTAACACTCTCATTAGAATTTTCTTACCTTTTTTCCAAAACGTAATTGGAAATATACTTTCCATATTCTTCAGTGCTTCTCTTTCTTAGGGGCATTCCCGATTTATTTGGAATTTTCTGAAAGACCCTATTTTGCAAATTTGTAGTCATTTTGGTTTCTTTGTTTAGCTGGAAGTACTCATTTGAAGGCAAGCTGAGGGTCTTAGAAAAAGTGCTAATTTTAAAACATACAATTTTGGTTTGATTTTCAATTCTGGCTCTTATTGGTCTTGTTACTTCCAGCAAGGCATTAAGCTATAGAGTCTCTAGCTGATTTTTGAGATATTATTATTATTATGCCAATGTGAAAATATTTCACATCCAATAAAGAGCAATTCAGTTGGTAGTGGTTGCTCTGCACTCAATCTTTGGAAGATTGGTGCAGGTGGGCAAATAAACCTAATGAGAATGCCTCTGGTCATTCAGAGCTCACATGCAAATATGGAGGCTGAACTTTGTCATGTGTTCTGTTTTATGGAAATTGGTTGCAGCCTGCAGCATACTGCGATGCACATCAGGTGGCTTAGTCTTCTGCAAGAATACTATCTGATCAAGAAGGAATAAGGAAATATCTGTAAGAAAAAAAATATCATTTTTTATAGATTTCATTATTACACAGGTGATGAAATAATTCCTTGTTTTTGTCCTAAAGCATAAAAGAGAAATATCTGATTAGGTTATGAAAATAAATGTGCCAGGTTTCAATTTTTTGTCTCTCAGCCCCAGGTCTATCCTTCTTTGCTTTCTACTGTGTGATCATGGAGGTAGACTTCATAAATATTTCTCTTCTGCCAGATAGCATGATATTAAGCCTTGCCAGTTACAGGGGTTGGGTTGGGGATACAAGGAGGAAGAGATTCTGTTTCCTTTCTGGTTCTAGTGTTCCTTGCTGGTGGGATTCCTGCAGTATACAACATTACCTAATGTTCCTCTCCTATACAGTTCCTCTATTGCTGATCTCCTTTTAACATGTAGCTTTCTCCAACATGTGGCCCATGCAGAGCATTTTTTCCTTCAGTGCACGGTTCTAGAGAGGGTGGCTTCTCCAGATCTTGGTCCCTGCAGCATGAGGTGACTAGCAGAAACCAGTGGCTATCAGCGTTCCCCAGTACTTCCTGCATGCCTTCATGATGGAGTGCTGCTGGCAAGCCACCTCTCCTTGGATGACCGTCTTATTTGACTTCATATCAAGCTCTAAAATATAGTACCTCCCTGGGATGGCTTCCCCTACCATTCAGAGGGCAGATTTCCAGCAAGGCTCACCCTCAGGGCTCCTCTACAAATTCCCCACAATCTGGAGAGCCCTCGCTATGCCCATTCCAATGAGGTCTCCATCTCAGCCCTGGTTAGGTAGGTGTGGAGTGATTGATCCTTCCCTGGGCAAGTCTATTTTAGCACTATGGGTAGTGGCTGTTCCCTATATCTGCTATTCCTCTATTATTTATATTTATCTTTAATTCTTCCTAGTCAATTCTTTATTCTCTAATCTCCTGTTAATAACTCTTTATTTTAAATCTCCCTGTTCAAATTGGTGCATGATTTCTATTTTCTGAACGCATTCAGACAGATATAATGAACTTCCTATTTTATCTTCTCTTTGATTGGAAACATTACTGGGCATCAATAGGCCTCCTGAAATCTTTAAAGATACTGGAGTATGTATAAGAATCCCAGGGAATTTTAAGTATTTTTTCATTTACTGATTATGATTAAAATAACTGAAGACTAATTTGAATACTGTTTCAGAAAGTTCTTCTAAATCTTAGGAAGTAGCATAACTATTAGTGTTATTTTTCAGAGCTTTTATATTGCTATACAGACCCACCTTGAATGTAGTCAGGGCCATTTAATGAATGAATCTGTTACTTTATGGATCGAGGTTTACCCACAACCATAAATCACCATTAAAATTTAGAAAATAGTTAGATGTATTTAAAATTTTGTGTTAGCTTTATCTGAAGTCCAAAGTATGAGTTGTTCGGTAAATAAAATGAGCTATGAAATACTGCTGATTAAAAAGATGAAATACTGGGACAGGAGCAAAGATGGCAGCGTGAGTAGAGCAGTGCAAATCTCCTCCCAAAACCACATATATCTATGAAAATATAACAAAGACAACTCTTCCTAGAATAAAGACCAGAGGACACAGGCCAACATCAAGACCACATCCACACCTGCGAGAACCCAGTGCCTCGTAAAGGGGGTAAGATGCAAGCCCCCGCCAGAGGGAACCAAGCGCCCCTCCCCCCAACTCCTGGCGGGAGAAGAATAGGCAGAGCGGGAGGGAGATGGAGCCCAGGACTGCCGAACACCCAGCCCTAGCCATCCGGGCCAGAGTGCAGACACAGTGCATGCGCAGGGAGCTGGATACTAGGGAAACAGGGCAGCAAGAACGGTGAGAGGGCACCGGAGGCCAGGCGCTAGAGGACATAAAAAAAGGAAGCGGACATTTTTTTTTTTTTTCTGTTTTGTTTTGGCAAGCACATTTTGGAAGTCTTAAAAGAATAGGGAACCCAATAATAGGGAAACAGGGCAGCAAGACCGGTGAGCAGATGCCTGAGGCTGGCACCGAAGAATAAAGAAAAATGAGCGGCCATTGTTTATTTATTTATTTATTTATTTAATTTAAATTTTTTTTTTTTTTTTTTTTTTTTGTGGTTGTGGTTTTGTCTCGGCGGGTGCTTTTTGGAAGTCTTAAAGGGGCAGGGCGGGACACTTAATCCAGAGGTAGGGAATCCCGGGATCTCTGGGCACCCTAGTCCCCTGGGCTACAGGGAGGAGGGAGGCCCCTTACGGAGATAAATAGCCTCCCAGCAGCTCCTGCTCCAACGCGACTCCACCACTTTGGAGCAGCTGCCCGAGCCAGGCCACGCCCACAGCAACAGCGGAGATTAACTCCATAGCAGCCGGGCAGGAAGCAGAAGCCCTGTCTGTGCGCAGCTGCACAGCACAAGCCACTAGAGGCCGCTGTTCTCCCAGGAGAGGAGGGCCACAAACCAACAAGAAGGGAAGTTCTTACAGCCGTCACTCGTCCCAGCTCTGCAGACTATTCCTATCACCGTGAAAAGGCAAAACTACAGGCAGACAAAGATCACAGAGACAACACCAGAGAAGGAGACAGACCTAACCAGTCTTCCTGACAAAGAATTCAAAATAAGAATCATAAACATGCTGACAGAGATGCAGAGAAATACGCAAGAGATATGGGATGAAGTCTGGAGGGAGATCACAGATGCCAGAAAGGTGATTACAGAAATGAAACAAACTCTGGAAGGGTTTATAAGCAGAATGGATAGGATGCAAGAAGCCATTGATGGAATTGAAACCAGAGAACAGGAACACATAGAAGCTGACATAGAGAGAGATAAAAGGATCTACAGGAATGGAACAATATTAAGAGAACTGTGTGACCAATCCAAAAGGAACAATATCCGTATTATAGGGGTCCCAGAAGAAGAAGAGAGAGGGAAAGGGATGGAAAGTATCTTGGAAGAAATAATTGCTGAAAACTTCCCCAAACTGGGGGAGGAAATAATCGAACAGACCACGGAAATACACAGAACCCCCAACAGAAAGGATCCAAGGAGGACAACACCAAGATACATAATAATTAAAATGGCAAAGATCAAGGACAAGGAAAGAGTTTTAAAGGCAGCTAGAGAGAAAAAGGTCACCTATAAAGGAAACCCCATCAGGCTAACGTCAGACTTCTCAACAGAAACTCTACAGGCCAGAAGAGAATGGCATGATATATTTAATGCAATGAAACAGAAGGGCCTTGAACCAAGGATACTGTATCCAGCATGAAAATCATTTAAATATGATGGTGAGATTAAACAATTCCGAGACAAACAAAAGCTGAGGGAATTTGCTTTCCACAAACCACCTCTACAGGACATCTTACAGGGACTGCTCTAGATGGGATCACTCCTAGAAAGAGCACAGAACAAAACACCAAAAAAGGATGAATGGAGGAGGAGGAACAAGAAGGGAGAGAAGAAAAGAATCTCCAGACAGTGTATATAACAGCTCAATAAGTGAGCTAAGTTAGGCAGTAACATACTAAAGAGGCTAACCTTGAACCTTTGGTAACCACGAATTTAAAGCCTGCAATGGCAATAAGTACATATCTTTCAATAGTCACCCTAAATGTTAATGCGCTGAATGCACCAATCAAAAGACACAGAGTAATAGAATGGATAAAAAAGCAAGACCCATCTATATGCTGTTTACAAGAAACTCACCTCAAACCCAAAGACATGTACAGACTAAAAGTCAAGGGATGGAAAAACATATTTCAGGCAAACAACAGCGAGAAGAAAGCAGGGGTTGCAGTACTAATATCAGACAAAATAGACTTCAAAACAAAGAAAGTAACAAGAGATAAAGAAGGACACTACATAATGATAAAGGGCTCAGTCCAACAAGATATAACCATTCTAAATTTATATGCACCCAACACAGGACCACAAGCATATGTGAAACAAATACTAACAGCACTAAAGGGGGAAATAGGCTGCAATGCATTCATTCTAGGAGACTTCAACACACCACTCACCCCAAAGGATAGATCCACCGGGCAGAAAATAAGTAAGGACACGGAAGCACTGAACAACACAGTAGAGCAGATGGACCTAACAGACAGCTACAGAACTCTACATCCAAAAGCAACAGGATACACATTCTTCTCAAGTGCACATGGAACACTCTCCAGAATAGACCACATACTAGGCCACAAAAAGAGCCTCAGTAAATTCCAAAAGATTGAAATCCTACCAACCAACTTTTCAGACCACAAAGGCATACAACTAGAAATAAACTGTACAAAGAAAGAAAAGAGGCTCACAAACACATGGAGGCTTAACAACACACTCCTAAATTATCAATGAATCAATGACCAAATCAAAATGGAGATCCAGCAATATATGGAAACAAATGACAACAACAATACTAAGCCCCAACTTCTGTGGGACACAGCAAAATCAGTCTTAAGAGGAAAGTATATAGCAATCCAAGCATATTTAAAAAAGGAAGAACAATCCCAAATGAACGGTCTAATGTCACAATTATCGAAATTGGAAAAAGAAGAACAAATGAGGCCTAAAGTCAGCAGAAGGAGGGACATAATAAAGATCAGAGAAGAAATAAATAAAATTGAGAAGAATAAAACAATGGCAAAAATCAATGAAACCAAGAGCTGGTTCTTCGAGAAAATAAACAAAATAGATAAGCCGCTAGCCAGACTTATTAAGAGGAAAAGAGAGTCAATACAAATCAACAGTATCAGAAACGAGAAAGGAAAAATCACGATGGACCCCACAGAAATACAAAGAATTATTAGAGAATACTATGAAAACCTATATGCTAACAAGCTGGGAAACCTAGGAGAAATGGACAACTTCCTAGAAAAATACAACCTTCCAAGACTGACCCAGAAAGAAACAGAAAATCTAAACAGACCAATTACCAGCAACGAAATTGAAGAGGTAATCAAAACCTACCAAAGAACAAAACCCCTGGGCCAGATGGATTTACCTTAGAATTTTATCAGACATACAGGGAAGACATAATACCCATTCTCCTTAAAGTTTTCCAAAAAATAGAGGAGGAGGGGATACTCCCAAACTCATTCTATGAAGCTAAAATCACCCTAATACCAAAACCAGGCAAAGACCCCACCAAAAAAGAAAATGACCGACCAATATCCCTGATGAACGTAGATGCAAAAATACTCAACAAAATATTAGCAAACCGAATTCAAAAATACATCAAAAGGATCATACACCATGACCAAGTGGGATTCATCCCAGGGATGCAAGGATGGTACAACATTCGAAAGTCCATCAACATCATCCACCACATCAACAAAAAGAAAGACAAAAACCACATGATCATCTTCATAGATGCTGAAAAAGCATTTGACAAAGTTCAACATCCATTCATGATAAAAAACTCTCAGCAAAATGGGAATAGAAGGCAAGTACCTCAACATAATAAAGGCCATCTATGATAAACCCACAGCCAACATTATATTGAACAGCGAGAGGCTGAAAGCATTTCCTCTGAGATCAGGAACTAGACAGGGATGCCCACTCTCTCCACTGTTATTTAACATAGTACTGGCGGTCCTAGCCACGGCAATCAGACAAAACAAAGAAATACAAGGAATCCAGATTGGTAAAGAAGAAGTTAAACTGTCACTATTTGCAGATGACATGATACTGTTCATAAAAAACCCTAAAGATTCCACCCCAAAACTACTAGAACTGATATGGGAATACAGCAAAGTTGCAGGATACAAAATCAACACTCAGAAATCTGTGGCTTTCCTATACACTAACAATGAACCAACAGAAAGAGAAATCAGGAAAACAACTCCATTCACAATTGCATCAAAAAAAAAAAATACCTAGGAATAAACCTAACCAAAGAAGTGAAAGACTTATATTCTGAAAACTACAAGTCACTCTTAAGAGAAATTAAAGGGGACACTAACAGGTGGAAACTCATCCCATGCTCATGGCTAGGAAGAATTAATATAGTCAAAATGGCCATCCTGCCCAAAGCAATATACAGATTTGATGCAATCCCTATGAAACTACTAGCAACATTCTTCAATGAACTGGAACAAATAATTCAAAAATTCATATGGAAACTGCAAAGACCCCGAATAGCCAAAGCAATCCTGAGAAAGAAGAATAAAGTAGGGGGGATCTCACTCCCCAACTTCAAGCTCTACTATAAAGCCATAGTAATCAAGACAATTTGGTACTGGCACAAGGACAGAGCCACAGACCACTGAAACAGACTAGAAAATCCAGACATTAATCCAGACATATATGGTCAATTAACATTTGATAAAGGAGTCATGGACATACAATGGTGAAATGACAGTCTCTTCAACAGATGGTGCTGGCAAAACTGGACAGCTACATGTAGGAGAATGAAACTGGACCATTGTCTAACCCCATATACAAAAGTAAACTCAAAATGGATCAAAGACCTGAATGTAAGTCATGAAACCTTTAAACTCTTGGAAGAAAACATAGGCAAAAACCTCTTAGACATAAACATGAGTGACCTCTTCTTGAACATATCTCCCCGGGCAAGGAAAACAACAGCAAAAATGAATAAGTGGGACTATATTAAGCTGAAAAGCTTCTGTACAGCAAAAGACACCATCAAAGAACAGAAAGGAACCCTACAGTATGGGAGAATATATTTGAAAATGACAGATCCGATAAAGGCTTGATGTCCAGAATATATAAAGAGCTCACACACCTCAACAAACTAAAAACCAATAACCCAATTAAAAAATGGGCAGAGGAACTGAACAGACAGTTCTCCAAAAAAGAAATATAGATGGCCAACAGACACATGAAAAGATGCTCCACATCGCTAATTATCAGAGAAATGCAAATTAAAACTACAATGAGGTATCACCTCACACCAGTAAGGATGGCTGCCATCCAAAAGACAAACAACAACAAATGTTGGCGAGGCTGTGGAGAAAGGGGAACCCTCCTACACTGCTGGTGGGAATGTAAACTTGTTCAACCATTGTGGAAAGCAGTATGGAGGTACATCAAAATGCTCAAAACAGACTTACCATTTGACCCAGGAATTCCACTCCTAGGAATTTACCCTAAGAACGCAGTTATCAAATTTGAGAAAGACAGATGCACCCCTATGTTTATCGCAGCACTATTCACAAATGTCAAGAATTGGAAGCAACCTAAATGTCCATCGGTAGATGAATGGATAAAGAAGATGTGGTACATATACACAATGGAATACTACTCAGCCATAAGAAGAGGGCAAATCCTACCATTTGCAGCAACATGGATGGAGCCGGAGGGTATTATGCTCATTGAAACAAGCCAAGCGGAGAAAGAGAAATACCAAATGATTTCACTCATATGTGGAATATAAGTACAAAGGAAAAACTGAAGGAACAAAACAGCAGCAGAATCACAGAACTCAAGAATGGACTAACAGGTACCAAAGGGAAAGGGACTGGGGAGGATGGGTGGGTAGAGAGGGATAAGGGGGGGAAGAAAAAGGGGGTATTAAGGTTAGCATTCATGGGGAGGTGGGATAAAGGGGAGGGCTGTACAACACAGAGAAGTCAAATAGTGATTCTACAACATTTTGCTATGCTGATGGACAGTGACTGTAAAGGGGTTTATAAGGGGGACCTGGTATAGGGGAGAACCTAGTAAACATAATATTCGTCATGTAAGTGTAGATTAATTAATGATACCAAAAAAAAAAAAAAAGGCAGTTCCTGCGTGGTGACCGCCAATGAGTTCTACGCAAGGGTATAAAGGGCATATAAAAGTGTAGGCAAAGGGCCTGTTTGTGTTTATACAGAGGATCAAAGCCTAATTTGGCGACCCCAAAAATCAACTAAGATATGATATGAAAAAGAACTTCCAACATCAGCACTCTCTGGAAGACTCATGTCAGAAGATGATCATCAAAAAACCCCAACAAAGATCCACGCACTGCTACAGGTGTAGATGCACTCATCCCACCAGTTCCTGGACTTGCCGTGGGAATGAAGAAGGAGATATCTAAGCTGGCCTGTGCATACAGTAAAACAACAAATTTGACTGGATCTATACTGTTGGAACTCAACCAAGAATTAGGAGAAGTGCAAATTGTAGCGCTCTAAAATCTTACAACTACAGACTATTTACTGTTAAAAGAACATATGGGATGTGAACAGTCCCCAGGAATGGGTTGTTTTAATTTGTCTGATTTCTCTCAGACTGTTCAAGTTCAGTTGGACAATATCCACCATGTCATAGATAAGTTTTCACAAATGCCTAAGGTGCCTAACTGGTTTTCTTGGTTTCACTGGAGATGGCTGGTAATTACAGGTATGCTTTTGTTATGTAACTATACTCCTATTATGTTAATGTATGTGTGCAATTTAATTAGTAGTTTAAAACCTATACATGCTGAAGTTACTCTACAAGAAGATATGTCAAAGAAATAATCAATCTTCCCATGTTTTCTTCCGCCTGCTACTTCTATAGCTTTTCTTCTTCCTTCCTAATTATAACCCTTAAATAGAATTTGTGCCTCATATCAAATTTACCGAGTATCATAATTCTTCCAAGTGGTAAAGATACCTCAAGACAAATGCTGGGCATAGAAGCCACAGGGCATTAATATGCAAAGAAGTAAAAAGCTAACCTTTTCAAACAATAAGGTTGCTCTCTTACAACACTAAACTATGTTTTCTACCTTTATCTTGTATCTACCTACCACTTCAGCATTTCATTAAAAATAATAATAATAAAGAGAGAAATGTGGTATCCACATACAAATCAAGTATAAAAATCAAATGAGTATTCATATTTGAACTGATTGTTTATAGTTCATAATGCATGAGCAAAACCAAAAGTTTCTGTGATGACTGCCCTTGTACTGTTCACCATGTAACTTATTCACTATGTAAGAATTTGTTCTCCATGTAAGAAATTGTTCATTATGCTTCAGAAGATTGGAGACTGACGAAAATTAGGCTTGGGGTGGATTAATGATTGTGCATTGAGCATTGACTCCCCTATACAGAATTTTATTGTTGTTAACAACCATTTGATCAATAAATATGAGAGAGGCCCTCAAAAAGAAAAAAAAAAAAAGTACACACTTCCAATTGTAAAAGAAATAAGTAACCAGGATGTAATGTATAGCATAAGAAATATAGTAAAAATATTGTAACAACTTTGTATGGTGATAGCTGGTACCTAGAATTATCATGTATATAAATGTTGAATCACTGTGTTGTACACCTGAAACTAATGTAATACTGTGTGTCAACTACCCTTCAATAAAAAATAATTATCAAAAAAAAAAAAAGATGAAATACTATGCCTCCATCCTACTTTTCTAAATAAAATTAATTCATGCTCAATTCATGCTTTTAATTAAGTAGTTTTAGTTTACCAGTGTTGTGTTCTATAGTGTGGTGGAGGGTAGTTTTAAACCTGTAGTAATAATAGCTTGTTATCTTTTATGGATTTAATCACTTCTAGATTTCTCCTCTCATTTCATCTCTGCTATTTCTTTGTTTACTGTCTGACAAAGGACACCCTCTCTGATTTTGTTATATTTCAGTTTTTCTGTCTCTAAAAGACGAGTAATACTTTGCTAAATTAAAAATATGATGATCTGAAAAGAACATTTGAGAGTGAATACTGGAATGAAAAATCTTTAAATGACCGAGGAAAGGAATACATATTCCTCTATCTGAGATGCTATAAGTAGTAACAAACAATCAGCTCTTCTCTACTTTCCAATTCAATAACTGATGCACACAGTGAGGTTACCACACCAACAGAAGCCTTGAAATTTGATTATTTTCAATATAGTTTCAATATTTACATTTATTTTAATTCATCATTGAAGATGATCAGACAGAGCATACATAGTCAATGCTAGACATTGGTTGAAATGTTAACTATTCTGTTCCTGTTACTATCTTCTGTAGCATTACATCCTATAACTAAACAGCTAACTTAATCTTCTGTGGTAAGATTTTAAAAATAAATCTTTTGTCTCTCAAAATATCTTTAATGTGTTATTGTTTTTTGATGTGAAAAAATAAACAGGAAGTTGTGGAGCTTTTATTTATATTTAAACTACCAAGTACGATTTCCATTACAGCACAAATGAGAATGCCAGCTAAAGAAATATAAAGCTTAGATCCCTAGCCTTCTTATCTCCACTAGCCACCCTCCTACAGAACATTCTTCATTAACTAACAAGTGAGATGGGTATTTATGAATTCCTCCACAAATACTGGGTGGGAAAAACGCTGTGCCATTGAAACAGTGACAAGGGACAAGGAGAGTTTCCTCTTCACTGCTAATTTCTTAATGTCACTTACTATATAACACCTTTATCTACTTTTCTAATAGTTTTTGGGCAACATACCACACTGAATCACTTTGTTCAAGCTGTTGCTTTTTAGCAGCTGGAGTAAGAGTAGCATTTGTTTCTTTGTCAGAGTCGAGGTAATGGAAGTCGCATTTATGTGGCAGTTTTGGCCTTTGCATTTAATCAAGTTGTTTATGAGTAAGAGATACATGAAAAAGTGTTACAAGTGAATGCTTTAACTAGGAGCCTTTGTATAATCTCTTTTCTAAGTCTTTAATTATGGTGCTTATATAATTCTGCTTTCAGTTACTGTATGTACATCATTTAAGAAGCAAAACAATGTTTATTTCACTAAAATCTGACTTCTTACTCTTGCTGTGCCATGAAATTACTCTTATTAAGGCCTTTCTTAATCTCATGTTGTCAGTTTCTAAGGGAACTTTTTAGCCCTTACCTGAAATATCGTTATCAACCTCTTTTGAGAAGTTGCCAGTTTAAACATTGTTCCTCTGTATGTAATAAGTCATTTCTATCTGAGTGCTTTTAATACATGTATGTTTATTGCTGGATTTCAGAAATTGGACTAGTATGTGCCTGAGGAGACTTTTTCAATTTTATTCTGTTAGGTTGTACAATCTGTAAGTTTTTCTGTCACTTTCTTTTTCTTCTTTTTTGAGAACTCTACCTATATGTCAGACTGTTTGATTTTGTCCCATAGGTAACTAGAATCTGTTCATTTATAAAAAAAAAAACTTTTGCATCTTCTTCAGATCAAATATCTATTGACCTGTATTCAAGTTTATTGCCTCTTTCCTCTGTTACTAAGTCCATTGCTTAAATGTTTTATTTCAGAGATTATATTTTTGGCTCTCAGTTTTCCATTTGGTTCTTTTTTATATTTTCTATTTATTTGAAGAAGTGTTGTACCTTTATAATCGTTTGAGCTTATTTTCTTTTACATAATTGAGCATAATATAGCCATTTTAAAGTCTTTGTTGCATAATATCAACACCTGGATCTTCTTAGGGCTAATTCAACTCTTCTCTTCTTTAGGAAGGCTTCCTGAAGCCCAAATGGGTTGAGCTACATTCCTCTCTGATCTCTAAGAGTTCAGGATATAATTCTTTCTTATTACTCTTTATAAGAAATTAAAATAACATGTATATGAGCCCATATTCTCAACTAAATTGTAAGGTTTTCAAGGACAATACCCACGCCATTTTCATGTATGTTCCTCCTAGTTTCCAGCATAGTAATTGGAAAATAGTGAATTTTCAATAGATGTTGCTTAATTAAATAGAATTCAGGGAGACACTGTAATGCGTTCTTCAGGTAGAACATAGCAGAAAGCAAGAACTGGGGTATGGGCCTCAGTTTTGTAAACCAGAAGCTACATTAGCTTAATCTACTTTAGTTGGTAACATTTTGGGAACTGATTCATGCTATCCAAAATTATAATAAATTGATGCAATATATGAGAGTTGCTGTTAGTTAAAACACAAGAGTGAATATGCTTTTCTAATGATCAATCCATGTCTTTCTTTCAGTATATAATATTTCTGTTGTTGTAGGCAATAGGAATAAAAATACCATTTACTATAGAAAAATAAAATTGACTATATTAAGGGATAATTCATTTAAGGTAAAAAGACTTATAAACCATCCCTATTCCTTGGCCTTGTGTGATCTGAGCACATATCTTCTATCCACATGTTCTCCCTTGGACATTTCTGGGTGAATATAGACATCCTTCTTTCACTTTTTTCCCCTTGAAAATCCTTTAAACTTAGATATTTTTTTTTTCTCAGATCAGTTACAGGTTTAAAATATCTGTACTGCATTTGTAAATCTTTCTGAGTTTATACACTAAACACTTTGAATTTTAATAACACTCAGCTTTTATAAAGGGTTTCCCTTTCTCTAAGTTGATTTCAAGAAGGTTAATTGCCTTCATCCATTTGTATTTAATTCATTATAATTCATTTAGTTCTGACGCTAACATTGTTACATAGGCCTGAAGACATTTTCCTTTGGTTCTTAAACAACTATGTAAGTTCTTAAGTAAGTGATAAGCAACTAAGGTATGTATTCACCTATTCATCCATTTATCCTTCTATCCATAAAACAGTCCATTACTTATTTAGAGTCATGTAATTTTCTAGGTGAACTAGAGAACCACAGCTCCTGTAGCCACAGGGCTTCTTAGGATCTACTACAGAAAATTATTATTAAACAGATAGGGAAACAGAAGTATAGTGACTGTTATAAGAAAAAAGCTCAGGGAGCTCTGAAAACATATATTAAGCAAAAAAAAACTAAACTAGAAATCATGGAATATATCTTTGAGGAGGTGGTGTTTACTTGAAAGCTAAAGGATGAACTTGACTTTGGTGAGGAAGAGACTGATAGGAGATAGAGACATGTTTTAGAAACTAAAAGGAGTTCATTTTTGTCGGAGCAGAATGCAAGAATGAGAGTGATGAGAAATGAAATCGGAGAGAACACAAAATAGAGCTATCTCTGAAAGATTCCTAAAAAATATTTTTTAGAACTTCATCCTCATTGTGTTTAAATGGTTATTAATTTATGATGCAGACGATTTCAAGAGAAGATAAAAAGGGATATAACCCAATTATCTAAGTAACTTCTGTTATTAAAGCAAATTATCAAAGCTACATGCACAAATTGAGAACATTTTACATGATACAGAAAACCACCAAATAAAAATGAAAGCCTCCATCCACCAGCCTAAATGTAACTTTCCCTTAAAGTTGTATTGAGTTCCCTCTAGGGTGAGGAACAGAAATATTTATCTATCTAATGAGTTTCTGTCTGTCTATATTTATTTTTATGTATTATCCTTTCTATTAAATACTGTTTTGCATCTAGATTTAATATAGCATATTTTGGATATTTATATGAACACATACAAAATCATCTAATTTTTGTTAACAGCTGTATATTATCCCCTTGTATGAATGTGCCAGTAATTAAATTATTGTCTCTTGATTTCAGACTTTTCTTCTATTCTTTATGGTGCTGAGGCTGGAACCCTGTAAACCATGTGTTCCCATTCCGTGTGCTGGCCATTTGTCTCCCCCACCCCCAGTCATCTGTGCCATAGGGATAGAAGGAGAGCAGAAGACTACAGGATGGAGGGTCTCTTCCCTGTCTTCTTTCTATTACTATTTCCCACTCGCTTTCTGTCCTGTATCTCACTCTAGCTTCATTTCTTCCTCCTGAAAGTGGTGGTTAATTCCAGTGACAGTGGCTAATTCCAATTTTCAGTTTTCCAGCACCCCCAGAGCCCATTCCTTTTTGTTGTCATTGTTCCCCCTCAAAGACGCAAGTGACACCTCAGACAGCCACTCTCTGAAATCTGGGCAGGGCCACCTCGTGATTGTCATGGGCCCCAGGCCCTGTGTTTTTGTGGGTTCCTTCTTCCATAAGAAATTTTAAAACTGTATTTTATGACTGCATGAGAACAAAGACAAATGTATTAATGTAATCTATGAAAAATTGCCCTTTGACCTAGAATTTCACTCTTCTGAGTTGAAAACAAGTCAGAATATTCTTACGGCTCCATAAAAGTAGTTTGGGACTAGGCACTGTGCCTACATTGACTAATGGATGATTTGGCCTTGGTTCTAAGTCTCCAATCCACACCACTCTCCTCCTAACTCAGAAACACTACACCATGGCTTCCTCTTCAGAACTCTAAGCTCCAGCTCCATGGGGCCCTTCCTCCAATGTGTTATGATCATTCTAACATTTTTTTGGCAGAGGTCTCTCTCCTCGGTTTGCAGATGACCACCTTGCTTGGCCTCACATGGTCTTTCTTCTGTCTGTGTTGTCTCTGTCCTATTCTCTTTATATAGGAACACCATTCATTAGATTAGGGCCTACCCTAATGACCCCATTTTAGCTTAATTACCTCTTTAGAGGTCCTACAGTTACATTCTGAGGTTCTAGGGGTTAGGGCTTCAATGCATGAAGTATGGGAGAGGACATAATTTAGTCCATAATAAGTGGAGTTTCTGACACCTATGTAACCAGAATCATGTTGACAGGCACTTCTGTATTTTCAGGGTTATCTCCTACAAACATATTTTAATGAACGTTTTTTAATATATGGCTGAGCAAATTCTTGTGAATGTGTCTGTGGCATTAACATCCTTAGAGTGAGACTTCAGGGTACTTTCACTTTGAATGTACAGTTTTCATAACGATTGCCTTGTTGCACTCCCAAATGTTTCATATTCTTGCTCAAAATATATAAGCTTGCCAGGATTATCATCAAACTCTACATTTTGCAGATCAGATGGATGAAATATGATTGTACACTTGTTTTGATTTGTATTTTGTAAATTATGAGTCAGGGGAAGCCTTTTTTTTTTTACAGATTTATTGTCTACTTAGATTTATTTTATTATAGACTGCCTGTTCATATTTAGCTGGGTTTTTTTTTTTGAGTGTTTTCATTTTCTAGTCAACTTTCATGTAGTAGCGATCATCTCCAATTTCTTTATCTGTCATTATGTTTTTCCATTAAGTAGTTAACTTGCCATTCTCTCTAGGTCTTAGGTTAGGCAAGACCCAACATAAAATTTTCTATGATCTGTTCCACCAAAATTCTGGATCAGGAACCCCCTCCTAAATATGGGGTTTATTTATCCACATTTAGCACTTATCATACCTCATTATGCAGAATTGAAATTGCTCTTTACTTTCTTGTCTTTCTTGTTAGATTATAATCTTGAGAACAAAGACCTTGATTTTTTTATTGAAGAAGCTGGGGTAATTAACAGTATATGACTTTAAAAGATATTCAATAATTTTCTTTTGAGGTATGCTGCTGAATGAAGGAAAAAAAGGAATCAGTGAGAGCTTATATTAAACCACATCTCTTACGGTTTTGAGTTTGAAAATCATTGATTCAAAAGTATTTGGAAATCTAGTAGTGGGGTAGCATATTTCATATGTATAACTCCAGTTCCTGAATTTAGTTAACAAAGTAAATACATTGGTTGTGAGCAAAATGTAGTATTTTCCATCACAGAAGAGGTAGTTTTATTTATTTTTTTTTTCAGATTTTAAAAATTATTTTGATTATTTTTAGGTAGAGACCCTCTGTGTTGCTCAGGGATAGTTCATAATAGAGATTTGTTTACCTTCTCTTCCTAAAAGAGCCACCTCTACATAGCAGTTAAGAACTTGGGTTCAGAAACTTATGTGTTTCAACATTATTTCCTCCACTTTTGGCTTTGTGACCCTGTGCATGTTATTTAAATGGTTTGATCCCTAGTCTTGACATCTTTAAAGGAAGGACGATATTATTATTGCTTCATAGAGTTGCTGAAAGAATTATAAGAGATGACATCTATTAAATACTTAGCATAGTGCAGTATAAACACTAGATATCATTGTTAGTAATACTGTCTTCCATTCATAGGGAGGTGAAGCTTCCTTAGAGTGTGGTGAATTGGGAATATTTCACTGGCCAATCACCTTTCAAGGATGCCAAGGTAATACACAGCTAGACTGCCATGGTCAGCACTGACTACAGTAGGTAGTCACAGTTTGAAAAAGAGACCAGTCTATAAGTCGGTATAGAACACAGTTTAAGCTTTTTGTGTATGTGTATGCATACATGTGTTTATATAGCTACATGCATTCTTACATATATATGTAGATGTATATACATGTATATGTATATGTGTGCAATGAGCCCATGAATCTCATTAGGAAACACCGTCATTGTGACTGTTGTTCCCCCTCTAAATATTCTTAATTTAAAAAATTGTGTTATTTCTTTACCTTTCTAGGATGCCCCTTGTGTTCATTTTGTTTTTATTTAACTGACATAAAAAAATCTGTGAAATGTAATACACATGGAACTGTGCCATGAGCCACCATAGGATTGATTCTGGTCAAGTGTAAAATGAAAGCAAGACTCTTAATTGGTTCTAGTGATGGCTGATTATTGTGGAATCTGTCTGAAATGGAATGCATTTTTCTGTGGTCTGCTTTGTGGTTGAAAGAAAAGGCAGCTGCCTAAACAGTGAGATTTGGGAAGGTCCCAGAAGTACCATTTCTCAATATCTCTTCATCATACCTAAAATTAGAGAACCATTTGGGTGGGTAAGTTTTTCCATTTTTCATAGGACTTCAGGAAATTTGAACACTATGGAAAGAATAAGCCATTGTTATTTATTATTTTTTTGAGGTAGTTGTTTTCTATTTTCTTATATAAAAGCTCATCTGGATGCACTTGTCCAAAAAGGTAAAGACCTGGGGACTTTCAGAAGTCCATGTTTGGTTCTCTTGTAGAAGAACCAAAGGAAATCAAGTTGTGTGTGTGTATATATCTACACACACACAGACACACACCACTTAGGTGTGGTAGATGGGAATACCGATCTGGATGATAGTTGTATTTATCTGGTAGTCAGATAAAAAAATAAGTTAATTCAACCTGAGGCCTTAAATTTGAACCCACTGACCATACTGCTAATGCCTTGAAAACATGTCTCATAGTGTGTGTCCATCTATACTTTTCCAAGTCTAAAATGCATTTTATTCTGTTCATGTCTGTTAATGTGCTTATCTCTGGGCTATATAATTATTAATTATTTTAACTTTTTTATTATACTTTAATTGTCTAAAAGTGCTAAACATGTTTGTTTAATTAGAAGTAAGAAAAATAAGAAAATACCCATTAGATTTCTACCCACACAGGAACTGACTTGTAGCTACCTAATTCCCCTGATCAATTACAAAGCAATCTGTGTTTTAGAAAAACTGGAATGGAACAATATATAGCTATTCAAAGTCAATGCAAGTGACTGGATTTCAACCACAGTATCAATATAATCTGGAGGGAACTTGATAAAATGCAATGGTTATGTTACTTCTGATGAGTTTAGCTTAGCAAAAATAAACCCTCAGGGAAAAATCTGTTTCCCTAACTTCAGTTTTAAAGATAAGAAAATCAAAAACTTTTACTGAACTTCATAAAGAAATGAATCAGTCATATTTATCCTGTGTCATTTGTCTACCTGCCAGGTACCACAACATGCTCAAGATATATACAAGAAATCAAAGATTATGGAGAAAGTGTTTTAAATTAACAAGGAGCATGTCTAGAAGTCTGTAGTACAAAATTACCAGAGGTTTACTCTGCGTAGTAAGATTGTAAATGATGATTTTTCTCATTTTGCTTAATTGTCTGTTCTCAAGTTCATACTGTGATATATATACGTTTCTCTAAATGTGTGTGTCCCTTATATGACTTTACTATCCATATTTGATCCTCATCCTCTTTTGCAACCTTTATTTCTACTTCCACAGTTCTTTTGCCCTTCAGAGTAATAGCATATTTATAGGAAGGGAGCATTTTATACATCAAGTTTTACTCTACTTCCTGTCCTTGCTGATTCCCTACTATTGCCGAGCTAAATACCACCTACCCCTCAAGCAGGTCTACATCCTCTGAATCCTCTGACCCTGAATTTCTAAACACTCCTCTTTTGCCGTCATGGACATTTTGTGATAAGATGCCTTGTACTGCTATTTAATTTAATACCTTACCTTATATGGTACTTTACATTTCAAAGCAATTTTGCATATATTATCGTATTTCATTTTGTTGAATAGGGTAGATATGATCTCTTCTTTTATTATAAAAGTATCATTGATATACAATCTTATGAAGGTTTCACATGAACAACATTGTGGTTTCAGCCTTCACTCACATTATCAAGTCCTCACAGCCCCATTGCAGTCACTGTCCATCAGTGTAGTAAGATGCTATAGAGCCATTACTTATCTTCTCTGTGCTGTACTGCCTTCCCCGAGACCTACCTATATTGTGACTGCTAATTGTAGTGCCCCTAAATTCCTTTCTCCCTCACTCCCCTCCCACCCTCCCTACTCCCTTCCCTTTGGTAACCACTAGTCTCTACTTGGAGTCTGTGAGTTCGCTGCTGTTTTGTTCCTTCAGTTTTGCTTTGTTTTTATACTTCACAAATGAGTGAAATCATTTGATAAGTGTCTTTCTACACCTGATTTATTTCACTGAGCATAACACCCTCCAACTCCATCCATGTTGTTGCAAATGGTAGGATTTATTTTCTTCTTATGGCTGAATGATATTCCATTCTGTATATGTACCACTTCTTCTTTATCCAATCATCTACTGATGGGCACTTAGGTTGCTTCCATATCTTGGCTATTGTAAATAGTGCTGCAATAAACATAGGGGTGCATATGTCTTTTTGAATCTGGGATCTTGTTTTCTTTGGGTAAATTCCTAGGAGTGGAATTCTTGGGTCAAATGGTATTTCTATTTTTAGATTTTTGAGGAATCTGCATACTGCTTTCCACAATGGTTAAACTAATTTACATTCCCACCAATAGTGTAGGAGAGTTCCTCTTTCTACACATCCTCACCAGCGTTTGTTGTTTCTTGTTTGTTGGATACTGGCCATCGTAATTGGTGTGAAGTGTTATCTCATTGTGGTTTTAATTTTCATTTCCCTGATGATTAGCGATGTGGAGAATCTTTTCATGTGCCTGTTGGCCATCTAAACTTCTTCTTTGGAGAAGTGTCTGTTCAGAGCATCTGCCTGCTTTTTAATTAGGTTATTTGTTTTTTAGGTGTTGAGGCATGTGAGTTCTTTATGTATTTTGGATATTAATCCCTTATTGGATAAGTCATTTATGAATATATTCTTCCATACTGTAGGATGCCTTTTTGTTCTGCTGATGGTGTCCTTTGCTGAACAGAAGCTTTTTAGCTTGATCTAGTCCCATTTGTTCATTTTTTTATATTGCATCCCTTCCCCGAGGAGATGCATCCAGGAAAAAAGTTGCTCATGTTTATATTCAAGAGATTTTTGCCTGTGTTTTCTTCTATGAGTTGTTTGGATTCATGACTTACATTCAGGTCTTTGACCCATTTAAAGTTTACTTTAATTGAGAGTGGCTAGTCAATTAAGAGTGGTAATATTTCACAGTGAGCTTTGATGCTTCTGGCTAAGTTGGTTGGTTTGACGAGAACAGTGAGCTATTCCCAAGCAAAGAATAGGTAACAAGTACCCAGGGGAGAGTAAAAGTTCTTCTCACTGTAGCAAAAGACTAAATCTGGTGAGGCAAACAAGGGTGACTGTGAGCTCTTCTTACCAATGCATCCTGTACTTTGATAACAGGTGATTCCTAGAGGCTCCACCATGAAATTGTCACCTGGAGGCTGTGTGCCCTATGTAGCGTGTGCACTCTAGCGTACAGCTCCTCGGAGCCTCTGGACCTTGTCTTCCATCGCAGTGCTGGCGGTTCATTCAGTGTGGACCATTACTTTTCCTAATCTTCCCAAGCTCCTGGTCCAGGGTGTTTGTGACATGTTTTGTCTTTGTGTGTGTGTGTGTGTGTGCAACAGCTTTATTGAGATATAATTCACATATAATTTTCCCATTAAAAGTAGAATTCAGTGATTTTTAGCATATTAGCCGACTTGCAAAACCATCACTATTAGGAATGTTAGGTAGAAAGACAGACAATGAGCAGCCAGGGAAGGGGAGGAAAAGATTCAAGGAAAAAAAAACTGCCCAAACTCTGCCAGGTGGAGTGTCCCTGTGAAGACAGCAAAGGCTTTGCAGGGAAATAATCTCTTGCCTATCGGGACCAGGCCAAATTGGTTCCCAAGCAGGTCCCAACATGGGAGCAATTGAACAAAATGAAGAACCTCCCAAACCACACTTTCTCATAATCTCATTAAAATAAAATTGTGGTATTGCATCCCCTTCCCATGGGCTTTTCTGTGTGCATTTTGAGAAAAGACATGCACACGAAGAGGAGTGGGTGTATAACAGCCATCACTACCCATTCTTCCCTCCTTCCCACTGAGCCCTAGGTAACTACTAATAAATAGACTTATGTCAGTATAGATTTTCCTATTTTGGACATTTCATATATATGGAATTATACAATATGTGGCCTTTTGTGACTGGCCTCTGTCATTTATTATAATGTTCTCAAGTCTCATCTGTGTTATAGTACATATCAGTACTTCATTCCCTTTTACTGCTGAGTGATATTCCATTGCCTGGATATACCTCATTTTGTTTATGCATTCATCTGTTGATTGACATTTGGCTTGTTTTCAGTTTTCACTATTATAAGTAATGCTGCTATGAACATTCATATATAGATTTTTGTGTAGACATATGCTTTCAATTCTTGTGGGTAGATACCCAGAAGTAGAATTGCTAGGTCATATAGTAACTCTACATTTAAGGAACTCTTTGGGGAACTGTCAGACTGTTTTCTAAAGTGGCTGTCCCATTTTACATTCCCATCAGTGATGTATGAAGGTTTCCATTTTTCCCATCCTCTCCAATACTTGCTATTATTTATCTTTTCTGCTTATAGCATCCTGGTGGGTGTGAATTGGTTTTGCACTGTGGTTTTGATTTGCATTTCCTTGGTGACTAATGATGTTGAGCATCTTTCATGTGCTTATTGGCACATACAGTAAGTATGGAGAAACGCCTATTCAGATCTTTTTCCCACTTTTAAATTGTGTTATTTGCTTTTTTTATTGTTGAGCTTTAATAACTCTTTACCATCCCTGATACAAGTGGCTTGGGAGATATATGATTGCAAATATTTTCTTCTGTTCTATGGGTTGTCTTTTGAATTTTTTGATGGTGTCCTTTGAAGTGCACTAGTTATGAGATTTAATGAAGTTGAATTTATCTATTTTTTTCTTTTGTTGCTTTTGCTTTTGGTGTCATATCTAAGAAACCATTGGTTGTGATTTTTCTGATGTGTCAACTAGGTTATACTATAGTCTTCAGTTATTCAGTTATTCAATTGACATTAATCTAAGTGTTGCTGTGAAGGAATGTGCTGACATATTAAAGTTCCTAACCAGTTGATTTTAAGTAAGGAAGAGTATTTATTTGGAAGACCTTTGGTTCAGGGCTGAAGCTTCCTTAGAGAAAGAAGTAATTACTGGATGATAGCTCCAACCTGTACTGGTAGTTACATCTTTCTCTTGTTCTTCCCTTCTGACTGACTGCCCTATGAATTCAGACACATTTAATCAGCTCCCACCATTGTATAAGTCAATTCCTTGTAAGAAAAAAATCTTTATTTATGTCTGTATCTGCCACACTCATTATATGCACATATATGTGTGTAGATATATATGTAATATATATATATATATGTGCATATATATATATATATGTAATTTCCTATTGGTTTTGTTTCTCCGGTAGAACCCTGACCAATATGGATATGGTTTTAAATCATCATCACAGGACAGTGCTTCCCTATCAATAAACTCTCTCTTTCCCAGCCTTAAACCTACTCCCCCTCTCACCCCTTTGTGCCAGCATTCTCAGAATCCAATTCCATGTATACTTTCTCTACTTCTGTTGGGATATGTTAATTATGTCCTTGGAGCTCCTTTTACATACATTATTTTCTTTTCTTAACACATCAAACAGTTCCCCAGCTGAATTATGTAGTACTGTAATAGTTATTGATCTGGTGGCCAGTTGGGAAGGTAGGGCTAGTTTCTGAGGGGGCATGTTTTGTCTTGCAAGGTAGATACCTTTGTATGATTGTTAAGCAAGAGGAAGCCTGCATCTTTAACAGGGAGGAGAGGCCACTTCTGTGGAGAAGTCAGGGGATTTAAGATTTTTGAAACTATTATCCCAGATACCCCCTCCTATGTCTCAGGATCACTCTCCTTCTCAATCAAGACCTTGACCATGGTGATCAGATTCACTCTGGTTGGGAATTCCATCTTCTCTGAAGCTCTGCTGGTCTTCTACCTTAGTTCTGGGCTTAATACTTACCTTTTTTGTCCTTCAGCTTCAGGATATGATTTTCTCTTTATATTCTGACAAATATGGCTCCTAGATTTTGTTCTATTTTTTTTCAAGTTTGTAATCAGTCGACTTGAGACTTTCATTAACTTGTCCAGTTCATTGACATTTCCAGAGTCATCCAAAGCCACAGTCCCAATCTCTCAGTTACTTGAGTTAGTCTGTACCAACCAGTGCATTTCCTCCCACCAGGTTCTATCCCAGTTCACCAACCGTGATGGTTGTAACAGCGGCACCACTAGAACAGGCCACGATAACGATCATCATCTCTCAGTGCTGCGGTTCTCATCTCCAGCCTGCCAGCAGGTGATCCAGGTCCAAAATCCCATTTTAAATTTTGCTTGTACGGACCACAAAACAAATTGTTTTCGATTTTGTACCCTGAAAACAGACTCTGAGGAAGAGATTCATGTAAAAGAGGTTAATGGAAGGACTTTCTGGAACAACACTGGTACAGAAGTAGGAAACAAGTCTGGGCAGAGAGACAAGCTGAGTTGCATTATATGGCAAAGGCTCAAATGTGCCCAGGGGGAGCACATTTAGAATTGTTCTGAATTTTGTTCCACATTTGAATGAGCCAAGCCTTCTTGGCTTATTCTTGGCCAGTGTTTGGATACAGGCACGGAGGAAGATTTTCAACTTCGGTCAGGGCAACAACTTGAAGCAGGTAGCAAGTTCTGGTGAGGGACTCGGCTATGCGCAATTAGCAGCCAATGATCCCAGAGGCAGGTGGAATGTCTGTCTGTCTTGAACATGAGAGGGAAGGGAACTGTTCATGCTCAAAACCTGGATTCCTCTTTCTCTCACATCCACTATCTAATCCATCAGAGAGTTGGCTTGATATGCCCTGTGATACATAGCTGGAATTTTTTTACTTCTCACTAACTCCATTGCAAAAATCTTTATCTGAGGTATCTTCTTCCTTCACCTGAACAATAATCCTTCAGTGGTTTTCCCTTTGCAGCCTCTTACAATTCTATATTCTGTTTTCTTCACAATAGAGTGATCTCCTGAAAACATAGAGTATGTATCATATTTTAGCACCCTCCAATTGTTTCCCACTGAAAATAGCATAAAAATGATGCTCTTTATCATGGCCTATTCTAATAATAGCATTGCCATTTTTTGAGTCCAAAGCCTGCTGTGTACATTACATTCATTATCTCATATAATCCTCAGAATAGCCTTTACAAATGCAATTATTGTCACTATTTTGCAGATAAAGAGACTATGTCTTAATGAAGCTGAGTAAGTAGCCCAAGGTCATACAGTTGGAAAGTAGTAGGGCCAGGATTTGAACCTAATACTCTTTGATTTCAAAATTCTACCATGCCTTTTCTTAAAATGTCTACTTAAATAAAAATTTTAAACTCTTGACTTCATTTTAAACAAACATTGTTTTGACTTCTTGGACAATTCCCTACTGATGAAATCATCATTATTAATAACTCATATTTACTGCTAGGAAGGTAGCAGTTACTTAACTTTATGTTTTGTCCTCATAGACTATTTGGAAAATGACAGGCTGGGGAGCTAATTTCAGATGGGAAAGGCAAGATGTAAGGTGGTCAAGTGACCAGTTCAAGGGAACAAAGTTAGCCAATACTGAGGCCAAGAACAGAAGTATGTCACCAACTTCTGACCAAAGACATTTCCTACAATGGTCTACTGCCCCTGTGGGGGAATTTCTTGATGGAATACTGCCTCCATATCTTCAGCCACTTACTGGTAATAACACTCCAGAGAAATGCTTCCAGACAATAGTGGAGAAAACTGGGATGCCAAGAGAAGCAGTTGGGGGGACTTCATTGTCTAATATTGAGCATGACCTGCAGGCCAGTGGACTTGTGAGCTCTTAACTCAAGTGCAGGTTGAAGTGGCTCTGATCTTTGTACAGTTGAGGACGGACTGAGAACTGATGTCTCCTTGTGAAGGCTTGGTCTAGAAGCAAGGATTCATTCACACATTTAGCAGAAGCTTCATGTCTAAACCTGGAAGTTACTGGAAGAATTGAAAGATAGAGGAATTGACATCTTTCAGGGTTTTTTTTGTCTATTCACCAAAAATGTTCTAACATTGCATTTCAATAATTATACATAAAACAAAAGTCAGAACTGTGAATTAATATTTAATGACCAGTTCTCTGGCAGCAGGACACATTCTGAAGATTTCCCAACCAGTTGTGTTTATATTGCTAGAAACTCCAGCAGACCCGGCTTTTCTCTGAGCTTAGAGCATACTTTAAAAGCTAATATTTTCCCTACCTGAGAACTTTAAAATTGGTCTAAAACTCCATACCTGGGGATCTTCTGGTTCCCCGATGTTGTTAAGTGACAGAAGTTAACAACAGATATCATCTTCTTGTTTCACGAGTGAATAGAGTATGGGAATACATATCTTTGCCAGCTTCGTCAGAGAAGGAATCATATGTGCAAAGATGCCAAGTCATTTCAAAACTTGGTATGTGAGCTATTTGTTTCTGGAAAATTAGGAAAAAAACTGAGCTAAAGGAAACATAAAAGCTCAATAGGCTATTTTATAAATCATAATATCCTCACTTAAATTTCTTTAAAAAACACAGCTACTCAAGATTCATTAAAGAAACAGAATTAACACTTTCGTAGGTCTTAGTGTAAAGTATACTTTGCATATGCCATCGCATTTGACCCTGTTCAGTTTTTGAGGATTCACAAAATAGCAACAAGTACCACTCTGTGTCAAGAAGTGTGAAGTGTTGGGGCTTATATGGAGCAACAAAACCACCAAAGCTTTTCCCAAGGAACTTCATGGTACTGCATTCCTGTGACAACTGAGTTGGCTGAAGGATTCTTCATTTTAGCTTTAATAAATAGTACTGGGGCAGGGTTATCTATTTCTAAATGAAGATCCTATCTGTACACAAAACCATGCAGTGCACAGATCAAACCTTAAGTAGTAATTAGCATAAGACAACCTACAAGGCAGTGATGTGATTTACGGGAAAGCACTTCAACTCACAAATCAAGTGATGAAAGTGCTATTGAAAGGAATAGTAGCAACCTATATTTATTTAGTTTTTAGTTTGCCAAGAATTGTTACAGGTTTTTTCTCTATTGCCAATTTAATCTTTGTAAACACCCTCCAGAGTGGATACTGTTGTTCCTATTACGGGGAAAAGAACACTGAGGAATTGAGGGGTTAAGCAACTTGCTCAAGGGCGTTGAATTTCTAAGTGGACTTGCTGGGATTCAAAATTTAGATATCTAACTCTGGATCCCATGTTTTTAATGGCTCTGCTGAACTGCCTTTTGATTAGCAGCCCTGTCTTTGCCAAGTGATCATACCAATGTTTTATTTCCTCAGTCTATTCAAATTATGTGATACCTGCCATTGCTACTCCCACAAAGTTGTTTTCAGGATTAACGGAAATAATATATTTAAAAGCACTTTAAAAGATAATGTACTCTCCGAATGTGAGGTGATGTTATTACATTGTATACAATGGTTAGTTACTCAGAGCAGTGGTCCATTAGATGGTCAGCAATGAGTGCATTTGGTATACTAATCAACTGAACCAGCTTAATAGGCTTCTTCTAGATGTACACACATTAGTTCTTCCCAGAATTCATGAGCAAGTCAAGGCTCAAACTGCCTCTACACACAGTTATTTGAAGATACACAGACATATTTCTGGAAACAGGGAGGAACTGCTGTAATTGTTTGCACATGCAGACATTGTCTCAAATATGATTTTGCTATTTCAGAGATTCCCTTGTCATAACTACCAAAATGACACAAGCATTACTTTTTTGTAATCTCCATATTTGACGCATGAAAGAAGACTTAATTCCTGTTTGAATAAACAACATAATAAGGTTATTGAGATTAGAGACCATTACTATATAAAATTATGTCTAAGTGGCAGATATAATTAACATTGGATTGTAATTACACTAATTACAAGTCACATTAAGACACTCCAGTAATGACAAAGTGAGAACCCTATAATTGAATGGAATAAGTAGGGAAACATGCTGCTCACACTAATTACCTAAATGAGCTAATATGTCTTCAGAGTGACAGTCATGCTCAATGTTATTACGCAGACAAGGCAGTGGAGTGAGGTATTTTTTAAATAAATAAATATATAAATATAATTTTTTTTTTCTAATTTTCTTCCTGGTTTCCCTCCAGGACCTATTTCATGTCATCAGCAGCTTCAGAATTTCTCTGTTGAGCCAAAGAAAACAAAAACTGCAATTAGAGCTTTTTCTAACCTTGTTGAAGGAGAACACATAATAATCTGTAAACCCAGGTAAGATTCCAGACTTAGTGTGTACTGATGGAAGGAAGGCACTGGGAACCAGTTGGTTCTTCAGACTGCCTGATGCTCTCCAATTTCTCCTCTGTTCTGGCTTTCCCCAGTTCACCAAATCAAGCACCTGCAGCTCACTGGGTAGTTTGCAGCACTGAGAATCACGTTGTGGGTTCCGAAGTACTGAGCATGGCTTCTAGCAGCCCTGCTCCAGAGAGTCCCTGGAGAGTGATAAAACCTGAATTATTCAAAGCAATTAGTACCAGCATTGCACTGGAACTCATATTTTAGCCCAAGTTGTTAAGTGAGAATATAAAGTAAACAGTGGAATATGAATTCATGGCAATGTGAGCTTTGTTTATATTGTTTCTTTTCTCTCCTCACATTATCTCTCCTTTCTGTATCTCTAACTGTCTGGGGCACTGCTTGGGTAAGAAAGGAAAATAAAGGGAATACATGGCAGCTTCTTAAAACCTTTCTTTGAAAGGAGAGATTTTTTTTTAAGGCAGGGAAATCACAATATGTGAAGAACAGAATTGATGCACTTAAATTGATAAATACTGCTGAGCACAGCTTTTCTTTGTCTTGCGTTGGGGAAGAAAGGCAACTGTGTCAGGCGTGCCCTTGTTAGAGGGGCTCTGGAACAGTTTCTGTACATTCTTTCATATTAACACAAATTGAATTTCTTTCTCTTCATTCAGAAACTGCAGTTTTGCCTCTAATAAACTAGGCTTCTGGGTTTCTGATACAAAGCAGTAAACCAAATATGCAAGGCTCATTAATAAGTGGGCTACATTAGTCCAAAGGTGGCAGTTTGACCCTCCCACTGTGTTAATATTTGGCATGTAACTCCAAAATAATGACTCCATTCTATTGAAGTACTCCAGTTCTGGGGTCTTGCAATTCTTGCAATCCATCATATTTTAGTTCAAAATGGACTTAATGTTGAATTTGAATTAGGAGTTATACTCAATTAATTCTGTAGTGGTACAAACTCATATAATCAAGCATTAGGAGTTTACATAAGAGGATGTTGATTGAAATAAATAGTGTTGGAGGCCAGCCTTCTGCTAATGGCCATGCAAATAAGAGACTAATGGAGCTTGGCATGTTTAATCTAAGACATGGAGTTGGGTACCTCAGATTTTATCCTTAGCACTATCCTGTTCTCACTGATGATTCTGCAAGTTATTCATATCTATTTCGGTAAGATGGGAATTTCAAGGATTCTTTCGACTTATTTAGGGTCCATGCGGCTTAAAGCAGCTCAGAAATAAATTACATTTTATGTCATTACTGCTAGGTAAATGAGTAGTCAAGGCGGCAGAGCAATCAGATGCCCCAGACCAGTGTTGGCAGATTTTTCTATGGAGAACCAGAGAATAAATATTTAAAGTATTCTTGGTTACGTATGCTTTCTGTCACTTTTCTTTTTTTTTTTTACAACTTTTAAAAAATTATAAACAACATTCATCATTCTTAGCTTGCTGAGCTATAAGAGGCTGCAGGCAGAATTTGGACCATAGGGCCAAGCCCTGCTCCAGACTAATATAACTGAATATGTATCATACTGAAAAGCTGTTCTTTAACAGAACTATATATAAAACTACCTAAATGAAGTCTTTCCAAAGCACTGAAAAATAAAATGTAGACCACAGATATTTAGAATTATAGACATGTTTCTTTTATTTGTATTTGAGCAGTTATTCTACTGGGCAGATCAAAGCTTAAGAGAGGAGAGGCACTTTCTACACAGGCCATGGGAACAGCCCAGCATGGCTCAGAGCCTAAGTGAGGTGAGGAAGACATCTATGTACCTGGAGATGGGGACTGGTTATGATTGGTTATATACAGGAGCTTGATCAAATACGTAACTGTGTTAAGAATAAGGTGATGGTCAGGTATCAGAAAAAGGGATACAAATATTGAAAGGAATAATAATAGACAGACTCTGAAGTCTTCAGTACATATAGATACATAAAGAAATAAATATAGATGTAAATTATGTACACAAGTCTTCCCTAGCTCTGTCTCCTGGGAGGACCTTGGGAGCAGCAAAACCTTAGCAATAATGAATAGACCAGACCTAGTGCCCAAGGTTATGGCTTTGTAATACCACCATCCACTGAAAGAAACTAAGGCTATTTAGATAAAGGGTTCATTCTAGAACTGAGGCAGGGCACATTGTCTGGAAGGTTTTACTTGTTCAAGAAAAAAAAATCACAGAATGATTGGGTCATGTCAAAACCAGTTTGAAGGAATTCTTGGGTAAATCAGAGATAATTTTGACATCAACATGAATAATGACAGTAACAAAGTATCTTATTCAAAAAGTTAGGAAACCATGAATAAATTAAAAGTCTGATGAAAAATGGGAAATGTACATGGTTTAAAAGTACCTCCCTACAAAATACTTACTAATTACAAAGGAAGCTAGGAAGAGTTACTTTACAGAGGAAAAACCTGGTGAACACCACCCTAATCAATGGTCAGCGTGATTCTCATGAGTCATGGGACAAATCCAACTTGTGTGCCACTGGGTAGGATGCGATTAGGAAAACATGACATCACTCTTGTGAAAGCGTCATCAGAAAACATAACTCAAATCTAATTGTTGAGGGAACATCAGACAAACCTTAACTGAGAAACATTTTACTAAATAACTGGTTCCTAACTCTTCAAAAGCATCAAGGTCATAAAAGTCAAGGAAGGACTGAGAAGCAATTCCCACATGGGAAGACTGAAGAGATATGATAGCTAACTGTAATTATATTAATTAATAAGATTAACAGAGTTCTGAACTAATTCATTTTTCTATAAAGGACTTTGTAGGGACATTATGAAAACTTGAATGGGGTCTCAGCATTAAATGATATTAATGTATCAATGTTGATTTTCTCGGTGTGATGTTTGCATTGGTAATGTTGTAGAATATCCTTGTTTGTAGGAAATAAACATAAAGATGGAGTGGCAGGTTACTCTCAAATGGCTCAGAGAAAAAGGAGTACTTGTCCTGGACTTCTGATTCTTTTGTAAGTTTGTAAATGTTTTTAAATAAAAGCAATTTTAAAGTGGGTTTCCTTTTAAATACATGAAAAGAAAAATGTAGTTAAAAGGACCCTTTAGGGTGCTTTCCCATAGATAGACACCATGGTGGGGTGTCTAGAAATGGATTTTGAAATATATAAATTCTGGACTGAAATTTGGTTCAAACATCTACTAGCTGAATGGCATTGGCCAGACTACATAGCCACCTTAGCTTTAAAATGTGTATGACTATGTATATTATAGTGCTATTAATAGGTGAGACAGCTTACTTAATGGGCCGAGTAGAGCACCTGGTACATATATGGTGCTCACTAGAAGTCAATAGTACTGAAGATTACGAATAGTAGTAACAGTAATAGTAACAATAATAATAATAATAATAATAGGAGTCGCAGCAGAACAATAACAGTATTGTCAATGATGTTATCAGTGTAGCAGTGATAGCAATAGATCTTCACTGTCATTGTAGCAGTAGCTGTTGTTGTCAGGGGCGGCATTATTATCATGATCACCGTCAGCAGTCTCCAGAAGGGCTGATCTGGGTGGCCCGCTCATCAGAGAGCTTCAGTAACCACAACACCTCATGACAAAAGGAGTAGCAGGCAAGAGGATGTGGGGGAAATGATTGCATGGATGGAAAACATCTTCATTATCAAAGGTGAGTCAATTCCTAGACAGAGTCCATGATAGTTGCATCTAGGGATTCTATCCTCTTACTAAGCATTGTAGAAAAACACTTGGTTCCACTCATGCTCCCACCAACAGCCACCCCCAATACACACAGATGTGAAATTCTTACACCCATGTACAACACACCCACCTCCTTAGCCTGTGTAGCTTGCTCTATCTTCAGAGTATTATTTATGTCAGATGTATCAGTGCTGAAGCCAGTAGAGTACCTTAAGTTGCCATACTAGGTCAGTGCAGGATCCTCCATATTCCTGCTCTGATATTCTATTAATATCTAAATTCGTGATATTCAAGACAGATTTATATGCCTGAGAACTTACCTAGACTTTAAACTCTAGCACATACTCTCTCACGTTCCTTTTTAACCTCCTGGTGTTCAGCATGTTGTGCTGCAGGGAATGGAATTTCAGCCATTGTTATTTATATAGAATAATCTTATGCTAAAAGATCTTTCCAAAGATCATCTCTTTATTTAGTTCTAGACCAATAATGACCAGGTCCCTATTCGTGAGTCTATTTATAAGTATCTTCACCTATGCTGAATAAAGCAGACATCCAATTTACGCTTCATTTTCCCTACTTTTATTTTCCCTAACTTATCCTGATATGCACAACTAAATCTTTCAAATGCACACCCATTTTCCTGCCTGTTTCTGAGGCATTTTCTACTAAATCAAGGTATACACCAAAATGCCTCAGCCCTTCCATCTGATGGGGCTTAGAACTAAGACTCTCAGGCAAACAATGGATCTAGTCTTAACTGTTGGACTTGCCTGTTGCTCTCCCTGGGCTTTGCTGCTAATGAATCTATAACTATATATATGACATATGTATAGCTATATATATATATAGTTATATATAGTTATATATATATATATATATATATATATATATATATATATATATATATATATATATATCTGTAGCTATAGCTATAAGAACTCCCAGAGCATTTCCTGTGAGGTTGTGCATCCCTAATCATTTCTCTGCTCTTTCCTGCTCCCGTGTTGGATGAGTCCAAGGGTTTGGATTTGCTGTGGTTCCTGCTCTTTACTTCTGGCTAGAGCTCAGTATATAGCTGGAGCCCTGTGATTTTTTCTTGTGCCAGTCCTTTCCACCTAAGAAAAGTTTCCTGGCCTATGTACTGTCCAGGCTGGTGGTTGGTACACTAGCACCTCTGGACAAATATTTTTAAATAAAACTTCTGTCCCACCATAAAAAGTAAAATACTTGTGAAATGTGAAATATGATCTGAATTAGGTTCCTTCATTGGTGTTTGGTACATATGAGTGCTTTTTTGGGATACCCTATGTTGCAGAGTCCCCTCACCAAACCCTAATCCTCTGGGTCTCACCTTCCTTAATCTTCCTTATCCTTAAGCCTGAGTTATGCCAGTTGCAGGAAAATCAGTGTTCCCAGCCCTCACTTTGCCATGATTCTTGACTGTAAGGCACCACCTGGCACCCCATGCTAGTCCATCTGCCCAGAGTTACTTTAAATGGCCTTACACCTGAGAGGCACTTACAGAATCGACTAAGATGCTATTTTACATTTAAGTCCCTTCCCACCTTAACATTTTAAGAACAGAATTTTGGAGTTTAATCCTCACCTTGATTCTAATTCTGGGCAAGTTATTTAACCTCTCTGAGCCTGGTGGTTGCTAAACAAAAAAAAAAAGGCACAACTGTTAAACAATTAGTTGCATTTATTTAGGGCTCAGGGATTGCAATCCTGGGACTTGGGTTTAGGAGGAAACCCAAATGTATGCTCTGAAGAAGGGAAAAGTCATAGGTTTTTAAAGGCAAGAGAACTCCCGAAGGCTTGTGAAAGGAAAGGAGCAACACACAGCAGCAATTCACCGGAGAATTCCGCTTTATTAGGGAAAGGTGCTGGGTTATATAGGAAGGGGCATGGGGTGATTGTGGTGTTACTTCTACGGGGCTGGTGGCTATTGGCTAGGTGCTGGAATTGGGAGCGGGGAGAGAGGTGATTGGGCTTCAGGTGGCACCAGCGGGAACCGAGGACTCGGAAGAGAAGCAGGAGGGTCACCATCTTATGGGTGGGGGCCCTTCAGCTTGCATGAGCTGTTTGGAGAGAACTGCAATTGGCTAAAGCTATTGTAACCTACATTTAGCTATACATAATTGGTTGCTAACTCTATTCACCAGGCAAAAGAAAACCACTTTGTTGTGGGTAGTAGAGGTTTGTTTAGGATGTTTAGGGTTTTACAGAATACAAAAGTTTAACATTCTTGGTTTGAAAGAATACAGTTTTTCTTCTGAGAACAATTTCAGAGAGGGCATGCATAGATGCTATTTCCTGAATGGCTCCCTGACTCTAGTTTACTCTCACTGTCAATGTTAACTCTATTTAGTCTACATTTACATAGGCATAAGATGAGGATGCTGTAGAAATAGGATGGGGAAAACAATTCATGCCTCATATGTTCATTAAGTATTTATAATAATAGCCATCTAACAAGTGCCACTGTGTGAGGGCAGGTCCTAAAAGCTTTACATATGTTATCTCTAATTCCTAGAATTATATTTCAAGGTGTACTGTCTTCTCATTTTATAAATGAGGAAATTGGAGCCCAGCGTGGATGAGTAATTTGCCTTAGGTCTCCAAGCTAACCAAGGGGCAGAGCTAGAATTCAATTATAAGTTTTGGCTGGCCCTTAAACTCTAGCATATTTCACTATTCTGCTCTCTCTGATGGGAAGGTTTTTCTCCAAAGAAACAAAGAGACACATTTCTCTGTGGCATTTCCTGTTTTCCATTTTCAAACATCTTTTTAGTTGCCCAAGAGTTGCCAGGATCCGACATACTTTATGTGTTAAACTGCTGCAGACTGGAAAAAAAATGCATTTTATCATGTTTTGTCCTTTAAGTCACTCACTACGGGTATTTAAACACTTCTCGTGAAGTGTCAATAGACATTTTAATGAGAAGGGATAATGACTGAATGTTGCTGAGGCTCGGGAACATGTGGGACAGAAATGGTTAAGTCCTAGCAATCCTAGTCTGTAATGTATCAGCACCTGCAGAAAATGGCGAGAAGACTTTAATTCTTTGAGATCCTGGGGAAAGGGATTCTTCCCAATGTGCTGGAAACTTCCTCAGGATAATGTTTTCTGACTGTACTCTGTAAAATTGGTCCCCTAAGTATCTTTCATCTCAATCTCTTTTTTTGGTTCCTTGATGGCATGTTTTTATACTTGTAATTACTATGTTTTTCTTTTTTTCAATCTCCTTCGCTGGAACATAGGTTGGTTAAACACCAGGATCACGTCACACAGCAGTCGGCACCCAGTAAGTGCTCCATAAACAAACGACGAATGAGCCGTGCTGCAAAGCTTCTGTCGGCCTTGGCTGGCGCTCCGCCTGCATCTCCAAGGCACACTTGAAGTGCAGGGACCAGCCGGGGGCCTTAGACAGAGGGGGCGCGGAGCCAGCCGCTTCCCGGAAGTGGGCGTGGCTGTAAAAGGTGCCGCTCCTCTCCCATCTCACACCGCAAGTTCGGAACTTGGAGTTCAACCATCCGCGCGGCACCTGCCCGGATGCCGCACAGCAATGGGCGGGAAGGCCTGAGGGCAGCCGTGGTGAGGCTGGAAGCCCAGGGCGCCAGCCCGGGTGGTGCTGCAAAAAGAAAGAAGCGAGGAATAAGAGGAAATGCTGAATGAATCTGCCCATACATCCAAAGAAGATCCCCCCTGCGAGAAGCTTATCTCAGGTACTGCCGTACTAAAATCCACATACGTATATGTAGGGTTTACCAGGCAAGAGAATACAGTGCATGGTATTTGCTTTCATTAGCACTTCCCCTGTACACTTCTCATCCAAGGAACAGGCTCGGAAAGAGGATATGCAGGCATCCTCACCCACAAGGACAAGCTGGGAGGGAAAGAGGATCAGGTGGGGCTGAAGAAATTTGGGTTGCAGAAGTTGTTGACTCCGGCACAGTCGGCCAGGCAGTCCCAGGCACAGTGCAAAGGTTGTGCACCATTCAGTAGATGTTTCTTTTTTTGCAGGTAGGTTCAGTTTCGTAGGCATGAGGGAGATGTAGGCCGTGTAATACTCAAAGTCACATGGTAGTGGTGTCATTCTGGGGATTTGGCCTGTGGAGACTCAGCTCCGCAGAGAACCAGGACTCGGAGTGTTCCAGTGTTCAAAGGAAGAGACTGGTCAGAATAGGCAGTGTCAGTTTGCCTGTGAGTCCCTGTGAGTCATCAGCATTCAGAGTAGCATTCCATACACCACATCTGACTCTGTGCCCTTTAAATCATGTTACAGATTTTGAGTGACTAGGAAAATATCCACAAGTAATTGAGTGATAACAAGGGTTTTACAGCCAGATGTACCATATGAGGCAAAATATTTCTCCCTCTGTATTTTTACCTACAACTATATATGCAGAGGAAAAGGACAGACTGAGAAGAAATACATGAAGATGTTATTAGTGATTATCCCCAGGTGGTAGAATCTCGGGTGATGCATAGTTTCATCTGTATGTTTTCCAAGTCTTCTCTAGTTAATGTGATTTACTTTCAAAACAGAAAAAGTAAATATTGAAAAAAACAGTAAGACTCTACTAGGCAGAATAAATCTATATAAATCAAGACTGTGCAGGTAACTCTTCTCGTGTTTTTGTTTCTCGTCCACTGCAGTGCTAGTGGATTCTGGGTTTTCTCTGGACTAGATAGACTGTGGTGCTTCCCTGGTTGGAAGTTGCCAGTTACCAGCTGTTCACTCAAGATCCTGCCTTTTGTCCATTAGTCAAACTTCTTGCTTTTCACATTATCTGATGATAAAGATGCTCCTTTCCTATTTTTCTTTTTATCCAGCATTCAGTGGGGATAGATATGCTAGGCTTAGGCTTTGGTGTTATTCAAGGACCAAGAATTCAAGGACCAAGTTATTCAATAACCCAAGGCAGGGAAACTAAGGCAGCTAGCTCATTTGGCAATGTCCCCTGATCTCTGTTACACAGGTGTCAGAGGCCTTGAAGTGAGGACAGCCCTTGTGGCAGCTTAATAGGCTTGTGTAGGTGTGAAGGGGATGCTGGAATTTGGTGAAAAGTCAAGAGTCAAATGCTGAATCTGTTGATTTATTGCAAAGATTGCAGTGGTTGACTTAGAACCAAGGATTAACCTAGTCCTGCAGTTTGTCATGGGGCTGGAAAAGGCAAAGACGGAGTAATTGATTTCTGCCAGGTGTGGTTACTTTCTGTCAACCTCTGGTTGCCCTTCAGTTTTATTTTCCCAATTACATACTCTTCCTACCTCACAAGAGAGTCTGTTTGTCACATTTCCCTCTTAATTAAAATGTACATGCACTGTATTTTATCTTTTCAGGTCCCTGACAGGTAACTGATTACTTGAATCCAAGCTGAGGTGTTGATAGCTGATAAGAACTAGATATGTTGGATGTGTTAATGTGTGTGCTGATAGCATTGACATTTTTTCAGTGACCTTCAGAATCTTAGGTCTTGTGGGCATTTGAGACACCATGAGGTGCTATAAGATAAAAACAATGTCAGGGCAAACAGGGCTTTACATAACTCCAGATTATATAGGCTACTATCTAATTGAGCCAGTTCTTATTTTTGAGGAAATTCTCTGAAATTGATACTGATTGCTGATTAGGTTCAATATTTAATATTTAAAAAAATTTTAAAAAGTAATTATTTGAGAGGAATTTTGATGTTGAATTTCAAAGAAATCTGACCTTGTTTTTGATACAGTTCATTCAGGTGGAAGGTTATGCACACTATCAAAGAACTAGCATAAATAGAAATATGAATGGTAGCAGTGGCATGATGTATTTCATAATGTATCCTTTTGCAAAGCAGTCAAAGATAGATAATTAAGATGGCTGGGAAAAAAAACTGTGAAATTCTGTGGCAAAATCTCTGATCATGTCTAAAAGGTCAATTGGAATGGGCTGATTATACTTCATAATTAAGTGGTCCTTAACCTATACTGTGCTGCTCTTAACTTCCTTGCTGTGGCCCTGTTTTGGTGAAGTTCACATTTAGATTTCTGATTAGGTCCTTTGTTTTGTGTTAGGAAGAGAGAAAGAGAGCCATGTCTTTTCCCCTTTTTTTCCTTGCTTTGGCTTTAGTTGAACTGGTTGTCTATGTCATTTTATTTTAATGCATATGCCAGTTTTTTCCTTTTTATCCCTTTAAGATACATGACAAGTTACAGTCTTTTTTTGGCTCTCCTCTTTGTAGTTCAGTGTATGTGTTTGTGTGCATGTATGTGTGTGTGTGTGTGTGTGTGTGTGTATCAGTTTGAAAAAAAAAAGTAAAAACAAATCAGTTTTAAGACTTGTGAAAATCACTTTGTTTCTATGTCTGTTTTCTTATCTAGAACTTAATAGTATCTTTCTTTTTGTATTTCTAGTGTAGTTGTAAAGTTCACAATGAAATGATCAAATTGAAAGTGTTTTTTTAAGTATAAAATCCTGTTTAAATATAACAGATATTAGTTATATTGCTTTGAATTTTCATAGTTCTACTTTTTAAATTGTACATTTTAAATGTGGGTAAATTATTAAAACTGTCCATTTTTCCTTTCCTTTCATTAAAACAATATCTAATGGCCTAGTATCTAATTATTTTAATAGAATGATATATATGCATACATTCAGATATTTTTCTGTTAATAATTTTTCATTTAGTGTGAGATTTTCATTTTGGCTCACAGTGAATAATTATTCCAAATTTAGCAATCTGATTAACATACATGTACTTTGTCTTTCTAAAATTATGATGATTTAAGTTATAGCTCATTAAAATGAAATAATACATAGTGTGGTAAGGATTGCAACTATTCAGCTGTTATGCCATGTGGTTAGAAGACAACAGAACTTATACTTTGGGGAGCTAAATAAGTAAAATGAATTGTTCTGCCGCTAGGCAAAAGTCTCTACTAAAATGCGACCTTTCTGCAAAATGCTGAGAATATATTCAGCATAAATTTGCAGCCAATAATTTTAAGAATTTTTTTTCCTTTTGATGCTATGCCTCATTGATCTACTAAGCATGTAAGCACCTGATCTCTTTAAGACATCCTGTGCCAGATAATCCCTGTACAGTTTTTGAGGCCATTTAAAATGAATGAATAAGCAAAGAATTTGTGATCTATGAGTTTCTAGAAAAATGTTGAGCAATTGTATGTTGAGTAATAAATATTAGAAGAATTCATGTTGGTAAATACTATATTACTGTAAAAGTGCATTCATATTTTTCAAGAGACTTAAAAATAATTAAATGAACTCTGGCCATACTTGTCCCTGGAATAAATCTGTCATTTTTCCTTGGAGCTCTACAGTTAAAGGAATTTCTATAATCTCCACAAATGCGACCTCATTTGGACAGATATTTTTAAATGATTGCCAGAAAATAAACTGGAAGAAAATCTGAAAGCACTTCAGAAAAGTCAGAAATGTACTGTCCTTCCAAGAATCTAATTCAGTTACTACTGTTGTCCTGCCCCTATTTAATACACAGGTTTTTGTTTAAAGAAGCAAACGACAACTGTAAATTAAGTGGATTTCAGCACCTCTGGATACCTTACGGATTCTTCTCCCCCTCCTGCCACATCACCCTCTCCCTATTAAATGGAGAGTTGTAAATGCTGCAAGAGACTATTTGATTATTGAAGAGAGACAAAATGTTCTGCTTTTCAGCACATTTTAATCCACAGCTGGTGCACAGATTGGCATAGAGTATATGTTAGTTTTAGCTGTGAATTTTTTCAAGTTGAGGTTGCCTATATTTAGCTCTCTGGAGTTTTAGGATTGCTGAAAGTAAATGTTTGAATGAGAAAAATATTGACTGGAGGCAAATACAGTTTAATAGAGGTGTTGATTTTGACCAGCCTAAAGCATGCTCATGTTGGATGAACATTTGTAATAGGAGATAGGAAATTGTGGGTATTACTGGGAATGCACATTTATTCGATTATCATGCATAAAAGATAAACTGTGGTGTTTAATTTGGTGTCTAAAGAATACTTGACTGCTTTGGAGGAAAAAGGGTTTTGCAGGTTCATTCTAGAAAGCAAGGTATTAGCTTTAGGGACAGAGAAACCAACACAAAACTTAATATAGACTAACAGTTTATTTTCAAATTCATCAAAATCCTAAAGAAATTATTTTACTATTGATTCTTGGACTGTCTTGCAAAACAGGCTCTTTCTCCACAGGAGAGTATGTAATGTTAAATGTTAATCTATTTGAATTCCTCCTGAACTGGCTATTAATTTATTCACTAAATATTTATTGAACCCCAATATGCTAAGCACTGAGGATATTTAAATTGAACTTCAATTGTTATTGCCCTGTGAGCTGTACATAAACACAATGGATTTTTTTTACCCTGATCCCTGTATTATATTATATGCTATTCTAGTCAGGATGCTATTCAGTTAGTAGCTTTAATTGTAGGTTTACCTGATAACTCAAATAATTCAGAATATGTGGTTTTGCTTAGAGCTCACTTTCCTTCAATAAGGGATCAATAGAATATGGACTCAAAGTAAACTGAAACTTTGGAATTATATGGTCATTTTCTCCTGATATTCTTTCTGCAGATAATCTGGAAAAACCACTACTCAGTATTTAAAAGAGTAAATGTTTTATTTAAATAGGAACTATTATTTTAAATTAAGTATATAGAAATGGATTGGGGTATTTAGATGAAGACTTCTAGTTTAACTTAAAATTAAAAATAATTTTATTTCATATATATTGCATCAGTTTAGGAATTAGAATATATTATAAATTAATCCATCTTGGTCAATTGTTTCACATTTTATGCATTTGCTTTGAAAAGAATTAAGTAGTCACTACAAAATAATTAGTGACTAATTCGTAGGTGACTGGAGTTGCTTTGTCCAGTTCTAGTGTATTATTATTTAAAAATAAAACTAAAACATAAATCCCCCCCCCCCCCCCGAGGCTATATGAGGGCACTTCACACTAAGATTAGCATCTAAATTAGTTTTTTTCCCCTCCTAGATTCCTAGGAGTAAACAACATTGTATCAAGGCCTACAGTTGCAGAGTTGCGTGACTTTATGCCTTACGTTTCTCTCTTGAATCTCAAATCTTTACGATTATATCCCAAAACTCATAGTTAGGTGTTATTCTATCTGGTGACTCTTGATTCTTTCTTCAAGATTCAGTTAGCTCCTCAGTAAAGCTTATCTTTGTAACTGAAGCAGAATTAACACATACCCTTGTGCATTCACAGCACTGTGCATGTCCTCCCTTTAATGCTCCTGTTCTATGAAGCGATTACATTTGTTAGCGTATCTGTTTTCTGTGCTAGCTTATGAAGTCCTCGAGAGGAAGCCCACATCTGAGCCTACCACAGTAGCTCTCAGAAGAGTAAATATTCCTTAAATGCTGTTCAGATAGTTTTGTTTCAAGAAATCTACAAGGAAAGATCATAACATTTACTGTCATGTAATTTTTAAATAAACTAAATCTATTATTCTGCTTCACTCTTCGTTGCTAGCATTTTTTTCATTCTTAAAGTGAGGGTGGAGGGGAACAGACTCTCTTTTCTTTCTAAAAATGTTTTATGAATAGAAGACAGGAAATACGCACTTACTAATCTTTTTTACATTGAGTAAAATGGACCCCAATTTTGTTAACTTTTCTTTAAAATACATATTTTTCACAATTGAAATCATGTTTTTAGTGAATATTAATTTAGATAAAGTGCGAATGCTGTGCAGAGAAAGGAAGCATTTCAAATAAGTTTCACTCTTTTATAATTTGGAGACATGAGCTTTATAAAATAAACCTTGTGAACGTGATGTCATCTTTGATACTAAATGACATTTTGAAAAGGTCTATTGCTGCCAAAAAAAAAAATCAACAAATTCAGAATTGTCAGAAGGTCATAGGAAACAAAATAAGAAGCATCAAACTTTGGTTCTCTGAATAAAGACGTAGCAGAGCTGAAGATGACACGGTATTCATGATGGATTCTCATGCATCGTTTTAGAGGTGGGGACGGGTGATGTGGGAAGGCAAAAGGACTTGGAGTCAGGAAAACTTTTCAACCATGCATTGAAGCTAAATAAGGTACTAGGAACCTAAAAACCCTGGAAATAAAGGGACAATTAGTTTTAAATCAGATTTCTAGATTATTATTAGACATTTCTTGTTTGGATCATACCATATGCATTTTCACTGCTAAAATATAGTTATTTTGCAAATACCTTTATTCTGTGAGAGGCTTCAAGTACTCAAGTGTGTTAAAATAAAATTAGAGTATGATCTGGCCCATTCATTCTTGTATGTGATTTGGTTACATGAACTCTGCGACCATGATTATGTATGGAATATCAACCAGCTTTATTATGAGAGAGAAGCCCTATGTTTGGATTCACTAACGCTTCATTTATATATCTATACATATATATATAATTTATTTATTTATTCATACGCACAGCTATTTTAGTTCAACCTAACTTTAGGAAAGCTGTGTGTATGTTAATTTATATGCGATAGTCATTCACCACCTAGAACAATTGCCATTTTGTGGGTCCTATTTATATCCCTACTGTAGATGGTATTCTTTTGTATACCAGCTTTTGACATAGTTGCAATATGAAGGACTTATTTCTGTTTTATAATGCCATAAGGTTGTTAGGAAGATCTAGGGAGATGAGGTACATGAAAGTGCTTTGTAATTTTTAAGAAACTGTGCAGCTACAAGGTATTAATTTTATTTATTAGATACCTAGTGTGTGCTGGGCACTGATAAACCTTATAATCAGTGTGATTTAAATTGATACTAGGAAATCCCAAATGACATTAAAGCTTTATTATTTGAACCATTCAACCATGATTGCACACTTTAGAAATGGAAAAAATGTTATTATTCATTGATGGAAATTCATTAATTTAGTGAAGGAAAAACAATTTAAATCCAGCATATTTTATCATTTGATATTATCTAATGGAAGAATTAGTCTCTCTTTGGTCTTTAACCACAGTATATTGTCAATGTTATTATTTAACCTAGCTCCATTGTGATTGTGGAAATAAATAATAATAAAAAAAAAATTTTATTGGTAAGAAGGAGACGATAAATCATTTTAATCTCAGTTGTGAATGCTTACTCAGTTAAGTTTATGGCCAGCTCCATGCTGTTGCACAGATATGCAGGCAAGTACATTTCCTGGTTAGTACCTTTGTTAGTCTTTCCTTTGGCAAGCCCACGTGGTTAGTACCTGGGTAATTGAGAGATAGTGTGAATATGTTACGTGATTAAGAGTGCTTTATAACCAAAAGGCAGTCAGTGTGACAGTCTCAGACTAGGCTTTTTGTGATTCTAATTGCCAAAACCAGTGTCCAACCATGCAGCAAAAATTTTAGATCCAAAAAACAGTATCACAATTGAAAGCCGCGAGAAACTGTTAACACAACTGCTCTCTCGCTTCTGCTCTGACTTTTACTCTCTTGTTCTTACTTTCCACAGACAAAATACTGGTCAGCTAAGGATTTTTCATACAATGCCAAATGGCCATTTTCCAAATGCAGTATCTGCCTAAAGAGAAATCACTATGTTTAACAAAGTTGTTTGTGGAAGAGCTTTTGTTCCTAGGGATCTCTGGAATTAAAAAGGAATGTTACTGCATGTGAACGTTGTAGGCATGCATTTGAGGAAGTAAACCCTGATTGAAGCAAGTCTTATGGAAGGTTAGGTTTTGTATCTTGTTTGCTGTCATTTTAGCTTAGGTGTGCTCCCGGGTCCACTGCCTGGCTAAGTTGACCCCTCTTCAGTGCACCGTGATGCTGACTATTCTCCATTTGGCCTTATCTCCTGGTTCGGGCTCTCGCTTGGGTGGTCATTTGACAGTCTTTGCTCAGAGTCATCTTGTGCTATGTATGGCAACCTCTTCAGTGAGATCCTTGAGCTAGAATTTGTTCTCTTTATACCACATAGGGGCTGAGGGAAGCTGGGAAAAACTAACCTCAGAAGCATGTTTTTGACCTCATTGGGCCAGGCAGCACTTAATGCAGTATCTGAGCTCAGGTTGTTACAGGGAAGTCTGCAAATAGGTCTCCTCCCAGAGTGGAAGGGGAAACCAGGACAGAGTAAGAGCCTTCACTGCCCTTGGTGTTGACCTTACTTGCTTAACTCACTGCTTGTCCTCTAGACCAAAGCTCAGAAAGGGGAAAGTTAATCTAAGTGCCAGTTACTTGGGGCTCCTTTGCAAGCTGTTGGTTTTCTTTTCTGGCGGTAGAGCTTTTATTTTTCTCATCCTATGTTATGCCTTCCTTCTTCCTGACTCCATCAAAACCTTAATGATAGAGTGAAATAACTTCTGTCATTTCAGGTGAACTCTCTAAATTGATTTCCATAAAGTTAAGTTGCTGAAGGGTTGGGGAACTTGCATCAGGGATAAAAGAACAGAGATGACAAAATGACACTCATGACAACCAGCAGAGCCCAAAGGTTGATTTTTGAGTACAACCAGGGCAAGGGCCTTGTATTCAGCAAAGCAAAAGAGAAAATTAAAATAATTTAGCCATATTTATTTGTTTGTGTATTATCTTTTTCCCTTGCTGGAATGTTGTAAATGCTATAATTTGTAATAACAGAGACCTTGTAGTGGCTCTAAAAGATACTTGGAAAATATTTGTTTTGTGAAGGAAAGAATAATATATTTAAAATGTTAATACAATTATTAATTTTTAAGTTCATTGTGCTGTGTTAAGGGAACATGTATTCTGTTTTTAGAAGAAATTGATGTCTTGTTTATACTGAATACCTTATACTTAGGAAAATAAATGTGATTATTCCATGATACTAGCAAAAAGACACATTCTCTCTTGGGTAAAGCCTTATCTAATCATTCAACTTTATTAATTATATTAATTATTTCTGATTGCCCTCCTCCCCCCCTCCACTCCTGTTTATTACTTTCTGCTTCTTTGGTGAAATATATTAGAGTTTTGATTATTGTGTTTTTCAGTGACTTCATTCTCTGCCTTTCTTTTTCCTCTTATGCTTCTCTTCCCCTTTCTTTCCTTTTCTTTATTTTACTTTTTCTTCCTTGTTCCCCTTTTTGTTTTCCTTCTCATTCTATTTTTCCCTCTTGTCATTATTATTTATTATGTTTTCACAGTCACTTCTGTAGTATCTGATACATAATTCTTAGTGATGATTTTCTTTGGTATTGATTATAAACTTTATTAATCAAACAACCTTATTTATATATGTATTTGAATTTTTTAATTGAATTATAACTTTATATGACAAAATTCTTCTTTTCATTGCATGTGAATTACATGTCTTTGACTTCTTTAAACAACGTGAACTATTTTATTTTAGGCATATCCAATACAGATAGAATTCAGTTACATTTTTTAAAGTCAAAAGGAGTCTTTGCCTCTAAGGGAAATGAACTCATAATTAATCTCCATTATCAGAAATTTTATTTCATTTATGTTTTCTTGGTTTATGATGTCATAGTTCTTATGCTTCCTTGCTCCTTCCTTCTTTTGTCACTTTCCTTTCCTATACTGACCATTCGTTCATTCCAATTAAATTTGCATTTTCAAAGAACACATTTGAAACAATATGTATTTTTGGATATAGAAGTAAAAAAATGAGACAATGGCTAGATACTTTGTGGAATATCCCTCCAGTGAGATTTCTGTGATTTTTTTTCATAATTAGATGGGGGTTAGAGGTTTTTGGGAGAACGATCATCAGTTATCTTTACAGAGATTTAAACAATAAGATAAACATCTAATAGTTCCTGGGGAAGTTACTATTTCTGTTATTCTTCATTCATTTGCATAGATTAATATTTCTATTTGGTATAATTTTCTTTGTCTAAAGGACTTCTGTTAGCTTCTTTTTATGAACAGGACTACTGGTGATGAATTATTTCAGCTTCTGTGTGTCTTAAAAGACATTATTTCATCTTTCTTAAGAAAAGATATTTTCTCTAGGTATAGAATTCACCCAGATTTTTTTTTTTCTTGGAGATGTGGCTGCATGTCTTCTTACTTGTGTTGTTTCTGACAAAAACATATGCTGTTTCCCTTAATGTTGTTCTTCCATATAATATGTCTTTCTTCTCCAGCTGCTTTAAAGATGTTCTTTTTATTACTGTTTTTGATCAAGTTGATTATGATGTAGCTAGGTGTGGTTATCTTCAGATTTCTTACCCATGGATATTTTGACCCTCTTGGATCTGTGATTTTGTGGTTTTTATCAAACTTGGAAATTGGGTTTTTATTTCTACAAACATTTCTCCTGTCCCTTTTCTTGTTTCTTATCTTTGAAGCTTTGATATACATCTATTGAGCTGTTTGAAGTTGTCCCGCAGCTCACTGATGTTCTGCTAATATTAAAAATTCTCCTTCTTTCTGTGTTTCATTTTGGATAGTTTCTATTTCTGTCTTTAAATTCATTAATCTTTGCTTCTGCAGTATCTACTGTGCTGTTAATACCTCCAGTGTATTTTTGATCTCACATATTGTAGTTTTCATTTCTATAAATTTATTTTTCATGTGTATGTGTGTGTGTGTGTATGTGCATGTTCTAATTCTCTACTTAACTTTTGGAACAAATTGAATGTAGTTACAATAATTTTTAAATTATCCTTGTCTACCAAATCTAAGATCTTTGTCAGTTCTGGATTGTTCTTGTTTGATAGTTTTCTCTTCATTATGGATTGTATTTCTCTGCCTGTTTTCATGCTAAATTTTTTTTGTTGTTTGGGTGGTAGACATTGTGAATTTCACCTTGTAGGGTGCCTTCTATTTTTGTATTCCTGTAAATATTCTTGAGCTCTGTTCTTAGATACAGTTAAGTTACTTAATAAGACATCCTTTCGATTCTTGCTTTTAAGGTGGGATCAGAGCAGTGTAATTCCAGAGCTAATCCACAATACTGAGATAAGACTCTTAGAATATTATCATGTACCCTGTGAATCATGATCTTTTCCAGATTGACTAGTAATAACTATTTACCAGTATTTCCTATAGTTATTTCAAGCACCTCTTCCCAGTGTTTAGTCGTTTCTTCACATGCTTATGTTGATCAGTACTCTGTTGTGTACTTGCAAGGGACATTTCACAGGTCTCAGGAATTCTCTCAGTATACAGCTCTCTCCACTTCAGTGGTCTGTCTTGTGAACTCTACCTACCTTGGTGGTCTCCTTGGACTTTCAGCTCCATCTCTTCAACTCAGGGAATCTCTTTGTCCTTGCCTAGGTTTCCTCTGTTTGTGCTATACTCTGAAAACTCTCTCAGGACAGTAAACTGAGCAATGGTAGTACTCATGCCTGTGAGAGCCCTGTCCCTCAGACATTACACCCCCTTCATTCCTAATGTAAAGGGGCTTGCAAACCATTGTGTCATATATTTTGTCTGGCTTTTTGTTATTGTTGGTTCATGTGAAAGGACAAATCTGGTTTTTTGCTCCATCTTGAACAGAAGACTCTCACACTTTTATTACTTATTAAAATTGATTTCTCTCTTTTCACTGTGTAAAAATTTTCAATTTGATGATGTATGTTTCTGAGAAAATGTTTGTGCCTGATTTTAGTACTTGAAATTCTGTTTTAAATACTTGTTTCTCTTTTCTTTTATTTATATACTTTATATAAATATACTTATATTTTAATTTATTTTATACTTTGCTTTTTGTATCTTTGATATTGTTACCTCTATTTATCAATATATTTTATATTTACTTACTATATCATATGATGTATATTTTTTCAAAAAAATTTGAGAATGTAATATTGATGCTTTATAATGTTTTACTCTTTTTAAAAATTATTATATTCAAGACTTCAGATATTCCTAAAAGTGATGAAAAATATTTTTCTGGTTTGGGACACATGATGAAGTTTACTTTCTTTTTTGTTTATCTGTATTTCCCAAATTTTCTTCATTGAATTTATATTTTATAATATGAAAGTTTGTTTTAGAAGAAAATGTTTTTCCATTATATTTGGTTTGTTTATTTTTAGAGGCCCCTATTGCTTCTTTTGGTGTTTTTCTGTTTACTCATCCCTGAAAGACAAGAGATTTATTCATGTCAAATATTACCCCAAATCTGAGTGAGTACAATTTTCTTGGATCTTCATAGTCATCTTCTGGATGATATTTAGGAAAAAAACAAAAATCTTCCTTTTAGGTATTAAACTGGAGGACTTATTGGTGTAAATTCATACTATCATTTTTTTAAAAAATTCAGAAACTTTGGACCCGGAGGAGGTGAGAGAAAGGCCCTATTGAGGAAACTTTATGCCTTTATAATTTAATTATTTTTTCTGGCGATATCTGTACTCCTGTGGTTCAGGTTTCTAAATCCAGTCACCTGCTCTTGCTTCTAGTCAGCGCTCATGAACAGCCGTTTTAATGCTGTGCTCCAGTGCATCAGGGTGACCCTACCGCCCCAAGGGGAAGGCCTTTGGCTCTGCCCTGCTTAATCCAGACATATTTGTGAATATTTCAAAGAGCATTTTTTTCTTCCCCTTCATATCGATTCCCAGTAGCGTTACTACTTGTCAAGAATTTAGGGCAGGTTTGAGGAATGTTTTCAAATTGCTTGCTTTCTTGAAATGTTGAGACCTTTTTGCTCCCACCATCATTATAGGAGAGAGCTATCCCGTCACAATATTATTTTCTTGGGTAAACTTTTTTTTCTCATTGTTTTAATTTCCCATTGTTTAATTTGCCTTTTTTTTGTTTGTTAGTGAGGGTAAATTTTGTGAATATATGTGTGCATGTATGTATGTTCTTGCTATAATATGTTCAGATCCCTTAGCTATTTTTTTCTAGGATTTTCAATTATTCTGTGAAAATTTCTGTGTTGTCTTTTATATGTTAAGGTTATTAACCTTTTCATATTTTTTATAAACATATTCCCCAGCCTTTTCTTTTATGTGTTTTATAGATACATTATGTTGATACTAAATTCTCCTTCTCTCTCTCCTCCCTCCCTTCCTTTCTCCATCTCTTTCTCTTTCTCTACAGATATATGCATATAATGTGTTTATGCTTTAACATGTTTATGTTTAAGTTAATCAAATTAGTGAATATATATTCCTTTGAGTTCTTATTTTATTTAGAAAAATTTCTGTATAGAGGAATCAGATAAATAAAGGCAACTCTATTTCTTCTCTGTCTTAGATGAATATTTGTCAATTGAATGAACAAATAAAACTGTGGCTTCTTTCCCACCTATCCACCCACTCTGCCCTGCTTGCACTGCTTCCAGGTCTCATTTTGTCACTATTAATATTTGACATATCAAGATGTAATGTTAACTCTTTTTAGCCCACTATTACACCATTTTGTAGTTTTTTCACTTCCTTTCTGGTGTCTCTGAAGATGGAGAAGTGTTAGTGGATGGAGTTTGATTGGCCAGAGAGAATGAAATATAATGGTACCCAAATTGAAGTAATTATTGCTGTGTAAAACATTATCTCCAAACTTAGTGGTGGCACCAACCATTTGTTATGGATTCTGTGGGCCAGGAGTATGTACCAGGCACCTTGGGGAACCCTTTACTTTGTTCTGCCATGTTGGAGTCTCAGTTGGAATCAAAGGCTGAGGGCTCGAATTATCTGAAGTCTTGCTTATACACAGGGCTGGTGATTGAACCTGGCTCAGTTGCATCTTAAGCTGCAATTGATGGCTAGAACATCTATCTTTCACCTTTCCATATAGCATGGGCTTCCATTTACCATGGTAGCAAGATTCTGATGATAAATGTTCTGAAAGGAAAGAAAGCCAGGCATAAACTGCTTTGCCTTTTATGACCTAGCCTCGGGGGTCACGTTGCATCATTTCTGCCACATTCTATTTGTTAGAAATGAGTCATTAAGTTTGGTCTGTATTCAAAGAGAGGGAACAAAGGCCTATGCCTCTCAATGGAGGAAAGCCATGTCATCTTGTAAGAAGAGCGTGTGAGATGGGATATACTGGTGCAATCATCTTTGGAGAACACAAACCGCCAAACTGTCTTGAGAAATTCAGATACACTGCTCTCTTCAAGTTTTCTGAACTGTAAGTTGCATATATTCTCCCAAGCTAATCAATTCCCAGTTTTTTTTTATCTACTAAACTTTGATTCTTGCTTGCTTCTCACTTCTAGTAGCTAGCTGCTCTTTTCTCCATGCCAATTAAAAGTGAAATGTTGACCCTTTTTCTTGATTTTTCCCAAAAGAATGTTAATACAAGATTTGTATATGTGTAGTAGATTTATCTGAAGGTTTGGTGGGTATGTAAGGAGGAGAGGGATGGTAAGGGTGAGGAAATATCATAGCCACTTGGGAGCAAATAATTTCAAATTTGAATATAAACAACGATGATATGAAAGACTCCTTTGGATGTCCCTGTGACCAAGATCTTACTGATCTATATTTTTTTATTCAGCATTCATTTTCTGTCAGGTGATATGATTTTCCTCTATTCTATCCCACCTATTTTTCTCTTTGTCTGCTTTTCACATGCCCATTTTCTTCTATGTCTTATCTAGCCATATTCGGTTTGTCATTATTTTACTACTGGCTTTCAGTTTATGCCCTACAGGCCTCCTGTCATACCAAAGCAAGTGGACCCATGTGTTGGCACCTGAGCTGAAGATCAATTATGGCAATCCTTTAAAGGAAGAAGCTGCACTTATTTATAATCTTCAAAACAAATTTGTCGCATCACAAAACTATCAAATGAGTAAAGAAACAGGTAAACACATCTTTTTCTTCAAGCATATTGATAATACTATTTTTAGCATTGTAAAAGTTCTTTTAGTAGAGGGGTTAAATTTGTGATAGTTTGGTATGTGTGTGGGGGGGGAAACTTAATAGTCTCTATTTTTTTTTTCTCTTTTTTTACCCTGGGTCTTATCTCTTTCCCCATAAAAATATGTTAACCCTAGATGAACCCTTAAGATTTGGCCAAGTTTCAGCTTTTCACATGAAGTGTGAGTTAATTGCTTTATGTGTAAATGAGATTTTTAATAGGGCTGAGACTGGATATTTGAGACAGCTATTCTCAAAGTGATGTACTCTAAAGGAAATATTTCTTTAGCACTAAAAGCACCTCAATCCATTATATCACAATAAGGCAAAATATTCTTGGTCCCTTTCCAAAGTTTCATTTTTTTATGACTTTAGTCCAAGAGAACATTTTGCATTTTTAGTCTTCATAGAAAAGAAAGTTGAAATATACCTGAAAGGTATAAGTTGGGAAGATGATATTTTAGTTAAGTTGAAATATATATTAAGAATCATCAATACATAAAATATTTTATTTTAATAGAGAAATTCATCGACTAGTTTTTAAAACAATCTACTTGGTTGTAAAAATCACCCCTGTTACAGTGAGGCATAAAAAGAAAATTCATGCCTTCAGTGTCTTCTCACAGTGTTTGAAACAATGGCAGGTATTCTAAGACAGTTTGTAATTCATGTAAATAATCTGTTTTGTGGTGTCGATTGTAAGTGCTATGGGTTTTGAGAAGGGGAGCAATGAAAAATAGTGGGTTAGCTTAAACTTCATGGAGCAGATAGGAGAATCCTAAAGGTAGAATTTGGATAAAGTCTTTCTGACTATTTAAAATGTGGGATAAGGATTTCAACTTAGTTGGGTGCAGTGGTCGGTTTACTGTTAGGTTAATGAGCCTCCAACTTCAGGGTTCTCACTTGCTGTTGCCTTTGGAGTGCAGGGATTTGTAGAGTAGGGGTGGGGTGGGGTGGTTGAGAAGCAGGCTTGCAAACCAAAGGTACATTTACGTAAGCATTTCTGATGCTGTACTTAGAGATATCTCTAAAGACTTATTATTTGCTGTGATTTCTTTTTTCATTCAAAATAAATATTCACTTTCATACTTTATTGTAATTCTATACTCACTTTCTTAAAAGGCTTCCCGGTTTATATAAATCAGACTCCACAAAACTCATATCCACCTTTGTTTGGGAGATAGTGATGGAATCCGCAAGTTAAAGATTCATTTTGTCTAGTTCCCTTCTGTGTAAAGAGGCAAAAAGAGGCAACTGACTTAGATCTAAGAGTAAAACTCAGATTTCTTCCTTTCTAGTTCTGTGCTCTTTCCTTTACACAGCAAGACCATGTAAGGAGTCATTTATATAGGAATCACCTTAAGGGCTCTTCATTTAGCTTAGCAAAGTTATGTGGATCTGATCTAAAAGATGTGACAACAAATTATGTCTTTGATAAAGTGAAATACTAAAATCTGCTGTATGAAATGGCTCTGGCAGCATCTACTTTTCCTCTGTAGATATTATAGTTTCTTAATTACTACCACAGCCAAAATGCCTAGTGTTTAGAAATTGGAATGAGTTCATATAAGCACTTACATTATCAGGAAATATAAATAGCTCATTTATTCTTGGTAGCATTACTGTGTTCCTAATATAGTTTTTATTGATGGACACTTGAACTGTATCAATCCACTTAAAATTCAGAATGGTTCTTTTGTGCATGGCTTTATGGCAAGAGCAGTATAATTTAATTTAATATAATCTTTTGAAAACAATGATGTTTGTTTCATAGATGAATATTTTATATGTTGTGTTTAATTAAAATAAAACTATGCTACTGATCTAGAAAACACAAAACAGACTTGAGTTCATATTTATGAAGTGTAGCAATATTGGCAAGGCACAACTTATCTTGTTTATGAGACATGCTTGCTATTACTTGTACAGATTGCAGTCATTTTATTGCTGAGCTTTACATGGTTTACAACCCAACAAATGCAATGAAACTGTCATGAGGAAAATAAGCCTATAAAATTTTTTTAAAAAAGAAGGTGGCACTCACAGATCAAAATGCAGTTTTTGCTGAAGCATTGGTAGGTTTTGAACTGTTACATCCTTTTATGTAAAAGGTTTCCTGAATATATCTCTATAAATGAAAAGGAGAAGGCTAGGATAAGACACCAAGGTTATTTTTAGTACCTCTACTCTGCCTACAGTTTCTCTGAGATCTTCCTTGGGTTTTACTCTGTTGATAGGTTGCAAAAGCCCAGGTAAACATGGAAATGTTTTTTGACAAAGTATCTGTTTGGAAGCCGGAAAATGGCATTTATATATGAAAGAGAGTGCGGATGAAAAGTTCCTTATCTTTTTATTGAAAGTGGTCAAACAATCTTGAATTCAGATCATATTTTGTAAATTGTTGTCTGTGGAACTGGAGCGAGACAGTGGAGTAAGGGCGTGAGCAGCTTTGGTGGTTAAGTGGCTTTGGCTGCCTCTGTGGCTTTGCATGTAATTTATCTCCCAGGGCATTAAATTGTAATTTTAATTTACTTTCTAGGTTTGTATCTGAAAAGTCATTTAATTTCTTGTCCATTCATAAAACATCAGTGACTTGACTTCTTGTATTTCCCAGGTATTTCATGCATATCCTCTCAATATTTAGAAAAAGAAACATAAAAGCAGTCTTAAATGAACTTCAGAATTGTCTACAGAAAAGTCAGAGGGAAAAAAAATGCTTCTTTGTATAGAGCATCTATTTGTTGCATATCCTTCTCTGACTATGCCCAGTTTTTATCATAATTGCAACAATTACTTCATTTCCTGTTGCAGGAATAATAAAGTTTTACTCATACCTTTATGACCAGCTAGGTCATTAGTGATATCCAAGAGGTAGAAAAGTAAAAGTGTACAAAAGAAATCCAGAGGAGAGAAAGGAGAAATTTCGGTAAGTAAGAATATAAGCCCTTTACTATGTAGAATGAGTCTTTTTTTCAGAGCAGTTAACAATGAATCTTACCTCTGCTGCAAGGTACAGCGCACATCCCATCTGTTCTCATCTGCAAACACATTTCATGGCGTTTTGTCTCTTATAATCTCTTTTCTGCAGTTAAGGATTAAGCCTGCCTTTGGACCCAGGCATACTGCAGTTTTTCTCGTTTGCCCAGTTTTTTTATTGATCAACCAGTTGGTGCTTACCCTGTGCTTCCTTGGTGAGACTCAGAGCAGAAGACCCCAGGGAGCCTGCACTGTGGTCTTACTGCCATTAGATAGCGTGCCTGTTGGATTTGGGTGTCTGAAAGGCCCTACCTACCTACTTCAGCAAGTGCTGTGCTCCAATTTCCTAATAGGTTAATGCCCTGCCCAAATGTCAATCTGCTCAACTCTGGGACTGTGTGCCATACTGCCTTGCTCATACCTCCTCCTGCTGGGAAATCTGACCCTTCTTTCATTACTGTTCCATAATTCACACCTGTTCTACTTCCCCAACCCATTCAATGCCTGCTACCAGCTGGTGTCCGGCCATGAATGGATGGCTTTTCCTGAACTGTACTATAATCGCCATCTTCCAGACTTAAGTTATCTCTTAGTTGAGTGTCTCATCTCTTAGGTTTTTTGTTCTTCCTTCCTACCTCAACCCTGACTTCCACATAGACTCAATGATACACCGAGCTATATTTAACATTGTACAAAGCACAAGTAAGAAAATGGGCATTGTACTACCAAGCTGCATGCAGAGGGGTCAGCCCTTGACTGGGTCCTTTTCTATAGCCCCACTGCAAGTAATAACTTCAAGCCCTTACCTAGAGGTTCCTATCTTTGAGGCATTCTCTTATTAAAACAGCTCGAATTGAATTAATGTGATCAGTGACTTCACTTGATGGCTTTTGTCTTTCACTCTGTATGTTAAAGGAAGTCCACATAGGCATTCAGCAGGCAAAATTCAATGTTATTTTGTTAATGGATAACACATGTACATAGTACAAAATTCAAAAGTTTCAAAATAAAGGTTATTAGTTTGTCATCTGTGGCATGTCTTATGCCACACCTAGGCATTCAGTCTTCTTCCTAGATATAACCACTGCTAGTAGTCAGTTTATCACCCTTGTTGAGGTAATAATAATCTGTATAGTGCATACAAGTATATGTGAGTATGATGATTGTGTCTGTTTATATTGTATGTGCATATATATATATGTATGTACTCACACACATGCACACACGTATTTTACATAAGTGGAAGCATGCTGATATGCTATTCTATACTTTTCTCTCTTTAATGTTATACTTTTATACCTTGAAGATTATCCCATGTCATATATAAAAAGTTCTCTCGTTCTTTTAGTGGCTATACAATGTTCCATTTAGTTCTGTCTCCTGGTGGATATTTTGAGTGTTTCCAATATTTTATAATACAGACAAAACTACAATGAATATTTTCCTTTTGCAGTGTGGTAAGATAGCCATCTATCCATCTATTTATAGATATATATAGTGAGTATCTTGATGTGAGTGTTCAGAATCAGTGGGTCTTATTTAAAATTTTGGTAGAAATTGCTTAATTTTCCTCAACGGAAGCAGAATATTTTACACAACTAGAAATTATTGAGGATGTTAGTGTGTCCTTAGGAGCCCAGTAGCAAACAGATGATTCAATTGGGCAATTTGATGAGGATTGAGTAGATGAACTCTTTACACAATATGGGCAGGATACAGAGAAATCCCAGGGCTAGTAAGGCAGTGGAATCATGCCCACTAGACCTGAAAGGGCAAGGGGAAGGAATACTTCCTGGTACCTGAAGACAGAGTATAATGTGGAATGGCCTGCCATAAAGGGCCTGTGATCACTGGCCAGCACTGCAGCCAGCCAGAAGCAAACCCTCAGACAGGAAGCCTGGGGGACGAATATTCAGACCACTCTCTCCTGCCCACCTTTGATATCTTAACTGCTTTTTCATTGCTCGAACTTGACAGAGGGGCAGAAGGCAAATGAGCTCCTAGATGCTGTTGACACAGATAAGCCATCTGAGGTACAGAGCAAGGTAGAGACGTGGGGACAGAGGCATAGACAGAAGACGGGCCAGCTCATCCTGCCTCCCCACACCTTCACCAGCCTGCTTGCTGATCAGCAGTATTTTTTGTCCTTAATATACCTGAGAGGTGAGATACTGTATATGCATTTTTCTTAATATGAGTAAGGCTATGGATATTTTGAAATAAGTAAGAGATAATTTTATTTTTCTGTTTTATGCCTATTTCTAAACTTCCCCTATTACATATATATGCGTGTGTGTATGTATGTGTGTGTGTGTATATATATATATATGTGTATATACATATGTGTATATATGTGTGTGTATATATATATTACTTTTTTATTTGGAAATGATTTAAAATTTACAGAAAAGTTGTGAAAATAGTATGAAAGAGTTTTGCATATCTTTCAACCATATTTTCAAATTGAGAGCATTTTAGCATAATACTGGCCTTTTCATTCCCATTCACCCTCTCTCCATATATGTATGTGTAAATATCTACCAATTGATCTAATATATATGTAAATATACACAAGCATGTATCACTATATGTCAAAACTATTTGAAAATGAGGTACAAATGTGATCCCTTTAAATATGTGTTTTCTGAAAACAAAGGCATTTTCCAACTTAGTAATAATACAAAATCAGGAAATTTATGTAATTTCATTATCATCATTTAATCCTCAGACTCTATTCACATTTTTTCTGTTGTTCACATAAGGTCATGCATTATATTTGATCGTTTGATCATAACGATTCTTTAGTATTTTACTAGATGTACAGTTCCTCCATCTTCTCTTTCATAACCTTAACATTGTAGAAGTTACACGCAAGTTATTTGTCCATTAATTTGAATTTGTATATTTTCTCATTTTCAACAGGGTTTCCTAAAAACTGATGCTGTGTTTCTCTTATAACATCAAGAGGTATGCAATGCTAATCTGTTCCATTACTGGTAATCTTAAATTTCATTACTTAGTTTATACAGTTTCTGCCAGGTTTCTTCATTGTAAAGCCAATTGATACGGACTTGTGACCATTAATTGATATACTGTTAAGTATCTTGTGAGGAGATACTTTGAAATTTTTACTAAGCCATAAAGCTCTCCCTTCTCATTCATTCATTCATGCATTCACTCATTTGTGTATTTTATCAGTCAGGGTTTGAGCAAAGCAGAGAGGGTTTATTAAAGGGGTACCACCTAATGCAAGTGTGGGAACTAGTTACACAGTCTTGTGAGCCTTTTGTTTCTGTCTGGAGCTGGACTCTGAATCTCACTGGGAAGGCAGTCAGGAAGAGCCAATGGACATGAAGTGAGGGAAGCAGGATGAGCTAGTGAGGACAGAATGGAGTCTGCTTTGGTCTCTGACATACTTTGGTCTTTGACTTACTTTCTGACATAGAAATATGTTCCAGGGTCATCTTAATTTTTCTCTGTTATAATCCCAGAATCAATCCTTTCTTCAAAGACCTTTGTTGCCTTTAATACAGAAATAACATTTAGAAACCAAGATCTGGAAGCTACTTGTTCTTTTTATTATTTGGGGTCACTGCTTCTAGTTCCTCTCAACAGACAAAGCTAGAAAATATAGGAGAAAGGAAGGAGAAAGGTTTTCCTATTTTCCTATTAAGGTTAGTCAGTCTTATTTTGTATTGAATTTTGGGAGCTCTTTATATATTAGGGAAACTAACTGTGATGTGAGTTATGTCTCTCCTAGAATATCAGTGATAATTGTGTTCATTGTTAACTGGCCTGTTTTGATTTTCTGTATCTCATAGGGGCAGTTTTGGTAATATGTATATGCAGTGTAATTTGGATATGTATAGAGCAGGTTTTTCATTCCAGTGATCATGTAGAAAGATAATATCTAAAAATGGCTAAAGTGAGGGATATTTTTGTAAATGCATGTGGGGAAGTCTTTGTGAGTGCTCTGCTTATCTGAAGATAATATCTTTAAGGCAGGGTTCTTGATGTGTAGGAAGAAAACTTTTCAAGACTGGTTGTTCTGGGGGGTAAATTGAAAGTGTTTAGGGTTACTTTTATTGGTCATTCTGCCAGTTTTGAGAAAGGTGCTGTCCTGATTTGGACTTTGATTTTTTCCCATACATTTCTTGGTTCATTAAATCACTCTATTCATATTTAAAATTCATTCATTCACTCATTAACCAGCACCCTACAATGAACATGGAACTGAACTAGCTTTTGATAAGCTAAAAAAGTGACTGAAACCATGGTCGTGTATTCAAGGCTTATTGTTATATTTGGAGAACCAAAATAATGTCATGTGAATAACTAGAAAGCAATAGCCCAGTATCATAAATAAGCATAAAATCTCTAGGACAGACTGGAGCCTAGAGGAAGTCTCCTGTAGGAAGTCTATTAGTGTAGATTGACTATAAATACTATTACTAGTCAATTGTTAATAATTTTCTCCCTTGCTCAGCACTCTCTTGTCTTTTTGTTATATCATTTTTGTGAGACTATATTCATTAATGTGTTTTTGTATTAGTATCTTCTACAAGAGGACAAGGATTCTATCTTACTCATCTTCATGTCTGTTGCCAAGCACAATGCCTGGCAAATAATAGGTGCTCAACAAATGTTTGTAGGATGAATGAATAAATGAATATATTTGTCTCCCAATTTAAACATTACTGGCCTTTGAGTAGTGAAAGGAGAAAGCTGTCTAATCATTTAACCTAAATTGATCTTATCCCAGCTATTACCGCAGCAGTGGGGCTGATGATCTGGGTCTCGTTAATCTAGTTTGTTTGTTGGCATGGAAGGGATGGAGAGATGAGTTTCAGATGCTGTTTTCATGCCATGTGTCAGACATCTCCTGGCTCTCGCCCTGTACAGACACACTCTGTTCACCAGCCACTGATTTCTGTTTGTTCTCATAATGTGGTTTTCTGGGCCAGCAGTGGTGCTCCTGGTCCTGGCCCCTTCTCTGCAGCAATATCCCCTGATCACATCCCAGTGATATGAAGTGTGTTACCTAAACTCCCTTCTGTCCTCTGTTTTTTATTTTTTCCTCTAAGAAATAATAAGGAAATGCTTGTCAATGTATGTTTTGCAAACTTTCCCAGTCCTTATGATTTAACCCCTAGTACTGCTAAGGGGATTAGGTGTTTAGAGCATATCAAAAATTTCTCTAGGGATTTATATTTCCATAAATTTGAATATTGGGGTCAAAAAATTTTAACTCAAAGCCTATAAAGGTGAATGCAGTACAATTGTTGAAGCTACTGAATTTGCATTCTAATTTGCTGAAAAAGAAAGGCAAAAAGTAGTAGGAAACTTAGAAATCTTATCTGTCATGTTAATCATACCCTGGTTTATAAGAGGTAGTCCATGAGATTCTTTTTATATTTCTTTTCTTCCCTTGAGTTATTAAGATTTTTGCCCCAGAAGGTCTACCTGAATTTCTATTACCTAGACCAGTGTAAACTCTGAGTAGACATGGCCTCTGGCAAAGTATATATAGACTATAAATCCTCTATACCTTCTAGGCTGTGAAAAAAGGATACATTCGGGGGCTCTTCATTCAAATACTAATAAAGCCTGTTGTGGGTGAGGAGAAAGATGCTTGAATTTCATACTTACTTCTTATCTCCTTGTCTCTGGTTTAAGGTTGTTGGCATCTGCTCTCTGATCACATATTCCTCCATTTTTTAACTTACTACTTTCACTAAGAACTTAGCAGTTAATAGGCACTGAGACTATGCCGAGGAAAGACAAGGTGCTGCCCTGGAAAGGTTCAGACTGAAGGGAGAGGCATACATGCAAACCAATTTTTGATTACTCTCTGCAGAGATCAAACTTTGAATGCTATCTACAGAGCAAGCTTGTGGGAGCTACCCATGAATTCTGTAAAGGTTGGAAGGCAGTTTCTTTCACTTAAGAGACAATAAAGAGGCCTTCCTTAAGCAGATAGAGTCAAGGTGAAGTGTCAAAATGTATTAGTAATGCAGAGAAGAGATTAGTGCTTAGCTATGTGAATGGTACTAGTTTGTGGATTGTTCAACAGTTACAGATCTTATATGGCATGTTGGCTAGAAGAAATAACAACTTGCATCTATGAAACACTTAGTAGTAGATAGACCTTTTATTATGTTATCTTTAATTTCCCCCCCAAAACATCTATGATAGGTATTATCATCACATCGGATGCATTTTTAAAGATGAAGAAGTGCATCTCAGAGTGGTTTTGGCAACTTGCTCAAAGTTAAGTATATGGAAGAGCCATGGTTTGGATCTAGAACTTTTTTTAACTACAAATTCTTTAGTTTAACAAATATATGTTAGGAGAAAGAGTTTTAAGAGGCGATTGGAGATATAATGAGATGAGAGAGGCAGGTACCACATTATGAAGAGTTTTGTGGGCCAAATTAATCCTAGCTTTAGTCCTGAGAGTTATAAAGTATCTTGAAGGGGATGTAAGTCAGGAAATGGCACGATTAGATTTGCATTTAAAAAGATGTCTCTGGCTGCAGGGTTCACAATGGCCAAGATCGCAGGCAAGGAGACCTGTTGTTGAATTGATCCAATGGAGACATGACAGGTGAGTTTACACAGCTCATTAGCAGCAGATGTGCTACACCAAAGTGTCATCTGTTTTTTAATCATCTTGATCTTACTTCCTATTCAGGCCTTTGGTATCAGCTGGCTCCCCTAATTCCACTCCAAGACGCTCCTTCCAGTTTTTAATTGATTTCCTTCCAGCCTGCAGAAAAACTCTTGCTTCTGGACCCTTGCATTGAACTTCCTGTTAATTGGCTTTGCCAAACCAGCAATTGTCATTTTTGATAATTTAATATTCACCTCACTTAAGTGACCTCACATTTGTGATCTAGCTTGAATTTCTTCTTTTTAGTCTAAATTGTATATTGTTAATAGATTTGGAAAATATGCACAATTCTTACCTTATAAAAATATAATGCTTATTTCCATATCAATTATACAGAGTGCCTGTGCAACAGAGAGAATTTTCAGATTCTATTTGCTCAATTTTTTCAAGGGGATGGCAATAAACTGCCATTTTGAAGATGAGAAATAAAGAAGTGGCCAAGGGTGAGATCTAGAAAGCTAAGCTAGTGGAAGGAAGCTAGAAGTAGGTTGGTGAGTCAGACGGGATTCAGAAAGTTAGGGTGCTCTGGAAAGGAAATGGTGGCTATGAGTGTTCAGGAAAGCAATAAATCCAACCCATGAATTATGTGAAGGTTGGAAGGCTTTGGAGGATGAAAGGATCAGTTAGGGCAGCTGCCAGAAGTAGAAGACCTGGACATTTGAACCAAGAGAGGATGGTTTGCTTTATTTCCTCTTTTATGCTGCCTCTTAGGTATGAATTGCTCAGAGTCCACTGCTGTGTGCCATGGGGCAGAGGACAAGCCATAGTCTCTCCTGTGTAGTTCAATCCTCGTTGCCTGATTTCTCAAGCTGAGAAGACAACTGAATTTATTTCCAGCAGCAGGACCAAGGTTGAATGGTCTAGTCTGAAAATGTAGGTCACTGCTGGGCAGCCCAAATAAGTGTAGTAAAACTCCTAAAGACCTTTGTAGAGAGCTTTGCAGTTTGTAAAACTTTTCATAGACATATTTACACCCACAAAAATTTTATTTTTATCATTAATGCCATTATATTAGTCTAAGCACTTGGACTCAAATCCTCTAGCCTTAAATCGTCTCTCCTAGAAAAACACTAGGCCCATAGTTGTAGGAATGGTATGGGAATATTGACTGGATCCCCGGAAATGACTATTTGGGAATGCATTCCATTGATTCTATTTGCTACTTGCCTATTTAGTCCTAACCTATTTCCTAAAGAAGAGCCGTCTCAAAAGTACTAACTGCTTTTTACTTTCTAACCAATTCTGTTTCTTTGGCCTTTCATAGCACACTTCCTTTTAGCTTTCTATGGCAGTCAAATTAGCCTGCCCTGTGTCATTGTTTTTGCATAATATGTCTTCTTATAATATGTCTCCCCCTTTCCTCCCATCCAGAACTAGAAACATTTTTAATAGCATGAAAATATACCATGTATAGTCAATAAATGTGTCAGAAAATTCCAGCTGTATTTTATTCTTCTGGTGTTGAATTGTGTCATTAAAATGCCACAAAGAATAAAAAAGAAAATTACAAAAATTTATTTACCAATATAGAGAAAGAATTAGAGATGTATGGTAAAAACGTTTACCTTTGTCTTTTCCGTTCCCATACCTAAGAAGTTTGATACTTGCCTTTCAGAATTTTATATGCTTATATCACACTAGCACATGCAGACTTATTCAGATATATATTTATTTGAAATAAATCCTCAAGACATTGAACAATATTGTAACTTTTTTTTTCCTTACACAAGGAAAATGGGTATAAAAAGGGAGAATATGATAGATTTTAGTGACAGGTGGGAGAGAGATCCTGATAAGTAATTTATATTTAATGGATCATGGGAGAGACTAACACTGGGAAGGGAACCCAAACTCTGCAGAACAGCCAGGCCTTAAAAAGCTTGGCAGGGCCTTTGGGTATGGTCCCCATAACTGGCAACTCTGGGCCATATGTACATATGAGAGTGATCAAATTGGTTAAGACTGAGGCAAAAACAGTAGATTGTCAGCTTCTACTGCAGGTCTTTAAAGTCATTTGAATTGCTTCTCTGGAAAATCGGGTAGGAATTACTGCCTTATCTCTGGTGGGTGTGACAGTCCTGAGCAGTAATTCTCAAAGTGTGGTTTCAGGACCAGCAGCTTCAGCATCAACTGGAACTTGACAGAAATCTAAATTCTATCACCTGACCTATTGAATCAAAAACTCTAGGTCTGGGCTCAGCATTCTATGTTTACTAAGCCCTCAGTGTTGATTCTTACGCTCACTAAAGCTTAAAACTACTGAACTAGAAATTTAAAAAAGTAGGTTGGGGTGAGATTGGACAAGGTGATAAGAGGGAACTAGATATTCATGGGGAAGGAGTTTAAAAGGTATTAGAGAGAATGAATGATGCTAAGCAGAAGAACACTTAAAGTTCTTAGATGATTTGATGATCAGAAAACCAGAATTAAATGCTTCCATGTACTGCTTAACTGTATGTCTACAGCTGGAAATCTTGAGGTCTCTGGTTGGAGTCAGTATGATGAGTCTGGTCAAGTTTATTTTCTGACTCTTGGCCTTGGTGCTGTGGTGATACAATAGCATTTCTTTCTGCATCCCTTCTAAGACCCTGGCCATTGATTTAATTGAAACCTAAATTTGGATGAGACAGTTTTTCATAAAATAATACTAACAGGTATAAAATGCACCCTTCTTCTCAAGATTGGACCTTTCCACACACTGGTTGGTAAGATAATGGTGGAGGAGAATCCTGCCTTGGGTATTGGTGAAAAGCACGACATAGGAAAGCTTTCTCTCTCTTCATTTTGAAGTATAATAGCAACACCAAAAATGTTGGAAACTTTTACAAAATTTAGTTTGATGGAGTGTCAAGCAGAGCTGCATGGAGTCAAAAATATTTACATTTGAGGACCAGAAAGTAATTGGAATAGAAATCCTTTGCCTCCTCCTATCTTTTCTGTTGCTCAGTCATTTCCAAGTGGTCTGAAGTTCTGTGCAGACAATCATATTGCTAATGACTGTAATTTATCATAGGAGGTGTTTAGTTTTGAAAATGAAATATGGCTATATATTTTGGAGATTGATAGTGAAGGCTTGTTTATTGATTACACTTGTAGGGAAAAAATAAAAAAAAGTAAAGAAATATAACAGAGAAAAATGCATTTTTGAAGGTTCAGCATAATAGCTAAAGTAACTTGACATGTAAAACTTCTCAAAAAAATCCTACCTGTAACTTTACATAAAAGCTACAAAATTCTGATTTTTGGCTTATGTATGCCCTCTTTACTTAAAGTATGCCAAAGGTAAATGATGATAATTCAGTCAATATCAAGGACACAAATCAGTATTCTAACTATGGTGTCATGTATTTGCTTTAACTGTGCATTAGTTTTGTCTCTGAGTTTCCTAGTGACTGTGGCAAAAAGAAATACAGAACGATACAAATTCCTCAATGATGAACTGATTTTAAGGACAAATTTATCATCTTGGATTTTATATATGAGGTACAAGGTAATGTAATGAATACTGCTCTTTATAATAATTTAAAAATAAATATGGAAGTGATAGTCATGTGACTCATTTTTAATAAGGAGATTGGGTAATTCAAGGTCAAAGTATTTAAGGCTACAGCTCAGTTCTGGAAGGTGAATTATTATATGAGAAATTAAGCCAATAAAATTCCCATATGTAGGCTTCTTGTGATTCTTAACTGGTAAAAGATTAGAGCTAAATAAGTCTCTTCTTTTTAGAAAGCTTTCTGTTAGGCTGAAGAAAGGAAAAACAAGGACATGCAAACAGAACAGAGAGATGCCATAGGGGGAGAACAGACCAGACCCCAAAGTCCGTGCCATATATGGAAAGGGGACAGTTCTCCCTGAATTCCATCCTGATGTGCCAACTAAGACCTGGATGTCAGCCTCCTCCCTCTTGGAAGGAAAAAAGTTTCTAGTTGACTATTATGTCACCTTTAGCCAATCATACCTCTCCACACCCCCTAGGATAGCTTGCCCACTCCTCTCCCTCCTAATCCCTTACAAGTTCCCCACCTCCCTTACTGGCCTGTGACAAGAAGGCCACAGAACCTCACCCGGGGGTATTTAAATAAATTACCTGGCCCTTTGTTGCCTCGCTTTGCCTGCTTATTCCGGCTAGAATTTATCTTACACTTTCTTTAGAACATAATGTGGTATTAGTTTAAAATTGTTGTAATTTCTGACATGCTAATGTGTGATACTGGGTTAATGTAGCACCATATACTTTGAACACAGTAAGAACGTTAGGTCTCAGAGTTGTCATTCTGTCAATGAGAAACAGTGTTCTCTCCCAGAAGGAAATCATTCCACCAGTGCATGAGAGAAAATCGAGGAAGTGGCACAAATTTTCCTCAGGACAGCATCTTTAGATTTTCTACAGCATTTGAAAAAGTGCTTTAACAGGTGTTATAGCAAAGAAGACTTTGACCAATGTCCCAAGCAGTGCTTCCCCCTTACTGATAGAAAAATCAAAGGCTTATTTTCACTTAAATGACACTAAATAATTATTTAAGGCCATTATTAATCAAAAGATGAGCTTCATTCACTTGGGATAGTGAGATAGATAAATAAACATGGAGGTGTCTTGCCAATGGGTTTAGCCCTGGGCAAGTTACTCTTGTTCTGTGAGACTGAATAATGACAATGAAACGTTCTTGGGGTGAAAGGGTTTATACCTAACTTTATTCCCACAGTTGCAGGTCACTCACTAGAATCCTGTCCACTCAGAGCGAGTCTGCATGCAGCAAGCCAGTCTCTGCCTCTGGGCGTCTCGGTCCCTCCCTGCAACCATCTCAGTCTCTAATCATGGCACTGCCACCACTCCAGCCCCTGCTCTCCTGCAGCCCTGCAGCCCAGGGCACTGGGCAGAGCTCTTTATATAGAGTCAGCAACAATGTATCACCCACATATGTGTGTAGTGAGCAAGCCAACCAGGGTCAGGTGAGAATTCTGGCCATAGAAATTTTAATTTTCTCTACAGGAAGATTTAGGGACTTCCTCAGAAATCTGAATCGTAGGTTAAACTAAGCCAGGTCAACTCCTGTTCCTCTTTTTAATCCCTTAAGAGTCCCACATTCTTCAAATAAGAGCAGCTTCCCCACCAATGACTTCTCTCCCATGTGCACTGAAAATCATCTAGTCTTAGAGTTTCAGGGAATTTAAGGGATTCTCAGAAGAAATTCTTAACTTACTAACTGTATTTTTTAAAACTAACTGAAATATTTTGTCCTGATGATTGGAATGTTCACATATAATTTGACCAACAGAAGTTTTAAAATATATTGTTAGAAATGTTGCGAGCTTTGTAAGTGGCTTTCCACTGCTGAATGTAAGAACAGGACCAAATGTTTATTAATTTTTTCTGCCACAGAGCTAATAGAACTGTTCTTTTAATTCAACAAACAGAAGCCTGTGTTCTTTGGATGCTTATTTTATTTCCCATGGGGTCTGCATGCTGTTGGCTGACAATCACAATGGCTGTGTATCTATTTGGCTCTATATGGCTCTACTGCCAAAAAAAAAAAAAAAGAAAGAGAACACTCTCATTTAACTTGTTTTTGCAGTAGGTTTGAAAATTATATTAAAAAATTCTTGATAAAGTTTCTGGAAATGATTTCTTTCCTAGGACACATTTTACTGTGGAACTGCTAAAATCATAAGATAAAGATTAACTGATTGATAAAGAATCTCACATTGTTGTTCTCCCAGTTGCATTTAAGGTCCTCTTTTAAGCCAACATTGTCTTTTTTAATATATAGTTTAAAAATAGGAAATTTTATCCAGCTTCCCACTCCTACCAGTGCGCACCACACTCATGGTTACTACCTTCCTCAGGATGGTGAGAGTCACTAATAGCACAGTGCTGTGGTAAGACAGGGATAGGGAGTGGTCAAGTGTCCAGATGCTCAGAGGTTCACGTTTTCTCCCTGCCCTTTCCATATGATCTTGGGTAAATTACTCCATCTCTCCATGGTTTTTCCTCATCCATTAAGTGAGAACGAAGATAATTGTGACTCTAACACAGGAGTGATACGAGAATGAAATTAATTCATGGAAAAGTGCCTGAACTGTGCCTGGCCAATAGTAAATACATGCAGTGAATTGTGATTCTCATTGCCCTTCTGTCCTGCTGTTCACATTTCTTGATAAACCTGTTTGCCAATAGTTTCAGCCTCAGACAAGTTCACTATGGATTCAATGAGACTTAAAAATGACAATGGAATGTTTTTGAGGTGAAAGGGTTTATACCCACCCAACTTTATCCCCATGGTGGCAGGTCAATCGCTAGAATCCCATCCACTCAGAGCGAGTCTGCATGCAGCAAGCCAGTCTCTGCCTCAGCCTCTGCCCTCATAGCCGTCTCAGTCTCTGTCCTCGGCACTGCCACCACTCCATTCTCTGCTCTCCTGCAGCCATGCAGCACCCCAGAGCATTAGACTGAGCCCTTTTATAGAGTCAATAACAACGTATTGCCCACATGTGTGTAGTGAACAAGCCAACCAGGGCCAGATGAGAATCCTGGCCATAGGAACCTTCAACTTTCTCCACACTGTTTTTATTAGCAATTCAATGTTACTTTTGAGGGCATGCAAATCTGTGTCCTCATGTTCTTCCCCTCTTAAATTCTTCTGTTTGCTTTTCATCATTTTTTTGTTTCTACTTTTGAACTATTAACTTTCATGTTTTGCTTATTTTATCAATTGCTCCTGGTCTTGCCAATGGGTTTCAGCCTAAACTGGGAGCCCAAATCCACCAGCTCAGCCTGAGCATAGAGTGCTCCACGGCCTGGGGAGGGAGCTGCACCTCTCCTGGGGGAACCCTCAGTTGCTGTGTCTTTATCTTCTTCACAGCCACTGGGCTTGCTTTCAATAGAGGAGGGGTCAGTGCCCCCAGCAACACCCCTTCACCCTTCCCCAGCTCCTCCATTTCTGGGGCTGATGGCACCTTCCTCTCCCCTCTCCCGAGTGCCTCCTTTGCTACATCCTTTACCTTTTCTACAGTGCCTCGCAGCAATACCAGCTCAGTCTTCAGCAGCTCTCTTACTTTCACCTCAATGCCTTGCAGCTGGCATTCTTGTGCCATCTCTTCCTGTGCTTTCCTCAGGAGCACATCCATCTCTATGGCCTTTGCCTCCTTCAGAGCACCTGGCAGTGCTCCTGTCTCATTCTGTAAGGAATCTTTTACCTTCTTCACTGGACCTCACAGCTCATGTTCTCATACTGCCTCTTCTTGTGGTTTTTGCAGGGGTCCATCCTTTTCCTTCATGGCCTTTACCTCTTCCACAGTACCTCATAGTGATGCCATTTCAGTCATCAACAAATTTTTTACCTCCTCAATGGCACCTCACAGCCAGTGTTCTTGTGCTGCCTTCTCTCATATCAATTAATGCCTTTCATTCTTCAATGAATCCACAGCAGTTTGCAGCTCACATTCTTATGTTGTCATTTCTTGTGTCTCTTTTAGGAGCATGTTTTTCTCATCTGTAGATTTTTTAATACTGTGAGAAGCAGCTAACCCACAGCCTCCACTGCCTCACAGGCACTCTGTTTCTCAAAAGACCTGCTTACTATACACAGGGCCACCTCTACTGCCTCAGGTACCACCTCTAGGAGGCAAGCCACCTCAGACCACATAGCCATTGGGGGACAGTCGATTATCTCCATATTCATAGGGGCAGCCCTCTGAAGCACCCCTCCCATAAGGGGCAGCCTATCTTTTTCCTTGGTCAACAGTGAATCCTGTCGACATCACCAATTGTCCTGCAATTGGGTTTCAGCCCTGGGCAAGTTCACTATGGATTCAATGAGACTGAAGAATGACAATGGAATGTTCTTGGAGTGAAAGGATTTATTATCTTGTTTGTTCTCCCAGCAATAGGTCAAGCACTAGAACTACATCTGCATCCAATAACCTGCAGGTCTGTAATCCTCCCTCACCTCTGCCTCTGCTCAGATCTATTTATACGGTGACTCAGTTAATAATAGCTAATTGCCTATGGGTGCGGAAGCAGTAGCCTAGCAGCAGGCCAGTTACATCATCAAGTGGTTTAGGTTCAGGTGAGGATCTTGGCCATAGGAACCTTCACTTTTTCCACACTCACCCTGCAATTTTATGATTTTGATCTTCTGCAAATGGAGAAATCAGATTATTAGCCCAATTAGAACCTGAAATAAATTAGGAGTAATTTGATTTCAGAGTAAGCACCTGGAGTGCTCTCCTCTGAGTAAAGCAAATCCTCTTGGCCTCATGGAGTTTTGTTCTTGGAAGAATCTGTTTTGCTTTGCAGGGACCACTTTTGCTGTTAAAAGTTAAGGTGTTAGGTAAGTCACCTAAGAAAAAGTGAGATGTTATTAAATCGAATTTCCTTCTGATGTCAGGGTTTGCAGTGTTTATGTAGTCCGGTTGAAGAGTAGAAAAGAAACAGAGGAGGTAATGAAGCACATGTAGCAATATTTGTTACAGGAGTGAGTGAGACAACTGACAAATGCATGAGCTTAAATTTCCCTGACTGCATTTTAAAATCCTCTGGCCATTGGCTCACTATTTATTGCTCTGCTTCAGGCAAATGGAAATGATAGCAGGGTTCATTACATAGCAGTGATTCTCAGATTGTGTTCCCAGAACCAGCAACCAACCAAATGTTTAGAAATGCAAACTCTCTGCTGTATCCTACGCCTATTGACTTAGAACCTCCAGGGTGAGCCCAGCATTCTGTGAGGTAGCAATCCCTCCAGGTGACTCTGAAACAGATTAAAGTGTGACAACCCTCTGACCAAGGCTAGTGGTATTCAAGCTTGATCTCATACTATTCACCTGGGGAGCTCCCAGCCCCATTACTTAAATTATTTTAAGGTAGAAACAAAAACAGAAACAAGAACAAGTACCCCAGGTGATTTCAACATGAACTCGGGTGGAGACCCACTTCTCTAGCAGTGTTTCTTAAATATCAACACACATCATAATTACCTGGAAGGCTAGGCTAGTTTAACCAAACGTTGCAGCCACAACTCTGTAGTTTCTGGTTCTGAAGGTCTGCAGAGGGGCTTAATAATTTGCATTTCTAACACGTTACAGGTGAACATTGCTGGGCTTGGGACTATAAAAGCCATTGCTTTGAGGAAAAAAGGGTTCTGAGGAATGAAATTCAGAAGTAAGGTTGGTTGGATGGGGAAGAAAAAGGTCATGCTGCTTTTCCCTAAATGGGGACCTGAGCAACAGTGAGGCCATGCTGGGGTAAAGAAATAGAAGGACAACTATATAGATGAGCCTTAGTGAATCTAAAATCACCTGATTATTATTAGAATAGTTTAACTGATATAATTACATTAATTTCTAGTTTCCAAGTTTTTAGCTAGTGTTTTCCAAAACTTAGGGTGCCTGTGGATAAAGTGAAGGATCCTGTGGCCAGGATTCTCACCTGGCCCTGGTCAGCTAACTCACTACACACGTGTGGGCAATACATTGTTATTGACTCTCTATAAAGAGTTCTGCCCAGTGCTCTGCACGACATGGTGGTGTGGCTGCATGGCTTCAGGGGAGCAGAAACGAGCCTGGAGTGGTGGAGCACTGAGGACAGAGACTGAGATGGCTGTGTGGGTAGAGAGGCCCAGAGGCAGAGACCAACTTGCTGCATGCACACTCGCTCTGAGTGGATGGGATTCTAGTGATTGATCTGCCACTGTGGAAATAAAGGGGGTATAAACCCTTTCATCCCAAGGATGTTCCATTGTCATTCCCTGGTCTCATTGAATCCATAGTGAACTTGTCCAGGGCTGAAACCTATTGGCAAGAAAGCAAGGCAGTGCCTTAAAATGGTGTTAGAAGTTTGTGAAAAAAGAAAACCAGACCCTTGGACCTCATCTTAGCAGACTCTTTCCGGAAAATCTTGGAGGAAGCCCAGAAATAAGTGATCCAGGTGAGTTTACTGCAGATGGTGGTTTTGCTCATTTGTTTGGAATTCTTTACTCAGGGGAAGTGAGGGTCTTTATTATTATTTTTTTATTAAACATTTCTGGAGACATAAGAGTTGTTTTGCCAATGGGTTTCAGCTACAGGCAAGTTCGCTGTGGATTCAATGTGACCAAAGAAAATAACAGCAAACATTCTTTGGCGTGAAAGGGTTTATTACCCAACTTTTTCTACCGGCGGTAGGTTAAGCACTAGTATCTCTTCCTCTGTGCAGAGCACTGGGCTGAGCTCTCTATATAGTGCAATGATAGCTTATTGCCTAAAGATTTGGAAGTGGTAGCCTAGCAGTAGGCCGGTTACATTATGAGGTGGTTTAAGTTCAGTGAGTATACTGGCCATAGGAACCCCAACTTCCCCACAAGAATAAAATAGGAATGGTTTTCTTTCTGAGAGCATTTCAAACATACTTTTGCTTTGTCCACAGAATGACTTCAACCTCTTCTAACTACAGGGGTATTTACTTGAAAATTGTTCGGTTTATTACTTAAAAATAATCTGAAGATCAAATTCTTCTATATGTGACATTTTTTATATAGCTGTCAAATCCACCTAAATTCAAGAGAGGTAAGACATCCTTTTATACATCCACTATTTTCAGCTGGGGAAATTGGGGCCGATGACGAAGAGCATGTGCAAATAGTGCACAGTGCTTCATTCTAACAAATTCCAGTGACTGTTCAGCTTTCCGTGTGATGATAGCTACCATATTCCTGTCACACTGATGGAAATATCTGCACATAGGGTTGTTGTCAACAGACTATTGTGATCTGAAAACCTACAGCACTTCTAAAAAAGAATTATCAGTGGTTGTTACTAGTTTACTTTCATTTCGTTGTTCTTTTAGTAGACCCCATTCTGTAGACCCCATTGTAATACCGGATAATAGCTTGCTAATAATGAACCTTGGATTTTCCTCTACAGGAAAGAGGATTGCTTTCCCAGCTGCTCTTAAAAAATAGTTTCCTGTAGTTACTCCGAGGGTTATTGAAAAGGGATTGCTCCCCTAAGAGAGACAGCTGGAATATTTAAATCCTTAAGGAAATTATGGAAACATTATAACATCTGTTCACTGGGAAGGAAGAAGAGGTCCAGTTCTTCAAGAACCTTTTGCTCTTTTTAAAACGAGTTTAGTGAATAAATCTGCATTGCAGAATCACTGCCAGAGGAAACTTTACTCTATAGAAATCTAATCATGTCCAGCAAAGAAACTATGAAAACTATGAGCTGAGGACATTTAGACAAAAATATGAAGGAATATTTGATGTTTTAAAGATATGTATGCTTATTGTTAAACTCAGTTTTAACCTGTGTAAAATCCTGGGTTTAAATAGGGACTATTGATAATGCCTACAGAATGGCCCCTATTTGGTGAGGTTTTCCATTGAAAACATTTCTTCATTCATGTAATCTGATTTTGAATTGTATTAAAAGTTGAAGTTGTACAACTTAAATGGGCATGTGAACAGTTTGCTGTACAGGGATACTAATTTGAGGTCACTGCCTTTAAGTCCCTCATCAGTCTGAACTGGAGTGGCTCATGTGTTGTTTGGCATTGCAAACTTTTTTTTTCACTGTGAGGGAATAGTCTTGTTTATTTAGACATTTGGCCTTGTCCTCATCTTTGGTTCCTGTATTCAGCAGAGAGACAGCATGAGGAAAGAAGTAGCTGCCTGTAAGAGAAAGTTGCCACGTTTCAGGGTCCCCTGGGAAATGTCTTGAGTAGAACACTCCAGAATATTTCCTTATTTTGATGCTGTAAAACAGTTAGTATTCAGCTCAGGCTGACAGGCAGTTCCTGTATTCGCGCCATACTAGGTGTTATACTATAGAAGGCATAAAAAATTGCTTCAAGCAATATGTTTTCATTTCTGGCTTTTAGGAGAGCTAAACTTGGGGAGTTGTGAATGTCCCTCTGGATTTGTTTGCTTTCTATAGGAGAGGGTTATTTGTTAAGATCATGGACATACTTTTGTGAATGGTACCTTATAAAATAAAATAATATAACTACCTTTTATTCTGCTAGTGTTCCTCTCTTTCAGTAATAATATACTTCTGATCTTGGTGTAAATGTCATATTGTGTGAATATGCAAACATCACATCCGCCTACATATGTTCTGTTGCTTAGTAATTCTTGGCACTGGAGCACAGTGAGTTCTGTGCTTAATAAATGAGATATCCATCAGAATGAAAAATGAACTCTGTTGGTCTCTGGAATAAGGTGTTGTTATTTCAGATTTTAGTTGTGAAAAAGTAGGCTGCATTCTTGTGCATGGTAGTAAGGAAATTTGGAAGGGGATTTAATTCAGAATTAACACTTGATTACGTGTTCATCAAATAAGGCCCACCATTTAATACTGTTCCTGAAACTTGAGCCAGTATTTCAAAGTGTTTATTTAAAGATGTACAGATTTTTAGCTATATAAAGTTTTGTTTAGATAAAATTACTTTTTAAGAATTGACTTTCATAGTAAGAAGCCTATATTTAAGAAAGTTCTGGAATTATGTCTTGAAGATTGAAGATCAATGAATTGCGTTCATTTTAGTATAATTATTAGTCTTTTTGACTCAGCCCACATCCCTTTTTATAATGTCTATTCATAAATCCCTGCAATGTGAGGTTTTCAGTAGGGCTCCATCAGCTTCAGATCATTGAATTAAAAGATATATCTCTATTAATGCAATTCACTCTTTCTCTGAATTTGAGAAACACTGTCTCTCTCTCCCCTAATTAAATTCGCTTGCCTTTAACGGTGACTTTGAATCCACCAAACAGGGTACCAGGAGTCATGTTCTAGAATATCATTCCTTTACCTAGAGATGTTCACTTCAACACCACTGTTTTGTCATCCCTCACCTTGTGCTAAAGACTGGATACAAAGATAAAAATGATACCACCCTTCTCAGTTAGGAGTTCATGCTCCTATGGAATAGACAGACATGTACTTTGATGTTACAGCACAAATTATGACAAAGGTGTGAGACAATAAGTATCACATAATTAAGGGAATACATAAGTAGTTCTGAAGGGGAGCAAGAATCAATTGAATGACTCTTAAAATCTTTACTATGTTGACAAAATTTTTAAAAAATGTTACCACAGGGGAGATAGAAAGTTTGGAGAGAATGGTTTGTATTGTTTCCCCCAACTCCAAAGGGGAAGTAGAGTAAGGTGTCCCCACTCTACCTTAAACCTTTGAGGCATGGACTTTGCAGTTTGGGGGATGAGTACAGAGTGCCCTGCATGGACAATTGAAACAGAAGAAATATACCACAACTCCCTGAGTTTGCAAGGGCATTTAGTGGGTCAGCTGTCTGCCACATCATGGGATGAAGCTACCACATTTATTAACTATGTGTTTTATATCCTTTACCTCAGGAGAACATGGAATAAAGTCGGGGTGATGGTTTATAGCCAAGTTATTCTTACTTGAGTGGAAACATTCTTCTGGGCCCTTGTGTGACCTTTAGATGCTGATGCTCTTCTTTCATTTCATACATTGCCTCTTGGGTATTTTTTCTTCTCTCATAGTTTTAGCTACCTACCATAGGATGATGGGATGATGGCTTTCAAGGTTTTATAAATATACTCTGGACTCCTGTCTAATGACATATGTGACCTTTAGCAGGCTGCCTCATGGGTGTCTCATGTTCTGATAAACAAACTTAGACCAGTAATTTCTTTAACCACTCTTAATAGATTCTTCCTTTTATGTTAATTGTGACAACTTCAGTAGATGACACAATTAACTACTTAGTTGCTGCCAATTCTATAAAAGTGAGACTCACTCTAGATACATCAGTTACATCTTCACCCCTCAAGTCCTATAAACTATTGTGTAATGTTAAGTTTGCCATCATTCTGTCTATCTCCATTACCTTTAGCCATAGAAACTATATCCAAAGTGAAACAAAAAGGGAGAAAAGTTTGCAAAAACTGAACGGAATCTCAGGACAAGACAATGCCAGTTGATCTGATATCCATATCATAGTTTAGACTTTTCATCACTTGTTAGGCTGTCACTTAACACCCGCCTCTGTCCCTGTTCCCTAAAATTTGTATTCAGTGACATATCCAGAGTGCTTTTTTCCCCCTAAAACAACAATCTGAACATGTCATTACCTTGATTAAAAATCCTTCACCAACTTGTTAAAATCTAAACTTTGAAATATGGTAATAAATAATCGGTTCTTTGAACTTTCTTCTGCTTACACTCTAGTCATATCTCCTGTTACCCTCTGCCTTTGACTTTATGCTTATGTAACATATAAACTGCCTGAAGTTACCGCTTAGAGCTTGTATCTTCATTCTGTGTCCCTTGTCTAATTCTGTTTTCTCTGCCAGGAATGCCCTATCCACTGCTGCTCATCTTTTAAGGTTAAGCATAGCCGCTAACGCTGTGAAGCTTTTACTAAATGCCCAGTGTAGGTTGATCAGAGTTACTCTGAATGTTTTTATCTTTGTACTACCACAATTATTATAATATTGCTTTGTTGGCTCCCGTGGCAGATCGTGTTACCACTGAATATCCTGTGCATAATGAAGTACTTGGTGTACTGGAAATGTTAGATGGATGGATCAATGAATGAATGAATAAATGGCTACTAGTTCCATTTGAAAGTTTATGCTCCACATGTATATTTTCGGTGAAGGGCCAGGAAAGTGATATTTGAAGTAGCAGGCCACAAAGCCACTCTAGATTTTCGGTAAGATTGAATATGGCAGTGCCATGGTGAAAGTGGTATTTGAAGAATTATAATTTTGAAATTACTTGTGATAGGGGTGAAAAAGAAAAGGATGTGGGTCAGGAACAATGGGAGATTTTGGCAGTTGCTCAAGATGGATATATTTAAAGTGGGAGAGGAAAGGAAATTAATAGGTCTGAAAGATGCAGTCAAGAAAATATAAGCCAGGAAAAGCCTATCAGCTATAAATAAATGGTAGTGAAGAAAAATGTCTCAGAATGTTTAACAAAATAGGATTTGTGATTTCTCAGGGCTGAGTTATCAAGGAAAAAATGTATAATTTTCCTGGAATTGGGAAGATTCTAGTTTGTAGCATTAATACTTATTAGACACATTAAAATTTATGGAATTCTTCCAGTTCTGCCATGGTGTAGTAACTAGCATTGGTCCTGCCCTACTACTGTAAACAACTAGAAAATTGAATGAAACATATAAGAAGTGGTTTCCAATATTGGACAACAGACAATACAGAACTGTGAACTCCAAGAGAAGGAATAAGTGGTTGTGCTCTGTGGGGTACCTGATTTTCTACATGGAATCACTTTCTGAATCATAGCACGGGGTATGGTTCAGGAGATAGACCTAAGAATTTGGGGAGGTTGAGACAGCTTGAATTTGCTGAACAGAGTATCACAGAGTTAGAAACTATGAAGATTAAGAGTTCCTGAAATATTCATAGGCTTGCCTTCAATCTATTGCTGAATAATAATGTGGGTGGAGAATGAAACTGCATGAGGTAACAGCTATTGGGGAGCTGTTAGATAATTCCCAGAGCTCACACAAACTTGGGATTTCCTCTTGTAGACTAAACATTTCTTTGGACACCTGAGGCATTCAGAAAGTAGGTCTAAACTATACTTGAATAAAGACTACTCTAAACAAGCCCAAACAAATCTTAAAAATATGTCATGAATGTATCAGACTGATACATAGCAATTTAAATGCTTTTCCTGACAAAATCTCAAACTTTCTGAAGGAACACTATACAATTCAGAAACTTGATAATCTAGTGTTCTTAAGGCCTCTCACCTATTCAGCAGCTAGTGGACATACTAGGAAGCATAAAAATGTGATGCATAAACAGTAAAAATACTAGTTAATGGAAATACAGACAGCATTAATATAGATGAGGAATTTGAAAACAGGAACTTTAAAAAAGCTATTAAAAATATACTCAATAATTAATGAAAACATGACCATAATGAGAAGAGCCAACTATATGAAATAGAACCTTTAGAGCTGGAAAACAGAACATATATAATGAGAAATTCACTAGGTGGATTTACCACAGGATAGACACTGTAGATGAAAGAACAATTAACTGAGAATGTAGCCATAGAAACTGTATCCAAAGTGAAGCAAAAAGGGAGAAAAGTTTGCAAAAACTGAATGGAATCTCAGGACAAGACAATGCCAGTTGATCTGATATCCATATAATTGGAGTCCCAGAAGGCAAGGAGAGAATAAAACAAAAGTATTGGAAGAAATACTGGCCACTATGTTCCTAATTTAATGAAAAGAATGAATTCCCAAATCCAAGATGATGATGATGACTCCAAGCAGAACAAAGACAACAGAAACTATACTAAGAGTGTCATAATCTAATTGCTGAGCCAGTAATTTAAGGAAAAAAAATCTTAAAACACCAAGAGAAAGGACACACACGGTATACTAGGGAAAAATAAGAATGAACACAAACTGCACTAAAAGTAGTCCAAGTGTAAGATGGTGCAATAGCACCTTCAAAATGCTAAAGGAAAAAGTCAATATAGATATCTATAATTAGCAAAAATGCCCCTATTGTAAAAGGTAAAAGATAAATTTTTTTCTGGACAAAAAAAAGACATAGATGCTAAGTGGAATTCTTCAGGCTGAAGACTTATGATGTAAGACTGAATCTGAAGCTAACTAAAGGAATAGAGAGCAGCAGAAGTGATACATATATTGGTTAATTATGAAATATTTATTTTATTAATGTCTTTAAAAGATAATTGACCATTTAAAGCAAAATTATCAATTAGTGGTTTAAATGTGTATAGAAAAATAAGATTAGAAATAGTAAATACACTGTTGTAAGTATATTATTCATGACATAGTGTAATCTTAACTGAAAAGGTGAAAAGGTAGATGCTTAAATAAGCTTCTTATAAGCCCTACATAAACTTTTAAAATAAAACATTGATGGCTAGCTTATAATCTAACAGCTGAGATAAAGTAAAATATGAATATGTACTTATCTTTCAAAGAAGGTAGGGAAAAAATAACAAATAAGAGAATGAACATAGAGAAAATAGCAAGATACCAAGAAAACACTATTCATAAGGAAGCGGAAGTAGTTACACTGATAATAGAAAGACTTCAAGACAAAGAGTTATGAAAAATATAAGGAACACTTATAAGGAGTCAGTACATCAACAATACAACAATCCCAAATATATACGCCTCTAATTACAAGGCTTCAAAACACATGAAGCAAAAACTGGTAGAATAGGAAAAATGTACAGATTTTAGTTGGAGACTCTCTGTAATTGATAGAATAGATAATAGAGATTTAGAAAACTAAACCTACTACAAAGGACCTTTCCTTTATTTTTATAGGGTACTGTACCCCAAACAGCAAAATATATGTTGTGTACACTTGCATCATTCCCAAGAATTGATCATATTCTGGGCCACAAGGCAAGTTTTAATAAACTTGAAAGTATTATAATCTTAGTATGGTCTCTGATCAAAAATGGATTAAATTTGAAATCAGTAAGATTGTTTAGATCATTCTAAAATATGGGATAATTAATATTTCATAAGTGCCCGAAGTCAGAAGATCAAAGTGAATATCAGAAAATATTTGAATTTCATGAAAAACACAACATAATAAATCTTGATTCAAAATTAAGTTTCTTAGGGGAAAAGTATAGATTTAAATGATTTTTAGAAAAAAAGTCTAAAATTATTGATGTAAACATCCTGAAGAAGTTAGAAAAGGATATGAATTAAACTCTTAAGTAGACTGGAGGACATAATACAGATGAAACTGGAAAATATAAAATGGACAAAATAGAAACATCAGTGACAACAATTCGACTTTTTGAAAAAAAAGTCAATTTGATTAATCTTTAGCTAGAGTGATTTGAAAAAATAGAGAAGACATAATTATTATAGAGGAAATCAGAGGCACTAGTATAGAGCCTACAGCCATTAATGTTTTAATAATAAGTATTATGACTTTTTATGCTGATACATGAAAAATGCTTGGATGAAATGGAAGAATTCCTCAAAAGGAACACATAACCAAAAACTGACTCAAAAATGTAAAAAAGAATAGCTTTATATCCAGTAATTAAATTGAATTTATAATTAGAAATGTTCCTATGAGAAAAATTCCAGTGTTAGATAGCATTACTGGTAAATTTTATCAAAAATTTAAGAAATAATACCAGTTGTACACATTTGTTTTTCAAAAACAGAATAGAAGTATTTCTCAGGCTCTTTCCTGAAGGTAGTATGATCCTGGTACCCAAACTAGGCAAAGACACTACAAGGAAAGAAAATTAGTGTCTGATATCCCTATGGCTTAGATATAAATATCTTTAAATAATAGGAAATCAAATCCAGCAATATGTCAAAAAGATAATAAATCTAGACCAGTTGGGATATATCCTAATAATGTAAAGTTGATTTAACTTTTGACGTTCTAGTGACATAATTTATCAATATTGGTAGGATGAAGGAGAAAGAAAATTATCTCAATTGTTAGCAAAATTCAACACCCATTAATGGAAGACTCTCAACTTTTTAAGAATAGAAGAGATCTTGTTCAACTAAAAGTAAAGGAAGTCTAAATAAGTTGGAGAGATTTGCCTTCTGTGGATTGGAAAACTTGATAAAAGAAATTATCTAATCAAAATGAAACTACAGCTTACATTACATTTAGTGGGACAAAGACTGAGCATTTTCCCTTAAGATTGGAAACAGGGTAGGGATGTCTGCTGTCACCACTTCTATTCAGCGTTTTGAGGATGTGCTAGGTCAGGAGTCAGTAAACTCCAGCCTGCAGGCCAGTAACTCATTTTTGAAAATAAAATTTTATTGGAACACAGTAGCACCACTTTGTTTACATATTGTTTATGGGGTACTTTCATGCTGCAGTGGTATAGTTGAATATCTTTAACAGAGAACATAACTTGTTAGCTAAAAATACTGTGAAACTTTTTAAGAACAAGTTTGCCAATCACTAGTGCTGTGTGTGTGCACGTGTGTGTGAGAGAGCAGGTACAAGAGAGTGAGCTGAGAAGGAGGGAGAGATAGGAGGAGATAATTCAGAGATTGAAAAGAAAATAATAAGTCTTTATTTTGAGACATTATATTCAGGTACAGAGAAAATCCTGGCTAGTCTACAAAGCTACTAAAACTACTTGAGTGAATGAAGGTCACAGTTTTAGAACCTAATTTCTTTTCAATATACTAGCTAAAAATACTTGAAAATACAGAATTTAAGGAATACCATTTACAATAGCGTTGAAAAACAGGAAAGGCTTATTTTAGGGATACATTTTTAACAAAGTTAAACTTGAAAGCTTGAAATGGTGAGTTTTTTGGCAAAGTATTTTCACTAAATATAGAATTCTGGGTTGGCATATTTAACAGACCTGTAAAGTACAAATGATTAGACAATGCTAATGGAAATGAAGTCCTAAACTGACTGAGATACCCACAGACTGGGAAGACTCAAAGGTGGAGGACTTAACACTACCAGGTTTTAAGACATTCTACAATTACATTAAGGGAGTGATTGTGGTATTGGTGTAAAAATCAACAGAATAGAGAATCTAGAAATAGACCCTTTTGGACAGGAAGAGTTACATCCTGCTTGAAGTCCAAATTATAGACAGGAAGTCCAAATTATAGACAGGAACTCAGCAAATATTGCATGTTTTGTTCAAGACCCTAGGTATATAGCGATAGCACATGAATGTTAATGTATAACATGTATGCTAAATGTAATACTATGCTAGGAATTTGTAGTCTCCCCTGCTCACTTAATGTATTTGAATTTGCTACAATTTCAGATAGACACTGTCTGTAATTTGATTGTATATTGTATACTGTTGATGGGCATCAGATGTGTTTCAAATAGTGCACAGGGTAAATATCCAAGACCTGCACAACCAACAATTCAGATAATTGTACATTTTCACAAAAAGTGTGTTGTTACCATGCTGACTATTTGCTTATAGAATATGTATTAAATGCTCTGGGATACCCATATAAATGACTTGAGGTCATTTGAATCACTTATGAAACATGAATTTGATACAAATACAGAAGTCATATTAGTTGGGTTTTTTAGAAATATCCCTGATTTAATATATTTAAGTTCTAAGGACAATTTATTTAACATATTACCAAATGTGATTTTAAAAAAAAGATTATCTCGAAGGCAGCCAGAGAACAATCCTTTATATACAGAGGAAAAATAGTATGAGTGGTGGCTGACAGCTCCTCAGAAACAATGGAGACTGCAAAACAAACTAAAATTTTAAAGTATGAAAGAAAATGTCAACCCAGAATTCTATATTTAGTGTAAGAGTTTTGCCAAAAAAACTTACCATTTCAATCTTTCACATTCGACTTGTGTTAATAAGAAATAAAAGGACTTTCTTTACAATCATGAAAATAAGACCTGATTTTCTAGACTGGCCTAAAATATATATAATCCATAGGCTAGATCTAAGCAAGACCCTCCTGATGGGGAGTTTAATGGTAAAACCAAGCATGATGTATACAGTTACCTTTAGGCAAAAAAAGCAGTTTAGAACTATAATGTTGTCTTGGTTAGAATAATGTTTGTGGAAATAGATATATTAGACTTTCAGTACCTGAACATTAAGCATCTGATGCACTCATCCAGCTCTGTAAGCTCTGAGCCCTGCTCACAAAGCAGTCCTCTGATAATTAAGTGATTTTCCATCTACATATGCCAAGAAGAAAAGTGTAACAGCTATGCTCATTTAAGTCTTACATCCCATTTAGCTGTATCTTTTTTTGTTGCTGTTAAGTTAGTAAACTGGCATTCTACTTGATGTATCATTTTCTTATGAGGTGGGTTAACATGGATTAGCCTCCTTGGACATTAGCATAAATGGATCCCCGAATGATCAATTCTCTGGCCCTTCAAGATGCCTCTGAAACCTGATTTCCCCATCCACAGAAACCTGTAGAAGATGATAAAAACCTTATACCTCTTAATTAAAGAAGAAAAATCTTTTTATTTGATGTAACTTCAAACTTACAAGAGAGTTGAGAGAAGAATCCAAGGAACTCCTATTGTATTATTTACCCAGATTTAGGAATTATTTATATTTTCCCCATTTTCTGTTCAATTTCTCTGTATACATACATATTTGTGCATATATATATATATATATATATATGTACATACAGGAATATTTTTCTAATGTACTAGAGATGTCATGTTCCCTCTTCCCTAAATATTTCAATATATGTATGTCTTGGGAAAATGGACATTCTTTCATATAACAGCATCTTATAAAAGTCAAAAAATTAGAATTATAATTTGGTACAATATATTATCTAATCCATTGTCTATGTTCAAAGTGTTAATTGTTCCCCAAATGTCTTTTATAGCCCTTTCTCCATTCCATAACATAGTGTCCAATCCATAACAATGCACTGAACTCAGTAGTCATGTCTTTTTCTATTGTAGCCTACAATTTCTCACCCAGTCCTTGTCCTGAGTTTGACTTTCTTGCTGAAGACCATTCGTAGAATACCTTAGAGTTTCGAGATGTTTCCTTAGTATTAAATTCAGGCTATTCACAGAAGTGATGTGTCCCTCTAAATAAATTATATTGAGGCATCATGATGTCATTTGTCTCAATTATGGTGATGTAAACTGATCATTTGGGTAAGGTGGTATCTGAGAGCTTTCTCTTTTGTGAAGTTACTACTTTAACCTTTGTAATTATCCATTCACTGTCACCCTGATGGTAACACACTGTCTTCTAACATCATAGATTAATTTTGTAGGTTTTTGATCTTTATGTATATGAAATTTTACAGTATGCACTCTCCTTGTATGTGTTCTATCATTTTACTATATTTGCCAGATTCATCCCTATTGCTATGCAATTGCCCTTTCTTTGTTCTTGCTACTATATAGTATTCCATTATGTGAATATACCACAATTTCTCCACAGTCATGAACAATTAGCAACTTTCCAGGTTTTGTAATTTAAACTGCTATATGAACATTCATGTAAATGCTGTTTGAATTGGATGGTATCCTTTATTCAATGTTGGAGAGTATTTTTGAAGTGCTCACTTTTACTCTGGCTAGAAGTGACTGAGAATTCCAGTTGATCTGAAATAATATCACCTTTATTTCTTCCTTTCCAATTAGTATGTTTTTTCTTTTGCCTTATTGCACTTGATAGGATCTCCAAGAAATGTTCAATAGCATTTTTATCATGAATGAGAGTTGAACTTTATCAGAATAACTTTCTCCATCTACTGAGATGACCACATGATTTTTCACCTTATTTTCTATTTATGTGTTACATGAATTGGTTTTCGGTGTTAATCCAACCTAGAATTACTAGACTGAAACTACCTAGAAATTATGTTAACCTTTTTTGTACATCTGGATTACATTTCCTATTATTTTATTAAGGATTTTATGTCTGTTCTTGAGAGAAATTGGTGTTTAACTCTTCTTTCCTATAATGTCCTTGTCAGGTTACGCTAGCCTCATAAAAAGTTGGGGAGCGGTCTTCTTTTATTTTTTGGAAGATTTTAGTAATACTAAGGTTATTTCTTTAAAATTTGGAAGAATTCACTGTTGAAGTTATTTGGGCTAGGGGTTCTGTTTGTGGGAAATTTAATATTGGCTCAATTTCTTTGTTAGACATAAGAGTATTCAGATTTATAATGTCTCATCTGTCAGTTTTGGTAAATTATGTTTATTAAAGCCTTTTTACAGCTCATTGAAACTATTAAATTTTTTGGCATCAACTTTATCATAATATCTGCTTTGGAAAAAAAATGTTTGTAGAAACTCTATTGATGTCCTCTTTTTCATTCCTTATATTGTCAATTTGTGTTATCAGCCTTTTTTTCTTTTTTACTTGTGCTGGCTTGTTACCAATTATTATTTTCAAAAAGTCATTCTTTGGCTTTGTTGATTATCTCTGCTGTGAACTTATTTTCCATTTGTGAACTTCCAGTTTTATGTTGTTTCCTTCCTTTTATGTTTAATGTGCTTAGATTTCTCTAGATTGTATTCATTTGTGTTCTTCTCTGGTACTTTCCCTTATGTCTATGTTTGCCTGTGTCTTAGCTGTATCTACAAGTTTTGATATGTCATATATGATGATTAATATTCATATTTTAAAAGTATTTTTTAACCATCACTTCATTTTATTCTTAGATAAATAAAAGTTTAAAAATTATTTAATTTCTAGCTTTAATTTCTACTTTCTGTGATTATGTTGCATATCTGAGATATCCAGTAGAATATTGTTAGTCACTTATGGCTTTTGACTACTTGTTACATGGCTAGTGCAATTTAGGAAATTAATTTTTAATTTTATTCTAAAATTATTTAACTATTTTAAATATAAGTATGAGTAGTCACGTATAGCAAGTGTCTTCCCTATTAGCCAGTGTGCCTAGGGTCTTCAACAGCCTAACCTCTATTTTGACATACTGAAGAGTATGTTACTAGATGAAAAAGACAAAAATAAGAAGCTACTAGTGTTTTGAAATCTCTTGATATGTAATGGAATGTACAATATTCCCTGGAGCCCAGATAGGAGTCAGAGTTGGAGTTGATTAGAATGGAATCGGAGTCTTACAATGAGAATTAATTGACCCCTGGTTATCCCTGACTATTCTGCCTATAGAGTTGATGATTTTGTGATCACTAATATGGTAAAATAATATCCCTTCTGCTTGACAGCTCTAATTATCTGATTTAGAAAGCTCAAGTATGGTACTAAGAGCAATCGAGCAGTATGAGCAAAGTCTTAAAATACTTTAAAAACTTCTCTATATTTGTATGTGTCTTTTCTTCCTACCTTTCAAATTCAGCATTTATAAGAGATCATTTATTTCTTTCTGCTCTGGGGTGGGAAATTTCCATAGTAATATCCTAGAAAAAAAAGAGCAAGTAAAAAAGAAAGGATGATCAACGAAAAATGAAAGGTTGAATTCAATAAATAACTGGGTTTGTACTTAGTAACTATGAGATCTAAAACATTAAAATTAAAATCTGATTAGAATTCAGTCATCTTATAGAAGAAGACATGATTATAATCCTTATACCTTATAATTATCATTGTACTTTCCTTATTCTTTGTTAATTTTTCAATGACTTGTCTCACAGTTCCTGTAATTTTGAGTAAATAGATGATATGCACTGATGTGGACCTCAGGTAGTGGAGAATATGTTTGTTTTACACTGACTCAAAGGCAATTATAATTGTTTTCAGGGAAAACTCATGCAGTTACCACCTGCTTGTAAAAGAAACTAGTCAGAATCGGACCTAGTTATAAACAGAAAGAAAAAAAAAATCAGGGGCCCAGTGAAAAATACTTTCCAAAAGTAAAGTTCTTGTCTTTTAGTAACACATCAGAATTGTACCATAGATTTGGTAACAGTGCAGAGAAAAGAATGAAACAGTTTCAAGAATACTTTAGAGCTTGGAGACATTTCAGGATGAAAGTCCTTTAGGGTATTGTCACATTGGTAGAATACCAACTTTATAGTTCCTTTATGAAATGTCACCATGAGAGAGATTAATTTTAGGATATAGGATCACAGAAATGTTGCCACTGATGTAGCTTCCTTTGTTGAATTCCAGAATGTGTCAAGAGTAACAAATCTATCTGACATGTCCAGTCAAGGATCTGTTTTAAGAAGAAATCATGCTTGCAGGACACTGTTACATTTTAATTTTGTTTTTCAATCACAAAAAGGAGTCTTTGTTTGCCGTCAGGATGAACACCTGTGGAATCCTTAAACATTTATAGACATGTCTTTAAAGGCTCTGTGGTACAGTTAAGATTTAATCTATCAAAGTGGTATAAATAATGTAGACATAGCCTTAGGTGCCAATTCTTCCCACAGCAGATAGAAAAACATAACAGTAAGAATGTCTTTGCTGATTTTCATACAGCTCATGTATAACTGCTAAGGAGGGCAGGGGGGAGCGCTGTAATCTGGAGCTATAGACTTCTTGATGGTAAAACTTATTAATGTGCTAAAAGTCTAGAAATGGAAAAAAATCAGGCAAAGATAAAATTATGTGGAAGAAATAAAATCCAGATGGTTTCATGCTAAAAACCTTAAATCTCATTTTGAAATTCTTATAATTGAAGTTGTTACAAGAATGGTCAGGCCGTTCTGGGCCTAACCATTGGCCTTCTATGTTCTTTTAATCTAATCTAAAGGTGTTTCAGTGTTTATCTATGCCATTAAAACATTTTTGCTAAATTTGAACATGGGGATTCAATCTAAATTCCAAACCAAACATTTATTAAATATGAAGTAGGATCTGCAAAGCACCATATTGGCTACTATTAGGGAAAACAAAAAGTATAAGATGTGATTCTAATTCTAAAGATGATTAAGATCTAGTGGGAAAGATAAAGAGAAAATATTTGAGCAATAACTAAGATTCAGGGCAGTACATTTGAAAGGGAAAATTGGTTTTGGCTGGGTTGTTCTGGACAATTTTCCCTGGTAGAAGAAAGAGTGAGATTTAACAAAGGCAAAGGTTGGCACAGATTGATGCAACAGGGGAGAGACATTCTTGACAGGAGTATTGATGTACAGCTGGGGAAACCGAGACACAGAAAATAACCTATTTTAGTTGGGGGATATATTTATTAGAAGAATAGGAGAGATAAGTTTGGGGATTTTTTTTTCCAGAAGGTGGACAGACTGGAATCGCAAAGAAGTGTACTAATTTGAAGAGAATAGGTCTTTGGAAAGATTATCTTTATAGATAAAATCAGTGCAGTATAGGTGTTCAATAAATATTTGTTGAATGAATGAATTGGGAGACTATCTCTGGACACATATTACTGGTCTTATCACATAGGTCCCACATGGAAAAAAAATTAAAGTTAAAGCACAAGCAGATACATTAGAAAAGAGGTCCTTACTCCATTTAGAATTCAAGAGTCAAGGTGAGGTACTAAAAGAAAATGGAACTGTTCTTTGTGTGGCTATATATCAAGACAGGTAATAAGCTAGTAATCTCTCTTTCTGTGAAGTGAGAAAACTCTTAAGCTTCTTGTGCTCCCTGTTTCACCTACTGCCTCTCAAAATCTGTTGTTTATCATATAATCTTCCCTTCTGGGAGTTTCTGTCCTTCTCTGTTTTCTGGAGAACAAATGTCTATGTTGTAGGTACCTCATGGGAAAGCATCCCTCAATCCCTCGCAGGCAGTGTAAATTACTTCCTCTGTTGTACAACAAAAGCATGCAGTCTTGTTATATTGTACATTCCAAGGGAAGTTCATTCCTTCACAGGTTTATGTCCCATGCTTGACTCTGTCCCATAACTCTGTCTCTGGCATAGTATATGATCACTGAATATCTGTTGACTTAAATACTTTCCAATATCACAATGCTGACAGCAGAACAGAAAACTTTTAATAAGTTATCCCTAGAAAATGAAAATAATGATCAAGGGATTCCTGGCCCTCTGATGATACTTTTGTAGGATCTAGTAAGAAATAGGGATGTGGTGATTCTAAGTTTCCTTGTGAATTCTAGATTCAGCCTTTCACTAAGACACTTTCATTTTTGTTTTAGACATTTCATTTATCTAAATGTATGCACACATACATATAGACATACATATGTTCATATATATTTATGTGTATATATGTATATTTTATAATCTTGATCTCTCTACACACATACATACACACACACTCTGTCTCTCTCTCAGTTGACAGGAGTATCTGTAAAAATGCTATGCTTCTGCCAGCATGACTTTCCAAACAGGTTCCATAGAAACAAATCAAATAACCAAAACAAATCTTAATCTTTCTTCAGCTATACTCTTACACAGTTACCTGTTGAGTTACTTATTTAGCTGGGAATTTTGAATTTACAGATCATACAATAAAGTCAGTTTAAAAGACATTTCCTAGAATGTTCCTACTTAAGCTTAAGCCTTTCATATCTCTGGGCATTTTGCTTTGTTTTGTTTCATTCTGGAAATCCACAGCTGGACTTCCAAGTGTTTGTGGATCCCCTGAAATCGTGTGTTGCATTTTGTAATGTGTGTTTTTCTTGGGAAGGATTCTTGACTTTTTTTTTTGGCTAAGTCAGACTTCCAAAATAGTCTACAACTTCAGAAGTATTCTAGTCTATCCATTTTAGTGTGTCAGACAATGGAATATATATTAAATAATAGTAACTATAGTAATAACAGGTAATAACTTCAAATTCATTATATATTTTACTTTATTTAACTCCAAGAAGTATGTTTTTTAAAATCTTCATTTTAATGATGATTACATTTAAATTCAGATCTCAAACATCTTGAATAGGCTAAGCAAGTTATTCCATGGTAGACAGTAGAACCGTGCCTTCCATCTCTAAATTTACAGCTCACTTCAGTCGACTTGTTTCTGGCCTCATCAACCATATGCTCTTCAGGAATCCCTCTCCTTCCATCTGTTTTCCTCTATGCACAAGCATGATTACTCCTTGAACAGCTTGTCCAGAGCTCCTAGTCTCACTTCCTACCATGGTTTTGGGTCTTCTGAGCATGGAAGGTTTTCATCAAGGAAAACTGACTCAGCAGAATTGATACTTTAAGTTGGCCGCCAGAAAATCAGAGTGGTCACACTTCACTGCTGTGGTCAGAATGGTGGTACAGAGGCGTGGAAACATAATTGCCAGAGCTTTGTATTAGAAGTTTGGAGGCAGAGTTTCTAACTATAGTCTTAAATCATACTCCTCAGATGAAGAGAAATGCTTTCAAGGATGTCAAGTCCAGACCCCTCCTGAACCAACTCTTGTAGAGAAATTTAAAACATCTTAACTCATCACTGTTGCCTTTAGACTACATGAATTCTGAATCAGTTGGATCTTTGTGAGGTGAAACCATCTTCATTATTTTCTCACTCCTGCCTGAAATGCTGAACTGAGTGGAAGCATGAGTGTTTCTTCCTCCCACTTTCCTCAGCCTCTTCCTGGAGGCTTTCACCTTCCAAAGATAAGGGAGCCTTTGCAGTACATCTTAAGTCTGAAGAGGAGACAATGCTGAGTTATGGTTCCTGAGGACCGCAGATATACCTCATTTATTCTTACTGTTTAAATGAAGAAATCAGTGTCACAGAAATGTCACATCACCTAATGGGGGTAGAAGGCTTTAGTGCTCAAATTTCTGACTCAAAACCACTCCCTCTGTACTGTGACATGTTCAGTGCACCTTTTACAAATATTCTGCTCATTGACCAGAAAGGAAGTTGGTCACTGCTGCTTTTTGTCTTGATATTATGTTTAATAAATAGTCCATGTTCTGGTAACTTATTACCATGTAAATCCATGGCCCCTTGGTACTTAGTGATTTGAATCAATTCATGAACTAATCAGGTCAGTGTTTATTCCTCTGTCTTAAAGGAAACAGTGTTTGACTCATACTGTACATTGTGATTGGGCATATCTTAGGGCACAGATAGTTTTCACAAACCTGCGTTTATTTTCTACCATTAAAGGAATAATATACTTTGCAGATAAATGCTATTAATATCCAAGAGGCCACCCAAAGCACTACAATATAGATCACCAGCCTATTTCAGGGTTCTAGACAGAGGAGGTGAAGAAAGGTTGAGATGGAAAAGGGAAGGACTAGAGTTAAGCGATACCTGAATCGATGTTTCAGGTCAGAGAAGGCTGATTTCAAGTGGATTTTCAAAGCTGATGAAGTTCTTCTTTGAACTTTCCCCTTATGGATCTCTATTTTAATCAGTTAGAAAATCTCTTCCTTGTCTGCTGAAGTCCTGGAGCTCTTATCCCCAAATGGCTCTAGCTGATCCAAACCTCATGCTTTTGGCTGTGTAATACTGAGAAGGAAAGGGCTTAAGTTTTGCAGTCCTCTTTCCTCTGTTGAGATAGTCAGCACTGTTGTATTAGAGACTGCCCTCTCAGTCTCCCTCCTGTGGGTAACATGTAATTTGTAACTCTAAGCCACTGAAATTGTGGGTTATTATTGGTTTATTTCCAAACCCTGAGCACAAGCTAACCTGTCCTGATTGATACTTTTCTACTCTTTCCATCCTCATAAAACATCCATGGACTTTTGCTGTTGAAACAGGATGTTGAATAGTTGTTCATATGTTATAGTGAGTAATTTAGGCAGAATAAACACTGGTGTTTTAAGGCCAAATTAGCTGAAGGCAAGACAGCACGTCCCATTAAGAAGAAACCTGGTGGAATGAGGAAGACGTGGTTCTGCCATTCAGAGGTGGCTGTGGGACTCAACTGTATAAGAGGATGATTTTTAGATGATGCTTCTTAGATTGGTATATCATCCTGACCACTACTAGGACAATTTTCTTAACCTCTCTAAGCCTCAGTTTCCCCATCATTTAAAAAAAAAAGATTTATTACTAATAATCTTTCTTATATTGTTAAGAACAGGATTAAATGAAATAATGCATTTGAAACACCTGGCATAATTGTAGGGTTTTAGTAATAAATTAATAAATGCAAACAATTGTTATTCCAGTATTTTTCCATCCCACTTCAATTCCTATCTGAGTATATTCATGCTTGCTTCAGCAGTATAAAAGTAGTTATTCTCATTCATATGAACAGCTTACCATTTATGCCTAATGATGTATAGCACAATAACTGTTATACATATCATTAAATATGTGTCTGATTAACTTTGTTGTAATTTTAATTGCAACACAAATTTCTCTTGTGCATACCCAACCATCAAAGACACTTGCTCGTGAAATGTGGTTGACTGCTTTCAACCTGAAAGCATTACAGGGAGTGTTGATCACACATAGTATAAATTATAGACCTGAGAGCAGTAGAGCACAAAGGAAAGAACACAAGATTGGGAGTCATGTGGACCAAGGACTAAAAACTTCTAGGTCCACTGTAACAGCCTTCTGCTGAGTTCCTTCTCTGTAAAGCATGGCCAGTGATACCTACCTCGTAGGATTTTGTGAGGCATGGAGAGATATATGTAATGATAAACAAGGATCTTGGAACACAGTAAGCAGTTAATTGTATTAGTTATTACTATTTTTATAATTTTGGACTTAGAAGGGACTTCCAGAAGCCCTTTGTGTTAGCCCACCTCTGTTTTACAGGCCTGATGTTATCACACCCTTTCCTCTCATTTTGTGCAAGTGCAGAGTGTGAGACAACAGCATGATTTGCCCAAGGTCATGCAACCTGTCCAAATGAAGGAGGAAAGCTGAGCCAGCAGTGGGTGCCCCACCTTTTCCTTTACTTCCCCCTTTCACTCAGCCCATGCCTACTGCTGGCAAAACACCCAAAGCACACATTCTTCTGGGGCTGAGTCAGTGGCATCCTGGGCCTCTCCAAAGAGAGGAAGCACATTGGAGTCAGGAGGAAATGGAACTGCCAAATAGGAAAAGAAATCAAAGACTAGAGGACAGCCGACATATTCTGTGCTGTAAATATGGCAAAAAGCCACCTCAATGTGGTTAGGTTAGACTTGAGAAACTTGAGAAAATTAAAGATCTGTAAGTATCTGATTCACACTCCATTTCCAGGAAGGAAAATGGGGCTATCTCCTGATAATCCAAACCTGTCTTCCTGGGCACTGAATCCCAGCTTCCCAGGAGAATTGCCTTCTTCTGGTTACTATCTCTGAATACTTTCTTCCTTGCTTAATCTTTCTTCACTTGACCCTGACACAGGGTGTGGAAAGACTGAGGACTCTGGGATAATGGCCGCAGCTGTGACTACGGAGTGACACAGTGAGGACCGCATCAAAAGAGGTGGCTGCTTTCTCAGATGGTCTAGCGCTAGTATACAAACCTTGATTCACAGGTCCATGGGGGATGAACAGACAAGTCAGACTTGACTGCTCTGGCTCTTTCCTGCCTTTTATCATCCTGGCCTCATCTTCTCTCGGAGGCCCTCAGAAATGTCTGTTAAGCTCATTTGACTCTTGGCATAGTACTTCACTGGGGAGGTGACTTACTTTACTTCTCAGGCACTCCTCTGGAAGAGTCATTGCAAAGACAAGAGAATATGGGGTATCACACTAGATGTATGTTAAGTGTACGCATACTGTAGGTTCAGTTCTAGACCATAGCAATAAAGCAAGTCAAATGAATTTTTTGGTTTCCCAGTGAATGTGAAAGTTATGTTTACACTATATTTTGGACATAATGCTATTGAACTCTTAATAAAAAGCTATATACCTTAGTTAAAAATATTTTATTGCTAAAAAAGTGTTTGCCATCATCCAAGCTTTCAGTTGTTGTAGGCTTGCTGGTGGATGGTCTTGCCTTCCTGTTAATGGAGTCTGACTAATCAGCTTGGTGTTCTGAAGGTTGGGGTGGCTGTAGCAATTTCTTAACAAAAGGAAGTTTGTCAAATCGATTGACTTTTCCTTTCATGAATGATTTATCTGTAGCATGTAATGTTTTATCCATAGTACAACTTCTCTCAAAATAGGAGTCCTCAAACCCTGCTGTTGCTGTATCAACTAGGTTTATGGAATATTTTACATCTGTTGTCATTTCAGTAATCTTCACAGTGTCTTCATCAAGAGTAGATTCTCAAGAAAACCACTTTCTTTCCTCATCCATAAGAAGCAACTACTCATCTGTTCAAGATTTATCATGAGCTTGTAGTGGTTCAGTCACATATCTTCAGGCTCCACTTGAAAATAGCAAGAGCACTAGAATGACATCATATCCACAGTTCCTTCAGTGAAGTCTTGAACCCCTCAAAGTCAGCCATAAAGGTGGAATGCAGCTTCTTCCAGACTCCTGTGAATATTGTCACTTTTGCCTCTTCCTCTGAATCATGAATGATCTTAATGGCATGTGGGATAGCAGATCCTTTCCAGAAGGTTTTCAATTTAATTTGCCCAGATCCATCAGAAGAATCACTATCAAGGGCAGCTGTGGCTTTAAGAAATATATTTATTAAATAATAAGGCTTGAAAGTTGAAATTACTCCTTGACCAGTGGGCTGCAGAATGGATATTGTATTAGCAAGCATGAAAACATGAGTCTTATCTATTTCCATCAGAGCTCTTGGTTAACCAGATGCATTGTCAATGAGCAGTAATATTATGAATCTCTTTCTCTGGGAACTCTTTTTCTGAGCAGTAGGTCTTAAGAGTGGGCTTAAAATATTCAGTAAACCATGTTGTAAATACATGTGCTGTCATTCTTTGTTTCACATGTAGAGCATGGGTGGAGAAGATTAAACATAATTCTTAAGGGCCCTAGGATTTTCAGAAAGGTAAATGAGTATTGGCTTCAACTTAAGTCACCAGTTGCATTAGCCCTCAATAGGAGAGCCGGTCCTTTGAAGCTTTGAAGCCAGGCACTGATTTTGCCTCTCAACTATGAAAGTCCTGGATGACATCTTCTTCCATGAGAAGGCTGTTTCATCTACACTGAAAATCTGTTGTTTGGTGTGGCCACCTTCATTAATGACCCTAGCTACATCTTCTGGATAACTACCTGCAGCTCTTCATTAGCACTGCTGCTTAACCTTGAACCTTTATGTTATGACTGTGGCTTCTTTCCTTTAATCTCATGAACCAACCTGTTAGCTTCAAACTTTTCTTCTGAAGCCTCGTCACCTCTTTTAGTTTTGATAGATTGAAGAGAGTTAGCCTTATTCTGGATTAGGCTTTGACTCAAGGGAATGTTGTGGCTGGTTTGATCTTCCATCCAGATCACCCAAACATTCTCCATAACAACAATAAGGCTGTTTCACTTTATTACCATTTGTGTGTTCACTGGAATAGCACTTCTGATTTCCTTCAAGAACTTTTCCTTTGCATTTACAACTTGGCTAGTTGGTGGAAAAGGCCCCGCTTACAGCTATTTCTGGCTTTTGACATGGCTTCCACACGAAGCTTAATTATTTCTAGCTTTTAATTTAAAGTGAGACATGTGACTCTCCCTTTCACTTGAACACTTAGAAGCCATTGTAGGGTTATTAATTGGTCTGATTTCAATACTGTTGTGTCTCATGGAATTGAGAGGCCCAAGGATGGAGGAGAGAACGGGGTGAGAGGGTAGGGATGGCCAGTTGGTGGAGCACTTAGAGCATCTGTATTTATCAATTAAGTCAGCTGATGGCACCCCAAATCAGTTACAAGCTAACAAAGATCTCTGATCGCACATCGTCATAGCAAATATAATAATATTTTTAAAGTTTGAGATATTGTGAAAATTGCCAAAATGTGACACAGAGATATGAAATGAGCAAATGCTGTTGAAGAAAAAGCACTATGATAGACTTGTTAGGTACAGGGTTATCATCAAACTTCAATTTGTGAAAAATATAATATCTATGAAGTGCAGTAAAGCAAAATACAATAAAACAAGTTATGCCTTTATAGAGAAAATAGTAATTTCCTCTCTTTTGTGCAAAATAAGATCTAAAACTAGGGAAAGAAACTATAATAAATATGAATATTGATTATTTCAAAAACTGGAAGGGGTAAAGAGATGAGTGGGTGTTAACTCATCATCATAATAAATATTTCATTTTTCTATAGTTATAATTTGAAATCTATGGGAAAAATAAAAATGCTTATGCAGGAATGTACCTTTAGTAATAATTATATGAAGTATATAATTCATTTTTATATTAACTGAATTACTTTTCAGACATCAGACAAACCCTTAGAAAGGAAACAGAATTAGAAATTTGACATGGCTCTTTGTTCATGAATTCAGGGTATGAATGAAGCCATCAGGATAAATACTTTTCTTGTTATAATAAAATCTGGTTATTATTTTTCTGGTTATGAGCTTCAGTTTGGAAGATTAAATATATTGTTGCTAGAGGAGTTGTTCTTCATCAGCTCAGGTAAATTTCTTAGGTTCTTGGGAGAGGCCTAGGAAAAGGCAAGCCCATGATCAAGGCTGAGGATCCATGATACTCATAGATTAAAAAAAAAAAATCTAGGCAGATTTGTTTTATTAACTAAGTCATCTCTCTGTGTCCTTCATAGTAGTTGCTGAGTAGTGGGGAAGCATTATCTTTTTTCTGCATTGAGGTGTCAGAGAAGAGAAGAATGTGGTTTTATTTAGTTTTTACAGGCTGGAAGTTCTAAGATGTCATTCTCCTATAAGCCATAGAGTTCAATATGATATATATATATATATAAACATGTATGTATAAATGTATGGTTTGTTTATGTCAATAAGCCCAGTGATGCCTCGGCTAGTTTGGGAGAGAAACTCTGTTTAGATGGCAGTGTGTGCCAGTGTGGCTTGTGAGAGCTCAATACTCTAGGCCTCTGGCGCATAAACCACATGGGGCTATTCATGGAATGTGGTTTCCATTTGTGCTTCTATGTGCAACTGGTAAGGGCTGGGTGAACGCATATGAAGAGAATCTGTAACTCTTATACACCCATCTAGATAATTGAATTGAGGCAGTTATACATGGTTAGCAATGACTGTTGTTTACCTTGCAAGCTACTGGGGAAGACGAGAATGATCAGAGTGCCATTGAAATACTGTGTTATGTAGCACTGGCTTATTTTGATTTTCTAAGTATTTCTAGAGGAGTATGAGAAAAATCTCCAAGAGGAACCTAAAATTGCTCTCATTGCCATGGGTGTAGATGAGCTATTAGTTTTGAAGTCTGGCAAAAATGGTACGAATTGATAATAAAAATGATGATGGAGATAATGGCTATGTATATGTGTGTGTGTATGTGTGTATACATATGCATATATATGTGTATAATATATATATATTTATGGTGCTTGCAGTTTTCCAGGATCTGTGCTAAGTTCTTTGCATGTTTAAAAAATATGATTGTTATATAACCATCTAGATGTGACTATTTTCACATTGCTTTTTTTCCTTGAATTAAAACTTTTACAAACTCCTTTTCTTCCCCTATAACCCAGATTTTAGGAAGGCTAGAGCCATGCTTTTGTCTCATTTATTTTCATTTTAGGATAAGGAGACAGTTTAAAAAAATAAGTTTTCAAAGGTTGAATTCTAAGCAATACAGTTAATAATGTGAGAGGAATAACTACTGAGTTAGGTTAGCAAAAATTATGCATATAAGTGAAGACCCTTGGCAACACTGGCAGGATTGCTACTCAGCCTTTCTTTGCTTAGATCATTATTCACTTTAAAAGGAAATACATGTAACAGTTCCCTTCATGTTTCTTAAGGGTGAAGCAAGAAGTCTTCAGACACTTTAAAAAATTACTTAGCATCTACTTTATGTCAGGCACTGAACTTTCACTAAGGATATAGCTGTGAGTGAAAAGCATGGTCCCTGTACTCACAAATGCAGTTATGAATACAAGCAAATAAATTAGCACTTAGTATGTTGGGGATGAATTCTCCAAGGGCAGAATTTCTCTACAGGAATTTATAGCAAAGCAGCTAGTATACTGTTAGAATATGTTTTAGAAGATTATCCTTTAGGTAACTATAAATTTGGAATCATAGATACCCTTAGTTACTATGAGAGGTTTAAGACAGAAATGCTGACCTAAGGTAAGAAAGTGTATCAGTTTTTGATTGCTTAACAAATTATCAGAAGCTTAGTGTTGTAAGACATCACATATTTATTAACCTGTGGCTCAAGAGATCAGAAGTTCTACATGGATCTCACATTTCTAAAATCAAAATATCAGCAGAACAGCATTTTTTCCAGATGCTCTAAGGGAGATTCTATTCCTTGTCTTTTTCCAGCTTCTAAAGGCATCCCACAATCCTTGGCTTGTGGCCACATCACTTTGATGTGTCTGCTTCCATTGTCATATCGCCTCTTTTGCCTCCCTCTTTTACTGATAAGGTCCTCAGTGAATGCAGTGAGCCCATCTGGATAATCTCAGTATTCTTAAATCACATCTGAAAGTTATTTGTTTGCCATATAAGGCAAGTCATTATCCATAGATTCTGGGGATTTAGACTTGGACATTTTAGGGGAGGGTGTTAGGTTTCCTAACACAGAACATTAGAGTGAAAATTATAAATATTTGAATTTAATAATCCAGCCTTTAACCATTTGAAATAGATAAAAATTTAGATAGAAAGACTTTCTGGTTGAGTTGTGAAGAATTCTCTTGTAATTCATTACTGTCCAGCTTGCAAGTTGGCTTTTATAGTTTATATGTGAAACAAAGATGACTAGAGTTTTACCACTTAGTCCTTGCTTTTTTCTACAGAATGACCTTGAGTCAAGTGTTTCTGCTTCAAATACCTGCATAGAACAAGCTAACTATAAATTAGAATCACACCTCATTTGTAACAAAGAAAATAAAATGTAATGTGCTCACCCAATCACAGGGTGCTGTATGCAAAAAGAATGGACAAAAAAAAATAGTGTCTATTTTAGCCCATGCTAATTATAAGAGTAAGTATACTCCAATATTGTCGGCCAAAGAAATCAAATGAAATCTTACATGGATTTTCCAAATTTAAAGCTGGTACAAAAGGTGAGTATTAGATTTTACAGTGCATGTTATGTTGTGTGTACCTGTAGTAGTCACGGTTCTTCAAAGAAATCAAACCAATAGGAGATACATGGAGGGAAGGGAGTAGGGAAGGACAGTGGGCAAGAGGGAAGACTCATTTTAAGAAATTGGCTCATGTAATTGTGCTCCTGTGGAGGCTGGCATGTCTGAAATTCAGGCAGGGTTTTCTTGTCGCAGTTTTGAGGAGGAATTCATTTTTTTCTGGGAAACCTCAATCTGCTTTTGAGGCCTTCAACTGATTGAATGAGACTCACCCACAATATAGACAGTAATTTACTTAAAGTCAACAGATTTTAACTGTTAATCACAACCACAAATACCTTCACTGCAATGTCTAGACTAGTATTTGACTGGACTCCTGGGCACCAGGAAGTTTAGCTAAATTGACATATAAAATTAACCACCACAATGCCCAGGGCCAAGAGCAAATTCTTGTTTTGGTTGAGGGCAGACAGGACAGGTGTGTTTTTTTTTTGCATAATTGAATCAATTTTATTGCAAGTTTTCTCTCTCTTTTTCTTCTGTTCTTCTCAGTTCACTTTTTAAAAAAATAAAGTGTCATTGATATACAATCTTATATTGGTTTCCATGAACAACTCAGTAGTTCAACAGTTATCCCTGTTATTAAATCTTTAACCCCTCTAGTGGAGTTACTATCTGTCAATATAGAAAGATGTCAGAATTATTGACTATATTCTCCATGCTGTACTGCTATCCCCATCACCAACTTACATTGTGATTACAAATTATTGTGCCCTTTTTTCCTCTTCTCTATACCTGTTCCACTAGTCACTTCTCAGTGTCTATGAATCCACTGCTGTTTTGTTCCTTCTGTCTTGCTTTGTTTTTATATTCCACAAATAAGTGAAATTATATGGAGTTTGTCTTTCTCCAGCTGGCTTATTTCACTGAGCAAAGTACCCTCTAGATCCACCTATGTTGTTGCAAATGGCAGAATTTCTTTTCTTTTTTATGGCTGAATAATATTCCATTGTGTGTATGTACCACATCATCTTTATCCATTCATCTATTGATGGACACTTAGGTTGCTTGCATATCTTGACTATGGCAGATAGTGCAGTGACAAACATAGAAGTGCATGTATCTTTTTGTATTAGGGATTTTTTTTTCTTTGGGTAAATTCCTAAAAGTGGAACTACTGGATTGAATGGTATTTCTATTTTTAGTTTTTTGAGGACCCTCCATAGTGCTTTCCATAGTGGTTGCACCAATTTACATTTCCACCAGTAGTGTAGGAGGGTTCCATTTCTCTACATTTTCACCAACGTTTGTTATTTCTTGTCTTTTGGATAGTGGCCATTCTAACTGGTGTGAGGTGATATCTCATTGTGGTTTTAATTTCCATTTTCCTGATGATTAGTGATGTGGAGCATCTTTTTGTGTGCCTTTTGGCCATCTTTATTTTATCTTTGGAGAAATGTCTCTTCAGGTGAGAGGATTTTTTTTAGTAGTAGGAATTACTCATAATTCTCAAGACTGTTCTACTAATGGTTATATTAAAATAAACTAGCATTTAAAAAGCATAAAATAACTCAAATGTTTTGAGAATTGAAAACAGAGTAAAATTGAGATTTTGATATTATTGTATGTAATTTCTTAGTAACAGTTACTCCCATAAACACCTCATTGCACAGAAATTAATCCTTGTAGAAGGACATGGACATAAATCCCTGTGTTGATTAATTACTTTGGGAGCCTAGAATCACCTTGAATTAATCAGCCAGGTAACTTTAGAATATGATGTACAACATTAATTTTATTATATTATGACAACTATGGAGAAACCAGCTGATTTTCAAATGGACCACCTATCATATTGATAAATAGAAAATGCCCAAATGTACAGGAATGTTGATTTAGAGCAATTTACAGATACTGCTGTTAATAAAAAATAGTTTTGTCACATTAAATATAACTGGGCACAACATTTGAAAGGATTAGGAACTTAAAATAATGAAATGAAGCAGAATGTAGTAATGAGATTTTTTTATTAACTACCCTTGTTAACTGTTTTAACTGAAGAAGTAAAGGTTTTAAAAAAAGTATCAGCATAATAGTTTTAAAGATTTCAAGTGTTGCTTGCTTATCTTTGTATCTGTTCACGTACTATCTGGTGTCTTCTTGCAAAGATGTCAGTCCAGAGTCAAGATTTGTATATGTAGCCCTTGTCATAATACATGTACTTATTCTATGGAAAAGCAAATTGGTGATCAAAAACATTTGATTTCAAGGTAGCTGAGGTTGAGTTTGGATTCTGTGTTTGAGGTCCAGAGAAACAGAGCCAAAAAGATGTTGGTATGTTGTATATGTGTGTGTGTGTGTGTGTGTGTGTGTGTGTGTATTTATTTATATAAAAGTGTATATATGCATATCTATATATATATATATGTATGTATGTTGGGGATGAATATCTAGATGTGTGTGCATGTATATATGTGTTTGTGTGTGTGTGTGTACAGAGAGAGAGAGAGAGAGAAGGAGGGAGGAAGGGAGGGAAGAGGAGGAGAGAGATTTATTTTAGGGAAATGGTCCCCATGACAGTGGGAAGCCCAGGACCTGAAGGTTGGACGAGCAAGCTAGAGGCTCGGAGCACTGCAGTTCCAGTCCAGAGGGTCTGCTGGCAGGATTCCTTCTTGCTCCGGGAAGTCAGTGTTTATTCTGTCATAGCTTATCAGACCTTCAGCTGATCGGGTGAGGCCAATTTGACTAGTGCAGAGAACCCTCCGAATTATGACTATTCAAAGTCCATTGATTTAAATGTTAATTTCATCCAAAACTACCTTCACAGAAGCATTCAGAATAATGTTTGGCCAAATATTTGGGCACCGTGGCCTACCCAAACAGAGTCATAAAATTGACCATAATAGATTCTTAACTGATTTAAATTATGAGTTGGAGTAACTTGTGTAATAGTCATACAAGCAAGAAGAAATTAGAGAATCAATGTGAAGTTTTTCTGGGTTTGATATCCATAACTTTTATTTCTCAAGAGACCTTTCAAGTACAAATAAAATTTAATGGTAACTGCGACAAAAAGGACTATGTAAAAATAAAATGACGGTGGAGCAGCAAGAGAGTAAGAGAAGTGTCAGCTCAGAAAGAGACAAAAAGATTATTCTTTTTTTGCTGGTGAAACAATCCTATTCGTTTCCTCCTTAATGGGGGCTCTTTGCCACTCCTCTGCACCATAGCATGCAGACCTCAGCTCGTGACTTCTGTGGCACCCACAGGGTTTTCCTGAGAAGTACAGGGGAGGTTCAGTGAAGAGAAATGCTAGCACGATACAGAGGCAATGCTGAACTCAGTGTAACACTGATTTTTAATCCAGTCAGATTTGTGGATAATCCTTCCTCACTCCTCACTTACTATCAGACTGGCAGCAGTGAGGGGTGGAGATGTATTTTTCTACCATTGCCCTGTAATCAAAAGTCATAACAATAAAGCATGCTAGTTCTAGTCAGCCAAGACAATACTTGTTTACTCATCCACCTTTTTTCCTTTGTGAGGTTTGACATTTTATCTCCTGTCAGTGCCCGAGACACTTGAGTGACTCAGTTTGGGTGCACTCCGGTCTGTTGCACCAGGCCATCACTAGGCTGTGTTCCTGTTGCTGCTCTGAGCTGCTGTAGCTCCCACTTCCTTCGCCATCTTACTTCTCACATCCTGCGAGTTGCAGGTCTTCACAACCAGCCAGACTAAAGCAGAAACAAGAAAACCTTCAGGTTATTCCTGTTTACCTTCCAAAATTCAAAGAAGACTTCCACTGAGAGAAGTTAAAGCATTGATGTGTTCAATTTATGTGCTCCACATCTTGGGAAATAAACATGGAGTTAGATGTCACATGAAGACCAATGGCACTGAAGACCATTAGACTTTTTTCTCATCTGAAAAAATGATTTAGTTATATTCAGGCAAGAAGCTGGATCAGGTATGTTTTAGAATAACTTCAAGGTGTACTCCTCTAATATGCTCTCCCAAGGACCTTAGGCATTTAACAGAGGTAACAAAAACATACACAGAATAGGCATACATTCTATACTATATAAAATTAATTAGCCAACTAAATTTCTCAATAAAAAGTAGTTATTTTAACTAATGGGTTCTTTCTTAATTAATATGCCAAAGCAGTCTTGTTTTAATGTGTTTATATTTATTCTTCTGTTCCCTAGGCCGATTGTGTTTTTAATCTCCCTTTTATCTTGCCAAATTCTATTAATGAGTGTATTAAATACACAGAATATTAGGTTAGGAAAAAATATTAACATATACACCAGCGACTCACAGTTTCCTAGCCACAGCTTAGCTTTCTTTCCACCCTGTGTGTCCTAAACTGGCCCTTCTATTAACTCAGATTTTTTTCCTAACAGACTCTATGCCTCTTAAAGATTTTCGTTTACAGTTTGTGTCTGTGTCTTAATGTTGCTCATTTGCAGGTGGGTAGTGCAGGTTGACTCCCCTGGGAAGCCGACTCTGAAAGGTTGGCACGCGGGAGGTTTATTAGGGGGCTGCTGTGAGATGTGTGCTTGTGGAAGGGAGGCGCCGAAGCAGGACTGGCAGAGTGAGAGCTGCAGCAGAGACTGAAGCTGGGCCTGCCCTTCGCAGTTGTCCGCCGTCAGAGCCCAGGGACTGGACCTCTTACTCACACTTAGACAAGTCTTTGGCTGATGGCTGACCGTATAAAGAATGCATGACTCAGGCAAGACAGCTTCCAGAGAGGGCTAATAACAGGGCTATCAGCCAGCAGGAGATTCTCAGGAAGGCTAGTCTTTGTTCATAAAAATATAGTACTAAAGGAGAAACCTTAAACAATGTCTCAACTTACCTTTATCCGTACTTTTTCTTACTTTATTATGCAAATACAACTCGATCTAAATACTAGCATTCTCCCCAGTGCTTCTGTGAGGGTAGATACTTTCCTGTTTTTCATTTTTTGGGGTACTGTCTTTAGATAATATTAACAGGAAGTTTATTTAAACACACTCTAACATCAAAGTTATTTAAGCAACTGGGAAAAAAAGATAAAAAAGGGTATATATGTAATCTCTAAATAACCCCCATGTAAGTTTTACCCGGTTTTACACATATTTCTCTTCTAGATTTTACACATATTTCTCTTCCAACTAATCAAAACAAAGTGCTAAAATAACTGAGTTAGTGTTAAGATTTTATGATATACTTCAGTAAGGTTTATGTTTTAAGCTCTAATATTTTAATAATTTTAATATCATAAATTTAGAAGTGGTTTTATATGAGTATGATAGCATATTAATGCTAATAAGGAATTTTTACTAAATAACCTTTGCATTAAGCAACTGAGATTTCAGGGTTTTCTGGTTACCAAACAGTAGAATTATTTTGTCTTAAAAATGTGTATTTTTCTGTTGTGTTTGTGAGGTAGGGCAGAGACATGGGACAAGCATCATGATTAACTTTTCCTGCCTATCATGAAAAATGCCAAGATATTAAACAGTATAGTAAGAACAGGAGGGACTCCATCTTTAATGCTAAGATTCCATTTTAAACATCAGGGAGTTAAGAGGTAAGATTCCTAACATATTCTCTGGTAATAAGCCAACAACCTATCTTAAGGTGGGGCAGGCAGTCCTGATAGGTCCCCACTGCTTGAGGGTAACCACTCTCTTGGAGAAGAACAGGATCAATAAATTCCTTGTGTTAAGTTTATCTTAGAGAATTATTTAGAGGACTGACTGTGGGTGGTGACATAATGTCTCTCCGGAGAGAGACATCATGAGGCCACAGGTCAAGTCTTTGCGCACCCCTGCCCCACTCCCCAGCTTACTCTTTGCCCCATTCTTGAAAGCCTGAAAGACCACTGGTGGTCAGCTGTGTTTAGTCTTAATAATGAATGGCAGGGAAATCGTGGAAAAAGCACATGATTAAATAGTGGCCATTAACTAACAAAAGCCATTTCCTTCAGAGACAGAACGGGCAAGGCAATTAATCTTTCTATGTAATTTTAGAACTCATCATTGCTACCATTTACTATTTCTATAACTGTGTGCAGGTGATTGTCCAATGTGTAAAATGGAAATGTCAGTATCTTATTTTCCTGTGTCTCTCACAGTTTTAAGATTTACAGTTCTTTGATATGAACTAGCTTACTTAATTAAATTAGATTAATATCAATACTATTTTTCAGTTACTCTAAATCAGATATTGCTGCACTCTTTGTGCTCTGCCCAACTCACATACTCTACAATGTTAATGCACCTCCTGGTATAGCCTAGTATCCAGTCCAGCCTATACAACACATAAGTGCCTTAGGCCCCTGGTTCCTCACTGACTCCTGCCTTTGTATCAGCTCTCAAGGTGTTCCCTTCATTTGGAAAGTCCAGCTCTTGTCTCAGTCTAAGCCATGAAATTGAATGCCAATTCTAATTTTTCTATTTGGTTTTCTGAAATAGTTCTTTCTCTTATATTGTATACACAAAATTGAGCACGTAATATTAAAGAGTATCAGTGTGACTTATTCAAGGTTCAGATTCTAAAGTAATTAATATTGGTAAAAATCATGTATAATTAAAACTGCCTCTTAAACTGATGGATAAAATTTGCATATTAGGCTGTACAATTTTCTTATTTACACTGAGATTTGAGAACCATGGAGCAAGATGTATCTGAATCAGACAAAATGGATTTTGAAATCTGTCTTTAAGATAAGTATCTTATTCCTATATAAGAAGTTGTAAAATTGTTTCTCCTTTCCTGCAGGGTTTACTCTCTCCTTTTTAAAATTGAACTTCTAAATTGTTAATACACATCAATAAGAGTATTTTGCTTTCAATTTGAAAAGCAGTTGCTACCAGTCCTGGCACACAGTAGATGCTCTGTAAATGTCTGATGGATTTGAGTCTGATTCAGTCTATTTTTTTAAAGAGTTGTAGAGAAGAAAAAGATGACTTGAGGAAATGGCAATATTAGCTCAGATAATTTCTTAAAACAAGGAAAAATGATTTACTATATCTCAATTCAAGCCTAGCTGTTAAACTACAGTATTTAAAATTGTGCAATATTGCTGCAGGTTCTGAAAAACAGATGAATGAAAAGAGATGGAAAGCCAAGAAATGTATCAACATGTGTATTGGAATTTATTATTTAAAATACAGAAATACAAAAATAGTATTTAAAATAGAGAAAGGAATAATTAAGCAATATATATTTTTGGAATAATTGTCCATGTTCTTTTTATCTGTCTGTCTACCTATGTACATACATATAATTGTATGTCTTATATCATGAACAAAACCAGAGTCTCTGTTTACATATATAAATTTTAAGTACTTTATTTTTGCTATTTTATATATATATATATATGCACCTACAAATAAGACTTCAAATGTTGTTATACTGCTATTCTTTTGAAACTTTGTTTCCATTTCACTGATTTTCTTTTCTAGATATTTCCCTGTTGGTACATATACATCTGGTATATTATTTTAATGGATACATAACATCCATTGTATTAATGTACAATAAGTTATTAGTAGAAATGTATGTAGTTGATTTTCCAATTTTTCTTTGTTACAGTGTTGAAATGGAAATCATCATACATGGTTTTTTACACATGCTTTAAAGTTTTTCTAGAATATGTGCCTAGACTTATTAGGACATGAGGTATACATAAGCCAACTTACCAGTTTTTACCAATTGCTCTTAGTAGAGAATATAACTATTTATAGTCCCTTCCATGAAATACCTCCTTTCCTAAAGTCTCATCAAAATTTTGCATTTTCAGCTTTTCAAATTTTTATGTACAAGTCTGAGATTGTACTTCATTGGTATTTTAATTAGCAGTCCCTAAATAGTAGTTACATTGAACATGTTCTCATGTATTTATTGACCCATTTGATATTTCTTTTCTCTTATACAAAGCCTTATTTATTTGTAGGACTTTTTTCTCGAAACTAAAACTTCATCAGTTACATAAGTTATAAATATTGTGAGGATTCAGTATTTGCCAGTACCTATTCTTCATGATGGACTGAAATATTAACTTTTCTCCTTTATAATGGGCACAACATTAAACTTTGTCAAAGAGGAGGGGGCCTGTGATGTACATTCCGGTAGGAAGAGGACTCACCTTCATGGTTCTGGTGTTCCCTTCTGCTTGTTTTTGCTCCTCTTGTGTGTCAGTGGTACACTTGTGAGGGAAACCTGGTGCTCAGCTATGTTCCCAGATTGCTCAGTCCCTTGGCAGTGGCTCTGTCCTGGCCTGTGCCCAGTAAACGTCTTTCCAGACCATTCAGGGGCAGACACTAATGCTACAGGCCTGCTCTGCAGCCCAGGCGATCCAGTGGACTTCTCTAACGGGGGTAGGCTTCAACCACCCCCTCTGGACCCTCTGTGGGAGGGGGACTCTCATTCCTAGTTTGCACTGCCTTGCATCCCCTTCTTTAGCTCTAAGATAGTCTTTAGAGATCTTGTCACACTGTCATAGTTACTCTTTTATCATAAAAGTAATAGCAACTTCCCATGTTTAAATTTCTGTGTATTTTCTGACTCCTGAAATCAGATCCAAACTAATACACATAGCCTTCATTTACTGATTGATTGTAATGCTCTGTCATATATTAATTCATATTCATGGGGTAGTTTTTTGATAAATTGCCTTTTGTGGATTTTTTATATGCCAGTTCTTAATCATTTAATTACTATTCAGTGATACTTTTACACCATTCAGTTACTAAAACATTGTTATGTTCACTATAGTTTATATGTGTATCACTATATGATAAATGTATATAACATATATAAGTAACTATGAAAATTATGCATGCATATTTTAGAATAGCTTTATAAAAATGCTCAGTATTTTGTAGAGTGTGTTCCCTTTTTATTTTTTAAACTCATTTTGGCTTCTACTTGCCCTTTTTTTTTACACTAATTTTAGAATCAGCTTCTCAAATTCTTCAAAAGTTACTGTGGAGTATCAATTGGTGTTTAACTAAATATAGATTCATTTAGGCAGAATTAACCATTTTTACAATATTTCCATTTGTGAACATGGTATTTCTCTATATTTATCCAGATTTGTTTTCTTTTCATAATAGTAATTCTCCAAAATTACTTTGTTTAATCTACTCTTAGGGAGTTTATATATATATTTTGTTATTCTAATGAATAGGATTCCTTTTAATAATATATTTTCTGATGAATAAGAGATGTTTTCACTTGTTTATCTTGTATCTGGAGAAGTTAGTGAATTCTCTTATTAGATCTGAATTTTGTTTGGAGATTTTCTTGAATTTTCTAATTGCACCCCCTCATATTACCTGTTAATAATAACAATTTCCCCTTACTGTTTCCATTTTTTTAATTCTTCAATTTGTTTAAATTGGTTCTTAAATACAGTTAATACATTGTTTAATTGAAGTTGTAATAAACATCATTGCTTTGTTCCTGATTTAAAAGAAATTAAAATTTCACCATTAGTATGATATTTACTATAATATTAGGTCACACAGTAGGGAAACTACCTAGTGTTACTAGTTTGCTATCAGTTTTGAATGAAAATTAGAAGTTGAATTTTATTATTTTTTTTCTCTGTTGAGATAATTACTGATCATATGATCATATGATAGCTTGAAGTAGAAAATTAATACACTTTCTAAAATTAAAGCATCCTTTCATTACTGAGTAAAACCCTTTCCATCATAAAAGGTGTTTCATAACTTGATTTACTAATCATTTAATTAGGATTTTTGCATATGTGCTTCTAAGTTTAGCTAGTCTATAATTTTCTTTATTCTGTTATTGCCCAGTTTTAATACCAAGGTTTTTCAAGCATAAAAAAATAAATTAGTTGGGAGTACTTTTACTTCTTTCTCCATAATCTGGAACAGTTTTCATAAGAAATGAATTATTTATTAATTGAGGATGCTTTTCTGTGAGTAGATTTTTGATTAGTAATTCCATTACTCCATAATTATACCTCTCAGTCTTTATCAACATGAGTGAATTTTCATAATGTACATCTTTTTGAAAAAATATGCAATTTATCTACATTTTCGTGAAGTTCTTCATGGTATTTCTACTCTATAAATCTATTTTTATAGCCCCTAATAATTTTTGTTTGTATCTTTGCTTTGTTTCTTAACCAGCCATGTTTCTAAGTCAATTTCTTATTTGTACTTCTCAAAGACTTCTTTTGGTTTCACTGATATTTTCTATGTATATTTTAGTTTCCTTTGCTTTTCTTCTTTTATCATCACACCCTCCCTTTCATGCTCTTTGATCTTTCTTCATTTTTTGTGTGTCAATTTTTAAAAAATATAATTTTAGGTCATAAATATGTCTCCTGAAAAGTTTAAATTTTGTGTTAGCTGTAGTCCACAGGTTTTGATGCATTATAGTTTAATTGTGCAATTCTAAACATTTTACTTTTCCATTGTGATTCATTCTTTATAATTCTAATTGTATTGCATTTTGGCAAGACGATTTGAGTTTATTTAGGCTTGTTTCATAGACAATACAGTCAATTTTTATAAACTTTGTACATTTAGAGAAAGCATACAGCCTATAAATGTGGTCTTATGTGTGTAAATGCTCATTTATTAGATCACATTTTTTGTCATTCATGTACTCTGTATGATGTCTCAGATAATTAAAATATTTTACTATGTATATAATGCATGTATCTGAGTATATTTCAGGTATATATAATTACTAATAAATTTCTGACATATATTTAGTCCCTATGATAGTTTTCCTTTTATTTCTGTAATGTTTTCTTTATATTTTATTTATATTTTGCCTTAAGTACATGCAAGTGAAGCATTATTACATCTTCCAAGTAAATTGTCCCTTTTTTTCTAAGAGTGATTTCTTGTAACTTAAAGTTAATTTGTTATTAAATGACTACATTGGCTTTCTTATGGTTAGTGTTTGCCAGTTTTCTATTGTTTTATTCTTTTATTTTCAATATTTCTGAGTTATATTTAAATGTGTGTGAAAGAGATGGTGTTCACCAAATAATGGATGTCATCTCTGTTTTTCCAGATGCACTCAGTTCAGTTGTGACTAGACCTGGTCAGTGAGCAGCAATGACCTCAGTGTGGTGGTCCTGTTTCCTACCTAGGCAGTATCGAGGCAACGTATTTCAAATTCATGGGAGAAACAACTATTTGTTTCTTAAAACCACTGAGATTGTAGAGTTAATTTATCACAGCATAGCCTAATCTATTCTGACAAATTTTATAGCCTGATTACCACTGAATATTTATTGTTGTTTTTAATCTGAGAATCTGTCCCTCAATCTTTAGGATGAACTTGATACAAATTTGCTGCATTTGCCATTAAATTTGGCCTTACTTCTTTACTATTTTTTTTTTAACCATATGTTTTCCTTGACTATTTGTTTACTTTCACCTTCCTTTGGATTGTTAATGATTTATTCATCCATTTCCACATTCTATTTGCTGGAAATTAGTAAGTTTTCGTTACTTTAGTGATTGGCCTTAAAATGTTAACCTGTCCACTTGTCCTAATATCTAAATTTATGTACTTTATTTCCACTCACTCTAATAACTTCAATAGATCTTAGAGATTTTTATTCCAATCACTCTCAAATTGTCTAGAGCTTTTATTCTAATTTTGTTATTGCTTTGTTTAGTGATTGTGATTTTTTAAGTTTGTAGTTGATCTGAAAAAATGTTTTAAAGTCTAAATTTATCAAAATTCTAAACAGTTTATCTGGAAATTTATAAGCAATTTCTTTGCTAATCAGTATTTCTTGTATCTTGTTCCTTCAAGATTTATTTGTTATCAAAGAGCATTCTTTTACTGACCTTTCAATCAGAATCTGTGAGTAGTTAATGATTTTTCTTAAATGCTTTATTTGCATTAATCTTTAAAATTGTTTCTTTGGAACTTTAGAATTTTAGGCTGTGAATTTTTCCTCAGCCTTTTGAAGATTTTATTACATTCTCTTCTTATATTTTTGCTGAGAAATAAACTGTTATAAAAATTTAATTCATTTGAAATAATGAGTTTCTTTTCTTTAAAACTTTCTTCCTTAAAACTTTTACTTCTGCTTTTTTAATAGTCTTCATTTTTACAATAATGTATGTAGGTTTGATTTACATTTATTTATTAGAATCAGGACTTATTTTTGCTTTAATCCAAGTTTCCTGTCTTTCAGCTATTCTGGAAATGTTTCAGTAATTGTTTCTCTGAATTTGTGTAACTACAATTAACTTTATTCTCTTTTATTGAAACTTCAGTGCAGCCTAAGTTGGAATCTCTCACTGAAGGCTCTAATTTTTCTTCTGTATTGTCCACTCTCATCTTTCTCTTTTGCTTTATAGATAATATAGTCATTCCTAGTTTGTGTAAGCTTGAATCAAGCTTTATTTGATATTAAACTCAACAAGCTCTTATTTTTATGAATCATATTTCTAATTTAGGTTTGTTTCCCCTTGAAACCCTCCTACTCTTTTTCTTGGTGTCTTTGTTTATAGTATTCTATTCCTTTCTTTGTACCTTAAATTATTTCTTAAGTGCTTATTTTGTGGACACTTCAGGTTGCTTTATTTCACAAATTTTTGTGTACTAGGTCCCCTGTTTCTTATATCTCCTCTCTCCCTCTCTCCCTCTCTCTCTCTTTCTCCCTCACAGTGAAAATAATTTTTTGGAGTTTATTTTCCCTTATTTTCTTTTTGTATGCTGTACGAGCCATAGGTTGTGGAAGTAGGTTTTCAGAGTGATCTTTAGTTTAAATCTGCCAGTGTCCTCAGAGATTTAATTGGTCCACTCTCAATTTTTATGTCAATTTCACAGGGATTTCTGCTCCAGTGGTATACTGTGCTTTTGAAATTTATCCATACAGATAGAGTCTTAGGATCTCAGTTTCTAGGCAGATACTTAAATAAATAGAATCCTAGTCTGACACAAAAACATACGACTTTTCTGAGCCCAAGGGTATAATTTCTCTAATTCCTTTTTCATTAAGAGGGAAGAATTCCCAGGGTCCAAGTCTCATTTGGGGACTACGTTTCCTACTCTATGGCTTTTCTGGAATCAAGAACACATCCTCTGTGTAATATTAATTTGCCCTTTACACGTTGTGATCCTTTTAGATCTCATATTTCCCTCATCTCATATGTTAGATCTCCTATTAAAATTTATCTCTTGTGCTTTGATTTTCTAATTTCAAATTCCTGACACCTGGATATTTTTCTCTCTATGTTTTTTTTTTTGAGAGGGCATCTCTCATATTTATTGATCAAATGGTTGTTAACAATAAAATTCTGTATAAGGGTCTACGTTTTTTCTTTCGTTTAACTGTTGTATTTTACTCAGCATTTTTAGGTGTTTGGAATGAGCTGGAAGTCTGTATTTCAACCCTCTACATTGTGAGACTGGAATTCAGTTTTTATATGCATGTGTTATTATTTTAATTTTTTGCTCAGATTTATATAGATCATGAATTTATACTGCCATTTCCTATTAATAAGATTCTGACTGTATTTGAAAAAATTAGTTTGCTTAGTATTTGTGTTCTTTAAGATTTCCACCACAATCATCTGAACAAAATAGGTTTGTTGTTTTTTCACTAGCATTTAGCATTGGGTAATATATGGATTATAATTATTTTTTTTTGCTAAATTAAGTCATGTAGGACACAGATTTACTAGGTATATTTACATATACATTGCAATGATGTTTTACTAATAGACTAATGGATCATTTAATGTTTAAATTATTTAAGAAAATCAAATGAATAGCAGTTAAAGAAGGTTTGGGTGTCAGGAAAAAAACCAAACAGGTCAAATGCTAAAAACATTTCGAAGTAGTGCTTAAATGAATTCATTATAGGCCAGAGTCTGGCTTTACAGCTCATTACTGATTTTACGTTTTTGATGAAGTCTCCATCAAACTCAGGTGCTGATTCTTGTTGTCCTAGCTCACAGAAACTGAAGTCGAAGTCCAGGACATTAAGTTGTTGATTCATAGTGCATAATGTGTCAGGCAGGATGAATGAGTTCTTATTAGCCTGATCATTATATTTTCCCCACATAGATAAATACATGAAAAGAAAAATTATCAGATAGTTGTTGCGTTATTTTGGAATACAACAAGAAGAGAGATTGTTTAACAGTGTTTGGGGCTTTAATATTATCAGGGGTTAATTACTTGTTATGTCAGTAACAAAGTAATGAAAATGGAACAAAGAAAGAAAAATGCCTTTTTCACAACTTCTTTGTAGCACCAAATCATAGTATATTAGATCATGGCTATAGTAATTATTCTCATCTTTTATAGGAATGTACCTATCCAATGGGCTTATATTCACACACATGTAACATAGCCTCTCCCACACTGAGAGTGATCACATTGTCAGTGCCTGTGTTTTCTCATTGGTTCCTCTGTATCTATGTTTCTTCTGTTGCCAAATAATATTGCTTTGGGTTGACATCTGCTTTTGTGAAGTATGTTCCTGTGTTCAGCCAGGTTCTGGCTAAGTTTTGTTGACCTGAAGGCATTCTCTCTCAGTGTGGTTGGCTGTGGAGCCCTGCTGCTGCTATACCTTGTGTGCTCTTAATGTACCTCGTGTGTATTACTAAAATTAGTTGCTAAGGTTTATGGGACTCTACCTAATACATAGTTACCATGCTATATTCTTTTTTGTGTACTCTTTCGTTGAAACTTAGAAAAACAGCTCTGTGCAGTAGAAATTGTTATGATTCCTGTTTTGCTGATGCGTTGAGTTTCAAGGGACCAGCTTATCCAGTGAAAAAGTAACAGGTTCATAATTTATACTTAGGCAAGTGTACAACCTCTAGGACACTTCTGTTTTAACTTTTCCTGGTTGTTGGAACAAAGAAAGAAAATGCCTCTTTCACAACTTCTTTGTAGCACCAAATCAAAGTATATTAGATCATGGCTATAGTGATTATCCTCATCTTATATATGAAGAAATAGATCCAGAAAGTAAAGTGTTTTCTCTAAATCCAAAAGCCCGTTACTTACTAGTTATGGTGGGACTAGAACCATGATTTCTCAGTTCTGGGTTCTTTCCAGTGTTTCTCGTGTTATTGCCTGCTGGTTTCCCTTTCACATCTCCCCTTCTTAGTATATGGACTGTTTCATTGACAGGATTGCCTAGAGGAGATCAGCCATGAAATAATTATGGTTATCTGTTGATTAATGGTACTTACATATCTATGTAGACACATACAATCATAAATTTGGAGAAATGACTATTATTATTAGGACACGGACACTGAGTTTTCTGGACGTGTTGATCGATTTTCCTTATTTTCTTTCTTCTCTAAACTGCACATCTTTTTAACCAAGTGCACAAATAAAAATTAGGGACACAAATTCTGAGCTTCAAATAAAACCTTAAACAAAATCTGTGTGAAAACGATCTAATACTTAGCAGGCTATAACTATAAGTGGCTAAATAACTTGTTCAGAGGACCATCTCACTGGGGGCATTCCGTTTTACTTATATCTTGAATGGAAAGTTTGTGGGTTCACAACATGGATACTTTCTAGTTAAAATTCCTTATCATTGTCCAGCTGAGCTTCTGTGTGGGGCAACCACCCCAAGGCACCATCCTCTTTGATTTTTAAAGTCATTGAAATAGCATGATAAAAGATTCAGTCTTTTGAAGCCAGCATTATATAGAAATTATATGACAGTAATCTAAGATGGGAGGATTTTTGTTTCTGTTTTTGAATTTCTAGGGTACATTATGTCTGTCAGCTTGACAGATTTGAAGATCAAAGTTCTTTTTTTTCAGGTACAGCATATATGCCAAAGCTAAGACATCGCCCCTGGCTTTTTATGCCCATGTGTACTAACTCTTAATAATAGCTGCCAATTCTAGCAAGAGAGAAAGCAGTTAAGTACCCATGTTCGTCCCTCCTTCACTGAGCATGACAGGCAAGGTGACTTTGTGATGATGCATGACTGATGATGGAGTCACAAGGAATTGAATGAACTAAGCATTATTATCCCACGTAGCCAGAAGAACATTCTTGAAGAAAACAGTCAGGTACTCTCAAATACTGAGAACCCTTTAGATTTGAAGTTAGAATTAAATAAAACTTCAGAAGTATAAATACTCAATATAAAGCTTAAAGGATTGCAATAGTTCATTTTCTTATTAATGCAGTCTCTCCTTTGCTTCTCATTTTTGGCGGCTTCTACCTTTATGGTATATATATGTATATTTTTTAAACAGTACATCAAATTTTAATGGAAAATTGTATTTTGTCTAATTAGTTTTTTAAGATTTAGCCAACTGACAAAGATAATGGCTTCAGACTTTGGCTTCCTCATTTGAAACACTGAGAGGCTGAATTTTTCCTGACATGAACAACCAGCATTTTAAAAAATTTGGGTTGAGATGAAATAAAATTCAGCGACAAAAGATAGTTGTTAAACAGAGTTTGGTATAAAATGGACCTCCCCAGTTGGCCAGTCTCAACTTCTATGAAGATAGTTTTCACATAGTTAATTAGCAAACTTTTATTCAGTGCTTACCATGTGCCAGTTCCTGTGTTAGGTACTGAGGTTATCTAAGTGGTTCCTGCTTTCCATGAGCTTACTCTATAGGTGGAGAGATGTACAGGTTTCTAGGACAGTAGCACACTACAGACTGTTTAGAAAGAAGATGGTAACATGCTCTAACCTAGAAGAGGAGTCAGGTAATCTACCTACAAGTGGTGATCGTGGAGCTGAGTCTTACTGGATAAGAAGTTAACCATTTGAAGGGGAAGGGGAAATTCGAATCCTAAAAAATTCTAAGGCCATGAGGCAAGCACTAATGGAAAAAAATTCTCATCTAAATAAAACCAACTCACCCAGCTCTTTTAGAACTATGTTCTGACTTGGAAAGAGCCCTTTTGTTTCCCATCATTTAAGAATCCGAACTGGCTTTGACCTGCAAGTATATAATGATGCAGTTGTTACCGGTCATGCACTTGTTCATTTGTGTTGCAATAAGTGTATTTTTGTATGTTTTCCTTCTTAGTATTGTCTTCCTAGACAAGGGAGGAGTTAATTTTATCTTACTTAACATTTTCTAAGCCCTACTATGTATTATATCAAACCCGATCATCTATTTTTTTTCTTCCCTGTACTGAGTTGAATCCTGGGATTTTCTATTAATTTTGTCCACAGTTATTTCTTAAATGTTGCTTCAAGGTAAAACTCTCTATATATTTAGATCTAGAATTTCCTAATGTGAAGGATAATATTTTAGCCAAATTATCCTTTAAGAAAATTATACCCATATTTCCATGGAAAGAAATTACTTTATTGAGATTTTACTGTCATAATGCACATGACTACAGCTCTTGGTCACTTGTATTTATGAGTAAAAGGAACTGTTTACGTTTCGTAGTATTGTCTATTCTTTTTCACAACCCAGTTAAACAACTGCTTGCCTTCCATACAAAATCCAGTTGCTTTCATCATTTACAAAGCATATAGAACACATATCCTTTCTTATTCACAGATTATTTGGAAAAATGAAAGAAACTTCTCAAACATCAGATCCCTGAAAATATTAACACTTGAATTCAAAGTCTATCCATACTTCTTGAAAATTTTCTGTATGCAAATATTAATTGTGTGGCACATAGAACTTTTGAAAATAAGATGACTTTTCTCCTTGTTCATCTTCCTTTTTTTGGTTAAACACAGTAGCATTTTAGGTTTGTGTAACAGTTCCTGGCATGGATCTTTTCAAGCATAGTAACGAGTATGAATTGTGCTCGCCTAAAGGCTATGAAACCCAAAAACTGTGAAATGGAGTTCAAGCACAGCCCTTTACAGCTGACAGAAGCTCAGCTGTAGTTTGGGGTAGTTTCGTCAGCGGTTTCAACAAATACTTTGAAAACTTTATCTACATATAAGCATTCTTTCATTGGGCTGTTGTGAGTATTGAAAAGTAACTTCATTTTTCCATCCATTATGCATTTCCTACTTTGTGGAAATAAAGACCACTCAGTGAATACGGCTGCTAGTTTGACTGCCAATTGAAATGTATGAATAATTGATTTCAATGGATTGACTGTCTTTCTTTGCAAATCCCTTTATATATTATCCCAGGAGTTTGGTTTAGGAAATGTGGTGGGTGTGAACCACATTTCAGAAGTCCAGTCTTAAAATTTCTGCCTTCATATATATTTTCTTCAAAATTTAATTCAACCACAGAAATAAGACAGAAAAGCAGAAAAGATCTACTGAAACTGTCATTGTACTGTATATTTCTGCTAGTCTTCTGATTTTCTGTTTGGAAAAGAAAGTTAATAGCCAAATGTCGGTTGAAAAACTATCATAATGAAAATTGGCAAAATCCATTAGACTCACTTTCATCCAACAGACCTTTATTAAAGACTTCATTTTGGCCCAACGACATTAGAATAGATGGGATCTCTCAAGGAAACAGTGTTGAGGAGCTTCTAGAGCAAAAAATTCTTATTGATTTCTTTTTTTGAAGGGGTTTCCAAAAATTCTCTTCAATCTAAAATAGCACTGTAATCCCTTAAAAATCTATTGTGCTTTGTGATTTACAAGACTTTTCACATATAACATCTTGTTCATTTCATAAGAGAGGACTTACAAATGCCTGGATGCTAGACCTGAATCTTCTGCTCACCGCCCATCTAACCTCAGGAGTGTAACTGGACTGCTCCTGCCCCAGTTTCTGTGGTACCTTCAGTGGTGGGTGCACGTTCTAGTGGCTTCAGTTCTCTTTTAACAGTTACGTGAGGGAGCTTTCACCTAACGGCCCTGGATCTGGGTTTCCTTTCTGTTGACCTCCAATCCTGGGTGGGGAGGAAGAGTGTTTCCTGCTTTTGCTAATTCCTGGGTTCCCTAAATACTCCTGAGAGCCCTTCCTGCTTTTTCATCACCTTTCTAAACAATTCCCAAGTTTAAAGTCTCTCTGTTCGAAATACCTAGACTGGTATTTATTTTCCTGACTGGACTGATTGATATGCCTCTACACATTCCCATTTCCTCCTCTGAAAATGGAGATAAAATTATCTACTTCAAAGGGCTATTTTGAGGATTACCGTTGTAAAATACCTGAATGATGGAGTCGTGGGATAGAATAACAGGGAAACCAGCAAGGGGGCACGGGGTGTTGTGGGTGGAGAGAACTTAGAATGGCTGATAGAAGGAAAGTAACATGGAGTGTTTCCTTTGTCCTAAAAACTCTAGCTTTGCAAGGTAATGAGCATTATTTTCATTTTTAGGATGAAGAAAATGCGGTTTGAAGATACTACGCATAACACAATTGACATATACAGTCAGAACCCAAGTCTGTCCAGACTCTAGATTATTTGTTTTGTTCTGTTTCCTGTCTATCATGATGACTCCTGTTGGAAAAGTTTCAGATACAAACTATCTATTAAACAATGTTGAATTAGGCAGGCTGTGTTTTCACGGATGAGATCTTGTAGTGATTGACAAAAGGCAGAATGAAATTTCTTAAACAATCCTGCTTTGTTTACATGAGTTGAAGAAAAATACTATTTATTTACAACACACATACACTTTTTAGAAGGCTGGGATTCTAACCTGTCTTAGCACTCAGGTCTAGGAAGCATCTTATCTAATCTCCAATTATTTGCATATTTAGCCCTTTGTCAAGATGGCCAAAATAAGTCATGAAATCAGAAATGTTTTGCTTTTAATCACCCATAATCTACATAAAAATGCCACCTTCAGTTACCATCTACTGTGCTTTATCCACAAGGTCTGGCAACCTGTTTCCTATCATCAAAAATCAGGTGGCAAAGCTCAGAAATTGTTTGTGGAAAAATACAAATCTCAATAGGAACAAATAAGGGATATCTTAATAGAAATATTCCAGGTGGAAGTAAGACACTTTACCAGGTGTAAATTCCCAGCTGTTTTTAAGTTTGTAAACTTTAAAAGGATTTGAAGTTTTGGTATGGTCAAAATAAGAATCTTTGAAATTTGTTAGACATTCTTTTATATTTTTGGCAGTTTTACAGACAAAACAATATAGTTTATGGGTAAATGATTTAATAGCGTGACAGGATACATGCAGAGAACTTCAGAAACTCCCGACAGCTGTGGAGGGTGAGCTTGTATTTTGTGGAATGTAGTGAGAAGACAGGTGAGCACAGACCTCAGGTTTCCCACATGTGAAATACCTGGGACGTCTAAATACTTGGTGGGAAGCGATTTAAGGAAGGAAAACTTTAACTAGACACACATAAATGAGGGAACCAATATTGATAAAATAAAAAGGAATCTCAGGGAATGTGGATCTCACTTCCAAGAATTTTGTTCACATTCACTTAATTGATTTTTATTTTGTTCCTCAATAAATGTTTTGTTTTGCACTCATTTGCCTAGAGCCATACCACCCTGGATTGTGGTCTATGTAGATGTTAGAGACTGAGCAAAGCTTAGACCCAAGTTAGGTTGTGAGAGGAAAAAAGGACCACCTCTGAGAGTTGTGCATGTGATCACTTAACTCTACAGTTACTGAAGCTATAAGAAATTCATGAAATAATAGGATTGTTAAGTTAGAACCTAAAAACAAAACAAAACAAAAAAAACCCTGAAGGGGAAGTTAGAACACAGTTTTATGACCTTTGCTGGTTATGCTTGTATTATTTTTTTCAAACCTTCATTTAGTGTTGTTATTACAGGCAACTATTAGATTAAGGAAATAAAGATGTAACATTTATTGATAGCTACTAGATGGCCAGCACTGGGCTATGTAACTTGCATGACTATCTCACTTTCTCTCACTACAACCCTCTGAAAGATGCACTGTTATCGCCCCTATTTTGCACATGAGCAAACTGAGGCTCAGGATTGCTAAATATATTAATAGAGCTTGAAGAAGAGAAGGGACACAGTGTAGGACTGGTGAAAAAAGAACTTATGAAATAGTGCCAGAGTTTAAACATTTTTAGGAATCCAATGATTTAAAGATATTTTATAAGTTAACTTTTAGGCTGCAGGATTACGCTAAAATGAAGCCATTTTTTGGGTAAAATATACTTCAAACCTTTGGAACTCTTTGAAGGAAGGTGGCAGTTTTTTAATGATAAAGGAATAGAGACCCCAGGACTTATGCCAATCTCCAATTTGTCTAAAAGTCCTCCCATAATTTCAACATGTTACCAGCACTGACTGTGAATGAGTGTGGCTATGAAAATACATAAAGTGCTGCTGTGCCATTAATCAGATACGATCTTTCAAAGTATCATACATTTCAGTGATCAATGGCAAGTCTCATCGTGATGACTTAGGGACTAAACCCATGGATCAGCCTGACAGAGACAAATAAGAAACTAAATAAGGACGTGATAGTCTGCTAGAGGTGGGAGCTACTTGTTAGATTTTGAGACATGTCATTTGTGAAAGATGGGGGATAATTTGAAAGTTGATGTGTCCCTCATCTATGATGCTTTATGCTTATAGGTGGAATTTGGTGTCATTTCTTTCAGATTTTATTTATCTTTGTTTGAAACCAAAGATATCAGCGTTTAAGTAATTATTATTCCAACATATGTTATTTCTGCCTGAGTTTTAAATAGATTAAAATTAAAAGCAATAAAAAAAATCTATACCCATTTTTTTTCTTGTGGGTTTACACTTAGAGATTCAGTGAGAAATATTAGGTTTAGTTCTTAAAAAAAATACACTTTTCCTGACAGTGTCATGCTAGTGATAACTGATTGAGAAATTTAATAACAATATGAACAAAATATATATTTGCATTTTCATTATCATAATAATGCTTGCAAGTCCTCTCTTTTTACTAATTGGCACCATATAAAGTTATTACAGTATTATTGACTATTTTGCCTATGTTGTCCTTTTCATCCCTGACTAATTTATTTTATTATTGGAAGTTTGTATCCCTTTATCCCCTTCACCCATTTCACCTGTCTCCCCTTCCCTTCCCTTCTGGCAACCACCAGTTCTCTGCATTTATAGATCTTTTTCTTTTTTTTGTTCATTTCTTTAGATTCCACATATAAGTATTCTACATATAATCATATGGTGTTTGTCTTTGACTTAGTTCACTTCATATAATACCCTCTAAGTTCATCCATGTTGTCACAAATGGCAAGATTTCATTTTTTTTTTATGGTTGATTACTATTCCACCGTATATATATCACATTGTCTTTGTAAGTCTTATAGATATTCAAATATAAAATTTAAATAATCTATTTCTGGAAAAGCAACAATATAATCTGATATATGTTAAGTGTCTTCTCCATGATATTCAGTATTACTGAGAGTATCAGTGTTTGTTTAGGAAAAACAAGCCACTCTGTGTGCCCTTGATAGCATGCAAAATTAGAAGCATCTGAAGTTGTGGGATACCAGGGAAGGGAACGGCAGGAAACTGTCACTGATTTGCTTAGCCTGCGGAAAGGAAGTGGTGGGTCTCGGGAGCTTGTGTAGAAGCTGCCACAGAACTTGGGTACCTCTAGGAGGTGCCAGATGACTCTCAGCAGCAGCACTGGAATGAATGATTCTCAAGAAGCCTCATCAGCCATCTCAGCTGCCTAGAACACGTCAGTGGATGCTTTGCAGAACTTCATCGTGAAGTTCCTGAAACTTCACATCTGATATCTGCTCATGTGTCTACATAGATCTGCCTCTAATGAATACTTTTTTCTTCCCTTTCATTTTCCAAAGCTCACATAAGTAACTATCAGTCGTAGAATCTAACCCTACAGGAAACCATATAGGAAAAAGGATTCTGGGGAGTATGGTACTGGTCTCTTCTGCAATGCAGAGAAGAGCATTGAAGGGGGGATGTTGGTGATATTGACTTGACAGCAGTTAATCCAGCACAGTTGGAACATTTCTCAGCATCCCATAGCACTCTTTTACCCATATCTAAACTTCTGAGCACCATCTTCACCACCAACAACAAATGATGATATTTAACATGACACCTATAAACACATATCTCTCATATGAATGAAGACATGATCACCATCTTTCAAACAAGGGAAGATTCAACGTCCCATATGTCACTATCCTCTTCTCTAGGTGATGTTCATTCCTTCCCTAGTCTAGTCAAATCTCTCTTTTACATACTGCAACTTACAGACCAAACTGAGCACACCATATGTTAGAAAGTTGGGCAGTAGACTTGTCTTCATACTGATTAAGAGGTCTGTAACTGGACCTGATGAAGACATATCAGCCATTATCTGGAGTTCTGGACTTTGGGCTTCATACTGTGACCACATGGGTTGTTTCCTTTGGAGTTGGTGAGTGTATTTGCATGCAGGAAGAGACTGAACCACATATTTTGTAATCAAAAAGCAGGTTTTTTGGTCATTAGAACTTGTCAAATATTTCTGGTCTACATGAGTAAGTGGTAAGATTGCCTTTCTACTCTGCTTGGCCAAATGACTTATTTTGAGCAATTAAATGTGGGCAGAGATGATGTATCTGTTAGTAAAAGTAAGTGCAAGCTTTGCCATGCTCTCTCTCCCCCATAGCCACTGGAAGTGTTACAAACACTGGCTATTCTATGAGCCTGGAATTTAGAATTAGGATGATGAGTAACAGAACCTCTACCTAGGCTCTGATGGGCAGAAAATATGAAGAAAAAACACAGAATGCCCAGGATACTGACAACAATGTTACAAATATCAAACTTGCTAAGAGACTAAATTTTAATTATTCCCACCATAAAAACAATTAACTATGTGACATCATGGAGGTGCTAGCTAATACTACAGTGGAAATCACATTACAATATATATTAAATCATCACATTGTGTACCTTAAACTTACCTAATGGTGTATGTCAAATATATTGCAATTAAAAAATGCATAAAAAACCTTTACTGTGTTAAGCAGCTGAGACTTGGGGGTTGTTTACCACTGTAGCCTAACATACCCCACTCTGAACAATATATCCAACATTAAATATGAAAATACATTATCAGGTTTTCAGGTCCAAAACTTCTCAGATACTGAAAAAACAAAACTTACTGGAAAATGATCTTTAACATTTAATGCAACTTAGAAAATAGAAGGATATTGAACTGGTTTAATGTATTTTTGATATCAAGGTTTATTATATAGGATAAAACTTTTCATAAAATTTCATCACATTCTGGATTTGGGGCACAGAGGGTTACAGTTCACCATGGTGATGATTTGTCTGCATACTATTTGGAAGTACTGCTGATCAGCAGTTTTCTTTCTAGAGGCTTACGAGGATGATCTAAGTCCATTAGTAGGCATTTGCCTAGCCCTGTTCCAGGAGTTTGGAGGTATAACTTATTTATTTCTCAAAAAAGAAAAAAAGGTGTATCTTGAAAAATTGATACCATTGCAAAGATTCCAAAGTATTCTTGATTCTTCAGAATTGGGATGTGTAAGTAAGATTAATGTGCCGGCTTAACATTAGGAAGTATATTGCAGTTAAATAAATGAGGAGATGACCAGAAGGGTCATCTCCATTCTTAATAGCTGAGTTCCTTGGCTTAAGTACTTGTTTTGAATTATAATTTTAGCTTATTGAGAATAATAACTACCTCATAAATTTGTTGTGAGGCTTGATCAGTGTCAGACATAGTAGTTGCTCAGTATATATCTTGGGCTTTTAATATTCATCTTTCTAAATTTTATCCTGAATATGCACATTAGGTGCTTTGGATCGGAAATTTCTTAGTAATTACTTGATAGTGAATAAAATGTGTTTGTCTCTCTTGCCCCACAGCTTATCTCCAGCGCAGTGTGATGACAGTCGAAGGGAATTGTTCCCACATGAGTAGCTGGACACCCCACAGGCAAAGGACGAGGAAAAATGATTTTTGTCTGCTTGTGTATGTCAGGAGGTACCTGCCCTGCTCCAGTACTGAAAGGCCTTCCTTGGAAATGTAATGGGCCTTAATCCTAACTTGCATTTGATATTATCATCGGCTAAATACTTTGACCTATTTATATGCATGTATTTATATCAATTGAATTTTGGAATATATGTCAATTTTTCAAAAAGAAGGTGGCTGATTTCGCAATGTTCTCCAATAATACACTGGAAGCCTTCAGTCGCCCAAATTCAATGTCACCAAATTTTCCTTCTAGCAATCCTGTTAACTCTGCTGTTTGGCAGAATTAAAAAAAGAAAATGGTCAGCAGCTGACCATGCCCAGAAGGCAGTGGCGAGTGGCGACGGCACTGGGCAGCGGCTCTAAGAGGCTTTTTTCTAAAACTAACTAGAAAGTCATGGAGCATGAGAAACCCTTTTCTAGACAATGTGAAATGAAACAGGAAAATACACTCCAATTACTGTCCTACATAAATATCCAAAGGGAACAAAGAGCATCAGTCAGGAGGCTATTGTCTTCCTAATTATGTTCCAAATTGGAAATGGCAACTTGTTTTCTTCCTCACATAATAGTTCTCTAAATAAATTGTCTTCTTCCTCTGTCTGCTGCTCTCTTGAGGATTTGGTTATTTAGGGATAAAGAAGAACTTGGGGTTGTGAAAAGCATAGGTTATGAGCCAGCTCTCTGCCTGAGAGAGAAAATGGAAATGATGGCTGGGGTTATGATGTATTTAAAATCAGATAAATTTTAGCAATTCATCTGTTGTGATTTGGGCACTCTGGAAGCCTTTGATGAATTTTACATATATCTCTTCTGACTGTTAGAATACTGGCTTAGCACACTGTAATGAATAGCTCTGCTTCCAGGAAATCACATATGGATTTTTGATAATACCTGTATCTTAAATTATCTTGGTAGCTCTTCAACATAAGAATTTATGTGAGGGAACTCTAAAAACATTAACATTAGTCTATCTTTACCATCAATTTATGTTTTCTTTCTACATAATTTTTTAAATCTTTTGCATATTATGTTTTTTTTTATTAAGATCATTGATATACACTCTTATGAAGGTTTCACAAGAAAAACAATGTGGTTATACATTCACCCTTATTATCAACTCCCCCCCATACCCCATTGAAGTCACTGTCTATCATTGTAGTAAGATGCCTCAGAGTCCCTGTTTGTCTTCTCTGAGTTACACTGTGTTCCCCATGTCCCCACACACACCATGTGCACCAATCATGATACCCCACAATGTCCTTCTCCCTCCCTCCCCACACACCTTCCCCACCCCTCCCCCTTGGTAACCACTAGTCTCTTCTTGGAGTCTGTGGGTCTGCTGCTATTTTGTTCCTTCAGTTTTTCTTCATTGTTATACTCCACAAATGAAGGAAATCATTTGGTACTTGTCTTTCTCTGCCTGACTTATTTTACTGAGCATAATACCCTCTAGCTCCATCCATGCTGTTGCAAAATGGTAGGATTTGCTTCTTTCTTATGTCTGAATAATATTCCGTTGTGTATATGGCCCACCTCTTCTTTATCCATTCATCTACTGATGGACACTTATGTTGTTTCCATATCTTGGCTACTGTAAATAATACTGCAATAAACAGGGATGCACATGTCTTTTTGAATCTGAGAAGTTGTTTTCTTTGGGTAAATTCCTAGGAGTGGAGTTCCTGGGTCAAACGGTATTTGTATTTTTAGTTTTTTGAGGAACCTCCATACTGCTTTCTACAATGGTTGAACTAGTTTACATTCCCACCAGCAGTGTAGGAGGGTTCCTCTTGCTCTGCATCCTCGGCAATATTTGTTGTTCCTAGTCTTATCTATATTAGCCATCCTTACTGCTGTGAGGTCATATATCTCATTGTGGTTTTAATTTGCATTTCCCTGATAATTACTGATGTGGAGCATCTTTTCATGTACCTGTTGGCCATCTGAATTTCTCCTTTGGAGATGTGTCTGTTCATATCCTCTGCCCATTTTTTAATTGGGTAATTTGCTTTTTGAGTGTTGAGGCATGTGAGTTCTTTATATATTTTGGATGTTAACCCCTTGTCGGATATGTCATTTACAAATATATTCTCCTGTACTGTAGGACGCCTTTTTATTCCGCTGATGGTGTCCTTTGCTGTACAGAAACTTTTTAGCATAATGTAGTCCCATTTTTTTATTTTTGCTTTTGTTTCCCTTGCCCAAGAGATGCAGTCAGGAAAAAGTTGCTCATGCTTATATTCAAGAGATTTTTTTTTTTTTTTGGATTTAACAGTTGGTATTTATTCACCAAGATGTTCTTTTTTTAAAATTTTTAAAATGTTGATATCATTAATGTGCAATTACTTGAACATTGTTACTAGACTCCCCCCATTATCAAGTCCCACCTACATACTCGATTACAGTCACTGTCCATTAGCATAGTAAGATGCTGTAGAATCATTACTTGCCTTCTCTGTATATACTGCCTTTCCCATGTCCCCCAAGTACATTATGTGTGCTAATCGTAATGCCCCCTTTTCCCCTTATCCCTCCCTTCCCACCCACCCTCACCAGTCCCTTTCCCCTTGGTAACTGTTAGTCCATTCTTGGGTTCTGTGAGTCTGCTGCTGTTTTGTTCCTTCAGTTTTTTCTTTGTTCTTATACTCAACAGATAAGTGAAATCATTTGATACTTGTCTTTCTCTGCCTGGCTTATTTCACTGAGCATAATACCCTCTAGCTCCATCCATGTTGTTGCAAATGATAGGATTTGTTTTCTTCTTATGGCCAAATAATATTCCATTGTGTACATGTATCACCTCCTCTTTATCCATTCATCTACTGATGGACACTTAGGTTGCTTCCATTTCTTGGCTACTGTAAATAGTGCTGTGATAAACATAGGAGTGCATATGTCTTTTTCAAACTGGGGTGCTGCATTCTTAGGGTAAATTCCTAGAAGTGGATTTCCTGGGTCAAATGGTATGTCTATTTTTAGTTTTTTGAGGAACCTCCATACTGCTTTCCACAATGGTTGAACAAGTTTACATTCCCACCAGCAGTACAGGAGGGTTCTCCTTTCTCCACATCCTCGCCAACATTTGTTGTTGTTTGTCTTAAGGATGTTGGTCATCCTAACTGGTGTGAGGTGATATCTCACTGTCATTTTAATTTGCATTTTTCTGATGATTAGCGATGTGGGACATCTTTTCATGTGCCTGTTGGCCATCTGAATTTCTTCTTTGGAGAAGTGTCTGTTCAGCTCCTCTGCCCATTTTTAAATGGCTTATTTGCTTTTTGTTTGTTGAGGTGTGTGAGCTCTTTATATAATTTAGATGTCAACCCCTTATCAGATATGTCATTAATGAATATATTCTCCCATACTGTAGGATGTCTTTTTGTTCTACTGATGATATCCTTTGCTGTACAGAAGCTTTTTAGTTTGATATAGTCCCACTTGTTCATTTTTGGTTTTGTTTCCCTTGCCCAGGGAGATATGTTCATAAAGAAGTTGCTCATGTTTATGTCCGAGAGATTTTTGCCTATGTTTTCTTCTAAGAGTTTTACAGTTTCATGACTTACATTCAGGTCTTTGATCCATTTTGAGTTTACTTTTCTGTGTGGGGTTAGACAATAATTCAGTTTCATTCTCTTACATGTACCTGTCCATTTTTGCCAACACCAGTTATTGAAGATGCTGTCATTTCCCCATTGTATTTCCATGGCTCCTTGATTGTGTATTAATTGACCATATATTCTTGGGTTTATATCTGGGCTCTCTAGTCTGTTCCATTGGTCTATGGGTCTGTTCTTATGCCAGTACCGAATTGTCTTGATTAGTGTGGCTTTGTAGTAGAGCTTAATGTCGGTAAGCGTAATCCCTCCAGCTTTATTCTTCCTTCTCAGCATTGCTTTGGCTATTCAGGGTCTTTTATGGTTCCATATGAATTTTAGAACCATTTGTTGTAGTTCGTGGAAGAATGCTGTCAGTATATTGATAGGGATTGCATTGCATCTGTAGATTGCTTTAGACATGATGGCCATTTTGAGAATATTAATTCTTCTTATCCTTGAGTGCTCTTTATAATTTTTTTATAAAGAAATTATGTTCACTTCAGAAGGTTTTCAGAATTCATCCTTGAAATTTGATGCTGAAATACTTATTTTTTTCCTTAGTGACTTTCTTTAATTATGAAGTACTTCTATGATTTTTTAAAAAGAATACTACTGTGTTTAAGCTTTGTCAGTAAAATATCATCTAAATTATAAAGTGAAAAATTCAGAGGTGGAAATTGCTTGAAAGTCTATTCCAAGTTTGTTTACTTATTAGTATTTAAGTCCCATATTTACAGAATATGCCTTTATTCTTTAAAATGTTTATCAACTATTATTAGATTCTGTTATTATGACCATGATAATGAAACCTTTCTTATGTTCCTAAGCTAATTTCTTCTGAGTCAAACTCAAAGTATTTTTCGTTTTCTAGGATTGTAAACTGTTCATGGATTTTGATGTATAGATACATCCTTAGGAAGGTTTGTTTACTTTTTCGTCTAAATATTCCTGAAATCTATATCAGTAGTGATTGGTATATAGTACTGGTAGATTTTTATTTTCATAATATCCTGTTGTTTAAGTATGAATGATAGCACACATAATACTTCGACAAAGTGAAATTACAAAAACTAAAGACATATCATAAAACACTAAGAAGTAAAAGTTTGAGACACCTTTAAGTGAAAGTTATAGAAGCTTAATTCTCAAAAAATGTTAGTATATCAATGTCATTTTCCTGGGAGGTAAATGTAGCATGGAATATATTGTGATAAAAAATTACTTGGTCTTAACATGATATTGTCAAATAGAAGAATAGAAATAGTAAGTATGTTATCAGTTGAAATTATTTTATAATTAGTTTGGTTTCTTTTTTTAAAATATATTTCTCTCTTTTTTCTAAAAGTATAGCTGACTTCTACCCTTGATTAATCACAGGAGCATTTGGTAGAGCTCCTTTCCTGTTGAAACATTTGTAAAAGTATAAAAGCTAACTTTTACATTTTTTATGCTCGTTGGAGATAATTTCATGTGTTAAGTATACTTTTTTTTTCCCCCTACACATATATAGTCAGAGAAGAAGAAAAACTGCTATTCGTTTAGTGGTCTAACTCTGTTCACTGGATTTTCCAGTGAGGTCTACAGAGAGGAAATAATATGAGAATAATAATGTTAGTTTCTAGCAATCTTATTTTCTCTCCTATAAAGTTTAGACAACCAGAATGAAGGATTCTAGGAGAGACAGAGGATAAGCTATTGTCTTTGCACAGACTTTTTGCCCCACATAGAAGGAAAGAGAGCTCATCAAATGGTAAATATGAATTAGGTTTCAAAGTTTGACAACTTTGAAAAAAACCTAAAGAATTAGAGAAATCACTGTCTAATTTCTCTCCTTCCCTCTTTTGGTGTTATCTTGGAATGTAGCTTCATTCCTCCAAATTTAGGCATTTTTTCCCCTTTCCCTTTTTTAATGAACTCCATCTATCTAAGTACCCATTTTTCTTCAATTCCAGAGTGAGGATTTTGGTTTCTGAGCAATCTTTGATACTTTTTGGGTAAAATTCTCCAGGTTTTAATTCACAACTCATGAATGAGAATGGATTGTTAAAGATAAATGACAGGAATGATTATTTGTTTTGAATTTGGCAAAATAAAACTGCAGGTGAACTACTGGAAAGTAAAGGGCAAGGTTATGAATCACCATTTTTGCTCATGGGTGTTCTTAGTGTCATAATACATTTACAAATGAGATGGGGTGCATGAGAAACCTTGATCAGGTAGTGATGGGCAACACAGATGAAGTTCTTCCATTTCCTAGCTGAGATAAAACAGATTATCCCATGTGGTCCCATATGTAATGACTAATATAGATAAGGTATGACATTTAAAAAAAAATTTTGTTATCATTAATCTACAATTAAATGAAGAACATTATGTTTACTAGGCTCCCCCTTCACCAAATCCCCACCACACACCCCATTACAGTCACTGTCCATCAGCAGAGTAAGATGCTGTAGAATCACTACTTGTCTTCACTGTGTTGCATGGCAACACATGTTGGCCACCCCCACATGCTAATTATACATGCTAATTGTAATACCCTCTTTCTTTTTCCACACCCTTATCCCTCCCTTCCCATCCATCCTCCCCAGTCCCTTTTCCTTTGGTAACTGTTAGTCCAATCTTGGGTTCTGTGATTCTGCTGCTGTTTTGTTCCTTCAGTTTTTCTATATTCTTATACTCCACATATGAGTGAAATCATTTGATACTTGTCTTTCTCCACCTGGCTTATTTCACTGAGGATAATACTCTCTATCTCCATCCATGTTGTTGCAAATGATAGGATTTGTTTTCCTCTTATGGACGAATAATATTCCATTGTGTATATGTACCACCTCTTCTTTTTCCATTCATCTACTGATGGACACTTAGGTTGCTTCCATTTCCTGGCTATTGTAAATAGTGCTGCGATAAACATAGGGGTGCATATGTCTTTTTCAAACTGGGCTGCTGCATTCTTAGGGTAAATTCCTAAAGGTGGAATTCCTGTGTCACAAGGTATGTCTATTTTGAGCTTTTTGAGGAACCTCCATACTGCTTTCCACAGTGGTTGAACTAATTTACATTCCCACCAACAGTGTAGGAGGGTTCCCCTTTCTCCACAACCTCGCCAACATGTGTTGTTGTTTGTCTTTTGGATGGTAGCCATCCTTACTGGTGTGAGGTGATATCTCATTGTGGTTTTAATTTGCATTTCTCTGATAACTAGCGATGTGGAGCATCTTTTCCTGTGTCTGTTGGCCATCTGTATTTCTTTTTTAGAGAACTGTTCAGTTCCTCTGCCCATTTTTTAATTGGGTTATTTGTTTTTTGTTTGTTGAGGCATGTGAGCTCTTTATATATTCTGGACGTCAACCCTTTATCGGATCTGTCATTTTCAAATATATTCTCCCATACTGTAGGATTCCTTTTTGTTCTATTGATGGTGTCTTTTGCTGTACAGAAGCTTTTCAGCTTAATATAGTCCCACTTGTTCATTTTTGCTGTTGTTTTCCTTGCCCGGGGAGATATGTTCAAGAAGAGGTCACTCATGTTTATGTCTAAGAGGTTTTTGCCTATGTTTTTTTCCAGGAGTTTAATGGTTTCATGACTTCCATTCAGGTCTTTGATCCATTTTGAGTTCACTTTTGTATATGGGGTTAGACAATGGTCCAGTTTCATTCTCCTACATGTAGTTGTCCAGTTTTGCCAGCACCATCTGTTGAAGAGACTGTCATTTCCCCATTGTATGTCCATGGCCCCTTCATCGAATATTAGTTGACCATATATGTTTGGGTTAATGTTTGGAGTTTCTAGTCTGTTCCACTGGTCTGTGGCTCTGTTCTTGTGCCAGTACCAAATTGCCTTGATTACTGTGGCTTTCTAGTAGAGCTTGAAGTTGGGGAGTGAGATCCCCCCACTTTATTCTTCCTTCTCAGGATTGCTTTAGCTATTCGGGGTCTTTGGTGTTTCCATATGAATTTTTGAACTATTTGTTCCAGTTCATTGAGGAATGCTGTTGGTAGTTTGATAGGGATTGCAACGAATCTGTATATTGCTTTGGGTAGGATGGCCATTTTGACGATATTAATTCTTCCTAGCCAGGAGCATGGGATGAGTTTCCATTTGTTAGTGACCTCTTTAATTTCTCTTAAGAGTGTCTTATAGTTTTCAGGGTATAGGTCTTTCACTTCCTTGGTTAGGTTTATTCCTAGGTATTTTATTCTTTTTGATGCTATTGTGAATGGAATTGTCTTCCTGATTTCTCTTTCTATTAGTTTATTGTTAGTATATAGGAAAGCCACAGATTTCTGTGTGTTAATTTTGTATCCTGCAACTTTGCTGAATTCCGGTATTAGCTCTAGTAGTTTCGGGGTGGAGTCTTTAGGGTTTTTTATGTACAATATCATGTCATCTGCAAATAGTGACAGTTTAACTTCTTCTTTACCAATCTTGATTCCTTGTATTTCTTTGTTTTGTCTAATTGCCTTGGCTAGGACCTCCAGTACTATGTTGAATAACAGTGGGTATAGTGGGCATCCCTGTCTTATTCCCGATCGCAGAGTAAAAGCTTTCAGTTTCTCGCTGTTCAGTGTGATGTTGGCTGTGGGTTTATCATAGATGGCCTTTATTATGTTGAGGTACTTGCCCTCTATTCCCATTTTGCTGAGAGTTTTTATCATGAATGGATGTTGAATTTTATCAAATGCTTTTTCCGCATCTATGGAGATGATCATGTGGTTTTTGTCTTTCTTTTTGTTGATGTGGTGGATGATGTTGATGGACTTTCGAATGTTGTACCATCCTTGCATCCCTGGGATGAATCCCACTTGGTCATGGTGTATGATCCTTTTGATGTATTTTTGAATTTGGTTTACTAATATTTTGTTGAGTATTTTTGCATCTACGTTCATCAGGGATATTTGTCTGTAGTTTTCTTTTTTGGCGGGGTCTTTGCCTTTTTTTGGTATTAGGGTGATGTTGGCTTCATAGAATGAGTTTGGGAGTGTTCCCTCCTCTTCTATTTTTTGGAGAACTTTAGGGAGAATGGGTATTATGTCTTCTCTGTATGTCTGATAAAATTCCGAGGTAAATCCATCTGGCCCTGGTGTTTTGTTCCTGGGTAGTTTTTTGATTACCGCTTCAATTTCTTTGCTGGTAATTGGTTTGTTTAGATTTTGTTTATTCCTTAGTCAGTCTTGGAAGGTTGTATTTTTCTAAGAAGTTGTCCATTTCTTTTAGGTTTTCCAGCTTGTTAGCATATAGGTTTTTATAGTATTCTCTAATAATTCTTTGTAATTCTATGGGGTCCATCGTGATTTTTCCTTTCTCATTTCTGATTCTGTTGATGTGTGTTGATTCTCTTTTTCTCTTAATAAGTCTGGCTAGAGGCTTATCTATTTTGTTAATTTTCTCAAAGAACCAGCTCTTGGTTTCATTGATTTTTTTCTATTGTTTTATTCTTCTCAATTTTGTTTATTTCTTCTCTCATCTTTGTTATGTCCCTCCTTCTTCTGACCTTAGGCCTCATTTGTTCTTCTTTTTCCAATTTCAATAATTGTGATGTTAGACTATTCATTTGGGATTGTTCTTCCTTCTTTAAATATGCCTGGATTGCTATATACTTTCCTCTTAAGACTGCTTTCGCTGTGTCCCACAGAAGTTGGGGCTTTGTTTTGTTGTTGTCATTTGTTTCCATATACTGCTGGATCTCCATTTTAATTTGGTCGTTGATCCATTGATTATTTAGGAGCATGTTGTTAAGCCTCCATGTGTTTGTGAGCCTTTTTGCTTTCTTTGTACAATTTATTTCTTGTTTTATACCTTTGTAGTCTGAAAAGTTGGTTGGTAGGATTTCAGTCTTTTGGAATTTACTGAGGCTCTTTTTGTGGCCTAGTATGTAGTCTATTCTGGAGAATGTTCCATGTGTATTTGAGAAAAATGTGTATCCTGTTGCTTTTGGATGTAGAGTTCTATAGATGTCTATTAGGTCCATGTGTTCTAGTGTGTTGTTCAGTGCCTTTGTGTCCTTACTTATTTTCTGTCTGGTGGATCTGTCCTTTGGAGTGAATGGTGTGTTGAAGTCTCCTAGAATGCATGCATTGCATTCTATTTCCTCCTTTTGTTCTGTTAGTGTTCGTTTGACATATATTGGTGCTCCTGTATTGGGTGCAGATATATTTATAATGGTTATATCCTCTTGTTGGACTGAGCCTTTTATCAGTATGTAATGTCCTTCTTTATCTCTTGTTACTTTCTTTGTTTTGAAGTCTATTTTGTCTGATACAAGTACTGCAACACCTGCTTTTTTCTCCCTGTTGTTTGCATGGAATATCTTTTTCTGTCCCTTGACTTTTAGTCTGTGCATGTCTTTGGGTTTGAGGTGGGTCTGTTGTAAGCAGCATAAAGATGGGTCTTGCTTTTTTATCCATTCTATTACTCTGTGTCTTTTGATTGGTGCATTCAACCCATTAACATTTAGGGTGACTATTGAAAGATATGTACTTATTGCCATTGCAGGCTTTAGATTCGTAGTTACCAAAGGTTCAAGGTTAACTTCTTTATTATCTTACTGCCTATCTTAACTCGCTTATTGAGCTATTTTAGACAGTGTCTGGTGATTCTTTATTTCTCTCCCTTCTTATTCCTCCTCCTCCATTCTTTATATGTTGTGTGTTTTATTCTGTGCCCTTTTGTGTTTCCTTTAACTGCTTTTGTGGGTATTTGATTTTATGTTTTGCCTTTAGTTAGTATTTGGTTGGTCTGCTTTCTTTGCTGTGATTTTATTTTCTCTGGTGACATCTGTTTAGCCTTAGGAGTGCTCCCATCTAGAGCAGTCCCTGTAAAATACTCTGTAGAGGTGGTTTTTGGGAGGCAAATTCCCTCTGCTTTTACTTGTCTGGGAATTGTTTAATCCCTCCTTCATATTTAAATGATAGTTGTGCTGGATGCAGTATCCTTGGTTCAAGACCCTTCTGTTTCATTGCATTATATATATCATGCCATTCTCTTCTGGCCTATAAGGTTTCTGTTGAAAAATCTGATGATAATCTGATGGGTTTTCCTTTGTAGGTCACCTTTTTCCTCTCTCTAGCTGCCTTTAAAACTCTGTCCTTGTCCTTGATCTTTGCCATTTTAATTATTATGTGTCTTGTTGTTGTCCTCCTTGGGTCTCTTCTGTTGGGAGTTCTGTGTACTTCCGTGGTCTGAATGATTATTTCCTCCCCCAGTTTGGGGAAGTTTTCAGCAATTATTTCTTCAAAGACACTTTCTATCCCTTTTTCTCTCTCTTCTTCTTCTGGTACCCCTATAATGCAAATATTGTTTCATTTGGATTTGTCACACAGTTCTCTTAATATTGTTGCATTTCTGGAGATCCTTTTATCTCTCTCTGCGTCAGCTTCTATGTGTTCCTGTTCTCTGGTTTCTATTCCGTCAATGGCCTCTTGCATCTTATCCATTCTGCTTATAAATCCTTCCACAGATTGTTTAATTTCTGTAATCTCCTTCCCGATGTCATCCCTTAGCTCTTGCATATTTCTCTGCAGCCCCATCAGCATGGTTATGACCTTTATTTTCAATTCTTTTTCAGGGATATTGGTTAGGTGTATCTCCCCAGATTCTTTCTCAGGTGGGGATTTCTGGGTTAGTCTGGTCTGTATCAAATTCTTCTACCTTTTCATGGCAATAGAGGTAGTTGCGGAAGTTGTTGCGTGTGTTGGCTGGGAGGAGGTCCCTTCTTGCTGGTTTATGGCCTTCCTCTCCTGGGAGAACAGTGACCCCTAGTGGCTTGTGCTGGGCAGCTGTGTGCAGGCGGGGTTTCTAGTTCTTGCCTGGCCGCTGTGAAAGAAGCTCTGCCCTGCTGCCTCAGGCTGCAGTTCCACTATGGTGGAGTGGCATCAGAGGGGAAATGGGTGGGAGGCTGTTTATCTCCATGAGGGACTTCCAAGCTGCACTGTCACCCAGTGGGTTAGGATGCCTGGAGTTCCCTGGGATTCTCAGATGCTGGGCTAATTGTACTGGGACACCTCTGTCCAGCTATGGGGTCCCTGTCCCTTTAAGTCTTTCAAAAAGCACTCAGTTTTCTTTGTCCCAGGGGCACCGGCTGCGCAGACCCACTCACAGGTCTTACTGCCCTGTTTCCCTAGTTTCCAGCACCCCACGCACTGTGTGTCTGCGCTCTGGTGTGGATGGCTAGGGCTTGGTGTTCAGCAGTCTTGGGCTCCCTCTCCCTCCCCGCTCCCACTCCTCTCCTCCTGCTGGGAGCTGGGGTGAGGGACGCTCGGGTCCTGCTGGGCCGGGGCTTGTATCTTACCCCCTTTGCGAGGTGCTGGGTTCTCGCAGGTGTAGATGTAGCCTGGCTGTTGTCCTGTGTCTTCTGGTCTCTCTTGTAGGAATAGTTGTATTTGTTGAATTTTCAAAAATATATATGGTTTTGGGAGGAGATTGCTGCTGCTCTACTCATGCCACCATCTTGGCTCCACCCCGATGCATGACATTTTTATCTGAAATTTTTTATCTTTATGTCTGGTTAATTTTTTTTAGATATCATGTCAGGTTCACCTTAAACAGTAACAACAGTAACAATACAAATGGGCATCTTCTTTCATTGTTTAATATAATGAAACTCATTTGTCTAACAATTCGAGTGGGACTGTGTTAGGAACTAGAGCACTAGCCAAAATTTAATAACAATCGGTAAAACATAAATAGGCCCTAATAACTACTCTATTGGTTGTCGACAACTAATAAATGCCTCTTGAATTTCCCTGTAGCCTGATATTATTCATATAGCATAATACATAAATTTCTTCTTTCTTATCCATATTAATACTTAAGGCCAAATATTCATGGAAACAATGAGACAATTAGGGATTATATTTTAAGTTATGCCCATAAACATCATAATGCCTGATATTGGAAATGTGGCTTAAAAGTCTTGGTAAATAACTATTGTTATGTAATTGAAAGAAAAAATCTTCATTCAGAACAGGTTCTGTAAATTAATGCTAGATTTAGCTTTAGTTGAGAATATACAGATTCAGATGAATAGATCCGACAGTACAGTGTTCAATTCTTCATTAAAATATACTTTTATATAACATTTTAAATCATCAAGGCAAACTCATGTGGAACTCTTTTCTGGTTTTCTTCACAGTATATAGTGTGATTGGTATGTATACTTCTGATAAAAATGCAGGAGCCTTAAAGGTTTTGCTCACTAACCCTATCAGTGGCTGTGCTATTCAGAAGTCATGAGCCCTGACTGTGTTGAAGATTTTCTTGAAAGATCTATTCAGATGTACTTTGGCCTAAAGATGTTTTGGTTTATGAATCTGCTTTTTGTGTTCAGAAAATGGTATCTGTGCTGAGGGTTTTATGATAGCAACCAGTAGTGATAAATCCTGGTAAGCTGATAAGCTTTTTTTGCTGTTAACAGTCAGGGTGGTTTTGATCTTTAGGTTTGTATGAAATGTCCTTTTTCCAGGTATATTCCTTAATGAAAATAATGAAGAATGTATACAGCTGTGTATGTGTGTGCAATGTGTGTGTAAGAGAGAGGCAAACACTAAGGGTGTTACACTCTCAAGAATAAGTTATGCAGTGAATATCAAATTCTTTGCATGTCCAGAATATGGAAAAACATGGGACAGATCAGACTACTGCTTATACAGTGTCACATGGGCTAAGGATTAGTCACTAACAGTTGGAAAACTGAAGCAGTAGCTTTTGTACTTGATGTTATCTGGACAGTTTACAAATTTTTATGGATGGCTTCAGATTCATATTTCATTTCAGAAGAGAGCATTGTGATTTCGTCTCTCTCTCTCTCTTTTTTTTTTGTTGAGTGAACTAGATTCGAAAAGAGTTTGTGTAGAATGTAGTCGTTTGATCTGGGAAATACGTTCCAGCTTTCAAATAAGTAACAAATTAACCAAGATTTGAATAATTTATTAGTGTGAGTTTTTCTAAACTACACTGGAAATGATATATAGTGTCTGAAGCATGTACTGCATCACTTGTTATATAAAACTAATAGGATGGAAAATTACTTTGAGAAGAAAGTGAGTTCCATATTAGATAATTGGCCCTTTTTATATAAAATTATTCAGTAACTAATGGCATTTGGGGAACTCAGCATTTATGGTCCTGAAATAATATGTCTTTATATAAAAATATTTATATTTAAAGAGATGTATTCTAACTGTGTAACATCGTGGCAGGAAACAAATACATCTCAGAACTTTTAAAAATCATATTTCATTGGGCATCCCACACTGAATGCACAATATTTAAATTTTTAATACCATTTTTCTTCCTGGTTTTATGAAAAATAAAATTTTTCTCCAACACTAATTTTATTCTGAAATATTAAGTCCAAGGAAGATAGAAATTTTGAAACATTTAGGCAAAACATTTTAGAAAACTGGATGTTCCTTGATAATTATTTTGTGCCTCCCTAAAACAATTGTTTTGTTAAATTATTAATAAATGTATGAATTCTACATTTATTATATGTATATTAACATCTGTACTGCTATACTGGGATTTTTATTCAATCCAATTACTGGACAGTTAGTTGTCAATAACTTTGCTTGCAAAATGGGTTGCAGTAAGATTATAGTAAAATCTAGAGAATTTGGGCAAAAGCATGAGGAGCCTCCCTCCCTCTTCTCATTGTCCAGAGTTGATTAAGAAGTACTGACCAACAGTTTTTAAAAGTAATCAACAAAATATTGACTTAATTAATCCCCAAAGTAAGTTCTGAAACTCTGTGCCTAGCCAGTTCAGCTTCTTTCTTTCACCTGTCTGGTGTTACTAGTAGTTGATGAACCCTTCCTGACCATACTTCTATTAATTTCTTCTCTCTTTTGTTAGCTGAAGTCTATATTACCTTGGCCAACCTACTTGTTCTTTATTTCATTCCTCTTCTCAAATCTCCTTTGGTTTCTGCTGATTGTTACTTTTCATTTCCCTTAAATACTGTCCCTCCTCCAGAACTGACCTTGGTTAATTTTGTCCTGGGTACTGCTTAAGCCTGGAATATGAATGTGTAAGCCAGTACTTTCTATCTCATTTTCATCTATCGTAAATCTATATATCAATAACAGTTCCTAGTTGTCCAGTTCTGCGAATGAAGAACTTCCACTGTCCTTTCCAAATGCTGGGAGTGGAAGTATTCATAAATACCTGGTGAACACTAGAATAATCCTAGTAATGGCAAAAATAAACAGTTAATATATGTTTACTCTTATGCCAAATCTAAATCAAGTGATTTATAGGATTTGCTCAAGTGATTCTTCCATCCAGTCATAAAGTAGATGCTATAGTTACCTCCAGTTTGCAGCCTACAAACCTAAGACCCAGCTAGGAATTGGCAAAGACAGTGTTTGAACCATTGTTCTCCAGAACCCACATACCTCTGTAGGAAGGACCTATGGTCTATAGAGGCAGGATATTTGGTAAAAAAAAGAAAAAAGAAAAAAAAAGAAAAGATTAAAACCTTCAAACTTGCATACTGTGTATAGTAATCAACAAAATATTGACCACATCTAAATTCATACTTCATTAAACAAATACAGATCACCTCCTATGTCTCAGGCACTATTCTTGGTATTGTGGTAATTAGAGAACAAAACTGACAAAGCCATGAGTTCATGGTGGTTGCCGTCTCATTGGAGGGACAGATGATAAACACTAATACAATATATATGTTATATATGGCAGAAATAAGTTTTATTAAGAAAGTAAAGCAGGGTAAAGGGAAAGAGTATAATTGTGCAGGGGAATAACATTCTTCCTATTTGTCCTCTTTTACTCTATAAGGTGATATTTGAATAGAGACCAAAATAAAATGAGGGAGTGAGTTAGAAAATATATGAGAGAGAGAATTCCAGGTTGAAAAAGTAATAGATGCAAAGAACTTGATTAGAAACACATTGCTTGGTGTTTGTAAGGATAAATAAGCAAGGAGAACCTTCAGAATATACTAAAATGAACAAGGGAAGAGTATCAGAAGGGGTCTGGGAAAGACAGGGACAAAGGTCATATAGAGCCTTGTAGGTCATAGCAAGCTCTTCAGAATTTACTTGAAATGAGCCACAGGAAGCTTTTGAATAGATTTGTTGAGTTATCTGGCTGCTGTATGGAGAATCAACTTTAGGGAAAGAAGAATCTACAAGAAGCTATTATAATTTTTCAAGTGAAAAATGCAGGTGGCTTAGAATGAAGTGGTGATGGAATTAATAAATATATGTATTTATATGTGTGTTCATGTGTGTATACCTACAGACACATACAAATTTGTATACATAGCAACTTTTTTTTGAAATGTAGTATGCATACATAAAGGCACATATATCATAGGTGTACAGATGGATGGATTTTTACTGGATACACTAGTGTTAACTAGTTTTCATATCAAGAAACAGAACATTAGAGCCCTAGAAGTCCCCCCATGCTTTATTCTAGCCATCACCCATGGTACCCATGGCAAGCACAAGTACTGTTGTTCTAAAATAAGGATCAGCAAACTCTCAAAAATCAGGTACTAAATATTGTAGGTTTTAAGGGCTACATGTTGTTTTCAACACATATTGTTTTTTCCAATTATTTTGATAGTTTTGCTATGTGTATAATTCTGTGTTGGAAATAATATATGCCATTACAATTTTGAGAGCCTTGACATTCAGTCATCTACCTTCCAAAGAATATACAATTTTGAGTCTACAGTCTTTGAACTCCAATTTGTAAGCCTTCAGACATAGCACCTTTTGATCCAGACTTTGGATTTGCTCCAAAAAGAAATGTTACCTGTCATCATATATATAACGTTACTCTGTGACTCAGAACAATTCAATGAAGATAAAACTATCAAAGTAATGAGTGATCAAATGCTTTACAATCCAAATGCTATTCAAATACTACTCTTACCTTTGTGGAGTAAAGCAACAGGTTCACTTAGTTTAGATTGCTCAGATTCCACAGTAGTCACCTGGAGAACCAGAAGTCTCTAATGTCTGGCCAGAGGCTGGTGAATTCCAGGACAGTCTTTATCTATCAAGAAGTATACTTTCCTCAGAACCAATATTTTAAAAGAAAAGGAAGGCCTGGTTCCCAAGACAGTTTTGGATACTTAGAGGGATTCCCTAGAGACTTTGCACAGCCCTTTGTTGGGGATATCTTAACCATGCCTGCAATATGTATTTGCTGCTCTTTTTTTACCTAGCAAATCACCTGATTCCAAGAATTTATGAGGCCAGTAACATTCTTATCAGAGGCCCCTAAAACTACCCTCAGGTTCAAAAGTTTGCTGGAAGAGCTCAGGGAACTCAGAAATATGCTCTTGGTTATGGTTTATTACAGTGAAAGGATACAGATTAAAATCAGCAAAAGTGAAAGGTACGTAGGGCAGAGTCCAGGATAGCCTAGGTGGCAGCCTCTAGTTGGCCTTTCCTAGTAATCATACCACCTAATTCTTTCAGCAACTGTATGTGCCATATATGAGTGTTTCCAACCAAAGAAGCTCTCCCAAGACATGGTGTTCAGGATTTTATTTGGGGTGTCATGTAGGCATAGAGTGCCCAATATGGCCTCTAGGTCCTCCAAAGGTCCAACAATACCATGTGGCTCAAGGTCCCCACCATAAATTACATTGTTAGAGTAAACTGTCTGGCATGGCCCAGTGTCCCAGACAAATGAACACACTCTTGTGAGGCACAAAACTCCAAAGGCTTAGAGGTTATCTCCCAAGAGCCAATCAATGACCAAACCTTCTTTTGGAATGTCCAGGTTTTAAACACCCTAGACCTGATGAGTCAGTCTTTCCCTGCATATGCATATTTTATCACTCAAAGTAAGGAATCCAAATTTTGTACACAATATCTGTATATTTCCCAAATAGGTCAGTTCAAATTTGAGGCTATAATTTTATCTCACATATGAAAGCTGTTTTTTTCCCCCTTCTGGATGAAATTCATGTACCTTCTATCTACCTCGATCAGGTTTTATACTAATGAAATGCTTTGTTATTGCTGTATCACTCAGCATTTGAAGATACTAGAAAGTGGTATTGGATTTTGCTAGGCAAAGCACAACCACAAAATGTTCATGGAAATAAGACCAAGCATTTATTTCTTGCTCAAACATCTGTGAAGTGGTTGTAATCCTCCTGCATCTGTAAGTCAGTACAGTTCTGTTCCATGTGTCTCATTTAGTGTACTCAACTGGAGGGCAGGCAGCTAGCTGGGGTTTGTTCTTCTCATGGTTATGACAGTGAGAAGCACCAAGAGGACAAGTGTAAGTGCCTAGTCACATTTGTTAATCATTGACCAAAGCAAGTCACCTACCCAATGTCATGTGAAACAGGGAAGTACATGCCACTTACTGTGATGTTATGATAAAGGAATGGATGAATCATAATACTATAGGGGAAGGAATTGAAAGTATTTTCAACCTACCACAGAGGCTATGGTATAAGTGAAAGATACAGAACAGCTTTCAGACCCTGGCTTGGTGACTTATTTGTTCATGGAGCGAGGTGTAGTTATTCAGCCTCTTCATTACTTGGTTTTCTCATCTGTGAGAAGGAAATAAAAATAATTAGAGTTTTGTTGTGTGGATTAAAGATAACATGGGACGTGCCAAGCTCAGGGGCCTGACAACAGTTGTACAACAAATACGATTATTATAATATTGATGACGACCCGTTGCTTCCATCTTAGAAACACTAATGATAATAATAACTGATATTTATTGTTTGTTGTATATGTGTTATTATCCTAAGTTCTTAACATAACAGGTAGATTCTCTCTTTCTCACCATTCTCTAGGTGAAGCTGAGAAAAGTTAAGAAACATGCCCAAAGTTAACTCTCATTGTGTCTCAGTCTAAAACCAAGTAGTTTGAATCAATATTTGCATTTAGATCATGATTTTATGGATCAACAATTAAGAACGGGCTCAGCTAGATGGTTGTTCTCGTCTTGTCCAGGTTCAGGCAGATGTCTGTAGTCAACTGGATGGTTGGCTAGAGGTACTCAGTATAGGATGACCTCACCTATGTTGGCTCATTATTCTGTGTGATTTCTCATCCTCTAGCCTGAGAGCCTGGGCTTGTTTGTCTAGTGGCTGGGCAGGCTTCCAAGAGAGTACGTGGAAAAGTAAGCTTGCTTGAGGTTCTAGGCTTCTCGCTGGTGAATCATCAGTTGTATTTCGTTCCTGACCAAAGCAAGTCACAAGGTCAGCTTGTACTCAAGATAATGGAATAGACTCCAACTCTTAAAGAGAAACGCTTCACAGTAACATTACAAAGAATATAGATACAAGGAGGAATGAATGATAATGACCAATTTTAGAATCTGCCACAGTCTGCCTTCTGGCTATAATTTTCACATTCCTCTCCATGGGAAATATACTCCTTTTCTGGAGATGCCCAAAAATCATGCCATGGAACTATGACATCAAGCTTGAATTCTAGAATGTTATTATGTAAAGTCTAGATGAAACTCATCCATCAAATGGGGATTTCCTTCATCCAGAGACTCATGAAATGAAGTTGTCTACCCAAACATCCAGCATACACTGTTGATACAGGGATAAACTAACTTACATAAATACTACCATTCTGAAAGAGAAAAAAAAAAAGGGAGGTATGCAGCATCATTAGTTGGTCCACAGCAATTTTAAAATCCAAGAGAGAAAATGCCAGGCTCCTTTATCTCGGAGTAGTAAATATTCATTGATTCAGGTGAGGCTATGCTCTTTGGGAATGGTTTCCCTGTTGGTTCTTCCTGGCTTCTGGCTCTCCCCCAGAGGTCTCGACTCTGCCCTCCAGGACACTTTTCCTTTCAATTTCCTTACTTAGCTCTTTGAAAAATTTTCTCAGCATGCTTCCTGATCACACAAATTTGGAAGTCCAGAGGCCTTTTGGCAGTTTGAGTGATATTATCTTTTTTTTTTCTTAAGGTATCATTGATAAACACTCTTATAAAGGTTTCACATGAAAAACATTTTGGTTACCACATTCAGCCATATTAACAAGTCCTCTGCATACCCCATTGAAGTCACTGTCCATCAGTATAGTAAAATGCCACAGTCACTACTTGTCTTCTCTGTGCTACTCTGTCTTCCCTGTGACCTCCCCACACCATGTGTACCAACCATAATACCCCTCAATCCCTTTCTCCCTCCCTCCCCATACATCCTCCACCACTCCTACCCTTAGATAACTGCTAGTCCCTTCCTGAAGTTTGTGAGTCTGTTGCTGTTTTGTTCCTTCAGTTTAGCTTCGTTGTTACACTCCACAAATGAGGGAAATCACTTGGTACTTGTCTTTCTATGCCTGTCTTACTTCACTGAGCATAATACCCTCTAGCTCCATCCATGTTGTTGCAAATGGTAGGATTTCTTTCCTTCTCATGGCTGAAAGTATTCCATTATGTATGTACTACATCTTCTTTATCCATTCATTTACTGATGGACACTCAGGTTGCTTCCATGTATTGGTTATTGTAAATAGTGCTGCAGTAAACATAGGGGTGCATATGTCTCTTTGATTCTGAGATCTTGCATTCTTAGTGTAAATCCCTATGAGTGGAATTCCTGGGTCAAATGGTATTTCTAATTTTAGTTTTTTGAGGAATGTCCATATTGCTTACCACAATGGTTGAACTAATTTGCATTCCCACTAGTAGTGTAGGAGGGCTCCCCTTTCTCTGTATCCTCACCAGCATTTGTTGTTCCTAGTCTTTTCTGTGTTGGCCATCCTAATTGGTATGAGGTGATATCTCCTTGTAGTTTTAATTTGCATTTCCCTGATAATTAATGATGTGGAGCATCTTTTCATGTGCCTGTTGGCCATCTGAATTTCTTCTTTGGTTAAGTGTCTGTTCAGCTCCTATGCCCATTTTTTAATTGGGTTATTTTCTTTGTGGGCGGTGAGACGTGTGCATTCTTTATATATTTTGGATGTTAACCTCTTGTCGGATATGTCATTTACAAATATATTCTCCCATACTGTAGGATGCCTTTTTGTTCTGCTGATGGTGTCCTTTGCTGTACAGAAGCTTTTTAGCATGATATAGTCCCATTTGTTCATTTTTGCTTTTGTTTACCCTTTCCCAAAGAGATGTGGTCAGGAAAAAGTTGCACATGTTTATATTCAGGAGATTTTTGCCTGTGTTTTCTTCTAAGAGTTTTATGGTTTCATAACTTATATTCAGGTCTTTGATCCATTTTGAGTTTACTTTTTTGTATGGCATTAGGCAATAATCCAGTTTCATTCTCTTACATGTAGTTGTCTAGTTTTGACAACACCAGTTGTTGAAGAGGCTGTCATTTCCCCATTGTATATCCATGGCTCCTTTACCATATATTAATTGACTGTATATGTTTGGGTTAATAGCTGGACTTTCTATTCTGTTCCACTGGTCTGTGGCTTTGTTCTTGTGCCAGTACCAAATTGTGTTGATTACTGTGGCTTTGTAGTAGAGCTTGAAGTCGGGGAGCATAATCCCTCCAGTGTTATTCTTCCTTCTCAGGATTGCTTTGGCTATTCAGGGACTTTTGTGGTTCCATATGAATTTTAAAACTATTTGTTCCAGTTCGTTGAAGAATGTTTTTGGTATTTTGATAGGGATTGTGTTGAATCTGTAGATTGTTTATAGGCATGATGGCCATTTTGACAATACTAAATCTTCCTATCCATGGGCACAGGATGTCTTTCAATTTATTGATGTCTTCTTTAATTTCTCTCATGAGAATCCTGTAGTTTTCAGGGTATAGGATTTTCACTTTATCCTGTGTATTTTATTCTTTTTGATGCAATTGTGAATGGAATTGTTCTGATTTATCTTTGTGCTAGTTCATCATTAATGTATAGGAATGAAATAGATTTCTGTGTATTGATTTTGTATCTTGCAACTTTGCTGAATTCAGTTATTAGTTCTACTAGTTTGGGGGGATTCTTTAGGGTTCTTTATGTATAATATCATGCCATCTGCAAACAGTGACAGTTTAACTTCTTCCTTACCAATCTGGATGCCTTTTATTTCTTTGTTTTGTCTGATTGCCATGCTTAGGACCTTCAGAAGCTTAGGACCTTCAGAAGTATGTTGAATAAAAGTGGGGAGAGTGGGCATCCCTGTCTTGTTCCAGTCTTAAAGGAAAAGCTTTCAGCTTCTTGCTGTTAAGTATGATGTTGGCTGTGGGTTTTAATAAATGGCCTTTATTATACTGAGGTACTTGCCCTCTATACCCATTTTATTGAGAGTTTTTATCATGAATGGATGTTGAATTTTTTGAAATGCTTTTCAGCATCTATGGAGATGATCATGTGGTTTTTGTTCTTTTTGTTGATGTGGTGTATGATGTTGGTAGATTTTTCTAATATTGTACCATCCTTGCATCCCTGGAATAAATCCTACTTGATTATGATGGATGATCCTTTTGATGTATTTTTCAATTCTGTTTGCTAAGATTTGTTGAGCATTTTGACATCTATGTTCATTGGGGATATTTGTCTATAATTTTCTTTATTTGTGGTGTCTTTGTCTGGTTTTAGGATTAGTGTGATGTTGGCCTCATAGAATGAGTTTGGAAGTATTCCCTCCTCTTCTACTTTTTGGAAAACTTGAAGGAGAATGGGTATTATGTCTTCTCTAAATGTTTTATAAAATTCAGCAGTGAAGCCATCTGGTCCAGGGTCAAGGGGTTTTGTTCCTAGGCAGTTTTTTGATTACCAGTTCAATTTCTTTGCTGGTTATTGGTCTGTTCAGATTCTCTTTTTCTTCCTGGTTCAGTCTTGGAAGGTTGTATTTTTCTAGAAAGTTGTACATTTCTTCTAGGATATCTAGTTTGTTAGCATGTAATTTTTCATAGTATTCTCTAATAATTCTTTGTATTTCTGTGGTGTCTGTAGTTATTTTTCCTTTCTCATTTCTGATTCTATTTATATGTGTAGACTCTTTTTTTTTTGATAAGTCTGCCTAGGGGTTTATCTATTTTATTTATTTTCTCAAAGAACCAGCTCCTGCTTTCCTTTTTCTTTCTATTGTTTTATTCTTCTCAATTTTATTTATTTCTGCTCTAATACTTATTATATCCCTTCTACTGACTTTGGGTCTCCTTTGTTCTTTTTCTAGTTTCATTAATTGTGAGTTTAGACTGTTCATTCTTCTTTCTCTTTTTTTTTTTGTATTTTTTTTTAGTTTTATTTTGGTATCATTAATCTACAATTACATGAAAGACATTATGTTTACTAGGCTCCCCCTTCATCAAGTCCCCCCCCACATCCCTGTTCACAGTCACTGTCCATCAATATAATAAGATGCTGTAAAATCACTACTTGTCTTCTCTGTGTTGCACAGCCCGCCCCGTGCCCCCACACACACTATACATGCTAATCGTAATGCCCCCTTTCTTTTTTTCCCGCCCTTATCCCTCCCTTCCCACCTGTCCTCCCCAGTCCCTTTCCCTTTGGTAACTATTAGTCCATTCTTGGGTTCTGTGCTTCTGCTGCTATTTTGTTCCTTCAGTTTTCTTTTGTTCTTATACTCCACATATGAGTGAAATCATTTGGTACTTGTCCTTCTCTGCCTGGCTTATTTCGCTGAGCGTAATACCCTCTAGCACCATCCATGTTGTTGTGAATGGTAGGATTTGTTTTTTTCTTATGGCTGAGTAATATTCCATTGTGTATATGTACCACCTCTTCTTTATCCATTCATCTACTGATGGACATTTAGGTTGCTTCCATATCTTGGCTGTTGTAAATAGTGCAGCGATAAACATAGGGGTGCATCTGTCTTTTTCAAACTGGAGTGCTGCATTCTTGGGGTAAATTCCTAGAAGTGGAATTCCTGGGTCAAATGATATTTCTATTTTGAGCATTTTGAGGAACCTCCATACTGCTTTCCACAATGGTTGAACTAATTTATATTCCTACCAGCAGTGTAGGAGGGTTCTCCTTTCTCCACAACCTTGCCAACATTTGTTGTTGTTTGTCTTTTGGATGGTAGCCATCCTTACTGGTGTGAGATGATATCTCATTGTGGTTTTAATTTGCATTTCTCTGATGACAAATGATGTGGAGCATCTTTTCATGTGTCTGTTGGCCATCTGAATTTCTTCTTTAGAGAACTGTCTATTCAGCTCCTCTGCCCATTTTTTAATTGGATTATTTGCTTTTTGTTTATTGAGGTGTGTGAGCACTTTATACATTTTGGATGTCAACCCTTTATTGGATCTGTCATTTACGAATATATTCTCCCATACTGTAGGATACCTTTTTGTTCTATTGATGGTGTCCTTTGCTGTACAGAAGCTTTTCAGCTTAATATAGTCCCATTTGTTCATTTTTGCATTTGTTTCCTTTGCCCGGGGAGATATGTTCAAGAAGAGGTCACTCATGTTTATGTCTAAGAGATTTTTGCCTATTTTTTTTCTTAGAGTTTTATGGTTTCATGACTTACATTCAAGTCTTTGGTCCATTTTGAATTTACTTTTGTGTATGGGGATAGACAGTGATCCAGTTTCATTCTCCTACATGTAGCTGTCCAGTTTTGCCAGCACCATCTATTGAAGAGACTGTCATTTACCCTTGTATGTCCATGGCCCCTTTATCGAATATTAGTTGACGATATATGTTTGGGTTAATGTTTGGAGTCTCTATTCTGTTCCATTGGTCTGTGGCTCTGTTCTTGTGCCAGTACCAAACTGTCTTGATTACTGTGGCTTTGTAGTAGAGCTTGAAGTTGGGGAGTGAGATCCCCCCACTTTATTCTTCCTTCTCAGGATTGCTTTGGCTATTCGGGGTCTTTGGTGTTTCCATATGAATTTTTGAACTATTTGTTCCAGTTCATTGAAGAATGCTGTTGGTAGTTTGATAGGGATTGCATCGAATCTATATATTGCTTTGGGCAGGATGGCCATTTTGACAATATTAATTCTTCCTAGCCAGGAGCATGGGATGAGTTTCCATTTGTTAGTGACCTCTTTAATTTCTCTTAAGAGTGTCTTATAGTTTTCAGGGTATAGGTCTTTCACTTCCTTGGTTAGGTTTATTCCTAGGTATTTTATTCTTTTTGATGCTATTGTGAATGGAATTGTCTTCCTGATTTCTCTTTCTATTAGTTTATTGTTAGTATATAGGAAAGCCACAGATTTCTGTGTGTTAATTTTGTATCCTGCAACTTTGCTGAATTCCGGTATTAGCTCTAGTAGTTTCGGGGTGGAGTCTTTAGGGTTTTTTATGTACAATGTCATGTCATCTGCAAATAGTGACAGTTTAACTTCTTCTTTACCAATCTGGATTCCTTGTATTTCTTTGTTTTGTCTAATTGCCTTGGCTAGGACCTCTAGTACTATGTAGAATAACAGTGGGGATAGTGGGCATCTCTCTCTTGTTCCCAATCTCAGAGGAAAAGCTTTCAGTTTCTCGCTGTTCAGTAAGATGTTGGCTGTGGGTTTATCATATATGGCCTTTATTATGTTGAGGTACTTGCCCTCTATACCCATTTTGTTGAGAGTTTTTATCATGAATGGATGTTGAATATTGTCGAATGCTTTTTCCGCATCTATGGAGATGATCATGTGGTTTTTGTCTTTCTTTTTGTTGATGTGGTGGATGATGTTGATGGATTTTCGAATGTTGTACCATCCTTGCATTCCTGGGATGAATCCCACTTGGTCATGGTGTATGATCCTTTTGATGTATTTTTGAATTCGGTTTGCTAATATTGTGTTGAGTATTTTTGCATCTACGTTCATCAGGGATATTGGTCTGTCGTTTTCTTTTTTGGTGGGGTCTTTGCCTTTTTTTGGTATTAGGGTGATATTGGCTTCATAGAATGAGTTTGGGAGTATCCCCTCCTCTTCTATTTCTTGGAAAACTTTAAGGAGAATGGGTATTATGTCTTCCCTGTATGTCTGATAAAATTCTGAGGTAAATCCATCTGGCCTGGGGGTTTTGTTCTTTGGTAGTTTATTGATTACTGCTTCAATTTCATTGCTGGTAATTGGTCTGCTTAGATTTTCTGTTTCTTTCTGTGTCAGTCTTGGCAAGGTTGTATTTTTCTAGGAAGTTGTCCATTTCTCCTAGGTTTCCCAGCTTGTTAGCATATAGGTTTTCATAGTATTCTCTAATAATTCTTTGTATTTCTGTGGGGTCCGTCGTGATTTTTCCTTTCTCGTTTCTGATACTGTTGATTTGTGTTGACTCTCTTTTCCTCATAATAAGTCTGGCTAGAGGCTTATCTATTTTGTTTATTTTCTCAAAGAACCAGCTCTTGGTTTCATTGATTTTTGCTATTGTTTTATTCTTCTCAATTTTATTTATTTCTACTCTGATCTTTATTATGTCCCTCCTTCTGCTGACCTTAGGCCTCATTTGTTCTTTTTCCAATTTCGATAATTGTGTTGTGACATTAGACCATTCATTTGGGATTGTTCTTCCTTCTTTAAATATGTCGTTCTTCTTTCTTGAGGTAAGCCAGTATTGCAGTATACTTCCCTCTTAGCATGTCCTTCACTGCATCCAAAGATTTTTCAGTGTTGAGTTATTGTTGTCATTTGTCTTCATATATTGCTTGGTCTATGTTTTTGTTTGGTCAGTTATCCATTGATTATTTAGGAGCATGTTGTTAAGCTTCCATGTGTTTGTGGGGTTTTTTGTTTTCTCTGCATAATTTATTTCTAGTTTCATACCTTCCTGGTTTGAGAATCTGTTTGGTACAATTTCAATCTTTTTGAATTTACTGAGCCTCTTTTTGTGGCCTTGTATGGAATCTATTCTTGAAAGTATTCCATGTGCACTCGAGAAGAATGTGTATCCTGCTGCTTTTGCTGGAGTATTCTGTAGATGTCTGTTAGGTCCATCTGTTCTAATGTGTTTTTCAGTGCGTCTGTCTCCTTACTTATTTTCTGTCTAGTTGATCTGTCCTTTGGAGTGAGTGTAGTGTTGAAGCCTCCTAAAATGAATGCATTGCATTCTATTTCCCTCTTTAATTCTGTTAGTTTTTGTTTGACATACATAGATGCTCCTATTTTGGGAGCATAGATAATTTATAATGGTTATATCTTCTTGTTGTACTGACCCCTTTATCATTTATGCAATGTCCTTTTGTCTCTTGTTACGTTCTTTGTTTTGAAGTCTATTTCATGTCAAGTCATGATACAAGTACTGCAACTCCTGCTTTTTTCTCCCTATTGGTTGCATGAAATATCTTTTTCTATCCTTTCATTTTTAGTCTGTGTATGTCTTTGTGTTTGAAGTGAATCTCTTGTGATAGCATAGAGATGGGTCTTATTCCTTTATCCATTCAGTGATTGTATATCTTTTGATTGGTGCATTCAGACCATTTACATTTAGGGTGATTGTCGATAGGTATGTACTTACTCCCATCACAGGCTTTAGATTCGTGGTTACCAAAGGTTCAAGGATAACTTCCTTACTATCTAAGAGTCTAACTTAACTCATTTAATATGCTATTACAAACACAATCTAAAGGTTCTCTTTTCTTTTTTCCTCTTTTTTCTTCCTCCTCCATTCTTTATATATTAGGTATCACATTCTGTACTCTTTGTCGATCCCTTGACTGCTTTTGGGGATGCTTGATTTGATTTTTCATCTGCTTAGTAATTAATTGGTCTCCTTTCTTTGCTGTGGTTTTATTTCCTGTGCTGACAGCTATTTAGCCTTAGGAACAGTTCCATCTATAGCAGTCTCTCCAGAATACACTGTAGAGATGGTTTGTGTGAGGTAAATTCTCTCAGCTTTTGCTTATCTGGAAATTGTTTAATCCCTTCTTCCAATTTAAATGATAACCTTGCCAGGTAGAGTGTTCTTGGTATGAGGCCCTTCTGCTTCATTGCATTAAATATATCATGCTTCTCCCTTCTGGCCTGTAAGGTTTCAGTTGAGAAGTCTGATGATAGCCTGATGGGTTTTCCTTTGTATGTGATCTTTTTTCTCTCTCTGGCTGCTTTTAATAGTCTGTCCTTATCCTTGTTCTTTGCCATTTTAATTATTATATGTCTTGGTGTTTTCTTCCTTGGGTCCCTTGTGTTCAGAGATCTGTGCACTTCCATGGCCTGGGAGACTACCTCCTTCCCTGAATTGGGGAAGTTTTCAGCAATTACCTCCTCAAAACACTTTCTATCCCTTTCTCTCTCTCTCCTTCTTCTGGTGCCCCTATAATGTGAATATTTTTCCATTTGGATTGGTCACACAGTTGTCTCAATATTCTTTTATTCCTTGAGATCCTTTTTCTCTCTGTGCTTCAGCTTCTTTGTATTCCTGTTCTCTAATTTGTATTTCATTGACTATCTTCTCTACTTCATCTAATCTGTTTTTAAATCCCTCCATTGTATTTTTCTTTTCAGATACTTAATTCTTCAACATTTGTAGCTCATTCCTGAATTCCTCCCTGAATTTTTGAATATTTTTCTGTAGCTCCACAAGCTTGTGTGTGATTTTTATTTTGAAATCTCTTCCAGGAAGATTGATGAGTTCAGTTTCACTTTGCCCTCTTCCTGGTGTGTGGGATTTTGGGTTGAACCAGGTTCCTTTGATGTTTCGTACTTGTAGGTGGCACTCTTTAGTGCCCCGAAGCTCTACTCTCTGGAGCTGCTCAACCTCTGGAGCTACGGTGTGGGTTGCAGGCAATGGGCGCTGGTGCCTGTTGGGAGGAAAGAGTTATTTTCTGCTTCCCGGCTGCAGTGCCTCCCTCCTCTGCCAGGGCCAGTAAGCTGAGCATGCAGGGAGAATCCTCTATGCTTTGTACTTGTTGCTGCCATAAGTGAGGCCACCCTCCGGCTGGCCTGGTGCAATGGCAGGGGCAGCTGGTTTGAGAGCTTGTGCTTGCCATGAGGAAAGAGAAGCAGGCTATGTGTCGCAGTGGAGGGTCTTGTAGCTGCTTATCTAGCCATCAGGATGGAGCACCTGAAGCTCCTGAAAGTTCCCAACCTGCTGGGCAGAGTGCACCCAGACATTTTTGTCCACCTGTCCTTTCTCTTGACACACAGCAGGCTCTGTGCAGTCCTTGCCCCTTTAGCAGCTCTCTCACTACTAGGAAGTCTCTCAGACTGCCCGCCTTTCTTTTGTCCCAGAGTGGCTGGTTATGGATACATGTTTTCTACAAGTGGCTGGAATCTGAGTCTCTCCAAGTATTCCGCCTATCATATCTTTCCAACCCCACTAATCTCCAGAGCACCATGTCATGTTGCTTTGTGCTCTCAGAACGGATCTCCAAGGCTGTGTGTTCAGCAGTCCTAAGCCTCCACCCACCTCCCCACACCATTTCTCTTCCTCCCTCCAGTGAGCTAGGGGTTGGGGAAAGCCTTGGGTTCCTCTGGATCACGGCTTTGGAATTTTACCCTTTTCCTTGAGCTTTGCTGTTTCTCCAGGTTTAGGCAGTCTGCTCTAGCTTACTTTCCTATTGCTCTTTCAGGATTAAATATTTGCTATATTTTCGTACTACATGTGGTTTTGGAAGGAGGTTTCTGTCTCAGCTCTCATTCCTCCATCTTTAATCCAGGACCTGACTTTTATTCTATCATTATCTTTTAATCTAGGTTTATGTCACTTTTACATATGGAATTTCCTTGAAATCACTGTGGGCTTACTATAAATTTGATATGTACACACTTCATTTTTTGGGATTGAACTTCTGTGAAACCATGCTCTTAAGAATCTGGGGAACAGTTTTATCTGTTAGAGAGTCTATTTGACAACATATTCTTTCAGATTTCTTATGAAAGGGTTGTAGAGCTACAATCTTGAATGTATCTTTTTCCTCAATCTTATTTTACTTTGAGGATTTGTACTGGCTGGGAAGACTGAGGAAAAGAAACAATTTTACTTTACAAGCCAGAAAATTCTGTCCCCTCTGTAGTGCCTCAAAATTCTCTTTGCAAACTGGCCACTTCTTTATTTGGACCATTTCTTTTCTTCCTGTACCTATATGCTGCTAGGACCAACTAGTTGACATTTCAACATTCTGTGGAGATCTCTTTAGCCAAATCAAAACTTAATTATATACATTTGCCATCTTTTTTGTTCCTGTAGTCAACACTTTTGCCAATTATTTTATTCTAAAAAAATCACCATATTTTCTAACCTCCAATAACAATTTGCTTTATTTTTTCTCAGCATTTGCTAAGAGTTTGTTTGCCACATTTCCAGCCTCTAGTCAGTTCTCACTGCCAATGACACTTATTTTAGATTTTTGTCATGGCAGCACCTCAATTCTAGGAACCAATTATTTCTGTATCATTTAGCTTTTTCCCGGTAAAATAAAGTTACAAAATTTAGTAGCTTAAAAAAATAGCAACTTTTTATTTTTTAGCTCATAATCTTGCTGGCCATTAGTATGGGCTGGGCTTAGTTGAGTTTATGTCTGTAGTCAGCTTCCAGGTCAGCTGGGGGCTGTTGGTCTAGAACGGCCTCAGATGGGGCTGCTCATCTTGGTTCCTTTCATGTGTTCTCTTATCATTCAGCAGGATAGCCTGGGCATGTTCTCATGGTGATCGCTCAGGGTTCCAAGAAATTGAACTGAGGGGAGTAAAGCCTTTGAGACCTCAGATTGAAACTAGAACAGTTGACTTCTGTATTCTGTTGACCAAAACAAGATGCAAGGCCAGCCGAGATTTAGGAGAAGGAAAAATGGACTTTAGCTTCTGATGTGAAGAGCTACAAAGTAACACTGTAAAGTACATATAGATAGATAGATAGAGTATAGAAGGATCATGGCTCTCTTTATAATATACCACACTACACTGTATGTCACTGAAAGGGAAGCCCAGGTACTTAACCTCTGCAAGTTCTGTCTCAGTGATTGTGGTCTAAAGCCATCATGCACTTCCTTCTCATTAGCTCAGCAATTGGGGTTTTCTCGTGAGTTACAGGTTATCTGAACAAATACAATGTGTAAAATGTGTAATTTAGTTATCTTAATTTTCATAATCTCTGGGGGAAAACGAGTCTAACTTTGATGGTTGAGGTTCTTGCAACAAAATTTTCTTCATTTAACATTTTGGCTTAGAAGATAACATGAGTGGGATTGAATCAGTATGAAGTGACATGGCTTCAAAATAGGAGAAATTGCCTTTATATTTTATGTAACAGATTCATATCTAACCGATGTATATACCATATGATCAATTAATTAACAATTCATTTGTTAATAGTTAACTGACCTTACTGTTGGTCAATTTTGTCAACAGTTTACAAAAGAGAGAATCCTGTTGATCTGTTACAGTGGTAGAAGTCCTGTGGGCTCCTTCAACCACACCATGATCCCGGGGGTATAACCATCTATATATAAATATATTGGGATAGTTGCTGGCAGTCCTCCTGAGAAGCACCCCGAGCTCATTGATTTCCCCCTGTGTTGTAGCTCTACAAGAGGACTCAGTCAGATTGGTTTGGCAGTCCCAGCACTGAGTACTTCTACTGGGCAGAGTTCATGAGCACTTTTATCAGGGCAACCTATATTCATATATACTTGTTTGACCATGTGATGTGTCAGACACTTAAAAAATTGCTTTAGTAATTATTTACATATGATTTTGATAATAGTCTCCAGCCTAATCCTCTGTGGCTAGGGCAGTCTCTACTTTCACACTGCATGAATACCCCATTAAGAGAGTAATTAAAGTAATTAAATTAGTTGGAGATATTTTCTGCAAAAACTGGCTATGCAAGAGAAGGGGACTAGACCGACAGTCTCGTGCAGTGGTGATAACTCGTTGAGTTTCAGTTATCAAGAGAAAGGCTAATTGAATAGAATTACTTGAGTTACATAAGGAAGCTCAATTTTTTCTCCTGCAGTGAAAATAAAACTTTCTTTGACTGAGAAATTTTATGGGAAACATATAGTGCCATGCATTCAGTATTTGTTGAATGATTATTAATAACACCCCCAAGGTTGTAAGGTAAATTGACCTTATTTTAGTGATTGTTAGAACTGCATTTTTACTTCATCTCTAGTGTTGAAAATGATGAGAATGAACCAGGGATATATCTATCTGACATTTCATTATTACCAGTTGTTAGCTCCCAGCCACTCACTCTGTATTGTAATATCCAAACAAAAATGGTTTGACCCTTCGTGTATGGTAGATACCCCTATACCATTCTGATATCTCCCATGAGTTTCGAGGAGCTTTTCTAATAATGTTGAGAAAAGGGGTAGGATGGAACTTTCCATTAGTGTTTATGAGAAGTAGAAAAGAGGGTTGACAGAAAACCAGAGTGATTGGCCAGCAGGTGTGAAAGTTCAGTTGAAGTTTATAGATCATGAATTGTAAAACTGAATGAATTTGTAGGTTACATGATTTTTCTTCAGTAGCCTGATCTGATAGTAGAGGTAAAGTAGCAGATACGTGATTAATCCACGTGTGTAAAAACCCTATGGGGAAATTAGCAAAACAAATAGTAATTTTTAAATAATGGTCACAAGCGTTTTCAATCATTACTTTTTTCATGTTTTTGGCTTATAATAAATTCTATGTGAAGAAATCTCTTGGATTGCTAACCCAATGCCATTGAACAGAAGTCTCCAGATTACTTTGGAAGCAAACTATTTGTTTCAAGAAAGAATATAAAAGTTGATGCCTAATGATCTGTTCTTACACCCAGAAATTGTTATACATGAGTGTGAGACTTTAATTACTGTACTACTTTGACGCTCAGTACTTCTCAGTAGTATGTTTTTTGCCCTTTCATTTGTGTTTTTATAGATAATCGTTCTACAGAGGAGATATGAAATCTCCTTGAGACTGTTCAAAGAACTCAGTGCTGAAAGGCCACACATCTCTTAGGGCATAGAGTCAAATCACAGTGTACCTCTCAAAAGCTATTTAAAACTGCAGTTTAAGTTTACTTGTGAATACTTGCCTATTCCTTGACTTTCTTCAGAAAACAAAATAATTTTGAAATGATTCTGAAATTTTTAAGTTTAAAAAAGCTTATAAATGAAAAGCACAAGAATCATAGTTCACACACACATGCACACATACATGCACAGTTTAGATGATTAAAAAGTATACCTCTTCATTTTAAAATAGCTTCTATAAGAATTTCGCTGTAAAATAATGGCCTTTGCTGACTTTAATTTAAATAGAAAGTAGCTTTAATTTCATTGATTCATTTAGTTAAAGTATACCATTATAGAGGCAGGAAATAATTGAATATGCTTTTGAGAATTGGTAATGTTAAACCAATATATTACATTTTTCTTATAGCCCCTGATGCAATATTTAGCAAACCAATACTTGTTTTGGAATAGTGGGAACACAGTCAATTACATATTGGGATAAGCAGATAGGTTTAGGTGTATAAGTTATAGAAATTGCTAATACACCCACTTCAATTTGAACTCTACTGGAAAAATCAATACTTAGAAAATGCAAAATGCCACCAATTACTATAGAAATTTTAAAAACATCTATGACATTACATGGTCATGTTTTTGTAAACAAAACTGTACAGGGATAACTTTAATCTATTTCCTAGCAAAGACTACTTATAGCCCTAAAATAAAGTTATGCATGATTTACAAATAAATTCTCATTCGTGTGTTTTCTGGCTTTTTATTGATACATCCAGTAAAATATACAAGAATTTGACTCTAAAAACTGAAGAGCAATTGAACCTTAAAATGAAAGCTACTTCAACATGAACTCTTTTAGCCTTGAAAGATACTTGTTTTACTTCATGCATGTTAGTGCCTTTCTCCTTGAATTTCAACAAAATTTGAATTTTAACACAATTTAAACATCTGTTTCCTAGCATGGAATCTGAAGAGCTGAATGAGATGGTGGTGTGAGCAGAGACTTCTAAGGTAGGCCTCCCTTCCCACCTCAGCCTAGCCTGCAGATTGACAGTCTCTTGTATGAGACCTTAAGGCAATATCTGGCCAAAATCCAACAATTAAATGTCCCCTCGAATATCTCAGCTGTAATGAAATGAAACATCAGAATAATTATAGTTTTACAAAGTATGACCAGAATGCCTAGAAGTGAACAAAAGAACTTGTTTAGAGGTGTTTTGTCTAAAGGTGCATAAAGGTCAGAATGGTTCTTATCATCTGAGAGGAACGTGGAACTGTTGTTATTATAACAGGAAAAAGCTGCCTACCTCTGGAGGTTTGAGGGAAACTGTCCAGCACTCATGAGGTCATAAACAAGCTCAGGAAAAAAAACAGGAATTTGTGGAATTCCCTAAGGCATGAAGCAATATGCTTTCATCAAAGAAGAATCAGCTACTGTTGGAATTTGGTCTGGGCCTCATCTGTTTTCACTCAGGTCTTCTCCACTCAGGTCAGGAAGAGTGTCTGATTGGGAGCCATTCAGTTTAGATGGGAAAACAATGAAGCACTTTGAGAATTCTCTCTGTTTTCCCTGCTCTACACATGGCACATCATTTTTGGATATACAAGGTTCTGTCTAGGAAAGCTGTACAGAATGTAGCATGTCAAAACTGTGACTGGGAGATATTTGGTATATAATGTTGTCCTATATTCAGAAAATGGAATCCAGGCTCTAATTGCATTGAAGATTGTGGCATTCCAGTAAAATTTCATAGTTGATATTTATATGCCTACATAGATTTAAGTGCCAAGTATTTTTGTCTTAATTTTATGATATGCAGTGAATATCATGTTAGGAAGAATATCAACTTTAAAATTGCCCTTTAAAGCTTATTGAGGGACCTATTTTCTTTAAAATTTACATAATCACAGAGAAGGAAACTATTTTAGTTTAATTAATTGTAACAGTGATCCCTCCTGCTCAGAACATGCTTTGTCCGGTATACCTTACACTACCTAGTCACCGTCTCCTTCCCAGAGCAGGTAACAGGTTACAGTCTGATTTTTCCAGAGTAAGAATCCAAATGTAATTAAAAATTAGTCTTTTTTTAAAAAGCAAATCCATTTTAATAGTTACTGATGTTTTGACAAATTTGTGTATGAAAACAATCCCAAACTCTGAGGGACTTAAAACTGGAAAGGTTCGTTTCTTGATTGCATTGCATGCCCTTCTCAGACCAGGATGGAAAGAGTCCCCTTCATGTCCTCACTGACAGAATAAGCTGATGTAGCAGCTGCTGTTTGGAACATGGCCTTTCACTGTGGTGGGGGGAAGGCTGGTTTTGGTGAAATATGTTATATGTTATTTATGTTAACACTTTATTGGCCAAAGTAAGTCACATAGCCATGCCTAATTGTAGAGAGGGAGGAAGTGCAGTCCAACCAGAAGCATGGTCTTGGTGAAAGACCCAGTGCCTATTTCAGGGGCAACTTGGCAAAATAGATCACAATTAAAAATGTATGGCTTTGACCTAGTTTTAGGAGTTTGTACTATGGGGCAAGCATGTTTATTTCTGTGTTCCTTAATTGCAAAAAGTAAGAAGATCTCAAAAAAAAATGTATCTGGTTAAAGAAATCAAGTTAAATCCATCAGTGAGATACTTCATAGCCTTTCAAAAGAGAGTGGGATGTATTTGAATTAACATGGAAAGCTATTCCAAGGTAATATTGCTAAGTGAATGTGTGTGTGGCGGTGGTGGTGGTGGTGGTAGGAGTGGTGGAGTTTGTGTAAGTGTGTGTGTGTGTGTGTGTGTGTGTGTGTGTATGTATTAGTGTGGGCTAATACATACAAAACTCTTAGAATAGTGCTTGGCAAAAATAATAGTAGTACCTGATACTAACATGCAGTTTACTCTATGTAAAGCACTCTTCTAAATGTTGTGTTATCTCTTACGTCATTTGATACAACCATAATGTTAAGTGATAGTATTCTCAATTTTCAAATAAGGAAACTCAGAGTATATACACCAACAATTGATAGAATGATATTTGTGAAACTGAGATAAGTGTCTTTGAGAAGATGTGTTTTTATCATGACCACATATTACTTTCAGAGTAAAACTCTTGTAAAATAAATAGACACTGTGATGATGAACTAAGAGCAGCTGACTTCCTCTGCTAGAATGTATATACACCTCTGTATCCTGACAAAAGTCATTTTTTTTCTATATATGGAAAACACTTAGGACCTGAACTTTGAACTCCAATTCTTCCCACTGGCATAATGAAGGAAAGCCTGAGCTCACCATGTTTGATACCAGGTTATTTTTCTGTGATAATCTGTGATAGGTGTGATCATTGTCAGGTATTTTCCCCTCTTGCTAGGTTCTATATCCCTGTGCTGTTGCCATCAGGCTTGGCTAAGTGTTTGGCTTTGCAAGTGGTGCACACTGCTTTCAAACGGAGGCCTTCAGAGTCGCAATGGGGCTGCATTCTTGTTCTTTTCTTTGCAGTGTGAAGGGCAATATCCAGACAGGGACTGCTTCTTTATCCTGGATCTTGGAGTGAAGAGAACAGGAAGAGCAGCTGTAGGACATGTAACATGATCAAGAAATTAGAAATAAACTTTCTTGTCGCACGCCATTAGTCTTGAACCGCTTACTACCATGACATAAACCAGTGAAAGTTAATTCAGGGCCTCAGAGAAATAGAAAAGCAGAATAGGAGGAAATAAACCTTCTAGCCATCTCTGAGGTGGGGACTTGGGGACATTTTAGTCTTTTGTGTATTTTGCCTTAGAAACTGCATTACCTGATGTTGTCTATAGCTTGTTTTCCTGAAAACATGCTTGTCCCATTGTTTTCATATTGGCAGGCTTGTAGTGGAAGACTTATTTCATGATTTCAGTTTGAGTTTCACTTATTTGCTGAAGACTGACTTGTTCTACCATGTCCTATCAGTTGAATGACAAGTGCTAATGTTAGAGAGAGGGTCAACTGCGGTGGTTGTATTTCCTTTCCAATGACTCATTTCTCAAATTTTCTCAATTAATTACAAAATGCTGGAGTCATTTTAACTTACATAAATTAAAACATATGGTAAAATTATAAAGGTTGTCCTCTAGGTGTTCTGTGTATTTCATTTGGCACAAAATGTCCAATACAGATGAGAACTTCCAATTATGTAGTTTGTCTTTTCTCTTTAAAGAGTGTCCTGTGGTGATTGAACTATTAAATGCTGCTATTAAATGAGACATACTATAAAATAATTTACCTATCAAGGATAATTGTCAAGTAAAAAATTATTTTCGTGAGAGTTCTTAAGATATGGTCCTACTTTGATTCATTTAAAGCAAAACAGGTTTGATTTTCTTCTAATGGAATTAATTGATTGCTTATATATTATCAAAATAAAGAGAATAACCTATTTTATACCTCTGTTTGGAGAGAGCAAATGTCATAAATTTTTTTAGGTAAACAGGAATACACTAATATTTTGTGCATTTATTTCTTTAAGTTTTACTGCCCAATAGAGCACTGTTAGAAACGTTCCTACGATACATGGGGTCTGGGGTTTGCCCCAGTACCTAATCGTACTGCACACAGGCAGTGTTTCAGGACTGTTGACCAAGGAGGAGGCAACTCTGCCTCTGTATTAAATATCAAAATTATCTAGAGAAAAGATCCTACTAGCACAGTCAATAGGTGGTTACGCTGTCCCTCTTCAACTGTATAACCTGGTGATAGGGCTGCCCCCATCTCTCATACATTATATACGATCTAAGCCCACTGGTGGCATCTATTCAAAAGACTAATCCTTTTATCATGATTTCCAAACGTGGCCTCCAAAGGAAGGCTCACTGAGAACAGTATGTAATATATGTGTTTTGTTTTACAAATTGGTTATTTCAACAACCACACATCAACCAGTGTTAGGAGGAACTAGAAGGCTTCAAGGAATATCCAATTTCCCCTCTTTTGCCCTCCAAAGCCACAAGGAGATCTTCAGATAGTGTTTTAAGTATAATCACTCCTCAGGACTTAAGCTAGGGAAGCATAGGTGGCTTTGTGAAGGTGAATTATAAAGCCTGTAAAAGTGGTCTGTAGAAAAAAAAGATTTGTGCCCATGACCTCAATTTCAGTCTTAACTATACATAGTTTAGTTACCACCAAAAATACTACATAGAGGAAAATAAGTCCTCTGGTGGTTAATACACAGGATGAAATTATTCTGTCAGCATCTGAGAAATGTTTGAAGGTGTGGGTCTGAGAGAACAGACAAGCTCCCAATATGAAAATACATGTGATGCAAAACATTTTTATTTGTAGTGACTATGATATTTGTTTTAAGGAATGGAACTTTTGATTATGAGTCAAATTTGTTATTGCTGAATATGATTGTAAATGGGGTGTTCCTAGATTAGGTTTTTGTATAAGCAATCTTAAATATTTCAATTCATACAGTGCATTTACATGAGAATTGTTTAATTACTAATCATTGTAATTATTACATTTACTTTTAATATATTTAATGTCAGATAGATTATACACCAAAAACACAGGGACAGGTTTGAATAATACTGTGTCTTGAGGTACGGCTTTCAAGTCTGGGTTCTAAGAGGAAATCTGAAGAAAAGGAATGTAGTTGCTGGAAGAGCAGTCAGAATCTATTATTATGCTACAAATTTTCCTAAAAATATATGTAAATACAGGAAGAAGAGGTAGAAGAAGAGAGGAATACTAATAAAATAATTGAAATATTCAATTGAATTGTGATATCTTAGTGGTGAGGCCTGTGGCAGGCAGGCTGTCTAGTGGTCTCCAATAATATCCAGCACCTGGAATTCTCCCTGTGTAATGCCCTCCCCTCAAATGTGTGCTGGTGGCCCAGTGACCTGCATCTAACCAATAGAATGGAGCCATGGTGATGGGATCTCACTTCGTGATTCGCTTAGAAAAGACTGTAACTTGCATCTTGATAGCTGTAGTCTATAGTCAAAGTCAACAGCTTGATAGTCTATAGATACTCTTCTCCTTGGCAGCTTGGATGAAGCAACTTACCCTTTTGGGAAAGCTCATACAGCAAGAAAATTAGGCCTACAGAACTAAGAAAATAGTTCTGTTAGGAACTGAGGTCCTTAGTCCAAGAACCGTTTAGAAACTGAAATTCTGCCAACCTTATATAAGTGAGTTTAGAAGGGAATACTTCTCCAGTTGAGCCTTCAGATAAGCCCTCAGCCCTGCTTGACACTCTGATGGAAGCTTTGTGAGAGACTCTGAAGCTGAGGACCGCTCAAACTATGCCCAGATTCCTGACTCTCAGAAACTGTAAGATAAATATGTGTTGTATTAAGCTGTTTAGTTTGTGGTGATTTATTAAACAGTAGTAATCAATGCAACGTTTTGTTTATGACTAATTTCTTCAGCATAACATGGCTTGACATTACAGTGCATATTGTGTAATATATATTTGGGCAAAGCTGAGTGTATAAAACATTTAGTGTCAGAATCAACTGATGTGCTTGTTAAAATAGTTAAGTGCTCCCCTCCCTTCAAGTTTTGGTTCAGCAAGCCTTTGGTGGGTCTTCAGAATTTAAATTTCTAGTTTTCTAGATATTTTAGTTGCATATTGCTGTTACAAGAAACCACAAACTTAGTGGCATAAAAAAAAGCACAAATATATTACTTTATAATTCTGGAGGTCAGAAGTCAGAAATAGATCTGCTTGGGTTAAAAATCAAGGTGTCCTCTTTCTGGAAGCTTAAGGGAGAATGTGTTTCCTTACTCTTCCCAACTTCTAGAGGCTGTCCACATCCCTTGGCTTGTTGCCCCTTCCTCCACATTCAAAACCAGCAGTGTAGCATCTTCAGCTCTCTGACTATGACCCTGGCTCTCTTGCCTCTCTCTTTCACTTATAAAGACCCTTGTGATTACAGTGGACCCACCTTATTAATCCAGGATAATGCTGCCATATCAAGACCCTCGCTCATATCCGCAAAGTCTCTTTTGCCATGTAAGGTAACATATGTACAGGTCTCAGACATTAGGATGTAGGCCCACTGATGTATTTTTTTCTTTATGGACTCACTATTCTGCCTACCACTTTAGGTAGTGGTAATACTGCTGGCCCAGGACCTACACTGTGAGTATCAATGTTTATAGATCATTGTAAGAACCAATGTCACTTGCTGCCCTTATGCCTGCTCATAGTCTTGCTCTCCCTGAGATTCCGTGGCTGCTGTTCTCTGTGTGGACTGGAAACTTCTTGTCTCAGTATTTATATATGGAGGAATGAAGGAAGAAGTTTGCTGTGTTGATGAAGTTAAAATGTTTGTTAGGCAGCTCTTTTATAATTTTTAATTTGTTTCTGTTTTTAGTGTTTATGTTTTACTGCAGCAAAAATTTACATTGGTGATATTTTGTTTTTTTTCCTAGTAAGTCAAATTCCAAATTGGTTTTAAAGCTCTCCAGTGTATGTTCCACAATTCAATGAGAGAGTTTCAACGATAACACCAGGATGACTAGAAATGATAATAGACTAGAAATATTTACTATAAACACTTTTCTCACATTTTCATCTTTTCTTAACTAAGACATTTTTTTTCTTTTAATATGTAAGTGTGTACACAAGTATATGGATATTGATTCTGGCATTTAAAAATGCCTTGAGTTTGAATAATTAATGATTCCCTCTAAGAGAAGCATAATTGTTGCCAGTCAATTGAATGATTAAGACTGAAAGTTAGAAAAAAGAAATACCATCTACCCTTGTCTGTCACCCTTCATAGTGGCACAATTTTAGAAGGTGTGATATGTGTGTGTCTGTGTCTGTGTGTCAAAAATCTCATAAAGGACAGGAATGTGTCTTTAGATTTAATGTCTACATATTTTCCCTCCTAGCATGCTCAGAGGCTCTGGTAGTTTTTACCTCTTTTAGGAACTTGTGGTATTAACTTACAGTGTTCAAAATTCCAGGGAAGTTACCTGATTCAATTTGGGATTATTAGGGATGTTAAGGGTAAAAAGAAAAATAAAAAAGCTCCAGCTCTTAATATATGCCTCAATTGATTTCTGTTTTACAGTCAGTTATTATTTGCAGGTGGCAGTTAAAGAACTATGCTTTGTTGAGGAAGATCCTTGGTGATCTTCTGCCAGTACTTGTTTTCCAGAATATTTGGGATTCTGATAGGTCAAACACTTTGCTATCTCTTCATCTGTGTAGCGTTCCTGTGCCACTACAGCAGCAGATGTCAGGGACCTTGGGCGTCTCATTTGTACCCCTGCATTCACCTTTACAACTACTCGTCGCACTTGCTCTCTGGAGCAAACAGTAATCTATAGCCATATTTTACCCCAAAGTTATGTCAACTGTGGGGGTTTGGGGTTTACATAAAGTTGGTGTGTTGACTCTTCATTAACATGGCATAAAAAAAAGAAAGGAAAGTATAAACCTGTTTATTTTTTTTCTACATGAAAGCACCTGCCACACTAAATGCTTTTGTGTGCCCACAGACTAGCTAAAAAGGGCAAACAAGTATGCAGTGGAAATAAAAGCTAATGGGCACCTGTGGCTATTTGACTTCATGTACATGAAGTTCAAAGACAGGGAAAGTCCCAGGCCGTTGTCAACAAAACTATCATAAAGCATATTGGGGGCACATTAAGTTTGTTGTGTCTCGATTATTGAATGAAAATAATTTTTGATAACATTCTTTTAGCTGAAGATTATAGAATGAACCTTCAAGCCCAATTACTTATACTATAATATTTATCAGAGGAAAGGAAATATAATGCATATGAGACATTCCTTTTGATTTTGTGAACAAATATTTTTGCTTGATTTGGCTACCTTACTTTCATGAATTCATGGATTCTCTTGCTGTTTTCCAAGAAAGTTGCTATATGTGATTTTAGATTAAATTTTTAAATATATATATTTCATTTATATTTCCTATAAAGTTTGCTAGTTTGTAAAGTTGGAGATATTATTGTGAAATAGTTGACAATTTTTTTACAGGTAAAGCTAATATTTTTAATAAATTTATTTAAAAAATCATTGCTTTTATGAAACACAAGAATTATAGATATACATTTATATATTGAAACACCAGGGAAAGAAACCAGCTAATGTACATTTATTATCCTCTCTATATAACATTCAAAGCAGATATTCTCTGAAAATTTTTAGATTTAAAGACATTTGTTCCTCTTGAATTATTTTAGTCCATCTCCAGAGAGTTGCTCTGTTGCCGACTTATCGGATGTGAGACAATTTACACACTATAAAAATAAGTGAAAGTAATGTGATGTGCCAGATTTCTAGTGGAGTGTGAGTAATCATCCTGTTGGCATGGCAAGGAGATTCATAGAAAAACACTCTTTTGTCATTATGGATGGAAAATAATTGTAATTAAGGCCTTTATTTATAAAAGGAGAACTCCAGTAGATTTGAAACCTAATTGAAAGTGAAAGTCTTTTTCTGTCTCTTAGCATGTTTCCTATGTGAAAGATGTGTTTTCTTCTACCACTGATTAGTTAATAAATATTTATTAAGCACTTGCTATAGCTAAGATACTATGGTAGGTAATGAGAAGAATTTTAGGAGTAAAAGGTGCCCAAATATGTATGCAGACTATACCTGATCATTGACCGAAAAGTGATGCATATACCAGGGAACAAAGGAAGCTGGAAGAAAAAGAGATGACTTCCAACCAGGGTTTAAAGGGAATGCTTAAAAAGATTCCAGCAAAGGAACCACAAGTTGAAGGTAGTATAATGGGCAAGGACAAGCAAATGACAAGTAACTGGCACAGTTTCTCTTCCGGTGTGGGCAATTAGCATTTAGCCTGATATGGAGGCCTAAAAATAATTATGCAATTATATTGACAAATTCTCTTTCAAAAAAGTTGAAATGATCAATAAGTCTATTTAAAATATGAATTTATATTTAATATCACTAATGATAAACCTTTCCCTAAGTGTATATTATGCCTTTTTAATATGAAGATAACATGACCGTAAGATACTTAAATGTTTATTGCATCATTGTCTCAACTTTCAAAAATATTTTAGTGTCAAAAATATTTTGTAATACTTATATATAGCAAGGTTATGGTGAGCATAAATACTTTGAAATAAGTATATGTGCATATATTAGTGAGGTGTGCTCAGAAATAATTTACTGATAGGTGGGCGGGATCAAAGTAGTGTAGTTCTTTTTCTAAAGCAGAAGATATGCTTTTTTTCTCAATATTAGTCAACCCTCTCTTACCATTCAGCTCACCCAGAAAGTTTACACTTCTTTTTAATTCCTTTCAGAATCACAAATGGACTGAATTGATAAATCATCAGTCACCATTCTCCAGGAACTCCTAGAATAGGACCCCTAAAGCACTTCTCCCTGAAATTCTCATGCCTGTAGCACACAGATCTTTATCTGTATTTTATATTTTATAATTTATTCTTCTTTAAACGCTGCAGAGATTTGTCCATAAACCTATCGGTTCAGTTTGTAAAATGTGACATATGAGGAGGTGAATCACTGCTACTTTGGGGGCATTTGTAGTCAGTGGGGACAAGGGTGTTCCCAGCTGGGGCGAGTCTCCTATGAATCCACTGAAACCAAAATAAGTCAAGGGAAAAGAGCGGGTTGGGAGAAAGGCTTTCATTTCTTACAGTTGCTTGAGTTCACTGGCCAGGCCCGGCTCCGTCCATCTCCTCCGGCTGTGGCTTGTGCTCCCCAAGTCTGTGCTAACAAGAGCCCACTCTGTGCTGTTTCCCTGCAGCCAGGTGTGCACTCCACTTCTTGCCCCCACTTCCAGGAGGAACTCTGTGTGTGTGTCCTTGGTGACTGGCAGGCACTAGACCAATTATGTACCAGGAATGGAGTGGAGGGGAGAATGGCCATTTTCTCCCCACCCCTTGCCCCAGATGGAAGGGAGGCTCTGCAGTGGTAAACACCTATTGTTATGTAAATGAACTAAGGCTAGGCCAGAGGGTCTGGAAATTCTGCTATTTATCCCACAGCTAGTAATGAGAATTATAAACACATGCACATTTTAATACAGGTGGAGCTCTATAGTGGCTTGGTTCCTGCACAAGTCATTGGTTTCTTTCATATAAAAATTGATGTTTCAGGTAAGGAGGCATTATTACAAGGGATGAGCATCATCATGCCATAGGTTTGGTGGAAACCAATACACTACCATTTCCTAATTGTCCTATTTCATGTAATGTTTTATGTTGAGCTAAACAGCAATTATTCCTTTTTACAATGTGCGAGAATGGATTTTAGTGTCCGTTTGTTATGAATGTTTAAAAAGACTGATGGCATTTTCAGGAGCCTGAAGGCAGAAGTCTATCTCAGCATCATCTAGGGACAGGGTGGAAATGCAAATCCTCAGGCTCCAGGCCAGACCTTCAAGAAGGAGGGCCCAGAAATCTGCATTTGAGCAAGCACTTCTAGGGGCAAAACAAAAAAGTGATTTAGATTGTCACTTAAGAAAAGACATAAAATCTTTCAGAGTTCTTCAGGAAAACTATGCCATAAGGTTCTCATGAGCTGCCATGGCCCACTGATGTATTGTAAAGTGGGATATGAGTTAGCCATAATAGTTCATAGCAGTGAAGAATTAAATTTTGATTTCTCCAGTTGGTGGGGAGTAAATCCAAATAAAATTGTGTTTTGTAGAACTGTATTTGTTGATTGAATAAAATGCAAAGAATGGGTAAAGGTAATCCATGAAGGAAAGCAGACTGTGTACTAATTATCACAATTATGGTGAAATAATGGGCTGTATAGTAACACTTACCTAAAGCCACCTGTGCTTCGATTTTTCCCTCGAAGAAGAAAACCACACCTGTTAGGAAAAAGGCGAATCTAAACAGTGAATCAGATAGTGAATCAGGAAGACAAGAAGGCCTGTGTAATGAGGCAGAAAAAAAATCATATCAGTCAGAGTTAAATATTAAAAAAATAATTTTGTGTGTATTTTTCATGAAAGTACAACAAGCCCAAGCTTGTTTACATGTGAATCCGTTTCAGCCTTTTAATTGCCATTCCTGTGTTGGTAACAGTTCAATGCCTAGATGATGCTCTATGAAAAGAAAAAAAGAAAAAATAAACAGCAGTGTTTAACAGCTCACTAACACTGATCCTATTTACTATGTGTCAATTTGTCACCCTTGGTTGAACAAGGAAAATATGCCATATAGAAACTGATAGTCTCTTCTGAATTACACATTTGTAGATCACCATTTCTGTTTTCAGCAGGGAGTGGCAAAATTTATGCCATTTACTATCCGTTGTGTCTAATTCAGATCTTAGCAATTTGAGTACTGTTCATAGTTTCATTTAAATGAATGTTATTAATGTTGCCCCATGAAGGAAGTAAAGCCAGCTACCATCCTGTTGGTCACTCCCTTAGTTGACAATGCCAGATGGCTTAGTGTGCTAACTGCGGATTAGGAAACTTGGGTTCTACCCCCAGCTATACCTCTAAACTTCTCACATAACATCTGTGGGCTTTATTTTATCTGATATTTAAAACAAGGGACTCACATTAAAAGGTTGTTATAAAGTATATGATTCTATTGTTAACCTTAAACTTAAAACTGGTATTTTACTAGCAAAAGTGGGTTTATTGAGGAATAGAGAATTGCTATTCGGGACAGGCAAGCTGTGGCAAAACCAAAAGCAAGTCCGGCAAAGGAGAGGAATGTTCTTTAATGGAGAAGGAGGAGCAAGTTGGAGGGATTAATCTGAACCAAAGTCCATTGGTGAAAAGTGGAAGTTCAGGGTGGTGATGCTTTCTCACTGGCTGAGTTGCAGGGATAGTCAGTTTCTTATAGGAGAGGGAATGTGTATCTTTCCCTGTTGGGGCCTGTAATTGATGATTATCTCCTGTTGAGGATTCTTCTGTTGGGGTCTGTAATTGACAGTTCTTCTGGAATTGATGTGGAGTAGTATGGCTCTCTCTTCTAGCCTCCTGAATCCACTTTTCTTTATTAATTTTCATATTATAAACACTGATAATCGATCACCTTTAAGGCATAGTTCAAGGGAGGGCTGTCCAGGAAGGATCAAATTTAAACCTAAATTTAAGGTAAGTGCATAATCCAAAGCTTAGCCACCTGATAAATGAAAATTATTGAGGAACCTATTGTTAAATTATACTTTAAAATTTTCTTAAGAGAAAGTTTTATGTTATCTTATGATGAAAAATCTTGGAAGCATTGGTAGTAATTGTTAACACCATTGTAAAGCCCAGCTCTCTTCCTGTGCCTTAGGGGTCTCTTCAGAGGTATGCTTGCTGATCTTCATCAAAGGTTGCATTTGCTCATTCTGTGATGCAGTAGGTGATGGGTGGCTATTCTATAGCACACTCGAAAACTTCCATATATAATGGTGGCTTATAGCAATAATATTTATTTTTTCACCCATGGATCCTTAGGTCAGCTGTGGTGGCTCTGCTCAAGGCTGTGAGTGAGTTTTAGGTTTGCTTTGCATGTTGTCTCAGTGCAGGAACTAAGCTGAAGGGGACAGCTCCTAATTTCAGCATGCTGTCCCATGGTGGAGGGTAAAAGTACAAGTGAGGTAGAAGAAATTTGCATAGCTTACATGTAGAATTAACACGTGGTCACTTCTGTCTGTTCCATTGGAGAGGATGTTTCTAGTAGAAAATCTGGCGCAGGAAAATCTCATAAGTAGTCTGTTGATGACACCTTGATGTATGCATTTATATAGTAGTTGAGATTATACTATATATATGTGGTTTTGCTGCTTTTTTTTTTTTAGATTTTCAATTATAAGTTATTATAAAAAGTTATATAAACATTATGGTAAATTCTGAATAATACTCCATATATGAACTCTAGTTTTCTTAACTATATCCCTACTAATACCCATTAAAACAGCTTCCAATTATTTGATTATATTTTGCTGCAATAGCATCCTTATGTATGAAATTATAAATCATAAGTCTGTACTAAAATTACATTTAAAGAATCAGCTTCAACTCCCAAGGTATTTGGAAGTCCTTCCATAGGTTAAATTATATAACATTATTGATATTTGATAACATTTGACTTTAAAAGTAGCAATTTCCTAATCTAAATAAATGAATAAAGCAGTTAGTAAATCTATAGTAAAATCTATTTCATAATCTCCTTTTGCCTTAATTTATCTTATTCTTTAATTAAGCCTGTTTTCTTAAGCATAAGTTAAAATCATTTTCTTTCTGTTATTTTCTTCTTTTTTGTTTAATTACTTGTATTTAATCACAGGTTTTAATTTATCAAGTTTTATTATACATACATATGATATTACTTACATTATTTTGGCATGGGTTGGCCAAAGTGAATGATCTTTAGAAAGATAACCAATTTGTAACATTGAGGGAAGGTGGTACTTGAAACATTGATAAAATCAGGCTACTTTTTGAAAGTTAAATTGTGGGATTATTTTTAAAAAGATTCCATGGCCAGTACTGATGAGGAATGCTAATGTGTCTTTGAATTGTGTTTAATTTTAATGCACTAAGTTTACTAAGATGGCTATCCTTAATTGTCATTATAGTGCACAAAATATAGAGTTTGTTTTATTAATGTAAACATTGTCATATTTTTATTTCATTGCTTTTATCTATTACTGAGATAGAAAGGTGGAAAAATGCAATTTATAATTGACTTATCAAAATAAGTTTTAACAAATTGAGGAAAAAAATTTCGCTTGTATACTTAAGAAATAGCTAAAATATGCAATGTTAACATAATTACATGATTAGACTGTGTCTCTTGATAAAACTAATTATGATGTGTAAAGAAACAAGAATAACTGAATAATCAATATATGTTTTACTTTCTCCTTGAAAACAGTTTTTCAAGAAGCAGTTTTGCTCAACATGCATTTTACATTATGGATTGTTACTGGGTTTGTTAGTAACAAATAAATGTAGCTTACTCTATTAAACTAAGAGGGACTCTAAGAATTCTCAAGGCTTATTATACAAATATCTATAGGATAAAAATACAATGAATTCCAAGATATTGCTTACATTGACCTTTCATATGGCAATGTTTTTGGGGGAATTTTAACAAAATATAAATATAGAAGAAGATTTTAATAGGTTTGTTCTGTCATCACCATTACCAATGTTTGTATTATACTTTGTGGTTTTTAAAGTAATACATTATCTGAGTTTTCATATGATCCCAGAAATGGCTTTGAAGCTTCCTATACAACAGTCTTAGAATAAAGGGACCTCAGATATGCTTTAGTTCAACAGCCTAATTTAACACCTGGGTAAAGTGAGCCTGAACTTGTGTTTGTGTTTATGGTTGTGGGAGGATTAAAGTTACTGATAAATCTTCTCAACTGCTTCCCATAGCTTATCTCAGTAGTGGGACTGTGCACTAGCAAAATGGAAATAACAGTAGGGTTGTAAGCCACAATACAGGACATCAGTTAAATTTTAATATCAAGTAAACAATGATTTTTCTATATACATGGTTCCATATAATATTTGGGATACACATATACTAGAAATTTATTCTCTGCTGATTTGGACTTCAGAATTAACTGTGTGTCTTGCATTTTTATTTGCTAAGTTTAGTGACTCTAATTTAGGAAATGTTATAAAATAGTCTATACTTAAAAGAGTAAAATGTTCCTGTTCCTGTTCCAACGCAGACAAAAGTCTGTTGAAATCTAGTACCTGGTCCATTAGAGGAACCAGCTTTTAAGAGAAAGTCCATTTGTAGAAGGAATAACCTGTTAATTTTGAGGTAGTCCTCTTGCTGTATAAATAATAAAGAAACACAATTTGAGATACTTTTGTTAACACGTCCAAACTGGATAGTCAGATATGGAGTTAAAAAAAAAAAGGCATAGAGCAGGTACTCTGGTGAAACTATGATGGGATATTATGATTTATTCAGTGCTTACTATATTCAGTCAAGAAATCCCTGACAAAAGTGCTATTATTCTAATTTCCAAGATGAGAAAGCCAAGATGCCTGAAAATGAAATAACTTGCCATTTATTTCCACTAGGGGGTAGAATTTGGTTTCCAAACTGAACTTGTTTGGATGCAAAAGCTTTTTTTTGTCTTTTTACGGCATTATACTGTTTGATGAGAAAAGAATGTGAGAAGGTTGCCTTCTCAACATATATCCACGCACTCCTCCACACTCTCATTCTGCTATCTCCTTTGCTAATGGAATATTGCTTTTGTTCATTTATCTGTCCCTCTGCCCTTATCCTAAAACCCAGGCTGTATGTATTAGTTTAAACCAATTGTAGTAATCTTTCCTTTCCCAACATTGGTTGAGGAAAGTGGCTTGCACATTTGAGTGTGTGAATCATCTGGAGGCTTGTTAAAACATAGGGTATTGAACACCCTCCCCTGCCTCTGCCACACACACAGAGACATGTGCACGCGCGCGCGCAAACACACACACACACACACACACACACACACACACTCTGTTTCTGATTCAGTTAAGTGTGTGATGTTGGAGAACATAACATTTCTAACAAGTTCCTACTGATGCAGGACTACTCTGTGAGAACCACTCTTTTAGGGATACTCTGCAAGCAGTTGTGGCCAATGAGATGAGAGAAGGCTTCTGGAAAATGCTTTCTCACTCTTAAAAGACAACACATTTGAAATAATTTGTATTCACTTAATTGCAACAAAATTCGTAAGTGATACAAAGGAATTAGAAGTTATCTCAGTTGTTGTTTATATATCTGAGCTGCTCATGGTATGCAGTTACAGATTAGTAAGTTAATAGATCCTCTTGTGTTAGCATTTATGTTTACAAATGATTTAATTTCTATATAATTTATTGGAGGTGGCCATTGCATTAAAAGACTATTATAAAAGTGCCTATTAAAGCTAATAGTAGAAACAGTAAAAAAGAATAAAATTTATGATTTTGTCATAACAAAAATTCTAGTAAACTGTGCACTGGACACATGCTTTGAGATGTGTATCTAACTCTAGACTTCTAGTTTGTGTTAATAGTTAGCACTATTAAAGGGTTTTGGCACTAGATGGCATCCATATTTTTTTAGTACTTAAGTACTGCCAGCCAAAGCATTCTTTGCACACATTTGAAAATGTAAACATTTAATATAGTTGCTGTCAGGTTATTTTAGTAAAAATATTCATTAAAATTACACAGTTTAAATAACCCATTCTTAAAATTCATTCAATATGGTGATGGCATTTGAAACAAGAATCAACACACACCTAAATTCCCACAAGAATGCTAGTTACTTTAGCTGAACAAATGCTGGATTTCAGATGTTAACAGGTCTGTTCCTCAGTTTAGTTTCTATTCAAGAAGTACTGACGAGTGCTGGTCCTCTGATGCCCACTAACAACAGTGTCAAGGTTTGCTTTTATAGTTAGCTGCAGAGAGTCATAGTTTTTCTTTTCAATGATTAGGTTTTCCATTTAAAAGAGTCTGTTCTTCTTCTATGCTTACTTGATACAGTGGAACTTTTTTGTCTTATACCATTCAAAATCCAGAACTACTGAAACAAACTCAGTGCACAAGTACAAGGCATCCTTTTAGGCTGCTTGTCCCATGATTATTTTTTACCCATTTGAAACTTTTACTTTGCTCACCAAACTATAGTTCTCTGCAACAAATCTCACCTCTCCTCTATGTTTCAGGATATCTGTATTTTTAGCTTCTTGTTAAATCCTCAAGCCAAGTTTTCATAAACTCAGATCCTTGCTTGTTGAACTTACATTATGCATCACCCATCTTCCACTTAAAAAAGAAAATGGTAAATCTCTTTCGGATAATTTAAATAACTTTTTGTCAAGTAAGTGTTTTTCATGTTACTAAAATGGACTTTGCTTTTTTCTTTCATAATATTTATTAGTGACAACTGTATGCCAAACACTATTTAAGTACTTTCAAATATTAACTCACATAATCCTCATCACAGGCCTATGAAGTGATACTGTTATCCCCAACTTATAAATGAGGAAAATGAAGAACAGACACATTAAGTAAGTTGCCATTGTTCACACAGGTAGTAAGTGGTAGAAACAAGATGTGAACCCAAGAAGATTAGTTGTAAACATCTGAGTTCTTATCAGTCTTACATAAATAGCAACTAGAAATCCTTAAATCATTACTGTTAAGAAAAACAATTCACTGATTATAAATCTAGATAACAGTCTTTTGACTAATGTTAACCACAAAAGCGAATGTTAGATCATCTGAATTTATTCTGCTCCTGAAAAAGTGTTGAATCTTTTAAAATAGGAAAACAGTTTATTCTCCAGACAGAAAACCTTAAGCAATACCCCACATATCAATGAGATATATTTAAATACACATATCTCATCTGCCAAGAATTTCTGTAAAATATAAAGCATGAAAAACACCAATTGTGTCATTTAACAAACTCCTAAGTAGGTCTATGTGCAGTACACAACAATACCGTATAATTTTGGATATGAGTTGTTTTCCTTCTTATGGAAATAAAGTATGATGTAAAAAATTCATATGTTAAAGCTATATAAAAATGCAAATATTCTAAGCAAAATAAATAAGCACTAATGCAATTAGGATTAGTTACTTTCTGGTTGAAGAGTTCCTTGAGTGACATTTGATGGGAAAAGGCATTTTTATCCTTGATATGTAGGAAAGATGGTAGCACATCTTGCTACAACGATGTATTTAGACAACACAAGGACAAGATGTGATCATATCAAGAGAATGGCTGAGATATGACTTTTGGCTACTAAACATACTCTCTGGTCTCCTGTTTGACTTAAATGTTTTTCTGGTGCGTGCATGCACATTCACTGTAATGTGTTTTCAATTTTAGTAGTAAATGTTCAGGATTACCTTTTTTATTTTGTAAATCATCAAAATGAATATTTGAGTAATGGAATTTCAGATAGTTTTGGATGATTTTGTTAATTTCCACCTATTGGAACATGAGTTATATGTGCCTCCTCTAACTTAAAAATGAAGTGACTGCTGTTTGCAGATGACATGATATTGTACATAAAAAACCCTAAAGACTCCACTCCAAAACTACTAGAACTAATATCGGAATTCAGCGAAGTTGCAGGATACAAAATTAATACACAGAGAATTGTGTCTTTCCTATACACTAACAATGAACTAATAGAAAGTGAAATCAGGAAAACAATTCCATTCACAGTTGCATCAAAAAGAATAAAATACCTAGGAATAAAACTAACCAAGGAATTGAAAGATCTATATGCTGAAAACTATAAGATACTCTTAAGAGAAATTAGAGAGGACAGTAACAAATGGAAACTCATCCCATGCTCTTGGCTAGGAAGAATTAATATAATCAAAATGGCCATCCTGCCCAAAGCAATATACAGATTTGATGTAATCCCTGTCAAACTATCAACAGCATTCTTCAATGAACTGGAACAAATAGTTAAAAAATTCATATGGAAACACCAAAGACCCCGAATACCCAAAGCAATCCTGAGAAGGAAGAATAAAGTGGGGGTGGAGGGGATCCCGCTCCCTAACTTCAAGCTCTACTACGAAGCCACAGTAATCAAGACAATTTGGTACTGGCACGAGAACAGAACCACAGACCAGTGGAACAGAATAAAGACTCCAGACATTAACCCAAACATATATGGTGAATTAATATATAATAAAGGAGTCATGGACATACAATGGGGAAATGACAGCCTCTTCAACATTTGGTGTTGGCAAAACTGGACAGCTACATGTAAGAGAATGAAACTGAATTATTGTCTAACCCCATACACAAAAGTAAATTCAAAATGGATCAAAGACCTGAATGTAAGTCATGAAACCATAAAACTCTTAGAAAAAAACATAGGCAAAAATTTCTTGGACATAAACATGAGCAAATTCTTCATGAACATATCTTCCCAGGCAGGGGAAACAAAAGCAAAAATGAACAAGTGGGACTATATCAAGCTGAAAAGCTTTTGTACAGCAAAGGACACCATCAATAGAACAAAAAGGTATCCTACAGTATGGGAGAATATATTCATAAATGACAGATCCGATAAGGGGTTGACATCCAAAATATATAAAGAGCTCACACACCTAAACAAACAAAAAGCAAATAATCCAATTAAAAAATGGGCAGAGGAGCTGAACAGTTTTCCAAAGAAGAAATTCAGATGGCCAACAGACACATGAAAAGGTGCTCCACATCGCTAGTCATCAGAGAAATGCAAATTAAAACCACAATGAGATATCACCTCACACCAGCAAGGATGGCCACCATCCAAAAGACAAACAGCAACAAATGTTGGCGAGGTTGTGGAGAAAGGGGAACCCTTCTACACTGCTGGTGGGAATGTAAATTAGTTCAACCATTGTGGAAAGCAGTATGGAGGTTCCTCAAAAAGCTCAAAATAGAAATACCATTTGACCCAGGAATTCCACTTCTAGGAATTTACCCTAAGACTGCAGCAGCCCAGTTTGAAAAAGACAGATGCACCCCTATGTTTATCGCAGCACTGTTTACAATAGCCAAGAAATGGAAGCAACCTAAGTGTCCATCAGTAGATGAATGGATAAAGAAGAAGTGGTACATATACACAATGGAATATTATTCAGCCATAAGAAGAAAACAAATCCTATACCATTTGCAACAACATGGATGGAGCTAGAGGGTATTATGCTCAGTGAAATAAGCCAGGTGGAGAAAGACAAGTACCAAATGATTTCACTCATATGTGGACTATAAGAAAAAAGAAAAAGTGAAGGAACAAAATGGCAGCAGAATCACAGAACCCAAGAATGGACTAACAGTTACCAAAGGGAAAGGGACTGGAGGGGATGGGTGGGAAGGGAGGGATAAGGAGGGGAAAAAGAAAGGGGGCCTTACAATTAGCATGTATAATGTGGAGGGGGGCATGGGGAGGGATGTGCAACACAGAGAAGACAAGTAGTAACTCTACAGCATCTTACTATGCTGATGGACAGTGACTGTAATGGGGTTTGTAGGGGGGACTTGGTGAAGGGGTGAGTAGGCCCTGTCTTCTAAGGAAAACTGTGTTTCCTTCCACTGCACTTACAGGGACTATCTACAAGTCTCAAGTAAGCCAAACTATTTGAGAGTTATTGCTCAGGAGCAATACTAGCCTTTTGATGTAATCAGTTCAAAATACCACAGAATGCTTATTCTTCCATTTGATTTAACATCAGTTCAGTGACTGGCAGAATGCATTACCTCCAAATTTGCAAATTAACTTTGATCAAAGATGTCTTTTGAATACAAAAAAAAGGAGTTGGTATCCTCTGTTCTAAAGTGTATAGAACCACATCAAAAGGCAATGTACCAACAGCTTGCTCTATTAATAAAAAATGTTATGTCAAGATTCAGTCACTTCATTTTTTTTTTCTTATTTTGGTATCATTAATCTACAATTACATGAGGAACGTTATGTTTACCTAGTCGTAGTTACCTAGTGTAGATAGTCCCTCTAAGTGCAGTGGAAGTACAATGTAGCATGTCCTTCATGTCCTTAACATGTAACATGTCCTTAAAGGACAACTTCCCTGCCCTACGTCTGAGTTGATTTCCGGAGGAGGGATGGGTTGGCTGACTCTCCCAGTCTGCCTCACTTGAACTCCCTTTTGACCCTCCACAGTTTTCCTTAGAAGACAGTGAAGTTTATTGGCAGTTTTAGTAATTGGCTATGACTTCACTACTGTGAACTTAGATTATTTAGTGGTATTCTCAAAATATAGGGGAAAAGAAGGTACTATCTGAGGTGTGGATATGTTAACTGGCTTTATTGTGTTGATTATTTCTTAGTAAATATATAATGTATATAAAATTAAAAACAAAGTGTAGGCATTGTGGTGGGCTTAGGAAACTAACAAATATTGACTAAACACAATATATTATAAAAATTGCCTAATTTAAATTAAATAATTCTGTGAAGTAGATATCTAAATTTTATTAAAAAACTGGGAGTCAAAGAGTTGTAGGCCCAAGGTCACGTGACCACTCAGCCTATAAATTGGATTGATTCCATAACTGACTCCAAAATATGTAAAAGCCTTTTAGCAGATTCTAAGTTGTTTTTCAAATCCTACCCATAGGTTGGGGAAATCACTAGGATTTCCATGTAAGAAAACCCAGTCAGTTTCCTCTAGGTCAACCATATATCTTAGAGAAGGAACAGTTAATTACAGCCTTAGAGGATATGCCTTCTAATCCACTCTTACTACATAGGTACAACCAAAGTAAAATAAACATGGAATAATATTAAAACCTTTAAGTGGCAAGGGATGAAAAACTGGGAAAGAGTTCATGTGACATATACATGGAAGAGTGAGAATGGAAATTTATGTAATGACTGGACAACCTTGCATTTAAAATTCTCACATCTTTTATTAGCATCACTTTTACTGTGCTGCCTTTCTGACCCTCTCTTAAGATTCTGGCAACACAAGATAAATTGTGGAAAATTAACCATGTATATTCTGTTCTCTTAAAGGCATGGGTTTAAATGTGATATTAAGTCTTAGCTGTTAGAGACCCAGTGCATTTTCCATGTAAAGACTAAGGCTCAGAACAGCGGCGCGAACCTTGTTTAGATCCTGCTCATGGAGTGTAGAGCAGAACTAGACTCCCGGGCTCCTAACCTTCAATCCAGTCTTCTTTCCCAGTGAAGAGGGAGTCTTCCCTGAAGGTTCAACACTCTAGTGCTCTTCTAAGAGATTATGGAAAATTTTACACCAGAACCCATACGTTTCCATATCAAACTGCATTTCTACAATTGAGCCTTGGTCCTTAACTCAATACAATTCCTTTCTTACTGCTGTGTGAAATACTGCATCCATGACCACCTTATTTGGGAACTATTTTAGATGTTTTTTTGTCTTCTTTTAAGTCATTTTACATTTAATTTATCCTGTAGGCTGCATCTCTGTCAAGGGCACCTCTTTGGGTTCAACAGGCTTTTCAGTACTTATTTATGTTAACTATAGAGGACCTTTTAATAACAAGATTATATTTGGCTACAGAAGGAAATATTTCATCAAACTTTTGTGTGAGAATAGGCCTATGCCTGCAGTGACTGTGCATGCACACTCAGCTTCTTGAAGGAAGTACCCTTTATGGGGCCTGTGATCACTCATGGGTGTAGCTTACAAGTTTTGTGCTTTGTGAGGGCTGCTCCTCACTTAGTTTATTGATGGAATTTTATTGTATTGATCAAAGAACGTGATTTGCTGCTTGGCGTGCCCTGTGGTACTTCCCAGATTGGTATAAACTCTTCTATTTTTCTTCTGATTTGTCTTGTCATCCATCCATCATGTTTCAGTTTTGAGGAAGGCAGAACACTTCCCTGGTTTGATCTCATGCCCATGCTTTTTCTTTTAGACCTATTACCCTGGGATAGTAATATTTAATCTTTTTAATGATCATCCTTATCTTTATTAGAGTGAAAGCAAGTATTCCTAAATGCTGTTTTTACTGGAACAACAGTGTGTTTCTAATGTGGAGAGTAAGAGAGTCATTGGAAAGAGATTTTGTCTATTGGCACTGTTGATTAAAATAAGCTGATTTTATTCAATTTGTTATTGGTGATGGTAGAAATTTAATTTGTCAGGCTTCTCGGTTAAAGAGGTTCCAGAAACTTACCATACTTTTCTTTAGAATTTATTTCAAGGGGTGTTTTTGCTTGCAAAAGCATCGGAGAGTGTTTTGATTAAAAAGGAGATTTTCCTGTGGGATTTATAATGCACTCATTGGACAGGGCCATTACTATTCATTTAGAGCTGCATCAGTGCCTGCAGTAGTAGGTCTCTCGGACTTGACTCTCTGCCTCTTCATCACTTTTTTCTTTCTTTTAATTTTTTTTCTTTTTCTCCTTTTATTCTTCCTCCTCACTTCCTCTCAACTACGCGGTTTGAGTCCCAGCAGGTGTTAGTGAAGTTCCTTTTAAATACATGTCATCCTCTTAAAGTCCTGATGAGCTTATATGTAATTGAAGAGGTTTTTAAGAGGCAGTTTGGTGAAAATTTCTAAAACAAACCAGTAAAGGCACCTGGGATGCCCTTTGCCTCAGGAACTCGGTAGGGATTTTCTGCAAACCCTTTGGTAATCTCCAGATGTTGGATAACTGAGTATCATTCATTGGCTAATTACTTATTGAGCAGAGATTATACCCTTTGTCTAACAGAAGTCCTCATGGGCTAATTTTAAACATGTTTTTTCCTGTTTAGTTTTCAATGAAGACGGGGTACAAGATATCAATGACTATGTAATCCTGCTTCAAATGCTTGTAAATCACAAAAATTTCATCAAACTTTATTCTAAATAATCTTGAATTTCTTTTATATCTTTCTTACAGACTTGTCTCTTTCTCATTTACTTCATTTTCTTCTTGGCCTTTTTCTTGCTCATTCCCCTAAGTCCTGTTTATGATGAGTTTCTGGTCTTTTACAATAATAGATGGGATGGATTGGATGAATCAGCAGTCACCATCTTAGTTGAGAAAGAAGTTACATTTTAAGGAGACAAGGATACATTTTATGCAGTCAATTGCAAGGCTGAAAAAGGAAAAGGATTTATTAGGAACAGCTTCTCAGCATTGGGTTATGATTTATCAAGATGTTAGTGTGAATTTTAGCATACTGGTTTACTGTTTTCTCATAAAGGTAAAAAGGTATATTTCCTAAAGATCATGATTCCTTAATGTCAACAAAAACCGAAAATTCAAGATCTAATAACCAATGAGTAGCCAGTAACTTTAATAGTGAAACAGCTATCTTTCTGCCTTTTTATCAAGGGAAAACTAAGTTTTAACCATGTTTCTTCTATCTCACATAAAGCAGAGAATCTAATGGAAGTTTCAAAGGAAGGAAAGAGATGGCTATCCTCAGTAAGATACTCTGGGAAAAGAAAGTTGGCAAGCATAGCAGGATGTTTTCCTGAACATTTATGACTTAAACATAAAAAATTTATTGAATTATTTGACATGACTGCTTGCTTAAGAAGAACATGGACTACTTTGACCTATATCATTTTTTCTGTGTTAAAGGCAGAGGAAATACTATAAACGCAACAGAAATAAAAGCTGTATATCTAGTCTGAGCCAAAATATTTTTTATTTTTTATTTTTATATTTTTGTTTTCATTTTTGTAGCCTAAAGCCACCAAGTCATTATGACTGGCACCTTTTGTATTCAGCCCCAGACTTACTACAATTATATAAAGAACTATAAAATAAAGGATAATTTTGTATTAAATCACTCGGAAAGAATTTAAACTTACTACAAGAACTATAAAATAAAGGATAATTTTGTAAATATGAATGTAAATCTAAGAATTCCATTGCAACACTTGAGTGTTAAAGCAATTTTGGAAGTAATAAAGTCAAGGGATTGCTTAGAGTTCCAGCCTCCCTATTTCTAAGAAACCTAAAATCCCATTTAGTTAAAAGAATGTTCCAGAAAGTGCACTTTCTAATCAGAATCCTGGACTAGCCCTAACATCAGTGGTAGCATGTGTTAGAGGTAGAAGTGAGCAGTGGGAAAGTGAGGTGAATTGAAGGGATGTGGAAAAGTTACGTCAGTTTCCCCTCCCAGTTATAGCTGTGGTGGCTGCCCTGAGACCAGCTCACTTAGGGGAATGAGGTTCTGGGGAAATTGCCACTGACACACCAGTGCTGAGAAAGAGAAGGGATTCTGCTGCAAGAATTCCTCCTGCCGGCAGGACAAGGAGCTCTTTACCCACCCACTAAAGCTCTTTGGATTGGTTTCTGAGGTCTGTACACAGGGATTTAGATTTGGGTTCAAGTAATCCAGGCCAGCGGTCAGGACTAATCAACCTAGACCAGTGGTTCTCAGCTCTCTATGCATATTTGAATCACTCGGAAAGAATTTAAAAATATGGATCCTTGGACCCCACTCACAGATACTCTGATTTAATTAGTCTGGAGTGAGGCCCAAACATTAGTATTTTTAAAAAGCTTTCCAAATATCAGGAGGAGTACTGGCTGTTGTCATGACAGAATAGCAGACTAAGCTTCCTGCCAACAACAGTTATTAAAGCCGGACTGAATATAAAAGACCAGTGTTTGGAGGCACTGGTGGAGGCACCTGTGAACTAAGGTGGGGAGGCATAACCTACACAGGATATGATCCTTGAAAGGAGGGGCAAATGCTAGGCAAATTCAGTGTATACCAAGCTTTTTCCCTGAGGGCATCCCTCAGATCCTCTGGGTATGTGAATCCTGCAATAAGCAACAGTTTCACTGGATGAGGAACAGAGATTAATGTTGGAGTTTTCAAGGACGCTTCCAATCGAGGAGGAATATGTCAGAGAAAGCCACAGAGAGGGGAATCCTCAAATCTGCATAGAATTTCTTTCAAACAATTCACTGATTTCTAAACTGCACACACACAGGGTTATACTTCAAAGAACTCAGTGGGAAACTATAGCATGGTGGGTGGTGAGGAGTACAAAGACATTAGTGGCTTCTCGGTGTTCGATGCCAGAGTTTGGAATTCATGTCCTGTCAAATTAGAGAGGGCTGGAAAAAATGTTCAGCTTTTCTTTGAAGCCTCAGAATTACTATGCTTTAGAACAGTGGGAAAAAATAAAGTCTACCAGCCCTTAGGAAGCTTAAACCCCACACTTTGCAATGTCGAAGTGAGGTACTGCTATTTTCTTCATGCCAAAGGAAAATTTATATTTGAAGGAATATAGCTTCCTCTGGAGATGCTACATGTTTCTATCTGTAGTATATAGCATGCTATCAAAACTCAAGGAGAAATTTTGATTCTGGTCAAGCTGGAGTAAAACAGAAGGGGATTTACCCTATTGCTTCAAACAGCAAAAACATCTGGATAATATTTAAGAACAGCATTCAAGACCTTGGATGTCAGCTAAACAAGGATAGCGTCTTTTGAGAGATAGGAAACCAATGAGGTACATCCTTTGCTCAAACCAGTTTACAGCCTGGAGAAAGTTTCCAAGCCAAGGCAATGGGAAGACAGACCTAAATAATAAATTGCAGTGGCCTTAAGTTGCAGAGACTTTATGTGATTTCAGGGAAGCTGGGGCAACAAGAGTTCACAGAGCAGAGCTGCAAAGAGATGGTCCCACAGAATGTGCAGCAGAGTACTGATCAGTACATATAGCTGGGGATACTTTTTGGGACCTTTTAAAAGAAGCACTCTAAAATGTGAGAAGGAACATTGACTGAAGGTCTCACAGGGCCCAGAAGACAGAGCAGAAAGCGTCATAATGCATCAAGATTCTGTTACCATACTAAGAATGATATTGTTTCATCCTAGGGAAAGTTAACCCCAAATTAAAGGTTACTCTGGTCCTGCCTACTTAAGCTGAAAAGGCAGTTGCAAATATATTGCTTCAAATTAACTCCATTATGTCCCAGAACAAAGTCTAAGAATGCTTATGGAAATGTTAAAAAGCCCCTGAAACGTAAAACTTACAATGCTATAGACTGAATGTTTTGAATTCTCCCAAATTCATATATTGAGACACAGTCCCCAACGGCGATGGTATTAGGAGGCAGTGCCTTTGGGAGGTGATTAGGTCATGCGGCCAAAGCCCTCATGACAGGATTATTACCCTTACAAAGAAGACCCCAGAAAACCCCTCACCCCTTCTGCCAAGTGAGGACACGGCAAGAAGATGGCCATCTATATACTAGGAAGTGAATCTTCACCAGACATCAGATCTATCAGTGCCTTGATCTCCCAGACTCCTGACCTGGGAGAAATATTTGTTGTTTAAGCCACCGAGTCTATGGTATTTTTGTTATAGCTGTCCCAGTGGACTAAGATACAATTTGTAGCATCCAATAAAAATTATAAGCATGGAAAGAAATAGAAAAATGCAACCCATTGTGAAGATTTTTAAAAATTCACTGACACGATTCTACGCTGATGGATAGTGACTGTAATGGGGTGGGGGTGGGGGTATGTGGTGAAGGGGGGAGCCTAGTAAACATATGTTCTTCATGTAATTGTAGATTAATGATAACAAAATAACAACAACAGCAAAAAAAAAAATCCAGTGACACTAACCCAGAAATGACACACATGATCAAAATGGCAGATGAGAGCATAAAAATTTACTGTGATTATATTCCACATGTTTCAGGTGCCAAAGGAGAGATTGAATATATAGAGATATGTAGGGTATTTTTTAATAACAGACTATATTACAGAAGAAAAGATTAGTGAACTTGGAGGTATAATAATAGAAACTGTACAAAACGAAATACAGAGAGAAGGCATATAGAACATTAGGGAATTTGGGGGACACTTAATTGGCTAAATGTACATACAATCAATGTCCCCAAGAAGGAGAATAAGGGAATAAATATATTTGAGGAAATAATGGCTGGAATTTCTACAAATTTGACTAAAAACATAAACCCATTCTGTTAGTTTTCTTGGGCTGCCATAACAAATTACCACAAACTTGATGGCTTCAAACAACAGAAAGAAGAGCTAAATCAAGGTCTCCACAAGACTATGCTCCCTCTGATGGGAGGATCTCTCCTTGTCCCTTCCAGTTTCTGGTGACTCCAGAAAACCCTCTCTGCCTTTCTCTTATGAGGACACTTGTTACTGGATTTTGTGCCCACAAAAATAATCCAGGGTGATCTGCAAAGATCTGTATCCAAACAGGTCACATTCACAGCTTGTGAGTGGTGGATATAACTTCAGGGGAGCCACCATTCAACTAACTGTACCCGCAGATCCAAAAAGCTCAACAAATCACCAGCACAGAACTTAAGAAAAAAAAGGTCACCAAGGCACATCACAATCAAATTGCTTAAAACTAGTGATAAAGAAAAAATACTCCAAGCACCCAGAGGGGGGGAAAAAAAAAAACAAAGTACACAGGAACAAAAAACTGTGGCTGGGTTATTGTCAAAAAACAATACAAACTAGGAAATAGTAGAACAAATCTTTAAAGTATGGAGAGAGAAAAAAAAATTTGTTTGTCTATGATTATATACCCAGTGAAAAGGCATTTCAAATTGGAAATGAAACAAGAGTTTAAAAGATGTAAAATACAAAACTACGAGATTTCACCATCAGTAGACCTGATGCACAAGAAATAGTAAAGGAAGACCTCGGGAGAAGGAAAATAATAACCAGTGAAAACCTACATCTACACAAAGGAATGAGGACTGGAAATGGCAATTACATGGGTAGAGTTTATATATCAAACATAGAGTATATTAAACATCAACTTTTTATTTTAAAATAGTTTTTATAGAAATTTTATAAAGATAATACAGAGATTTCCCATATAGCTCTCACCATTTCCTCTATTGTTAACACCTTACAATACTGTGGTGTATTTGACACCATTGAAGGAACCAGTATTACTAGATGTCTGTTAACACTTTATTCATATTTCATTGCTTTTTCCCTAATGTCCTTTTTCTGTTCCAGAATCTCATTTAGGAGCTGGGTGTTCAGTAATCATGCTTCTTAAGTACCCCTCCACTATGACAGTTCCTCCAAAGTCCCTGGGTTTGAGGACCGTTTTTGACAAGTCCTGGGCAGGTGTTTTGTAGAATGCCGTTCAGTAGGATTTTGTTGTATGTTTTTCTCATGGCTAGACAAGTCATGGCTTTGGGGGAGGAAGACTACAGAGGTTATGTGCTGTTCTCATCACATTGTATGAAGGGCTCATGGTATCAACTTGCTTGCTGATGATATTAAACTTGATCACTTGGCTGGGGTTGTGTTTGCCAGGTCTCTGCACTGGAAGGTGTCATTTTCCATCTTTCTATACCCTGCTCTTTGGAAGCAGATCACTAAGAGCAGCCTGAATTCAAGAGGGGTTTGGGCAGGTGACTTAAGATTCCCTCCTGGAGGAAGAAGTATCTGCAAAACTTAACTTGGAATTCATTACATATTCTTCATAGGAAAAAAAAAAAGTGAAAGAGCAGCATGTGGTGTGAATCATTTGACAGGGAGCTTCATGAGCAGGACACTCTGTCTCTGGTCGCCATTGAATATCCAGTTTCTAGAATAGTGTCATCTTGTTCTTTAAATGTATGAGCCCATTATCTGCAATAAAGTTTCACTGACCAAGAAATATGTAAGAAAGAGATCTTTGGTAACTAAAGCACTTAAAGTAATAATAGTAGGTAGTTGTTGGAAGAAGGTAAAGGAAAGAACCCTGGCTCTGACTTTTAGAAAAGCTGAGATTTGAACTCTTCCTTTGAGGATGTACTTGGGAGATTTGGGTTAGGGTGGTGGTGGTCTGTGGGTAGCTGTCTGGGAATAGGCCTAATGCAGAGATCAGAGAAGTGGCCGCGTAAGAGAACTCAGTGAAGCACCTGGCTCTGCCGGGGACCATAGGCCCAGTGTGTGCAGTCAGTGTGCTAGTAAGCCACCCACCAAACTTCTGGCTGTAGCAAGAGCTTGAGGCTTTACTTTCATAAGAAACAAAACTGTGGCAGCCGCCAGCGCCTCGTGAATTAAGTAGCGATCATACCTCTGCAGTCACCCTGGCCACTGCATTTATTGGTTGAAGGTTGTATCTGTATATATTCTTTAAATACTGGAGGATGGACTGTGTGGTGAAGCAATTAGGAAGCATGAGAAGTATATGAAGTAAGCCACCACACTGTAGAATTAGCTAAAGCAAAAGTTGAAAATATCACTGGGTCTGTACTTGAGATATATACAGCCAACAAGTTATGAAATAAATTTTCATTTGTGAACTGGGTGTTGGATGAAATCTGGGGTTAGCTAGACCTATTGTACAGTCTTTGTAAATAGGTTATATGTATCTGGTCAAGTAGGAGGCATCAGAGAAGGGCTCTGGGTTAAACTGTGTTCTGTTCTATTCCATTCAATTAATAGAGAATCTGTCTCCTAATCTAATTCGCCGGTGAACCTTATCCTGTCTTCAGTATAGTTTTACCTCTGCCCTTGAACAATTCTTTTATAGGAGGCACTTACAGAAGGAGACAGTAAGTAGGAACCACTTTGAGTTTATGTACAGATGATGTATTTTTTTGTGCCTGTCAAGTAAAATGTCTATGTGTGGAAAATTGGACTTGACTTTGCTTTCACTAACGTTCAACCTGAGAGTAAGATTGTGGGGAGGTAGAGCCTTCATGCTCAGATGCTTTTAGCCCCTGGGGCTGCCTACCCTCTCCATAGAGAATCTGACTCTAAGCTAAATTGGCATATTAATAGTAGATGTGAGCTCCAAATTCTGGAAAGAAGCTGTTACACATTGGTTTATCCTGAAAAGGTCAGGAAATAGGGCAAAGAACTCTGTATCTGATCTTAGAAAAACATGTTAAAAAGCTAGTCCAAACTGTGGTTATTCACAGTGTATGAAGGGAAGAATAAGCAGGTGAGGTTTTTCACTTTAGATCTACATTTTTTACACAACAAATACGTTTCTTTCAGAATAGGTGTGCCAGTGTCTGTATAGGTGCATATTAATGTATGTATAAATCTATGGATAAATTTGCAGCTTATTAATTTTAGTTTGGAGTGCGATTTTTTTTCTTTCTTTTAGTTGGGACTAGAGTGGGTAACTGATTTACTTACTTGGAAAGATTTTGTCTGCAGGTGTGAATTATTGTTCAAAAAGAAAAGAAAGAAGTCAGCTTTCCTTTGTCAAATACTTTGCCATTGAATTCTTTTTCAAGTTTTAATCTACATTAAACGATTTCTTTTACAGAAAAGGTGTTAGAAAGCAGTGCATTGCATTGTACAATATCTGTCTGCTTAATTTGACACTGAATACATAGGCAATATTTAATTTCTTTTTTCCCTCTTATTAGACTTGAGTGAAGACACTTTGCATTAACAATTTAGAAGTTCTTCATGCTTATAGAGGAAGCAAAATTAAAATTCTGTTTTTTAACCCAGAAAATATTTTCTGACTGTCTACTATATAACACACATTGTGTGTTAAGAAACACCTGATGCTTTGTAATATAAGTTTAGCAAATAACACTTCCCTGTGACAACATCTAAGTATAGAACAAAAATTGTTGTTGTTTTTATTCCTCAAAAGAAAAGGAAACCCTCACTTTCTTCTTGAATCTTCTTCTTCTCATTTGCTACCTTCTTCTGGATGTGATGCCTCACAGTTTTCTTTTCTGGTGCTTCAGGTTATCTTGTTTTTGTCTTGTATTCGTGACTAGGTAAGTGTGTATTGCAATACAGGTGGAGCCACTTCCTTAACTATGTAAGCATAGGCAAGTTACCTCACTTTTTTAAGACCCAAATATCTCCTTGGTTGTAACTAGATAATAATATGTACCTCTTTTATTTATTGGAAAAGATTTAAGGAAACAGTGCATATAAAGCTCTTACTATAGTACCTGCTCTCAGTAAATGCTGGGTGCTTTCCTTGTTGAGATCGAGATGTATATGTGTATATATCATCCTCACCACCAGCACCATCATTACCATCAGCATACTTCTTAATCTATGGAGAGACTTGATTTTAAAGTTACTTTTGTTATTTAAATATTGCATTGAAATAAAACTCAAAAGGATTTTGTTTGCAACTGCTTTAGTGTTAAAGTGAAACTGCTTCATATGCAGAATAAAGAGCTCTTCTAAGTCAATAAGAAAAGAACAAACATTCCAGTTAGAAAAGCAGTTAGGACTTGAACACGCACTTCACAAGATAGGTTATCCAAATGGTCAGTGAACATGAAAAGGGCTCAAATTAATTAGTAATTAGGGGAATACAAAACAAGACCACAATAAGATTTCAGTACCCACTATCTGTAAGGACTGAAAAATTACCAGCTATTCCAAAGTATTGTCAAGAATGTGAAGGGACTGAAATTCTCATACATGGCCTTGGGAGTGTATATTGGTAAAATCACACTGGAAAACCTTCAGGCACTTTCCACTCAATGTGAGCATTCATCTGTTTAGGACTCATAGTTATATACCCAACAGGCATACCTGCACAAAAGACATATACAAGAGTGTTCATAGCAGCACTATTTGTCATAGTTAAATCCCGGAAACTACCCAAAGGTTCATCAACAGGTAAAATGGCGAAATAACTTTGTGTTGTATTCATACAGTTGAATACTACACAGGAGTGGAAATGAACAAATTACTGCCATAGGCAACATTATGGATTAATCTCACAATCATAATCACAATCATTTAATGAGTAAAATGAGCTGGACACGAAAGAATACTTAGAATGTGAATCTGTTATATAAACTCTAAGCCCAACAGAGCTAATCTGTGGTGAAAAGACTCAGAATCTCTTCAGGAAGGGAACTAGGAAATAGGAGGGAGCATGCGGATACTTACAGAAATGCCGATAACCTACTTTTTGTTTTGAGTGGAAGTTTGTATAGGTATGTTCAAGTTCAGAAAATTTCTAGAGTTGTGTGTTTACTTTTTGTGTGTAATTATAATTTTGTATTTACTTTGTTGTATTTCAATTTAAAAAGTATAAAAATAGTAAAGAAAATGGAGCTACTAAGATATCTAATAGACAGTGATGTAATTCACTTACATTTTAGAGAGAAGTCAGTTCATGCGTTTTTTGTTGCTTGTTTATTTGTGGGTGTGGAGGAAAAAGCCTGAGAGGATGGAGGATTAGGGGTGTCAGCATTAACTTGGTAAAAGGGGAGGAAACAGCAGCTATTACATGGAGTACTTTTCAGGTTTTTAAACTGAATTTGCAGATACCTTTCTGGTGCTAAAAAACATTTGTTGGATGAAGTTTTGCCTTTGGCTTGTTGATATAATTTGAGATTTTGCATAAAAAGCTAATCAGCTTCTGAGTTTTACAAGACTAGAAGAGATCAACTCTGCCATAATCCTTATTTCTACATGTGGGCTTTTGATTTCTGAGACAGACTCCTCAGCTTAGCTGTTTTATCTGAGTGCTGTGAATAAAGAGTTCTCCCCTAGGGTAGACTCCCCACTGAGGGTCTCTGACCTAGGGCACTAAGCCTCTCCTCACCTCCAGCATTGTCTAGATCTAACATTCTTACATAAAGAAAGTTGGAAGAAAGTTAGTTACTAGTTTCTCCCAAATGAAGTATGTGATTAATAATAATTCCAAACATCTATTCAACTTTTACCATACGTCAGGCCTTAAAATAATCCTGTTTCTCTGAATTTTGTTGTTTCACTTACCGTGTTCTTTCTCTGTTCAATTCATTAGCAATTCTGTTGAGTCTATAGTCTCAGTCATCTCATCACTGCTGCTGTCCTCTGGCCCAAGGCATCTTTGTTTACCTGGCCTACTGCACTAACTCTGTTGCTGGTTCTGTTTCTTACCACCCCGAAGTGTGGAGTTCAGGCTGTCACAGGTCACTCCTGAATTCACTCACAGAGCCCAGGTCCGCACAGCTTGGCGGTCTCCCTGTGGACTGCAAATTTCAACGCTGACTCACAGCCGAGGCTTTGGGTGCCTTCTCTTCAGATTTCCTTTAATTAGTTTGGGGTGTGTGTGTGTGTTCAAATCAAATTTTGTTCCTCATTTCTAAATTTAAAACACTGAGGGGAATATCTCCATCTCCTCAGTGTGACATCGTGACATTAAGTCTTTAAATATATTATGTTGACAAGGGCACAAGACTAAGTAGCAATTCAATGATAACAGGATAACATTCTAGGCCAAACTGCATTTCCCATCTATTCTCATTTAATATCCATTACATACTATCTTTAGGAAGATACTGTGATTCCTTTTACCCTATAGGTAAACAAGATTAAAAAAAACAAAAGAGATGAATCCGAAGAGTTTATTAATTCAAATAAGATTAAATGATTTTTTAAAAAATAAAGTGATTTAATTAATTAAATTTAACATGCTCTTCATACAAAAAAATACAGCAATATGGAAAGTAAAAGAAGGTGTGAAGAAAGTCACCCTAAATCCCAATTCAGATATTATGAGTTTTAGGTGGGCATTATTTCACTCTTCATAGACACAGAGATTTTCATTCACTGACTTCACACATGGATAATGAGAGAAGTAAATAGTCAAAACTTGAGATTTTAACATTTTACTCTGCATGTTATTTTTACAAAATAGTATTAAACTTAACTTGTAAAATGTAAGACTTGATGGAAAACACGTAAGTTTTCTTATATATTAGGAAGATCATAAGAAACTAGTTTTTAAGATCAAATGTAATTTATTTAAAATGTGGTATAGTGTAACTCCCACTATTAAAATTAAGACATTTTCAGTCATAATTATATTTCCACTCCATTATTTATTGATTTTTAAAAATTATTTTTAACTTGAAATTTATACTGTTAAAATTCTAAAACATTATTCCTATATATGTACAGTCCCAATGTTTTTGCAGTAACTTCTCCAATTTTATTTTGATTTCTCTCTAAGTTGTTTGGTTCCATTTAAAACAGCTTTTTACTTGTGTTATTCAGTGATTAATAAATGGAGGATATCGCTTTCTGCATATGTAACAGTGTCTGTTGCTTTATATTTAGGCTAGTTTAACTGGTTTGTTGATATAGATGAGGTTTCACTTCAGTAACAAAATATTTTCTATTTCATCTGTTCTTTGTCCCCTTTTTCTTTTCATCTGAATTTGTATTGAATATTTTTTATTATTCCATATTATCTGCACTATTGGTTTTCAGCTAATGTTTCGTTGTGTTATTTTAACATTTATAGTATGCATATTTGAATTACCACAATCTACGTCAAGCGATATAATACCACTTGAGGTATAACAGTATTTCCACCTCTCCCCTCTAGCTTTTATGCTGTTTCTTTTTTTTTTATACATTTTACTTTTACATATGTGATAAATCCCACAATATATTTCTGTTGTTTCTATTAATTTCCTATGGCTGCTCTAATAAATTATCACCTACTTGGTGGCTTTAAACAACATGTTTATTATAATTACAGAGTTTTGGAATCCAAAATTGGTCTCATTTAGTTAAAACTATGGCATAAGCAAAGCTCTGTTTCTTTAGGAGACTCTAGGGATCCCTTTCCTTCTCTTCTCCACATTCTAGAAGTGGCAGGTCCCTTCGGTCTGTGGTGCCCAAAGCCAGCAATGGCTGGTGAAGACTTTCTCAAGCTGCATCAGTGTGACACGTGGCCTCTAAAGCCTTCCTCTTTCACTTATAAGGACCCGTGTGATCACCGTGGGCCCACCTGGATAATCCATGATAATCTCCCAATCTCAGGGTTGGCTGTTTATCAGCCTTAATTCCATATGCAACCTGGTTCTCCTTTCCAACCTACTCACAGGTTCTGGGGTTTAGTATTTGCACATTTTTGGTGGGGAGGGTACATTATTCTCTATAGGATACTGTTGTTTGGTTAGATGGTCAATTGAAAGAGATTTAAGGTGGGATTTATTCCAGGGATATAAGGATGGTACAGTATTTGAAAATCCATCAGCATCATCCACCACATCAACAAAAAGAAGGACAAAAACCACATGATCATTTCCATAGATGCTGAAAAAGCATTCATGATAAAAACTCCCAACAAAATGGGTATAGAAAGCAAATACCTCAACATAATAAAGGCCATATATGACAAACCCACAGTCAACATCATACTTAACAGCAAGAAGCTGAAAGCTTTTCCTTTAAGATTGGAAACAAGACAAGGAGGATGCCCACTCTCTCTGCTTTTATTCAACATAGTACTGGAGGTCCTGGCCTCGGCAATCAGACAACACAAAGAAATAAAAGGCATCCAGATTAGCGAGGAGAAGTTAAACTGTCATTGTTTGCAGGTGACATGATAGTGTACATAAAAAAACCCTAAAGATCCACCTCAAAACAACTAGAACTAATAGCTGAATTCAGCAAAGTTGCAGAATACAAAATTAATACACAGAAATCTGTTGCATTCCTATATATTAATGATGAGCTAGCAGAAAGAGAAATCAGGAAAAGAGTTCCATTTATGATTGCATCAAAAAGAATAAAATGACTAGGTATAAAACTAACGAAGGAAATGAAAGACCTATGCCCTGAAAACTACAGGACACTCATGAGAGAAATTAAAGAAGACACCAATAAATGGAAATATATCCCATGCTCATGGATGGGAAGAATTAAAATTGTCAAAATGGCCATCATGCCTAAAGCAATCTGCAGATTCAGTGCAATCCCTATCAAAATACCAATGACATTCTTCAATGAAGTAGAGCAAATAGTTCTAAAAATCATATGGAACCATGAAAGACCATGAATAGCCAAAGAAATCCTGAGAAGGAAAAATAAATCTGGGGGTATTATGCTGCCTGAGTTCAAACACTATTACAAAGCCACAGTAATCAAGACAATTTGGTACTGGCACAAGAACAGAGCCACAGACCAGTGGAACAGAATAAAGTCTCCAAACATTAACCCAAATATATATGGTCAATTAATATACAATAAAGGAGCCTTGGATATACAATGGGAAAATGACAGCCTCTTCAACAACTGATGTTGGCAAAACTGGAAAGCTACATGTAAGAGAATGAAACTGGATTACTGTGTAACTCCATATACAAAAGTAAATTCAAAATGGATCAAAGACCTGAATGTAAGTCATGAAACCATAAAACTCTTAGAAGAAAACATAGGCAAAAACTCTTGAATATAAACATGAGCAACTTTTTCCTGACTGCATCTCTTTGGGTAAGAGAAACAAAAGCAAAAATAAACAAATGGGACTACATCAAGCTAAAAAGCTTCTGTACAGCAAAGGACACCATCAGCAGAACAAAAAGGCATCCTACAGTATGGGAGAATATATTTGTAAATGACATATCCAACAAGGGGTTAACATCCAAAATATATAAAGAACTCACAAGCCTCAATACCCAAAAAGCAAATAACTCAATTAAAAAATGGGCGAAGGATATGAACAGACACTTCTCCAAAGAAGAAATTCAGATGGCCAACAGGTATATGAAAAGATGCTTCTCATCACTAATTATCAAGGAAATGCAAATTAAAACCACTATGAGATATCACCTCACACCAGATAGGATAGCCAACATAAAAAAGACTAGGAACAACAAATGCTGGTGAGGATGCGTAGAAAGGGGAACCCTCCTACACTGCTGGTGGGAATGTAAACTACTTCAACCATTGTGGAAAGCAATATGGAGGTTCCTTAAAAAACTAAAAATAGAAATACCATTTGACCCAGGAATTCCACTCCTAGGAATTTATCCTAAGAATGCAGGAGCCCAGTTTGAAAAAGACATATGCACCCCTATGTTTATCGCTGCACTATTTACAATAGCCAAGAAATGGAAGCAACCTAAGTATCCATCAGTAGATGAATGGATAAAGAAGATGTGGTACATATACGCAATTGAATATTATTCAGCCATAAGAAGAAAACAAATCCTACCATTTGCAACAACATGGATGGAGCTAGAGGGTATTATGCTCAGTGAAATAAGCCAGGTGGAGAAAGACAAGTACCAAGTATTTTCCCTCATTTATGGAGTATAACAACAAAGCAAAACTGAAGGAGCAAAACAGCATCACTCACAAACTCTAAGGGACTAGCAGTTACCAAAGGGGAGGGGTTGGGGATGGATGGTGGGGAGAGAACACTAAGAAGATTGAGGGGTATTATGATTGGTACACATGGTGTGGGATGGAGTCTCAGGGAAGACAGCGTAGCACAGAGAAAACAAGTAGTGACTCTGTGGCATCTTACTACGCTGATGGCAGTGACTTCAATGGGGTTTGAGGGGGACTTCATAATATGGGTGAATGTAGTAACCACAATGTTGCTCATGTGAAACCTTCATAAGAGTGTATATCAGTGATACCTTAATTTAAAAAAAAGATTTAAATAAAAAATCTGTTTTTTAATTACATAATTACTATTTTCAGTCCTCTTTATTCCTTTATTTAGATGCATTTTGGCATCTGGCATTTTCCTTCTGCCTGATTGATTTCCTTTACTTTTTTTGTAGTGCAGGTATGTTGGTGGTGAATTCTTTCAGTTTTTTCATTTCTGAATACACCTTTATTTCACTGATTTTGAAAGATATTTTTTGCTGATTAAATAATTATGGGTTGACATTTCTGCACTTTAAATATGTTTCTCCACTGTATTCTGAATTAGATTGTTTCTTGTGAGAAGTCATCTGTCATCCTAGTTACTCTGTACATGTGACTTTTCTTGTCTGTTGTAAGGTTGTTTTTTATCGTTAGCTTTATGATGTGCGTTGCTACGATATTCTTCATATTTATTTTGCTTGAGTTATGTTGAATCTTTTGGATCTGTGGGTTTATAATTTTCACCAAATTTGGGACATATTTGAAAATTTTTTTCTTTAAGCATGTTTTATGTCCCTCTTCTCTCCTTAAAGATGTTTTTTCACATGTAGATTAGGAATTAGTCTCTTGATGTCTTACGAAACCAATCTTCAACTATGTTTTTAAGTCTCTTTTCCTAATGTGTTTTGTTTCATTTCATATGCATTCTGTTAAATATTTTTAAGTTCACTGGTCTTTCTTGTAACATATAATTAGCTCTGAATTCTATCTACTGTATATTTTTATCTCAGAAAGCATATGTATTTCATGCATTTTGAGGTGTGTGACTCGATTTGAGATTTGTGGATTCCCAGGTGGCTCAGTTCCTGTTTCCCCCTCATTTCTGATGGATGAAACTGCACATAAGCAATCATGAAATTTGTGTTAATGCTCAGATTGTTTCCTAATGTATCACTTGTGCTGTAACAAATTTTTTTTAAACAAGCATGATAGCAGAACTGACCATATATGGTATTGTCTTGTGCATAATTTTGAAACGCATAAATGGCATTCTACATACCAAAAAAAAAAAAAGTAAAGGAAGTTTTACCCCAAGATGTGATTGCCTATGTTAATAGCTCTCTTCAAGATTCCAGAACTTGATGGAAAAAAAAAAGATACAGCTTTCACCTTTAAAAGTTCAATATGGGTCTTTTAAAATCTTCCATGTCTATATTTAATATGGTGAATTTGTCTTCTTTTTGAACTTATCACTTATAGTTATAATGACTCTTTTAATGTCTTTGTGTAATAATTCTGTCCTTAATGTCATTTCATTATTTTGATTGAATTTTTTCTTTGTTATGAATTGTATATTCCTGGTTCTTTGACTGTCTCATAATTTGATTAGATTCTAGACAACATCCGTTTTACATTGTTGGTTTCTATTTTTGTACTTTTATGAATATTCTTGAGTTTTATTCTGGAATAACATTAAATTACTTGGAATTAGCTTAAATCTTCGGGTATTGCTTTTAAGCATTGTTAAGTGGTAGCAGATTAATGTTTCAGGCTAATTTTGTCTTTATACTAAGGTAAAAAAAAGTCTTCTGTCTTCTGAGTACTTTGCCAGTTCCCAGTGAATTATGGCATTCTCTGCCAAGGCTGGTGAGCAGCTGAAGGCTTGACTGGGCTGAATTAGTTTCCAGACTCATTTCTGTGGCTGTTGGCAGGAGGCTGCAGTTTCTTGCTGGCGATTGGCAGGACCTCAGTTTCTCACTATGTGGGTATCTCCACAGGATGGCTAGAGTGTCCTTACTTCATGGCAGCTAGTTCTTTCCAAGGGAAAATCTGAAAAAGAGAAATATGGAAGGCAGGAAGCCTTTCTAATCTACTGGGAAGTCATACTCTATGATTTGTCTATTCATTAAAAGCAAGTCATTATATATAGCCTGCACTCAAGGCAGGGAATTAAGTTCTAACAAAGAGAATGAATCAAATAATTTGTATACATTATTTGGCACCACCATATTCACCCTTCTGACCTCCAGTTATTTATTGTCTTTACACATGTATAATATACTTATCTTCTGCAAGACTCCCAATTTTTTATCTCTTTGCACCCTTAGTTCAAAGTCCATGGTTTTGGCATGTAAATTAGGTCCAGGATGGGTGAGGCCCCCTTGGGTATAATTGCTTAGATAGTGCCTCAAATATAGCTTCTTTTGATCTGAAAATCTGTGAATTAACAAGAAGAATAATCTTTTCCCAGTATGCACAATGTGATGGGTTGGGCATAGGATAATTGCACAAGGAGAAGGGAATTAAGCTCCACCAAAGGAAGGACTATACCAAGACTTTATGGATGTATTTTAAAAGTATCATACCTCTGAAAATGATAAACTTATAATGTTTATGATAATTTTTGTTCACTCTTATTTTCTTCCAATCTATAAAGATAAAAATGACAAGCTTTTGGAAACTCCGACTGTTAGTGAAATGTGTGATCATAAGCAGTTTTTACTTTTGAGATTATTCCTTAGGCTAAAGAGTTTACTTTCCCAGGCTCCTGTCTTTCTTTTATTATTTCCCCCCCTCAAAACTGGGTTCAGTAATAATACTGAAGTTTTATTGTAATGGAATTTGTCATTTCGCCTTCCCTTTCTCGCCACTGTTAATGTGAGTAGGGGAGAACATAGTTAATTCTGCTTAAATACACTAGCAGCTCTAATTTTTCCTTCTGGCCACTGCTGCTCAAAGTATATGTTCTGAAGTTCTACTTCCTTCTTTAGATAGTTCTGTCAGTGAATTTTGTCTGAATCTGACTTGATTATTCTATTTTGTTATGTATTGGAGGAAGGAGGCTCTGTGATCTGATTTGACTTGACCCTACTAAGGAAGGGTCATTTGGGTGTTAAGTGAAAGGTTATGAAACTTCAACAGGACCTGCCCTTCATTTTGTGACCCCATTTTGGTGCTCTCTGTTCTGCTGACAGCATGTCCCCTAAAAAAGTGGAATTCTTTTAGTCAAGAAAGTATTGGTAAAAAGGAAAAGGTGTTGCTTCAAAAGCTGTGAAGTTCAGTATGAAAAGTGTGTTTTAACTTTTTCTGTAAGCTTCACCTACTTGCACATTGGTTTCAGTATACAGTATTCGAAGCTTTTTGATTTGATGTTTACTTTAATGTTGAGTGAGAATGAATTGCAGTTGTTACATATACTATATATTTCAAAATACTTCTAATTTTATGACTGCTTAGGAAGCACTAGATATGTATGAGCAGGAACACAAAGACACATCTGAATTTTTCTTGTATTTTCATCACTCAAAGCCATTAATGAGGGTGCTACCCTCAGATGCTGTTTTTTAAAGTACATGGATAGCATTCAAGCCACTTTTCCTCCATGAATTGCAACATGTTTAAACTTCTCTGTTTTTAATGATTTGGTAATATCTATTTATTCTTACATCCATGATATAGAGTGGATGAAAATTAGGATCATAATGTGGATTGCAAATTATAGCCAGCAATATTGATTCTCTGTTGACTTTATATTTTTCTTTATAATTTTCCTAATGGTCTTTTAAGATTCAATCTCTTTATCTTGACTATCACAAAACAGAATTTTCTTCTTTTGTAGATAGAATCATTAAGGTTTATGGAGGTTTTAATGTGCTTAATTTCAAGCAACCTGTTCAAAGTAGTGTTAGGTCAATAACGGAGATACTATGGCTTCTAAAATAGCTTCTGCTCCCCAAAATTCACTATACATTTGGTTCATGCACATAAGCCTGTAGAGATTTTTTTTCCCCACAATTAGCCATGTTCATATTTACACTTTTTCTAAGAGGGCAAAATGAACTTATAATTTTTCTTGATTAAGCTGAACTTTGATTCTAACACCAGTGGAGAACAGGGAGATTTATATTTCTTGTTAGTTATTGACTTTAAAAACCTTTTGATGAGAAGTTGATATTTGCCTTCACTGATACCAGATAGGAATAAAACAAAATAGAAGAAGTATTTTTAATTCAGTGATATAAAAATGTCTTGACAGAATAATAACTATTACCTGATTCCAGCCAGCTACTCCCAAACGATGGAAAAGCTTATGCTTTTAGAGGTTGCTTTTACGTGCACTGTTGCCTTAATACAGAGAGGGTAATAAGGCTTGGAAACTGCATATGAATACCAGATTTAAAAATATAAAACTTTCCAAATTATATAACATCTTTTGCATCAGGCCGTATCTATCACCTGGTAATACCATGGAATCAATCTTTATAATTAGTAATGAAATAATTATATAATATTAGATGGAAAGATGATACTTTATATAACTTTGGTTTGAAACTAAATAGTAGGATTTATTGTTAACCAGTGTGAAGCTGTGGCTTTGGAAGAGAGATCAAATAGAGTGGATATTCTTTTAGAAAGAAGATATTAAATATAATGGGAATATATGATGCATCTGTTTTGTCTCAGTGGGGTAACTAAGGTTGGAATTTTAATGGGTTTCATATATTTAACACTAGGCAACACTCTGAGTCCCAAAAGAAGGAATATAACATTGCATAAGTTATGACTGGAGGCAGTGGGTGTGGGGCTCGAACAGAAACACGTAGTCTCAAGGACTAGAGTTGATAGAAGAGATTTTTGTGGAAGCAAAAGTTTCTTGGATAATTCACCTAAAAAAAATCTCATTCATACTTTAAAGCTGTCCCATCAAGAAAACTCTAAGCCTAGGTGCAAAAAGAATAAAGCTGTCTTTATTTACAGATCACACAACTGTCTAAACTTTTGAAGAATCTATACAAAAAGTTCCAGAAAACAATAAAATGAGTTTAAGGTCAATATATAAGAATCAACTGAAATTCTATAAACTAAGAATAAACAAAATAAACTGTAATTTAAAAAACAATGCTGTTTATACAATATAAAAATACAAAATATTGAAGAATTATTATTTTATTTATTTTTTTTGAGAGGGCATCTCTCATATTTATTGATCAAATGGTTGTTAACAGTTAACAACAATAAAATTCTGTACAAGGGGACTCAATGCACAATCATTAATCCACCCCAAGCCTAATTCTCATCAGTCTCCGATCTTCTGAAGCACAACGAACACGTTCTTACATGGTGAACAAGTTCTTACATAGTGAATAAGTCCTTACATGGTGAACAGTGCAAGGGCAGTCATCACAGAAACTTTCGATTTTGATCACGCATTATGAACTATAAACAATCAGGTCAAATATGAATATTCGTTTGATTTTTATACTTGGTTTATATGTGAATCCCACATTTCTCCCTTATTATTATTCTTATTATTATTATTATTTTTAATAATATGCTGAAGTGGTAGGTAGATGCAAGATAAAGGTAGAAAACATAGTTTAGTGCTGTAAGAAAGCAAATGTAGATGATCAGGTGTGTGCCTATAGGCTAAGTATTAATCCAAGCTAGACAAGGGCAACAAAACATCCACGGATGCAGAAGATTTCTCTCGAAACAGCAGGGGTGAGGTTCTAAGCCTCACCTCTGTTGATCCCCAATTTCTCACCTGATGGCCCCCCTGCGACTGTGACTGTCTTAGGTTGTTTCTCCCTTGAGGAATCTTACCCGTCTCTGGCTAACCAGTCATCTTCCGGAGCCATACAGGGAAATGTAAAGTTGGGAAGTGAGAGAGAAGCCATATTGTTTGAAAAGGTTAGCTTTTTACTTCTTTGCAGATTTATGCCCTGTGGGTTTTATGCCCAGCATTTGTCTTGAGGTGTCTTTACCACTTGGAAGAATTAGGATACTCGGTAAATTCGATATGAGGCACAAATTCTATTTAAGGGTTGTAATTAGGAAGGAAGAAGAAAAGCTATAGAAGTAGCAGATGGAAGAAAACATGGGAAGATTGATTATTTCTTTGACATATCTTCTTGTAGAGTAACTTCAGCATGTATAGGTTTTAAACTACTAATTAAATTGCGCACACACATTAACATAATAGGAGTATAGTTACATAACCAAAGCATACCTGTAATTACCGGCCATCTCCAGTGAAACCAAGAAAACCAGTTAGGCACCCTAAGCATTTGTGAAAACTTATCTATGATATGATGGATATTGTCTAACTGAATTTGAATAGTTTGAGAAAAATCAGACAATTTAAAACAACCCATTCCTGGGAACTGTTCACATCCCATATGTTCTTTTAACAGTAGATAGTCTGTAGTCTCAAGATTTTGGAGCACTGCAACTTGCACTTCTCCTAATTCTTGGTTGAGTTCCAACAGTATAGATCCAGTCAAATTTGTTATTTTACTGTATGCACAGGCCAGCTTAGATATCTCCCCCTTCATTCCAATGGCAATTCCAGGAACCAGTGGGATGAATGCAGCTACAACTGCAACAGCCCCAGGATCTTTGTTGACATTTTTTGATGATCATCTTCTGGAATGACTCTTCCAGAGTATGTTGAAGTTGGAACTTCTTCATATCATATCTTATTTCATTTTCTGGGTAGCCGAATTGGGCTTTGATCCTCTGTATAAACACAAACAGACCCTTTGCCCACACTTTGATATGCCTTTTATATCATTGTGAAGGACTTACTGGAGGTCACCACACAGGAACTGCTTTTTTTTTTTTATTTTAAGATAAAGGAATGTAATCAGAAAAATGTACTTCCATAGCTGATCATCTGACACCCTTTAAATGATCAAAATTAAGGATATTTAAAGCATGCATTAATCGTTGATTTACAGTTAGTTTTATCCTATCAGGGAGTAATCCCCCTTTCTTTTTTTTTGTTATCATTGATCTACAATTACATGCAGAATATTATGTTTACTAGGCTCTCCCCTATACCAGGTCCCCCCTATAAACCCCTTTACAGTTACTGTCCATCAGCATAGCAAAATGCTGTAGAATCACTACTTGTCTTCTCTGTGTTGTACAGCCCTCCCCTTTCTCCCACCCCCCTCTTTATGCATGCTTATCTTAATACCCCCCTTTTACTTCCTCCCCTTATCCCTCCCTACCCACCCATCCTCCCCAGTCCCTTTCCCTTTGGTACCTGTTAGTCCATTCTTGGGTTCTGTGATTCTGCTGCTGTTTCGTTCCTTCAGTTTTTCCTTTGTTCTTATATTCCACAGATGAGTGAAATCATTTGGTATTTCTCTTTCTCTGCTTGGCTTATGTCACTGAGCATAATACCCTCTAGCTCCATCCATGTTGCTGCAAATGGTAGGATTTGCTTTCTTCTTATGGCTTAGTAATATTCCATTGTGTATATGTACCACTTCTTCTTTATCCATTCATCTACTGATGGACACTTAGGTTGCTTCCAATTCTTGGCTATTGTAAATAGTGCTGCGATAAACATAGGGGTGCATCTGTCTTTTTCAAACTTGAGTGCTGCGTTCTTAGGGTAAATTCCTAGGAGTGGAATTCCTGGGTCAAATGGTATGTTTTTTTTGAGCATTTTCATAAACCTCCATACTCCTTTCCACAATGGTTGAAGTAATTTACATTCCCACCAGCAGTGTAGGAGGGTTCCCCTTTCTCCACAGCCTCGCCAACATTTGTTGTTGTTTGTCTTTTGGATGGTAGCCATCCTTACTGGTGTGAGGTGATATCTCATTGTAGTTTTAATTTGCATTTCTCTGATAATTAGCGATGTGGAACATCTTTTCATGTGTCTGTTGGCCATCTGTATTTCTTTTTTGGAGAACTGTCTGTTCAGTTCCTCTGCCCATTTTTGAAGTGGATTGTTTGTTTTTTGTTTGTTGAGGTGGGTGAGCTCTTTATATATATTGGATGACAAGCCTTTATTGGATCTGTCATTTTCAAATATATTCTCCCATACTGTAGGGTTTCTTTTTGTTCTGTTGATGGTGTCCTTTGCTGTACAAAGCTTTTCAGCGTAATATAGTCCCACTTGTTCATTTTTGCTGTTGTTTTCCTTGCCCGGGGAGATATTTTCAAGAAGAGGTCACTCATGTTTATGTCTAAAAGGTTTTTGCCTATGTTTTTTCCTAAGAGTTTTATGGTTTCATGACTTACATTGAGGTCTTTGATCCATTTTGAATTTACTTTTGTGTATGGAGTTAGACAATGGTCCAGTTTCATTCTCCTACATGTAGCTGTCCAGTTTTGCCAGCACCATCTGTTGAAGAGACTGTCATTTTGCCATTGTATGTCCATGGCTCCTTTATCAAATATTAATTGACTGTATATGTTTGGGTTAATGTTTGGAGTCTCTAGTCTGTTCCACTGGTCTGTGGCTCTGTTCTTCTGCCAGTACCAAATTGTCTTGATTACTATGGCTTTATAGTAGACCTTGAAGTTGGGGAGTGAGATCCCCCTTACTTTGTTCTTCTTTCTCAGGATTGCTTTGGCTGTTCGGGGTTTTTGGTATTTCCATATGAAGTTTTGAATTATTTGTTCCAGTTCATTGAAGAATGTTGCTGGTAATTTGATAAGGATTGCATCAAATCTGTATATTGCTTTGGGCAGGATGGCCATTTTGACGATATTAATTCTTCCTAGCCAGGAACATGTGGTGAGTTTCCATTTGTTAGTGTCCCCTTTAATTTCTCTTAAGAGTGACTTGTAGTTTTCAGGGTATAGATCTTTCACTTCTTTAGTTAGGTTTATTCCTAGGTATTTTATTCTTTTTGATGCAATTGTGAATGGAATTGTTTTCCTGATTTCTCTTTCAGTTGGTTCATTGTTAGTGTATAGGAAAGCCACAGATTTCTGTGTGTTAATTTTGTATCCTGCAACTTTGCTGTATTCCGATATCAGTTCTAGTAGTTTTGGAGTGGAGTCTTTAGGGTTTTTTATGTACTATATTACATCATCTGCAAATTGTGACAGTTTAACTTCTTCTTTACCAATCTGGATTCCTTGTATTTCTTTGTTTAGTCTGATTGCCATGGCTAGGACCTCCAGTACTAAGTTAAATAACAGTGGGGAGAGTGGACATCCCTGTCTAGTTCCTGATCTCAGAGGGAAAGCTTTCAGCTTCTCGCTGTTCAGTATAATGTTGGCTGTGGGGTTATCATATATGGCCTTTATTATGTTGAGGTACTTGCCCTCTATTCCCATTTTGCTGAGAGTTTTTATCATGAATGGATGTTGAATTTTGTCAAGTGCTTTTTCAGCATCTATGGAGATGATCATGTGGTTTTTGTCTTTCTTTTTGTTGATGTGGTGGATGATGTTGATGGATTTTCGAATGTTGTACCATCCTTGCATCCCTGGGATGAATCCCACTTGGTCATGGTGTATGATCCTTTTGATATACTGTTGAATTCAGTTTGCTAATATTTTATTGAGTATTTTAGCATCTACATTCATCAGGGATATTGGGCTGTAATTTTCTTTTTTGGTGGGGTCTTTGCCTGGTTTTGGTATTAGGGTGATGTTGGCTTCATAGAATGCGTTTGGGAGTATTCCCTCCTCTTCTATTTTTTGGAAAACTTTAAGGAGAATGGGTATTATGTCTTCTCTGTGTGTCTGATAAAATTCCGAGGTAAATCCGTCTGGCCCCGGGGTTTTGTTCTTGGGTAGTATTTTGATTACCGTTTCAATTTCTTTGCTCGTAATTGGTTTGTTTAACTTTTGTGTTTCTTCCTTAGTCAGTCTTGGCAATGTTGTATTTTTTTAGGAAGTTGTCCATTTCTTCTAGGTTTTCCAGCTTGTTGGCATATAGGTTTTCATAGTAGTGTTTAATAATTCTTTGTATTTCTGTGGAGTCTGTCATGATTTTTGCGTTCTCTTTTCTGATTCTGTTGATTTGTGTTGATTCTCTTTTTCTCTTAATATGTTTGGCTAGAGGATTGTCTATTTTGTTTATTTTCTCAAAGAACCAGCTCTTGGTTTTGTTGATTTTTGCTGTTGTTTTATTCTTCTCCATTTTGTTTATTTCTTCTCTGATCTTTATTATGTCCCTCCTTCTGCTGACTTTTGCCTCATTTGTTCTTCTATTTCCATTTCCGATAATTGTGATGTTAGACCATTCATTTGGGATTGTTCTTCCTTCTTCAAGTGTGCCTGGATCGCTATATACTTTCCTCTTAAGACTGCTTTTGCTGCGTCCCACAGAAGTTGGGGCTTTGTGTTGTTGTTGTCATTTGTTTCTGTATATTCCTTGGTCTCTATTTTGATTTGTTCGTAGATCCGTTGATTATTTAGAAGCATGTTGTTAAGCCTCCATGTGTTTGTGAGCCTTTTTGTTTTCTTTGTAGAATTTATTTCTAGTTTTATACCTCTGTGGTCTGAAAAATTGGTTGGTAGAATTTCAATATTTTGGAATTTACTGAGGCTCTTTTTGTGGGCTAGTATGTGGTCTGTTCTGGAGAATGTTCCATGTGCACTTGAGAAGAATGTATATCCTATTGCTTTTGGATGTAGAGTTCTACAGATGTCTATTAGGTCCATCTGTTCTACTGTGTTGTTCAGTGCCTCCGTGTCCTTACTTATTTTCTGCCTGGTGGATCTATCCTTTGCGGTGAGTGGTGTGTTGAAGTCTCCTAAAATGAATGCATTACAGTCTCTTTCCCCCTTTAGTTCTGTTAGTATTTGTTTCACATATGCTGGTACTCCTGTGTTGGGTGCATATATATTTATAATGGTTATATCCTCTTGTTGGACTGAGCCCTTTATCATTATGTAGTGTCCTTCTTTATCTCTTGTTACTTTCTTTGTTTTGAAGTCTTTTTTGTCTGATATTAGTACTGCAACCCCTGCTTTCTTCTCGCTGTTGTTTGCTTGAAATATGTTTTTCCATCCCTTGACTTTTAGTCTGTGCATGTCTTTGGGTTTGAGGTGAGTTTCTTGTAAGCAGCATATAGATGGGTCTTGCTTTTTTCTCCACTCTATTATTCTGTGTCTTTTGATTGGTGCATTAAGTCCCTTTACATTTAGGGTGACTATTGAGAGATATGTACTTATTGCCATTGCAGGCTTTAAATTCATTGTTACCAAAGTTTCAAGGTTAGCCTCTTTAGTATCTTACTGCCTCACTTGGCTCACTTATTGAGCTGTTATGTACACTGTCTGGAGATTCTTTTCTTCTTTCCCTTCTTATTCCTCCTCCTCCTTACATCATATGTTGGGTGTTTTGTTCTGTGCTCTTTTTAGGAGTGCTCCCATAAAGAGCAGTCCCTGTAAGATGTTCTGTAGAGGTGGTTTGTGGGAAGCAAATTCCCTCAGCTTTTGCTTGTCTGGGAATTGTTTAATCCCGCCATCGTACTTAAATGATAGTCGTGCTGGATACAGTATCCTTGGTTCAAGGCCTTCTGTTTCATTGCATTAAATATATCATGCCATTCTCTTCTGGCCTGTAGGGTTTCTGTTGAGAAGTCTGATGATAGCCTGATGGGTTTTCCTTTATAGGTGACCTTTTTCTCTCTAGCTGCCTTTAAAACTCTTTCCTTGTCCTTGATCCTTGCCATTTTAATTATTATGTGTCTTGGTGTTGTCCTCCTTGGATCCTTTCTGCTGGGTGTTCTGTGTGTTTCCATGGTCTGTTCAATTATTTCCTCCCCTGGTTTGGGGAAATTTGCAGCAATTATTTCTTCAAAGACACTTTCTATCCCTTTTCCTCTCTCTTCTGTTTCTGGTACCCCTATAATACGGATATTGTTCCTTTTGGATTGGTCACACAGTTCTCTTAGTAGTGTTTCGTTCCTGGAGATCCTTTTATCTCTGTCTATGTCAGCTTCTATGCGTTCCTGTTCTCTGGTTTCAATTCCATCAATGACCTCTTGCATCTTATCCATTCTGCTCAGAAATCCTTCCAGGGTTTGTTTCACTTCTGTAATCTCTTTCCTGGCATCTGTGATCTCCCTCCGGACTTCATCCCATTGCTCTTGCGTTTTTCTCTGCATCTCCGTCAGCATGTTCATGATTTTTATTTTGAATTCTTTGTCAGGAAGACTGGTTAGGTCTGTCTCTTTCTCAGGTGTTGACTCTGTGATCTTTGTCTGCCTGTAGTTTTGCCTTTTCATGGTGATAGAGAGAGTTTGCAGAGCTTGTACCAGTGACGGCTGGAAGAGCTTTCCTTCTTTTTGGTTTGTGGCCTTCCTCTCCTGGGAGAAAAGCAGGCTCTAGTCACTTTTGCTGGGCAGCTTTTTTCTGCTTCCTGCCCGGCTGCTATGGAGTTTATCTCTGCTGTTGCTGTGGGTTTGGCCTGGCTCGGGCTCATGCTCCAAAATGGTGGAGCTCCGTTGCGGGGGGAGCGGCCGGGAGGCTATTTATCTCCGTGAGGGGCCTCCGTGCTCCCTGCTGCCCAGGGGGTTAGAGTGCCCAGAGACCCCCAGATTCCCTGCCTCTAGACTAAGTGTTCAGCTCTGCCTCTTTAAGACTTCCAAAAAGCACTCGCCAAACCAAAACAACAACAACAACAGCAACAAAAATTAAATAAATAATTTAAAAACAAATAAAAAACCGCACAATTTTCTTTGTCCTCAGGCACCAGCCTCAGGCACCCGCTCACCGGTCTTGCTGCCCTGTTTCCCTAGTATTGGGGTCCCTGTCCCTTTAAGACTTCCAAAAGCACTTGCAAAAAAAAAAAGAGAAAAAAATAATGGCTGATCCCATTTCTTTGTTCTGCAGCATCAGCCTTAGGCACCCGCTCACCGGTCCTGCTGCCGTTTCCCTAGTATCCAGGGCCTGGTGCACGCACTGTGTCTGCGCTCTGGCCCGGATGGCTGGGGCTGGGTGTTCGGCAGTCCTGGGCTCCGTCTCCCTCCCGCTCTGCCTGCTCTTCTCCCGCCGGGACCTGGGGGGGAGGGGCGCTCGGCTCCCGCGGGGCCGGGGCTTGTATCTTACCCCCTTCGCGAGGCGCTGGGTTCTCTCAGGTGCGGATGTGGTCTGGATATTGTCCTGTGTCCTCTGGTTTTTATTCTAGGAAGGGTTGTCTTTGTTATATTTTCATAGATATATGTGGTTTTGGGAGGAGATTTCTGCTGCTCTACTCGTGCCGCCATCTTGGCTCCGCCTCCCATGTTATTTGAAGAGTTAATTTTTAAAGATATTTGGAAAACCTGTACACTAAACCCTATAATTTTGTTGAGAGAAATTATAGAAGATATAAATTAATGTGGAGAAATACAACATTCATATATTGGAGTTGTTATACCACATATTTTTATGATGATAACTCTCTACCAATTGATTACTATAGATTCTATGAAATTACAGTCAAAATCCCAATTAAACTTTTTTATAGTTTAACAAATTGATTTAAATGTATATGGAAACACAAAGTAATTAATAGAACCTACAAATTTTTCAAAATAAAAATAAAATTAGATTTACTTACCTGATTCCAAAAGTTTCTGTTAAGCTCCAGTAATCAAGCTCATACACTATATACATATGAGTAGATAGATTGATCAAACAGAGTAAAAAGTCCAGAAATGTTCACATATATATGGATAACTGATTTCCATCAAATGTGCAAGGAGATAAAAATGGCCCTTTCTACAATTGTGCTGGGATAATTGGACACCTATATGCAACAACAATAAATAAAGGAACTGCAACCCATACCTTGCAACATATTCAAAAACTAACTAAAATAGATCACAGACTTTGATGTAGAACCTAAAGCTATGCAAGTTCAAGTAAAAAAAAAAGATGAGAAATTACCTTTTGTAAAGTTGAGTTAGGCAAAGGTATATGTAACACCCAAAGCAAAATCCATATAAGAATAAATTGAAACACTGTACATTATCAAAATAGTTTGCCATTATAAACAAAAGGTAAGTCAAAGACTGTCAGAAAATAGTTTAAAAAACAAATGTTTTAAATTACTTGTATCTATAATATATATAGTCCTCTCAAAACTCAATAATAAGAAAACAACTCCACAAAAATGGGAGAAAATTGAACAGAAACTACACTAAAGAAACTATACAGATGGCAAACACACAAAACTTAACTGTTTGCTAGGGAAATACAAACTAAAACTATAACCCAATATACAGAAAACTAGTACACACCTAGTACAGTGGCTAAAATTAAAGACTAACCATAGGAAATTTGGGGCAAGATAAGAATGATTTAGACCTCTCAGACACTGTTGATAGAAATCTAGAATGTGACAATCACTTTGGGTAATAGTTTGGTAGTTTCTTAAATGTTTTGAATGTTAAATGTACACTTATCCTATGATGCAAATAGTATACCCCTAGGTATTCCCAGGAGGAAAAAATTGTATATTACCAAATACTTATAATTCTTCATAGAGTTTTATTTCCAATAGCTTGAACTGAGGAGAAACCTACACGCCCATCATATCAACAAGTGTTGGATAAGCAAACACTGGTATGATATGAAATGGAATACTACTCAGCAATGGAAAGAAATAGGCTGTTGGTGCATGCTATAACATTGGTGAATAGCAAAACAATTATGTTTAAGGGAGAGAAACAAGGCCAAAAAAGAAAAAAAAATGTATACTGTATTATTCCATTTATATAAAATTTTTGGAAATGCAAATGAACATATGGTGACAGAAAGCATATCAGTAGTTGCCTGGGGATAGAGGAGGGAGAGAGGCAAGAAGGGGCAGGAGTGAGGGATTACGAAAAAGCACAAAGATATTTGAGGGTGATGGCTAAGTTCATTATCTTTATTGTAATGCAGGTTTCACAGGTATATTCATACATGAAAACATCAAGTTATACATTTCAGCTATGAGCAGCTTGTATATAAATTACACTTAAATAAAATTGTTTAAAAATATTTGATTAAACCCAAACAGGGCTGTAATGGAGGAAAAAGATGAGAATATTTAGGGCTAGTATCATCTCTAGGAATTGTGAAGATTAAATGAGACAAAGTTATATAACAGAACTTTATGAACTGCAAATTACCATAAAAATGTGTTTGTAATAGATGTGCCAAGGGAAATAGGAAGCACCAAGATTTAGGAGCAAAGAGATGAGCATTTGAATCTCATTTCCACTCCTTTCCAGTTACAGTATCTTGGCAAATTACCTGATGTCTCCTAACCCATTTCTCATACTTATATTGGAGATGATATGCTGTCAGTATGCCTGCAATTATTAGGGGATGGACCTTCTAAGTGCCTTCATGTATTAACTCATTTAATTTTCACAATAACCTCATAGAGTAGGTGTGTGACTCTCATTTTCAGAGGGCAAATTTGAAGCACAAAGAGTTGAGTGGCTGATCCAAGAGTATACAGCTAGTAAGTGGCAGAGGCAGGATTTGACCCAGAGAGTCAAGCTATTAGGTCCACAGGCTTATTATGAAAATTAAACAAGATGAAATATGGAAAAAAATAAGCAGTTACATAGTACCAATGCTCAACAATGTTAACTATTACTATTATTCTAGTAAGCTAATTCATGTCTCCAAGATGGATAGAGAGGAGTAATAAATCCATGGAATAACACAGCACAGAAACTGGAAGTGAGAAAATAGAGCTGTTGGTTTGGCAAAGCAAAGGGAGTACTTGGATGATGGGTAGAGCACATAGCGATGTTAGAAACTGAATAAATAGCAGCAAGGATGATGTAACTGCAAATGGGAACTATCTGCCCTAGTGACAATGAAGGAATAGTGGGTGTCTAGTGGGTTGAGTAAATATTCATCTTTGAGGTTGTTAAGGGTTGGTAACGTGTTGCCATGGTGACTTTAAACTCTCTTAGAGTATGTCCTGGTAAAGGTCCCTTAAATTAGTTTATCTTTGCAGCTTTGTGGGCCACATAAAAGTCATGTGACTGCAGAAAGTGCTTATAAATAAAAGTTTGTACATCATCAACCAACACAATCCTAAAAATCCTCACGTGTAGTTTCATAGATTGACTCTTGAATGAAACAGAGCAATCTGTCACTTGAATTTCTATGACATTCAAGATATTGAAGTTTATAAGAAAAGATTGATTTAGACATAAGTTTAATGGAATTAAAAACGTGTGATTAATGACATCTGTTTAAGCATGATAGCTAAAGTAAAATTAATTAATGCCTTATATAAATTACAGATTACACTATTTTGCCTAAAAAGCGAGACAAATTTGTTTTTCTTGGCATTTTAAAAAACTTTAATGCCTAGTGGATATTAGATCATATAATTGCATGACTTTTATTTTTATCTCACTTTTCTCTGCTGAATTTCAGCATTGTTTGAAGATCATGATTCTACTTTTCAGCACTATGAATTATCTGAGAAGCCAGATAATAGCCAACTTCATTAGTTACCTTATAAAAAAGGGAGGCCTAATATGAGCTTCAGCTGTTTTGCTTATAAGGCATCATGCTCTACAGTGCACTAGGGTGAATGTTTATAGCTAGGGAGTGTACCTTTCAATAGGTTAAATAAAAGAGAAAAGGGAGGGCTTAAATGGTGCGACACCATATATACAAAATGCATACACATACACACCCCCACAAAGTACTCATAATCTTTGTAAGCAAGTTTCATTTCAAATCCACATATGTATAGAATTTGAATCAATAGGAAGTTCTAGCCTCATTTTACGACCATTGTGCTAACTTTCCAATTCCTTTGTAAACACGTAGTTTAATGTTGTCAAGTGTGTTAGGATTCATACATATTGAGACCACCTGCAAGGTTATAGAATTAGGTCTGCCTTGAATTCAGACTGAGGTGCCTGAGTGTTAATATCCGTGGTCTTTTATATTTGAGAATTTCAATTTGGTTTTATCCCTGTGGCAACCAGCAAGGAATGTCAACAAATCCTTTCACTATTGGTGCTGTTTACTGCTCAAAATACTGTGTTTAAAGAGCCTGGTGCTATCTGCAGGAGCTTATGTGTATAATCCAGCATGAACATTCAAAAAGGATATCTGAATTGTAGACGTATTTTCAATAAGATTAAAATACATCAGGTCCATTCCTATCTCAAAAAGCATTACACTTACACGTAGTGTGAACAGAGAGGCCTTTTTTTAAACAGCAGCAGCTGATTTATACAACTCTGTAATTTTCCCCATTGTAGCCAATTTAATTGAACAAACTGCTTTTGTGTAAAATTGGTTGGAGATTAAAAAGAGTGGGCCAAGTGGCTGATTAACAGCATGCTTGTGGATATTAACTTCAACAGGAATTCTTCATCTTTATGCTACATTCTCCAACACAGTTTATTATTTATGAGTCACACAGAACAAAGCTATTGACTATGAGTTTTCTAATAACTAAGTCAGATAGTTTGAATTAAACATATCCTGAGAACTGTAGTCTACAATGGAATGTGAAGTGAAGGGAAAATTGTTTATTTGCTTCTATCAGAGTCCAGATGGACAGTCAAATACATAGAAAGTAGGGGCATGACAAGGAATATCTGAACATCTGACAACAGGTAGGTTTTGAAAGTTATGAAGAACTTTAGTTCTCATTTTCCAAATGCTTGACTCAAGGGTTTTTTGATGAAATGAAGTTATCATGAGTGGATGAAAAGATCTTGTTCTAATTAATTTTTAAGAGGGTCTTTCAGCATCTTTCAGTAACTTTGATGTTTGTATAATCATCAGGATATTCTTGCAATTCAAAAGCCCTTACTGTAATGCTGTCATTTAAGGTAATTTCCTTCCTAGTAAAGCCATACATCATTTTGCCCCTAAGTCTTGAGACAAAGAAAAACAACACAATGAAATCACACAGTCTCTTTTTCATAATGGATATTATTTGTGAGGAAGGATATCCACTGACTTCTCACTGTCATAGTATCAACTTGAAATCCTTAGTGTGGCATTTGCCATTCTGTTACTTTATCTCTATCTGATTTTCCCATCTTTTCTCCCATTACTCCTCTATGCAACCTCCCAATGCTAGTTACATTTGCCTCCCTTTAACGATCATGTTGCGGAGTAATACAAAAATGGCCTCAATAAATTGCGCCTCCCTACATGCATATGAATCCTTCACAGGCATACTTCTCCTTCCTCAAGGAGGTGGAGTTTATTTCTTCACCTCTAGTATCAGGGCTGGCCTTGTGAATTGTCTTGACCAGTCAGATGCAGCAGAAGTGGTCTTGTGTGAATTCTGAAGCCTAAACCTAAAGAGGCCTTGCAGTTTCCACCCCTGCTCCACTGAATCCTGGGAACAGCATGTTGTGAAGAAGCCAGTCTTCTACTAGAATATGAGGACCAAAGTGTTCAGGAGACTACTACCATCAATTTCTTGGCCCTTTTTGGTTAAACAGTCTACCATCTGGGAGCAGCCTCAACTGTGAGGTCAGGTGAAACCACCAGGAAGGATTGCCCAGTCAACCCACAGAATAATGTGAATGAATAAATCATCACTTAAGCCACTAAGTTTTAGGATGGTTTGTTATACAACAATAACTAACAATAAGTAATTGTACATAATCAACCCTATCATAATTTCCTTGAACACTATATCCCTCAGCATTTACTTTCCACTTAGAACAATATGGTGCTTGTATATCAGCTAATGCTGTCTTGCACTATTTTTATTTAAAAAAGCTTCTGTACCCCTAACAAAATGTAAGCTCCTTTATTATAGACTGGCATATTTTAGAGAGTGAGCCACTTAACCTTAAAAAGGTATTTAGTGTCCTTAAAGAGCTTTAGTCATCTGTCCAGATTAAATAAACTGGTTGGTTTTGCATTTGTTTATACATCTTGAAGTTTAGTTCCTGAAATGCAGGGAAAGGGAAATGGAAAGTACATGAATGTATCTGTATCAGTTTTATTCAAGATCTATTTATTGATCATATGCAGTATGAAAAACAATTGCTAGAAGTTCTGCAAGGTATACATAAAAGACAAAAAATAACTTCTGCATTCAAAAAATTCAAACAGTGAAATTTTAAACAGCGTTTGGTAAATGGGCAGTTGGTTGGCTGCCTATTTTTATAAAACAAGTTTTTCTGGCATATCCATTCCTCTCCTTATGTATTATCCTGCTTTTGCACAACAGAAGTGCTGAGTAGTCAGCTAAACTACTGTACAGTTTGTAAAGCCTAAAATATTTACTATCTGTCCCTTCTAGAAAATGGTTGACCCATGGTTTAAAATAAGTAATATAACTATATTCAGAGAAGAAATATAAAATATGAATAATAGCAGACAAAAAATTAAATATTTTATTTTTACAGATACAAAAGAGGACAATTGTTTTGGACTAGAATACTGAGGAGAGGCTGCATGAGTAAGAGAAACTTGACAGAGATAATCACATTGGGGTAATAGTCTGGAAAGCAGTGGATTTGAAAAAAGGAAGTTTGAGAACAGGAAAAAATAAGTAGAAGTTATTTCAGGAGTGAAGAAGACCGGTAAAGAATGTAGTTGAAAGTTAGGGAGAAGGTTGGGATGTTACACTGATTTTGAAAACCAAGATAGAAGAGTGCTATATAGCAGGATGGTCCACAGTATTGACTGATGCAGAAAGGTATCATATTAGTTCCTAGGGCTGCTGAAACAACATACCCAAAACTGGATGTCTTAAAGCAAGAGAAAAACATTTTTTCACAGATTTGGGGGCTAGAAGTCTGAAGTCAAGTCTTTGGCAGGTCCTGTTCTCTCTGACAGCTCTAGGGAAGAGTTCTTCTTTTCCTCTTGCAACTTGTGACGTTTGCTGGCAATCCTAGAGTTCCTTGGCTTATAGATGCATCACTACAGTCACATGGGCTGCTTCTCCCTGTGTGTGTTAATATTCTCTTCCCTCTGTACCTGTCTTTTCTCTGTGTCCAAATTTCTCCTTTTTTTAAAAAATAAGGAGACCAGTCATATTAGATTAAGGCCCACTCTCATTTTTACTTGATTACCTCTGTAAAGACTTTATTTCCAAATGAGGTACTGGAGGTTTGGACTTCAGTATGTCTTTTGGTGGGGGGCACAATTCAGCCCCAAACAGGAAACTGGAAGGAGCCAGGGGATGCAGAGGCTAAGTCATTACTGATGAACTTTGAAGAACTAGTTTAAGTTTTATTGGTGAGTTTGAGAACCAGGTTGCTTACAGTGTGGTATACTTGAAGAGGAATTAGAATATATTAGGGTACAGTTATTTATGAAGACTCAGAATGATGGAAAGAAGGATACAGAACAGAATAGCCTGAGGAGATTGTAGAGCTAACATTTGTTTTAGGAGAGTTGATATGCAAACAAAGAAAAAATTGAAGACGCACAAGAGAATAAAATAACCATAAAGCAAGTCTTAGATTTAAGTAGCAAGAAAATCAACCAAAATGACAGGTGCAGGGAGGAGATTTGGTTAGAAGGATATTCTCCCTTAAAGACTAGAAGAAAGAGAGACATCCCATATTTCACACTGGATTCAGAATTTCTTGAGAAAGTAGAGTATAACATCATGTGCTTAAAATAAAACAGAATTATGTACAGGATTTCAGGCTAGTGAAAAAGTCTGGAATGGCCATGCTTATACATTTGCTTTGGTAGCAAGAGGCACCAACAACAGCAGATGAATAAAACATATATATGCCATTCAGCAAAGAGCACCAAGTTGAGATCAGGGAGCTTGGATCTGTGGTGAATCTCATTAGTATAGTTAATGTGATTTTTCCACTAATACTCAGCAGCCCCCGAGAGAGAACAGAGAATGCAGACTACAGCAGTTACTGAGATGTGGGAGTACTTGAGATGGTAGAAATTCTTCCATAGAACTACATGCACAGTCATATTTTTTACATTGATGCCAGAGTTTTATTAAAACAAAGGGATTGATAAAAGATGGGGTAAACTTGGAGACAATGAAACAGGAAATATCTAGAATTTGTGATAAATTAAAGCCCAAATTTGGTAGAAATGACTGAGGTGAGAAGGAGATTTTAGAATCTGGGGTCTTAGATAAATTTTGAATACTGATGAGGAGGAATGTGTGGTTAGGATGGTAGGTTGCTGAAGTTAAGAGGTTTTCATGAAAAACAAAATTTAGAAAAACAAACCAAAAAAATCCTTGATCTAAATAGAGAACACATCAGAAAATAGATCGGATGAACAGAGACCTAAATGCTAAACTCATTTTATAGCTCAGTTAATGTGAGAGTCTGAACATGATAAAAGTACTTTTATCAGGAAGAGAGCATTTGTTATATGACTGGCATAACTAATGGCAGACGGTTTTAAATCAGTGGAAACATACATGCATATTAATGTAAGAGTGACTTTTTCACTTTGCAAAACTGGGTGGAGAGTGGGTGCAGAGGAGGAATTATCACAGAATGTTTAATTGTTAATGGGAAATTGTGTGGGTAACTTTTATTGCTAGGCAAATCTTAATAAATACCTCAGTTTAGTGGGCTTTGATATTATAAAGGGTATAAGATGATCATCTTTTATATCAGTTTCATATCTTAAACTATGAAGAACTGTCTAGGGAGGACGTTACCCATGGCTTTGGACATGTGACTCATGTAATATCATTGACATGTGCAGTAGGCAGACCGAACTTAAAGCAGTACAGACAGGAAACTCCTTGTTTTCCTCCTCACCAAACATTTATGCAAGATCTATCAAATCTCTCCTACCTGTCTTTAGATGCCAATACAAACAGATCTCATAATTTTCCTATCTCTCTTGACTTTAAGATAAATTTTATTTCCAGTTATTAAAATGTTCACTTTAGTTTAAATTAAGATTTCGATTTCACATTGTTAGAAACTTTTCCCCTCATTAGTTAGGCTTGATCTGTATCTAATTGAAAAAAAGGAAGAAGAAAACACCAGTCAACCAGATAGTAGGGAGAGGGTGTTTTTTTTCATCACTTTTCTACCTACTCTTTGTTCTTACCTCTCTTCTCTCCTTCTAGGGTTGGGGCCGGAGGTGGTGGAGAAAAGCTAGCAGAGAAAGAGGTACAGAAGGTTTACACCTCACTCATTCCATCTGTGGTTTCCTTTTGGCTGACATTGTCTGCCTTTAATTATCGTGATTATAACAGATCTTTGAAAACTGGAATACATGTACAGGGTTTGGGGGAAGCCCTCTGAGGTCCTCTTGCACTCCTGGTGGTGTACGCTGCCTTCTCCTGACTGAGCTCTCTCCTTGATGGAGGCCATTCAAGTGCTTATGTCTGCTGCCTTCTGCAGGTATACACATGGCCCATACATCCATGTCTCACCAGACTGGGAGACACATTCCCTGACTCCTGAGTTCTCCTTTCTCATCCTGCCAGGCAGGCAATCCTAGCCAGCTTTCTGATTTTAGACCTTTCAGCATGAATAAGCAGGCCCTGTTCTCTGTTTTGATGTTTGCTCATAAAGTTTGAGTCTTATCTTGAGCTCTCTCACCTTACCCTTCTGAGTAACACGAGCAAAGTGCGCTCTAAGCAACCTCTTGCTACAGAATGAGGCAGCTTTCCCTTTCTTATAGGCACCGTAACCCTAATAAGCAGTTCTGATGGGGTGTCCATCACTTGACTTAAGTGAAGACAGAAAACTGTATCCCCTTCCCTCAGGAAAAGGAGAAAAATTAAGTAAAGCAGTCTGTCTTTCTAGGAATTCCCTTCAATGATCTCACTTTTAAATTCCAAGTCTTTCTTTATATTGACTTTTGGGGGTTATGACACCCTAACTGGTTTTGATCCATGTGGTCGGCATTACATAGGTGTGGCTTTATACCACTTTTTAGAACATTGGGGTGCATTACATCTATTGCTCTCAGCTTTGGTGTTTTAGCTGACAATCAGATTTCAGAGTCAGTCCCAGATTTCTCTACTGATTAATCTTGAAAGCTGTTTGTGTTAAGCATAGAACTGTTTAAACATGGAGAGTTGTGTCCCATCTAGCAAGTAACACAGTAGGAAGGAGGATGTCTAACTTTCTCATCACTTCTCATAGGATTATTCATGAGTATGACTCAACATTTACATAAAACATTTTAGTAATTGCTAGAGATGGAGATTTCTGTTGTTTAGTACAAACTGCTTTTAATTCAAGTTGGCATACCTCTGTATTCATATATATTTAATATTCATTAAAAAATTCTTGATTGTTAGGTTTAGGCCTTTCCTGTATGGTGGCACTCCAGAGTAAATGATTGGCACTCAGTTCATGATGATGAAATATGAAATATGATTTCAGAACTTCACATTGAAGATTTTTGAAGTCCTCCCTGTTTATTATTTGTAAAACATTTATTTAATAAACGAATAGTATGTACCAATGTTAGGTACTATTGTAAGTGCTCAATAACTAAGAACTTATTTGACTCTCATAATAACTCTGTGAGACAGGTATCCTTATTCCCATTTTCCCAAGAGCAGAGTGAAGTACAGGGATCTTACATTGCCCAAGGTCATACCATCCTAGATGATAGAGCTGGGGTTCCGTCAGGGGCAGTCTGACTCCAAAATGTATGTTCCTGTCACTATGCAATGCAGCCATTTGCTTCTAAGGTACTTAAATTAGGTGATAATAAGGGACATGCAAAAAAAAAAAAAAACTCCCATTAAACAAATACTGGAAAATCCAAAGTCATGAGGTGAATGAGTGATATATTACTATGCTGAAGAGTTATGCACTAAATTTTGCTTTGAGCTTTCTAACAGGCAAATCATAAAGGAAAATAAGATCAATTAGGGAGCTCTTACATCCTAAGGAAAGGGAACTTAGAATTTTTTGGTTCAAAAAACTGACTCTAGCATTCAATAAGAGGTTTCTATCAAGAGCATCTTTTCATAAAGGACATGTGCCATAAAATTCTGCGGACTGTGTAGGAATTCTGTTTCTATTATGCCTTACAATAAGAAATAAATGGAAGATAATGAAAATGTTAAAAATCTCTGAAGGAAATTCTAAAGGAAACTAATGTTTATTAATTACCTAGAAAACTTCTATTCCCTCTGAATTTAATGATAGACCATAGAGGAATTATTTTCATGTATTTTGCTCATTTGATTTTCTAAAAGAATTTTTGAAATAATTTATCGCCTTGTACATCTTAAATTTGCATCTGTTTAGTCATTAAGCTTACTTGCAAAGGATGTGATTCCTGGTATATTGTAATTATTAATATTTAAAATAAAACTGTCATTTTCCTTAAGTGTATCCAGTAGAATCTAATTACCCTAGTAATTTAATATGTGCCAAAAACAATTTTAAGCTGTATGAGCATGTTCTTAGCCAGGGAGTAGGAGAAACTCAACATTTCCTACTATGTGTTTTTCTTTTACTCTCACACTACTATCATATTCAAATTTCTGACACCAGATGTGTGGGTTTTTTTTTTCCCACATCAAGCAATTATGTGGTGAATAAGGTGCCCTACAATTCAGTTCAAGTCTGATGCTAACCAGAATCAGAGCAGACCCCCAAGTTCAGGATTCAGTCTCACAAGGCTGTGCTCCCTAAGATACCAGTCACAAGTAGTAAGCCCCAGGTTCCCCACAACATCTGTCCACTTTGGCTACAAATGGGAGATTCCCATGACCTTTCCCCTTGGATTTGATTATTTGCTAGAACAGCTCACAAAACTCAAGGCAACACTTGTGTTTACTAGCTTATAGTATAGCAAAGTATATCGTAAAGAATACAGATGAACAAATACATAGGGTGAAGTCCTAAAAGGTCCGAAACACAAGTTTCTGGCCCCATGGAGTTGGGGTGTGCTGCCCTCCCTGCATGTAGATGTGGTCAGCGACCCAGAAGGTCTTGCAACTCCTACTTCAGATAATTTTATGGGTGTTTCATCACAGAGACATAATCAGTCATTAATTCAATTTCTAGTTCCTTTCTGAAGAATGGAGGATGGAGCAAAAAAAGTTCCAAGCCTCTAATCATGGGTCGGTCTTCCTGGTGGTGACTAACCCTGTCTGGAGACTACCAGGAGTTACCCCATTTAGACAGCAGACACTCCTGTTGCCTGGGAAATGCCAAGGCATTTAGGAGCCCTGTGTCAGGAACCAAAGTTAAAGACCAAATATTAGAATAAAAGGTGTTCCTAGTGCTCTTATCACTTAGGAAATTACAGGGATTTTAGGAGCTCTGTGTCAGGAAACCGGGACAGAACCCAATATATATGTAGTTTTTTCTTTTCTGTGACATCTCAACCAGCAAAACAATTTGCTTCCTGAATTCCATTCTATTATACATACATAATATTTACACTTTTATTCTTGAAAATATTTAATTAATCAACTTTTCTTATGTCTCTGCAGCAAATGTCTATCTATACAACTACATTTTTGTATAGTTTTTTTTTTTTTTAATTTCCTGTACCATTAGAAGCCAAGTTTTAAGAAATTTCTTTTGGAGCCACAATAATTGTATTGTTTTTGTATGTTACCAGAACAAAATATATAACATATTTTGGTAGGTAATTACTAAACACAAAAATTAAAACTATTGGCAGTGAATCTCTTAATGACACTTTTTTCGATTAGTTTGTGTATTTTTGGGTTAATGTTACTTATTGCTACAGTAATATGGACCCAGTGGAAAATAATTACAAGAAGATAATTTCTTGGGCCACTAAATAGAAGATAAACAAAAACATATTAATGATTGTTGTGAGTCCAATTTTAGAGTAGATCTTATAAAACATTCCTATGAGGATAGACTAAATCTTATACATACATGGTAGAAATAAAAAGTTTCCAGAATCCCATCAGTAAAAATGAGTATGGGTTTTCAGAATTTAATAAGCATTCTATAAAAATTCATATAATTTTCATTTAAATTGTTCTATGAGCCTAAATAAATGTTTGAGAAATTACACAAAACTGTCAAGTCTCTAGTATATGACCCATTTACTCAAAGATGTAATCCTGATCCATTGGAAATAAGTGTAGAATTTATATTACTATATCCTCCTTGAAATAATGACAAAAATACCTCATCACTGACACATAGATGCTCGTCAATGGGAATCCCCTCCCCAAACTCTCCATTATTGAGAATGGTGAAATTGTAGAGAGGGTGTACTTCATAGCAGGTTTTCATCATGGTTTATCAAATAAAGTTTGATACATTAGTAAATAGATAAAGCACAGAGCTTTACATTAGTGCGATACTTGGATGAAATCCATTTCCACTAACCTCAGTGTTTCTTACTGATGCTTTTCTTATTTTGTTCTCATGTGATGGTCCCTTAAAGCAATGGATTCCCTAATGACAGTCAATGGATAGAATAGATGAAGTTGTAGAACAAAAATTATCATTGTTTCCACCATCCCACTACAAAATATATCTTAATTCAGAACATCCAAGTAATATTTTCTGATAGAAAATATTGTATTAATTTCAGGTACACAACATAGTTATTTGATAATTATATACATCATAAAATGCTCACCATGAAATGTATAGTTACCATCTGTAACCATACAAAGTTTTTACAATGTTATCGACTATATTCCCCATGCTGTACTTTACATCCCCATGGCTTACTTATTTTACAGTTGGAATATTGTGCCTCCTTACCCCTTCACTTATGCCCATCCCCCCTCCCACCTCACCTATGGCAACCACCAGTTTGTTCTCTGTATTTATGAGTCCATTTCTGCTTTGTTTTCTGTTCATTCATTTGTTTTATTTTTTTTAGATTCCACATATAAGTGAAATCGTGTGATATTTGTCTTCTCTGACTCATTTCACTTAGCATAATACCCTCTAAGTACATCCATCCTGTCAGAAATGACAAGATTTCATTCTTTTTTGAGGCTGAATAATATCCCATTGTATATGTATGTATCACATCTTTATCCTTAATCCATTGATGGACACCTAGGTTGCTTCCAACCTTATTCAAAAAGGGAACCTTATTCACCATATAATTGCTTGATGTGGAAAAAATCCCTCACAAATCTGGTGTCAGAAATATGAGTATAATCGTAGTGTGAGAGTAAAAGAAAAACACATAGCAGGAAATGTTGAGTTTTTCCTACACCATTTTACATTCCTACCAAGTGTTCAGGTGTTTCCTTTACTCTACATCTTCCAAATTATGTTTGTGTGATTCATCCACATTGTTGTATGACATTGTAGTTCTTTTTAAAATTCCATTTAATGTCATATTTAATCCTTAATAAAAATATGTAACAGCTTTGATTTTATGGTGCCTTAATTAAAGGAGTCTTCTCTGATATCAATATTTGAATTGCCTTCCTATTTTTCTTGTCCTATATTTAAATTTCAAGGCATTGTGTAACACTGAGATTCAAGATAGTTGGGATATATTACACTGTTTGGTAAAATACGAACAGTGAGGGTATAAAAGGTGAAGTGAAAAAAGGAAAGTATACATGATATTCCTGTCACAGTGACGTTTTTAGACCACTTTAAGGAAGGGGTATGTATTTCCTTTGAAGATCTAGAAATTGACTATATGAGCCTGTGTACCACTTGGAAAGTTTTTGTGTACCCTCAGAGGTATATTTACATCCCTAGGTGCATATACTAGGCTACAGTTCAAATGTTTAATATATCAAATTGACTTTGGAAAGCTCTGGGTGTTGAGGCTGATTTTCTCTGGTTAAACTGTAGGTATTTTATGTCATTGCTTGACTACCACCTCTTTTAACCATTATCTTGATTTCAATATCATAGATTCGTTTCACCTATTAATAATTTCTGTGAAATTTTTAAATGTTGTGTCAGAGTATCTGACATCTTTCATTCAAATGAACTCTTGAGAGATTTATCCATGTTTTGTCAGTGTAGTTTGTTTTTTATTTTTGCATTGCATTCCATTCTCTGATTATACCATAATCTATTTGTCTTATTTACAGTTGATGGAAAATTCAGGGTATTATCTATTCGGGGCTTTTGTGAATGATACTGTTATCAATTTTCAGAAGTTCCTTGGTCCAGTGATGGTAATTACTGTTGCTAGCAGTGTGAGTGCTTTTATGGTTCTCTGTGATAAGACCAGTGGAATTCCCTGTTGAGAGTTTAACCATTTGTTACAGAGATGCATGTTTATGAAGAATGTTAGGCAGACTCTCTGGGACTAAAGAGCATGAAGCTACTGCATGAAATTACTACTGCAGGAAAAAAATTATTATACTAAAGCATGTGCACCAATTAAATCCATTCCTCTACAAACTTCTCAGTTTAAAAATACGGGCGGTTGGCTGCCATCTATTTACTCACTTCAGCTGCTAAAATTTAGATGTTTTATTGAAAAGGCAAATCATTATGAAAAATTCCCAGAAGTAGAATTGTTGGATGAAAAAAGGATATAGTTTAAGAAAACAATATAATATTGTATATCAACTATACTTCAATTAGGAACAAAAAAATATAGAGTTTAAGACTTTTGGTAAAGGAGCAGTAACATTTTATACCCATCACGGTGTATCAGAATACGTACCAGTCTCCCTTGGGACTGACACATATAACTGATCATCAGTTTTATTGGCTGAAAATGGAATCCTTGGGTTTTTTTGGTCTTGCTTTGATTGCAAGTGACCTTGAAATATAGTATGCTGTATAATATTGAGATAGAGCTTGAATTGAGGAGAGAAAGGAAAAAATAAGCTTTTTTTTTTAAAGGTTTACATTCTGATTTCTGTTATTAAAATGTGTGAAAACAATTTTGGATAAAGTTCCCCCTTTATCTTCTATCTATATGTTCTGCAACCCTTTTCCTACTTAATTATCCCTCTGTTTTTCCAAGAGCAGATTTCTAGATGGAGCTGGAGGCAAAAGGCATGGAATGACAACTAAGAGACTGGGTAGCTTTAAGTTTAATGGAGCCAGCTATTAAAATTCCTTTCTTCCTCTTCTTCTTCCAAAATGTAGACTATGAATTTAGCTCACATATATTGTGATAATGTTATTCTGACTTTGTGGAAAGGTAAAAAAACTAAATTTAACAGAAAGCTTTGTGTCACATTGCCTTAATAGTAAGATACAAAGAAACCACCACTGGACAAAGAAAATTAATGGCAAACCATTTTTCTTTAGGTGTCCTGCATCTCATATATACTGTGTATTTTTTAAATGTTGAAAGAACAAATTAATAAAAAAGTGAATGAATGTTTATTTAAAAGATATGGATTCTAGAAGAAAAATATTCATAATAAAGCAGGGAGAATTAACTACTTGGAATTTCCTTTATGTATGCTCTTTACTGAAATGTTAGAAATTTGGTTCATGAGAAAATCTATGAGTAAAATATAAACCTAGAGAAAAAATAATTATTTTCATATTGTCCATTGTTAAATATGTTAAATATCAGTTTACAAGCCAATATGGTTTGTCAAAAGACTGGAAAGCAGTATGGAGGTTCCTCAAAAACCTTAAAACAGAAATACCATATGACTCAGTAACTGTCTAGGAATTACCCAAAGAAAACAAAATCCCTGACTGGAAGAGATAAATGCACCCCTATGTTTATTGCCACATTATTTACAATAGCCAGGATATAGAAGCAACCAGTGTCTGTCAATATGAATAGATAAAGAAGGTGTATGTATACAATGGAATATTACTCAGCCATAAAAAAGAAAATTCCTGCCATTTGTGACAATTTGGATGGATCTAGAAGGTATTATGCTAAGTGAAATAAATAAGGTGGAAAAAGACAAATACCATGTGGTTTTACTTACATATGGAATCTAAAAGCAAACAAAATAAAATGAACATAATAGCAGTAGACTTATAGGCACTGTGGAGTGATTGGTACCATTGGGGAGGGGTTGGGGTGGGTGAGTTGGGAGGGTGAGGGGGATAAAGAGGCATAAAAATCTCTTATCATATATAACTTGGTCATGGGTGTGAAAGTACAGCATGGAGAATTTATCCAGTGATTCTGTAACATCTTTCTATGTTGACAGATAGTAACTGCACTATTTGGGGTGAGGATTTAATAATGTGTGTAACTTGAACCACTGTTGTATATTTGAAACCAATATAATATTGTATATCAACTATACTTTAATTTTAAAAAAAAGAATCCAAATATTTAGTGGAAGATTGCTTTTGAATATACAATCACCATGGCTTAGTTGGTTATTACATTAAATATCCTATGGTGAGATAAAAATTATTCAAAATATTTTCAAAGAAAAACTCACTTTGATAGATACATATTACTTCAGAGACTCATCAGTGCTGTTACAACTAAAGTAAAAATTAGTCCTCACATACAGTGATAGTATAGTATAAACTAACAATTTACCTCACAAAAATAATAACAAGCTTTTGGTTCCCATGAAGGACTAAGAAATATGGAAATGGTGAAACTCAAGAAAGACAGGTGAGAACAAAATCCAGGACAGCCTAGATGGTTAGAAATGTTTGTATTGTGGATATAGAATTAAAAAATGAAAGTAAGCTATTTTAACAGACTCTGAAATACTGGCATACAATGTAAAACAAATGTTATAGTCATCCTTTTGGAGAAATGAAATGTTTAGATGCAAAGCATCTTGGGGAACTACCTCACTAGAGAGCATTTGTCTCTATGCTAATGCACCACCTTTATGATGACTCAAGTTATTTTCAGTTTCAATGTTTTGCCCTTGCAATCTGGCCATTTCTCACTTCCTTTCTTTTGTTTTATCATAATATATTTTTGTTTAAGAATTCTGTTTACTTATGACTTGGGGGCTTTTCTTGTTTCAGAGATTCTGCTTATTGGTAGCTTCTCTTTCTGTGTATATCCAAATTCGCTCATTACATTACTTAATTCCTACTCCAAATTCAGAGAGAGAACATCTAGTTAAGTGAATGACTCACAAAATATAATGCATTTCTGGTGTAATTCTTATGTCAGGAAAACTCAGGGGTCATTTCAGGATAATTGCCGCTAGTATTTCTTTGTTATGAACTGTTTTAGAGTTTATTTTGAGAGTAAAAATTCAGGCAGCAAAATGCTACCATGGGGTCAACATCCCATCACTAGTCAGATCACCGTGGTGGAGGTTTGAAATCACCTACATGTAAGGACTCACCTAGAAGAGGGTCGTAGGTAAGAGAGGTACATTGGAATTTTTTAGTGGTTCATGGAACTGGTAGATACCATCCATGGTTGCTGCTTTCCAGCCTGTGTTAATGGTAACACTAGGTAAACATCTTAAAGACTCTATAAAAAAATAAAAGAGCTGAAACTCCAAAATAGTTATCAGTTTATTATAAAATAATTTAATTCATTGCAGTGGTATCTATTATCATTGGTTTTTCCATGGAAGTGTTATAATGGATAACACCTAAATTAATCTAAGATAGTATTTATGTTGGTATTTTAAGTTTCCACATGGTCAGTCTGTCTGAATAAAATGCAGTGCCATAATAAACACTGATTCTACCCTCAAATTCCATAGTATAATCATATTTAAACTATATTTAAATAACAAATCAGGCAAAAAACCACAGACATAAGAAAGGGCCACCTTGTCTAAATGAAGTAACTTATTCAGAGAAGTAACTTGCTTTTTATGGTAGAGACCCAAGTAAAAGTAAACTTTTAATTTAGTAAGTAAAGGAATGGGTGATTTTCAGGAGATTTGAAAGTAGTAATTATTTTTTAAGTTTAACGTAATGTACTTTACTTGAAGGTAAAGATTCAGTCACCAAAGCCATATGATTATTCTGTTTCTTGATCTTGAGATTTTTACCTTTCTCATAAGTAAGAAGATACATGATGGTTTCACAGAGGGAAAAATGTGGGCTCTTCTGTGAGCTTTATTGGGTGTTCTTATGCACTGGTAAAATGTTTTCCTATTTTAGGTTAAGTATTAAGTTGAGTGACATGTGGTTGCACCATTTTTACACCCCCTTGTTAAGTGACATATACTTCCATATGCTCACTATTCAAAATAAGTGAGCAATTAGAATTAAGTGTAGGTGTTAATAGCATTTGCATAATTTTCCACCTTTTACTCTTGGCTCCTGCCATTAGACTTTTAACCATCAAGAAATTAAAGCTATAGATATTTCAGATGATAATGGAACTGTCTGGTTCCTTCATAATACCAGTACAGAGGCAACTTTTTCCCATAAAACACACACACAACTCAGGTTTTAGGAGAATTTCAGGATGGCAATACCAAATCTAGGATAAATCTTTGGAGATCATTTTCCCCTTTGCTTTCATTTTATAGTATAAGAAAAGAGGTTCAGAGAGGTTTTCCTGGGCAAAAGCAAATAAATTCAAAATGAAAAATTAATACTTTATTAAAGAGATGACATAAGCATCCATCATTTTATTTACTGTAGCTTTACTGTGCTTTACAGATACACATTTTTTACAAACTGAAGGTGTTCAACCCTGCATCAAACAAGTCTATCAGTGCCATTTTCCAACAACATTTGCTCACTTCATGCCTGTCACATTTTGGTAATTCTCAGTCTTTTTCATTACTATATTTGTTATAATGGTTACCTGTGATAGTGACCTTTTCTGTTACTTTTGTAACTTTTTTGGGGTGCCATGAACCATGCCCATATAAGAACTTAACTGGTGATTATTGTATGTATTCTGACTGCTCCACTGACCAGCCATTCCCCCATCTCTCTCCCTCTCCTCAAGTCTCCGTGTTCTGCAAAACACAAGTATTGAAATTAGACCAGCTAATAACCCTTCAGTGGCCTCTAAGTGTTCAATTGAAGAGTCACACTTCTCTCACTTTAAATAAAATGTAGGAAGGATTAAGCTAATGAGGAAGACCCGTAGAAAGTTGAGATAAGTCAAAAACTAGGCCTCTTGTACCAGTTAGCTATGCTGTTTATGCAAAGGAAGAGGTTTTGAAGTACTACCCCTAGGAACACAAATGATAAAATAAAACAGCCTTATTGCGTTATGGAGGAAGTTTGAGTGATGTGGATAGATCAGATCAGGCACCAACATCCCTTTAAGCCAAAGCCTAATCCAGAGTAGGGCCCTAACTCTAATTCTGTGAAGGTGAAGAGAGGTGAGGAGGCTTCAGAAGAAAAGTTTGAAGCTAACAGAGGTAAGTTCATGAGATTTAAGGAAAAAAGCCATCTTCATAACATAAAGGTTTGAGGTGAAGCAGCAGTGCTGATATAAAAGCTGCAGGTAGTTATCCAGAAGATGTAGCTCGGGTCATTAATGAAGGTGGCCACACCAAACAACAGATTTTCTGTGCAGATGAAACAACCTTCTCATGGAAGAAGATGTCATCCCGGACTTTCATAGTTAGAGAGGAGAAGTCAGTGCCTGGCTTCAGAGCTTCCAAAGACTGGCTCTCCTGTTAAGGGCTAGTACAGCTGGTGATTTTAAGTTGAAACCAGTGCTCATCAATCATTCTGAAAATCCTAGGGCCCTAAGAATTATGCTAAATCTCTTCTGCCCATGCTCTATAAATGATTTGCTGAATATTTTAATCCTAATGTTGAGACCTACTGCTTGGGAAAAAAGATTTCTTTGAAAATATTACTGCTCATTGACTATGTACTTGGTCACCCAAGAACTCTGATGGAGATAGACAAGAGTCACATTGTTTCCATGCCTGCTAACACATTCTGCAGCTCATGGATTAAGGAGTAATTCTGAGTTTCAAGTCTTATTATTTAAGAAATACATTCATAAAGCCATAGCTGCCATTGGTAGTGATTCTTCTGATGGATATGGGCAAAGTAAATTGAAAACCTTTTGAAAAGAATTCACTATTCTAGATGCCAGTAAGAACATTTGTTATTCACGGAAAAAGGTTGAAATATCAACATTAACAGAAGTTTGGAAGACATTTACTCCATCTCTTGGATGACTTTGAGAGATTCAACACTTCAGTGGAGGAAATAACTCCAGGGGTGGTGGAAATAGCAAGAGAAGTAGAATAAGAAGTGAAGCCTGCTGATGTGAATGAATTGATGAAATCTTATGATAAACCTTTTCACAGCTTAGGAGTTGCTTCTTGTAGTTGAGCAAAGGAAGTAGCTTTCTGAGCTGGAATGTACTTCTGGTGAAGGTTGTTGAAATGACAACAAAAGATTTAGAACATTCCATAAACTTAGTTGATAAAGTAGCAGGAGTGTTTGAGAAGATTGAGTCCAACTTTGTAAGAAGTTCTAATGTGCGTAAAATGCTATTGCATCACTTGCAATAGAGAAATTGTTCAAGAAAAGAAGAGTCAATAGATTTGGCAAACTTCATTTTGTCTTATTTTAAGAAATTGCCACAGCCACATCAACCTTCAACAACAGCTACTCTGATTGAAGCCAGACCCTCTCCCAGCATAAAGATTTCAACTTGCTAAAAGCTCAGATGATGGTTAGCAATAAGGTATTTTAAATTAAGGTATGTACATTGTTTTTTAGATGTAGCACTATTGCACACTTAGTAGAATACAGCAGAGTGTTTGAACTGGGAAACCAAAAAATTCCTTTGACTTGCTTTTGCGATACTTGCTTTATTGTGGTGGTCTGGAACCAAATCCGTAATATCTCTGAGGTATGCTTGCCTATCTATGCAGAAATTTTAATTAGAAAGTATTCATTCTTTTTCTCTCCCATATATATAAGAAAGATTACTTTCATATTTTATTTAAGTTTCTCTGTTACGAGCAAATACGTTTAGAAATTTTATTTACACTTAAATTTTGAAGGACGTGCAGTACATGTTACAACTCCAACAGCTCAGCTTCAGTTTATCCGTGGCTCTAGGGGTACATAAAAGTTTCACTACAGAGTGTTTGTGTTTTACACTTGAAGCATTCCTACTGTGGAGTGGCATCACTGTTGGTAGATCTGGCCAACATTCTTCCCATCATCACAAAAAAAACCCATGAATTTAATTGACTGAGAAACAAAGGAAGTGCAAAACCTCTTAGCTCACATTTTGTGGGTGTGTCATGTTGTCGTACTCATGTTGACATGTTCCTTGGTGCCTCTTCGTGGGATTCTCTCAGCACCTTAAGCTCCTAGAGGTCAGGAACTGCATTTTATATTTCCAACACTTTTCCTCAGTGCCTGGTGCAATTCCATGGACATAGTTGTTTTAATAAATGATTGTTTGCTAAGTAATTATGGGATTATGCTTGAGAGAGCTCATGCCTGAGGTGGATTATTAAGTAAATAGTAATTAAGCAGGTGAAGACATATATACCTTTAGTTGAGTTTTAACTCTTTCTCTTCCCTTGTTTTGTTTGCTGATAATGTTACCAAGAATACTTAGAATAAATACTCAGATACCTCTTCCTTGTGCAGTATAAGAAGAGAGCTATTACACACTTGTCCTCTGTGAATAAATTGTCTGAAATTTAATTGTGACATGACCCTAGAACTTAGAGATGAAATAATTGTAAGGTTGAAACTGTCATCGCTACTAATATTCTGAGCCTCAGTAATTCTTAGAGGTATTTATCACAATTGAGGGCATTTATGAATTTTTGCATCTTACTATTTTAAATGGTTCTTAGTGAGATACTAATCAGAAACTTTTTATATGATAAAGTGGGAGTTTTCTGAAAGGAAAGGATTGAGGCTGTAGAGAACTTTAGATGAGCTAATCCTATACAAGTTGTGAATGAAAATCTTGGGCACATGATCAGAATGGGCAGACATCCATTAATTGTACCTTTTGTGGTGCTGTAAAGATGTCTTAGGCAGTTTATCACAAACAGACACCTTCTAGGCTTGTCATATTTTATAAACATTTGAATATTTTCTCAACATTTATAAATTGGGACATTTTACTTAAAAATTTGGATTTGTGCTTCTTTTGTAAAATTAGTCCTGGCTATTATGGTTTTGGATCTTAGTATTGCTATAATTGGTTAAATCAGCTGTTAAAACATTGGATAAATGTTAGTTCAGGGAGAGGAAATCCTGGGGCAAAATACCTCTAAAAACCGAAATCAGTCAAAGGGGGAAATAAAGTTTAAAACCCGTTTATTGCTTACAAACTGCAGTCCGGCCCATCTCTCCTGCTCCAGCAGCAGCAAAACCGGCCCTCCCCTTCCCTCTCAGGTACAGATAAGCCCTCCTTGCCCAGGTAATTACCCATTGATATGGAGGTGAACTTCTCTCCACCCCTGAGGAATGATGCAAATGCACTAAAACTATACTTCTCTCCACCCTTGAGCACCTGTTGATAGGCAGATGTACTAAAGCCAGGCGAGATATCCTGGAATTATTACAATTTTACCCACAATAAGGTACTCTTATTTTATAGAATAAATTTATACATTTTTTAAATCTCCCAGGTGCCACTGGGCTCCTTCACTCATATGTGATCTGTCCAACAACTTTGGTTTTTGACTTTGTTGGTCTTATCTTAAGCCTGCAAAGATGTGTGCCCTTGACTTACTAGAACTAACATAAGGGCCTTAGTGGACTGTGTTCAAAGCTGCAACAAGATAGAGTGGATCTACACTGTTTAATATGGTAGCCTCTGGATATATACAACTATTTAAATGTATTTCATTAAAATTAAATAAAAATAGGGCAAATATGGGAAAAGGATTAAAGGGTAGTAACTTCCAGATATAAAATAATAAATAAGACACAGATACAAGTAACAGCATAGGGAATATAGTTAATGATATATAACAATTTGTATGGTGACAGATGGTAGCTAGATTTATTGTGGTAGTGAGCACATTTTAATGTATATAAATTTTGAACTGTTATGTTACACACCTGGAACTAATAATATATGTCAACTACAATTAAAAAAAGAAAAAAATGAAATTTAAAATTCAGTTCCTCAGTTGCTTAGCTGCATTTCTAGCTGTGTTTAAAACTGTCATTCCAGATAGATTGAGAACATTTTTATCACTGCAGGAATTGGACAACAGTAATACAGATAGTAAAATATTTACAAATGTTAATAACAAAAGCAAAATCCAAGGATAATAGAATTCAAATTGAAAGTGTTAAAGAATGAACAAGTAAACAACCAGCACCCACTGAATTGAAGCCCAGGTAGTGGGAAGTGTTTAAAAAGATAATCTAAATCTCCTTTAGTCAGTTTAGCACACTGGCCGAAAAGGATTGCATTCTAGGAAAACGTAAGTATTTATACAGGAAATGGAAAGAACTACCACTGAAAACAACTGAGGTTATGAACAGAGGAATTTTCAGAAGAAAAAGATGAAAATTAAAGAAAAATCCTGGAAACTATACATGGCCTCTTACTGACATTTGGATGGGTATAATTCTATAATGGATCCCCAAATTAATGACTTAGGAGTGTGTAGTAAAACAGTCACATAGTGAGCCAGCTTATGAGAAGAACAAATAGTGGGAAAATACCTATTAATTAGGCCTCTATGTCAAAATGATTTAATGAGGAACTTCAAGGAATTTTTTTGTCTTTCTTGATGGTGATTTGCCTGGTTCATCTTCAAGATCTCTCCAGGTTGAAAAGTATTACGCTTGTACTAGTAAAAGAAGAATTCCTTTGAATGCAAGATGTAAAACAATTAGGTAGATTTATAGCTGGGTCAATAACTTAAAATACAGTCACTAAGTAGATGCTAAGTCAGGAGGGATCTCTTGAAGCATTTCATAAAATCAGAAGATTATATGTTAAGATGTGTCATGTTTTATATTTTTATCAATGACTTAAGTGAATGGATTCATAGAAGGCAAGCTTATTAAATTATCAGGTGACAGAAAGCTGACACGAAAGTTAATATATACAATGTCAGAATTAAAATTTGAACAGATTTTGATGACTCTAAATTAACAAGATAAGAGTTAGAAGTTTTTTTTTCAAAGGTGATATTTAATGAGAATTTTATTTTTTAGGGCATGACTTGTTTTCCTTGAGAAATTGTGAATTGCAGGCTCAAGACTGACAGCCTAGGATTCCGGGTTTATTGAACAAAGTGATTAGCAGTGATACCCTTGTGTTCAGCCTAGCATTGAACCAGCTTCTCCTTGAAATGGTGTCATCACTTATCTTCAGGAAATAGCACTCTCGTTGTTTTCCCCCTATCCTACAAACCCCTCCTCAGCCTTTATTGATTCATCCTTGTCTCCCCTATCTTTTAACTTCAAGTGTCTGTCACTCCTGTTCTATCTTCACGCATTCCTTTAGTGACTGATCACTGACTGATACCATTTTCCCTTACTGTGTGGGGACTGCTCCAATTTTAAATCTCAAGTCTGTCTCTGAACTCTACATTAGTATGTCCAGCAGCCTACTTGGATAGGCATTCTCCTCTTGAATTTCTAGTAGATGTACTTAAGCAGACTGAATTCCTAATTTTCTCTTCCAAACTTGCACCACATTCAGTTTTCTCCATCTCAATTAATGACACCAATGTTTTTCTTGTAGTTTAAGAGAAAGACCTGGAATCATCCTTGACTCCTTACTTTTTCTCGCACTCCAGAAAAATTTGTCTGAATTTTTCCAAATTTCCTAAGTTTTCAACATCTCCACTTCTGCCCCTCTGACCCAATCTACCATCATCTCTCACCTGGATATTTCATTAGCCTCCTATTTTCACCCTTGCTACATTCTGTATACTTTGAACTGTGTAGTCAGGTTAATCCATTTAAATATACCCTTTTCACTTCATAGCTCAAAATCCTTCAGTCGGGCCCATTCTCTCTCAGAATATGCTCCTAAAGTCCTTGCCGTGGTCTGCAGGTCATTCCTACCCAGGACTTTTCTGACCTGACATAATTCTCTGCCACTTCATTGGCCCTGCCCTGTTCCTTTAACATTTCAGGTCTGGTCTTGTCTCAGGACATTGCACTCTGTCTACAATGCCTTTTTCCAAGATGTCTTTGTTGCTCACTCCCTCACATCTTTCAAACTTTTATTCAGATACTACTTTTTCATTTAGACTGTCCTAATTTCTTTATTTAAATTTTTTTCAATTTCCTCTATTCCCAAACTTGCTACCGTACTTAATTTTTCTCTGTGGCATACATTATCTTCTAAGCTGCAGTGTAACCAATACATATCCTTATTATCTATCATTACCCCCTAAAATATAAATTCCACAATGTCAAGGACTTCTGCCTGTTTTATTCACCATTTTATCTCTTATTCTTAGAATAGTGTTGGGATATGGTAGGTACACTGAAATTATTTCTGAATGAATACATGCCTATTGCAACACATTTAAGAGTGATTGAATAAAGCTAATGTGAAAGATGTAAAGGATTTACGTATCTTTATATGTTAATCATTTCTGAGGAATCTAAGAAAGAAAAACATCTCAATTTATAGGAATGAAGCCCAAAGTAAAAGGCCTAAAAACACTTTCTGCATCATCACAAACTTTTTACTTTGCATTTATGCTTTTGAGGAAGGCAGTTGAAAAACATCAGTTTTAATAGAGAATGTTGAAATTGGGAAAGTTAGACTGAATGAACACACTTTATATTTTTGAGATGCTAAATGAAAAAATTAAGTTATTAGGTGATTCAGGAAGAAATAGTAGTAATGGGTAAAAATTACTGATACAATTTCAGTATTTAAAACACTATCATCAATATTCTGTATACAGTTACTATTTAAAATGGTTTATCTGTAGTAGTAGTCAGTAGGAATCTTCTTTTCCTGGCAGCACTCAAGCAGAAGCTAGGAAATTATAGAATGGGCTGTGCTCTGGATGGAAGGCGAGGCTTATAGTTCCCACATGAGTTCTAATATTCTATGATTTTTACTACTAAGCATAGTTCTATGTACAAATATGGCTATGTGGCTGTATGTATAGATACGTACATGAATAGGTTTATATAAAATTTCTGTACATGTTTGATATATATTTATAGATGTACACATATATATCACATAAATATATTAGTTTTATTTTTATGGGCAGTAATTTGACCCTAATGGCTACCTCATTGAATGTAAAATGCATCAGTCTTTGCCTGAGCTCAGAGTTCACATTAAAATCATTCCTCCTTTCCAGTGTTTCCTCCTTTCTGGGACATAAAATTCCATGCACAAAGTCACGGCCTTTGTATGATAAGCATAAATTTGAACCTTTAAAACATCAGGAGCTAGCCATGCTAACAAACATCTCTACCAACCATTACTTACTCCTTAACTAAGTTTCAAATTTTCTCCAACATAAATTCATTTTCCCCAGAAAACACAACTATAATTACCAGTTCTATTTTACAGGACACATTTTTACCATATAAGTTAGCTCCTAAATTTTTCCACAGGCAATTTTCTGAAAATGACAAGCATCAGTTAATCTTATGGGTGTGAAGTTTACATGTTGAAACGTGGCATTATCTCTTATTTACTGAACTAGATCAAAAAGAAAGAGAAAAATCAATGAGCTGGCAAGATGAATAAAGTTCGTATGTTCTGTTATCTCAAAGAGCAGGTGTTAAATTTATTGTATTTATGAAGATTATGAGAGTGTTGGGTGAGAATTTTCAGTTGCATTCCAGATAAAACTCCCTTGTGAATGAACTACTTCCAAAAGTTGATGACATGGTTATCAAAGAATCATTTAGTTTATTAGATTTAAATGTTCATATATATGTCAGTGTTTATAATAGTAATCATTTTTAAATAAGTCCGTACAAGTGCTTCTTAAACTTTAAGGTACATATGACTTACCAGAGGAGCAACATAAATACAGATTCCTGGGCATGGCCTTTGGACATTCTCATTCTGAGGTCGGATAATGCTGTCATGCTTTTTTAATGAGCACATATGTACCTGTGGCCCTTCTACTATATGGCATAGGTGGTCCATTGACTACACTTTGCTTAACACTCTGAACCTTTATGTAGATCCTTATTTATTAAGTCGAAGATTTTTTTTTATAAGCTTGATTCATATAGATATGTATAGAGTGTAAGTCCATTTGTATTTAGGTCTAGATTTTTAATTTTTTTTCTTCTCACACGTTTATTCTAACGTCCTCTGTTTTACATATTCCAAAACATACATGGAAGGAAGGAACAAAACAACTTTTTTTCCTAGCTGAGGCCTGATTACTTTGCAGAGGCATATTTGGGGAGAGAGCACCCTCATGTGGTAATGGGGTGCTAAAATATTCTGAGATTTTCTTGAAGTCTTTGGCAACCACAAGAAAACAATTGCTAGTAACTGTACCCCCAACCCATTGGATCATTTTGTTTCCAAAGAGTTTTGAGAGGAAATTTTTTTTTTTTTGAGGCTTAAAGAGGAAGATGTTAGCTTGCAAAGATTGTTATGTTCCCACTGTAGATTTTCAGCTTCCTACAACTGTGACTTCCTTTATTGGTTCAAGAAACCTATCTCAAATGCTTCTCTTAAGTCCTAATGAAGGACTGCTCTAAATTAAGCTGCTGGGGACATAGGCCTTATCACACAAACAGCATTCTGTTATTAGGTTAGTGTTTTTTCTGGACTATGGGAATAATTTAACTCTGCTCTAAACTCATAAATGAAATATCAAAAATATTCTAAGGTTTACAGAAATTTTTGCATAAACACTAAGTGGTTCAAAAACAACAAAAATAACTTTTACACAATGAAACTGCCCCTGTGCTTGAGCATAAAATATTCTGGATGAGAAATATTTCTGTATAAGACAGCTATCCAGCTCAATTTCCTATTGTGTTTGGGGAATGCCAGACTGCCTAATAAACAAAAGCAATAGCTTCAGCCAAAAGAAAAACATTAACCCCAGTAAACAAAGAAGATATGGGAGTCAAGTATAATGCCTTGATTAAAATGTATTATAATGTAAGAGAGTAATTTTGAATGCTTACAATGAAATTAGTGATCGTTTAAAATAAAAAGCTTGCCATTCCATTGCCATAACTGGACATGATTATTCTATAAGGAGGATAAACCATTTAACATATACCTCCTTTCTCTGACTATGCCCTGTAGTTAGTAATACTGAAGAATATCATGGAACCAATGACAATAGGTTACAGGGAAAACATAAAAAGAATATAGAAAGAGTGTGATAAATGTAGGGAAAGAATAGTATACATAAATTACTATAGGAAACTGAAATCAATTTGAAATTACAAAGTCTAGAATCATAGAATCATTTCAAGAATATAAACAATTTAGAAAGCAGAAAAGGAGTTATAGGAGGCATGGGAATAAAATTAAGAGAAAAATAGTAACTTGGTAGAATCTAAGGTTTATTAGAAGAGCAAACAGCAAAAACACTTCAGTAACGATAGTGCTATAGGTAACAGATGAAGAAAATCATAAGAAAGTCGAAGACTATACGAATGATGGTAATTATAGAAAAGATGCACTAAGGACTTGGATTAGAGAAAGGATTTATCGAGGATTTGGACCCACAAGACAAATGATTGATATCACCAAGTAGAAGAATGAAAAATTGACAGCGATTAAAAACAAGAACAAGAAAATCTACACACAGCATGTAAATGATGTAACAAAGGAAGAGAAGGACATTTCAAATACACAAGTCTCAGGGATTATATAATCCAGATGTTAGTCAAGTTTTCTTGAAAACAATTCAGATAAACAAGAGAAGAATGGCTATAATGAGCTATGAATGAAGACATTGCTGGTGGGCATAGAGGATGTCATTGCTGTTAAAATTATGTAAAAAAAACAATACATGAGGAACAGGCAATACCATATATAATTTTAAAAAGCCATATGGGAGCAAAAGAAAACATGAATTAAAAACAAAGTCAAGTATATAGCTATTATGACAAAAATGTAAAATTATGAGCTTGTAAATTATTATTTAAAAGTTTCAATATGAGTTAAAACGTAATAACTATGTAATCTATAGAATACTCAAATTCACATGCAATTATAATTAGGCAAATTGAAACTTTATCAAGTATTTTAACTACAATACAAACTTGGCCATCAGAAACTCAGTAAAGAAGGCACTACTGTCCTTAATTTTATATGAGAAGAGTTGGCCTTTAGAAATTTATATGAATTTGAAAAAATTCCATAGTTTAATGCTGTAACCCTGGTCTTCTGACTGTTCAAATCTGGTGTTCTTTCTGGTCTGCTGTCACAAAATTTTCACTTTCTAACTTTCTAATATTTGTAATTATATTTAGAAAATTCCATTTTTCATCATTTTATATTTATCTGAATGCTGATTGTGGTTCATCATGAAAATGTAGACTAAATGGGAATAAAATGAATGAAACAAACCCACATGCTAAACTGATAAATTGAATGTAATATGAACTGGGTTTTAAGATTGTCTCTGTTCTGGTGACATTGCCAAGAGCTGGCTGTGTTTTAAAACAGTTACTCGATTTCTTATCCATAAAATGAGTTAGCATTAATCATGCGTACCACCGTAGGATAAAGAAGAATGAAGTAATACTTTTTAATCTAGACATTAGCATCTACCTAGTTTAAAACCTTTCTAATGATGAGAACCAGTACATTACAAAAATAATGTGATCAGTGTATCCAAGACTGGGTGTATGGGAATCAGGGATATGTGTCTCTTCTATATACCTTTGCATTGCCAATCCCACCTAATACTTTCTCCATATTTGCTGTTTAATAAACTATTGTTGAATTAATTAATTGATTAGCTACTTATTCAACAAAAAGGAGGCTTAACGAAACTTTTTAAGTGAAGTGTCTTAGAATTTTCTAAAGCAAAGAGGGTTTGTTGAGGAAAGCTAAACCTATAATTTAAAATTACACTTATATTATAAAAATTTAACTTAGACATAAACATTTAAAATCTTAAAAACAATAACCAGATACAGCTACAATGTCGGTCTGCAGTTAGCTATCCGTCCTTTCTCACAACAAGTGACAGAGTCTGGCTAGGTGTTCACCAATTTCCCTCCCTTCTCACACATAAAAGTTAATATTCTGTACAACTAAGCAACATGTTTCATATTAGACTGGCTGTATCTACATCTGAATTTATAAATAAATTTCTGAGTTCCAAGTCATTGTGCACACAACTACCCAAAGAATAGTATTTGAACTACCACTTTAATCCATTGTATTTCTATGGCTCCTGGGTTTTGCTTTCATATAAGACTTATATAAACTATAAGGACATGGAAGACAGTCACACTCACAGTGTTTGCAAAATCTGTTCTCCAGAAGCCTGTGGATGCTGAGAGTAATCATAGGAGATGACTGCTGGACTTTGCTGGAATTATTTGATGCAAACAAAACAAAATAAACAAACAAAAAACACAATTTAGCACCACCTGAATGTGCCTCCCCTAATCCTTAAAATTTTGTTACTTAATAATTGCTTCATGTGCATTACCCAATATTTTTCTGTGTGGTAAGTCATGTATCATCCTCTCTCTACTTGCTGCCTGCTCCTCCCCAGCTGCAATTTCTGTGGTTAGATACCATCCACCTCCAACATCCTGATAAAGCTTACACACAAGGGCCCCTTCCTTCCAAACCCCTGTACACACACACACACACACACTGTATATTTGGTTGTTACCCAGTTTCTTTTTCCCCAACTATTATATAGAATTTTTTGTCTGGATCTAGTTCTTCCTTTATACTATCGGACACTGAAGAAAGGGGGCCCTAAATTTAGTATATGCAAAATAATCTGTTTTCTACTCCTGATTCACTTGCTTTGTTACTCTGAGTAAATCATCATTTTTTCATCTACAGTTTCATCATCCATGCAAGAAGAGAATTAAGTGACCCCAAAAGTCAGTTTCATCTCTAAAATACAAATCTGCGAAAATTGTTAGTTTGAAACATGAAAATAACTTTCTAGGTCAAATTGTTGAATATTGAGATTTCATCTCATTTGTCTTGGTAATTGGGTATCTTGTAGGACTAAAGATGTCATACTAATCTTTGCTTCAAGAGGTGGCATTGCTGTTAGATGTCTTTGAGATTATGTCATTCCTTTGTTTCTCTGGTAGCCTGAGATTTTGGGTTCTTATTAGAGCAGGGACCCTGGTTTTTAATGTTTTGTTCTCCAGTGATTAGAACAGTGTCTGGCAAATGGTAGACACAGAGTAAATGTTTGCTGAATGAATAATGTTTTGACTTAAAATGATCAAATTCTACAGAATTATAATTATTAATAATGATGATAATCAGACATGTTGAAATATTAGAGTAGATAATACCAAAGGTGAAATTTCTGACAGTTCTGTTAATGGGAAGGTGACAAGTTAATCTTAGCTAAAATAATCAGAAGTGTGCCATAGCAGAAAAATGTAAAAACTGTGTCAGGTTAGTACAGAGCTTAACATGGTTTTATGAATATTGATTTTAAATTATATGAATTGTTATGATTATATGTATTTGGTCATACTAAAATATATAAAAAGAAAGACATATTTTAAAAATCACTTATAATGTTACTACCCAGAGAAAAATAATAAAATTGGGGCCGTATGTAATAGCTTCTTAAGCCATGATCACTTTCCCAAGTGATTAAATATCCTTTGAAAGCATTCTTTCATATTTATTATTACTTTTTTATTATAAAATGTGATTTTAAGGTATATTAACTTGGTAAATTAATACATGTTTACATTGTAAAATAAGCACCACAGTAAAGTTAATGAACACATCCATCTCCTCACAGTTCCCTTTATATGTGTTTGAGTGAGTGTGTGTGTGTGATGAACACTTAAGATCTACTCTTGTAACAAATTCAAGCATGCAATAGATTATTTTTAAGTATAGTTACCATGTTATATATTAGCTTCTTAAAATTTATACATCTTATAATGGGAAGTTTATAACCTTTCACCAACATTCTCCATTTCCCTCACCCCAGAACTCCTGGCAACACCATCTACTCTCTGGTTCTGAGTTTAAACTTTTTTAGGAGCTACATATGAGTGAGATCGTATAGTGTTAGTTTATCTATGTTGTCACAAGTGATAGGATCCTCTTTTAAATGGCTGAATAATATCATATTGTGTGGGTATATTTATGTATATTTTCTTCACATTTTCTTTATCCATTTGTTGATGGACACCTAGGTTGTTTCATAACTTGGATATTGTTAATAATACTGCAGTGACTAGGGCTATGCATATCTCTTGAAATTAATGATTTCATTTCTGTTGAATATATACCCAGAATTGTGATTGCTGGATCATGTGATAATTCTATTTTTAGCTTATTGGGGAGCCTTCATACTATTTTCTGTAATGGCTATATCAATTTACATTCACAAAAGGAAAAGTGGACAAGGGCTCCCTTTTCTACACATCCTCTGCAACACTTGTTAATTCTTGAAGTTTTGATAATAGCCATCCTAACAGACATGGGGTGGTATCTTGTGCTTAATTTTGCATTTCCCTGATGACTAGTGATGCTGAGCTCCTTTTATATACCTGTTAGTCATAGCCATGTGTATGTCTTCTTTGGAAAAATGTCTGCTTAGGTCCTTTGCCCATTTTTTAATTTGATTATTTGTATTATTTTGCTACTGAGTTGTAGGAGGTGTTTTTTAAATACATTTTGGATATTAAACCTTTACCAGGCATATGGTTTGCAAATATTTTTTTCCATTTTGTAGTTAGCCTTTTATTTTGTTGATTGAGTCCTTTGCTGTACAGAAGCTTTTTAGATTGATGTAGTACCATTCTTTGATCTTTTGCTTTTGTTTCCTGTGCTTTTGGTATTATATCCAAAAAATCATTGTCAGAACCAATGTCAAGTAGCTCTTTCCCCAAGATTTCTTCTAGGGGTTTTGTGGTTTCAATTCTTATATCAAGTCTTTAATCCATTTCAAGTTAATGATTATGAGTGATGTAAGAAAAGCATCTAATTTCATTAGTCTAATGTGGCTATCCAAATTTTCCAATACTTATTTATTGTAGAGACTGTTATTTCACAATTTTGTATTCTTTGTGCTCTTTTCAAAGATTAGTTGACCTTTTCTGTATGGGTTCATTTCTGGGCTTTTTATTCTGTTCCATTTTTCCATGTTTCTGTTTTTAATGCCAGTACCATACTGTTCTGATAATTGTAGCTTTGGAATATAGCTTGAAATCAGGAAATGTGATGCTTCCAACTTTGTTGTTTCTCAAAATTGTTTTTGCCAATTAGAGTAATTTGTGGTTCCATGTGAGTTTTATTATTTTTTAAATTTCCCTGAAAATTGTTACTGAAATTTTGATAGCGATTGCATTGAATGTATAGATTGCTTTGTTTATTATGGACATTTTAACAATATTAAATCTTCCAGTCCATTCCCATGAGATATCTTTCCATTTATTTTTGTCTTCTTCAATTTCTTTCACCAATATCTTATAGTTTCTATGGTATAGATATTTTACCACCTTGGTTAAATTTATCCCTGATTATTTTATTCTTTTTGTTGCTTATAAATGGGAATGGTCTCTTCTTTTTGAGATCGTTTGATGTTAGTATATAGAAACACAACTGATTTTTGTATATTAATTTCTATCTTACAACATAACTGAATTCATTTACTAGTTTCAGAAGTTTGGGTGTTTGTGTCTAGTCATTACGGTTTTCTCTATTAACATCATGTCATCAGCAAACAAAAAATTTAACTTCTTTTTTTATGATTTAGATGCCTTATTTCATTTTCTTAACAAATTTCTCTGACTAGGACTTCTAGTACAATATTGACTGGAAGTGGTGGACACCCTTGTCTTGTTCCTAATTTTAGAGTAAATATTTTCAGCTTTTCATTGTTGAGTATCATATTACCTGTGGGCTTATCATATGTAGTTTTATTATGTTGAAGTACATTCTTTCTATACCTAATTGGTGGAGAGTTTTATCACAAAAGGATGTAGAATTTTGTCAAATGCTTTTTCTGCACCTATTGAGATGACCATATAGTTCTAAATCTTTATTCTGTTAACATTTTCACACAAAAGTAAAAGTAGTAAGAATAACACAGTGAACCCACATGTGCTCATCATCTAGATTCAGAATTTATCAAAATTTTACATCATTTGCTTCATCTGTCTTTTTTTTTTACTTTGTTATCATGTTTTAAAACCTAATTTCAGAATTGAGTCATTTTTCCATATGTCCACTAGTTTTTCTAAAAGTAAAAGGGTTATTTTTTATAGCCATAATGCCAAAATTTTAAATAAATCTTTATGATCATTTAATACTCAGTACATAATTGAATTGTTCTAGTTAACTAAAAAATGTTTGTTTATAGCTATTTTCTTTGAGTCACAATCCAAACAAGAACCACACATTACTTTTGGTTGCTTGGTCTCTCAAGTCTTCTTCAATGTATAAAAAATCACTCTCTCCTTTTTCTGCTGTTGGCTGTTAGGAGTTATTCCTTGGAGAATATTTTACATTTTAGACTTCTCTGTTTATTTCCTTGCTGTTATTTAACCTTTTTTGTCCTATTATAAATGGAACTTATTTCTAGAGTCTTGAGCTTCAGGTAAAACTATTTAAGACTAGTGTCCTTCTTGAAGTTCCCTATCAGCTTTTCATCTAACATTTCCTGTGTTGATAATCATTAACTGAATTAATTATTTTATTAGGGTTTTAAATTATTGGCTTCACAAATTTATAATTTATCCCCCATTTATTAACTAGAATGCTTTGGTTAAAACTTTAGGTCTTCTGCTAGGATTTATCAGTTACTTTGAAATAAAGTTTGTTAAAGAAAAGGTGAGTTAAATATTTAATGCTTTCATTTTACTTGCCATATTTCAGGGTTAGGAGTTAATATCTTAGATACCTCAAATTCTTATTTCTATTATCATTACAATATTTTTAATTAATACTCCTAATAATAATCGTAATTACAGTTAGACTACAAGGTAAACTTTAAGATTTTTTTCATAGCTCCGTTTTTGCTTGGGAGCTATGTGTAGTCCTCTAATTATGTAATTCCTCTAATTATGCATAGTCAAAATACTATGTTATAAAGCCATTTTAATAATTAATTTTTCTGACATATTAAATTTATTCCCATTCTTAGGGATTTTTAGTTTTTTTTTAAGGTTTTTTTTTCCTTTTTATGTAATTTTATTTTTGAGAAAGTAAAATACTTAGCATTTGTTATGTTAAAATTATGCTGTAAGTTGTATTCAAAGAAGTCTCATTCTATTCCTTTTTCCTAAAACTTCTTCCCTCTCTCCTTATAGAATAACAATATAACCAGTTTTGATTTATCTTTCCAATATATTGAAATATACATATGTTTTCAATCCTCTTCCTTTTTACAAAGAAGTGAATATTCCATTCATGTTAGTCTACAATTTGCTTTTTTTTACTTAACTATATGTCCAGATAAGTCAGTCTTTTTTCAGTGTATAGCGATGGTTCTTTCCTGGGGATAAAACACCCTACTCTCTAGGGGACATTTGGCAATATTAGACATTTTGGGGTATCACAACTTAGGCAGGGGAGTTGTTATTGGCATCTGTCAGATGCAGGTCAGAGATGATGCTTACATCCTACAATGCACAGAGGAACCACCCCAACAATGAGTTTACCTTTTCCAAAATGTTAGTAGCTAGCGCTGAGATCGAGAAATCAAGGTGTATCGTAACTTGCTTTAGTGTCATTGTCTGTTAATTTACAACATCTGTGTCACCTTGTAGTCTCTTTTTATTAATTAATGCTTCTCCTGATTATGGATCACAATTTCCTGCTTATTTACATGTTCCATATTCTTAAAAATTATATTTTAGGGTATGGCCATTATGCTACATTGAATCTGAAATATGTTCTCTTCCGTTAATAGATGTTGAAGTTTTCTTCTAGCATTTGCATTGATTTCTTCCTGACTCTATTGATCCTGTCAAGGTTGGTTTAAAACTGTTAGAATTTATCTATAGAATTTTTGTCCTTAGTTCTATAACATGACCCTTGATCCTAGGGCATGATCCTTACTTCTAAGTTACAACTTTTTTGGATCTTAATTGAATTTTCTTGGTGAGAACTCTCCACTTGGTCCACTCCGGAGCTCCAGTGTCTTTCAGCATTGCACATGCTCTGATATTCCTCTTTAGCTTTCGTTTTTCCAGGTAGGATGATCAAATTCATTCTGGTTTGCTCAGGACTATCCCAGTTTCAAAACTGAAAGCCTATGTCCTGGGAACTCCCTCATTCCCAGGAAAACTGGGATAGTTTGTTGTTCTGTTCCCAGGGATGCTCTCTGCCTGAACTCATAGAGATTGTATTGTACCTACACAGTCCAGCCCTTAGTCCAGGACATCCAGGGACACTCCAGTGCAGAATTCTGAGGACTGTTCTCTCTGCAGGTTCCTCCCATCTGGTATTCTACAATAAAAATTCTAGAAGTCACCATAATCCCAACTCTGAGTAAATTATTGCTTCAAATTTTCCAAAACCTGGCAAAAGACTTGAAGTGACAAATTCAAGAATCACCACAAAGCTCAAATAGGAAAAAATTTTAAAACTTTCCCTAGACACACTAGAGTAAAACTGCTTAAAATCAAAAAAGAAGAAAAAGAAGGTGGAGGAAAAAAAATCTTAAGAGTTGCTTATAATATATAATATCTTGTTATTATCCTCTTAATATCTTTGGAATTTATTGTGATATGCACCTTCTCTTCCCAGTTAGAGATAATTGTATTTTCTCTTTTAATCAGTCATGCTAAGTGTTTATTAATTTCATTAATATTTTCAAATAACTATGGCATTGGTGATTTCCTCTACTGGGATGTATGTCCTTTTTTAATTCATCTAATTTGTTCCTACTTATATTTTTTTCCTCTTTTTTCTTTGAGTTTAATTTGCTGTTCTTTATTAGCTTCTTGAATTTGTTTTAATTTTTAATTTTCTGCTTTTTTTCTTTGTATATGTCCATTTAAAGCTATGGATTGATTTTCCACTAGCTGAGCTGCATTTTGCACATTTTGATTTGTTGTAGTTTCAGTGTAATTTAACACAATATTTTAAAATTTTCATTGTGATGTTTTTCTTTAGTCTAAAGGTTATTTGGAAGTATGTTGGTACATTTTTGAATATTTGCAGTATTTTTTTTTGTCACTGATTTCTAATTATTAGAACATGCAATATATGGATTCAGTTCTTTGAAATTTACTGGCATGTCTTCTTGGCCTAGAATATGTTCTTTATTTAATTTATTCAACATTATGAAACAACATTTCTTGCCAAAAGACTACCTTATCTGATATTAACATAACCACATCAGCTTTCCATTGGGTGGTGTTTATAGAGACTATGAGTCTGCATTCCTTTGCTTCAAATTTTACTCTTTCTTTTAAAATACCTGCCCCTTAAAAAGCAAATAGTTGTGTTTTATTTAGTTGGACCACTTTTACCTTTTAGTTGAAGTGTTTACACACCATAGTTTAATATAATTCTCGATTGAATTAGATTTAACTCTGCCATCTTATTTGTTTTCTCGCTTTTATTCCATATGCTCTTTTTTTTGTTTATTCCTCTATTAATTTGGGGTAAATTACTTTTTATTCCAGTTTTGTCCTTTAGCTTTTTATTTATGCCATCATTTCTTATTCTTTTAGTGGTTACATTGGAAATTAAGAATGGTACCTTGATCTTATTTTAGTCAATCTTAAATCAGGACATTTACTACTTCCCAAACAATGTGAAACCTTTCAACATTTAAGTCGTCTTACCCACCTCTAACCCATTATGTTATTGACATATTTAAGTTTATGAATGTTATAAATTCCACAAGATTTTACTTTTATTTTTCTTTTAAAAAATTAGTATTAATTTCAATTTAACAATTTCTTATACTGTAACATTTCTTCTACTCTTAATTCCTTCCTATAGTTTCATGCTTCCATCTTAGATAATTTTCTACAGCCTGAACAACTCTTACCAATATTGCTTACAGTTTAAGCTTGCTGTTGACATATATGTGTTGTGTGTGTGTGTATGTGTGTGTATGCACATGTGCACATGCACACTAAACACACATATTAAAAACATCTTTATTTGACCTTCCTTTTTGTAGCATATTTTTATTCCATATCAACTTCTAGGTTGGTAGGATATTTCTTTCCTTAAACTTAAAAGGTGTTCCATTGTCTCCTGACTTTCATAGTTACTGTGGAAAAGTTATCTAACTATTGTGTTTATCTTTAGTTTATAACTTTTTATATTCTCTGGATTTTTTAACATTTTATATTTGTCTTTAATATTTAGAAGTTTAATCTTTATGTGTCTACATAGTTTGTTTATCTTGCTTTGGGTTTTCTGAGTTTATTAAATCAAAATCATGGGACTGACGATTTCCATCAGATTTGTTAAATCATTGACCATTTATATACTTTACATACTGCTTTTGCTTTCTTTCTCTGCTCTCCTCCTAGGACTTGAATTACATGGATGGTAGAACACAACTGTATCAAATAACTTTTTGAGTTCATTAGTACTATCCCCAGCTGTTTTCAGTCTCCTGCTTAACTCATTCAATGAGTTCTTATATTTAAAATGTTTTTAAATTCCAGAAGGTTCCTTGATTTTTTGGTAGATTCTACTTTCTGTTGAAATAGTCGATCAGTTCTTTCATTCTTCTCTTTCCCTTATCTCCTTGAATATATAAATTACAACTATTTTGAAGTTCATTTTCCTAAAAATGATATGTTAGTAATCTTTGTGTCTGCTTCTATTAATATTATATCTTTGAAGAACAGTCACATTTTCCTGTCTCATTGTATTTTTTTTTCTTTTGGTGTCATTAATATACTATTGCATGAGCAACGTTGTGGTTACTAGATTCCCCCCATTATCAAGTCCCCACCACATACCTCATTACAGTCACTGTCCATCAGTGTAGTAAGATGCTATAGAGTCCCTACTTGTCTTCTCTGTGCTATACTACCTTTCCTATGCCCCCCCCACATTATGTGTGCTAATTGTAATGCCCCTTATTTCCAGTCTCCCTCCCTTCCCCCCACCCCCACACCCAGACCCTTTCCCTTTGGAAACTGTTAGTCCATTCTTGGGTTCTGTGAGTCTGTTGCTGTTTTATTCCTTCAGTTTTTTCTTTGTTCTTATGCTTCACAGATGAGTGAAATCATTTGGTACTTCTCTTTCTCTGCCTGGCTTATTTCACTGAGCATAATACCCTCTAGCTCCATCTGTGTTGTTGCAAATGGTATAGGATTTGTTTTCTTCTGCTGAATAATATTCCATTGTGTATATGTAGCACATCTTCTTTGTCCATTCATCTACTGATGGACACTTAGGTTGCTTCCATGTCTTGGCTATTGTAAATAGTGCTGCGATAAACATAGGGGTGCATATGTCTTTTTGAATCTAAGAAACTGCATTCTTAGGGCAAATTCCTAGGAGTGGAATTCCTAGGTCAAATGGTATTTCTATTTTGAGTTTTTTGAGGAACCTCCATACTGCTTACCACAATGGTTGAACTAATTTACATTCCCACCAGCAGTGTAGGAGGGTTCCCCTTTCTCCGAATCATCGCCAGCATTTGTTGTTCCTATTCTTTTCTATGTTGGCCATCCTAACTGCTGTGAGGTGATATCTCATTGTGGTTTTAATTTGCATTTCCCTGATAATTAGCACTGTGGAGCATCTTTTCATGTGTCTGTTGGCCATCTGAATTTCTTCTTTGTCTGTTCATATCCTTCGCTCATTTGTTAATCAGGTTATTTGCTTTCTGGGTGTTGAGGCATGTGAGTTCTTTATGTATTTTGGATGTTAACCCCTTGTCAGATATGTCATTTATAAATATATTCTTCCATACTGTAGGATGCCCTTTTGTTCTGCTGATAGTGTCCTTTGTATCTAATTGTATTTTATTGTAAATAGGATATATTATTACCAATATTTGGTTTTGAGTCTTGAAATACTCCTCAAAAGATAATTAAGTTAGTTTGTACAATGAAATTAAATTACTTCAAATCACCATTAAAAATTAATTATAAAAATCTCTTATTTTTTGGAGGAGTTTTCTTTTCTTTTTTTCTTTTTTTCTTTTTTCAGGTGTACAACACAGTGATTCAACATTTATATACATGATAATTCAAGGTACCAGCTATCACCATACCAAGCTGTTACAATATTTTGACTATATTCCTTATGCTATACATTACATCCCGGTTACTTATTTATTTTACAATTGGAAGTGTGCACTTTTTTTTTTTCTTGTGAGGGCATCTCTCATATTTATTGATCAAATGGTTGTTAACAACAATAAAATTCTGTATAGGGCAGTCAGTGCTCAATGCACAATCATTAATCCACCCCAATCCTAATTTTCATCAGTCTCCAATCTTCTGAAGCAAAATGAACAAATTCTTACATGGATAACAGATTCTTACATAGTGAATAAGTTACATGGTGAACAGTACAAGGGCAGTCATCACAGAAACTTTCGGTTTTGCTCATGCATTATGAACTATAAACAGTCAGTTCAAATATGAGTACTCATTTGACTTTTATACTTGATTTATATGTGGATACCAAATTTCTCTCTATATTATTATTATTATTTTTAATAAAATGCTGAAGTGGTAGGTAGATACAAGATAAAGGTAGAAAACATAGTTTAGTGTTGTAAGAGAGCAAATGTAGATGATCAGGTGTGTGCCTGTAGACTATGTGTTAGTCCAAGATAGACAAGGGCAATAAAACATCCATGTATGCAGATTTCTCTCAGAACAGGGGGTGAGGTTCTAAGCCTCACCTCTGTTGATCCCCAATTTCTTACCTGATGGACCCTCTGCGACTGTGCGTGTCTTAGGTTGTTCCTCCCTTGAGGAATCTTACCTGTCTCTGGCTAACCAGTCATCTTCCAGGGCCATACAGGGAAATGTAAAGTTGGGAAGTGAGAGAGAAGCCTTATTGTTTGAAAAGGTTAGCTTTTTACTTCTTTGCAGATTTATGCCCTGTGGCTTCTATGCCCAGCATTTGTCTTGAGGTATCTTTACCACTTGGAAGAATTATGATACTTGGTAAATTTGATATAAGGCACAAATTCTATTTAAGGGTTGTAATTAGGAAGGAAGAAGAAAAGCTATAGAAGTAGCAGTCGGAAGAAAACATGGGAAGATTGATTATTTCTTTGACGTATCTTCTTGTAGAGTAACTTCAGCATGTATAGGTTTTAAACTACTAATTAAATTGCGCACACACATTAACATAATAGGAGTATAGTTACAAAACCAAAGCATACCTGTAATTACCAGCCATCTCCAGTGAAACCAAGAAAACCAGTTAGGCACCCTAGGCATTTGTGAAAACTTATCTATGATATGGTGGATATTGTCCAACTGAACTTGAACAGTCTGAGAGAAATCAGACAAGTTAAAACAACCCATTCCTGGGGACTGTTCACATCCCATATGTTCTTTTAACAGTAAATAGTCTGTAGTTGTAAGATTTTGGAGGGCTACATTTTGCACTTCTCCTAATTCTTGGTTGAGTTCCAACAGTATAGATCCAGTCAAATTTGTTGTTTTACTGTATGCACAGGTCAGCTTAGATATCTCCTTCCTCATTCCCATGGCAAGTCCAGGAACTGGATGGATGAGAGCATCTACAGCTGTAGCAGTGCGTGGATCTTTGTTGAGGTTTTTTGATGATCATCTTCTGGCATGAGTCTTCCAGAGAGTGCTGATGTTGGAAGTTCTTTTTCATATCGTATCTCAGTTCATTTTCAGGGTAGCCAAATTAGGCTTTGATCCTGATCCTCTCTATAAACACAAACAGACACTTTGCCTACACTTTTAAATGCCTTTTATAACCTTGTGTAGAACACATTGGAGGTCACCACACATGAACTGCCTTTTTTTTTTCTTTTGGTATCATTAATCTACACTTACATGACAAAGGTTATGTTTACTAGGCTCTCCCCTATACCAGGTTCCCCCTATAAACCCCTTTACAGTCACTGTCCATCAGCATAGAAAAATGATGTTGAATCACTACTTGCCTTTTCTGTGTTGTACAGCCCTCCCTTTTCTCCCACCCCCCTATGCATGCTAATCTTAATATCCCACCTCTTCTCCCCCGCCATTATCACTCTCTAACCACCCATCCTCCCCAGTCCCTTTCCCTTTGGTACCTGTTAGTTCATTCTTGAGTTCTGTGATTCTGCTGCTGTTTTGTTCCTTCAGTTTTTCCTTTGTTCTTATATTCCACAGATGAGTGAAATCATTTGGTATTTCTCTTTCTCCACTTGGCTTGTTGCACTGAGCTAATACTCTCCAGCTCCATCCATGTTGCTGCAAATGGTAGGATTTGCCCTTTTCTTATGGCTGAGTAGTTTTCCATTGTGTATATGTACCACCTCTTCTTTATCCATTCATCTATCGATGGACATTTAGGTTGCTTCCAATTCTTGGCTATTGTAAATAGTGCTGCGATAAACATAGGGGTGCACTGATGTTTCTCATACTTGATTGCTGCATTCTTAGGGTAAATTCCTAGGAGTGCAATTCCTGGGTCAAATGGTAAGTCTGTTTTGAGCATTTTGATGTACCTCCATACCGCTTTCCACAAGGGTTGAACTAATTTACATTCCCACCAGGAGTGTAGGAGGGTTCCCCTTTCTCCACAGCCTTGCCAGCATTTGTTGTTGTTTGTCTTTTGGATGGCCGCCATCCTTACTGGTGTGAGGTGATACCTCATTGTAGTTTTAATTTGCATTTCTCTGATAATTAGCGATGTGGAGCATCTCATCATGTGTCTGGTGGCCATCTGTATTTCTTTTTTGGAGAACTATCTGTTCAGTTCCTCTGCCCATTTTTTAATTGGGTTATTTGTTTTTTTTTTGTTGAGGCGTGTGAGCTCTTTATATATTCTGGATGTCAAGCCTTTATCGGTTGTGTCATTTTCAAATATATTCTCCCATACTGTAGGGTTCCTTTTTGTTCTATTGATGGTGTCTTCTGCTGTACAGAAGCTTTTCAGCTTAATACAGTCCCACTTGTTCATTTTTGCTGTTGTTTTCCTTCCTGGGGAGATATGTTCAAGAAGAAGTCACTCATGTTTATGTCTAAGAGGTTTTTGCCTATGTTTTCTTCCAAGAGTTTAAAGGTTTCATGACTTACATTCAGGTCTTTGATCCATTTTGAGTTTACTTTTGTATATGGGGTTAGACAATGGTCCAGTTTCATTCTCCTACATGTAGCTGCCCAGTTTTGCCAGCACCATCTGTTGAGGAGACTGTCATTTCGCCATTGTATGTCCATGGCTCCTTTATCAAATATTAATTGACCATATATGTTTGGGTTAATGTCTGGATTCTCTAGTCTGATCCATTGCTCTGTGGCTCTGTTCTTCTGCCAGTACCAAATTGTCTTGATTACTATGGCTTTATAGTAGAGCTTGAAGTTGGGGAGTGAGATCCCCCCTACTTTATTCTTCTTTCTCAGGATTGCTTTGGCTATTCGGGGTCTTTGGTTTTTCCATATGAATTTTTGAATTATTTGTTCCAGTTCATTGAAGAATGTTGCTGGTAGTTTCATAGGGATTGCATCAAATCTGTATATTGCTTTGGGCAGGATGGCCATTTTGACGATATTAATTCTTCCTAGCCACGAGCATGGGATGAGTTTCCATCTGTTAGTGTCCCCTTTAATTTCTCTTAAGAGTGACTTGTAGTTTTCAGAGTATAGGTCTTTCACTTCTTTGGTTAGGTTTATTCCTAGGTATTTTATTTGTTTTGATGCAATTGTGAATGGAGTTGTTTTCCTGATTTCTCTTTCTGTTGGTTCATTGTTAGTGTATAGGAAAGCTACAGATTTCTGTGTGTTGATTTTGTATCCTGCAACTTTGCTATATTCCGATATCAGTTCTAGTAGATTTGGGGTGGAGTCTTTAGGGTTTTTTATGTACAATATCATGTCATCTGCAAATAGTGACAGTTTAACTTCTTCTTTACCAATCTGAATTCCTTGTATTTTTTTGTTTTGTCTGATTGCCATGGCTAGGACCTCCAGTACTATGTTAAATAACAGTGGGGAGAGTGGGCATCCCTGTCTAGTTCCCGATCTCAGAGGAAATGCTTTCAGCTTCTCGCTGTTCAATGTAATGTTGGCTGTGGGATTATCATAGATGGCCTTTATTATGTTGAGGTACTTGCCCTCTATTCCCATTTTGCTGAGAGTTTTTATCATGAATGGATGTTGAACTTTGTCAAGTGCTTTTTCAGCATCTATGGAGATGATCATGTGGTTTTTGTCTTTCTTTTTGTTGATGTGGTAGATGATGTTGATGGACTTTCGAATGTTGTACCATCCTTGCATCCCTGGGATGAGTCCCACTTGGTCATGGTGTATGATCCTCTTGATGTATTTTTGAATTCGGTTTGCTAATATTTTGTTGAGTATTTTTGCATCTACGTTCATCAGGGATATTGGTCTGTAGTTTTCTTTTTTGAGTGGGGTCTTTGTCTGCTTTTGGTATTAGGGTGATATTAGCTTCATAGAATGAGTTTGGGAGTATCCCTCTTCCTCTATTTTTTGGAAAACTTTAAGGAGAATGGGTAGTATGTCTTTCCTGTGTGTCTGATAAAATCCCGAGGTAAATCCATCTCACCCGGTGGTTTTGTTCTTGGGTAGTTTTTTGATTACCGCTTCAATTTCATTGCTGGTAATTGGTCTGTTAAGATTTTCTGTTTCTTTCTGGGTCAATCTTGGAAGGTTGTATTTTTCTAGAAAGTTGTCCATTTCTCCTAGATTTCCCAGCTTGTTAGCATATAGATTTTCATAGTATTCTCTAATAATTCTTTGTATTTCTGTGGGGTCCGTCATGATTTTTCCTTTCTCGTTTCTGATACTGTTGATTTATGTTGACTCTCTTTTCCTCTTAATAAGTCTGGCTAGAGGCTTATCTATTTTGTTTATTTTCTCGAAGAACCAGCTCTTGGTTTCATTGATTTTTGCTTTTGTTTTATTCTTCTCAATTTTATTTATTTCTTCTCCGATCTTAATTATATCCCTCCTTCTGCTGACCTTAGGCCTCATTTGTTCTTCTTTTTCCAATTTCGATAATTGTAACATTAGACAATTCATTTGGGATTGTTCTTCCTTTATAAAATATGCTTGGATTGCTATATACTTTCCTCTTAAGCCTGCTTTTGCTGTGTCCCACAGAATTTGGGGCTTAGTGTTGTTGTTGTCGTTTGTTTCCATATATTGCTGGATCTCCATTTTGATTTGGTCATTGATCCATTGATTATTTAGGAGCGTGTTGTTAAACCTCCATGTGTTTGTGAGTCTTTTTGCTTTCTTTGTACAGTTTATTTCTAGTTTTATGACTTTGTGGTCTGAAAACTTGGTTGGTAGGATTTCAATCTTTTGGAATTTACTGAGGCTCTTTTTGTGGCCTAGTATGTGGTCTATTCTGGAGAATGTTCCATGTGCAGTTGAGAAGAATGTGTATCCTGTTGCTTTTGGATGTAGTTTGGTTGATGTCTATTAGGTCCATCTGCTCTACTGTGTTGTTCAGTGCGTCGGTGTCCTTACTTATTTTCTGCCCAGTGGATCTGTCCTTTGGGGTGAGTGGTGTGTTGAAGTCTCCTAGAATGAATGCATCACAGTCTATTTCTCCCTTTATTTCTGTTAGTATTTGTTTCACATATGCTGGTGCTCCTGTGTTGGGTGCATATATATTTAGAATGGTTATATCCTCTTGTTGGACTGAGCCTTTTATCATTATGTAGTGTCCTTTTTTATCTCTTGTTACTTTCTTTGTTTTGAAGTCTATTTTGTCTGATATTAGTACTGCAACCCCTGCTTTCTTCTCGCTGTTGTTTGCCTGAAATATGTTTTTCCATCCCTTGACTTTTAGTCTGTACATGTCTTTGGGTTTGAGGTGAGTTTCTTGTAAGCAGCATATAGATGGGTCTTACTTTTTTATCCATTCTCTTACTCTGTGTCTTTTGATTGGTGCATTCAGCGCATTAACATTTAGGGTGACTATTGAAAGATATGCACTTATTGCCATTGCAGGCTTTAAATTCCTGTTTGCCGAAGGTTCAAGGTTAGCCTCTTTAGTATCTTACTGCCTCACTTAGCTTACTTATTGAGCTGTTATATACACTATCTGGAGATTCTTTTCTTCTCTCCCTTCTTATTCCTCCTCCTCCATTCTTCCTGTGTTGGGTGTTTTGTTCTGTGGTCTTTCTAGGATTGCTCCCATCTAGAGCAGTCCTTGTAAGATGTCCTGTAGAGGTGGTTTGTGGGAAGGAAATATCCTCAGCTTTTGTTTTTCTAGGAGTTGTTTAATCACACCATCATATTTAAATGATAGTCATGCTGGATACAGTATCCTTGGTTCAAGACCGTTCTGTTTCATTGCATTAAATATATGATGCCATTCTCTTCTGGCCTGTAGGGTTTCTGTCGAGAATTCTGATGTTAGCCTGATGGGTTTTCCTTTATAGGTGACCTTTTTCTCTCTAGCTGCCTTTAAAACTCTTTCCTTGTACTTGATCTTTGTCATTTTTATTATTATGTGTCTTGGTGTTGTCCTCCTTGGATCCTTTCTGTTGGGGGTTCTGTGTATTTCTGTGGTCTATTCGATTATTTCCTCCCCCAGTTTGGGGAAGTTTTCAGCAATTATTTCTTCCGAGATGCTTTCCATCCCTTTTCCTCTCTCTTCTTCTTCTGGTACCCCTATAATATGGATATTGTTCCTTTTGGATTGGTCACACAGTTCTCTTAATATTTTTTCATTTCTGGAGATCCTTTTATCTCTCTCTATGTCAGCTTCTATGCGTTCCTGTTCTCTGCTTTCAATTCCATCAATGGTCTATTGCATCCTATCCATTCTGCTTATAAACCCTTCCAGAGTTTGTTTCATTTCTTTAATCTCCTTTCTGGCATCTGTGACCTCCCTCCGGACTTCATCCCATATTTCTTGTGTATTTCTCTGCATCTCTGTCAGCATGTTTATGATTTTTATTTTGAATTCTTTGTCAGGAAGACTGATTAGGTCTGTCTCCTTCTCTGGTGTTCTCTGTGATCTTTTTCTGCCTGTAGTTTTGCCTTTTCATGGTGATAGGAATAGTTTGCAGAGCTGGAATGAGTGACGGCTGGAAGAACTTCCCTGCTTGTTGTTTTGTGGCCCTTCTCTGCTTTTAGAACAGCGACCTCTAGTGGCTTGTGCTGGGCAGCTGCACGCCAACAGGGCTTCTGCTTCCTGCCAGGCTGCTGTGGAGTTTATCTCCACTGTTGCTCTGGGCGTGGCATTGCTGTGGGTGTGGCCTGGCTCGGGCTGCTGCTCCAAAGTGGTGGAGTCAAGTTGGAGGGAGAGCGGCCAGGAGGCTATTTATCTCCGTAAGGGGCCTCCGTGCTCCCTGCAGCCCAGGAGATTAAGGTGCTTAGAGATCCCAGGATTCCCTACCTCTGAATTAAGTGTCCCTCCCTGCCCCTTTAAGACTTCCAAAAAGCACCCTCCATAACAAAATAATGACCATAGTAAAAAAAAATTTTTTTAATTAAAAAATAAAAAATAAAAATAAAAATGGCCACTCGTTTTTCTTTATTCTCCAGCGCCAGCCTCAGTCATCTGCTCACCAGTCTTGCTGCCCTGTTTCCCTAGTATTGGGGTCCCTATCCCTTTAAGACTTCCAAAAAGTGCTCGCCAAAACAAAACAAAACAAAACAAAAAAAATTGGCCGCGCACTTTTCTTTTTTTCTCCGGCGCCAGCCTCCAATACCTGCTCGCTGGTTTTGCTGCCCTGTTTCCCTAGTATTGGGTTCCCTGTCCCTTTAAGACTTCCAAAAAGCACTCGCCAAAACAAAACAGCAAAAAAAAAAGCCGCTCGCTTTTCTTATTTCCTCTGGTGCCAGGCCTCCGGTACCCTCTCACTGTTCTTGCTGCCCAGTTTCCCTAGTATCCAGGGCCCCGTGCATGCACTGTGTCTGCGCTCTCATCTGGATTTCGTGGGCTGGGTGTTCGGCAGTCCTGGACTCCGTCTCCCTCCCGCTCTGCCTATTCTTCTCCAGCTGGGAACTGGGGGAGGGGCACTCGGGTCCCGCGGGGCCGGGGCTTGTATCTTACCCCCTTTAGGAGGCACTGGGTTCTCGCAGGTGTGGATGTGGTCTGGATGTTGTCCTGTGTCCTCTGGTCTTTATTCTAGGAAGAGTTGTCTTTGTTATATTTTCATAGATATATGTGTGGTTTGGGGAGGAGATTTCCGCTGCTCTACTCACGCCGCCATCTTGGCTCCACCTAGGAATTTTAGATTTACAGAAAATTGAGAAGATAGTACAGAATGTCCCCATATTACCCTCCACTGCCTATATACACTTTCACAATTTCTCCTATTATAAACCCTTTGAATTAATAAAGCTATCAGTTTTTTCTTTCATTATTTATGCTTTTGATATTGTATCTAAAGTCATTTCCAAATTCAAGATCACCTAGATTTTCTCCATGTTATTTTCTAGAAGTCTTAAAATTTTACACTTTACATTACAGTCTATGATGCAGTTAATTTTTGTGAAAGATGTCTGTTCATATCCCCCCCTTTTTTTTTCCATGTGAATGTTCTGTTGTTCCAGCATCACTGTTGAAAATGACTATCCTTTATCTACTGAATTGCCTCTGTTCCTTTCTAAAAGGTTAGCTGACTGAGTATGTGTGGGTCTAATTCTGGGATCCCTGATGTATTCCAGTGATTTGTTTATTCTTTTTCAAATGCCACACTATCTTTGCTATTATAGTTTCATAGTAAGTTTTTAAGTAGGGTATTTACAGTCCTCTAAATTGTTCTTGTTCTCTAGTATAGTGCTGGGTATTCTGAGTCTTCTGCTTTTCCAAATGGACATTTGAATGAACTTGTCAATGTCCACAAAATAGCTTGTTGAGATTTTGATTCTGATATAATTAGATCAAATTGGGAAGGACTGATGTTCTGGCAATATTTTGTCTTCCTGTCCATGTACATGGAATATGCTTCCATTTATTTAGACCTCCATTGGTTTCTTTCATAGTTTTTTAGTTTCTCTTATATTCATCTTATGCATATTTTGGAAATTTTTCCTAAGTGTTCTATTATTTTTGTATGGTGTAAATGATATTGTTTTTAATATCAAATTCCAATTTATCAATCCTGATATGTAGGAAAACAACTGACTTTTGTATATTAACCTTGTTTTGTGCAATCCTTCTATAATCACCTATGTTTACAGAGGTTTTTGTTCATTTTCTTCACAGATAATCATGTCAGTTGTGACAAAACCAGTCTTATTTCCTCCTCCATTGTTTTGTTTCCTTGTGGTATTGCTTTAGCTAGAAACTCCAGTGTGATATTGACTAGGAATGGTGAGAGGGAACATCCTATCTTTGTACAAGATCTTAGGGATGAAGTATCCAGTTTCTCACTATTTAATATGATGTTAGATACAGGGGTTTTTGTTTTTGTATATTTTCTTTATCAAGAAAGTTTTTTATTCCTGGCCTGCTGAGAGTTTTTATCATGAATGTATGACTTTGTCAAATGTTTTTTTTCTGCATCTATTGATTTAATCATAAGAATTTTCTTTTTTAGTCTGTTTATATGGTAAAGTACATTAATTCATATTTCAATATTAAAGCAGCCTTGCATACCTGGATTATATATGTGGTTGTGGTTTATGATTTTTCTGTGCATTGTTGGATTCTATTTTCTAATATTTTGTTAAGGATTGTTGCACCTATGTTAATGACAGGCTGTAGTTTTACTTTCTTGTAATGTCTTAATCTGGTTTTGGTATTAAGATAATGTTGGTCTCATCAAATGAGTTGGGGAGTGTTTTTGGTACTTCTTTTTCTGTAAAAGATTATAAATAATTGATAGCATTTCTTAAATATAGTAGAATTCACTAATGAAGTCATCTGGGTCTGGTACATTCCGTTTTGGAAGGCTATTAATTGTACACCCTATTTTTAAAAATGGAAAATAAACCTATTTAGATGATCTGTTTCTCTTATGTGAATTTTGGTAGATTATGTCTTTCAAGGAATTGGTCCATTTCATCTAAGTTGTCTAATTTGTAGACAGAATTGTCAGTAATATTTCTCTATTGTCATTTTAATGTTCATGGATCAGTAGCAATGACTGCATTTTCAATTCTGCTGTTGGTAATTTGTGCCTTTTCTCTGATATCTTTTTTTCTTTGGTTAGCCTTGTTAGAGTTTTATCAATTTTATTGAATTCTATAAAGAAATAGCTCTTTAAAAAGTTTAAAAATTTACTCTGTTGCTTTCCTCTTTTTAGTTTCATTGATTTCTGCACTGATTCTCAAAAATTTCCTTTCTAGTATCTTCAAGTTTATAGTATTCTTTTTTCTCTACTTTCCTAACATGGTAGCTTACATAATTAATTTTATGTCTTTTTCTTTTTAAGATATGCATTCAATGCTATACATTCCCTGTAAGCACTGTTTTTGCTTCATCCCACAAATCTGCAATATTGTATTTTCATTTTCATTTAGTTCAAAATATTTTTAATATTCTCTTGAGACTTCTATAATGAATGTAGTATTTATAAGTGCGTTGTATAATCTCCAAATATTTCAGGATTTTTCAACTATCTTCATGTTATTGATTCCTAGATTAATTCCATTTTGGTCTGAGAGCATACTTTATATAATACCTCTTTTTAAAATTCATTCAGATATTTTATGACCTAAAATTTGGTCTTTCTTGGTGAATATTTCATGTGGCTTTGAAGATCATTTTTTTCTACTTTTGTTTTGATGAAATATTCTCTAAATGTTAATTAAATCCGATTGATTGATGGTGTTACCCAGTTCAGCTGTATCTTTACTGCTTTTTACTTGCTGGACCCATTAATTACTGGTGGAAAAGTGTTTTGAAGTCACTACTACAATAATGGATTTATATATTCTCCTAGAAGTTCTGTCATTTTTTTTTTTGCCTCATCTATTTTGATACTCTGTTGTTAAGTGCATACTCATTAGGGATATGTCTTTTTGGAGAAATGACCACCTTTTCATTAGATAATGCCTATCTTAATTCCTGATCATTTTCATTGTTCTTAAGTCAGCTTGTCTAAAATTAATATAGCTACTACAGCTTTCTTTTGATTAGTGTTAACATGGCTTATCTTCATCCCTTTAGTTTCATCCTGTATGTGTCTTTATGTTTAAAGTAGGTTTCGTGTAGACAACTTATAGTTTAGTTGCACTTTTTTATTATTCCATTACTTTCTACTTTTTAATTGGTGTATTTAGACTATACAATTAACAGCATTATTGATATAGCTGGATTTGTATCTACCATATTTATAACTGTTTTCCTTTCATATGCTTGTTTTTGTTTCTTTCCTTCTCCTGTCTAGGTTTTAATTGAGCAATTTTATGTGAATCCATTTTTTCCTCTTCATTTATCCTTTCCTTTAATCTTTTTTTTGCTGGCTGTCATAGATTTTTTAGAATAGTTTTAAAATGACTCTAAGTTTACTTACAGATAACACTATCACTTAACAGATAGTATAACTTGTGACAGAGTATTCCTTCTGTCATAGGAAGGAATATTGGTGTTTTTTATTTCCCTAATCCATAAATTATGACATTTTGTTTTTTAATTAACTATCCATAATCTATAATCACTCAACAAATTATTAGGTGAATAATTATTGTTTTTTTATTATTAAAATTGTTTAAAAATAATCGTTAAATTAATATACAGCTGTTATCTAGTCAGTCAGTTAAAAATAAGGAAACTAGAAAGTTTAATTTAACTTTCATTTATTCCTTTTCTAACACCTTTTTTTTTAAGATTTACATTTCTAACCTTTAGTTCTCTTCTCTTTGCATGATTTCCTTTAATATTTATTGCAAGACAAATCTAGTGGTGATAGATACTCTATCTCATATTCTCAGTTTTCCTTGTCTGAGAAGTTCTTTAGTTCCCCGTCACTTTCGGAGGATGAGTTTGCCTGACATAGAATATTCTAGTTTTCAGGGGTGGGTTTCATTGTTGTTGCTTCTTTTCAACATTTTACATATTTCACTCCACTCTCTTGTTGCTTGCATGGTTTGTGAAGAGAAATCCAATGAAATTTTTATCCTTGTTCCTTTATAGAAAAGGTGATTTTTCCCCTTTTCTGGCTTCTCCACATATTTTTTTGTCTTTGTTTTTCTGCAGTTTGAATATGATATACCTATGTTTAGATTTTTTGTATCAGCAATCATTTCTTCAAAGATTTCTTCTTCTCCTTTCTCTTTATTCTTTTAGTATTCACATTATTCATGTATTATACCTTGAGGAATTGCCCACAGTAATTGGATATTTTGTTCTAGTAAAATTCTTTTTCTCTAAATTTTAGTTTGGGAAATTTCTGTTGACCTGTCTTTAAGCTTACTGATTCTTTCTTTGGTGTGTCCAGTTTACTGCTAAATCCATCAAAGAAAGTATTTTTATAAGTTTTTTTATATCTGACTTTTCCTTTTTATGTTTTCTTAGAGTTTTCATCTCTTTGCTTACATTGTTTATCTGTTTGTGCATGCTGTTTACTTTTTCCTTTAGAAATCTTAGCATATTAATCATAGTTATTTTAAATTCTGGGTGTGAGATTTCCAAATTGTCTCCCATATCTAAGTCTTATTATGTTACTTGCTTTGTGTCTTTAGACTATTTTTATCTTGCTTTTCACATATGTTGTAGTTTTTGTTAAAGCTGGATATGATGTATTGGCAATAGGAATAGCAGTAAAAAGGTCTTCAGTTTTATGTTTATCTGGGTAGGAAAATGGCTAGAGGGTAAGTGGAGTTAGACCTTTTCTTCCCTGCAGGTTGATTAGTCTGTGATAAAGTAATTTCCCTTGAGGGTAGGCAGAAAACAGAATGCTCTGGGAGTATCTCAAAAATTGTTGTTTCCCTCTGCTCTCTTCTACCTGCTCGAATCGTGAAAGCTTTTATCTCATCTTTATGAGGACAGTCTGGTGTTGCTCTGGAATGTAATGTCAAAAACGTCTCCTTCCTTCCCAAAATAACTGGCCTTTTAGGGGTTCATATTCAATCTGCAGCAGTTGGTCAGTTACCATTTATGTTTCCTACCAATTCTGGTCCCAGGATTCTTCATTGATTCTTTGCATTCAGTTATCTCTCCAGTTTTCAGGACATCAGTTTGCCCTATGACCTCAGCTGTGTGATGGATCCAAGAACAGTTACTCATTTTCATATTGTTCAGCTTTTTCTTGTGAGGATGGGAGTGACAACTTCCAAGTTCTTTACATGTCAGAGACTGGACATGACTTTCTTTACTCTTCAGGCTCAACTTTAAGCTGTATTAGGATAGGTCTTTTCAAATTTGCCATTATTCTCAGGATGTGGTCTTACTTCAAGGGCACAGCCCTTGTGGGATTTCAACTTGGATCGTTCTCCAAAGACTTTTTACTCTGGCTAGAACTGAACCCCAATATCTTCTCAGTACTGTGTGTCTCTGAAATCTCTGCTGATCCCTTGAGCCTTCCATATACTTTAACCTGTATTCTAGGATTCCCAGTCTTGCGCTGTGAGTGAATAACTTGGGAGTTGGCCAAGGAGTGGGGTAGAATTGTTATACAGAGAGCATTCTGGCCTTCTTGAACACAGATCTTTTTTCCCACATCCAGTGAGACCGCCGCTCTCTGTGTGGGCTCTGTTTCCCTGCAGAGTAGTTTCTTAAGTACTTTTGAGAGAAAACCAAGGTGGCTGTGATGAGACTCACCTCATGTGCTTCCTTTCTCCCAAGGAATGCAGCCCTGTGTTAGTTGCTTTCTATGATTCATTTTATGTATTTTGTAAAGCTTTTATTTTTTTAAAAAGTCGTGATGGTCGGCAAGGAGGGAATAAGCCCAATACCATGTACTCTGCCTTTGCCAGCCACTCGTACACTTGAAAGATAGCTTGCCTGATACAGAATCTAGGACAGATAGTTTATCCTTTTGGCACTTTGTAGGAATTACTCCTGATAAACAGAATTATAAAGTCTAGGATCATCATGGTTATACAATTTATGAAAATGATGAGCTAAGAACTATAACTTACTTTTCCAACTTTTGGGTGGTTTTTTTTCATCTTCATAAGGGATATATAAATACTTGACATGTTTAATCTGTCATTCTTAATTTCCTGTTGACTGTGAAAATACTTTGGATTTCTCTCCTCTATGTCCAATTTAAGATAATTTTTTAACAATTTCTGTCAAAAATACATTCTTTCTGTAGGTGTCTTTAGTTTGGTTGTTGTCATTGTTATTTTTCGGCCACATTCTTTATGTAAGTAGTCAGTCATGCAACATTGGTGGAGCATCTATTATATAGTAAGCTCTCTTCTGGGTTCCGGGAATGCAGTGTTGAATAAGAGACAAACACCCTCTGTGGTCACCACGAGCAGATTGTAGGATAAAGTAGAAGAGGTATTCCCAACCCTGAGCTGATCAATTACTGAAACGCAAAGTCCCAACCCTGGCAAGGGCTTATCAAAAGGATTTCAGCCCCTCCAGTTGCTACCTCAGATGGGTGATATTTGCAGAATACATACTCATAATCTACTCCGATGTCATTCTTATAGCCTAGTGGACTTTACCTCTCTGGCTCACCATCCAGTCCATTATATAATCTTATTTGTTCTGGCCTTTCCAGTTTCATTTCTCCTTTGCTTCCTGTAGTAACATTCTAGACTTGGTTCACTCGAGTTTGTCTTGTCTGATTATGAAAGACTATTTTTAGAAATAGTGCTTCTTTAAATATTTCCTATTCCTTATCAAGCCAGACCTCTCAAGTAGTCTGTCTTTTCTGTCTGCCCCCACCTTTGCTATTTAAACTCATCTTTCCTGAGCCCTTAATTCTGAACCACTTTGAGAATGATCTTTGTCCATCACTAGAGATAGTCTCCTTTAACCCTAGTGTATCTTCTATGCCTTTTCTCCATCTAGGTGTTCTACCCTGCTTTTTCCTGGGATGCTTCTGCTTGCCTTGACATCTACCACTGTCAGTTTAAATCCTTCAGATGTAGGACTCATTCTTTACACAGGAAGGCAACCCTCTTCCTCCTATTGATTTTTTCCCCACTTATTTAATAATACAGTCTTCATCAGGAGAATTATTTACCCAGAATTGTTGTAGGTGCATGTATTTTACTTCCTAGATTTAAAGCACTTGGAAGATAGATTGCATCTTGTTCTTGGTTCTGGTCCTGCTACTTCAAAGCTCAGCAATTTGTGGGACCCATCACCTGTACTAAATAATTATCTCTGTTCTGTTTAACTTGATCAAGTGATATATAATATATACATCACAGTTTCCTCACCTAAAAATAAAGGATGTAGTCTTTGTAAAGCCTGAAAATTTTAAGCTTCCAAAAAACTTAGTGAAAATAGTGACTCTTAAGCCTTGACTGCCTAATTCTCTTAATACTGTCAGTTGACTCTGGAGAGGGTCTGAAACCTCCATAAATAGTAGGATGTTAATGCCTTTAACCCTAGAAGAAAGATAAAGACTGGCAGTTGGAGAGAGAAGGTGAAAAGGTAAGGGAGTATCAGACCATGAGATCATTATGATTACCTTCTTTTTTTTCCAGCCTCATCTCTGTCCTGAGGCTGTCTTTTAAACCCTCTTTCATGCCCATGAAAACCATCTTCTTCCACTTATGTTCAAACGTATAAGTGTACATTCCCTTACTGGAATGGGAGACAAGGCCAATGAAATACCCATGTCACAAATGTAGAGTAAAGCTTACTTTTGATCAAGGAAAATCAGAGTAGGAGAATCTGATTGATAGTTTTCCATATCACTATTTTACTTAGAGCCTCTTAATATACATCTTGGTAGATCCTAGAAAAATGATGAGGGAAACAAGACCACATAAATATTACACATTACACTGTTCAGTTTTCTGGAACTCTGTTATCTTTTTCTAACCTCAATATGCAAATGCACAGACTTCTCACTAAAATTGGTAATGAACTTCTAACTCTATAGGATAAAGCACAGCACAGTCTGTGACTCCCAGATACTTGAAGAAAATATTTCATACCAAACCTGCTTAAAATTTTAAGATTTACAAAGCTTAACAAGTAGTTACAGAGATGTTTCTAGCTAAAAATTGCCATATAGATAAAATGACAGGAATATTGCAGGTGATGATATAATCATTAATCATAGTTCTGTATGCCTTATTAGGTAGAGATAAAATTATCACACCTTTTTTTGTGTAGTCTTGAACTAATTTGCTAGAAAGTAAAGATGCATGATCTTAAAATTAGTTCCTAGGACTGCCTAGCTAAGTTCCACAAACTCTGTGAGTTTAAGATGCTGACTCAACTTTGGACTTACAAGAATAGTTGAAAGAAAAAATGTGACAGTGGAGAAACAGATAACATGCAGCATATTTAAACTTCATGTATTTATTTTTATTCAAATGTAGATAATAGGAAAATAAAGCATTCACATTTTTGACTCTTACTTAACATGCCTTATTTACTTATGAGTTTGTCTGCTTATTGATGGATTAAGCAGTACTGCTTCCTTTAACATGAAACATGAATTGCAGTTCAAGTATTCTTTAGGAAAGAAATGATATAGAATCCATGCTTACATATCATTCTTACTACCTACCAACATTGCTTTCACTAATATAGCTTCTTGAGAGTCTATACAATAAAAAAGATGAAGGAAAGTATCTATATAACTATTTATAATATATGTTATTTTATGTATCAATCTGATATTTCTAGCAACTATAAAGTCTTTGAAGAAAGGAGTCTTGTCATTTATATCCTTGTAAATCTCTCTGTGACACAGCACACTGTTGAGAGTAAAATATGTGCTCAGGAGAAGCAATAATTTTCTTTAGCTATTTTTAATTATCATTAAAACTTCATTTAGCTTATTTGGAAAGAAAGCAAACATCTTATTTAAAAACTTATTGATACTGAAGATATAAGAAATGGGCTGAAACCTAGTGTGGTATCAGTCCCATATTAACACTTCTCTTCTTCAGATGCAAACAGAACTGAGAACAAATAGTTATGTTCATTTTTACTGTTTCATTGATTCAGCAGCGCTATTTCTATTATTGCTACATTTTAGCTTTTAGGCTTTGAGATAAATAAAATCTTTTTGTCTAACCCATTCTGAGAGGGCAGTCTATCAATATTTAATTTGACCAACCAGAGAAAGCATTAACAGCACAGAACAATTGATGAGATTGGCTCAGTCTTGGATTTCTTATTAAATATAGTTAAAATTTATTGAAAAGAGCATTATGAGTGTGTGTTTATTATCTTAATAATTCTAATTAACTTTTGGTAATTGCTGAGAATTTGCAAACGACTATTTCTGTTTTTCATTGTTATAGTTCTCAACAACCAGCAGACAAATTAATAAAATAAGCCTATGAAATGAAACACTGCAAGCCAACTAAGTTTCCTTCTTGTTGGAGAATACAAAAATCACCAACAAATATTCTATATAAATATTTGAAAAGAAATCAAAGGATCGATCAGTAAAGCCATATGAAAATATGGGAATTCTTTAAAATTTTACCTACCCACACAAACGTATACTTTCCCTTATTATCACTGAGATATGTAACTCCAAGAGCAGCTTTTCCCATCATTAATAGGTCTCCTGTCTTTGGTACTTAATTTATGTCAGTTTCACTATATTGGGCATGGACTGTGAGGATGTACACGGTGAACTTTGATACATAAATGACTCGGATTAATTTCAACTTTGGTGAGTCTCAGAACAATAGGTGTTGCTTATTTACCAATTTTCATGTCACAAAGCCATGATTACAACTGGTTTCTAGGAACAGTTGGACTGGCAGGTTTTGAAAACTGCGATTTTCTAGGGATGATATGCATGGGCCCGTTACCACCTTTAATATGCAGTATAATGTTAAAAAAAAGCAGCAGGAGGTTATCTATGTGACTCAACTAAAAGAAAAAATATTTGGTTGCCATGTGATTACTCTAGAATCATGAGTTACAGAAAATTTTAATTTACAATAAAAACCATACTCAGTATTTTATATATTATATGATTTTGTAGACATTGGATAATTTATCAAATTGTTACAATAAAACAATATATATTGCAAAAATACTTCAACTCGACCTTATTTTTCAATGTAGAGTAGTTTAAATTGATCAATTTTATATTAGATATTGATTCAAATTTCAAGTCTGTCACTATTTTTTCAACTTCATTAACACCTTTGAGGCTCCATTTCCATGTCTGAAGATTGGTTTTAATGGATTTTGCCTCATTAGGTTGTCATGATTAAATGGGATGAGCTATGGAAAGAATCTGGGGTAGGGAGTGACTAATAAATCTTGGTAGTGATGGTTGGCCATAGTTATTTTTCTCCTTATTTGTGTTGTTTGGTTTGTCATTATTTTTCTTCTGCTTTAAGGTTCACAGCTAATAAGATATGCTTCTTAATGTGCAAAGAAGAGGAGACAACAAAATCCTGGGCCTGTGAAAAATAGGGAGATAGAATGAAAACTGCCGCATAAATCTGGGGTGTACAAAGGAAATGATCAAATGGTAAACATCCTAGTCTCTAGGAAAAATTAACTTTAAATTCTATCATGAAAACATGAACTTATATAGTCACTGTCCTGCTGATATATATTTCAATTATTGGATAATTAACTATATCTCTTTAGTCCAAGAATCACCCAAGATAAGGAAATACTGTAAAAAATGGTCTCATACTGGTGGTATCTTGGGTCACTTGACATAATTAGCACAACACAAAAAGGAGATATAACCCTGTGAACACTTGTAATGTTCCAAGAGAGAAGCAACCCTAAAATCTAAAAATCAAAATTAGATTTTTCTGGCAAAATGAAGATTTTCTGTGTTAATACAACATATAAGACATTATAAAATTGCTGTGTTTGATTTAAGATATAAAGAAAGTATATAAAATCACAAGAAAAGAATGTAAAAAAAGATGAGACATATTTGAAAAATTATCTAGAATCTAGAAATGAAAATAAGGAAAATAAGTAGGGAGATTTGATGAAAATAATCCTGAATCCTGGAAATTAAATTTATAGACATTAAGGGGATATTAAATATCATAAGAGATATAATGCAAAGGTCCAACATAGGTCTAATAGAATTCCAAAGAGAAAGAATAGAGAGTGAAAAAGAGCATAATCAAGGAATTGTAATTGAGAATTACCTGTATGTTGGAAATACACAATTCAGAAACAGAAAAAGAAGACTCTAATGAAAGAATAAATTGGTAAACAAACTTTTTCTGAACAACATTGATTTAATAAACAAATGCTGTATATTGACTTGAGAATATTATGTTACAGGAAGAATGACTTGTAGAGTGTAAAATGGATCACAAAATATCAAAAAATAACACAAATGTAAGGAAGGACGGATCTGAAAGATGAGGGTAGTATCCTTGATCATTTCAGCTAAAGTCAGGGACAAATTCTGTATCACTTTTTCTAATGGAATTTATTCCCATCATAGAGATAACTGCCCTCATAATATTTCTAAGTAATAAGTAATATTTCATCCCTTTGGGAAGTCAGTCTTATAGGAGACACTAGTCTTATTTTGGAGACAACTCTGTAGTCAAATTTGAGAGCTACATGATATAATGGGGTATTTTCTTAAACACTTGAAAATCTTTTATGACCACTCCTAAGATGTGAGTGACTATTTTCAGGAGCGAGGCAACTTAATGCCTGGTTTCCACAGAAGCAGGATGGTTCCAGGAATGCACATGGAAATAAAGTGCTGATGATAATTGTTTGGAACTGTACAGTATAAAAAACTATATAAGTAAGGGGTATAGGCTGACAATATGGCTTTCCAACTAAATGATAGGCAAGACTTACTGGTTCCTAGTTCATTTCCAATGATTGAGCCTAGATGGTTTCTTGTTTTTGTTTTTTTTTGTTTTGTTTTTTTGGAGGGTCTGATAATCTTATTTGTGCTATGTTCAGCACTATTAGGATAACTAGTGGTAATTTCCATGGAATGACTGAGTGATGGCTATTCGAATGGAATTGGGAATATATTCAGAGATGTTTATAGGTGTTTCATGTGGGAGCCGTGCAAGCTAGGATCATCCACTGCTATTTCTGATAGACTTCTAAGAGATTGACTGCCATATCATGGTCAGAAACATTCAGTGGAAAATGTAGACTTAGTGGCCACAGTTTGCTGCAGTTTGGGAGAGCTCTCTCCATTGAGTGGAAATCTCTACAGGTCTTCCCTGGAAACAAACATCATTAAAATCTTTCTCTTCTCTATGCCTCTTGAATCCTAAAGGGATTCTTTATATGACAGGGTTGTTCTTCTTACACTGCCACAAAATCTGAGTGTCCCATGCTAGTAGCTATGACTTTGCCTTTTGTTCAACTTTAACCATAACTTTGCCTCCTACTCACCTTCAAACCTTAATACAAAAATGTTTGGTGCAAGAGGAATAGGGACATTTTTATAAAACATACTGAGGTCCATTTTTACTCTGCTTTGTCTTACATGGGCTGCTGATGGGGCACATGGTAATCAGTGTACTCAAGCCAGTGGTCATTGTTCTTATGATTTAGGACCATTTCAGTTCAAGAAGAGAATCCAAGTGGCTAAACTAGAATTAAGTTAGAATCTCCAAGACCCCCTTTTAGCTTTGTTGCCACCAACAGTCAGTATCAAGTAATATGAACTGGGGTTTCTGAGAGAAGAAAGAAGAAGCCTCCTGCCCAGCAATGGTCAGTTTGGAATCCCAAATTTTCAAAATAGTTCTAAATGACCCCCTGTTCCTTTTGTCCCAATTTCTGATTAAGAAGTGGCTGAGAGGACATGATCCTTTCCTGGAGATAGTCATACCCATTGACCAAGTGCTTTATTTAAGTGTATGGTGCAAGAGTAGGGGAGGGAGGTAGAGTCAGAAGTCCTTTTGGGTTCATTTTTGAGGAGGCCATTCCAATATTTAAGGATATAAAATGCATGTGTATGTGGATCGTTGGGACAGTAGAATGTCCATCAAATACCTTGACTCTCAACCCATTATTTTGCAATAAAAGTTGTACTAAATGAATGCAGGTGATCTGGAAAGATGAAAATATGATATGAAAAAAACTAGTTTCAAGGGCCAGTAGTGTAACCAGAATTCGCTTAATGGACTGGAACAGTAATATCGTTAATTGAAAGTGTCGGCAGTGATGAGGCAACAGTAACCTTGAGAAGGGGTTAAAAGTCTCATGTAATCAACCTGCCTGGAATAGGCAAGGGCAAATCCCTGTGCTTTGTGAAAATATGCAACGTGACCTCCCTCACTGCAAAGCAAAGTGCCAACTTTTGGTAGTAGCCACAAGTCTGGCATGCGGTGGTAGACTCTAACAGTATCAGAGAGTCTTTATGTCCTGTCTATGATGGTGAATATGTTGCCCTTCTGGCCCAACAGTGGGTCCTGGCAGCAGTGGTAACAGTCTAGGCAATGTGGACTCAGTCATCATTTTGATTCTAGTTGGTCTTATTAGGGAATGGGTCTTTGCTATGTCATCCAGACAAGAGACTCAAATAGTCTGACAGAAGCTGAAATTTATTTCTCACTAGTTTGTGGCCTCAAAAAAGGGATGCCTTTAATCTGACAGTCTGCAGCTTTATAAGTGGCTAATCAAAGAGGTAGGCCATTGGCAACAACATAACAGTCCATGAAACTTGTAAAATTTGTCCAGTGAAGAACATAGCTATGACAACAGCCTTGAGTCCTGACCACTGGGAGTGACCACGTCTGCTTTCCACTTCTGCCTATCTGGCAATGAGAGTGAATATTCAGCTGGAGCAGCCCAGTCGACACCATAAGTTTCAGCTTAGCTAAATCATCAGTGTAAATTAGGCACAGATATTTAGGGGAATGTTTCTGAATCCACAGTTTTATTGAACTGGGAGGATTGCTTCATGTAGCAGAGTAAAGGATAAAACTTGCCTCTAAAAAGATACTTACCACTTTCTCATGTAAAGCCAAGATGATTTTGGGGCCAGGCTGGCTGCTCTCTTAAATCATGTCCCTTTGACAAATAAGGCTACTTAGATCCTTCCTACTTTGCAAGTTGTTGAGTCGAGTTGACTCCCCCTAAAAGAGGGTATCAGGCAGGGAATCACAAGGTCTCCTTGTGTCATACATTCAGTTTCCATGAGGGCCTAGTGACAAGCTAACAGCTGAGCCACATCAGGAAGACAGTGAGTCTATCATCAAAATGTTCCCTCCAGGTGGAGGCCACCTCTGTTTGCCAAAGTTTCCAATTGGTAAAATCATCATTGATGGAGATTAATGGCTCAAATAGATTATTAGTGTTGTGGGGTCCCAAAAGCACCAGCACAAGGCTACATGTGGTTCTTCCTAATCAGGATGATTCCCTCTATCACCTAGGAGCATGTATAGTAAATTCATGTAAAATATCAATTACAGTTGTATGTTTTGCAGTTGAAACTGTAACAATAAATACACTGAATTGACCCAAAGGGTCTCATCTGCAAGGTTACATTAGCTTCCCTTCCCTATTGTGAACTCTGCCCAAACCTGATAGGCTGATTCTGGATACTCACTGCCCATGAGAGTGATTAAGATGTGAACTTGGAAACCTGTATCCAATACAGGTATATAAGTTTGAGGCCCTTATCTTCCCCACAGCTCTCCAGTATGCTATAATATGTATGGATGACCTTTGGCCTTCCTTCAGGACTAGGAGATCTCAGTGCCTTTGCTAAGTCTTGCCCCTTAAAACAGCTGAGGTCATACTAGAAGTATTGGAAGGTAGTAGGGGGCATAGAGAAGGAGAGCGCAGCCCCACACCAGTAAATAAGGGACATTTACTTTCAATATTGAGTGGTTGGGCAGCTTCTCACAGCTAAAATTGTCCCAAATTCTAATATTTTCCATTCACCAAAGTCTCTATATCCTCATTGCTGCCAGCACTTATTTCTGGTGTGGGAGTTTCTTGTTTCAGAAGTAGGTCTAGAACCAGAATGAGGGGGTGTGGCACACATTTTGGGCAAAAAGTTTAAGGAGTTGCCAAAAAACTGGGTTATCAAGATAATTGCTATTTTAAAGTAGAATTTTTAAAGATACAAAATTAGTACAAAAACTCCATGCTGAACAAAATATCAAAATTTGAAGCCACCATCTACCCATGCACCAGCATGATTTATCTCTGTTGTTCCCCACTAACCCTCATCTGTCAAAGCTGGCTTCATGGATGCTGGCATGAGGCTCTGAGTGAGAGGCCAAGCACTTGCATACTATGGCACAGCAAGGAGAGTGAGCTTTATGTTTGCATCCTCACACCTTCAGTCCAAGTCCCATGAAGTGATGTAGGGAGTACCCAGTAGGTGTACATATAGTAGACAGTCTTGGGCACAGCTAAGGAGACTTAAGCATAGAGAACCTGCATCTTTTTTAGTGGACAGGAAGCCTGTCTAACTTTTGCTTCAGAGAAAGATGCAATCTTCATTTTAGCGGATAGAAAACAAACCTGCCATCTGTTCCAGAGGGAGACACTGTGTTTATCTTAAGAGACTGTCTGCTGTACAAATATTCTTATCAAGCATAGTCTGGAACAAAGGTTTTGCTTGTAGGACATGCAGAAATGAAAGTGACTCATAGATTTATTTCCTAAAATATTCAAGAAAAGACCAAAAATAGAACTGATAACTTCTGACTCAGTGAAAAAAGGAGGCATAAAAAATTGCTTTAGTTCAATACAATGGAAGATAAGAAAGAAAGGGGGAAAGTACTAAAGAAAAAAATATTGCTACTAGGAAACAGAAAAATCATAGAAAGAAATTCAAATATATAATTAATCACAAAATGTGTGGCCAAATTAAATTTATTTATGAAAGAGATATTTTCAAATTGGTGAAATCAAATCTAGCTATATTCTCTGTGAAAGAAAAACCTAAAACCTATTGAGGTTCCTTCCTTACAGTTTCTAATCTCTATTCTTATTTAACAAACACATAGCAGTTATTATTTTCCTGGCACAGTTTAGGGTTCTTTATGAATATAAATTAATGTATTTATTAAAATAACCAAAAGTAGTTGTGCTACTATTACCCATTTTCCAGTTAAGGAAAATGAGATACAAATGGGTTAAATGTTTTTCCCAAGGCTACCTGTTAGCACGTGATCAAGGTAACTTTTGGACCCTGGCGTTCTGCCCCCAGGATCTACTTTCGTACTGTAGTCTGCTGCCTCTTCAATTCTTTTCAAGGTATTGTCCCTGCCTCATGCCCCTGCCACAAACAAACCCAGTTTATTGGAAATAATTCTATTATATCAAAAATTTGAATTATAAATGTTGTCAGAAAAATGCAAAATTGAAGAATAGGAAGATTTATACTTGGGAACATTAATCACAATGGACCTAGAATAGCTATGTGGATACCACACAAATACACTTGAGTACAAGTCAAAGCAAAATAAAACAATCTCTTGGGCATAGAATAAGTCAAATTAAAAATTTATCAATAGAATATAAATTCTCTGAAGCTACCACCTTCTATAAAAATAAACTCAGAATTGATTAAATAAATAAATATAAGACCTGAAATTATAAAACTCCCAAAGGAAAACACAGATAGTCAGTTCTTTGACATCAGTCTTAGTGATATTTTTTTGCATCTGTCTCCTCAGGTAAGGGCAGCAAAAATAAAAATAAAATAAAAATAATCAATAAAAAGCAAAGACCACATCAAACTAAAAAGGTTTTGCATAGTGAAAACTCCATCAGCAAAATAAAAAAGGCAGTCTACTGAATGGTATATGTCCACAAATGCTATATCCAATAAGGAGTTAACGTCCAAACAATTCAATATCAAAAAAACAAAAAAGCAAACAATCCAATTAAAAATGGGCAGAGGACTTGCATAGACATTTTTCCAAAGAAGACATACAGATGGCCCATAGACATATGTAAAAGTGTTTAACATTAATAACAATCAGGGAAATTCAAATCAAAATCACCATGAGATAACACCTCACATCTGTCTGAATGGCTACTATCAGAAAGACAAGGAATAACAAGTGTTGGAGAGGATGTGGAGAAATGGGAACACTCGTGTCCTGTTGGTGAGAATGTAAATTACTGCAGCCATTATGGAAAATAGTATGTAGATTCCTCAAAAAAAACAGAAATATGTGTTCCACTAATTTCACTTCCAGGTAGCCATATGAAGAAAAAATACTAATCCAAAAAGACATACATACCTCTGTGTTCATTGCTGCATTGTTTACAATAGCCAAGGTACAGAAGCAATCTAAGTGTCCATTGTATATGAATGCATAAAGAGAAGATGTGGTACATACATACAATGGAATATTACTCAGTCATAAAAAAGAACTCTTACCATTTGTGACAGCATGAATAGACATAAAAATATGCTAAGTGAAATAAGTGAGAGAAAGATAGATACCATATGACTTCACTTATATAAGAAATCTAAAGAAACAAAACAAATGAACAAACAAAGCAAAACAGAAACTAAGAGAACAAACTGATGGTTACCAGAGTTGAGGAGATGGAGAGATGGATAAAATAGGTGAAGGGGATTAGGAGGCACAGTCTTCCAGTTATAAAATAAATAAGCCATGGGGATGTAATGCACAGCATAGGAAAAGTAGTCAATGATATTGTAACAACTTTGTATGGTAACAGATGGTAACTAAACTTATTGTGTTGGCCATTTGTAATTATATATAAATATTCAATCATTATGTTGTACACCTGAAACTAATGTAGTATTGCATGTTAGTTACTGTTCAATTAAAAAAAAAACTTACAAAAATTTCTGAAGCTATATGCAGAGTAATAATATATCCTCAAAATACATAAAGAAAACCTAACCAAATTATTTGGTTAAATAGGCAAATTATTTAGATATATAGGCAAATCTAAAACCATCATGGAAAGTGTTAAGAAACTTGAGTTCAGAAATTGATGAATATAATATCAGGTGTTGTATTCATCCATGATGCAGTAAATGGTTAAGGACTACACATCCCAAATTAAAGGGGAAAGTTTAAAGCTGGGCAAAATATTTAAGGAGACTTCATCTGGCTTCAGGTGGGAGCCAACAGGCATCCAATCCTGCCACCTCTGAGACAGCAAATTCACAAGGTGAACCTCATGGTCAGCTAGCTCTCTATGGGGAGGTGCCAGGTGGGTAGGATTTTCCCAAATCTCAGGAACTGTTGTCCCAGTAAAGCTTGGCAATCCTACTGAGTGAAGGACACAGAGATCAGCTTTCATGGGAAAGAAAGATTGGAATAGAAACAAAAATGTTTCCAGATTTGATGAAAAACATTTGCTTACATATCTAGGCAACACAGCCAATCTCAAGCAGGGTGAATAAAAAGATAAACAAGTAAATGGACTACTTTAGGAACATATTAGTCTAAGTGCTAAAAACCAAAATTAGAAAATCTTATTAGTATCTAAAGAATTAAAGATGCATTGAGCATGTGGAAAAGGGATAAGAATCACTGTAGACTTCTCTAGGAAGAGTGGTGACCAGAAGGTATCTTTAAAGGAAAGAAAATAAAAATTACAAAAACTATGTCAGGTGATACCATTCCTCAAGCATGAGTATGAAATACAGATATTTCCAGGTTTATAAAAGTTGACAAAACTCATTGCCAAGAATGTAAGGAAATGAGATAGAATTTAGTAAAGATAATCTATAAAATCAAAATAATGGTAATCAAAATTCTAGGTGTTTACCTTACCAAATACTAAGGTTAATTAAGAGCATAGTATTCAAACCAGTGTTATTATCATAGCAAGAGAATAAATAATAATTTTATGGAGAAGAAACTCAAATAAGGCAGCATAACATATAACAGAGACAACAATGTAAAATTAACTTTTAGATAAATAGCACAGGAAAAATTGGTTCAGTATATGGAAAATAATGCAAATTTGACACCACCTATCAGAGAGGCAGTATTTAGTTAGGAAGAGAGCACCGACATTTAACAAGAAAATGTAGAGAAAGAAAGGTGGGAGATGGAGGTGAAGGCCTTGGTGATTTACATGCTGCTTCAAATTTTGTTTATAATTAAAAAGAATTTGAGGGCTCTGAGTCAAATAAAGCAAATATTAATAAAGAAAGTTATTCATGGTAGAATCAAATATTATATATATATTTTTTATAATTTCTTGTGTTAAAGTTTATAATTAAAAAGTAAATCTTATTAGGAGTAAAAACTAGATAGTTTTAGTTGTACACTATAGTTTTAAAAGGGAAATTACATACATTGAAGTATGTAGAGTACACACCCAAGTGGATGTGCAGAAGGATCCCATGTAATGTGGAAAAGAAATACTGGAATTTCTATTTGTAGTATATACAAAAGAAATAAAGCTTTCCCAATGTATAACACACAAATTGGCAAACATCTATTCATAATTTTTGAAAATATACATGTATTAGGTCCATAAACAAACACATTTTTAAATGTGGTCAAGATTTAGACTCTTTGGAGTCCATTACTGTAAACAACTGCACTCATCAAGTAAAGGGGGAAAATCACCCTTTCATTTTAATTTTCAGTTTAATTTACTAAGAAGAATCTGTTGGAGCCCTATAGAGTGGATTATGCTTTATAATTCAGACGATGATAGAACCAACTATGCTATAGTAGGGAGACTAGTAAATGTGGATAATAAATCAATACAGTGCAGATATTGTTACAAAAGTGAAACATTCTCCAATTCATAGCTGTCTCTAGTATCTACAAAGAAATATTTTTAATTAACCAATGGCATTTTGAGTGACTTCCATTCATTAAACGACTCCCTTTTATTTTACTTTGTGTATCAAATTTCTTGTGGTTTAAAGAGTATGTTGATTTAGGTTGTGGGAGCTATGTTGAACAATATGAAGACCATCATAGTTATTTCAGGATTTTCTCAAAAACCTTGCTTTAAATATTCCCTTCCCTCTGTCCAGGGAGTGAAGAGCTAACTTGAGAGCAAAAGCTAAGGAGGCTGTTTACGTGGAGGTGATGTGAAGTGACTCCCATTTAAATGTGTTAATTCACACATAGCAACTCCAAAATATATTCCATGCTGTATCTGTTGCTACTGTCTATGCTTTCTATGTTTTAGGAAAATACAATTATTGTTTTTGTTTGTTGGAGTTTTCTCTTACTCATCTGCTTATATACATTTAGATAATATATAGAATACATTCTTTAAGCGGTGGAATTTGGAAGTAGACAGGTGTTCTTCCTAGAAGCTTTAGATTTTACTTTTCTGTGTTCTTAAATTACATAATAGGCTTTAGGTTATAAATAAAAATAAACTTGTTTGTTCTTAGGATCTAAACTAATTGTCCTAACAAAGTATCCATGCCAATAGATTGTAATACGAGAAGAAGATAAACTGATGGTTAGATGTTAATAACAGTAACACAAAACATTAAGGCAAGTGACATTTACATAAGTATCTTGATCTTAATACATGTAATTTACATATGAAAATTTAATCACCATAGAGATAAACAGCTGCAATGTTTAATTAAACTCTCCACACAAAATCAGCCAGCAAGAAGTAGTTTGTCACTACTAATTCATCACAATTCTCTTAAGTATTCTTTAAAATAAAAATGCAAAATAAATGACTTACTGATAATTTAACTTCTGGTTACTTTGTATTTTAATTGTATCATCAAAGCCTGTTGAGAATACGATAAAGATTCTAGGTTCATTTTCACTGTGTTTAGAAGGCAAAACATAAACATATAGAGAACAAATGTATTTGTTTACAAACTTATAAGGGTCACCAGCAAAACAGCACTAAAAGATAATTTAAGAAATTTTAATGTCAAAATAAGTTGTCGGTAATAAAGGAATGCAGGAGTCTTTCTCAGTGGAGCTTTTAAAGACACAAGGAATCACACGGAAAAATTAATGCCAGTGTTAGCCAAAGAAGAGTAACAACTGCTAGCTTAGATAAAACTAAAAATTCTTAATTGAATTTTAAGATCGCAGAAACACTGAACAGAGAATGCTCAATACATAAATGTTATAGGAGTCATCTTTAGAATATAGGACATGAACAAATGGTAGGATTTGTTTCTGTGCATATTTGTATAAACAAATGCATTTATTCATTTTCTCAAAAGAAGTGCACACTGTATGCTAGGTGTAATGGTATACACTAGTATAAAATAGTGACTTAGGTTAGCTTTTACTAAAACATCTGTATAGGTTGCACCCTTTTCCTTATAGACACAGAGTCAAAATGTTGAAATAGGGGACAATTGTATATATTTGTTGTAAAACAGAGCTTCTAGTAATCAGGACTATGCTCTGAGCCTCTAATTTTTGCACTGAGTTCAAATGGCTGAACAACATTATAAATAAAATACATACCGTGCACTCGAGTTCAGATAAAATTGAATTGGACTTTGGAAAGTGAACATTGTTCATGAGTTGGTCCCTAAGATATGCTTTTAATGTTGAGGCACCCATATTCTATCCCAAAATGTTTATCCAAATCATTACATTTGTAACAGTTGTCCACAAAAAATAAAGCTATAATTTCCAAGTATACCAATAATGTGCTATGAATTATTAATTTCAATAATTTTGGTTTATGCTAAATTGACCTTTTTGTCTGTATTTTGTACCTAATAGCATTCCAGATATTTTATAGTCTTACCTATAGGAAGAAATTAAGTCAAGAGTTTCAAAACTGTAAGAAAAAACTGTGTCTTAGAGTGAGCTGGAGGGCACAACGTCTGAATGACCCATGAGGAAAAACTATTATATGTACATACATTTTTCTCCATTTTTATAAGGAAATTCATCTTGCGGCTGGGAGTTGTTCACTTTCTCCTGTGCAAAATTAATGGGTTGGCTAAGACAACCAAAAATTGTATGCAGTAAATCCCCAGAAGTCTATGACTTTTATTTCATATATTTAAATATTCCAAACTAATTTGGGAAAAATAATAGACTGTGACAAATATACAATATACTGTCCCTTTAAATTATTTGGACAAGTAAATATATTTTATCATGAAGGCTTAAAAAAATAATGCATGGTTTTGAAGGGCCCCCACCCATAAGATGGCGAACTTCCTGCTTCTCTTCTGGGTCCTCGGTTCCTGCCGGCGCCACCTGAAGCCCAATCACCCCTTGCCCCCCTCCCAATCCCAGCACCTACCAATAGCCACCAGCCCCGTAGAAGTGACACCTCAATCAAATCATGCCACTTCCTATATAACCCAGCACCTTTCCCTAATAAAGCGGAATTCTCTGGTGAATTGCTGCTGTGTGTTGCTCCTTTCCTTTCAGGTTTAACACTTTATAGTTAGTGTATGTGTGTGAATAGTGAGAGAAAATCTATCATTATCTACTATCTATCCATCATCTGTCTATATAGAATCTCTCTTATACAAAGATATCAGAACCTGAAAGTGGTTAGTTAGCTGAAAAATCAGTAGGCATAAAAAATAATACCTAATGCCTTTAACTTTTAATTTTAGTTCAAATTGGGCACATCAATTGAGTAGTATAACTCTGGGAGGTGGGGAAAATCCTGGGGCAAATTACCTTTAAAACCGATACCAGTCAAAGAGAGAAATAAAGTGGGAGAAATTCATTGATTTCTTACAAGCAGTCGACCACTTCCACTCTCCTGTGTCTCTGGCAACCCGAATGCTGAGGAAGACCGCACCCAATCTCTGTTGTCCAGATAAGCCCTTGCTTGCCCCTGTAATTACCTATTGATATGGAGATGAACTACACTCCACCTCTTGGAAACACCTATTGATATGGAGTTGCACTAAGGCCAGGGAACAGATTCTGGAAATACTGCAGTTTTAAAGCCACAAGCAGTCGTTCAATATGGGGCTTAAGTACTTTCTTGAAATAACCTGCTATTTGGGAATTAAAATTAACTTTCTTGCATAAACAAGTGTTATGTTAAATATTTTATGGTTCTAGTTTGCTTCTCTTTAAGGGAAACACAAATTTAAATGTATTTGTGATATAATAGGAGTGAAACATTCTCTTATTTTTTCCCAAACTTTTATACTTGCCTCTTTTATACCCAAGTAGGAATTTTTTACACCCATAGTTTATCAGTTTGTTTTCATACTTAATGAAATTATCCATGGTAAACAGGCCTATCTGGCAGAGTTGCTTGTATAAACACACAATTCAAATGGTGGAGGCAGAAGTGTGCAGGTTTTCTAGAGCTCTGGGATATATCAGTGCAGTGGAAATTGTCAGAACTTCTCTTGTTGTATTTTACAGTCTTCAAAACAATCCCATAGGGATTATGTGATTCATATGAGATTATGAAATTATTTTGATTTTTGTAAAAGTATTAGGGATATTAAGTGATTACATGCAGTCACAAAATTTGTGAGAGGCAAACTGATCTCAAGCTGCAAGATCATTGCTATGTCTATTCACTTGTGAAGAATTGTTTCCAGGATAAAATTAATAATTGGGACTTTCAAATCATCTGAAGTGAGAATGAGTATAGAGTAATTCTTTCATGGATCTGAAACTATACAAAAGGAATCATTACCTTATACCTGTTGCAAAATGTGGAATCTAATTTTAAGCAGTTAGCACACCAGTAATTTTGTGGCCCTTTAGCAGCATACTCTCTCCTGGCTTACTGTGAAGGAAAAGTTAAAGGTATTATTATTCTATCAATATTAATGTGTTAGTGGGCTATGGCTATGCCCTAGTTCTCTCACAACAGAAGATACGGCTTTATTTGTATATATGTTCATGCTTCATTTTAAGAGACTTTCTTTAATTTTGAAAATTAGGTGCTAATATCCCCATATATGTACTGGCTGTTAACTTTATTTTATAATCATTTTCCCCCTTATTTTCTCAAAAAAAATTTTTGTAGGTCTTATTCTTCCATTTCACTTTCAAACACTAGTATTTTATCTTGAAGGACATATGACCCATTTCAGATTTCCTACTTTTGGACTTCTACCACCTAACTGTGAGAACGTGTAAGATTAGATCTTTAGGGAATAGTTTTTAAATGAAATGCATTGGGTTGGAATAAAAGTAAAGGTGCTAACATGGATGGAGCTAGTGGGTATTATGTTGAGTGAAATAAGCCAGGTGGAGAAAGACAAGTACCAAATGATTTCACTCATTTGTGGAGTATAACAACAAAGCAGCAGCAGACTCACAGACTCCAAGAAGGGACTAGCTGTTACCAAAGGGAAAAGGGGTGGGGAGGGAGGGACAAGGGGATTAAGGGGTACTGTGATTATCACACATAATGTAGAGAGGGGCACAGGAAAGACAGTATAGCCCAGAGAAGACAAGTAGTGACACTGTAGAATCTTTCTGCGCTGATGGACAGTGACTGCAATGGGGTATGTGGGAGGTACTTGATAATACGGGTGAATGTAGTAACCACAGTGTTGCTCATGTGAAACCTCATAAGATTGTATATTAATGCTACCTTAATAGTAATTTTAAAAAGTAAAGGTGCGAATTTCATGCTTCCTTAGTCTCACTCAGTTTTTGATGAGTAGGGGCAAGATTATGTGAGTTTAATGAGCAGTACAAGAATCTGGAATCTGGAATAATATTTTATGAGTTTTTTAAGATCTAAAATAATCTGTAGAGAACAGGAGTTGTTCTCTATATTTATTGAAAACTTGAAATATCATTATATATTTATTTGTGTATTTGGCTAGAATTATTAGTCAGTGATGAAATAGTTTGGCCAAGATAAACCCATCTTAAAGATAACAAGTTTTATATAAGGTATGAAATTAATAAAATTCAGCTTATAAATTCTTATTTCCTAGGTAAACTTTCACCTTCTATTTCTGTTGGATTTGGTTGAATTTATGTAGACATTCTTTGTTATGTGCCTAACCAAGGTGGGTGTTTCTGGGGGAATGGACAATTTATTTGACATGTAATTATATTAGAAATTTTAGCAGTTCAAGTAATTATGAATAATTTTACTTGTGTTTTTCCCATTGAGATATATACAATTTATGGAGAGAAATCCTCTGTAAAAGAAGAAATACAGTTTAGCTCACCTTTTCTGGATTAGTAAGCCAAACATCACAGCTGCCCATGTTGTCAAAATGCCATGGGAGAATTTAGCAGAAGAGAAGCCAATAATGTAGTCAGTTTTTGACATTTAAATAAATGTTTTAGCTGTTCCATCAAAATTAATGATTAACTTCAGCATTAGAAGCATGTATTTCAGTAGTAGAGGGAAAATTTCCCACCATCACTTCAGAGCAAAAGTAACCCTGCAGAGTTATAAATACATATTTCAGACTAAGAGAAAAGATCGATCCCACAGGATATCTCTCTTCTCCATCCATTGATGATGTCAGTGAGTCTCTGATTAGCTGCTGACATTTGAAATTATGGTGGGTCAGTAAGGTTAATGAAAGCCTTCTTTATATAGCTAACTCCCCATTGCCTCTGTGCCTTCCTGGGCTTTTGACTTGTTTGCTGACCTCAAAAAGCAAGGCAAAAATAAGAATACACATCAAGAAAAGTGTAGTTTGAGCACTCATCTATTGATGATTTTTAATGCTGCCATTTAACAAAAAAGAGAAAGGTTAATGAATCTTGGTGACTTAACTTATTTGGAAATGGTTGAGTACAAAGGGCCTAGCTAATAACCTCAGTGACCTTGTTGAGGATAAACTCTGTGCAGATGAAAACATTTCAATAGAATTGTCTGGACTGCAATTTTTCTGCCTTCAAGTGTCAGAGTTACATAAATTTCCCATTTTATAATATTGAGTCATCTTCTGGTGAGGCAAGGAAAAGGTATAAAACTGAATTAGGTTTCCTGACTCATCGATCATAGCATCTTAGAGCTAGAGAGGGCCCTTGAGACCTAGTTTGGTGTTTTTCAAATTGTGTTCTATGGCACTTTCAGATTCCCCAGAGTGACCTTGCCAGCCGCTGTAGGGAAGGAGAGGAGTGTGTGGGGCCCTCATCCCTATTCACGTTGATACCACCCAAGGGGTCATGTAATAAAAGGCTTTGCTGGCAAAACAAAGTTTGAAAGCCACTGAGCTACAACACCTCAATTTACACTTAAGGAAATTGAGGTATAGAAAATAAAGTGAAGTTGCCAAGCTCTTGCAGCTATTCAATCTCACAGTAAAAGTGAGGAAAAATTTGCAACTCTTGAAGTATGATTCTTTTCATTTTTTGTTTTCTTCTGTATTTTCTAAACCTTCCTCAGACATTTCCCTGGCCCTTTAGTCTCTGCAAGGAGAGGGGGCTGGTTTTCAATGCAGTCTATAGAAGATATTTAATTTCCTTTACATGTCAGTTGAGGAAATGGACATTGATGCTGGAACTTGAGAAACCTCTAGTGTCTCCAGAAAATATCATCTGGCTTTAGATTTTCTTCACATCATCAGTAACAGACATCAAGACCACACTTCTGCCTCTGGTGACGAGACACGTGCAGGTGTGATTAAAGTCCAGCATAGGGGGCTCAAAACCCTGGGAGAAGTGCAGGATAAAACGTAAAAATAAACCTTTAAATATCCATTTTTATCTATCTTATTCTAAAAATAAAAAAGAAATCAAATATTTTTGCACTGCCTGATAATGCTGGGTTGGTACGTCAGAAGCGTGTGTTGGAGCAGGAGACGAGGAGCAGGAGGAGAACCTGATGGGGGCTCCTTCTCTCCTCCACTCTTACCTCATTACAACCAGTTGCAGAATTCATGTGCCAGGTGTGGGGGATTTGGGGTTATGTTTCTGATTAAGCCTTCATATTACTATGTGAGGAGAGATTGAAAGTGAGCATGGAAATCTTTATTTCACACAAAGGTTCTTCATTATTTTGTGACCAAGGGTGTAAGAGTGTTTTGAAAGCTACTGTTGAGAGTTTATACAGGAAAAGTGTTCCAGATTTGCTGCAGTTTTCTGGGATGATGAATAGCTTTTAATTCAGTGGTATATAGCAGATATTTTTAATATACACACACACATGCATATCCACACGCTTACACTTTACTGTTCCTTCAAGTTAAACAGTACAAGACTGCGAAAGTGACAACTTACAAAACCAAAAAAACTGATAACAGAGAGAGGTATTATATTAGAAGGTGCTGGGAAACATACTTTTTCACCTATAAAAGCTCTTACATGTGTCTTCATGTGTAAATTGAGATCAGAAATAGGACCTATTTCATAGAGTTGCCGTGAAGAATAAGTGAGGTTACAATAGAAAAAGTTGCAACTGCCTGACACTGGAAAGCTTTCAGTTACTGTTAATAATGACAATGATCATTATTAAATACTTGGATGCTTACAACATTTTAAAACCTGCTAAATGAAGAATTTTAATGAATACTGAATTAATTTTTATAATATAAATATTTTTTATATAACATAAAATATATAATCTCCCATTAGTTCATAAAGAAAAAAATGAATGCCAACAGGGAGAGCAGCAATATGCTAGATAAATTTAAGCAAATAACTTTTGTGTAATTGGTAAGACTGAAAAATGGGCATATAAATAAGTAGGAAGTGCAAAACTAATGTGTTTCTTTTATGTCTGTCTATATATTCTTTCAAGATATGTTCTTAAACTATGAAAGCCATTAATACCAATGATTGAAATAAACTGAGTCAAGAATTGCTATGTCTTTAAAGTGTTCAAAACTATTTTCACAAATAATTTTTTTGTGAGGACATAAAGCTGTTGTATATAGCTAGCAGAAAATTAAAGTAGAAATCATAAAACATTGTTTATTTTATCATCATCTCATCCTTTAAAAATGTCTAGGTTTTGTATGTTTAAAGCACAAGTCGTTATTAGAATAATAATTATAAATAAGTTATTATTTGATGATAAACAAGTAAATATCCATAAGTAGAGAATGTTCTGAAAAGTCTGAAGAGCCTCAGATGTGAATTATTTAAGATGTGATAAAAAGAGAACTAGGATCTGAGAGGAAAGGTGAAGCTCGTTCTGAGAAACGAGTCAGTTAAGGAACGTCAGTGGCTTAGGTCAGAATTTGTGAAAGGTTGGTAAATAGCCTGAGTGAGCACAGTGGTTTTTCTGGCTGGGCTGGGCTGGGCTGGGCTCTGAAGTAGAGATGTCCAGGGTACAGCCAAGTCACTGCACACTGAGGACAGACTGGAGAAGCCCTTTGTTAATTAAGAGGAGCTTTTGGGTATTTACCCAAGGAAAACACAAACACTGATTCATTTCCCCATGTTCACTGCAGCATTATTTGCAAGATATGAAAACAACCTACATGTCCATTGATGGATGAATAGATAAAGAAATTGTGTGTGTGTGTGTGTGTGTGTGTATATACACATGTAAAATAATATTCATCCATAAAGAAGAATGGTGTCTGGCCCCTTGTGACAACACGGATGAGCCTCAAGGACATTATGCTCTGTGAAATAAGTCAGAGACAAACAAATTCCACACGATCCGTCTTATATGTAGAAAATACATTACAAGCTCATCAATACAGAGAACAGATTGGTGTGCGCCAGAGAAAGGGGGTGGGAGGGGTGAGAAATAGGTAAACTGTTTTCGTTTTAAATTGAAATAAATCAAGTTACAGAAAATATAACTAAGTCATGGATGAGCAACAAAAAAGCTTTTATACAATGCTGGTGGGAAAGAAATGGATAAATATTCCTTTTAAAAATTCATGTGTTTTCACATTAGTCAATAAAACTCAAGATACTCTTTTTAAAAAAAGCAGAGTGAAGCATGTCCCCCATTGATTGCCAGACCCCAGACTCCCTGGATTGACTGTGTCGACATGGTGCCCATGTTTCTCCTCAAGTACATTCCACGATGAAGATGGACTAATATTTTTAGGTCCAGATTAATGGTCATTTTCTCTTGACAGTAGCTCTGTTAATGTTACATTGGCACATTGGCTTAGAGATGTCTGTCTCTAGAAGAACATATTGTTCTCATGGCTGTGTTTTATCTCTCAGTCCTCACAATCTGGAATGCTGTATTCCATAAGGATGCCATTTGATGAGTGAATGACTACACAGATGCCTGGAAGCTCTTTGATAGTAGTTTTAAAGAAATGAGTAGATAGTAAGTCAACAAAGCCACTGGAAATAAATGATACCAAATATTTCAGAGATAATATGAGGTGATACAAATTATATTGGAGTAGGACTGTGGAGTCAATCATCTATTTAATTGCATGACATTGTTCAAAGCCATCATCATCTTTAATTCTGTTTCTTAAGCTGTGAAGTAAGAGGCTTAGTGAGATACCCTATTAATCTCAATTTCTAAAATTTTTTTAATAAGAAAACAAGAGGGACAGAATTGAGCTTCTTTCCCAATTATCCAAAATTGTTCAGTTGTATGAGGATAAGAAAGCAAAACCGTCCACCTGCTCTGCCTCCCAATGCAATGTGTTCAAAGGTTAAGGGGAAAGGTGGGAGAAAGGGAGATTGGTGATGGAGCAAATGCTGAGGCTCATCAGTGTCACCACCACTATTTCAGTCGTTTAACTCTCCCTTAAGCTCCTTCCCTGATGATCCAGTTTCACCAGCTTTATTGTCAGTCAGGATAGGGAAATGTATCTAGTGCCTTACGTGGAGGAAAAAAAAATCAAGGCCCTTAATGTAGAGTATGTGCGTTCCATTCTTGCAAGAGTTTTTAACTTTAAATACAAGACTTCTCAGAATAATTATAATTTCCGTATAATTACTTTGTTTAAAACTAATTCAGCACCATATGAAAGAAGTATAATTCTTGGAAAGATGATGGTGAGTTTGATGACATTAGGGCAGAATATTGTTTAAGATAAGGGTCATTCTCAACATTTTTATTTCAAAATATGTAGAATTTTCAATAAATATGAGTTGAACTGTGAAGTGTTTTTCTTTTAATTCCTATGTGAAATAGTTGTATTTTTGTGTTCATGTATTTATTTGTTTTATAATGCAGTGGTACTAAGATCCTTAAGATTTTCTCTCACACATGAAATCTTTGGAATACAAGCAAACTCCTTGCTTTACTGCAGTTCTAGGGAAACTTCCCGAGTTCACTTTCCTAGGTTTTCTTCTGCCCTCTTTAATGTACAACTCCAGAAGGAAATCTATTCCTTGAAAAATAAAGCTGGCAGGTTTATTCACTAGGAATGAACCTTGTTTGTTCTACAAAAGGAAGCATAGTAAGGAAGATCTAAAAAAGTAAAATAAGTGTAGATTGATGACAACTGAACATGGCAGCAAACTGAAATAAACCGTTTTACAAACCATGTGAATAAATAGAGTTCTATGAGGGTTACTGAGCCACTGCCCACCACAATATGTGAGGTAGTTTATTGTGATAGATGATTTTGAAATGAAACATAACTGAATGTGTCAATTTTGTTCTGTATTCAGGGTTTGTATAGTAATGCCTTTGCCGTTGATAGTTAAACTGGTATAGTATTTTCACTTTCTCATGAAATATGGGAGATACATTTCATCTTATAAGCCAATTCCAGATGTTGCTGCATGGAGGGTTTATTAAGAATGATTCTATTACCCTATAACAGTTTGATGAGAAAGATAAATACAATCAATCAGCAGTATTTGCCATGGACATTTTTAGGTAAATGGTGGCATTCATTTCACATCCTTCTATGAGATAATTTGTTATAACCATTTATAACTTACCTAATTAAAAAAAATTCATCTGGAGTGTCTTTGCCATTTTATATGTACATGTTTGTGTGTGTTGGTGATGGCACTGGTAGATTTTATTTCTTTTGGTTGAAAAAGGTGAAGGTGGTTCATGAAAACTAGTACATAGGGAACTAGCTATTAATTAAATATAGAATTTTTCATATTTCTATGGCATATCATGTTGACTTCCCCATCCAGATTTTATTGTTGTTCCGTGTGAACTGTATCTCCAGATAAGAAATGACTTTTTGAAATAAGTCATTGGGTAATGATTAGTGTAATAGTGGGTATCTCACGGACATGGTGTTGTACTGCTTAAATTGTTGGGGAGAACATGACTGTCTCTATACATAGTCTCTGTTGGGGGGAGAGGTGTTGTGTATTTTCCATGGTTCTTGTCCCCATTACGACAAAGAATTGAAGGGCAGAGACATGATAGTGAAGCAGAGTGAAAGTTTTATTTAAAGATATTTAGAGAGAAAATGCAGGTGACCTCAGAGAGAGAGAAGCGCCGTGAAAGGTTGGAAAAAGTTAGAGTTTAGCACTCAGAAAGTGTAGGTGACCTCAGAGAGAGGAGCACACTGAAAGGTTGGGGGTTCCCCCTGAAGGGCCCCCACCCATAAGATGGCGAACTTCCTGATTCTCTTCCAGGTCCTCGGTTCCCGCCGGTGCCACCTGAAACCCAATCACCCCTCACCCCCCTAATCCCAGCACCTAACCAATAGCCACCAGCCCCGTAGAAGTGACACCTCAATCACCCCATGCCCCTTCCTATATAACCCAGCACCTTTCCCTAATAAAGCGGGATTCTCCGGTGAATTGCTGCTGTGTGTCACTCCTTTCCTTTCATTGGTGCCGAAACCCGGGAGACGGGACACCCCAACTGGGCCCCGTCTTCCCCCCGACACCAGCAGCAGCTTGCCCTCATCCTCTTTTTCCGGCGCTGGCTCCTCACACTCCCCACTCCTCTCTGGCCTTTAGGTACGTTTCCCCCCAGAGTGGGCCGCTCTTCCCCGAGCTATCGCAGCGCCATTGACCGTGATCGTCCAGCAAGGCCCTGACGCTCAGGGACAAGGAGGGAACTCTCCCACCTTAGGCCTTCACGGCTGCGGCGGACCCTCAGGCCCCCCTCCAACAGCCATAAACGGGGTGACTCCTTTGCGGATGAAAATGCTCCCTTCCCTCCACCCCCTCCTTCCGTTCCTTCCGCCGAAAATTCCTTCCGCCAAAAATTCCTAGTACTAGGTTCCTCGTGACTCCGGCACTCTGCCTCCTTAGAGAAGCCTGGGTGACGACCCACACTTCCTAAGAAACCGACTCGTATACGAGTTTCCGCAGACCCCCAAGGATCATCGGGGACGCCCTTTGTCTCCTTGCCGTCTGCTCCCAGTCCGAGGATCTCCTTCGTCTTCCCCTGTTTGTCTCCTTCTCTGTCCTTTAGCCATGGGAGCCTCCTCATCCCACCCTGAAAGTTCACCTCTTGAATGCCTGCTCAAGCATCTAGCCACCCTCTCCCTGACGCCTGATATAAAACCAGAACTTCTCCGCAAATACTGCTCCCAAGATTGGCCGACATGCCCCCTAGACAATCACAACCAATGGCGCGCAGGGGGAGCTCTTGATCCTAACATCACTCGCGATCTCTTTAACTACTGCCAGCGCCTGAGAAAATGGAAGGAGATTCCCTATACCGAAGCTTTCCGCCTCCTCCCCCCGCCTCCCCCCAAGTTCTCCTAGCCTGCAAGCTGTCTCCCCCGTAAAAGCCTCCCGCCCACTCCCTTCCCCCTCCTCTCCTACAACAGCCCCTCCCCCTTCCTCCACCACCATCTCCTCCCCCACCTCACCCCCCTGCAGATCAAGCCTGAGCCTTTCAGCCCCCCTCTAAGTCCCAGGAGCCTCCTCCGTCTTTGCCCCCATCACCTGTTTCTCCCCCACAGACTGAGCCAGAACCCTTCAGTCCCCCACTGCTGTGGGTCTCCGCTCTTGAGATATCTTCGCCTGCTGCTTAATAGCAGGTCTGAAAAATGCAGCTCATAAAGTAGTCAATTTTCAAAAGCTCCAAGACATAATTCAAAGGAGGGAGGAAGCTCCCTTCGAGTTCTTAGACAGACTCACTCAAGCCCTATTACAGTTAGCAGCCTGGACCCAGAAACGCCTGACGGGAGACATGTCCTTATGACACACTTCCTAGCTCAAAGCTACCCCAATATTAAAGCTAAACTCAAAAAGTTAGAACAGGGCCCCGCTACCCCACAGACTGAGATCCTAACAGTGGCCTTTAAAGTCTTCCATAACCAGGAGGAGGAGAAAGAACACCATAAACAAAAGGCTGATCAGGCCAATTTCCAAATGTTGGCCCAGCTGATAAAACCACAACCTGGGCACTCCTCTACAAACAAGCCCCCCACAGGAGCTTGTTTCAAGTGCAGAAAAGAAGGACATTGGTCAAGGGCGTGCCCCTCCCCCAGATCTCCTACCACACCACGCCCCAGATGCCACAAAAAGGGCCACTGGGGGTCTGATTGCCCAGCCACTCGAAGGGGAGGCTGGACGAACAACCCCCATCCTAAGCCCGCCGTAGTGGGGCTGGCAGAAGAAGATTGACGGGGCCCGGGGGCTTCTCGCCCGACCATTTCCATCACCAAACAGGAGCCCAGGGTTACTTTAATAGTAGACGGTCGCCCCATCTCCTTCCTCCTAGATACAGGAGCCACCTTCTCAGTCTTGAGAGAATACCGGGGCCCTACCACACCTGCCATTACTCCTATAGTCGAGGTAGAAGGTAAACAGATTTTCCCATTAAAAACCCCCCCCTTTTATGCACAATCCAAGACAATCCCATACCTTTCTCCCACTCCTTCCTGGTTATGCCCCAGTGTCCCATCCCCTTACTAGGACGGGACATCCTTTCTCTCCTCCATGTTTCCATAACTATATCCACTCCCACAGCCCCCAGTACTCCCTTTCTGATGGCCCTCATAGCTGACGACCCCCCTCTACCCAATGAAAGCTCCAGTTCTGCCCTCATACACCCTGTAAATCCCAAAGTTTGGGACATTACAAGTCCCTCCGTGGCTCTATGTCCTTCTGCCTCTATCAAATTATGTGACCCCTCTCAGTATATCTGTCAGGCCCAATACCCCCTAACCACTTCAGCCCTTATAGGCCTTCAACCCATCATTCAAGATCTTTTACCTCAGACCCACTCACTCCCCGTTTAATACCCCCATATTAGCTGTTAAAAAAACCAACGGATCTTTCCACCTTGTCCAAGACCTTCGCCTCGTCAACATGGCCATTGTCCCTATCCATCCTTTAGTTCCAAATCCATACACCTTTTTATCGCAGATCCCTGCCTCGGCCTCCCACTTCTCAGTCCTGGATCTCAAGGAGGCATTTTTTTTTCTATCCCTCTAAACCCCTCCTCCCAAGATTTTTTACAGAAAACGGCTCCTCTCTAACTTGCCCGTTCCCAAAACCAAGACAGAAATCCTTTCCTTTCTAGGCCTGGCTGGGTATTTTACAGTGTGGATCCCTAACTTCTCCCTGTTGGCAAGACCCCTATACGACCTCAGCAAGGGCCCCCCTGAAGAACCATTATCCTCCTCACCCCGACACTCTTTCATTAAGCTCTGTCAAGCCCTTGTGGAAGCCCCAGCTCTCCATCTTCCTGATTTGTCGAAGCCCTTCTCATTATACATTCATGAGCAGTCCAGTCAAACTCTAGGAGTCCTAGGCCAACATTATGGCCCATCGTTTGCCCCAGTAGCTTATCTTTCCAAGCAATTAGACCCCACAGTTCGGGAATGGGCCCCCTGCCTATGGGCATTAGCCGATGGACAGCTCTTGCAGAAGGAAGCTCATAAACTGACATTCGGGGTGCCCCTTACCACTCTGTCCCCACATCACCTAAAGGATCTCTTAACCTACAAAAGTTTACAGACTCTCCCTCCCTCCAGACTCCTGACCTTACTGTCCTCTTTCCTCCAAAATCCCATTCACCCCCTTTGCCATCCATACCCAAATCATGACTTTTTCCTCCTTTACTGCTCCCTCGCTCTCTCTCGCTTTTTTTCCTCATTCCTATTGTCTTCCCCGCCACCCCAGCCTCCTTTGTATGGCGATTCAAAGTCAGACAGACTTACACACAGCATCAAACAAAAATTACTGCCCTCATTGCCACATCAGACTGCCCTCTGAAAGGCTGCTCCGAGCCTTTATACCTCCACTTCCCTCCCTCCACCGAAGTGTTCACTAGCAGCTACCTTTATTCTCCCTACCTCTGCTTCCTCTATGACCAAAAGCCTGTTGCAGGCGATGGCCAGACACCTACGGGGATGTCCCTACTGGTCTTGCGCCATTCACTACATGGGTAACTCCCGGTACCCACAGTATTACTCCTCCAACCCATTCTCTTCAATACTAACAAACCCCTTCCTTACCTGGCTGTGGCCCATTGCAGGCCCTATAATAATTATTCTCCTCGCCTGTCTCTTCTTGCCTTGTAAAGTTTATCAAATCCCAAGTTGGTAAAATCTCTAATCAAACTTTCAACCAGCTTTTACTGAGGAACTACCAGCTTTTAGCCACAGAAGATCCCTCACCCTCACATAAGCTCCCCACCACAAGCTGAGATGGACCCCTCTCTCCGCTGGAAACTGTTCCTGGAAACAATGGCCGCAGACGCCTGGCTTCTGGCACCCATATCCTCTTGGCACCATTAGAATCAACAAGTCCTCGACCTATGGTTACAGGGAACCTCCCAACCTGAAGAAGTCCACATCTACTCGTCCTTACTGTGGGGAGTCCTATCAACCCTTTCCTCCCAGTCCTCAAGCCCTCACTCCCTTCTCCACCCTGTTCAGCAGGAAGCAGTCAGAGAGAAAGCAATGCCCACAACCCCATAGAGGAGAAAGGGGGGAATGAAGGGCCCCACCCATAAGATGGTGAACCTCCTGCTTCTCTTCTGAGTCCTCGGTTCCCGCTGGCACCACCTGAAGCCCAATCACCCCTCGCCCCCCTAATCCCAGCACCTAGCCAATAGCCACCAGCCCCGTAGAAGTGACACCTCAATCAGCTCATGCCCCTTCCTATATAACCCAGCACCTTTCCCTAATAAAGCGGAATTCTCTGGTGAATTGCTGCTGTGTGTCGCTCCTTTCCTTTCACCCCCTTTTAAGGATTTTTCAGGAATGTGACAAAGGGCTAGGGGTGTGGACTTGTTATGTGGTCTTAAGTATCTTTGATGAGACATTAAGTTTTTTAATCAGTCCTCTAGGTAATTCTGCAATATTAGCTTAACACAAGAAATTTACTGCTCTGGTTCCCTCCCAGGATAGCAGCTTCCTGGTTTGGGAGCATATCAATCAAGACTGTCTGCCTTTCCTCCAAGGTGGGCAGAGTTATTTGTTTGGTAAAGAGTATGTTAAGAATCTTTCTTAAACTTCCTGGGTTTTTATTCAAAATGCAATTTTGGCTTTAAGGTGGTATCTCCCTATCTTTATTATGCTGTTTATAGGTGGGTCTTTTAGCAGGCTAGAGTAAATCTTACATTGATCTGATTGACACTATGAAGACATGAGCTGTGCTCAGATACTTTTTCTTATCTGGGGAATATTCAAACATTCAAGGCCAAGTTGCCTTTTGAGCTTTAACCGATTAACTTATTAACTCTGAGTCTTTTCTGGATTTCTAGTTTTAACTGGTTAACGGAGTCCTTTCTAGGGGGCTTTGCTGACCTTGTTCTCTTTCCACCCACTCATATCATAACAGCTCCACCTGTTATTAGCCCAGGGATGTGACCTCAGTTTTATCCTCAGTAAAATGGAGATAACAGTTGTCATGTTGGTTTTGAGAACTGAGTGAATTAATACAAGTATAACCTGTCACAAAATGTTCAATAGGGGAATATGTTTCCAGTATTACTGTATTTGTCCCAGTGAAAAAGGGATCTTATTCCTGAGGTTCTGATTGAGGGAAAAATGAAAATTCCATTAGATGATTATGGAGTATCATGGGAGTACAGAGGAAGCCAGCGGTGATTATGGTGTTGGCTGAAAATCAGTTAGAGAAAGTAATGAAAACTTGCTTATCAATACTTTAAACTTGCACGTGGTATCTTCCATGCCTTTTGAGATGTAAAAAAGGAAAAGCTGGGTAGACTGGTAAGTAGAGAGGAAAGAAAGGTTAATGGATTATATTTATCTTTCCTACCAAGCTCCTATCGAACATCAGATCCTCAAAAACTCTGACACAGTAACATTTGAATGTGGAATGCCAGCTGTAATATATCTCTCATTTTTAGTTTAATTGAATTCTATCATATGCAAATTTCCTGAGATAGGATGTATAAGATACCAATTTCTTGACACTTGCAGTAGTCTGAACATTTTGTGGGTCTTCTTTAAGCCTCTAGTTCACCAGCACTGTTAGTTTAGTTATGATGATGTGGGCATTTGTTCCCTAATGGTTAAGACTCTCTTCTCACCAGATGTGGTCTTTTGGAAAAGAGTTCTAACTGCTTGGCAGGTCAATGAAAGGGAGGCGAGCATTGTCATTTCAAGGGCTTTGCCTATTTTGTGGATAAATGGATGACTTTACTTTCCAAGGTTGTCAGTCTTTCAGAAGAGCTTACATTTAAATCATAATAATGATGCTACTTAAACTCCAGTTCATTCTGCCAGTATTTGATTAGCAAGCTGGCTCAGTGCAGTGATAGAGAGGATGGCAGGTCTTCATTCCATCTAGGGTATCATTATAGCTTAAACTGGCTCTCACATTACCATTATTATTATTGTAATTGTTATTGGGGGGGCTGATAGGATTCCTACCATTATTCTCAATGACATAGTCTTTCTCTTAGATCTTCATAATCAAAATCAAATAGACATAGATATTATCTCACCTCAGAAAGAGAAGAGAAAGCTGTAATTCTATGATTTTCATGTATAAAGTTATAATTTAGATAAAATTACCTGTGGAAAATTAAGCTTGAAGGCATTGATAGTGTGCATTTTTGCATTCATTAGCTTGTATGTATCTTTCAATTATTATATATGTACTTTTGCATATGGACATATCTAACACTTACACTTGTGCTGTTATACTTTTAATAGGTAGGAGCTCCAAATAAAAATACTGCACAACACTAAGTGTATTTGGATATCACTTACACATGCATTCTTGTCATGTATGTGATGTCTGCATTTAGTGGTTACTGTGAATAAGAGCTCAGTTTTTGTTTCTAACCATTGTAGATGGAAATGAGTAAGTGTAACGGCTTTTGTAAAGAAGAATCACTAGTGTGTTTCATCTTTCACTCTGAGAAGTTACATGAACATTTTATGGGGTTTTTGAATTAGAGAATAGCAATGCTGTGCTCTACTAATTCTGTAAAAAAAGTTGCATAGAAAATGGAGAGGACCTTGTACAACATACTTTCTGACATGATTGTAGTTTTTTAAATTTATAGACTATTTTTGAGAAGTTTTAGGTGTAAAGAAAAACTGAGCAGAAATTATAGTTCCCATATATCCCTCCACCCCCAGACACCCATACCAGTTTCCCCCTGTAATTAGGATTTTGCATTAGTGTGGCACATTTATTATAATTGATGAGCTAATATTCGTACATTATTAACTAAAGTTTAGAGTTTACGTTAGCATTCACTATTTGTATTGTGCATTGTAAGATTTTAACAAATGCATTATGACCTGTGTCCACCATTATAGTATCATACAGGACAATTTCACTGCTCTAAAAACCACTGTCTTCTATTTATTCATTTCTCTTTCTCCCTGAACACCTGTTAATTGCTGATCTTTCTTACCATTTTTATAGTTTTGCCTATTCCTGAATATCGTATGCCATTGATCCTTGAACAATGCAAGGGTTAGGGACACCAACCCTCTGCTCAATCAGAAATCCATGAACAACTCTGACTCTCCAAAAACTTAACTACTAATAATCTACTGTTGACTGGAGACATTACTGATAACATAAATAGTTGATTAATGTATATTTTCTATATGTTTTATATACTGTATTACAATAAAATAAATTAGAGAAAAGAAAATGATTTATCAAATTGTCACAAATCTACAATAGTTTTTTCAATTTCATTGAGAAACATCCACATATAAGTGGGCCCACACAGTTCAAACTGTGTTGTTTAAAGATCAGCTGTAGTTGGAATCATACAATATGTAGCCTCTTCAGATTGACTTCTTTCACTTAGTATTACACATTTAAGAATCCTCCATGTGTTTTATGGCCTGATACTGCATTTCTTTTTATTGCTAATTAATATTCCATTTTGTGGATGTACCACAGTTCATTTTTCCATTTATTTTTTGAAGAACATCTTGGTTATTTTCAAGTTGTGACAATTAAGAATAAAGCTTTTATAAACATCTGTGTGCAGGTTATTATAAATTTTTAACTCATTTGGGTAAATACCAAGGAGAACGATTACTGGATCCATTGGTAAGAGCATGTTCAGTTTCTTTAAGGAACTGCCAAACCGTCTTCCAAACAGCTGTACCATTTTGTATTCCCACCAGTAGTGAATGAAAGTTTATGTTGCTCTACATTCTTTCTATCATTTGATATTGTCAGTGTTTTGAATTTTAAACATTCTCATAGCTACATAGTGATGTCTTACTGTTGTTTTAAGTGGCAATCCTCTAAGGACATATGATGTTTAGCATCTTTTTATGCTTTTTTCTACCTATATATCTTTGCTGAGGATTTTATTTAGAGCTATTGCCCAGTTTAATTGGGTTGTTTGTTTTATTCAGTTTTATGAGTTCATTGTATATTTTGGATTAAAGTACTTTACCAGATATACATTTTGTAAAGGTTTTCTCTCAGTCTGAATTCTCTTATGTCTTTACAGAAGTTTTTAATTTCCATGAAATCCAATTTATTTTTTCTTTCATCATATATACTTTTGAAATAATTTCTAAGATGACATAACTAAATCCAAGATCACCTAGATTTTCTCCCATTAATGGAGTTTTGTAGTTTTGCATTTTACATTTTGGTCTGTGATTTATTTTGAGCTCATTTTGTACATAGTTACATTTTGACATACAATAATTCTTACTGATACAGTGTTTCAATCTGTCACTTGCAGAACAGTACAAAATTATCACAGGGAAACCTACTTTTTCTAAGTTAATTGAGAGTTTGTGTGATACTGCAGAGTAGAACAAGATTCTAGTTTCCAGGAGGCCACCTAAGAGCCAAGCTGACTTCTAGCTTCAGTTCATATATAAAATAAGGATAATAGTATGTGTCTAGCTTCCTTGTATGACTTTTTGCCTGGATCAAATTACAAGAACTGTGTGGAATCATCTTACAGATGCTAAAGAGCAAACAACAAAATGAAAATATTCTTCAAAGGGTTCCTCAACTTCCTTTACTCAGCTAAGCATAGATATATTAATTAAAATTGAACTTGAAGCATATAACTGACAGCAAGGTAACCAAAATAAGAAATAATATGCTAATGAATTCTAACTCATAACTGAATTATGTTGATAACTAAACTTAATTTCACAAAGACCTAAGCCTCTGGCTATTATTGAAGACATAAATTAGCCTGAAGTAATTATGACTTTATCATCCCCTTTAAGGTACAGTCATATCTGATTGCTATTGAATGACAAGGTTATACAGATATAATAACTAGAGTGGAAATAGATGTAATTGCTGAAACTTACAAAAATCAAATGACTTTCACATAATAGATTAGGTAGCTGGCCTGTGAGAGGAGTAAAAAGTTCCAACTTTCCTTTTGAATTCAGCAAAGTTTTTTGCTGTTTCTATTATGTAACAGATTCATATATTTAATGTGGGTCCTAGTGGTGATTACATTGCTATTCAGACACATTAGCAAAATTGAAAAATTAAGATTCCATTTAGTAGTTGAAAAAGGGAATTTGCAGCCTTATCAGGTTAAACTGAGGTGATTTAAAAACTCAAATACAGACAAAATCACCAAAACTGATATAAGCTATGAAATAAGCTAAAGATGTCATTGTGAGTATCTAAAGACACCTTGGCTTTTCGGGTGCATGAAATTTCAGGAATGGTTAGATATAAATGACTCCATCATGGGAATAAAGCCATTTCTTCCTTCATCTTCTTTCTCCTTATCTTGCATTTCTCTCTCTTATTCTTCATCCAGTGGTAACTCATTCTCCCTCTTTCTGTCCCTGTCTCTCTATCTCAAACCTCCCCACCCCAACACTATGAACCTGCGATTGAATAATTTGATCAGAAAATTTAAATATGGGCTGGACCAAATAACTACAAATACAAATGCAAAAATACAACCGCATGAGCCAATAGCCAATCTTTTATTCATATCTCAATAATTCATTCCTGTTTATTGCTAAATAGCATTCTGAGGTATGGATAAACTAGTTTGCTTAACCTTCACCTATTGAAGAGCACTAGGATGTTTTCCAGTTTTAGATTATTACAAATAAAGCTGCTATGAACATTTGTGTACAGGTATTTTTGTGAACATAAAATTTCATTTTTCCAGGATAAATGTTCAAGATTGAGATTTATGGGTTTTATAGTAAGCATATGATTAACTCTTTAAGAAATTGCCACATAGATTTCTAGACTGGCTATACTATTTTACGTGCTCACCAAGAACATATATGCAAGATCTAGTTTCTCCACATCCTTGTTAGTGTTTGTTTTACAGCAGTATTACTATATTTATTGAGATATAATTGACATAAAACATTGTATAAGTTTAAGGAATATATTGTGATGACTTTATACACATATACATTGTGAAATATTTACCACCATAAGCTTAGTTAACACATTCTGCATCTCACATAATTACCACCTTGTGTTACTGTTTTGGTGAGAACACTTAAAGTCTATTCTCATAGCATCTCTCAAGTATGCAATACAGTGTTGGTAACTCTAGTTCCAAGAACTTATTCCTCCTCTAACTGGAAGTTTGTACCGTTTGACAAACATCTCATTTCTCCCAACCGCCACCCCCTAAAAACTACTTTCTACTTTCTGCTTCTATGAGTTTGGCATTTTTATATTCCAGTTTTAAGTGAGATCATACTGTATTAGTCTTTCTCTCTGTGCTTATGCAACTTAGCATAATGCCCTCTAGGGCTGTCCATGTTGTCACAAATGGCAGGATTTCTATTTTTCTTATTGCTGCATAATATTCCATTGTGTGTGTGTGTATCACATTTTCTTTATCCATTCATCCATTGATGTACACTTAGGTTGTTTCCTTGTCTTGGTAATTTTGAATAATGCTGCAATGAATTATCTCTTTGGGATCCTACTTCAGATATATACCCAGAAGTGTGATGGCTGCATCATATGGTAGTTGTCTTTTTAATTTATTGAGTAACTTCCATCCTGTTTTCCATACTGGCTGTATCAATTTACATTTTGTCTACAGTGCACAAGGGTTTCCTTTTCCCCACATCGTTGTCAATACTTCTTATCCCTTGTCTTTTTGATAATAGCCATTCAAACAAGTGTGAGGTAATCTTTCATAGTCTTGATTTACATTCCCCTGATTAGTGATGTTATCACTTTTCATGTACTTATTGACTATTATTATGTGCTCTTGGAAAATGTCTATTCAGGTCTTTTGCCCATTTTTAATTTGGTTGATGGTGACAATGATGATGATGATGATGATGATTTTTTCCATTGAGTTGGCTGAGTTCCTTATGTATTTTAATTGTTAACCGTTTATCAGTTATATGGTTTGAAGGTATTTTCTCCCATTCCATAGGTTGTTGCCTTATCATTTTGTGGATTGTTTCTTATAGTGTGCAGAAGCTTTTTAACTTGATGTAGTCCCACTTGTTTAGTTTTGCTTTTGTTGTTTGAGCTTTTATGTCTTATCCAAAAAGCCATTGTCAAGACCAATGTCAAGGAGATTTTCACCTGTGTTTTCTTTTACGAATTTTATGGTCTTAGGTCTTATGTTAAAGTCCTTAATCTATTTCAGGGTAATTTTTGTAAGTGATGTAAGATAAGGGTCATAAATATGAGCAACTTTTTCCTGAACATATCTCCTCAGACAAGGGAAACAAAGGCAAAAATGAGAGAGACTACATAAAACTAAAAAAGCTTGTGTACAGCAAAGGACAACATCAGCAAAACAAAAAGACATCCTACAGTATGGGAGAATATATTCACAAATGACACATCCAACAAGAAGTTAACATCCAAAATATATAAAGAATTCACATGCCTCAACACCCAAAAAGCAAATAACCTGATTGAAAAATGGGCAGAGGATATGAACAGACACTTCTCCAAAGAAAGTATTCTAAGGCCAACAGGCACATGAAAAGATGCTCCACATCGTTAATCATCAGATAAATGCAAATTAAAACCACAATGAGATATCACCTCACACCAGTTAGGATGGCCAACTTTGAAAGGACTAGGAACAACAAATGCTGGCAAGGAAGCGGAGAAAGGGGAGCCTTCCTACAATGCTGGTGGGAATGTCAATTAGTTCAACCATTGTGGAAAGCAAATGGAGGTTCCTCAAAAAACTAAAAATAGAAATACCATTTGACTTAGGAATTGCACTCCTAGGAATTTACACTAAGAATACAGGAGTCGAGATTCAAAAAGACCTATGCACCTTATGTTTACTACATCACCATTTGCAATAGCCAAGATATGAAAGCAACCTAAGTGTCCATCAGTAGATGAATGGATAAAGAAAATGTGGTACATATACAGAATGAAATATCATTCTGCCATAAGAAGAAAACAAATCCTACCATTTGCAACAACATGGATGGAGCTAGAGGGTATTATGCTCAGTAAAATAAGCCAGGTGGAGAAAGACAAGTACCACATGGTTTCACTCATTTGTGGAGTATAACAACAAAACAAAACTGAAGGACCAGAACAGCAGCAGACTCACAGACTCCAAGAAGAGACTACCAGTTACCAAAGGGAAAAGGGGGGGGGAGGGAGGGAGAAGGGGATTAAGAGGTATTACGATCAGCACACATAATGTAGGTGGGGCACAGGGAAGACAGTGTAGCACAGAGAAGACAAGTAGTGACTCTATAGCACCTTACTCTGCTGATGGACAGTGATGGCAATGGGGTGTGTGGAGGGGATTTGATAATATGGTTGAATGTAGTAACCACAATGTTGCTCATGTAAAATCTTCATAAGATTGTATATCAATGATACCTTAACAACAACAACAACAATCATAAGGGTCGAGTTTCATTCTTTTGCATGTGGATATCAAATTTTCCCAGCATCATTTATGGAAGAGATTGTCCTTCTTCCACTGAATATTTGTTGTGCACTTATATTAAATTCCATTGATCTATGTGTTTTTATGCCTGTACTATGTTGATTACTATAGCTTTCTAATATAGTTTGAAATCAGAAAATCTGATACCTCCAGCTTTCTTTCTTTCTCAAGGTTGTTTTGGGTATTTGGAATCTTTTATTAAGATTCCATATGAAATTTAGAATTATTTCTTTCTGTGAAAGTTCCTCTTGGAATTTTGATGGCATTGTATTTATACATTGGATAGTATAGACATTTTATTTATATTTACTCCTCCAGTCCATGAACTTGGTATGTTGCTCCATGTTTTAAATCTTTAATTTCTATTGTAATTTTTAATTTAATTACAAATCTCAGTTTCTTTAATCAGTGTCTTATTTTTTCACTGTGTAGATCTTTTATTTCTTTGGTTAAGTTTATTTCAATTATTTTATTGTTGATGCTATTATAAATGAGGTTGATTTTTAAATGTACTTTTCAGAAAATTCATTGTTAATGTATAGAAATACAACTGATTTCTGTATGTTGATTTTGTATCCTGAAAATATACTGACTTTATTAGTTCCAAGAGTTTTTTGTTGGAGTCTTTAGGATTTTCTGTATACAAGATCATGTTGTCATCAGCAGAGATAATTTTACTTCTTCTCTTGCAATTTGGATGCCCTGTCTTTCTTTCTCTGAGCTAATTATTCTGGCTAGGATTTCAACACTCTCTTGAATAGGAGTGATAAGAATGGGCACTCTTGTCCTACTCCTTATCTTAGAAGAAAAGCTTTTAATCTTTCATTATTGAGTTTGATGTTAACTACAGACTTCTCATATATCTCCTTTATTACATTAAATTATGTTCCTTCTATACCCACTTCTATTTTTGAACCTTTATTATGAAGAATGTTGAATTTTGTCAAATGCTTTTTCTGCATTTTTTGAGATCATATGATTTTATCTTTTATTCTCTTAATTTGGTGTATCACATTTATTGATTTGCACATGTTGACCCTTCTTTGCGTCTCAATGTTAAATCCCCTTTCATCATGGTATGTGTGCCATTGAATTCATTTGCTGATATTTTGTTGAGAATTTTTGCATCTATATTCATCAGAGTTATTGGCCTGTAGTTTTCTTGTATTCTTATTTAGCTTTGATATCAGGTTAATGCTGGCCTTTTATTAAATCGGTTTGACAATATTCCTTCCTCTTCAATTTTTTAGAAGAGTTTGACAAAGACTGCTGTAAGTCTGGGGAAAGGAAATCCTGGGGCAAAATATCCTAAAAACCAAAATCAGTCAAAGGGAGAAATAAAGTTTAAAACCCATTTATTGCTCACAGACTGCACTTCCAGGCCGTCTTTCTTCTCTGTTCAAGCAGCCACAACACCGGCCCTCCCCCTCACCTCTCAGGTACAGATAAGCCTTCTGTTGCCCAGGTAATCACCCATTGATATGGAGATGAACTCCACCCCTGAGGAAAGATGCAAATGCACTAAAGCCATAGTTCTTTCCACCTCTGAACGTCTACTGATATGCAGATATACTAAAGCCAGGTGAGATATTCTGGACATGTTACAATTTTACCCACAATCCACCCTTCCAGAAATCTCACCTTACAATTTACTCGATCTCTCTCTTCCTACCAATCTAGTAACATGCAATAGCAACAGCAATAAAATCTTGATAATCCTCAAGCCAGAGGATTCAGCCTATGCAGATTAAGCAAATGTACTTTACAGCACAATCTCACTAAGCACAAAATACGTTTCTACACTTGTTTACTCATTCTTAATAATCATGCTAGATTGCTTACAAAACTTCTACAAAACATTAGGACAGTCAAGCCTCTCTTTAAACATTATTTTCTTGACAACATCAACACAGTCATAATTCTCAAGCCAGAGGATTCAGCTAGGTTACTTTACAGCACAATCTCTCATTAAGCACAAAAATACATTTCTACACTTGTTTACTCCTTCCTAGCAATCATGCTAGATTGCTCACAAAACTTTTACCATACATTAGACAAAGTCAAGCCTCTCTTTAAACATTATTTTCTTGACAACAGCAACACAATCATAATTCTCAAGCCAGAAGATTCAGCTAGGTTCAAAGTCCCATGCAGATTAAGTCCAAAGCTCATCCATTCCAGCCATCATGCGGCAGTTGCAGCCAGGGGGCGCATCCAGGACACAAAGACTGTAGAAGCAAATAACCGTGATTGTCTGGGGCCAATTTGCTGGTATTACAGGAATCCACAGAAGGCCAGCTTCCACGCCTTTTCCCCAAGGTGCCAGAAGAGCCAGCCATTGCCGATCCATGTGTTGAAATGTCCAGGGCCATGTCCATTTTACTCCTAATTGCTGCACCCATCCTTGCAACACATGTCCAATAAAGTGGGTACCTCGATCGTTCTCAGTAACCGGCGACCGACCATAGGCTACAGAGAGATGCTCTAGGCCCCTCTTGGTGGTTTGCTGATCTGCACAACGTGCAGGGCACTCCTTCCGGGCTCGGCTGACTTCTTCAAAGGTGAAAGACAAGCCACACTGATGGGCCCACATTGTCTTTTGAGGTGTCTGTGCCATGCCACTCTGTGCTTTTGGGTCCAGTCTTGCACCCACCCCGCAATGGGATAGGAGTTTATTACCTTGGTCGGAGCTGTTCCGGCAATGGGCTCTGTAGCCAGCAAGGTGTGGTACACAGCAGCCAGTTGCTTCTCTATCAAGGTGACCTGGACCTCTGCTCCTTTCCATGGTTGTGGCCAGGCTCCGGCTGGCAGCAAGAGCAGCAGCAGTGGCAGAAGCAGTAGCCTTAGGCTTGGGCCACGGGACAGGGTCGGCGTAACCAGCAGCAGTGGTGGCGCCTCCACGACCCCACGAGTGTAGACACATGTCCCTTGGCGCAAGCGCCGCTTCTCCCCATCATTTCTAGGGGCGGCCCTCCCAAAGGTCGCACCCATTATGACAGATTTCAGGTTCACAGGAACCCTGCTCGCTGTACCAATTGTAAGTCTAGGGAAAGGAAATACCGTGGTAAAATACCCCTAAAAACCAAAATCAGTCAAAGGGAGAAATAAAGTTTAAAACCTGTTTATTGCTCACAAACTTCAGTCCCCGACTGTCTTTCTTCTCTGCTCTGGCAGCCACAACACCCGCCCTTCCCCTCACCTCTCAGGTACAGATAAGCCCTCTGTTGCCCAGGTTATCACCCTTTGATATGGAGATGAACTTCTCCACCCCTGAGGAGAGGTGCAAATGCACTAAAGCCATACTTCTTTCCACCTCTGAACGCCTTTTGATATGCAGATATACTAAAGCCAGGTGAGACATTCTGGAAATGTTACAATTTTACCCACAACTGGCATTAATTCTTCTTAAATGTTTGATAGAATTCACCTGTAAAGACATTTGGTGTCATGTTTTCTCTTTTGTGAGGTTTTTGATTACTGATTCAATCTCCTTACACATTATTTGTTTATTCACATTTCTATTTTTTCATAATTCAGTCTTAGTAGGTTGTAGATTTCTAGGAATTTTCCATTTCTTCTAGGCTGTCCAATTGTTGTTCATATACTCACTGATCATCCTTGGTATTTCTGTGGTATCAGTTGTAATGTGTGTTCTTTTGTTCCTAATTTTATTTGAGTCCTCTCTTTTTTTCTTCATAAGTTTAGGGGAAGGTTTGTTAATTTTGTCTATCTTTTCCAAAAAAAAAAACCAACTCACTTTCAGTGACCTTTTCTAATCAGTATTTCATTTTATCTCTGCTCTGATATTTGTTACTCCTTCCTTCTGCTAACATTGGTCTTAGTTAATTCTTTTTGTTGTTCCTTGAAGTGTAAAATTAGGTTGTTTCAGATCTTTTTATAATGTAGTCATTTATTACAATAAACTTCTATCTTAGGACTGCTGTTTCCTGAAGTTTTGGTGTGTTGTGTTTTCATTTTTATTTGTTTCAAGATAATTTTTCACTTGTTTGAATTGGTTTTTCAGGATTAAGTTGTTAATTTCTAAATATTTGTGGATTTTTCAGTTTTCCTCTCATTACTAATTTCTAGTTTCATACCATTATAGTCAGAAGAGACACTTAGTATATAATTTCAGTCTTTTTAAATTTTCTAAGGATTGTTTTGTGACCTACCATATGATCTATCCTAGGGAATGTTCCATGTGCACGTGAGAAGAATGTCTATTCTTCTGTTCTTGTATGGAATTCTTTATCTGTCCATTTAGTCTAAAGTATAGTTCAAGTTCAGTGCTGAATTTCTGCCTGGGTGATCTATCTATTTTTGAATGTAGGGTATTAAGTTCTCTTATATTGTGTTGTTGTCTATTTCTCCCTTCAGATCTATCAATATTTCTTTAATATATTTAGGTGCCCTGATATGGGTACATATATATTTATAATTATTATATTTTCTTGATATTTTGACCTTTTTATCATTATCTAATGCATTTTTTCTCTTGTTACAGTTTTTGACTTAAAGTCTATTTCTTCGGATATACGTATGTATAGCTACCCCTGCTCCTTTTTTGCTTTCCATCACTTCTGATTCTTTCACTTTAAGCCCATGTGAATCTTAAAAGCTGAAGTGAGTCTCTTTTAAGTAGCATATATTGGATCTTGTTTTTTTATCCATTCAGCCACTCTAATTTTGATTGGATAATTTAATCCATTTCCATTTAGAGGTATTATTGATAAGTAGGGACTTACTAATGCCATGTTAATTTTTTTCTGTCTGTTTAATACTTCCTTTGTCCCTTTATTCCTCTCTTTCTATATTCCTTTGTGAATTGATGATTTCTTATAGTGGTATACTTTGATACCCTTCTCTTTATCTTGTGTGTATCTACTATGAGTTTGTTGCTTTGTGGTTACTTTGAGGTTTCCATGAAACATCATGTAAATATAAAACATCATATTGAGCTGATAACGACTTTAATCACATACAAAACTCTATCCTCTTATTTCTACTTCAATTTCTATTTTTGATGCCATAATTTACATATTTTCAAATTACTGTATTATGTATTTATAAAAAAGTTGATACTATAGCTATTTTTAATACTTCTGTCCTTTAATCATTATATAGGTTAGCACACTACATTAACATATTAGAATATTGTGAATTTTATTTTATCCTTACTTTTAAGTCATTCTATGGGTTATTTTCTTGGCAGGAAAGGAAGGGTAATTACCTGTCTACAATCATTAGAGTAGTACACTGAACACAATCATGGTATTTTTGTCTAATTCATTTAAGACCTTCTAGAACTGGATTATATTTTTGGCCTATAGATACCTGAGGTGACAAATTTCCAAAATGTTCTAACAATTTTTTATATAATGTTGCTGATGGGAATTCAACATAGCATTGACATATTGGAGGCAATTATAACACAAAAGTGTGGAGGATTTAACTGTTTATCAACAACACACAAAAAACAGTATGCATGACAGAATGTCAGTATACTACCTAGGATGGTCAAAAACTGCCAAGCTCTCATTCTACCAGTGTAGAGGTAGAATGTTACTGTCATGGTGTGTAAGATATTTGGTGAGTTTTGGAGGCAATACCTGAATACTCTCCTAAACAGAAGCTGCCTTTGGTTTGCTTCATTTTTGCTCTGCCTGTATTTGCAAGCACACTCACCTATATTAGCACTGGCTCAGGGCCTGTAGCAATCCACAGAGGAGAGGAAGTACAGGGTAGAGGCTAATGAAAGAGCCACAATTGGTCTTTTGCTCTAATATAATTTAAGCAAAGACAAGATGGGTTCCTGAAGAAGAGTTGTTTTCATTCTGTAAAGGTCCTATGCACAATCATGTTTTAACAAGATTCCCAATTTGCATTATGAAAAGCTGGCAGACTTTCCTTCATAAGGCTATTTACTGCACTTGCCCTTTCGGTAACATTACTATGTGTTTGTATTGAAGCCTATTATTAAATGAATAAATAGCAGGGAAATGCAGTATTAGGTTAAAGAAAATGTTGGGCTTTTAAATGGCAAACAAATGTGCTAAATTTTTTTCTTTAAATATGACTCCATGGGCCTGTGAAAGACTAATAAAAATGGCAGAGAAAACCTGTGAGGCATAGATAGAACATTTCTTTATATATCAACGTGAACCTCATAAATAAATCAGCTATGGAAACATGACACAAGTTTAATTTGTCAGGTTCAAAATTACTTCCAACAGTTTAATTTGTTTTCTATCTCCCAGAAAACTGCTATTGAGATTCACCTTTGCAATCAAGAACTTCTAGAAAGAATTACCAAAGACTGCCTCAATTGCCCTTATATCTCCCAATCAGTGTAAGGTTTTCAATCCTCCCACCCTTCAAAATGAACCGTATTCCTTTTGATAACCCACAATAATCCACAAATGTTCCTATAAAAATAACACTGGACTACTCTGTAGTTTAACAATTAAGAGAAATAAGTATGCTAAAGACTTCCTTCCAATTCTTGTTGGCTATTTGCCAATCTCTGAATGGTAGCTGATACAAAATCAGGGCCCAATGTTATACCAATTTTGTGCCCCAGTTAGCAGTGCTAATTGGGGCGCACAAGTAAATAGCACTCTGCCCTATGGAAATTTTCAGTTAGTCAACTAAATCAGAAAGTCATTGAGAACACTAATCCATTACTCAGTTTATTTAATTAGGAGCAAAATCTATGGACCCTCCAGGAAGGACAAAGTTCAGACATGAGATCTCAATGGTCAGTTGTTTGGGATTTGATCTTCTATCTTTTGTCATAATCTAAACTGAAAAGTATGTTAGGTTTTTAGGAGTGGGACATAGGTCATTTTTGTGAGAATTAACAGTCCAAGTATTATTAAAATAGACAAGAATAAAAATCATTTGGTTTCCCTCACACTTGAAATACAGGTGTTCTGGGGAAAAAAAGATTTTTTACACATACAGAGCATAAATATACTGATAAATTTAACAGCAAATGCTCCATATTTTGTAGAATCAGGTTAAGAGTTTGTGTTCAACCCCATTGTCTGAATTGCAATCATGTTTTATGAGATTGTAGAGATTTTTGTCCCTTTTGTTCGCTAATCCAAGTGCTCAATAAATATTTTTGAATGAGTGATGGATAGGCAAAAGATGCCTATGCAAAAATTAACTGAAAAGATTATATTTACATGATATATTAAGCCATAAAATAGTATTTGTGATGTGTCTGGTATGGTGTCCAATGTACTTAAAAGAATATTATGTCTCAGTAGAATGTTTCAGTAACTCATAGGTCATGGCCTTTAAAATATTTTTACTTCCCTAGAATACAAGAAATTTATTTGAAAAATTTTGCTCCAGGTTCCTGAAACTTATTTTAGGTACAATGTAAATTAAAATTGTATAATGTTAATTAGAAGTCAATATCAATTAATAGATGAGTAGTGTTTTAAAATTGGAATTATAGGTTAGAATCAATGTCTTTAGAAAGCTTAATTTTCTCCTTTGATAGAGCATATAGGTTTTCTTAATGAAATATATGAATTATTTTCAGTTCTAGAATAGCTAGAATCAAGGAAACTAATTTGGGCAAGAATTATGGCTAGAAAGAAGCCATATTTTCTTTCAATGATTATGTTTTTTTTAAAAAATGACCTATTTACTTATAACTTCTAATGAAAGATAGGTAATAGTTGTAGAGAGAAATTTAAATTCTGAGCATGAGGATCTAATTACAATATTGCTGAAATGAATATTGATTCCTGTCTTGAAATTGCCTCCTCACTGGTACTATTTGGAACCTATTCCTATCTCTCTAAATTTCCTAATCGGTGTCTTTGCTGACTCTTCTTCCTTTTGTTCTTTACCTAAATCTTTCTATTCTTCTTCCCTAAAGAAGTGTCACACATTGTAATACTTGTCTTTTTCCAGTATTGCAGTTCTGAAATTCCAAATAACTATAGGACATTTCCGAATAGATGTTCAAACAGAATCTCATGGTCAAGAAATATTCTATCTATATCCACTCTTATGACCTAATCACCTCCCAAAGTGCCCACCTCCTAATATCATCACATTGGGAATTAGGTGTCAACATAAGAAATATGGGGGGGGGACACCTCTAGCCTATCAAAATCTTATTATTTCTTTAGAATGTATAGAAATATCACCTTTTCTAAGTCCTTCCTTAAATGGATGTTTTAAGAGATTGAAGAGTGGGGTGGTGTAAGGGGAGAAACTTTTCTCCTTTTCAGGCCCCACATCATTTAATTAGCTCTTGGTATAAGACAGTAAGAAAATAGAATGTCAAGATATAGACATTATTCAGAAGCAGTTAATAATTGCTATATTTTAACTCAAAATAACCTTAAGTTTTAATCAGATATTGCACTATCATTTAATCCCTCCAATAATTATTTTTCTTTGAACAGTTTCAAATGTCTAAGCATAATTGGTTGACCACTGTACTCACTATCACCTCCTCTTTAAGGTAACTTTTCTGTCTTCTTGTATCCAAGATTGACAGTGACAACATCTAATTACTTTTACCTCATCACTTGGGGCCCAGAGTAAAGGTTTTCTTCTAGTTTGTTTCAGAGAGATTACCAAATAGCAAAACTCTCATGCCATGCTGGAAGACATAGACTTAGAATGTGTGCTCTCATCCTACATTCCATTGTAGTAGATAAATTGCTTTATAGAATTTAAACAGTCTAGATCTTGTACAGTGCTCTCCTGACAGTATATAGCAAGTCCACAAGTAAAGGAAACACTAACACATAGAAAATGGCCAATAAAGCCCTTGGTTGGGCGAAAGTAGGATTGTTCAAGGGTTTTCTGGCACATCGGCTTTTTAAAAGGTACTCTATCCCCTCACAATTCTGCAATACTCTTATATATGACATTGATCATATACTGTCTTATTTTATAGGTATTTGTGTACATAGTTTTTTCCAAAACTGCATTGTAAATTGGAGAACAGAGACCAGTTAATATACATAAAAACAAATAGAACAGTGATTAATCATGGAAATTATTTAATAAATATTTACTGAAAGAATGATGAAGAGATTTTCTCATGAAATCAGAACAACCTGATATTTTTCCTTGCCCATGCAGATGGCCATTGTGTTATAGCCAGAGGAAACGTGGACTCAGGGTTAGTGAATTCACCTTTGAATATCATCCTTGCCCCTTTCTAGCTTTTACAACTTGGTTAAACTAAGGAATCTCTCAGAATATCACTTGTTCATTCATTCATATTTCATTTTCCTCACCTGTAAAATGGGAATTATTTTACCTCTCTCGTGAATGAATCAATAAGGTTTTATAGGATGGTCATGTAATAGTTTTCCTGGCTTTGTGAACATTGTACAACAGCCCTTTTACCTAAGGATCAATGCCATTTCATTAGTGCCTATTAAATAACACCCAAACATCTCAGTTATAGTTTCAAACTTCATCTCCAACATATCTGCATTGAGACTTCTTTCTCTTTCTCCATCATGTTGTATTTATTATTGCCCCCATGACTGACACATGTGAACTTCTACCCCAGTTAATAAGTTCCTATTTCTTTGACAAATAATCTCTCAAGTTACCTGCATCAGTTCTGTCTCTCTAGTTTGTATTAACTCTTCCATGAATGTCTAGAGAAAGTCTGTTGCATACCTATTAATAAGAGAATATATACTATCATATATTGTTCTTTAACCCTTTCATGCTCAAAAATTGTAAAATTATGTGTTGGGGAATGGTAGGAGTGATTAGAAACAACTCATATTCATGTTTACTCCATATCCCCAATGAACATAATAGGATGCCATACAGATGCTCAGTAAATATACATTGGCTGCTGATATCAGTAAATTCAGAGGTTGAAGTTTTCTGTCATCATCTATAGTTCAACTAGTCTTTGCCACCTCAATTTTACTTGATATTATAGACTCTTGGTAGTCCCTGTGAATCACACCTGATACTCACACTCTTGCATGGAACCCACCTTGAATGTGGGCTGGTACTGAAACCTGCTTTGACAAACAGAAAGCACCTGTGATGCTATGACAGGTTCAGGCCTAAGCTGTAAACATTCCTGGGAATTTTGACTTTTGAGTTCTTAGAAGCCAGTTACCATATAAGAGGTTCCACTGTTTTGATACCACCATGCTTTGAGGAGTTATTAGCTAGCTTTGTGGAGAGGCCACAGGGAGAAAACCAAAACATCCAGCTGACAAAGAAAATGAAGGAGTCCATTCTGTAGCTTTAACTGAGCCCCCAGCTCCTGGTCAGTACCAACCTATCAGCCCCTTAGAACTAAGTCATATTAAAGGCGGGTCTTCCAGCCCCAGTCCAGCTACTACAGCTGATGCTATAGGAAGGTAGTAAAGTGCCATCTTTGAGTTCTGCCCAAATCACAAGTATCTGAGAAAATAAATGATCAGTGTTATTTTTAGCCAGAAACAGATAACCATCACAGGCTTCTTTTTAAAAATGCAAAATTGAGACTGAAACAGGCCTCTGACATGATGGTTTAAAAGTGTAACTCGTGTAGTTTGACTGTCGAAATTGGAATCTTCACTCTCTCAATTATCAGCTTGATAACTTTGGCCAAGTTCTTTAATCTCCTAGTACCTCAATTTTTCATTTACACGTGAGGAAAATAATACCAAATAAGAGAATCAGTATAGACGTGGAAAATGTTAATTTGGTTAACTCTTAAAAAAGGTGCCTAACTTATATAAGCATCAAGGAAATATTAACTATTGCTATTTATATAATCACTGATTTAATATTCATCTCTTTTGCTAGACTGTGTCATAAGGGAAGGAAAAATTCTTTGTGTGTGTGTGTGCATGCATGTGTGTGTGTGTATGTGCACACGCATGTTTTTATCTTCTGTATGTTCAGTGCCTAAAACCTGGAAGGAACTCAATAAGTGTGGATGAGAGGAGATGATGTGGGTGGAGCACTGAATGGCAACCTAGGTTCAGTGGAGGTGAAAAGTACTGGTAATATACAATTCTATCACCTGATACAATATCAAATAAATTTAGATCTAGTTGGAGAAATAGGCTATGAAGAAAGAGTCAAAAATATATGTTGCTCATGCTCTTGATGAATGCTACTGACCATCAAGTTCATTTAAGCTGAAGCATGACACAGAGGTTGCTAAAGGAGTTTGTTAAAGAGGTTGCTAAAGACCTTTAAGCCAAAGTGAAGCATATCCTGTACAGAGGACAGAATGGCACTTTTTGATGGGGATGACATGATCAAATTTCAGGTACAAGGAATGAATGTATTGGATGTACGTATTATATGGAAAACTATGTGGCCTTGTTTGGCATGAAACATTCTTGAGGCAGCATTTTCTTAGCATTTGGTATTCAAATTCTAAGTGTGAAAGTTAAATTTAATTTTAAAGAATTAAAATAGTTGTTTCTAAATAATGCTTTCCAAATAATAGAAAGTGTAAATAATGTTAGAAAAGTAGATTGCTAGGTTGAACTATAGGTTTATACAAGTTGAATTTGAAATGATAGTCTAAATGGACAAATATGTGTATACCTAAGGCACAGAGGAAAAACAGGGGTGAATGTGAGCAAGTAGTTGAGACCAGTAATTATAGCTGAGTGTATCACTTATATAGAAGTGATAATTTAAGTCACAGAAGCAAGAAAAGTCAAAGGTTACAAAAACTGACTTTATCAACATGTAAAAAGCAGAGTATGAAACTGAGGAAGACAATAAAGAGAAGATTAAGGAAGACATATTTTCAGGGAGACTAGGAAAGAAATGAGTTTCTAAATTGGACAATTTTCAAAGTATGAAATACATTTTTAAAAGTTAGGAAGACAGATTTTAAAAAGATGATTGGATTTCATATCTAAGATTTCATTGATAGCATGCAAGAATATGATTTCATTATAATGTAGTATAGTATAGATGCTTAAGTAAATAATGTAGAAATTGAATTAAGTATTTAAAGTCTGCATTAGACAAGGCCCAATTCTTTGAGTTGGAAATAGAGAAATTATTTTTGGTAAGCCAGGTTTGAATATATACGTGGTCATGCTTGTGTCAAGGATTACATGTAATGTAACAGTAGTCTTGAATATATACAGTTTATGTTCCCTCAGTTTCCATTTTATCTAAATGCTACAATTGCTTTGAAAGGAAAAATGTAAGGTGACTGTATTCCATCTTTTGCCACAGCGAATTTAAAACCACCCAATTGTTGTTTATAGTATACACTTTATTAAATCATTTAAATATTAAATGGTGATAATCATTAACAGCTGTGATGAAATCTTACTCTTTTGAAACAAAATAAAGGAGTTTTATATTTTAATAGCCTACTATATTATTTTCAATAGCTATATCATTTTGTTGTTGTATTGCTGTGTAGCCTATGGCCAGAATTATTTGTTAAAAGGAAACACTATCATTTTAGACTTTTGAAGGTGATCTTGTTGTTTTGCATTTCCAGAAAAATCTTAAAGAGAAAGTTATTCATGTGGTCATTTCTTGATTTCTTTATTCTTAAGAAGAGATGCCAAATTAAGATTTGTTTTCTTTTAATTGGAACAAATAACCAGATGTTTTTTTCAATGTGGGCCCTCTGGTAGATTAAACATGCCTCAGAGGAAAATCCTGGAAAGTTTCAAATGTAAAAGCTACAACAGCCTGTGTGTGCTGCTTCTTGTCTCTTTAATGTTCCCTTGCTGTCACAAAAGGAGCCCACTAGATGGTGTTAAAACCACAAGCTACCTACTTTGATTTTATTTTTTAAAAAGTCTTCAGAGGAGAGTGCGTAAAGGTTTCAGAGGTTGCACTTTCCCTATTTTTTATTAAACAGAGAAGCAAGAAAAAGAATAGAATGGTAATTTCCTTGTAACTTAATCGTAGTTAAGAAGTAGAATACCTTTTGGCCCTGAATTATTTTCCAATGAGCTGCTTTCAAAATTAAGCTGTTTTGTCAGGATAAATATCGAGTAAAATGATTATGAATCATCATGGCAAGTTTTAATACAAATCAGAAAGTAAATTAATCCAACTCTGTCTGACTCATCTGCCTTTTTTTATTCAGATACAAATGAAGAGTAAACAATGTTTTGGCAATTTTTAGGTTAATCATGTAGAACTGATTATTCAAGAAGAATGCTATTAACATTTAGTCAATTTATAACCTACAATATGACAAATTAAAATTAATGTTGCTGTTTTTAAAATATCAAATGGATCATGAATTTAAGAAAAATGAGAACTGCTATAGAAAACTGATAATGTTATCTCTGGGCCCAGTGAATCTAGTTGCTTCTAAAAAACTCACTGAAATCCCCCAAGAAAACAGTACAAATATTAAGTAAACACAAGTCTGACTTATGCAGAGTGTGTCTTTAGTTGAACAGGTCGTCTTTTAAAGTGTAATGAGGAATAATAATCAATTCTCAACAATTCCCTATGGAATAGCTTTGGTTAAATCTTGCCAATATCTTAATAACAAGAGAAAGATTTTCCTTTTCAATTGAGCATATTCTCCTGATGAAGCTCTATTTGATAATTTTTTCACTGTTTATAATCAGCTCCCTTTAGTATTCATTTAATTAGCTCATTTCAATATCCTTCCTTGATGGCACATGTATGTAAATATACATTTTAAATCATTCCCTTTATTTCCAAAGTAATTGATGTGATGAAAATATGTAACTGTTAACTTTTGAATCAAATCTAAAACAATACATACTACACATTATAATATCTATTACATAAGAAAGAGATTTAAAAGAAAATTTTGCACCTTAATCATCTCTATAATTGCCCACTTAGCATCTTTCTACATGTATATATACCAAGTGCTGACAAGCTCCCTACGAGCCCCTTACCTTTATAACACATTTACTAATAATGATGAGAATCATATTAACAGTCATATAGGGTAACAGCCAATGATCTTCTCTACACTGTTAGTAATGTCAGTGAGGATTGGAAAGAAATGGGGAGTGACTGTAATAGGTGTGGATTTTCTTTTGGGAATGATAAAGTATTCCCAAGATCCAGTTGTCAAGATGCAGGTTGGATATTATTTTTAAAATTTGCTTCCCTTTCATATTCGTAGACACATTTCCCATGATGTCTACTTGTGCATTACCTATATGTTGCCACATTCAGTGGTGAATTTATCTGTATCTGACGGCATGGCCGCTTCAAATGATTTGATTGAATTAGGTAATTTTAAAGCCTTTTGATGATCTGTTTTACTCTTGAATTTAGCAGGAAGAAATCTAGGAACCCTCTTTTTGATTTAAGAGGTAGTTAAAGCTCTTTAAGCAAAGTTTCTGTTGACATACAGACCTACCAACTCTGGAGGTATTTTCTCTGAAAGCTGCACCACCCTGCTCAAGCTCTATTGCTTCTGAATAGGTTAGCAGCAGTAGGTCACATTCTAGAGAACAGGTCCTTTTCTCCATAGAGTATAATCTGCTTTCTGCACTGACTTGCTATTGCAGAAGTAGTGATTGTCATTGGCCACTTATTCAATGCCACCTCACTCCTGACTTCTTATTAGCAGCTTTATTAAGATATCACTTTAAAAACATACAATCTATCTTTTTAAAATACACAATTCAAGTTTTCTTTTAGTATATTCAAAAGTTATACAACCATTACCTCAATTTTAGAAAATGTCATCATCCCCACAAGAAACTCCACACCTATTAACACTCATTCCCTATTTCTCTATAATGCTCTAGACTTGAGCAACCTCTGATGTACTTTCTGTCTCCACAGATATGCCTCTTCTCTAAATTTGATATAAATGATATATTTATATATAATATAAAAGATATATATAAATATAATTCATGGGGGATATATTTTCCCAGCCTGGGGCAAAATACCTTTGAACCAAATTCAGTCAAAGGCATAAATAAACTGAGAGAAACCCATTTATTGCTTACAAGCATTCATCCACTTCTGCTTGCCCATGTTTTTCATGAACCAGCTGCAAAAAGGGGACCCTACCAAACTTCTCTGGTCCAGATATGCCCTAACTCGCCCTTGTAATTACCTATGGATATGGAGATGGTCTACTTCTCTCCACCCCTTGGAAATACCTATTGATATGGAGATGCACTAAGGCCAGGCAAATGATTCTGGAAATACTGCAATTTTACCCTACAGTAAATTTTACCTACAGTAATTCAGAATTTTGAGACTTTTTTTTCATGATTCCCATATGAAGGCAAACTGTTCCTGACTTTCCTGTGCTACATCAATAGAGAAGAAACCATTAGCAAAGTCCACAACATAATGATACGTCTCTAGTTTATGACTGAGGGCTACTGTAAAGGGGACATCAGCATGCAAGGGGTGTGACTTTGTTCAATTCCTTGTAATCCACGGTTATATGCCTGGAACTGTCCAGCTTTTTTACTAGTCACATTGGAGAAATAAAAGGACTATGAGTTGGCTTTATAAAGCCCACCTTCTCCAACTCCTGTAGAGTTTGTCCAATTTCCTTGTGCCCCCCAGGCGATTTATACTGCTTAGTATTTGCCACTTGCTGACATACAGGCAGAGCTACACGCAAGTGCTGAGAATGTCCCCTCAGAACAGCCTTTAACACATGTACCCTCGGTCTGAACTCCCCTGCTGGGGTCTGTAACCACAAGCCCTGCAGGATATCTACCCCCAAATATATTCAGGGATGGGAGAAATGTACACAGTATACTCCTTTGGTTTAAACACCCTATCTCCAATGGGTTTTGGGCATTCTTCACTCTAATTGCCTTACCTCCATAACCGTCTATCACAGAGGGGTCCGTCCCAGGAAAAATACTCAAGGTTGCCATCAATCAGAGAACATTGAACTCCTGTGTCCATCAGCTCCAGTACACATTGTATGTTCACAGGGGACCAATGAATTGCTAATTCTACATGTGGCCTCTGGTCCCCACCACTTCCCCCAGGGTGGGGGCCTTGATGCCCCCCACAGTCAAATTGTGATGCCCAATCGTCCTCCTGTGGGGGTGAGGGCCCACGCAGATCCTGAGTCCTGTCCCCCAGGAAGTCTTGCAGGGGCACTGTCTAGACATGGGGCTTTGCCTACAGCTTCCATGTCCTGGGCCTCAGTGGCTAGAACTGCTGCTCTGACTTAATTGGTACCACAGTTCTCACAAGATCCTATTGGGCTGCCCATCAAGTTTTTCTTTCACTACCCTGGCTTTTATCAAATCAACCCACATCTGGGTCCTCGAGACCTTCACAGGGCCCTTTGCTTCTCTCCTTTCAGTTGTAGTCCTTCTGTGTTCTTATTGTTTCAACTTCCCCCAGATCTGCTAAAGTATGAGTAGCCTCACTTAGGGGTTGCCCTATGTGGGGGGCAAGAATAGTCACTAGGGACCCAAAGAGAGATGGGGGAGCTGTATGGAGCACAAAATTGCTCATTCAAATGGTGAACACATCCTCATCAGGGCCCTGCGGGTCCATATTAGAGATGATATTTTTCATGCCCAGCTCCCATAACACCTTCCTGGAGCTCTGCATACATTTTCCAGCTAGTGGCTGAGTATGATAAATCACCCTGATTAGGCCAAGCTGCCTTGATGGCTGCTGTCAGCCAATCCAGAAACGCCTGATTCCCTGAGGTGTGATGGGCACTTTGCAACCACTGCCAGAGGGAAGGGTGAGTCATCAGGGAAGCCAGTCTACCCATTTCAGAACCCAACATAACAATGTTTCCCCCCCCATATCCCAGAGATGCAAAAGCCATGCAGGCAGAGGTTCTGAGCCAATACCGGCCACTCACGTCCTCCAGCTGATCCTGGGTATAGTGGTGAAGTACAGAGTGCTCCACACCCTGGGGGCAGCTCCTCTCCCTGAGGAGCCTGCAGTTGTTACATTTTTATTTACTTAATTACAGCGGGGCAGGCCTTTAGTACAGGAGAGGCTGGTGCCTTGGGAAGTGGCCTCAGCAACAGACTGGTCCTTGGCCCCACCCTCTTATCCTCTCCTCACATCCCATCTGCCATCTCCAGGGCCGAAGGCACGTCCCGGTAACCCCCTCTCTTTCACAGCCTCCTACAATGCAGGTTCTCCAGCTGCCTCTTCCCTCCCTGCAAGCTTATCTTCCAGGAGCGTGACTTGCCTTCTCAGGAACTCTCTCTATTAAGTGCATCCCATAGGTCATCTCCCATCTTCTCCAAGTGATGCTGAAGTGTATCTCTCTCCTACCGAAGTCTCTCTCTCCTCAGTAACCCTTTCCACTATCTCAAGTAACAGACATCTCGCAATCCCGGCCGCTGCATGGCCGCCCAGGGCCTCTGAGCAGTCTTCTCTCCCATGGAGGGCTAATTCCACCACTTCTGGTGTCTCCACCTGTAACTCTGGGGGAAAATCCCTGGGCAAAATACCTTTGAAACCAAAGTCAGTCAAAGGGAGAAATAAAGTGGGAGGAACCCGTTTATTGATTATAAGCAGTCATCCACTTCTGCTCTCCTGTGTCTTTCACAAACTGGCTACAGAATAAAGGGACCCCACTCAACCTCTCTGGTCCAGCTATGACATCACTGGCCCTTGTAATTACCTATTGATATGGAGATGAACTACTTCTCTTCACCCCTTGGAAATACCTATTGATATGGAGATGTACTAAGGCCAGGCAAGTGATTCTGGAAATACTGCAATTTTACTCACAGTCTTCCCCTCCAGAAATCTTGCCTTACAGTCTGTCCATTGCCCATCTTCTGTAATGGCCCCTGGGTGAAAAAATGGAGCATTGTAACCAGACTAATAGTATACAATAGCAATGGCAATAAAATAATGATAATCCTCATAGGTTCAAAGTGCTATGAAGATTAAGCCCATAGCTCACTCGTTCCACAGGCAGGCAGTAGCTGAATGGGTGGGGAGTTCAGATTAATCGTCAGGCAGCAGCTGCACCAGGGGGCGGATCCAGGCCACAGGGACTGTAGAAGAAAATAACCTTAAGGGTGATAAGATACATGTTTCAATAGCACCAGCATAGGCAAATCTTGTCTAAGTAGGATGCATGCAAGAGAGTGGTCCTGTGATAGGACAGTGGCAGGAATGGACCCTCATCCAGTCTAGTATACCAGAGTTTCACCCACCTCCCTGTGGGTGTTACAGATAGGTCAATATATAGGACTACAGGAGGTACATGCTCTGGCCATAAAGATAAAACAAAACTTCCCTGTAAGATGCTCTTACCTCCCAGACATTTTGGGTACACTACCATCATCTTTGGAGGCCACTTTGCTGTTAGTCCAGGAGTACACAGGAGGCCAGATTCCAACGTTTTACATTACCATCAATGATGCATGAGGGTTCTAGTTTCACTATATTCTTGCCAACACCTGTTGTTAGCTGTTATTTTGATTATAGCCATTCTAGTGTATGTAAAGTGGTATCTCATTGTGGTTTTGATTTATACTTCCCTAATGGTAATGAAACTTAGCATATTTTCCTCTATTGTCCATTTGTATATCCTCTTTGGAGAAATGTCTATTCAAATTGCCCATTTTTCAATCAAGATGTCTTTTGTATTGTTGAGTTTTAAGAATTCTTTATGTATTCCTGATATAAGTCCATTGTAAGGTATGTGAGTTGCATATATTTTTATCCCACTTTTTGGGGTTTTTCACTTTTTTATCATTTCCTTTTAAGCACAAAAGTTTTTAATTTTGATGAAGTTTATCTGTTTTTTTCTTTTGTTGCTTATACGTTTAGTGCTGTATCTAAAAAAGCTGCCCAACCCCAAGTCATGAAGATATACTCCTATATTTTCGTCTAAGGGTTACATGCTTTTAACTTTTACATTTAGATCTATGACCTATTTTGAGAAAGTTTCATGTCTACTTCTGACTTTTATTGTAACTTACACCCTTTAGAAAATAAAGAGTTGTCCTTCCTTAACAGACCATAGGTTTTGATTAACTGGTCTGTGAACATACAGATTTTAAACCAGGTATTCATTCATTCTTTTTTTTAGGCAGTGACTTTATAGTTGTCTAGCATTATGTATTTTTAAATCTAAGAATCGGAGCAACCAATAGACACTTCTATTGTATTGGTTAAAGAGATCTGGGATAAGGACTAGAATATGGTTTTATTGTTTTCTTTTTTTGGAGATCCTGGATGTTTGAGTGGGCATGGTTGAATTCCACTCTGGCCTTCCAGGGCTAAGGTGGAGGTGCTGTAGGTCACATGATGCCAAGTTAACACAGAAAGATAATAAAATCACTTGATAAAATGCACAAGGCAGGTAACTCCATGTTATAGGAAAGATTGTGTTTCAACACTCATTCCTCCCACATCTCCTCATAAACTCCTGCTTTTTATGGGATATGGTTCATTACAACAATTGGTAGAGGGTCTGGAAAGCAAAAGAATATTCATATGTGGTGAAGGGCATGACTTTGTTCAAGTTACTACTTTGAACAGGATTTGAAATGCAACATTGCCAGCCCCCTGATACCAGTAGGCATCATTAGGTCAATACTAATTTCCAAGAGTGTGAAAACTGGGATTGTCTTTATCACTTCCAAACTAAACTGGAATCCCAGGACTTTAGCAACCAGGCAGGGATACTGGCTGTGATCACATATAGCTTATTGATTTCCAGCTGCCACAACTTGCTTGTCACTTACTTTATTACCAAGAGATTCAGATTCACTATAAAATTTAAGCATTGCATTTTTTCAAAAATTAATCTAAAATGTTGAGTATTATTCCCTGAGTAGAATGTGTTAATGCCTTTAGTACATAAGTCATATAGTGTAAATATTTTCAGTTATTGAGTAGAGAAGCCAGGGCATGTTATACTTTTACATGGCAGGATGTGCAAAAGCAGACATACAATGTCATGCAATATGGGTAAGTAACAGACTTTATTGGGGAAATGTAATTCAAGGGTCAGCTAAAGGGAGGTGAGTAGTCTCTTGGCACTTATTCCAAAAGAAATACAAACTGGGACTATGGTATGGCTGGCTACACAGTGGAGTAATCTTCTGGGAGAGGAGCCCAGCCCCCTGCTCTTCAACATTCTTATGGTATAAGAGTGAGTACAGCCTTGGAATAGGATATAAAAAGATAGCACTTAGGCAGCAGATACTTTTTATGGGAATTCCAGCTGTACAGGAAATGATCTGAGGTTGCTGCTGGCTAGCGCCTGGTAGTCCCAGGATAAATTTGACTCAGAGTTTTGTGGAAAGTAGGTCCTTGTGCCAGTCAGGGAACGTGAACTATTGGAAAACACTTTGTATCATACTCCAATATAAGAATCTGTGCCGATAAAAAATAATTTACCAGTAACTGCTTGCTGAATAAAGTATGTAATATCTGCATATGTAAAAATAAGACAGGTAACTCTATTCCTTTCCATCTACCCAAATATAAGAGACCAAAACTTGCATTTTCTTATTTCATAACAGGCAACTTACTGTATTAAACTACATAATATCTTTTTTATTTAGTTGTTATTATCCCCATGTCCTGAGGTTCAGTTAGAGCTTAAATAAAATGTCCACTGTTACCTGGATTAAGTAGAAGATCTATAATTTGAACCCAGATATATATGATTCCAAAGCCCACATTCCCTCTCATTTTGATTTGTCAAGTAAAACTGTGTAGCTATACTGAGTTGTGCCTCTTTTCATGAATTAAGAAAATTTGGGAACTAGAATTCTCCATGTTTGCTTTCCACTGTCATACGAATGCAGCTTTCTTCACACTCTGTTGCTAGAATCGGGGTTATAGGACTGGTAGAGTGGCAAGAAGAGCCGGAAAATAAAGAATAAAGAGATGTTATATTCCATTCTATCTAGAATATGTTTGGAATCTGTAATGAATGTTGAAGAAAAGAATGGGGTATGGAATATCATGGGTAATATCTCTTCATTTTTGAGAAATGGTTTCAGGAAACCCCATAAACCAGAATGCTGGGAGACATTGACTTGGTTTCATAGGCGTGGAAAGGAGAGACTTAGCTCGGTTACTGTATATGGATCTTTAAACTGAAAAGTGAAAGGGATTTATAGTCTGGTTGTTTTTGGACTCTTTTTAGCCAAGAAATTCTTGGTTCAGGCCAAATATTAGTTAGATACATAATGCAATAATAAAACATAACTATTCTGTTTCTGTTCCTGCAATTTGGTTGGTATACTCAGTGTCCTACATTCATGATTATTTTCTTCCTGAGACATCTTCAGATGATTTTGTGTATTTCCACTTAATATAGCTTAAGATTTGTAATTTTGTTTTGAATTAAATTTCATGACCCTTGAAGTCTAAGCCTATGTTTTGACCTTCTCTGTGGCTTTAATCAGTGCCAAAAAAGTGGTGTCATGTATATAATCACTACTCACAGTGTTGGCCAAAAGCTATTAACCATCTGCTAGGGGGAGAAGAGTGTAGCATAACCTTCATACCTTATTTCTGGATCTAACTTCAACCTCTTCCCTTATTAAGTATTGTTGAATGATGGTTATTATTACTATTATTATTATTATTATTATTATTGTGTTTGCTTTGACACCTGAAATCCAGCACACTTAGATAAATGTGTTGGATGAAAGGACCTTTCAGGCTTCCAACTACAGATTGAGTTCTATTGGGTTTTGAAATGGATTTTTATGGCATTTGGTAAAGTTTGGCAGCATCTATGTGAAGTGCTTAACACCAAGCCTGGTAACCAGTAAGCTTTCTGTGAAGCCAGACTGCCTGGATTGAAATTCTGGCTTTGCCTCCTGCTGACTGTGGAAACATATCCTAACTTTTCTACCCTTCAATTTCTGTGTCTGTATATTAGAGATAAGTCCAATCCATAATTCACACTGTTATTTGTGAAGATGCAGCATACAAGGAAGGAAGGAAGGAAGGAAGGGAGGGAGGGAGGGAGGGAGGGAGAAAATTTAGTACAGTGTTTAGCTCATAATAAACAGTTTTATTTTTTTTGATTTTGTAAAGACAGATTTTATTAATATTTAGAGAGGCTAGAATCCCTTCAGGCAGAAAATATGTAAATTAATCTTTTTAAAGCAAAGGTGTTCAGATCTCTTCAGAGGGGAAAAAAAGGTACAATTGAGATGCAGAATTGCCTAGGAAACAGCAAAAGAAATGTCAGTCAGAAATAAATAAATCAATTAAGACTAAAGAATGTTTTGGCAGGAAAAGAGGGACTTGTATTGGCATGTGCACTTTTTATTTGTTTTTTTCCATACATATACCCAGATGTAATGTGCGACGTAATGTGACCTTCTATACATGGGCCTGATCTTCTGGAATTGTGAGAAAAGTGAGGGTCATAATGGTTGTGTTTATATGGATAAAGTACCAGTCATAATAGTTAGCCTTACTGAGTGAGTACTTGCCATGTAGCAGACTTATGTCTAATTGCCTTCAGCTTTTACTTATTTAATTATCAAAACAACCCTTTCAAGTAGGTATAGTTGATATCCTATTTTTCACATGAGGAAACTTAGACAAAGAGGTTTTATGACAAAGGCCACATAGTCAGTCACTGGCCAAGGATCAGAATCGAAGAGGTGTGGCTCCATTTTGTGTTCCCTAAACAAAACACCCCTGCAGAATAATTTTTAACTTTTACATTCTTTGACCCTTCAGGCTAGGTTGATTTTAACTTCTCAAGAAGGAAATATTTCTTTCCTGTTTGGAAACCCATCAAGTTTCTGACTTGGCCAAATATCTTCTAAGTTTCAGACTTTGAGTGTTTTCGATGCTTCATGTTGACTTCCATGTTTGCTTGTCTGGGGTGCTGATTGGCTGCTTTACCTTGACCTCTGGAGCATGTGTATTTCTTATTCCTCTTTATATCCCTGGACCTCTCATGATTGATGTCTAGATTTTTATTCTCCAATTATCCATCACCATTTTACTTACTGTAGACTAATTAAATACTCACTGATTATTAATACTCTCTATCTATCCATCCACCCACCTTTCTATTGTGGAATGACTGCTACCCTGCTTCTTTTCTAGATTTTGTATAACATGGTCATTTACAGGCTCAGTTGTGCAGGCCAAGATGATTTGACTCCTGGTTAGTATCAGTATGAGTTATCTGCTTATTTCAGACTAATGTCTTTTAGTCTCTACCTGTTAAATGACATGGGGGACTAAAGAAAAAAAGATACTTACATTTCACATAAGGAACATCATCTTATAATAGAGAGGAAAATATAATCGTTAAGACAATATTATTGACTATTTAATCAATAAGTTCTCACATTTGAATATGATTTTCAGTTTACAATTTAACAACATTCTCAAATTTATTTCTGGCAACAAGCCTTATTAATAATGTGATTACTGTCATCACTAAGTAGGAGCCATGGTGGGGGTTTCTGAAGAACCTGGAAATAAGGAAAATATTCTTTATTATCCAAATGTTAGTTTTTAAAATAAACATTTATTAAATAAGGAAAAATTGAGTAAAGTCACACACAACTCAAACTTGACAGAGTATGTCACCGCATTTAAAGAAATAGTGTCAAAATCATAATTAATTAGCCATGAAGATAGAAATAATTATTCATAGAGGATGACATTGGAAGTAAGTATTATTCCAAGCACTGTCCAGAAGACAAAGCCTTAGAAAATGGACTTTGACTATTACAATCCTGTTGGAAATTCAAGCTTTACTTTTATGACATTAAAACATAATGCTGTGTGAGTCTGATACTGTTGACACTTCAGTGTAGCTAATTCATTTTTGTGCCACATCCACATTCACCAAAGAAGCTAATTATGATTTGGCGTCGCATGTAGATCTGCCTACAGGAAAAAAAGGACTAACTGTGTAGCTCTAAGTGTCCTGACTATGGGGTAGTTACATTAGTTGGATACTTTGGGTTTAAGGAACAGAAATGTGCTTGTGCTAGCTTAAAGCAAAACAAAAAATGAAACAAACAGTTAAATGTGAATATGTGAATTGATACTGAATGTGCTACAGGAAATAAAGTGTGTCTTAGAATTTGTGGGGGTACATGCATACAGGTCTCAGAAGTAGATTAAATTGAGAAACTGGAAGGCCACAGAGAACCCATAAAAATCTCTCTCCAGCTGTCCTTTTTCTTCTCCACATGGATGCTTCCTTTTTCATTTTCTATAAACAGTTACTTCTGTTTCTCTAGACATGGAAATTATAAGATTACTCATTTGCATTTCCCTAGCATACATATTAAGTTTACCCATACAAACAGAAACTTCTATTTACTTTGTTTTGTATTTTTGAGGTATAATCAACATATCACTCACAGGTTTGTGGGCCCAGGCCCTTCCTCTTGTGCACCCCTTAGATGAGATTCCCACAAAGGTTATTAAAACCACTTTTTAAAATTTGAATTGACTAATTTGCCCTTGGTTGGGGGACCTCAACCCATTCCAGCCAGTGACGCTGTAAAAGCATGCACCCCAGTTCTTGCCACTGTCTCTATCTGCACCTTTCTGTATGGCCCCTTGAGGCAGGCTGTGAGTCCAGGATCTGTGAATAATAAACTTTTCTATTTTAATTTCCTCATAGTCTTCTGTTGATCCATGTTCATCATCTGACATCCTGAGGCTTTACTTAACAAGTGTACATTTGGCAGGGTTGTAACACGTATGGCTTTTAAAATCAGCTTGCTAGTTCGATAAAGAAAGCCTGAGATATTATGGTAATTATGGTGAACCTATATGTGAATTTAGAGAGAATTGAGACCTTAAACCTTTTGAGTCTCCTAACCAATAATAAGGTTTATCTCTCCATTTCTTTGGGTTTCTAAAATATTTCTTTCTTTTTTTTTTTTTTTAGAACATTCCATGTATACTTTTTATTTGCCTGGTGCTTTCCACTCAACATTATTTTTCAATGCAAATATATATAATGCATTGATGATTGTATTCTATTTTTTTACTGGAATATAGTTGATATATAATATTGTATTAGTTTCAGATCAACAAAATGAAAAGATACCATAATGTATGGGACAATATATTTGCAAATGATATAGCCAATAAAGAGGTAATATCTGAAATATATAAAGAACACATACAACTCAACACCAGTAAAACAAATAATTTAATTTAAAAAATGGCAAAATAACCTAAATGTCTTCCAGGGAAGACATACAGATGGCCAACAGACCCCTGGAAAGAAGCTCATTATCACTAATCATTAGGGAAATGCAAATCAAAACCACAAAGAGGTATGTCCTCACACCAGTCAGAATAGCTAATGTCAATAGGACAAGAAATAGCAAGTGCTGGTGAGGATGTGAAGAGATAAAAAATTTCTTTTACTAAAATTTTGTAGTTCTTAGTATGTAGAACTTGCATATTTTCAGTCACACTTATCCCTCAGTGTTATCCCTCATATTATACTTTTAAATCTATTGTAAATGGTATTTCTATTCCAATTTTCACTAGTTTGTTGCTAGTTCATAGAAATTCAGTTGTTTTTGTATATTGATCTTATATATCCTTCACTATTAATAAAATCATATAATAGTTATGGTAGCTTTTGGATATGTTCTCCCAGATTTTCTTAATAAACAGTTATGATACCTGTGATTAAAGACAACTTTAACTCTGTTTTTGCTACGTGGATACCTCTTATTTCATTACTTTTGTTATTGCACTGCCTAGAAAATCCACTAAATGTTGAAAAGTAATGAAAGTGAACTTACAGAAGGAAATCATTCAGTATTTCAGTATTAAGTATGAGGTTAGCTATAGGTTTTTAGATGCTCTTATTGGGATTAGGACATTATCTTCTATTCCTACTTTTTTGAAAAGTTTTATCAGGAAATGATGCTGAATTTTGTCAAATGCTTGTTCTGCTGAGATGATCACATGTTTTTGTAGTGTTTGGTGGTGGTTTTAGTTTGGTACTATGCTGAATGATAATGGTTTGTTTTCTAATGTTAAACTAACCTTGTATTCCAAAGATACAGGCCACTTGTCCATGATGTATTGTCCTTTTTATATATTTTTGGATATGATTTGCAAGTAATTTCTTGGAGATGTATGCTTCTTTGTTCATGGAGCATATTGGTCCAATTTTTCTTCATTAATACCTTTGGTTTTCATATCAGGGCAATACCGGCCTTTGGAATGATTTGGAAAGAATTGCTTTTTCTTTCTTTTCTATTGGATGCTATTGTAATGGAATTGTTTTCTTAACTTTCTTTTCAGTTTGTTTACTTGCTAGTGATGTTCATGTTGACTTTTATCATTAGACACTGCAGGTTCATTTAGCAGATCTAATAGCTGTTGTGTGGATTCTTTAGGATTTTCTGTATATATGATCACACCATCTGTGAAGAGATAGTTTTACTTTTTCTCTTTCAATTTGAATGCCTTCTAATCCTTTTTATTGAAAAATTTCTCCTTCTAGAAATCCCCAGTACATAGTTCAGTAACAGTGGCATGGGGAGCATCCTTTCTTATTCCTCATCTTAGGGGGAGAGCTTACAGTTTTCACCATTAAGTGTACTGCTAACTGTGGGCTTTTCATGAAAGCCCTCTTATCGTGTTGAAGATTTCCTTCTATGCCTAGTTTTCTGAGTGTTGTTATAAGAAAGGGTATTGGTATTCTTAAATGCTTTTTTTTTTTTGAGAGGGCATCTCTCATATTTATTGATCAAATGGTTGTTAACAGTTAACAACAATAAAATTCTGTACAGGGGACTCAATGCACAATCATTAATCCACCCAAGCCTAATTCTCATCAGTCTCCGATCTTCTGAAGCACAACGAACAAGTTCTTACATGGTGAACAAATTATTCCATAGTGAAAAAGTTCTTACATGGTGAACCAAGGGCAGTCATCACAGAAACTTTCGGTTTTGATCACGCATTATGAACTACAAACAATCAGGTCAGATATGAATATTCGTTTGATTTTTATACTTGATTTATATGTGAATCCCACATTTCTCCCTTATTATTATTATTATTTTTTAATAAAATGCTGAAGTGATAGGTAGATGCAAGATAAAGGTAGAAAACATAGTTTAGTGCTGTAAGAAAGCAAATGTAGATGATCAGGTGTGTGCCTATAGGCTAAGTATTAATCCAAACTAGACAAGGGCAACAAAACAACCACGGATGCAGAAGATTTCTCTCAAAACAGGGGAGGTGAGGTTCTAAGCCTCACCTCTGTTGATCCCCAATTTCTCACCTGATGGCCCCCCTGTGACTGTGCCTGTCTTAGGTTGTTCCTCCCTTGAGGAATCTTACCCGTCTCTGGCTAACCAGTCATCTTCCGGGGCCATACAGGGAAATGTAAAGTTGGTAAGTGAGAGAGAAGCCATATTGTTTGAAAAGCTTAGCTTTTTACTTCTTTGCAGATTTATGCCCTGTGGGTTTTATGCCCAGCATTTGTCTTGAGGTATCTTTACCACTTGGAAGAATTATGGTACTCGATAAATTTGATATGAGGCACGAATTCTATTTAAGGGTTGTAATTAGGAAGGAAGAAGAAAAGCTATAGAAGTAGCAGATGGAAGAAAACATGGGAAGATTGGTTATTTCTTTGACATATCTTCTTGTAGAGTAACTTAAGCATGTATAGGTTTTAAACTACTAATTAAATTGTGCACACACATTAACATATTAGGAATACAGTTACATAACCAAAGCAGACCTACAATTACCAGCCATCTCCAGTGAGACCAAGAAAACCAGTTAGGCACCCTAAGCATTTGTGAACACTTATCTATGATATGATGGATATTGTCTAACTGAATTTGAATAGTTTGAGAAAAATCAGGCAATTTAAAACAACACATTCCTGGGAACTGTTCACATCCCATATGTTCTCTTAACAGTAGATAGTCTGTTGTCTGAAGATTTTGGAGCACTGCAACTTGCACTTCTCCTAATTCTTGGTTGAGTTCCAACAGTATAGATCCAGTCATTTGTTATTTTACTGTATGCACCGACCAGCTTAGATATCTCCTTCTTCATTCCAACGGCAATCCCAGGAACCAGTGGGATGAATGCAGCTATAACTGCAACAGCGCCAGGATCTTTGTTGACGTTTTTTGATGATCATCTTCTGGAATGACTCTTCCAGAGTATGTTGATGTTGGAACTTCTTCTTCATATCGTGTCTTATTTCATTTTCTGGGTAGCCAAATTGGGCTTTGATCCTCTGTATAAACACAAACAGACCCTTTGCCCACACTTTGATATGGCCTTTATACCATTGTGAAGAACTTATTGGAGGTCACCACACAGGAACTGCGTTGTTTTTTTTTTTTAAGAGAAAGGAATATTATCAGAAAAATGTACTCCCATAGCTGATCATCTGACACCCTTTAAATGATCAAAATTAAGGATATTTAAAGCATGCATTAATCACTGATTTACAGTTAGTTTTATCCTATCAGGGAGTAAACCCCCTTTCTTTTTTCTTTGTTACCATTAATCTACAATTTCATGAAGAATATTATGTTTACTAGGCTCTCCCCTATACCAGGTACACCCTATAAACCCCTTTACAGTCATTGTCCATCAGCATAGCAAAATGCTATAGAATCACTACTTGTCTTCTCTGTTGTACAGCCCTCCCCTTTCTCCCACCCCCCCTTTGTGCATACTAATCTTAATACCCCCCTTCAACATACCCCCCCTTATCCCTCCCTACCCACCCATCCTCCCCAGTCCCTTTCGCTTTGGTACCTGTTAGTCCATTCTTGGGTTCTGTGATTCTGCTGCTGTTTTCTTCTTTCAGTTTTTCCTTTGTTCTTATACTCCACAGATGAGTGAAATCATTTGGTATTTCTCTTTCTCCGCTTGGCGTATTTCACTGAGCATAATACCCTCTAGCTCCATCCATGTTGCTTCAAGTGGTAGGATTTGTTTTCTGCTTATGGCTGAGGAATATTCCATTGTGTATATGTGCCACATTTTCTTTATCCATTCATCTACTGATGGACACTTAGGTTGCTTCCAATTCTTGGCTATTGTAAATAGTGCTGCGAAAAACATAGGGGTGCATCGGTCTTTTTCAAACTTGAGTGCTGCGTTCTTAGGGTAAATTCCTAGAAGTGGAATTCCTGAGTCAAATGGTAAGTTTATTTTGAGCATTTTGATGAACCTCCATACTGCTTTCCACAGTGGTTGAACTAACTTACATTCCTACCAGCAGTGTAGGATGGTTCCCCTTTCTCCACAGCCTCGCCAACATTTGTTGTTGTTTGTCTTTTGGATGGTAGCCATCCTTACTGGTGTGAGGTGATATCTCATTGTAGTTTTAACTTGCATTTCTCTGATAATTAGCAATGTGGAACATCTTTTCATGTGTCTGTTGGCCATCTGTATTTCTTTTTTGGAGAACTGTCTGTTCAGTTCCTCTGCCCATTTTTTAAGTGGATTGTTTTTTGTTTGTTGAGGTGGGTGAACTCTTTATATATATTGGATGACAAGCCTTTATCGGATCTGTCATTTTCAAATATATTCTCCCATACTGCAGAGTTCCTTTTTGTTCTGTTGATGATGTCTTTTGCTGTACAGAAGCTTTTCAGCGTAATATAGTCCCACTTGTTCATTTTTGCTGTTGTTTTCCTCACCCGGGGAGATATGTTCAAGAAGAGGTCACTCATGTTTATGTCTAAAAGGTTTTTGCCTATGTTTTTTCCTAAGAGTTTTATGGTTTCATGACTTACATTGAGGTCTTTGATCCATTTTGAATTTACTTTTGTGTATGGGGTTAGATAATGGTCCAGTATCATTCTCCTACATGTAGCTGTCCAGTTTTGCCAGCACCGTCTGTTGAAGAGACTGTCATTTCGCCATTGTATGTCCATGGCTCCTTTATCAAATATTAATTGACCATATATGTTTGGGTTAATGTCTGGAGTCTCTAGTCTGTTCCGCTGGTCTGTGGCTTTGTTCTTGTGCCAGTACCAAATTGTCTTGATTACTATGGCTTTGTAGTAGAGCTTGAAGTTGGGGAGTGAGATCCCCCCTACTTTATTCTTCTTTCTCAGGATTGCTTTGGCTATTCGGGGTCTTTGGTGTTTCCATATGAATTCTTGAATTATTTGTTCCAGTTCATTGAAGAATGTTGCTGGTAATTTGATAGGGATTGCATCAAATCTGTATATTGCTTTGGGCAGGATGGCCATTTTGACGATATTAATTCTTCCTAGCCAGGAGTATGGGGTGAGTTTCCATTTGTTAGTGTCCCCTTTAATTTCTCTTAAGAGTAACTTGTAGGTTTCAGGGTATAGGTCTTTCACTTCTTTGGTTAGGTTTATTCCTAGGTATTTTATTCTTTTTGATGCAATTGTGAATGGAATTGTTTTCCTGATTTCTCTTTCTGTTGGTTCATTGTTAGTGTATAGGAAAGCTACAGATTTCTGTGTGTTAATTTTGTATCCTACAACTTTGCTGTATTCCTATATCAGTTCTAGTAGTTTTGGAGTGGAGTCTTTAGGGTTTTTTATGTACAATATCATATCATCTGCAAATAGTGACAGTTTAACTTCTTTACCAATCTGGATTCCTTGTATTTCTTTGTTTAGTCTGATTGCCGTGGCTAGGACCTCCAGTACTATGTTAAATAACAGTGGGGAGAGTGGGCATCCCTGTCTATTTCCCGATCTCAGAGGAAAAGCTTTCAGCTTCTCACTGTTCAGTATGATGTTGGCTGTTGGGTTATCATATATGGCCTTTATTATGTTGAGGTACTTGCCCTCTATTCCCATTTTGCTGAGAGTTTTTATCATGAATGGATGTTGAATTTTGTCAAATGCTTTTTCAGCATCTATGGAGATGATCATGTGGTTTTTGTCTTTCTTTTTGTTGATGTGGTGGATGATGTTGATGGGTTTTCGAATGTTGTTCCATCCTTTCATCCCTGGGATGAATCCCACTTGGTCATGGTGTATGATCCTTTTGATATACTGTTGAATTCGTTTTGCTAATATTTTATTGAGTATTTTTGCATCTACATTCATCAGGAATATTTGTCTGTAATTTTCTTTTTTGGTGGTGTCTTTGCCTTGTTTTGGTATTATGGTGATGTTGGCTTCATAGAATGATTTTGGGAGTATTCCCTCCTCTTCTGTTTTTTGGAAAACTTTAAGGAGAATGGGTATTATGTCTTCTCTGTGTGTCTGATAAAATTCCAAGGTAAATCCGTCCGGCCCGTGGGTTTTGTTCTTTTGTAATTTTTTGATTACCGTTTCAATTTCTTTGCTCGCAATTGGTTTGTTTAACTTTTGTGTTTCTTCCTTGGTCAGTCTTGTAAGGTTGTATTTTTCTAGGAAGTTGTCCATTTCTTCTAGGTTTTCCAGCTTGTTGGCATATAGGTTTTCATAGTAGTCTTTAATAATTCTTTGTATTTCTGTGGAGTCTGTCGTGATTTTTCCGTTCTCATTTCTGATTCTGTTGTTTACTGTTGATTCTCTTTTTCTCATAATAAGTTTGGCTAGAGGCTTATCTATTTTGCTCATTTTCCCAAAGAACCAGCTCTTCGTTTCATTGATTTTTGCTGTTGTTTTATTGTTCTCCATTTTGTTTATTTCTTCTCTGATCTTTATTATGTCCCTCCTTCGGCTGACTTTAGGCCTCATTTGTTCTTCTTTTTCCAGTTTCGATAATTGTAATGTTAGACTATTCATTTGGGATTGTTCTTCCTTCTTCAAGTGTGCCTGGATCGCTATATACTTTACTCTTAAGACTGCTTTCGCTGCGTCCCACAGAAGTTGGGGCTTTGTGTTGTTGTCATTTGTTTCTGTATATTCCTTGATCTCTATTTTGATTTGTTTGTTGATCCATTGTTTATTTAGAAGCATGTTGTTAAGCCTCCATGTGTTTGTAAGCCTTTTTGTTTTCTTTGTAGAATTTATTTCTAGTTTTATACCTTTGTGTTCTGAAAAATTGGTTGGTAGAATTTCAATATTTTGGAATTTACTGAGGCTCTTTTTGTGGGCTAGTATGTGGTCTATTCTGGAGAATGTTCCATGTGCACTTGAGAAGAATGTATATCCTGTTGCTTTTGGATGTAGAGTTCTACAGATGTCTGTTAGGTCCATCTGTTCTACTGTGTTGTTCAGTGCCTCTGTGTCCTTACTTATTTTCTTCAATGTGGATCTATCCTTTGGGGTGAGTGATGTGTTGAAGTCTCCTAAAATGAATGCACTGCAGTCTATTTCCCCCTTTAGTTCTGTTAGTATTTGTTTCACATATGCTGTTGCTCCTGTGTTGGGTGCATATGTATTTAGAATGGTTATATCCTCTTGTTGGACTGAGCCCTTTATCATTATGTAGTGTCCTTCTTTATCTCTTGTTACTTTCTTTGTTTTGAAGTCTATTTTGTCTGATATTAGTACTGCAACCCCTGCTTTCTTCTCGCTGTTGTTTGCCTGAAATATGTTTTTCCATCCCTGGACTTTTAGTCTGTGCATATCTTTGGGTTTGAGATGAGTTTCTTGTAAGCAGCATATGGATGGGTCTTGCTTTTTTATCCATTCTGTTACTCTGTGTCTTTTGATTGGTGCATTAAGTCCATTTACATTTAGGGTGACTATTGAGAGATACGTACTTTTTGCCATTGCGGGCTTTAAATTCGTGGTCACCAAAACTTCAAGGTCACCCTCTTTAGTATCTTACTGCCTAACTTAGTTCGCTTATTGAGCTGTTATATACACTGTCTGGAGATACTTTTCTTCTCTCCCTTCTTATTCCTCCTCTTCCTTTCTTCATATGTTGGGTGTTTTGTTCTGTGCTCTTTCTAGGAGTGCTCCCATCTAGAGCAGTCCCTGCAAGATGCCCTATAGTGGTGGTTTGTGGGATGCAAATTCCCTCAGCTTTTTCTTGTCTGGGAGTTGTTTAATCCCGCCATCATATTTAAATGATAGTCATGCTGGATACAGTATCCTTGGTTTAAGGCCCTTGTGTTTCATTGTATTAAATATATCATGCCATTCTCTTCTTGCCTGTAGGGTTTCTGTCGAGAAGTCTGATGATAGCCTGATGGGTTTTCCTTTATAGGTGACCTTTTTCTCTCTAGCTGCCTTTAAAACTCTTTCCTTGTCCTTGATCCTTGCCATTTTAATTATTATGTGTCTTGGTGTTGTCCTTCTTGGACCTTTCTGTTGGGGGTTCTGTGTATTTCTGTGGTCTGTTCGATTATTTCCTCCCCCATTTTGGGGAAGTTTTCAGCCATAATTTCTTCAAAGACTGTTTCTATCCCTTTTCCTCTCTCTTCTTCTTCTGGTACCGCTATAATACGGATATTGTTCCTTTTGGATTGGTCTCATAGTTCTCTTAATATTGTTTCATTCCTGGAGATCCTTTTATCTCTCTCTGTGTCAGCTTCTGTGCGTTCCTGTTCTCTGGTTTCTTTTGCTTCAATGGCCTCTTCCATATTATCCATTCTGCATATAAATCCTTCCAGAGTTTGTTTCACTTCTGTAATCTCCTTCCTGGCTTCTGTGATCTCCCTCCAGTCTTTATCCCTTAGCTCTTGCATGTTTCTCTGCATCTCTGTCAGCATGTTTATGATTCTTATTTTGAATTCTTTGTCAGGAAGACTGGTTAGGTCTGTCTCCTTCTCTGGTGTTGTCTCTGTGATCTTTGTCTGCCTGTAGCTTTGCCTTTTCATGGTGATAGGAATAGTCTGCAGAACTAGGACGAGTGACAGCTGGAAGGACTTCCTTTCTTGTTGGTTTGTGGCCCTCCTCTCCTGGGAGATCAGCGACCTCTAGTGGCTTGTGCTGTGCAGCTGCGCGCATACAGGGTTTCTGCTTCCTGCCCGGCTGCTATGGAGTTTATCTCCGCTGTTGCTGTGGGCGTGGCCTGGCTCGTGCCCCTGCTTCAAAATTGTGGAGCCCTGTTGTAGGGGGAGCGGCTGGGAGTCTATATATCTCCGTAAGTGGTCTCCGTGCTCCCTGCTGCCCAGGGAGTTAGAGTGCCCAGAGTTCCCCAGGTTCCCTGCCTCTGGACTAAGTGTCCCGCCCTGCCCCTTTAAGACTTCCAAAAAGCACTTGCCAAACCAAAACAACAACAACAACAACAACAACAACAACAACAAATTGAATAAATAATTAATAAAAAACAAACAAACCACATGCTTTTCTTTGTCCTCCAGCGCCGGCCTCAGGTACCCACTCACCGGTCTTACTGCCCTGTTTCCCTCGTATTGGGGTCCCTGTCCCTTTAAGACTTCCAAAAAGCACTCGCAAAAAAAAAAAATGGCCGTTTCTGTTTCTTTGTTCTCCGGCATCAGCCCCAGGCACCTGCTCTCCCATCCTGCCGCCATGGTTCCCTAGTATCCAGGGCCCCGCACATGCACTGTGTCTGCGCTCTGATCGGAATGGCTCGGGCTGGGTGTTCAGCAGTCCTGGGCTCCCTGTCCTTCCCCGCTCCGACTCCTCTCTTCCCACTGAGTGTTGGAGGGAGAGACGCTCGGTTCCCACGGGGCTGAGGCTTGTATCTTAGGCCCTTTGCAAGGCACTGGGTTCTCGCAGGTGTGGATGTGGTCTGGATGTTGTCCTGTGTCCTCTGGTCTCTATTTAGAAAGAGTTGTCTTTGTTATATTTTCATAGATATATGTGGTTTGGGGAGGAGATTTCTGCTGCTCTACTCATGCCGCCATCTTGGCTCCCATCCTCTTGTTAAATGCTTTTTACTGCACTGATAAGTTGATCATTTTTTTTCTTCATTTACTTTGGTGTATTAAATTGATTTTCGTATGTTTAACCAGTCTGCATTACTGGGTTAAATCCCACCTTTTCATGGTCTATACTTCTTTGAATATGCTGTTGGATTCAGTTTGCCAACATTTTGAAGAATTTTCCATCTGTATTGATAAGAGTTACTAGTCTGTAATTTGCTCTCCATGTGATGTCTTTATCTTGACTTTGGATCAAGGAAAAGTTCCCCTTATGGAAATGAGTTAGAAAGTCTTCCCTTTGGAACAGTTTGAGAAGGATTGCTCTTAAATCTTCTTTAAATATTGGTAGAAATCACCATTGAAGGCATCTGGTCCTGGGATCTTCTTTATAAGAGGTTTTTTAATTACTGATCAAATCTTTATCTTTGTTACAGGTCTGTTCAGAGTTTCTATTTCTAATTGAGTCTATTTTGGTGATTGGTTTATTTATAGGAATTTGTCCACTTCATACAGGCTATCTCACTTGTTGGCATACAATTGTTCCTAATATTCTCTTATAATTCTTTTTATTTCTGTAAGGTCAATAGTAATAATTGTACTTCCTAACTGTAGTTATTTGCACCTTTCCCCTTTTTTATTAATCATTCTAAGTAATGGTTCTTCAATTTTGTTGTCTTTTTTAAAGAATAAACTTTTGGTTTCATTGATTCTTTGTATTGCTTTCCCGTTATCTTTTTTGTTCATGTCTTCTGTGAGCTTTGTTATATCCTTCCTTCTGGTGGCTATGCATTTAGTTTGCTGTTCTTTTTCTAGATCATTGAAGTGTATAGTTTTGCTGTTGATTTGAGATCTTCTTTTTATATGTTTGCATTTATATCTGTAAGTTTTCCTCTAAGCACTGTTTTCTCTGTACCCCATACACTGTGGTTTGTTGTGTTTTCATTTTTATTAGTCTCAAAATAATTTCTAATCTCCCTAGTAATTTCTTCTTTGACCTATTGGTTGTTTACAAATGTGTTACTTAATTTCCATTTATTTGTTAATATTCTTATTTTCTATTATTAATTTCCAGTTTTGTTTTGTTTGATTGATGGAGATGCTTTTTTGATTTCAATTTTTTTTTTTTTTGAGACTTGTTTTGTTTCTCACATATGGTCTGTTTTGGAGAATGTCTCATATATGCTTACTAAAAAAGATATATTCTGCTGCTGCTGGGTAGAGTTTTGTCATTATGACTCTGAATGTCTAGTTGGTATAGTGTTGTTTAAGTCATCTATTTCCTTACTGATCTCTAAATATTCTATCCATTAATGAAAATCAACTACTGAAATCTACAACTAGTATTGTAGAATTGTATACTTTTCCCTTGAATTTTGTCAATTGTTGTATATATATATTTGTGTCCTTTACTGAGGAGTGTGGTATTGAAGTGTCAAATCATAATTGCTTATTTGTCTTATTCTCATTTCAGTTTTATCAGTTTTTGCTTCACATATTTTGAAGCTCTGCAGAAAGTTAGTTGCACATTTATGGTTCTTTCTTCTTAGTGAATTGACCTCTTTAATATCACATAATGCCCCTGTTCCTCTGGCACTATTCCTTATTCTGAATTCTGTTTTTTCTTGACATTAATATTACTCTTCCAGCTCTTCTTTGATTCGTGTTTGAGTGGTATATATTTTTCTGTTCTTTTACTTTTAGCCTATATATGTCCTTATATTTAACTAGTTTTCTTGCAAAAGGCAAAGCAGTGTGTCTTAGTTTTTTATCTAATCTAACAATCTCTGTCTTTTAACTGATATGTTTAGACTATTTACATTTAGTGTATTATTGATATGGCTGGTTTATGCCATTTTGTTAGTAGGTTTCTATTCATTATTTCTGTGCTCTTTTTTTTCTGTTTCTGCTTTGTTTTAAGTTAATTATTATTTTTGGGACTCCATTTTATATCCATTATGGCCTTAATATACATATCAATTTAAAACTTTTTAAATGATTCCTTACAATTTAAATATTTTTTAAAATTAATCAAATTATATCTTTATATACTATTATAGTGCCTCCTGTTATATGAAGACTTTATAATAACATTCTCCTATTTCCACTTTCCATCCTTTATAATATTTTGCCATTCATTTTATTTCCACTTACTTGTAATATATATATACAATACCACAGCTTCTATTTTTATTTTATGCAGTTTTTTAGAGCAATTGAAAAAGAGAAAGTTAAACTTATGTACACCTTTATTTATTCCTTTTCCTGTACTTTCCATTTTTTTATGTTTCTATCAGTATTTCTGTCTGTTATCATACTTCTTCTTGAAGAATGGCTTTCACATTTCCTGTAATGCATGTCTTCTTGCCATGAGCTTTCTCTGTTTTCTTCCACCTGAGAAGGTCTTAATATCTTTCACCTTTTAAAGATAATTTTGCTATATATTGATTTTTGGGTTGATTGTTGTTTGTAACAGTTTGAAGATAGCACTCAACTGTCTTTTGGTTTGTATAGTTTGTGCAGTGATTAAAAAATCAGTTTATTTCTAATAATAGAAATAATGATAAAAGTAATCATTTACATAGTTTTAGGCACAATTCTAATAGCTTTCAAATGTTATTTTATATATAAGTGTTATTTTTTAAAATGTGTTTAATAAAATGAATTTTAACGGTCTTAAAGAAGTAAACATACATATTTACATATGCATATGTACATACATATTCAAAAGAAAATAAATTACTAGTTTCAGAAGTAGTGAAGAGATCAACTGTGAACTACAGATTTAATTTAAAAATTGATGTTCTTAGTAAAATTATTGTTTGTATAATATTTATAAGGTTGAAATTAGATTATAGTAGGTTACAGATTTAAAGACAATTGAAGAGGGGATAAGGTGATCTAAAATTTATTTTTTGAAAAGTTTACATGGGGATATGCAAAAGTGTGAAAAATGATGAGGATAATTATACAATTGTGATAAAATCCCAAATATAGAATGCTAAATATAAACATTATTTGCTTTCTACACTGAGTGCTTTAATACATTATTTCAGTTAATTAATTTCAGTCTTCTAACAATATTTTGAGGGGGATATTATTATTTTAATTTTACAGATAAAACAACTGAGACATAAAATGATTAAGCAACCTGTCTGTATTTTGAAGGCTTTTTCCAAAAAAATTATTAGTCTGTTCCCCTTTCTGCTCTCATTCAAGGCCCAGGAATATGCAGTTAATTGAATTTTTGTTGTACTTTTAAAAATCTCAGTTAAAATACATCAGGCAAAACATCTTTTGTTTATTTTTTTAATATTTGAAAGTCAAAATGTGAATTAAATTTTGCATTGTTATAACTCCCACTTGAACATAAATGGTAAATTTAGCCTAATTTAGAGAACATTTTGGCAATATTTACTGAAATTTAAATGCTTAGTTCCTTTTATTGAAAATGGCATTTTTCAAAAATGGCTGCCACCATGTAATGACGACATTTTTCCATTGAAAGTAAGGTTTATGTTTCTTTCCCTTCCAAGTAGACAGATCTTTGTGAATGCCTCTACATTGTAATGGAAATGATGGTGCATGGCTTTTGAGATTAGGTTATAATAAGCAGTATGGATTCCCTCTAACTTTTCTCTCTCTTGAGAAGTCTGTTATGATAGCCCAGTCACCATGCCACTCCCTGGAGAGACCATGAGTGGTATTAGTGGGTATTCTACTCATGGCCTGGGTCAGGCTCACAGCTGAGTGTTAGCCTCAACCATCAGATATATTCTAGCTCTTGAATTCTGGTCTTGTACCTGAGGCCTTAGACATAGTGCAGACACAAGACTTCTCCTTTGTGTCCTGTTTGAATACCTGACCCAGAGAAACCATGAGTGATAATAATTATTTTATGTAGACATGTGGTTTTGAAATAATTTGTTATCCAGTAATGGATAATGAAGGTTTGTTTGTTCCAGTAATTTCTTCTTTAGTATGTACTCTTGCAAAATAAGGTATATGCAAAATGTTTGTTGGAGCATAATTTGTAAGAACAAGAAACTTGAAAGACTTAAAACTAAGTGTCATGAAATTAGGGACTGGCTAAGTAATCTTATAATATATATATACTTTGAAACACTGCCCTTTAAAAGCACTCTGTGGTTTAAAAAATCAAATATGTCTATGTGGAAAGTTTTTCAATTCATGCTGTTAATTAAAACAGTAATGTACAGAAGGGAACATTACATTTATGTATATCATATGCATATATATCACCAAATAATATATATTTTCTACTGGAATATAAAAATAAGTGAAAAATGGCATGATAAGGTGCATATCAATCTATAAATGAGTTAAGAATAGTATCATAAATTCAACCTAATATGAGTTAAGTAGAAAGAGGAAAAAGTTATTTGGAAACCTGTTTTGTTATTATGAGTCTCCTTGATATTATTTCATATATACCTCATAATAATCCTAAGTGTATATTATTATCATGTGTTTTAGAGAAGATAAACTAGAGTTGGAGTATTTAATACATGGTACAGACACTAACCATGGTTGGTCAACTACATAATTGCCTCTAGAGAGCCTAATTTCTGTCTGCTTAGCACTAAGTGTTCTTTTAAAGCTACATATTGTTTTTGAAATATATCTTTAATTAAATAATTTACTAAAGCCATCTTAGCCTTAATTTCCTCCTGTGCATTGCCAAGGAGCTAACTAGATGGATTACATTATTTCTTTAATTCTGAAATTCTAAAAGCACATTGTGGTTTGAATCAAACTAAGTGAATGTAAGTTAGTGATCTAAAGTTACATGTTGCTTCCTTTATTTCCTTAGATATTAATACTGTACCAATCTCTGGGCATGTTCAAATCAAGGATTTTTAGGGTTCTTTAGCATTCTCTTTGAGGATTATGGGTAATGATGCAGAACATTCCAATGCCTTTTCTGAAAAAAATGCCAAATGCTATTTGTATGAAGTTTGTTTATTCAGTAATACCAAATATGCAACAAGTCATACACTTGAGTGTGAGCAGAACTCAGGTAGGAGTTGATGCCAGACTTATCACCATATGTGAGATAAATGGATCTTCTGTGATGGCCTCATCAAAACTTTGTCCGGGCTGCTTGACTGTGCTTTGGTTCTGTGAGAAGTGGCCTCATCATATGTGACATCCATGTTTTGGCTTAAATTAGTTCCAGTTTAGTTTCTTTCTCATTGCAAATCAAATATTTCTGAAACATCCATATCTCCTCTGTTCCTTAGTAGGGCAAGGAGTAAGGGAAACAAACCAGCTTTAATTAGAGGGTACTAGAAGAACAAAATTGCAGATGTGCAGGAGTACCAAGTAATCAAGAACTATCAAGAGGTCACGTTGGCCAGTTATAATGTGTTCTCATGTTGTGTACATTATGTATGGACAAATATGAAACAAGGTAGTATGAAAGGGACTAGACAGAAGAAAAAACAGCAAGTGATGAAATTATCTCTCAGAACAGGAGCCAGATCATGTAGGCCCAAGGCATTAGGAATTTTTATATTCAAATTCTTTGTCATGTGTTGGTTCTTAATTCTCAACTACTCTTTTCTTAATTGCTTATGATTTAAATCACCATGAACATTCAGGTGCTCGAGTTTATCATCTTATGTCAGTGCTATTCATCTTGTATGTACAGTGCTGTGCTTTGTTACTTGGCCATTATACTACCCATTAGTTTCCCTGAACATGTTCTTTTATATAATAATGAGTCAAGAAATCTTGTGGTGAGATCTTAATACATTTTTAACTTGAGGACCTTTTTCAAAATGAGTCAATGATGAAGAATTACCTTGTGAAGGAAAAAAAAAGTAGAAAGGTAATGAATCTGGACTTTGGCATGTCATACATCTTATGCAGAGACACCCAAGAATTGTTGGAGAATGTTGGAAATACGCCAGGAATCATCGTGGCGGGATGGTAGCCAGGTTGATGATGATGCATTGTCGTTTTACTTTTGGAAAATCCTGTGAGGCTCGCTATGGAGGCTGGCAATAGCAATTACAATTACTGTACTTCATTTTATTCACTTGGGCAAAATAATGTCATTCCACTTAAAACGTGTGAAATTACAAACTAATAATAAAACTCTCTTAATGACCCTTAGAGTGAGGAGTTAACCTTGATGATAAAGTGATGTAAGGCTTAATAAACCTTGCTTCTGGCCACATCCCAGGGAGAATGAATTCCATGTGAGTCAGCTGTATGGAATCAATAATAACTGACTGCTCCTTGGCAATATTTAAATATGAGGTACAAGCCACGTCTCGCAGGTATGGAGATCGCCCACGCTTTCCCTGTCACTCTCCCAGTGCTTCCCCTTTGCTTTTCTTGTCATCAGATGACTCTCCTCTGTGGTGTGAGCCTCACCTGCTCTGGTGTGTGTGACTGTCCATCCTCTACAAGGACATTCTCATATGTGGAAACAGATGAAGCACATTTAAATGTTTCAGATATTTATGTGCTAAATTACAATAAACTTGGGAAACTATTTGTAAACAGCCAATAGCAAGCTTTATAGTAAACTGGGTACATATAGTGGAGTGGTATTCAAAGATCTTTTATAAAATGCAGTTGTTTAGCAGCTTCACTTAGAGCTGTCGCTTAAAAAATTTACATAGCCTAGATGTTAGTAGAACATTATAGGCCAGGAAAATTCATATTGTGGAACTTTGAAGAAAGGACATTGGCACAAAGACCCCATGCAAGAAAATACTTGTCTAACTAAATGCACTACTCCAGTCTTATAGACTCAAGGGAATAAAACACTTTTTTGTGAGTGTCCTGTCATAAACTAGAACTGAAGATGTGGGATTATGTAAGTAAAACTCTTTTTGAGAGCATGAAGTGCAAAATATGCTAATATATTAATATATAGTAAAATGTAGAGGTCTATCAGTATTTTCTCTGTACCATTTAAGAAGGTAGTTTGTCAGAAGCTTATTTAAGTGAGTCTAAAATCAGCATAGGGAAAATTGGTTTCATGGTCCAAATGTGTAATGGCCTCATCCTGAAATATTTGAGGCAGGTGAGATTCTTGAGTTAGCTTGACAGGTATGCACTCCCATGACCAATGCTGGGAAACATCTTCCCTTCGCAAGCTGACCCACTGACCCTCTTATTGCTCATTGCTCCTTTGGTTTGACCAATTTGATACATTCTTTCATTAGATATATTAGTTCCATTTTACATAGATAGTGTCAGAAGTATATTTACTACATAAATAATGGGAGTGGTTGGAATGCAGTAAAATCTAAGGACCAGTCTATCTACTGAGAATTCTAAGTAATTGTAGGACTGGCAGGCCTAGATGAGGGTCTGTGAAGAGGAGCTTCATGCTGAGAGTTCCAGGTTGGATTCCAGGGGTGCGATAAAACCCCGAGGTACTTTTGTGGATTGTGAGAATAGAAGGGCTATGTGATCCACTTTCAATATGGCAGACTGGGATAGTAGGCATGGGAATTTTCCCAATTTTCATTAAATGGAGAAGAGCAACATTTGCAGTATGTGAGAAGGAGTGCAAGTGAGCTGGCCAGGGCCCTAGAAGATACCAGGTTGGACCTTTGTAACTGGAGGCTGGTGAGACTGTGTCCATGACAACAGTTAGTGGTGTGGAAGAACAGGGCAGCCGTGAAGCACAGTTTACAGCTCAACACGGCTGTCATAGACAAAAACTAACTGTGGGCGAGACTTTTTCTCTTGAGGTCACGATCTGTTTAAATGTAGATGCCTAAGTTATCCAGCCTATAGAAAAGGAAAGGAGAAGGAGAAATCTTAATTGGCTGAGTTTAAACTTGAAATGGCTGGGAAAAAAAAAAAATACTAGAATAATCAAGCTTATTTGATGTTAAGAGATTTTTCTCTGCTAGTCACAAAAGAATCTCAAAGTAAAGATGAAGTTAATATAAGAAATCAAGTTATATTTTGCCAATCAGAATTTGTGGCTGGAAAATCCACATCTGCTTGCTGTTTGCATATATGTGTAAGTGATTTGTAGAGTTTATGCTGGAATTTAAGGCATTTAGAACATTATAAAAAAGATGGGTTGTTGAGTTTTGTTGAGGAGTAGAGAATTTGGTAGCTATAATTCAAATTTATAAAACAACTGCTTACAAATATTTCAATATTACTGGTTTAATGACAAGAGATATGCAGTCTTGATACAATTTTACGATGAGATTTGTAATCTAGAATTAATGTTATTGACTTTGCTGTTAGGTTTCTTTAAAAATTCTGTTTATTAAATGTGTAATGTTTTAATGATAGCATGTGAAGAAGAGGAATTGGGACATTCCTGACCACATTTTGAGCTATAGTGGCCTCAAGATAGCTTTAACTTCTTTATTTCTCTTATATAGCAATTTATACTAATTACAACAATTCATTTTAGTGAACACATGTGGAAACATAAAAATGTGGAAATATACATAATGAAATTGAAACTGATCATAAAATTTTAAAATAAATTTTAACACGAGTGGCTCCATGCAGCTGCACATTCACAACTACCTTTTTTCCTATTTAGTTTCCCAAATATTTCATTCATTTTTGTTGTTCCATGGTCAATGTGAATGCCATAGCCCAAACAATTCTGAGTAATAAATAGTAGAAATTCATTGTCATGTAAACATCTTATTAGAAATAATACTGAGTTTCAAATCATTGGAAAGTGTAATCACCAAATAAGATGTTACCACACTTTGGTAATACTAAATTCCACATTCTATTACTTGATTACTTGAGCAATTAGATGCCACCAGCAATGTTATATTTGATTAATGGTTTTAGGTATCCTGCTTAATAAGCTTAACTATGAATATTAGTTAACTATCTTTTAGATCTAGAGACAAAAATCAGAGTATTACAATGAGTTGGCTTCCTTTTTTAAAAATCTCACTTGGTTTTAAGAGACCAGAAATCACAGGGCAGTAGAAGCACTAATAGTAGCAGAAATGAACAAATATGCTTAACCAATAATTAAGTGAAATATATACTTGTCTCATTCCTACCATGCACCAGATAAAATTTTGGATTCTGAGAAACTATAATTTTCAAGGCACTATTTTTTCTCACAATGAATTAAGAGTCTATTTGGAGAGAAAAACATGAAAAAATGCAGAATGCCATTTAGCACAATAGATACTATAAAAGAGGTGGTGTGCAAGTAAGAGTGAAGCCTCGGGGCCTTAGGAGCCAAGGGAGGCAGAAAGCTAGCTGACCACTCATACACACCTGTCAGTCAAGATGCTTTCCCAGGAAAGAGCTGCATTTTCCAGGCCTTCTTGTATAAATGTACCTTTTCTTCTCTTTCTTTTCCCTTTCTCTGTGCTAACAAGAAAGGTAGAACTTCAAGACAGAAGAAACCTGAGTCCCAGAATCATCACTGATCAAGAGTAATTTGATTAATACGCAAATGTATCAGTCCATTGACTTTTACGAGATTATTTGTTTGTTTATTATTTTGTTACCATTAATGTACAATTACATGAACAGCATTATGGTTACTAGACTCCCCCTATTATCAAGTCCCCCTCACATACCCCATTACAGTCACTGTGCATCAGCATAGTAAGATGCTATAGAATCACTACTTGTCTTCTCTGTGTTACACTGCCTTCCCAGTGTCCCTCCCCCACTGCATTATGTGTGCTAATAGTAATGACCATTTTTCCCCCTTATCCCTTCCTTCCTACCCATCCTTCCCAATCCCTTTCCCTTTGGTAACTGTCCATTCTTGGGTTCTTTGAGTCTGCTGCTGTTTCGTTCCTTCAGTTTTTGCTTTCTTCTTATACTCCACAGATGAGTGAAATCATTTGATACTTGTCTTTCTCCACCTGGCTTATTTCACTGAGCATAATACCCTCTAGCTCCATCCATGTTGTTGCAAATGGTAGGATTTGTTTTCTTCTTATGGCTGAATAATTTTCCATTGCATATATGTACCACATCTTCTTTATCCATTCATCTACTGATGGACACTTAGGTTGCTTCCATTTCTTGGCTATTGTAAATAGTGCTGCAATAAACGTAGGGGTGCATATGTCTTTTTCAAACTGGGCTTCTGCATTCTTAGGATAAATTCCTAGGAGTGGAATTCCTGGGTCAAATGGTATTTCTATTTTTAGTTTTTTGAGGAACCTCCATACTGCTTTCCACAATGGTTGAACTATTTTACATTCTCACCAACAGTGTAGGAGGGTTCCCCTTTCCATGCATCCTTGCCAGTATTTGTTGTTCCTAGTCTTTTCTATGTTGGCCATCCTATCTGGCATGAGGTGATATCTCATTGTGATTTTAATTTGCATTTCCCTGATAATGAGTGATGAGAAGCTTCTTTTCGTGTACCTGTTGGCCATCTGAATTTCTTCTTTGGAGTAGTGTCTGTTCAGCTCCTCTGCCCATTTTTTAATTGGCTTATTTTCTATTTGTGTGTTGAGGCGTGTGAACTCTTTATATAATTTGGATGTCAACCCCTTATCAGATATGTCATTTATGAATATATTCTCCCATTCTGTAGGATGTCTTTTTGTTCTACTGATGGTATCCTTTGCTTACAGAAGCTTTTTAGTTTGATATAGTCCCAGTTGTTCATTTTTGCTTTTGTTTCCCTTGCCCGGGAAGACATGTTCATGAAGAAGTTGCTCATTTTTTATGTCCAATAGATTTTTGTCTATCTCTTTTTCTAAGAGTTTTATGGTTTCATGGCTTACATTCAGGTCTTTGATCCATTTTGAGTTTACTTTTGAGTGTGGGGTTAGACAATAATCCAGTTTCATTCTCATACATGTAGCTGTCCAGTTTTACCAACACCAGCTGTTGAAGAGGCTGTCATTTCGCCATTGTATATCCATGGCTCCTTTATTGTATATTAATTGACCATATATGGTTGTGTTTATATCCGGGCTCTCTAGTCTGTTCCATTGTCTATGGATCTGTTCTTGTGCCAGTACCAAATTGTCTTGATTACTGTGGCTTTGTAGTAGAACTTGAAGTTGGGGGACATAATCCCCCTGCTTTATTCTTCCTTCTCAGGGTTGCTTTGGCTATTCAGGGTCTTTTGTGGTTCCATGTGAATTTTAGAACCATTTGTTCTAGTTCATGGAAGAATGCTGCTGGTATTTTGATAGGGATTGCATTGAATCTGTAGATTGCTTTAGGCAGGATGGCCATTTTGACAATATTAATTATTCCTATCCATGAGCATGGGATGTGTTTCCATTTATTGATTTCTTCTTTAATTTCTCTCATGAGTAGTTTTCAGAGTATAAGTTTTCACTTCCTTAGTTAGGTTTATTCCTAGGTATTTAATGAGATAATTTATTAATGCAGGAAATGCTATCCTGATTTACCAGTTATATCTGAAGGGATTAGGAAATGCTTCAAAGTTGAGTTTTTATTCACATATGAGTTTTTTCAAGGGGTGCATATGGAAGAGATGAGGTGAGGTAAGAGCTAAGATGGAAGTATCTGTAAAACTGTTGATATAAAATGTTTCCTGTCATTTAGTGTGTCTGCCATATCAGGTCTGAGATGGAGAGTGGTATTAAGTAGGCTGTAGGAGTCTACACAGGGCCATGCTATGGAGAACCTTTTATTGCTACATTTACACTCAGGACTTTACTCTGGCCATTTATAACATACATTTCACAGAGCCCTAGGGTTACCTTATTTACTGTGACTGTTATTTTTTCAAGGAAGAAATAGAAACAAAGGGCATCAGGGTTGGTCATGAGGTTTGAAGGGAATAATGACCATAAATAACAGCCAATGAGGAAAATGGGGAAGTATGTGACCAATAACAAAGACAAGAATTTTAGGGTGACACTGAGTTTTAGTTAATATTCTGTATCATAACTTTGTTATGTTGCCCATGGCTAGTTTTATTAAACTTTGCTAAGCATCCATGGTAATAAAAATGTTAAAAAGGAAAACTGATCAGAGGTTTTATAATGTAGACTAAGTTCAACACAATATAGAGAATAAGTTAAGAACAAAAGCTATTTTGTGGTAAAGCAAACAAAAGCAACCCTCAAATTTCAATGCATGAAGATAATAATGAATGATTTCTTGCTCTCATGTCTAATGGAGGTTGAGTGGTGTAGGTTGAATTGTTGAAGGCCTGCTCTCTGGCACCTAAGAATGTAAACTAATTTTGAAATAGGGATTTTGCAGGTGCAGGCAAGTTAAGATTAGATCATTAGAATGGTCGCTAATAACCAGTGTTCTCATAAAGTGGCAAAATTTTGACCCAGACACAGACATACAGAGGGAAGATAATGTGAAGAGACAGAGGGAAAAAAATGGCTATTTACAAGCCATGGAATGCTTGAGGCTACCAGAAGCTAGGAGAAAGATGTGGAACAGATCTTTCCCTAGAGCCTTCAGAGAGAGCATAGCCTTACTGACACCTTAATTGTAGAATTTTGGCCTCTAGAACTGTGAGACAATAAATTTGTATTGTTTAAGCTCCTTAGTTCATGGTACTTGGCTATGGCAACTCTAAGAAACTAATATAGGTGGACTTGCACTTTGTTTATAATTTCACCATCTGAAAGATGCCTCCAAACTAGCATCAACAATGAGAGACATGGAGGCTGCATAGTTATCTCCCTTGGAGAGAAGTGACATACGTCACTTCTATTCATAGTGCCGTAATTAGAAATTCTGCAAGGGAGCCTGGGACATGTAGAAAAGCATTTTTAGCATTCTGTGTGTAAATACTGTCTTCAGTACAACAACTTCAATGCAGCTCTTGAAGTAGATGTATCTGGCCTTTTAATAACAGTGGGGAAATTATTCATATCTCATACATTAATTTCTAGATACATTAAATAAGAGTAATCATGTCTAATCGTTATAAAGCACTTAGCAGAATACCTAACAGAGAGAACATTTTCAATTATTGTTATTTTGAGAATTAGTAATTTTTAAGAGTGAATTCTGCAGAAGAATATGATGACAGGAATTTAGTGTTGTGATGATACTTTTTAAAAATATTTTGATGATTTCTTGAAATATTTTAGATCTTGCACATTATCAAAACACTTGTAGAGTTTAATACAAGTTTTCAACAATTTGGGGAATAACTACCTAAGTATTCTACCTCTTTATTTTCATTGACTCCTTTTACCCTCTATATGTGAGTTAATGTATATCATGTGATAACTTGCTACTAATTAGACTCCTGCACTTTACCTTTTGATCAGTAATGAAAAAAATTTAGAAAGAAATTTAAATATATAAGAGAACATTGAGGCAAATAACCATTATTTGTTCTGAATGAAAGACATTATACTTAGCATCTTTTTTATATTGAAGGCTTCTTACACTGGCCAGAATATTTTCAGTTGTACTGAAAAGATAAAGAAATTCTGAGATTTTACTTACCTATTCGTTATCAAGTGCAATTTAGAAATTTACATTTCCAAATAATACTGTATTTGAAAGAAAACAACTGTGCAATCATATATGATGTTATAAAGGAGCAAATGTCCTACAGTCTCTGTCCATGCACCTTATAAGCATAATATTCATTTGTACATTTAAAGAACTTTTAACTTACATGCATGGTACCTGGAAGCAGCTACAATGAGAAGCATTTGGTCTTTTTGGTCAATGAACCTACCATAATATAATTTCCATGTAATCTGAGTAGTGTGGCTTATATTAAGTTAAATAAATAAAGATATTACCTGTATGGGGAAAAAAAGACAAGACAAAAGGAATTACATTTTCAAAGTATTTTAATTTTGCAAAGGATTCTTAGACTAGGAAAAAACACTATAAATAATTGTTAAAGAGAACTGAGAAGAGGCGTAGAAAATCAGTTGAAGGTTTCCAGAATGATTTAGAAGTTAAAAAATACAGTCATAGCAATGTTACAGATAGTTACAATATTATAATGATTTGTTAGGACTATGTAAGAAATAAGATTTTTTTGGTTAAGTCAAGGGACACTTCCGTCTTCTATGTTGTCACCAAAAGTGCTCAGGAAACAAGTTTTTGCCATTCCAGAAAGTACGAACATCATGGAGAATAATAATGGAAAGACAAAGATTGAAGAGAAAGACCTATTAAAGAATAAAGCAAATGAATATTTGATATTGCAGAGTGATTAATATAATCTCAGAAAGCCATTGATTCTACACCACACTCTGCATTTATCATGGGGGCATAAGGAGGAACATGGTCAGGTATGACAGACTATGGCCTAAGCCTTGAAAGACTGCTTAATACACATGGGCTTTGTGAAATCTTCCCTGTCATGAAAGTCCTTAGCTGTCTCCTCTTCTTGCAAAACACATATTGTCTTCTCAGATTTGGCAGTTTAGAGTAGCTGACTTCCTCTTTAATCTTGTTCATTCCTGTTGCCCTACATACCAGGCACACACTTTGAATAGAAGACAAATGAACTCATAATTAATGAGACTATAATTTGACTCTTTCCTACATGCCTGGGGTTTTGCCCCTAAAATAGAGTAACAGCAGTAAGTCACTGTAAACTCTACTTCAAACTCCCCTTGTATTCTTCCAACAGAGGCCAGCACTTTAGACTGACCAGGTGTATCAGGGAAGGGAAAGACAAGTAATGACCAGGTTAGGACTGGAGTGCTGTGCCTGTGTGTGACATACGAAGCTAATATGCAGTGGTGATCTGAATTCTGAAAGCCATGTCAGGTTTGTTTGTGAAAACCAGAAATTTGATGAGCCTATAGAGAATGGTAAGTATATATATATATATATTTTTTTTTTTTTTCTTTTTCATGTATTTTCAACCACATGTCAGGAATAAAACATTATTCTCAAATTGGCTTTTCAAAGATTAAAAATGTTATTTAATACATAATGTTGGACCAGCTGTCCAGTTTCTTTCAAGTGACTATCCTCTCCTAGGCATATTTAATTCCTCTAAAGTATTCTCCAATTATGAGTGAACAAGTAACACTAATAGCCAGTATTTATTGAATATTTATTTATGCTAGACACTGATGTAAGTCCTTTACATATGTTAGGTAATTGATCATCTCAACAACCTTATGGGACATTCTTCTTAATTACATTTTACCAATGCGAAAACCAAGGCAAAAGAAAGGTAAGTGACTTTCCCTGGGCCACACATACAGAGGACTTTCAGCCAAGATGCCACTTAGACAGTGTAGCACCAGAGATGTGCTCCCAGTGACTGGCTACCTTATATAGATCTACTGGCATCCTTCTGCCATAGCTGACTTAGACCTTTTCATAGGTAGTAACATAAAGAGAAGAAACCTTTTTCAATCAGTGCTTCCCAAATTTCATGTACACTGGAATTACCTAGAGGCTCGTTTCCTGAGCCCTACCCTGCAGAGATTCCTATTCAGTGGGTTGGGGCCTAGAAATCTGCCTTCTAACAAATTTCCAGGTGCTGCAGTTGCTGCTCATCTGTGGAATACCCTTTGAGTTCCATTGTATTAGATTATATTTAATGAAGGCATAATCTGTTCCCTATTTATAATGTATCCCAATTGTGTATCTTTTTTTTTTTTTTTTTTTTTTTAATAATTATTTTTTATTGAAGGGTAGTTGACATACAGTATTACATTACATGAGTTTCAAGTGTACAACACAGTGGTAGAACATTTATATACATAATTCTAGGTTCCAGCTATCACCCTACCAAGCTGTTACAATATCTTGACTATATTCCTTATGCTATACATTACATCCCGGTTACTAATTTATTTTACCATTGGAAGTCTGTCCTTTTTCTTTTTTTTTTTTTGTGAGGGCATCTCTCATATTTATTGATCAAATGGTTGTTAATGACAATAAAATTCTGTATAGGGGAGTCAATGCTCAATGCACAATCATTATTCCACCCCAAGCCTAATTTTTGTCAGTCTCCAATCTTCTGAGGCATAACAAACAAGTTTTTACATGTAGAACAAATTCTTACATAATGAATAAGTTACATAGTGAACAGTACAAGGGCAGTCATCACAGAAACTTTCGGTTTTGCTCATGCATTATGAACTATAAACAGTCAGTTCAAATATGAATACTGATTTGGTTTTTATACTTGATTTATATGTGGATACCACATTTCTCTCTTTATTATTATTATTTTTAATAAAATGCTGAAGTGGTAGGTAGATACAAGATAAAGGTAGAAAACATAGTTTAGTGTTGTAAGAGAGCACATGTAGATGATCAGGTGTGTGCCTGTAGACTATGTGTTAATCCAAGCTAGACCAGGGCAATAAAACATCCACGTATGCAGAAGATTTCTCTCAGAACGGGGGGGTGAGGTTCTAAGCCTCACCTCTGTTGATCCCCAATTTCTCACCTGATGGCCCCCCTGCGACTGTGCCTGTCTTAGGTTGTTCCTCCCTTGAGGAATCTTACCCGTCTCTGGCTAACCAGTCATCTTCCGGGGCCATACAGGGAAATGTGAAGTTGGTAAGTGAGAGAGAAGCCTTATTGTTTGAAAAAGTTAGCTTTTTACTTCTTTGCATATTTATGCCCTGTGGCTTCTATGCCCAGCATTTGTCTTGAGGTATCTTTACCACTTGGAAGAATTATGATACTCGGTAAATTTGATATGAGGCACGAATTCTATTTAAGGGTTGTAATTAGGAAGGAAGAAGAAAAGCTATAGAAGTAGCAGGTGGAAGAAAACATGGGAAGATTGATTATTTCTTTGATATATCTTCTTGTAGAGTAACTTCAGCATGTATAGGTTTTAAGCTACTACTTAAATTGCGCACACACATTAACATAATAGGAGTATAGTTACATAACCAAAGCATATCTGTAATTACCAGCCATCTGCAGTGAAACCAAGAAAACCAGTTAGGCACCTTAGGCATTTGTGAAAACTTATCTATGATATGGTGGATATTGTCCAAATGAACTTGAACAGTCTGAGAGAAATCAGACAAATTAAAACAACCCATTCCTGGGGACTGTTCACATGCCATATGTTCTTTTAACAATAAATAGTTTGTAGTTGTAAGACTTTGGAGCGCTACAATTTGCACTTCTCCAAATTCTTGGTTGAGTTCCAACAGTATAGATCCAGTCCAATTTTGTTGTTTTACTGTATGCACAGGCCAGCTTAGATATCTCCTTCCTCATTCCCATGGCAGGTCCAGGAACTGGTGGGATGAGTGCATCTACAGCTGTAGCAGTGCGTGGATCTTTGTTGGGGTTTTTTGATGATCATCTTCTGGCATGAGTCTTCCAGAGGGTGCAGATGTTGGAAGTTCTTTTTCATATCGTATCTTAGTTCATTTTCGGGGTAGCCCAATTAGGCTTTGATCCTCTGTATAAACACAAACAGACCCTTTGCCTACACTTTTATATGCCCTTTATACCCTTGTGTAGAACTCGTTGGAGGTTACCACACAGGAACTGCCCTTTTTTTTTTTTTTTTTTTGCTATCACTAATCTACACTTACATGACGAATATTATGTTTACTAGGCTCTCCCCTATACCAGGTCTCCCCTATAAACCCCTTTACAGTCACTGTCCATCAGCATAGCAAAATGTTGTAGAATCACTACTTGCCTTCTCTGTGTTGTACAGCCCTCCCTTTTCTCCTACCCCCCCATGTATGTTAATCTTAATACCCCCCTACTTCTCCCCCCCTTATCCCTCCCTACCCACCCATCCTCCCCAGTCCCTTTCCCTTTGGTACCTGTTAGTCCATTCTTGAGTTCTGTGATTCTGCTGCTGTTTTGTTCCTTCAGTTTTTCCTTGGTTCTTATATTCCACAGATAAGTGAAATCATTTGGTATTTCTCTTTCTCCGCTTGGCTTGTTTCACTGAGCATAATACCCTCCAGCTCCATCCATGTTGCTGCAAATGATTGGATTTGCCCTTTTCTTATAGCTGAGTAGTATTCCATTGTGTATATGTACCACATCTTCTTTATCCATTCATCTATTGATGGACATTTAGGTTGCTTCCAATTCTTGGCTATTGTAAATAGTGCTGCAATAAACATAGGGGTGCATCTGTCTTTCTCAAACTTGATTGCTGCATTCTTAGGGTAAATTCCTAGGAGTGGAATTCCTGGGTCAAATGGTAAGTCTGTTTTGAGCATTTTGATGTACCTCCATACTGCTTTCCACAATGGTTGAACTAACTTACATTCCCACCAGCAGTGTAGGATGGTTCCCCTTTCTCCACAGCCTCGCCAACATTTGTTGTTGTTTGTCTTTTGGATGGCAGCCATCCTTACTGGTGTGAGGTGATACCTCATTGTAGTTTTAATTTGCATTTCTCTGATAATTAGCGATGTGGAGCATCTTTTCATGTGTCTGTTGGCCATCTGTATTTCTTTTTTGGAGAACTGTCTGTTCAGTTCCTCTGCCCATTTTTTAATTGGGTTATTTGTTTTTTGTTTGTTGAGGCGTGAGAGCTCCTTATATATTCTGGACGTCAAGCCTTTGTCGGATGTGTCATTTTCAAATATATTCTCCCATACTGTAGGGATCCTTCTTGTTCTATTGATGGTGTCTTTTGCTGTACAGAAGCTTTTCAGCTTAATATAGTCCCACTTACTCATTTTTGCTGTTGTTTTCCTTGCCCGGGGAGATATGTTCAAGAAGAGGTCACTCATGTTTATGTCTAAGAGGTTTTCGCCTATGTTTTCTTCCAGGAGTTTAATGGTTTCATGGATTACATTCAGGTCTTTGATCCATTTTGAGTTTACTTTTGTATATGGGGTTAGACAATGGTCCAGTTTCATTCTCCTACATGTAGCTGTCCAGTTTTGCCAGCACCACCTGTTGAAGAGACTGTCATTTCGCCATTGTATGTCCATGGCTCCTTTATCAAATATTAATTGACCATATATGTCTGGGTTAATGTCTGGATTCTCTAGTCTGTTCCATTGGTCTGTGGCTCTGCTCTTGTGCCAGTACCAAATTGTCTTGATTACTATGGCTTTATAGTAGAGCTTGAAGTTGGGGAGTGAGATCCCCCCTACTTTATTCTTCTTTCTCAGGATTGCTTTGGCTATTCGGGGTCTTTGGTGTTTCCATATGAATTTTTGAATTATTTGTTCCAGTTCATTGAAGAATGTTGCTGGTAGTTTCATAGGGATTGCATCAAATCTGTATATTGCTTTGGGCAGGATGGCCATTTTAACGATATTAATTCTTCCTAGCCACGAGCATGGGATGAGTTTCCATCTGTTAGTGTCCCCTTTAATTTCTCTTAAGAGTGACTTGTAGTTTTCAGAGTATAAGTCTTTCACTTCTTTGGTTAGGTTTATTCCTAGGTATTTTATTTTTTTTGATGCAATTGTGAATGGAGTTGTTTTCCTGATTTCTCTCTCTGTTGGTTCATTGTTGGTATATAGGAAAGCCACAGATTTCTGTGTGTTGATTTTGTATCCTGCAACTTTGCTGTATTCCGATATCAGTTCTAGTAGTTTTGGGGTGGAGTCTCTAGGGTTTTTTATGTACAGTATCATGTCATCTGCAAATAGTGACAGTTTGACTTCTTCTTTACCAATCTGGATTCCTTGTATTTCTTTATTTTGTCTGATTGCCGTGGCTAGGACCTCCAGTACTATGTTAAATAACAGTGGAGAGAGTGGGCATCCCTGTCTAGTTCCCGATCTCAGAGGAAATGCTTTCAGCTTCTCGCTGTTCAATATAATGGTGGCTGTGGGTTTATCATAGATGGCCTTTATTATGTTGAGGTACTTGCCCTCTATTCCCATTTTGCTGAGAGTTTTTAACATGAATGGATGTTGAACTTTGTCAAATGCTTTTTCAGCATCTATGGAGATGATCATGTGGTTTTTGTCTTTCTTTTTGTTGATGTGGTGGATGATGTTGATGGACTTTCGAATGTTGTACCATCCTTGCATCCCTGGAATGAATCCCACTTGGTCATGGTGTATGATCCTTTTGATGTATTTTTGAATTCGGTTTGCTAATATTTTGTTGAGTATTTTTGCATCTACGTTCATCAGGGATATTGGTCTGTAGTTTTCTTTTTTGGTGGGGTCTTTGCCTGGTTTTGGTATTAGGGTGATGTCCAATTGTGTATCTTTAAGAAACAAATAATGGGCTGTTTTCCTAACAAGTTCCTGAGTTAATAAGGACAAAAGCTGGGCCTAGAATAGCAATCAGAAGTTTGTTCACTTAGATGTAACAGTGCTATTTGTAGTATTAATCATTCCAATGTATAGATGGAAGCAAGGGAGATTTTAGCAAGAATTTTCAAGAATATTTTTCATTTTGTAAGAACAAGTTATGAGAGAAATTTGGTTCATTTTTAATCCCAAGATGTTGAACTCTCTGCTTATCTATGTTAACTTTGCTGCTTTAAGAGGAAACTTTATCTTCAGTCAATTGTTGATGAATAACTTTTCTATTTTCTTTCTGCTCTGTGTATTTCAACACGAATTGCAAGCCACCTGAGCTAGTAACAGAAGCATAAATGAGAAGGAAGATAGTGGAATAGTGCTTTCAGAGGAATTATTATTTCTTATTTTAACATTTTTATTTTTCCCATAGCATTTTTACCCATAACATTTGCTTTCCTAAAATATTTCCAGAAGGTATAAAGTTAGCAATGAACACTTGAACTGTCTCACTCCACTCAGGCCTAAATAATTTTCCCCCCTTTGGAAAAAGACATTTTAATATGTCACGTTTCAGTTCCAGCTCAATAAACAACCATTTATTTATAATTTTAAAGCAATCTTCAGCCTAGTCAGGTAAGAATTATTTCAAAAGAATAAAAACATTTTCATTTCCCATCACTGCCAGAAAAGAAAAGAACATGAGTTATGAGTCTTGCTATGTTGTCTTAAGTTGATTACTCTGGAATGATTAAAACACTAGCTGCGCTGTCAGTGCAAAGGAGTACATTATAAGTGTAATAACAGCTTAGGGATACAATCCATCAATGCCGTACTTGGAAGAAGAAAAAAGTTGATCTATTTCTTTGGTCATCATTTTCAGCATATTAGATGACAAATAATTGTACATTCATCAATAACAATAGATTAAAGTTGAAATGATTTATTGCTATTACACTGCTGTTATGATGGAGCACCGGGTCAGTCAAGCATCAGCGAGGTCTGTATTTAATTTTCATGGGTCTCTTAGCAGAAATAATAGACAGAGAGTAAGCCACCTGAAACAAGGTAGATCAAAGTTGTTGACAAGTGATTTGTAGGTTGGTTCTTCATGAGTGGTGGAAGGGAGGCAGTCGGACCTCTTTGGCGGGCTTGTTGAACCACTAAATTGAGCAGACCTTGTGGAGCTTAGGCTAACATCCATCCAGGCAGCACATGGAAATATGAAAGCTACACAAGTATAAACTTCGTTTAATTTTACCCAAAGGTAATGGAATGCAATACATGTTCCTGGGACCAAATCAGGTGATTAAACACCTGCAAATCTCAGGTAGGCTAGTGAGAACTTGTTCTGCATTAAGTAATCGAATTGTTCTTATATCCACTCACTGTCAATAGCTTGGTATAATCATGGGAAAGTATGTTACATATTCATTTTAATATATTTTTTATTGTTTCCTTCTTAGGCAAGGTGAAAGTTATTTATATTCAATGTGTTTGAACATTTAAATTGCAATTCAAGAATTGATAAATAGACTAGGTTTTCTCAAAGTGTGAGTGTGGACAATCTGTATCAGAATCACCTGAGTTTCTTGCCAAAACACAGGCTGCTAGGCCCTATCCAGATATACCTAGTGAGAATTTCTGGTATTGAGGCTAGAAATGTAGAGTTTCTGGGTGATTCTGATGGAATCTAAATTTTAAGAACCAATGTATTCAGCCCAGATACTGTGGAAAACAAAAATAACTCTACTGTATCAATAGATTTCAAGAAAGCCTGCCCATCTTGGGGTTTAGGAATACCCCAAGGTAAGTAAATGTAGTTTGTGAAAATTCAACTATACATTCAACTTCCTTATCCTTCTTTTGAGCTTTTGAATTATTTCTTTACATTTTAAAGAAGCTACTTGAATTTAATATGTGTAGTATCATGACACAATCCCTTTTATAATAGATACACATTATATTTCAATCTTCTCAGGGTCCTTTGGTTTCCTAGACTATGAAATAATAATTTTTTACATAATTTCACCCAAAATTCATTGTTCAATTGATTTTTTTACTGATCTTTGAGTTTTTAAATGTATCATTCATTTTCTGTTTTAGCATAATCTTAAGTATACAATTCATAGTAGCTATAAAAGTGTTAACAAAAGGTAAATAGCATAATTCATTAGGGGAAAATGATGATATTGAATTTTGAAGTAAGTGTCTCAATTTAAATAGGATTTTCTGTCAGTAAAATAATCAATGTTGGTTTTGGAATTCAAGAATAAATAAGTTTTCCCACTCAAAGTAATAGGAAATTTGTCATTCTAAGAACTTGTCATCTGAGGTATATTTTCATCAGGGATTGCCTGTAAAAGGCAGGGGCAAGACTTGTTTATAAGGCACTTTTCATTTCATTTATAGGTAGAATACCTTGGGTTGTGCCAAGTCAAAAGAAAAGTTAGAAAAATAATTTGGTCTTCTAATTAATTCTAGAGAATGACCATTATGGTAGAAGGAAATAAATTAATAATGCAATGCTTGGTTTATTGCTGCTGAGGTAGAAATCAGGAAACAATACCCACTGAAAGATTGGAAGACAATTTCCATCTCATAGGCACAAGTAATATCTGCCCAGAATGCTGTGTTAAGAAGTTGCCTGAAAAGTAGGCCCAGAGACAAGTAGCTTATTCAGCAGATGAATTAAGAAAGAGAAGGGAGGAAAGTTAATAACAGCTCAGTTAATGTAAAGGTATTGCTGTGGGCCACTGGAACTCAATCCAACTAGAGGTCCCTTAAAACATTGTGTAGATTATAGCTCAGACCTGTCCTGGTGGACAGGTCCCGGTGGATGGGTAAGGAGTATTAACACCAACTTTCATCTCTCAGTGAGTAAAGGTTGCTCCTGTGACATGCTCCTGAGGCTTTAACAATTGTCCCTTCTGGTCTACCCCATGTCTTAGTTGAACAGACTGCTCAGAGAGCAATAGGTGCTTGAGGTAGAAATCCTCTGACACCACTGGAGCTATCCACAGGAGCGCAGGCTGATCTCCGAGGTGACCTGGGGAGATTTGGGCAAGGTACCAAAAGTGTCTGCTCAAAAAGTCTTAGGTCTAACCTGGACTTAACGAGTGAGAATGCGTCCAGATATCTTAGATATGTCTGCTGGTATTTGCCGTCCTCTAACTTATTATAAACCCCATGATTGCAATTCATGGAAACTAAAACTCTAGATTTTCCCAAAGCATATATATGTTCCCTCTTCAAGGTTGATTAATATAAAAAGAAATGCAGGAGTACCACATACATGCTTAGTAATATAGTGTCTTTAACAGTCTCTTTTTTTAAAATTAATGTATCATTGATATACAATCTTATGAAATTTTTGCATGAGCAATATTGTGGTTACTACATTCACCCATATTGTCAAGTCCCCCCCACACGCCCCATTGCAGTCACTGTCCACCAGTGCAGTACTATGCTCTAGAGTCACTACTTGTCTCTTCTGTGCTATACTGCCTTCTCCATGACCCGCCTGCATTATGTGTGCTAATCATAATAATTAGCAGTCTCTTGAGAGATGTAGAAATGACTTGTATGGTGGAGGAATAAAAACCAACAACATTTCTATTGTTTGGTGATACTGTTCGGTATGGTGAAGGCTGAGTTCTCAGATTTAGTTTTGTAAACATAATTTTGTCTGAGGTGGTTGTTATAATACTGCAAATATTTGAAATCATGTCATTACATTCCCTAAATTAAGGCTTAAAAAAAATGATGTGTTTAATGTCTTAGCTGTGAAGGTGACAACATCTAACAAGACATCTGTCTGCTGATATTTGTAACTTGTAACAGTATATTTGTACAGAGCAGTGTACCAACAATCCCAGATAGTATTAATTACTCCTTTCAGTTTAAGAAGAAAATGAGAAGTGCTTAATAATCAATCTCAGGTTTATGAGAAGCTACATTCCATTGGAGGTGAGAGGCAGTTTTGCAGTAAGAATGTCAGAGGAGCACATCCTGTGGCCTGGAGCCCCACTGAAATTAAAATCATTAGAAAACAATTAACATATGTTGACTTAGCAAACTAGATGACTGACTGGCTGAATTCAGCTTTGATTATCCCATACCTGTCAATAGTTATCACCAGCAAAGTAGTACATATAGTTTTTTAAAAAAGCTTTAATTTTCTGTCCAGTCAAATCTAAGTGTATCACACTCAATTTTCCTTTCCTAGTAACCTAAATAATTTCCCACCTTGCTCATGATGAATGTCTTGCCAGTTCCTACTCAGTTCCTCCACTTTACACGACCTAATTAAAGAAAACATTCCATGATTGCCTATTTTTTCTCATGCATGACAACCTATTATTTTTTCTACCACCTGATTAGGGCTTTATTACCCTTGGATTTAGATTGATTTGCTGAGCACTTTAATAAAACACTACTTAGTTTGATTTAAAGGGCTACAGGTTTCCTTCATTCATACAATTATTCTTATAATGATCTCACATTCTAAGTACACTACAGTCTCTCTGAGAAGCAGTTTTAGATTGGCACTGAACAAGTTTATAAAATAAGAATCACAGGTGACATTCCTGTTGAATATGGCAATGTGGTTTCCATCGTGGGCAGTCATGAGAGGACATTTTGCAATATAATTTGTCAAGAGTGATAAATCTATTTCATCATATCTGTCAGGAATGGCCCCTGTGTATTAAAACTACTATAAAGTTTGCTCAAGATAAACCAAAACTTTCATATGATTAAATAATAATATGTTTATGATGACAAATTACATTTACTATATTATCTACAGTGTGGGCCAAAATTAGAGTTCAAATGGATGATGATGCATTTTGATTCCCTATCTAGTGAATTTTTATTAAATAAATGTACATGCAACATTTATAAAACTGTCTTTTATTTTGGACCTTTTATTAGAAAGTTGTATACTAGTAAAAAATAAAGGGATATACATATCCACATAGAATTACTTACTAATTGAATAAATAGCCTATAATAAGATAGAGAAGATATTTAAGTATTAACTGAAAAATAAACCGTGGTTTTTGGAGGGTAAGCAGTTACAAATGGAAAGAAATTCCAGTCCTAAAAATGAATCGTAAATCCCACTCTGTAGTGGTGAAAGACAGGTGTTCAGCAATAGACTGGAAAAGATAGCCTAGTGAACTCCACTGGAGTCCTGGGACTAAGGAAGTATTGACAGAAGGCTCACTTCCACATAATCGAATCAGAGACTCAATCAAATATTTACTTATTTATTAACTGCATGCTGTGTGCAAGGTTCAGAACAAAATGTTTTCCAGGATTTTAAAGAACCTCAAGGGGCTTGCAATCTCATTGGAGTAACTGATTCATTTGTCAAAGGGAATTTAAGGAGGCCAGGCTTGGAATATGCCCTATAGGTGTTAAGGCATACTATAAATCCCAGCTATTCAATTTTAGGATTCTTTATTTAGGGAACTCGAAGAATGCAAATGTGAAGTGGTGCTTGGTCAAATGGGAGTATCTGTGACTTTCAATACCACACACATCCACGTGCATGCACACACACACACACACACACACACACGGAAATTTATGCTTTTTAAAGTTGGAATTGAGAGTTGTTCAGTCTTGGTAGCATTCATGAATCATGTCAAAACATGAAGTAGATGGGTTCCCAGTGCTGTCTCCAGATCTGCTGAATAGAGATTTTTGTTTCCCCAGGAATTCCTGTGCAGCAGCCAGTCCTGTACCAATCAGTGAATGGAAATCTGGGAGTCACTGGGTAATCATTTCCTAATTTGGCCAGTGAGAGAATTCAATGCAAACATTCATTTCTCTGAATAGCCAGGATAGAGGAATAAGAGGTGTTGTGAAGAATTCTGATTTCTGTAGAGCATGAAGTGAAGATACATTTGGACAAGAATTTGGGGGGCCATAAAACAGAAGGATTGAAGATGTGGTAGATGTAGAGTGAGCAAATAATATACTGGCAAGTTTGGAACAATTGTGAAAGTCAAAGTGGATGCTGGTAATAGACTGTTGTAACAGATGCGACCCAGGATGGTCCCAGACTAATAGGACACAGGGTCACCCTAGGTATGTACCTCTGTGCTTACCATGCCTTTGTCTTCAGATTCCTCCTCAGACACCTCCAGACATGGATCAAGAACAGCTGAGTTTCACTGATGTTCATAATGTCATTTCTTCCATTCCTGACCTTTATGGCTGTCATGTTTTCTTTCATGTGACTCTCACATCACTGAAACTTAGCTGCTGTCAGGTTTTTTGGTTTTTTTTTCTTTTTCATCTCTTTGTCATCCTGCTCACCAGCATCCATGAGGATACCCCACAATATTGCTCATGCAAAAATTTCATAAGATTGTATATCAATGATATATTAATTTAAAAAAAAAGAGACTGTTAAAGACACTATGTTACTAAGTGCATGTATGTGTTGTGCTCCTGCGTTTCTTTTTATATCAATCAGCCTTGAAGAGGGAACATGTATATGCTTTGGGAAAATCTGAAGAGTTTTAGTTTCCATGAATTGCAATCATGGGATTTATAGTAAGTTAGAGGATGGCAAATAGCAGCAGATATATCTAAGTCCAAATGCCTTGCCTCTCAGTTCTTGAATTCCCTTGTCTGTAGCAACATTTAAGAACTCCAAAACATTCATTCACATGACATTTTCATTATCTGCCAACATATGACTCCTCCCTTATATCTTGCTTCAGTCAACTTAGAGTTTATGACCTATTATTATGACCAATCACTTGAAAATAACCTAAAAAAGTATACGCCACTCTTTCCACTCTGTACTCCTGGCCAACCCACATTTAAACCTAATTATCTACTTCTCCAAACCTCCATCAGAGCAACTGAAATTTCTGCGGAGAAAAAACCAGTCTACAAAGCAATTGCCTTCTCTCTCATCAACCAGCAAAATACAGTACATACGAATCACAGAGTCACGATGGGCCCCAGAAGTATTGGCTGAAGGCGAGTCATGTAGAAGCCTTAAAGGGACACTATATTTAACCCTGTTGTATTTCGATGTAAGACTACTTCCCTACTCACTGAGAAAACTTTACTTTTCTCTTTTTTGCCATGTTTTTCCACTTGTGTCCTTACCCAGTCGCACTTGATTGAGAAAATAGAAGCAATCAGAAGCAAATCACCTCATCTTCTCACTAGAAGCCTTTCTCCGTAACATCTGCATTCTCAGTAGTACTCTAGAACTCATGACTTCTTTTCTTTCCGTTGTCCTCTCCTTCTATTACCAATTTCTCTCTTTCTGTCTCTCTCACCCTCTCTCTCCCTGGCTAGGATCATTTTTATGAGTATATAAATATACTTGGGCATTGCCCATCCTAAAAAAAAAAATCTTGAACCTTGCATCCTTCCATAGCTACTAATTTCTCCACTCCTTTCATGGAAAACATTTTGAAATAATTGTCACGCCCACAGCTTCCATTTCCTTACTCATTCACTAGCCAACCCCTTTTAATCTTGTTTTAGACCCATCATTGTATGAAAAATATTCTTAAATTCATCAGCAACCTTCATGTGGTCAATTCAATGGATACTTTATTTCCTTTACTTACTGGACTTCTTACAAGCTTTAGTACATTTGGATCCATGCTTTCTCATTGTAATGTTTTTTCCATCCCTTTAGCTGTTCCTTTAAGTCCCATAATCTAGTTGTCATTCTCTACCAACCTCTAATTTTAGAATTTCCCAAGGGCTTAGTCCTTGTCTCATTTCTCTATCTACACCATCAGCCTTAACCTAATGCATTTCTATGGCCTTACATGACATCTATATACCATTTAAATACAAATTTCTCTCAAAATTCTCCTCTGAGCTCCAGATTTTTATTTTTAACCACATCAATGATACTGTATTTTACTTCTATTACATATCCAGAACAAATATTTTAATCCTGAGCCTTTCATCAAAACCTGTTCCTCTTCTAATCTTGTCCATAAGTAACACTATCAACCAGTCACTTGACATGGAAGGATCAAAGATCCTCCAGTGAATATCATGGGTTACAGAAATTCTCCTTCCCATACCCATTGTGTAGTTGCTACTAGATATTTATGGTAATGAGGAGTAATTATCCCAGCTAGTACAAATAGAACTTGCATTTGCCTGTTTGTCAAATCTCATGAAGAGCTCAAAGTGTAGAATTATACCTTCCAGTTCAGATGGTCTTTTGCTGTCCCTCAATAGAAATGTTTATCAACTCCCTGTACCCTTCTGGAAACTAGAACTTCTAACTCTGAAGAGCTTAAGGTTGTGCTGGTAGTGAAAATTCCACAAATATGTCCCTGGGAAAGGTGATGAAGAAAACCAGTCCTACTTCTCTTTGTTCCTGTTAGTTCAAGGTATTGATAATTGCCTTTTGGTTGATGGCATAGACCTCATCATCATGGACCTCACTCAATCTTGAGCCGGCACCTTAGCTGAGCCTTCCACATATGATCCCACTATTATAGCAGGGTATCTGTGTACATGGCTAGAGCAGAGAATATCACATTTACTATCTCGTTCCTTCCATAGTTGTAGAAGTTCTGTAGTCTGAGGCGTTGCTATAGGTGATACCATGACAATGGATTGAGCTTTGGATGGTGCTGGCAGAGGCATTTGAGCAGGAAAACTGAATCTTAAGCACTTCTGTTTTCTGTTGCTCTCTATTTTGTGTTAGCTGCTTCTGGGTGATAGAATACATTCTCAAAACCAAGAAAATAACTAAAAGGTGGGTGTAAGTATCTGCTGAAATCAACAGGAGATAGATCCATTCCAACATTCATGTAGCCCTTGGTAAAAAGAGGACCTTCAGTCCCTCTTGTACCATGTTAGCTTAGATCCTGTATCTAAGTGTCCTTGAAAGTCTTGGTATTCCCTTTTCTGTAGTGCGATAGCCTGGTAAGTGGACTCAGGTTCCTCAGGGAAGCATTAAAAAGCTGTGTTTTACTCTATCCTGCACTTGCTTTGCAGAATCTTCTCAAGGAGAATCCCAACTTCCTTTTAATCAGTGGTTACAGGACATGAGAACTTAGACCTAGAAAATGAATGAAGAACATGATTTTCCTTTGAGGTGAGCCTTCTCTTCACCAGCTCGTCAACTATAATTAAGATTATGCATATAATTATTCACATAGAGCACATTATAGTTAGGTATCTATCTACATTGCCCTTTAGAACACCATGATGTATTAGCCATTGTCATACATCTCTGTAGATCAGAATACTCTTATTGTTTCTATTTATTAAGGCTACTGATAATTTGCAATTCCTTAAGTTAGTTTCATCTACCTCTCCCTTGTTGCTTACATTCTTTCTCTGCTCTTCTAAAATTCTATATTCAAGTTCCATGATGATATCTCCTAGTATCAATCCTAGATTTGGGGCGACAATAGTCATTACCAGATTTCTCAAAGATGTCAGTGCAACTCCTCACAGATATGTTGCTTATCAGCATTGCCTGGCCCCTTGGAGAAGTATTCAAGTAGTAGGTTATCAGGCCTTGCATAACAAATGACTTCATACTCACCTGTTAACTAACAAATAACATATTACTGCCTGAAAGCAGCCTTCTTTGACAACCCTGTGTAAGGAAGTCTTCTCTGCTGCTGCTTTATCATATCACTCTGTTTCCTTCAGCACACTTAAGGAGAATCTGAAAATTATCTTTTTTTTTTAGGTAGTTGATTATTTGATTATTGTCTGATTCCCCAATAGAATGTGAACATCTCAGTGACAGGAACATTGTCTGTCCTACCATATCTTTACCTCTTTGGAACTAAAAAAATAAATTTATTTTCAGGAGAAATAGCCCTTTTTCTTTTTTTTTTTTTTTACATTTAACAGTCCCTAGAAAGCTATTACACCTTCTTCTTATGTGCAGAAAGTGCTTTGATGCATAAAAGACAGAAAAATATCTGCCAGGGCTTTAGTAAATGATACTAATTCTTCTGGTTCACAGATGATTACTCAATAGAGTAAAACTCCATGTGTTAATAAAAGTTAATTTTATTCTTTGCATATATTTGAAATGTTTATTAAGATTATATTGTACCCTTTTCTATTACATTAAAAAGCAGAGGACCAATCGACTACATTTTATACCAAATGGTAGACACTATGTAAAGAGAGTACCCATGTCTAAATTTTGTAAAAGAACCAAATAGCAGTATTTAGAGACTTCAGGTCTTTTATATTATAGCCTGAGACAGTGATAAAAATGTATCTCCTTTAAAATATCATTACAGGTTATGTGTTCTATGTTTTGTTAACTATTAGTACTCTTTGCCTAATTCAAACCTACAAAAACATATGCACATTAATTAGGAGTAGGAAATAAAGAAGATCATAATCCAATAAAAATTCTGGGATGAGAATTCTGAAATTTTACTGTAGATAGAAGACCCAGACTGATCCATTTAAAATGCAAAGATTCATCATAGATATAAATGCAGTTCTTTTTATTTAGGAAAACACACTCATCAAGGAAAAATAGGGAATAAAGCCCTTAGAAAGAATAAGGTAACTCATGATTTAGGGTAATTTTGTATCTTATATTCAAATAGTTTTCATGTTTTCTTTTTATTTTTTTTAAAGAATTACATTGAATAGGAATGAGTCAATGCATATTTATTCACATTGCATAGAAATGACCAAATTACTGATTTTCAGTAGATATTTAATTTTTGCACTCTTTTGTGATGAACTTTTTCTTGCTTGGACATATGGAGCCATTGTTTGTCAAGGGTAAATGAAATAAAACATTCGCTTTGTTTAAGTCTATTTAAGTTAGCTTTAAAATAGGGAGGCTGGGAATTCACAGGTGTTTTGAAATGTGGCCACATGAGATCTTTCTAATTGTATACTTAGATAAAATGATGAGAATTTTATATGTGCTTTATTAAATTCCAGAAGGAAACAAATAAAAAAGAAATTATATAAAAATGCAATCTGATAGTACTGGGCAAGGTAAGGAGATAACGGTGTTCATAGAATAAGATGTTTAGTATGGAACAAACTTTTTTCCCCCTAAATGTAGTTTTTTTGCTAACACTGGCAGTTGACAAGACCAAAAACTTTGAAAGGATAAGGTTACAGACATATCTTTGAAAAATTCAGTGTCATCTTTTTTAATTCCTGGGGATGTTGGTTTCTATAGATCTAATAAGTACACTCAGCAGAATCTTTTCAATTTGTATAACTATAAGAAAGAGGTATATTATTTTTAGCTTGATACTCTTCTACCGGAGGAGAACAAGATGCCGTATATTTATTTTAGTTCCAAGATATTACAGTGATGTTTTACAGTTGATGAGTAGGAGACCAGTGGGCAGCCAAGAGAAGAGTATATCAGTAGACCATAGATTATGTATAGTGGCTCTTGCTGAGTGACATGTACTAAGGCTGTTTAACTTTAGTTTAAGTGTCTCAGTTTTTAAGTGTAATTTTCATATTTTAGAAATCTTGATCACAGTTTTTGAGAATGGAAAATGCCTAGGTTGGAATTCTAGAACCCAAGGAAGAGAGTGTCCTTAAGTAGGGGATGGGAAGGAGGGACGAGGGCAAGGATAGTGTTGCTGGCTCTCTTTATGTGAATAAAAATTAGTGAGTGTTGTGGAATTTATCTGCCTCAGAGGTCTAACAAACTAAAGATCTCTAAGGCTTTAAAATTTACTGGATGAAAAAGATGAATTTATAGTGATAAAACAAGACAAAGGAAACATGCGATGAAATGGAAAGATTTAGTAGCACAGAAAGCAGCCAGTTTCTCCCAGTATTGATAGTTCTCTTCTAATAAGGTTGTTCTCAATGTATGGCCCTGTGGTACAGAGTCCAGTCTTCAGAGAGAGAGCAGGGACATTTTCGTATGTTTATTCTCATGCTCAAGTACAATACACAAATAAGTGGCTATTATTATTCATTGCAATATTGCTTCAATAGGAATTACTTGATCTTATTTTATGATATTGAGCAATACACAAAAATTGGATATCTTCCTGAACTATTAAGTGCAAGAATTTTACCAATTTTTTTGTTCCTCAACATGCTCTTTTTGGGTAAATGGCAATTAATAGGGTTTTTGTCAGTGTATTTTGATTTCCAACATATTTGAAAACCTTATAATCTTGATGGCAGGAGGAGCTTTCAAGGAAGAGCTGTTGGGTGTTGAGATTGTATGTTTGCATGAGTTTTTTGATTTATGACTTAAGGGGATGCTTACTTACTTACTGTCCCAATTTGTTTGGTATTTATCATGGAAAATGAAGAAACTGACATGTGGGAAATATACCATTTCAGTTGCAGATACCCTGACATATTTTAAAGCTTAATAGATGGAGTTATTCAAATGCAAAACAACTACATTCAAGTCAGTACATAAAAACATGTTGAGAATTTCCTTTTATCAAAATATGAGGCAAGATCCACTCAGATTCAAAACAATTACTTTCTGGGTAAACATCAAAAATAATTTTCTGTATTTGTTGGTGTTAGAATAAGGTGCTCTATCAGTGTAATAGTTGAGAATGATATGCTCTAGTAGTATTTTGATGAATTACATGATTATAGTTAAAATGAACAATTTCATCATGCTTGAATTAATAATGGTACTGTGATTTGGCATCTACTCCTGGAACATTTTCTAACTCATCACTTCAGAATACAGACCTATATAGTTCATCCATTGTTTTAGAAAATACAGGCTGATACACTGTTTCAAAAAAAGGAGCAGGGGAAACATGTCATCTATAGAAAGTAATGCATGCACATATTTTCATAACATCATTGCTTGATTACATTACCTCTTACTGCTTATTTCAATCTCTTGAAAAACACTAAGTCAGGAAATAGGCATTTCTGAACATTTCGTTGTTTACTAAATTTAATTGAAAATATCACACACCCTAAAGTACTCCTTAGACACAGAAATTGTATGTGTATGTGTGTTATTTTACATTTAGATTTAAGAGGATTAGGAAGGATAATATATAATCAATGCAACATTCATTTGGGTATCAATCAAGTAAAACACACACACAGAGCTGAACATTACATAATTTGAGTCATAAAGAGTACAAATTGTGAATTGATTTAATATATTCATAACTAAGTACTCTCCTTTAATGTAACTCGCAATTCGTTTCACAAAATTATTCCGTTCATTTTCTTTAAAACCTACATGTCTGGTTACATTTTCTTGAAAGATACATATAAAGGCTCTGTTTTAAGAATTTATATTTATACTCCACATTGTAGATCTGAGATACTCAAAATTGACATTTTTAACATCGTTTTCTTACATATTTGAATAACAATAAATTATTCTTCCTTCTTAAAATAATATGTAGATATTTTATTAAAAGTTAATGTAAATATACAGTAAACATTCAAAACCAATCTACACATCATTTTTGTGTTTTTTACTTATTTTAAACTTATTTTTATGTAATATGTAGGTTATATTTCACTTTTTAAGTTAAAAACTGCATAAAATTGTGCATCCATTTTTTCCATGCTCTTTTTTTTTTAAGTATCAAAATACCTCTCTGCTCTGAAATATTTCATCTGTAATTATTTTGGTGGTATCAATAGGAGAAAACCTTTTATACTTTGCACATGGAATATTTCAAAACTGGTATATCTAATTAAAATGTGTTATCTTTTTATCTTGATGGTCTTCATCTTTTTATGTATACATGTGTTGTTTTGAATCTGAATTGTAAAGTAAAACTAAGAAACCTTTATGTATCACTTTTATCAAAGACAGTTACATATAAGGCTATGTTTTTATCTCATCTTATATAAAACTAAGCAGTTGTCTGATCTCCATCCTTAGAAGGTAATTCAGACATAGTGATAAGAGAGGATTTGATGATCATTTAGTTAATTTGATTACCTTAGCCAAATACGATGCTTCAAACCTTGCAACTATACCGTATCTCAGAATGCAGTAGTTGGCAATTGTTAGAGGTTGGGCTCCCAAATTAGGGTGAAACTACTTTGGAGTTAAAGGAAAAAAAAAAGTAGTGTATTTTCCTCAATCATCCTTTTACTCAAGAGCAGTAAGTTTGTCTTCTTAGAAGTTGTGTTTATTCACAATCAGAAGCAACTGTTAACTGAATTATACTTTTCTATAAATGTCAACCTTGTGTCATTCATGAACTCAGGGAACAAATCATATTTAAGGTCAATGAATAATTGAACATTTTTTATGTGTCATAATATAAACAAGGCACTTCATTTCTAACTAGAACATACAGTTTCATTTTCTTAATGTTTTTTATTTTTATTTAAGTATAGTTGATATACAATCTTATATTGATTTCAAGTATACAATATATTAGTTCAACAGTTGCCCATATTATTAAACTCTCATCCCCACTAATGCAGTTACTATCTGTCAACATAAGATGTTACAGAATCATTGGCTATATTCTCCATGCTGCCCTACAATCCCCATAACCAACATATATTATGATTGAGAATTTTTGTGCCCTTTTATCCCCCTCACTCTCCCTTCCCACTCACCCCAACCTCTCTCTCCCCAGTGGTAACCACCAGTCACTTCTTAGTGTCTGTGAGTCTACTGCTGTTTTGTGCCTTCTTTTTTGCTTTGTTTTTATATTCTACAAGTAAGTGAAATCACATGGTATTTGTATTTCACTTCCTGACTTACTTCACAGAGTATAATACTCTCTGGATTTATCGATGTTGTCACAAATGGCAGGATTTCTTTTTTATGGTTGAATAATATTCCATTGTGTATTTGTATCACTTCTTCTTTATCCATTCATCTGTTGATGAACACTGAGGTTGCTTTCATATCTTAGCTATTGTAAATAATGCAGCAGTAAACATAGGGATGCATTTATCTTTTCACATCAGGGATTTTGTTTTCTTTGGGTAAATTCCTAGAAGTGGAATTACTGGGTTTTATGGTATTTCTATTTTTAGTTTGTTGAGGAGCCTCCACATTGCTTTCCATAGTGGCTGCACCAATTTACATTCCCACCAACAGTGTAGAAGGGTTTCCTTTTCCCATATCCTCACCAGCACTTGTTGTTTCTTATCTTTTGGGTAGTGGCCATTCTAACTGGTGTGAGATAATAGATACCTCATTGTGGTTTTGATTTGCATTTCCCTGATGATTAGTGATATGAAGCATCTTTTTATGTGCCTGTTGACTAGGCTATCTGTATTTCTTCTTTGAGAAAATGTCTGTTCAGATCCTCTGCCCATTTTTTAATTGTGTTATTTGTTATTTTGATTTAAAGCATATGAGTTCTTTATATATTTTGGCTGTTAACACCTTACTGGATAAATCACCTACAAATATAGTCTCTCACCCTGTATGTTGCCTTTTTGTTCTGCTGATGGTGTCCTTTGCTGTACAGAAGCTTTTCAGTTTGATGTACTCCCACTTGTTCACTTTTGCTTTTGTTTCCTTTGCCCAAGAAAATGAATCCAGAAAAATTTGCTCATCCTATGTTCAAGAGATCTTTGCCTACATTTTTTTCTAAGAGTTTTATGGTTTCATGTCTTATATTTAGGTATTTAATCCATTTCAAGTTTACTTTTGTATATGGGGTTAGACAGTAATCTAGTTTCATTCTCTTGCATGCAGTTGTCCAGTTTTCCCAGCACGTTATTGAAAAGATGGTCTTTTCTCCATTGTATGTTAATGGCTCCTTTACTATATATTAATTGACCATATACATGTGGGTTCATTTCTGGGCTCTCTCTTCTGTTCCATTGATCTGTGGGTCTGTTCTTGTGCCAGTTCAATACTGTTTTAATTACTGTAGCTTTGTAGTATAGCTTGAAGTCAGGGAGCATAATACCCTTGACTTTTTTCTTCTTTCATGAGGTTGCTTGGCTATTTAGTATCTTTTTTGGTTCCATATAAATTTTAAGATTATCTGCTCTAGTTCAATGCCATTAGTATTTTTGTGGGGATTGCATTAACTAGCTTTGGACAGGATGGCCATTTTGACAATATCAATTCTTCCTATCCATGAGTCTGGGATGGATTTCTATTTATTTGTGTCTTATTTAATTTCTCTCTCTCTTACGTATCTTATAGTTTTCAGAGTACAGGTCTTTCACATCCTTGGTTAGGTTTATTCCTTGGTATTTTATTCTTTCTTGACATAATTTTAAATGGAATTATTTCCCCGATTTCTCTTTCTGCTAATTATTGTTAGTATCTATGCAACAGATTTCTGTATATTGATTTTGCATCCTGTACCTTTATTGAATCCATTTATTAGTTTTAATAGATTTTTTGTTGGAGGCTTTAGGATTTTCTATATGTAGAATCATGCCATATGCAAATAGTGACAGTTTTACTTCTTCCTTACCAACTTGGGTGCCTTTTATCTCTTTATCTTGTCTGATTGTCATGGCTAGGACTTCTAGTACTATGTTGAATAAAAATGGTCAGAGTGGGTATCCTTGTCTTGTTCTTGATCTTAGAGGGAAAACTGTCAACTTTCCACCATTGAGTCTGAAGAACAGATTATTTTTGCATGAAGAAATTGTGCTTTTAATAGTGCCTCACAGACCAAATACAAATTCTTAAGTCCTTGGAAGCTTGCATTGTTAGCTTTAAAAAGAAAAAAAAGTATTATTTGTTAATATGTTTGTTTTTTCAATGTTAGCACTAAAAACCAAATGTCTTTTACCAGTTAGTTCAAAATCATGGTAGACTGTGCCTTGTTTATAAACTCTTGATTGCTTTTAGCTGCATTTCCTGCTGCTTTGAACTACAAAACTGTATGTCCTTAAGATTCTGTGTGTAGTCTTCTCCTTCTCAATGTGACAAGTTAGGTAATAACTGAGCCATCTTTTCACTGAGGAATTGGGGGCAGCAGGATGTCTGGGGAAATGTTTACTAGAAGCATCTACTTGAACCCATTGGAGAGAGCTATAAATTGTAAAGTTTTTTGGTGAAGATCAAGGCCAGGATGGAAATCCATAGAAGTGGGTTACTTTTTCCCTAGGGACCTTTGCAAATTCTCAAAGAGGTAACAAGAAGACTAGTAGTTTTTTTGATCCTTTCATGGTTAGGAGCCACAGTTTAGAGTAGTATGCTCACAATGATAATGAACCTGGTATATCCCTTTATCTTTGAATTGGAACAAAAGAGGACTCCATCTAGAAGTAAAGGTGAACTAGAAGCAAATCAGGACTCATACAGGCTTTAGCTTATCTTCTAGTCATTTAGGTGACCCAGAAAATTACTGCTTAAATTGGATTAAGGTTTTCTAGTTGTCAGTTTTACCCAGGTGCCTAAGAAGAGGAAAACATCCTAGACATCAAATTATATCTACACATGACTTATGAAATACAACATCAAGCATCAAATCAAACATAACCAAAGAGACAAAAAAAATGTGAGAGCCAATAGAATAAAATAATGTTGAAAGAGAGCTATAAGGGGCGCCTGATATTTGAACTATCAAATACAGACTTAAAAAACAATGCTTACTATTGTTAAAAAGAAAACTGCTGGAGAGGGAGCTACTGGTACTGGGCCAAGCCACCAAACTGGGGCTTATTATTGCCTAGCCCAATTGCAATTTCAACATCTCCCATGTAATCTTACTAGTCAAAAAATTCTCTGTTAAACACCAGTGAGGTAATTTGTGCATGAGCCCTCTTCATCTTCCAAAACAAAGGTAAGCTAACCTGCATGATTAGACTCCCTGCTGTCCCCCCTAAGAAAAAGTGACCTTGCCTGAAACAACCCTTTCTTTTCTTTTGCTAATAACTTCTTGCCTTTTCCTCCTTCCTATGAAAACCTTCCATTTTGCAATTTCTCCAAACATCCGATTCGTGAATCACTTAATAAAAACAATTAGATCTTCAGATTTACTTGGTTAAATTTTGTTTTTTAACAATGTATTTAAAAACATAGTTGAAGTATACTTAAAACATACTTTTATTCTTAACATACAATATTAACAATCTTGACAATTTTAAATGATAAAAAATTAGAAGATTTAAACAAATATGAATTCTGTAAACTACTGATGAGAACTATAAATTGTAAGAGGATAAAGAAGCTTACAGATAGGTTTTAGATAGGCTTGACAGCAGAGTAGATGTTAATAAAAGAGAAGTAGAGATTTCTGAAAGTGATCACAAGACAATAGTTGATTATTGAGAGACAAAAAGACTGAGAAGTTAGAATATAAGAAACAGAAGACACAGCAATTAGACCTACTATACTTGGAGTCAGTGTTTCAAGTGATGATAGCTGAGAAAATTCTAAAACATATTAAAAATAATTAGTTCATAGATTTAAAGGACATACAAACCTTAAGCAAGATCCTAAATAGAAACTCATATTTAGATAATTCATAGGAAAGTTGCTGAAAACCAAAGACAAAGAGAAAATCTTAGTCATTCAGAAGGAAAAAAAAAGAGAGAAAGAGATTACTTATTTGGAATAAGTTGAGAGAGTTATAGATGACTCCCAAACAGAATAAATGGAAATAAGAGTGAACTATTTTTAATGTGATGAAGAAAAATAACAACTAATCTATGATTTTTAAGGCCACTCAAGATTTACATGTACAATAAAGATGACATAAAAGTATTTTTTAGACAAATTTGGGATATAGAGATAATAAACTGAATATTTGACTCCCCTTATCAACCAAGATTTCAAAAGGTATAACTATTAATAGTATTAAAAAAATTTGACTGTTCTGAGTCAACCATAGGCTATAGTGAATTTATAACCAGTAAATATTTATCTTATGTGGATCCAGTTATGGATATTTTATTTATAATATATAAATAATACATAACACACTATGCATTAGTGTATGACAGAGAAACATAATTTAGAGTAAGATAGAAAATCTGCTATGTAAAAAATATATTTTGTTGGACCCCTAACCTGCATAACTCACAAAAAACTGACTTGCAATGAAATAAAGGTGTAAAAATAAGACCTGAAACCATGAGACTCCTAGAAGAAAATGGAAAAATCTCCTTGACCTTGACTGTGGCAGAGATTTTTTCGATATGACACAAAAACAAGCAAAAAAAGCCAAAAATCATTAGGTGGGAGTACATCAAGATAAAAAGTTTCTGCACAGCAAAAGAGACAACAAAACTAAATGGCAACCTAAAGAATAGGAGAAAATATTTACAAACCACTTATCTAATGAGGTGTTAGCATCCAAAATACATAAGGATCTCATACAACTCATCAGTAAATTAAACAAATAATCCAATAAAAAATGGGCAAAGAAGCCTGAATGCACTTTTTCCCAAAGACATACTAATAGACAACAGGTACATGAAAAAGTGCTCAACATCACTCAACATCAAGGACATGCACATCAAAACCATAGTGAGATAACACCTCACACCATTCAGAATGGCTAGTATCAAAAAGATGGATAAAAGTGCTGGCCAGGTTGTGGAGAAAAGGGAACCCTTTGCACTATTGGTGGGAATGTGAATTGCCACAGTCACGATGGAAAACAGTACAAAGATTACTCAATACATTAAAAATAGAACTACCATATGATCCAGCAATCCCACTTATGAGTATCTCTGCAAAGGAAATGAAATTGCTATCTCAAAGAGCTGTCTGTACTCCAGTGTTCATTGCCGTATATTCACAATAGCCAAGACAACTAAGGGTCCATCAGTGGATAAATGAGTTGAGAAAATGTGATGCATGTACACAGATACACACACACATCCCCACAAACAATATAATATTAGCCAGCCATTAAAAAACAAAGTCCTCCCATTTGAGACAACATGGATGGACCTTGAAAGCAGTATGCTAAGTGAAATAAACCAGGCTCAGAAAAACAAATACCATGTGATCTCATTTATATGTGGAATCTAAGTCAAGCACAGGGGATTGACAGTTGCCAAAGGTTGGTGGTTGGAGGTAGGGGTTATACGAGGAGATGATGGTTAAGAGGTACAACTTAGAACAAATGTGTGAAAACCATATTAACTACTAGATTATAAGGTGTGCTTAGTCTTGTAATCTTCATGCATATGTCTGAAATTTGTAAGTTAATTTGTATGTTGTCTGAGATAATCATGATTATATTACACATTTTAAAATTCTAAATGTTAATTAGTATTTACTGACTGTTCAGAATAGTAGTATATTTTCACTGTAGGAGAAATTCAGAAGCAAATAGAGTAATTTAAAAATGCTGATTATCACACCAATCAGAGATAAATTTAGTGTATTTTTTCTACCAATATATATAAATTCACAAATAAGTATATTTATGAAAATGAGATTAAACTGTATTTTTAAATATATCATAGGGCTGTCAGTAGGATTAAATGAGAGCAAGTAACAGAGTGCCTTGTACACCACAAGTGCACAATAATGCAGCTGTATAAAGTAGTATATACAGTTCTTAAACATATTTTCATACTAGACTGCATGTAATGAACATTTGTTGTGAATATTCATTTACAACACCATTTTATAAAAATGATTGGACTATCTTCAGTTGCACAGATAAATCTAATTAATTTTCCCTATTACTAGAAATAAATTATTTCTATTTTTTTATTATAATCAATGAGGAAGATAACCTTGTTTATTAATATTCCTAAAGAAAATATATTCAGTGATACCTTCTTCAGTTAATTTTTAGCCTGATTACATGAATCTCTGATATGCTGCAGTATAATTCAAAATTTTACCATTTTCATACAAAACAAGTACCTCACACAAATCTGTTAGGTATCCTCTTTCTACCCTTTGTGCTATGGTAGTTATATATTTTATGTCTTAAAAATATTGTTATGTCATATGCCACTTGTAAATTTGTTACTGCTTAGCTGCAGTCTACCCTGCACTGCCTTGCTTGGTAATACTGGAGCTGGGCCCTGAAAACATTGCTTCTCCAGCTGGCTCAAGGAGAGGCTTTGCAGGAGGGGGACCGACAGGTCACTGTAGCAGAGAGCCAGGGATGAGGCATGTCTACTGTGCTTTGCTTTTTGCTCATATGGCAGTGCTTCCAGAAGCATGTGGGATGACGTACAATGGCTCTCAAACTACAAAGTATCACCAGAAATATGCAGCTTTCTGCTCACCAATCCTAGCCCACTGCCTGAGGATCACCTTTGTCACATGGCGTCCAGTGAACTTCATCATCCAGTAAGCCTCTGTTACTGACTTGAACAAGTTCTGAACCTCAGCCCGGTGGTGGCTGTAGCAAGCAGGGGTCTTCCAAGTCTATTTTTTGCTTGCGTAGTCTTCCTTAGCCTCCAAAGTAGAAGTTTCTCCTGCTTGCTATTCCTATGCTGTTTAAAGTTCTTTTAACCCCCTTGAGTAGTTAACCATTTTTTATTAATGAACCGTCTTTTTATATTAATATAAATAAACTGATATTCAAGTTGTTCTTGTTCAAATTATTATTTTCTGTTTCCTGACCAAAACTTGATCCATATTGTAATATTAAAGTTAATAACTGATTTCTATTTACTTAAACATTTGTTAACATAAATATATAAACATATGTTTAACATTTCTGATTTTATTCCCAGCTGAAGCTTGAGCTTCCACCAGAGGACATGTTTTCTCATCGTAATGAAATAGATTTGGTATTTTGTGGAGGGTAAATGCAACAGATACAAAGTTTTTTGTTTGTTTGCTTTGGTTTGAAAACTGAATTAATTTGCCATTATCTTAAAAGCATATTCCTATTGGATATATATTTTGAGATTAATATATTTTTTCCTCTTTCAGTACTTTAAGCATTTCAGTCTATTGTCTTCCAGCTGCCAAAATATGGTTACTATTCAGCCATCAGTACATGATTTCAGCGAAAGTAATATGACATTTTACTTCTGGGTGCTTATAGAATTTTGATCTTATTTGATTCTTAGTAATTTGACCAGATTAGTTTTCTTTGTGTTTATCCTATGGGATTCACTAAGATTCTTGGATCTGTGGCTTGAGTCATTGGAACCTTCAATGTTTTTTTTCTCCTGTTTCATTCTTCTCTTGTTCTAAGTATCTAAAGTTTGTCTCATCTTTTGGTTGAGTCCCACCTATTCTTTTCATCTGTTTTTTTTCCATTTAGTTTTGTCTCTGTACTTCAGGTTAGGTGTTTTCTGTTGACATCTCTTTCAGTTCACTAATCCTCTTTTTTTGTTGTTGTTGTGTGCAGTCTGCTGTTAAACCTATCCCAAGAGATCACCACCAGAAAAGAAAGTTCTTAGTTTTGTTTTTTATTATGAAGTCAGAATCTACATATGGTTTTCAATTCAGTGACTGTTGACAAATGTGTGCTCCTTGGTACAGCATCAAATAAGGTATAATTTTAATCTTTTCAGAAATTTCCTTCACATCTACTTTCAGTCAGTTTGCACATCTCATATGTAAGAATTTTTCTCTTTTTTGTAACTATAGGTTGATTATGCCTGTTTTTGAACTTCATATAAATATAACCTCACAATATGTGTTCTTCGTGTCTACCTGCTTTCTTTCAACATGTCTCTCAGATTTATTCATGTAGTTACAGATAGTAGTAGTTACTACTACTGTTACTACAGGGTAATATTCTACTGGATGAATACATCACAATTTGATTACTTGCTATCTGATACATGGACATTTGTGTTGTTTCTGGTTTGTGGTTAGTATGAATAAAGGAGATACTCAAATACTCTTAAATAAGTTTTTCTCTTTTTTGTATATACCAGCTTTCATTTATCTTGAGAAAATACTTAGGAATGGAATAACTGGATCATATGGTAAGTTCATGTTTAAGTTTGTAGGAAACATACAGTTTTCCAAAGTGGTTGAACCAATTTATATTCCCACAACAGTTATTCAGAGTTCCAGGGGCTCTACATTTGACCAACATTTGGTGTTGTCTGTCATTTAATTTTTTTAACTCTTCTAGGGAGAGCATAGTGGTATCTCATTGCCATATTAATTTACACTTCCCTGATGCCTAAAATGTTGGGCACTTTTGTTGTGCTTATAGCCAATCATTTGTCTTCCTTTTTGAAATTCCTCAAGTATTTTTGATTAGGTTATCATTTTTTGTTACTTATCGTGAGGAGTTGTTTACATGGCCTAAATCTAACTTCTTTTTCAAATATATACATGTTACAAATGTTTCCTCCCAATATTGACTTGCCTTTTTATTTCCTTAATGGTGTCATGGGAAGAACATTTTAATTTTGATAATGTCCATTTTATCCATAATTTTTTCTTCTGTGGAAACTATACTCATGTTTTCCCCCAAAGCTTTATAGTTTTGTTTATGTATTTGTGTCTATGATTTATATAAAATAAAGGTTTTTGGGCTGGTATGAGGTATATGGGTCAAAGTTTTTGTTTTGTTATTATTTTCCCATACATCGATTTAGCTGTTCTGGGACCATATTTTTAAAGATTTCTTTTCTTTCTTTATTGCCTTTCACTTTGATGAGATCAGTAGACATTCTGGACTCTATTATGATTAACTTAGGGCAAATTGACATCTTAACAATATTGAGTCTTCCATTTCATGAATATATATCTACATTTGGCTTAGGTGTTACCTTATCTAGAAAAATTGCCACCAGTGTATCTGGCCCCTTGCTGGCTTAAGTGATCTTCATTTCTGCCCTCATGTGTGGAAATCATATATTTATACAATCTATTGATTTATGCAAGTAAATTATACTTAATCAAGGGCCATATGTTACTTATTTCTCTATCTTCTGTTCTTAGCAGAAAGAAGCTGGCCCACAGAAGGCATTATTTATCTAATTATTAGGATTAAGTTGTTTTGTGATGCTTTTAAAGTATGCAAGTATGTAGGTGCCGGCCTACGGCCGAGGCTGAGTCCCACTATGGCTGAACACCGCCCTTCCACTGTAGCTGACCAATGCCCTAAGATGGCGCCCGCTTCCTGGGCGCCACCCTTCCTGGTTTGGTGGCATTAGCATAAGGAAGTTGCTCCTATAGGCTTGCCCCATGCTTCCGCGCTCATGCCCAACTCATGCAGAAGGCATGCTACCAATCAGCTTAAAGGTCACGCATGATCTTGATCACCATAGGCCAGCTTCCTTTATATAAGGCATAAGCAGGAAAGAGAAACTCTCTCTCTCACTCTCTCTCTCTCTCCTCTCATTCTTCCTCTCACTCGCTCCCTCTGGCTGTTGCTTCTTCTCACTCACCTTCTCCTGACCTTCCGAGCAACAATAAAGAACTGAAGTGAACCAGGTCTGTGTAAGTATCACTGTTGTCACCGCCACAAGGAGCGAAGGCGATAAGTAGACAAACTTAGTTTCTGTACTTTTGACACAAATAAAAATAGAGTTTATTCTTTACAAATGATAACAGTCATTAATCATGATAGTTTAGAAGAAAATTTAGAAAATGTATGTCTATTTTGAACCTAAGATGAGTCTTAATCTTCAGTCTGAAGACATAAAGTTAAGTACTATATACCTTACAAACGTGATTGGTATGATTACAAACTCCATTTAAACAATGTTCTTTCACATTTCTAAACATACTGAATTGCAATAATATATATACATATATAAATTCACTTCTATTTTTCATTGGTTTCCTTGTATCTTTTAAATCAGTAATAACTTATTATGGAGGTATATGTATGTACCTGTAAATATATATCATTAATTCATAAATGCTTCCTGTCATCTCTCTCTTTTTACTCTTCTTCTAGTTTTAGTATATGCAACTTGACCCTTTTACTTCTAGCCCCATTCTTTGATTCCTTTTTCCCTTTCTAATCCTTCTGAGTGAACTTCACTTTATTTTCCATTTCACTGGCTAGTTCTTCAGTTCTGTTTGAACCATGTATCAAGTTCTTCATTTTAACTGTGATATTTTCACACCCAGAATCCCTAGTTGTTAATGATTGTTACATTTTATTATTTTTTATTTCTGTTTTGGGTTTAAAGTATCTTCTAACTTAAATGTTGTTAAATCAGCTTCAATCTATAGTTTATCATCCTTTATATTTGTTGAGCTCTCAAAACTTTTTACTTTCCTTATGAGTTTGTATTGACTCTGGGGATTATTCACCTTTGCTGGCTTGTGTACTTGGGGATAGGGCAACAATCCATGTCTTGATGTTTGTGCCTTTTGGTGACTTTAGTGGGCAGTGGGCATGCCAGAGCACAAAGCACCATCAGGGGATAATTTGTACATTTACCTAGACACTGTTCTTTTTTTTTTTTAGGAGAGCAAGGCAGAAGCTTTTATTTAGAGAGAAAGCGAGAGGACAGAGCTCCCGGCTCATGCCAGGAGGAGACAAGAAAGGCCCCAGACACTGTTCTTTTGAAGGAGATATTCCCCCCTGACCCTTCCCTAGCTAGCACAGTTCTTGCAAAGAGCAAAGTGAGGGAAAGAAAAGGGCACACCTCCACCAAAACTAGGAGCTGTTTTACCTAAATCAATACTGTCTGAACTGTTTTTACTCCAGGTCTTCCACCTTTCATTCCCTCTTTAACTGCACTCTCTACACTCCCCTACCCAAAAATAGCCCTAACCATCTTCTTTTGCCCCCACAGATCTACTAACCCCTCTATGACTTGCTAGCTGAGAGATCCATTAACCTATCTTTCTGAAACATCTTCAGGGTTGGGTTATAAGAAGGAGCCAGAAGGTCATACTATTTCACCATTTTCTCAGGAACTAGAACTTGGGACAGTCCCTTTAAGAATAAATATAGAGACATATAAATTGATACCTTAAATTCTTCTCATGAGTGTAGAATCTCAAGTTAAATAGCATGCCCAAATTAAATGAGCAACCTTTTTCCCCACAGTTCTTGGAGAAAAGATAATGGAATATATCTTTTTCCTTGTATTTACCATATATCAGGATTTTGCTCAGAGTGGGAATCCAGAAATGTTAAGTTGCCTGTATATAAATTTCTATGTAATATTATTAAGTCTGAAAGATCTTATTACCAAATTGATTGTAGTAGCTGTGCAAAACAACACTAAACGTAGTATGGTTTTACAGGGTTAACTCCAGAATAACTCCAGTTGAGCATTGGAGGTATAAATCACACTATGACTGCCTACACTGTATATCCTTCACTGATAAATATGGCCAAAACTTCAAAATATACCATCACACACACAAAATATGATGTTTTAATGGTTTCTTAAATATTGATTTTGGGTTTTAATAATCTGATATATTTCTGTAAGTTTTTGAAACAAGTGAGAGGTAATAGATGTGAGGATTTATATAAATTTGGTCAACACTTTTAAGAAAAGTACCATCTGATAGTGACTTTGATTTTCTCCAGTTTAATATATATAGAAAAGGAGGGGGAAATTCAATGAGAAGAGATCACATTCATTCATCCACTTAAAATCAGTGCTATCTTTCCAAGGGATAAAAGACTTACAGTGGCACTGTTCATTACTTTGGAAGTGTCACATTTCCTACTATGACAAGATGTATTATGGTTGGGGAGTTTTACAGATGCAGAGAAGTCTGTTTCCAAGTTTCTCATTTGACTTTCTCCGCTTCTGCCTCTTTGTACTTTAGTGGCCAACCTTGAGATAATGGGATTACTTAATGCCTTCCACATCAGGCTCGGGATGACTGCACAGAGGCCAGTGGCAGGAGAAATCAGATGGCTGTAAAAATGCAAACATTGGAAGTTAAAAAAAGGTGCACCCAATAACTTGCCCTTAAATTTAAAGGGAACTAAATGAGGAACTTCTGGACAATTTATCTTGCTGTTTACTGATAACAAGTCACTTTGTTTTTATGTGCTCAGTCTAGTATTCCATAATTTATTTGAAAGAAGATGAGAAATAATGTAGATAAATGATGAAGTGTCAGGGCCTGACGCTCTTAAATGAAGCTATTATGGTCAAAGAGAAAACGTAAAACCTGCGGCTCATTATGAGAGTGTTCTACTTGTCAGTTAAGTGAAAAGGCCTGGAATGATTTCCAGTTTATTTGTCATTGCAGTTATTAAAGCTGTCTTTTTGGTGCCATGAAAATGAATTGAAGACTTTATTTGAAGTAAATTTGTACTAAAGCTTTCAGATGTATCTTATGTGAGCTCAGTGAGGCAGAGAAGCAGCTTAAAAGCTGAAATATTACAAGGAGACAACTACCAAAGTCTTTGAAACATACCCGGATATGTAAGTGCCAATAATAAAATATTTTCTTGATTACAGAACAAACTTTTTGACTGACACAATGGAATAAGATTGATAATTGATATAGCACTTGCTAATTGTTGGAAGGTCTTTTATTCCTATGAGGAACAAATTCCCTACATATTTGAGTCACAGTTCTATCAGAGTATCTTTCCTAAGATTGATTTCCAAGGAAAGTGAAAGGATGCATTACTTTAAATAATATATACTTATAAAAATGTAATGAGAATTAACAGGTACCTCAAAGAAACAGAAAAGGTTTAGTCCTTTTGAAAAGCAATAGCTTCTAGGCTATAACAGCCTCTTATAAAGCTTAGGCAAAAAATACAGAAAACCTGTGTTTCGTAATCTATTTTCCTAATTGAATTATTGGACTGCAAAGGGTGCATCTTACTACAAGGAATGAATATATTATTGGCATTTTTATCTGACATGGCTGTTCTTAAAATACTTTACACTGTTGCTGAGGTATGAGAATAACATACATTTTAGCTTACATTAGGCGATCAGATCAGATGGGCTATTAGTATTGTTGAGGTGGATTTTTTTTTGAAGCACTGAAAAAAATTAGCTTTTTGTGTTTCCTTATTTCATGACTGAAAATGAAGCCTTTGGTGTTTTCTTATAGTTATAAAATACTTTTTTCATAGTTTAGCTACGCTTTTTGATAATTTGGAAGTGGCAATTAATAGGTATAGTTATAGGAAAATTTGAAAGACCCTTTGTCTACATCAGTTTTGACCCCATAGAATGAGATAAGTAGAATCACTAAATTGAATGTCTTATTTCAAGCCCAAGAAAACTCTGGCCATGACTTTGACTCATTATTGTACATATTGTAAATGTTTTGACACATCTTCACGGTCAGTTTAAAAAACAAAACGTATTTTACATCCTCCCAGAGGTAATCTTTCTGTGTTTTCTGTCAGATTTTATAACCATTTTCAGTGGTGTTATCAAAGTAAAAGATCTACCAGGCTCTTTATTATATGCCTTAATTTTCAGGCATTTAAATGTCCAACAAAATCATCCTTTGAAAGAGAACTTAATGTTATATTTGGGATAGTTTAAACATTTCCATAACCTTTATATGCTAATAACTATAAGTCCCAGTGATTTAAGAACAAATACTTTACAAACTCATAACTGTGATCTGACAATGGAGAAAGCTGCATCACAGTAATTTCCAGTTAAAGGTGTAGAGTTTAGATTAGATTCATACTGATAAGATTTTCAGACTGTGTTTACACTACCAATAAGATTTGAAAACAATATAATATTATATATCAACTATCTTCAATAAAAATTGTTTCAAAACAACTTAAAACAAAAAAGACTTAAACAAAAAAATCATTGAATTCTTTAAAAAAAGCAGTTGTTTGGGGGTATAAAAGCAATTTTTGGTGATTCAATTCATCATATTTGTGCACATATATCTACCTTTTGTGTGTAGATACCTTTTGTAAGGTCCCTGTATTTTTGAGTATGTTCAAGTTTTTATTTCAGGTTAGTTAATTAACTTTTGGCTGGCCAATCAAAAATATTTTATTACATTTTACTTACTTAGTATAAGATGCCAAAACTAAGTTACTTGAATTACAAATTAAACAGTTTCTCTTTTTACTGAGATCATGGACTAGAGAAGGAGGCCAAATCATAAAATAAGATGAAATGAAGTGGAATTAAATGATGGCATAGAGATTCAGAGGTATCTAATTCAGCCTAGGTTCTAGCTAGGGAAGGCACCCCAATGGGAAAGGTTCCTGACCTGTAATATTGAACAGACTGAAAAATTGACCCAGTAGGATCAGGTCAAAACTGTCCCTTGTTCATGATTATATGACCTCCACCAATCTAGCTGATTGCTTCCTTGCCTGCCATGACACTTGGCCAAATGTTTTTAGATGAAAACCACTGGGCTTTTTCTTCCATAGGAAGTTCAAAATCTGTTAGGTTATCCACTGAGGACTAGACCTGGTTCATTTTAATATAAAAATTGCCATAGATTGGAATAATACTCTCTTACTTTGTAAATATATATATTAATAATGTCCACATAGAGAATTAATCGACATTTGTTCATTAAATATTAACAGTGGAAAACAATGAAGTATGCATTCAAGAATATGCATAATCTTTTCCTTTATAAATTTATAATCAACAAAATTAGAAATGGAAGAAATCTTTTTTTAAATGTTCCAATTGCTTTTCTTGAATTTCCAATTCTCCATTTTTCTCTGAAAGCATGAGAAGTAATTTTAAAATTAAACTAAAAATCATTTGATATTACAGAATCCCTATTAGGGATTCTATTTGCTTCAATTAGCTCTTTCATTATAATATGCCAATGTAAGATATTAATCAATGAATGAATGTTTATTATTTATGTTTAAGTGTGACTTTCAGGAGAGTAAATTTATGCCTCTGATGCAAATGTTAAATGAACATTTGTCAAAGATTCTATTTAACCCATTAGTTAATGAGTGAACCAGTAATGTAAAATCAGTTCAAAGGACATTTGTAAAGGTAGGTATAGAGATAGTTTTAAAAATAAATAATATGGTAGGGTTCTTGGGGTAGGCATAAAACTGGTTAATGTCTTACAGGGCAATAAATTGCAACTTTTGGATTATCTCTTCAATTGGACAGAAAGTATTTGCACTTTTACCTCACAAATCCCTCAAGGTAACCTCTATTTGTAGAGAGTTATAAGATGGACAAGTAAATACAATATCAGATGGTTAAAGAATACCCAGTAATCTGTTACTTGTTTCCAAACTTGAGGTAATTTCCCTGATAGTTGTATGTAGGCATTTTCATCTTTTCCATCAAAATTTTACTCTAAAATAAAGTCACTACACCAGCGTATCAGTGTGGCTTGGTGAGACTAGTGAGGCATCTCACTATATCAAAGCAGACAGTGTTTTTGCCTCTCCTATTAGATCAGCTACTTAATTTTATTGGTTTGGTCAACATCTGATTTGGCATTTGAATTTTTTTCTAATACACTCCCTAAAAATGGCCTGAAGTGACATTAATCCCACTGAAAAGGAAGTTAAAGCTGAAACTTTAGTGATGCTGTATTAAAGTGGTGGATGAATAAGAAACAGTAAGAATGTTCTCATAATAAGGGAGTACAGAAAAGGTTTCTTATAGTTACCACATGCTTGTTATGGACTGAACTGTGACCCCACAAAATTCTTATCTTGAAGCTTTAATCCCCAATATGACTATACGTCGAGATAGGGTCTTCAAAAAAGATATTAAGGCTAAATGGAGTCACAAGGGTGGGGCCTTAATCTGGTAGGTCTGGTGTCCTTAGAAGAAGAGGAAGAGGCATCAGGGATGAATGTGCATGTGCATAGAGGAAAGATCATGATCATGCGAGGACACAGAAGAAAAGGCAGCCGTCTGCAAGCCACGGAGAGAGGCTGCGAGGGAAGCCAGCAGTGCCAGCACCTTGATCTTGAATGTCCAGCCTCCAGAACTGTGAGAAAATAAATGTTTGCTGTTGAAGCCATCTGGTATGGCAGCCCTAGCAGACTGATACAATGCTTTATTCACTAGAATATTTATGCAGTATTAAACATAACTTATTTTCTATGACAACTAAAGCTGGTATTTTACAATTTCTATAAATTCAAATCCCGTTGGTCATAATCACCTCCTTGCTAGATGTGCAGAGAGGTAGAAGAAACTGAAAAACAAGCCAAAGAAAACTACGTGATAAAATATTACCAAAATATATACTGTAAAATGTCTTAAGCTCCCAGCTCATTCCTTTGCCCTTACCAGAATGTCTCTTCTATTTATTTTAAAACAAATTCATCATCCTCTTTCTCACTTCTCAGTATGCATTTTCTCCATTCCCTGAACCGAAGGAAGGATAAATTTCTTACTTATTTCTGTGACTTCTTAGAGAAAATACCACTAGTTTAAAAGAGGCTGACTCCGTTGGACAGCTGGTCATGTTTCTTAATCCCAGTTTGCATTGCTTCTGGCTAGTTCTGCTCACCAGAAGGTGTTGAATAAAAAGGACAATTTGAATCACAGCCTTGTCTTGCTAAGGCTTTGTTCTGTGAAATCTGTATTTTTGCATCAAACTTAGAAATAGGCTAAATGCCACAAGCATGCAACCAAGTCTCCAGGCTCGAATGCTGTTAAGTCAGATGCTGGCTTTTGGTCAGTGATAGTTTATTTTCCCTTGAAGGATAGTTGACCAGTGTTAAGAAAAAAAAAAACACAATAAAACAAATATGAGCAAAAAGTCCATTTATTTCATCCTGTTAGTACTCTAAGAAAAAAATTATTTAAAAAAATCTGATTGAATTTGTCATATTTCTGACATGCTGAATGATAACTGGAGACCCTAATAATTAACCTTGTCTTTTCTATCTTTATCTATATTCTTTCTTACTTCCCTTTCTAATTTTTTCATGCACTATCTTTTTAAAAAATAAGCATCATTTAGTTTCCTCCTACTCATTGACAGTTTGCAGTTTCAAACCTCTTCTGGAAGCATTTCCACATGATAAAACATAAAGCCTGGTTGTGTAAATCTCATATGAAAGCAGCATAAACTCTTTTGTGGCCTAGAAAGGGAGAGTCAGCCACCACCATACATGAAATAAATCAGAGACATGAACTTATTCAGTTGGCTTGCTTTTTTGTGCTTTACCTTCACTTCCAGATCATAGAGAGCAAACCACATATAAATTAAATTATCGCAATAAATGAGCATAGCAATTTCTTGGGTCTGTTTGTTATCTTCTTTTGAATAGACAAAATCATCTTTCAATAGTAATGACACTGATCTTACTGAGGTAGCAAGAATGTAGTTTGTATGGCCCCATATATTGGATTCATATACTGAGCCTTAGGGGAATTGAAATGATTCTTCAACATCACCCAAGAGCCATTGGAGGAATTTTGTTCCCAGAACAGTGATTTTTCTATTTTGCCACATGGCTATAAAAAGTCCATGCCTGATCCCAAGCATATTTCTCTAAATAAAGGGTAATCAATGGTCAGACATGTGCTGAATATATTAGGCCTCTGCTGTTACTCTGGTGTGCTATTATTTGGGGCTTATGAATAGGAAATGTAAAGTAATCTCAGAAGGAATTTTATTCTGATGTTCTATCAGAGAATGAAAGCTTTTCTTTGAAAGGAGTTAGGATGACAAAAACCTAAGATTATTGGAAACCTGGTACTAGATATTTCCTTGGCAAGATTAGGTTGAGTTATTACTAGTAAGTGGTAAGCAGGGTTCATTCATTTTCCTTTTTTAAGTTGAGCTTCAGAGGAACAATTGCCAAAGGCATTGTGGCAGTTCATTCAGTCACAACGCATTGTGTTGAAGAAATATAGTACCTTCTTAGTCTTTACATCTAGTATCCAACAACTAGTCCCTCTATTCGAACTAAACATTACATGTTTCGATTGTTAAAATTCTAACATAGCCACACATTGGTGGAAAAATTTCAAGCTTCTTATTTTTCATCATTGCACTAGACTGTTTCCGAGGAAACTAGTAAGCATTAAGATGCCACTTCTATTCATAATATCAGAATCCTTAATATGTTATATAATTTATCCATAGCTATGCCAAGCATTTTTTTCCATGGAGTGATAACCCTAATTATTGTGTGTGAAACCTTTCTTTTCATTTCTAAACATCAATCTCAGTAACTTGATTTAAGGAAGCAAACCAAAAAAAGGCTTAAGAAATAGACTCACAAATAAGTCATTTCTACTCTTTCTGGCTTCCTTACGAATAAAGAACTTTTCTACCATATACATTCTATGTGCTTCTCACATAGGAAATAATCTCTCTCATGACAGATGCTCTCCCTCAAAGTACCTTTCTTTCCCAAATCCCAGAGGAATCATTTAATTTCCTATGACTGCATCATTTCTTTCCCATGTACTAATGGGATAATAGAGTCTTTACTTTCTTATCATTTATGAGATATATGTAACGAACCTATGGGACATCGACTTTTTGTAATTAAACTACATTTCATAATACACCATAAAAAATTCAACAGAGAATTTAGGGATGATAAAATCACTTCCTAAAGACAGCTTTATTTTGGCACTGTTGTGAGAATTCTGTCTAGTATAAGAAAACTTGCCTGTCTACTTGAGGCACAGGTGCACAGAAGAGTGAAGCAAGTGTGAATGAGATTCTTCATATATATTTTAATCAGACTGAATTTTTTATTAAATGCTTGTAATAAAGCTTGATGCAATTTATATTCAAAGGTGTTTTCTATCTTTTGGTCTTAGGACATGATTTTGGTCCTAGAATGTTTATATGTAGCAAAGTGGATATTTTTATTCATTTATGAAAAGGAATTTGAAAAGATTCTTTTTCTCTTAAAATTGCTTGGAAAGACTAAATTATTTTGAAGCCAAGATTCTAACTTGGGGATCTCTGTATGGTACCGACTCCAGTGAATGTGGTACTGATTGAATTAGTTAAGTTTCTTAGAATTAAAATTAACTGAAAATATAACTAAAAACAAGCTAAGAAAAAAAGCAACCCCAGCCAGCTGTAGAATCCAAGAAGTGAATGAACAACCAAGATTCAGATCCAGAAGCTTTCTCGAACGTTTTGTTTAAAATGCTATAATTAAATTGATATAGTTTTAGAGATTTTTTTAGAAAGTGACCCTTCAGTTATAAGTGTTTAATTCTTAGTGATACAGAGGTTAGTATGGCCCCTGCTCAAGGATGAAATACAAATTCATGACGTGTCCGTATTTTTCCGAGATGACGGGCTGGCTGCTGCCACCCCCAAGCAGAGGTACACAGAGCACATGAGCAGAAGCAGGAAAAGCCCAACAAGAACAAGGAGGAATCCACGTAACTTTGTGGTTCCCTGTCCCACTGCACTGGCATGTCCTCCTGTGGCGCTCACAGGTTCCAGTCGACGGCATTCCTTTTGCTCTGAGTCTGTAGGTACTTGTGGGTTTTCTTCCCCTCAGTGGCTTCTCTCCCCTTAGCCACTTCTGGAGGTTAGGGGATTACACCTTCCTAGTGTTTTTTATTCCTGTGCAGTTCACCCCAAAAGTATTACAGAGTAGCTTTGTAATATGAAAACGACCTCAACAAATGTCCAGTTTCTGAGGGAAAAAAATCTGATTGTCTTGCTTGAGTACGGTGCCCACTTAAGCTTGGGAGTCTGGTTTCTGCACTATAGTTCTGTGGGCTAGTGGAGGCAGAGCAGCTTTGAACAAAAGAAGTTTCCAGAGAATTGGTGGGGGTTGGAGGTGTCAGTGTGAGCTTGGAAGCCCTTCCCAAAACGGGATAAACTAAATCCAAACAAGCCACATTAAGGGACTGTGGTGAATCAGAAGAAGTACGAGAACATGTGAATTGTAGATCCTGCCCTTGTAAGGTTTACTATCGAGTTAGCAGCATAAAAATAATAATGATAATGACTGATGGAAAGTAAGAACAAGTGATTGAAATCATCATTAAAAAAATAAAATAATAAATATCCCAAAGTAGAGCATACTACCTTGCATTGAACATTGTGCAGAGATTATGAGGAAGCAAGGCCAGAAAGATCACCTTAAAATAGAATGACTAATGGAGATTTTTGTTGTCAGAGGATATGAGTTGTTCTTTTAAAGCTGTGTCCTTCAGAAGGCAGAAATTTGTTCAGAAAACATTCTAGGTGGAAGAAACTCACTGGTGGGAGGTATCATTCTTTTTCTTGATAAACACAATAAAATTTTATATGGAAATTATCAGTCCAGGAGACTTTATGCTGTACCCATTTATAAATAGCTATTGTTGGAGAGGAAAACATTTCCCTTTATCCGTCTTTGTTCTTTGGCTGGTCTAATCATCAAATTAACATATGAAAAAGATTAACAGAAAAATAAATTTAGTTATGTACACACAGGACCCCCCACAAAGACAGTGAGACACAAGGACGAGTCTGGCTATGAGGTTCACATGTTATCCTGAGCTAAGGAATGGGACAGGCTCCTGGTGTCCCAGAGGAGAGGACGGTAATTTCCAGGGCAACAGGAAGAGCATATTTTGGTTATTAGATGTTTGCTCTGCCATGGAGATAGGTCATTCAGATAAAAGAACGTTCTTAAATTTAAAAGTTTTCTTAGTTTTATTTATGAGCTATTTCTTCATAGAGCATTAAAAATAAAACAAATTAAATATTGATAAGAATTTGATTATTTTCAAAAGACCTGCTTTAATTTTTTAAAAAGAATGTTTATTTTGTTGAAGAGTTATTTTCTCTCCATTTTTGTCTCTTTGCCCAAAGGAAATAACATACCTATATGGTACTTGTTTCTTTGTGTATTTGTGTGCATTTTTTGTGTAATAGAGTTCTCTCCAAATTGGGTTGTTTTTGCATGTGATATGTGCTATTTCCTGAAATATTTACTTACAAATTAGACAGTAATAGAAATAGCTAATAATTTTTCCAAACAATGTCATCATATTTAGACAAGGACCAATAATTCTGCCTAGATAAAACAATTTACTCTGTATCAGGCACTGTGCTAATAAGCCAGTACCCACTAAGTAATAGAGCCTATACAGTTTTGGCAGTAAATATGTATTTAGAAACCTATTACCAATTGAAGAAATTAGTGTGTGCCCTCTGATAAAATATTCTAATTACTCTTCTAATAGGCTCAAATCAACTATGAAAATTTAAGTTATATTATATTCACACAAATATGGTAATAAATTAGTGTATTTTAGCAACATCTTTGATTCTAGATATTAGCAAACAGCACACATTTTAACCATTTCTACTAAAGTGCTTATAAAAACTACTTTTTATAGAACAATGACTATTGAATTTCCAAAGAAGAACTTGATAACATGTCCACATTTTGTAAAATTTTTGGTGTAAGACAGGAAACCTGATAGGTCTGTGGAGTGGGCATGTTTCTTTGTCAAGACTAGTGTACCTTGTAAATGGTGGGGAGAACCCAGCATGGACAGTACAACGAGCACCGTATGTAGCATTCTAGAGTTGTTGCATAGATTGTGTCAATCAGGAAGACAAAGACTTCACGCCACCCTCTTCATACTCAGAGACTGAAGCTCTTATTTTGCTTCTCAGCTGGTCACTTAAAGAATTTACAGAAATGGTTATATAAAATATCTGAGTATATTCTCTTTATATCTAAAAACTCCTTTGTTAGGGGAAAACATTTGAAAACTTTTTGTTGTGATAAAGCAAGCAGATGACTAAGTCCTGCTTCAACTCTTGAAAAACACTTCCTTATCCCATGCTTGAATGTGTATCATCAAGTTTCATCAGCCTTGTCACTGAGCAATTTTCTATAAAGTCAGATCTAGAGTCCCTTTATGGCAATGAGTCACCAAATATTTAAATTATTAGGTTACTACATGATCTTTTATCCCCTGAATAAATTACCTTTTTTTTTTTAATCATTCTCCAAAAACAACACAGACCCTGAAAACAACTCTCAGCTAGGCCAGCTTATCATGTGAGAACCCTGGGGTTCTTCCAGTCTTCTGATTTTGCATCCCTGTTCTCTAGTTTTGGATACTTCTTTCTGCCTGAGATCACATCAGTGTCCTCCTGGCAACTTTCTGTGGAGAGTGTTAGTCATTGAAGGGTAGAAATCTTTTTCCCAGGACAGTAAATGACTGTTAGCAATTTTAAGTATTGCCTTCCTGGGAATGCTTGGATATCCACTATATAGAGCTCAAAGCCTTGAGTTTAAACTGGGGTCTTAACACCTTTGAGAATATAATATCATAATGTACTCAGGCATTTCTTCAGGGGGGAAAATATGAACAATTTTACACAAAATTTTAGAGAAGGCAGTATCTCAAAAAGTTATCCAAGAAATACACATTAAAAACCATATCATAAAAGCAATGAACAAGTTAGGGTATAATTTTGGATATCAAGGAGAAGGAGAGATTTTCTTAAGTCTAGAGTTTTCCTTTCATCCATGTGTAAAAAATAAGGCCAACCTAATTTAAAGTATTTTAATTTCCTAAATACTTTACGTATATATACTTAAATCTTCAAATTAATTTTCATTTATCCATAATGTCTCATTAAATGCAGTACTCTAAAATGGTTACAACACTCCTGGAAGGTGCTAACTGATCCAAACCAGAATGTATAAAGCAATTATTTCTCAGCTTCGAGGTGGCTTGTCCTTTGTAAGTAAAAAGTTATTAAAGTTAAGTGTTGCATTTATTGTGTAAGCCATGCAAACTTCATTTTTTTAAAAGCAGAGAAAAAGGAAATTTCCCTATATTTTGGTCCAGTTATGTAGCATGCATTAGCAATATTTGTGAATGTGATATTCTATATTTATAGCCACCTATTGACCTGTAAAACTTTTAAATCAATGAGTCAAACTGAAGGCCTAGTGCTTGACTAAGCATTGAATTTTCATTTCTTAAATCATTTTATATAAAAAGTGATTTCTGCATATCTACTAGTATATCAACAGTAAGGTTTCCCAAGATGTTTCTATGTATAATTAATAATGCAATCATTAAAAACTATTCTATGAGGAACTAGTAGTCCTAAAGCTATACATGAAATAAAGATAAAATCTGTTTTATTTTACTACTCTTCTTTCCAGTCTGATCTATCTATAATTGAGATTGCCTAACTAAACTTAAATATAGATAAGAGAGTTAGGGTGTTTGCAAAGTACTAAGCTGACAAATACAGAGTGCTGGCTTTTATTTCTGTTTGGAAGTTAGAGATTTGAGCTATTCATTTTGTAGTCTGACAGTCATCAGTACAATTCCTTGAATCCCCAAAGCTTTTCATAAGGGTTCTTCAAGGACGGCCATCATGTCTTAGCTACTGCAATGACAGATGGGATATAACGTGTCATGTGATGGATAACTCTGGAGCCATAGTACTTAATCCTTCTAATACTAATAGCTGCATTATCATAGAGATTTATGGGAATGTCAGTTTCAAGTTCCCAGTTCCATTCATGGGTTTTTAAAACTTCAGCTGCAGAAAACATGCATCCATCCCATTAATTCTAATTATCATGGTTCATCTTCTCAGCAGTTTTGCACTCCGGAACCTTTCAGTGCAAATTAACGTACCAAAAAAGTGTATTAATTAATATTTGTAGCTTTTAATTTCTGCAAGAGTGTTGTCTGGAAGCAGCTGGCAGTACAGGGCCGCTGCTATTGAATCTTTGCCAAACAAGTGCAGATGTAATTTTGTTATCTCTTGCTTAGTCATTTACGCAAATTAATTTGAACAATTAGCCTTTTACTGGTCCTTCATGAATCATGCAAAAGGGATCTGCCAAAAATTGCTAGTTGACAGAAAAGAATTGGTTAATGCTGTGCATTTTGTGGAAAGGTAATGCAGAGTGAAGCTCAATATTATTTTAGACTGTAGGCAATTGCCTAAGTATCTGTTGTAGATTTACTTAGCATTGCAAAACAAACTTGAGAATTCCCTTTAATGAAGAGTAAACCTGCATACTTGTGGAGGTTTGGTTCATAGGAGGACTCAGATTTGTTATGAAATATCCAACTGAATATGTGGTAATTGAGTATATATGTAAAATAAGAAAGGAGTTTTCATTATGAAATATAAATTAATGAACTGATATAATTAATGAACTATTTTTCAAGTCATAGATCCTCACTTCTGTTTGCTCAATATTTGTGTATATGTTTGTGTCATTATTTATCATATAAGGTAGATATAAAACACATTTGTAGCCTCATTTGGTAGCTTCTAATAATCAAATCTTCTAGGAAGTTAGATGGGGAGTGATTTTAAATAGTTAAATATGCAGTTATTAAAATTTGAAAGCCAGGGTAAAAAATATTTTAAGTGAAGGATACATAATTAAATCACCTAAGAAAGAATAGACATCTGTTTTTTGGTGTTCATATGAGATTACCATATATTAAAGAAAAAAATATAGCAAATAGTAATTGTAAAATTTGCAATTTTTCTTCTTAGAAGTGTTCCAAGCTACCTTTGGTTTTTGTATTTTCAGTTTAATTCCAAACTGTTTTTTTCTTGGCATTTTTAATCACCGGAGCTAAGGATTTTTCATCTTATCTAATATGCAGATGGTTGTACACTGTTATAGTAACAAATGAAAGCTCACAGGAAAAATGTCATTCTTTACTTATAAGAATTAGTTTAGAAAAGGCCCAAGAAATCTTTGAGGTGTATATTAAGGTATATTGGCAGTTAGGCATTTGTATGTTTTAAGTACATGTACATATTCTAACATGAGCAGCATATATCTACATTTGGTTAAAATATATCACTATATCTCTTATTTTTTTTTTTTAATTAGAAAAGAAAATTGTTAATATTAGACCATAACTTTTAGAAAAGAGAATTGAAAATCAAATGAAATTCATTTAGGTCCCTGTCCTAGCATAAATAAATCTTAAAAGCAAATCTACTCAAGATGAATTCTCGGCTGACAAATATTTTTTAAATCCAAGTTACTGATCACTACATGGACAATAAATCATTGTAATCATATAGATTAAAATCCTCACAAATGTCTAAATCTGCAAAGTGATTGTTTTTCAACTTTGTTCCATAATGAAATTTAAATTTGCCTAAATATAATTTTTATAAATTTAAATTAATGTAAAAGTTAAAAGTTTGAAATATTTTTAGTACTTCATTTAAATCTTTTGTGGAAAATCTTATTTTGTCTGTGTTAATCTCAGTCATCTTGAAAGTAAAATGTTTAGAGAACTTCAAATGAATGAAGAGTACTAAATCAATCTCAATGTAAAATAAGTATAGTGAATGTTTAGATGATATGCAGAGTTAAAACACCATTAGTTTTACTTTTTCTGTTTACAGAAGCAATACTTGCTTACTGTTGAAAAATGTTAAAGCTACAACAAAGAAGAAATATTTTTAAAAATCACCTTTACTACTATTTTTGCAGAATTACTACAGTTAACATTCTGATTCATTTTATTCCCATCATCTATGTATTCTTTAAAAAAATACCATATTATAAGTAGTAATCTATTAAATAATATGAAAACTTTCCTTGCTATTAAAAATAACTATTAGTGCATTTTAATACATTTATACTTTTTCAACTTAATTGCCTGTTCTGATATTGCTACATATTTAATTGTATTTTTAGCTATAAATAATAAAGCAATAAACATCTTTACTCATAAACTCTTCCTGTATTTCAGTCAAATTCTTTAGGCTTGGTTCTCAGAAGTGGGATTATTTGCACAAGTCATGTGAATACTTTGAAATTCAGTACATATTTCTTCATTTCTTTCCAAAATGGTGGTACTTTTCTCTAGCAATGAAAAAAAACCTTTGAGTACCACACCTCTAATAGCAAAATAATAACAAAGTAAATATTAATGATGTAGGTTAAAATTAAAAGTGGCACGTTCTTACTTGTTTACCACTCATTATTAGCGAAGCTGAGGATTTTCTCATAAGGTATCTGATGGACAGTTTTCTTATCAGCAAAATATTTATTCTTGTGAACTTTAGTGATTATTTTTTGAGATGTAGTTGCAATACTTTGTTTAAAAGAGCTTTGTAAAATCCTATACAAATATAAGCTATTATCAGTAACATACAAATAAATAACCTCTACCTACACCTGATTTTACAATCTTATATTACTATTAGTTCAATTTAACATATAGTAATTATTTTTTGAGATTTATTTGCAGCAATTTGTTTAAAAAAGCTTTGCAAAATTTTATACAAAATAAGCTATTAGCAACATGAATAACTTCTGCCTATGAAAACTTGATTTTGTAATGATATTACTGTTATTGGAATTCAGCATAAAAACAGTAATAAAACCCTGTGCCTTCAGAATTTGGTCTTGTTCATTTCTTTGACCAGAATCCTTTTCAGGAAATTAATTTTTCCCTGTATTACTGTATGGATCATTAGCCAGTATAAATAATCAAAATTTAATTTACATTCTAGCAATATATAAAATATAATTTTTTACTTAAGCTATGTCAGTTTAATCAAATTTATTTCATCTTATTTTCACTAGCAAATATTGCCATGTGGTTACTTATTGTTTAAATACATCCTATATTTTATATGACATAATAAAATGACATATTTTATAAAAGTATAATAAAATCCTTGGCTTTAATCATTTTTGAAAAATAACTTTGCATATAGGAGATAAAAAGTTGAGTGGAAAGAAATCAACAGAATTATTATATATATTTTAACTGAATTGGGCAAGGTAACAGTGATAATTTTCATCATTCACTAAGCTCCATGCATATATCATCTACATTATTGTCGCAAACAAGTATTACACAGTAGCTATCCAGATAGTATTTTTCTAAAGAATTACGCAACTTGGTGTAATTGTAGTTATATTAGTATACTAAGTATTTAGGGGAAAAAAGAGGACAGATATCTTCCATTTATCCTTCCTTGACTATGTAGATGCATTCTTACATATGGAATGAGATAAATTAATGTCATTTATATGGTTACAAATCAATATATATTGTTGGAAATGCAGTTTTAAGAAAATAAATATGACTCATCTTCATCAAAGGATGAGCACTGGTCTTATGTAGATGATTATACTTACAGTTTCTTTTTTTGCACTTGCATATACTTTTTAATGAACTGGCTTTTTTTCTACTTAATATATTATAAGTATTCCCTATATTATTAAAAAATAACCTTTATAAACATACTGTATTATTCAGTTATTTAGAGGGATCTATATTTATATAATTAATTTTCTATTTTTAGCAGATTGTTCTAAATATTCGGTATTATGAATGACTCTGAAACAAACATAGATAAATCTTGGCATGTATCCATTGTTTTCCTGAAGTAAATTTCTTCATTTACTTTTACATTTTAAGTGTGTTTTAGCATGTGTATGATAGCAGGTTTTATAATACTAATAACTCACTGTTAGCCATGAGCACCAAGGAATTCTGATTTGTAATCATTCTTAGAAATAATTGATAACTTTAAAGAATTTGGGATATTTTGGTTTGTTACCAAATCTACAACTAGTGTCTTCGTAAGGTGTGTCAAAACCAGGTTTTCAGTTTATTTCACTGCTGGGTTACTGACTAATCAGAAAAAAAATTCCCCTTGTATATACATACTGAGAGAATGAAGCTTGTCTCTCCATAATTGAAAGTATCAGTGGTAAACTTGGCTGGAGCTTGATTAATAGTATATTAAAATCAGAGTCTTCTTGGTGAGTGCTAGATAAGGAGTTTTGGGCAAATTACTTGGTTACTGGGAAGTCTTTAAATTTTAATCATGGAAGTACTTCAGTGTCATTAGAAACTGAAAGGACAGTGGCATCCGCTGGCAAGTTCTCTGAATTGTTGTGCTCTTCAGGCTCTCCTTCTGCCATGCTATTGAGAGCCAAGCGTGGGCTGCAACCGAAAATCCTTTTGCTCCCCATGACTTTGATTGCTATTATTGTAATTTAATATTACACAGTATCTTAGAATAAAATAGTCCATGGAAATGAGAAGAGAGAGTGTGGGAGGTGGGGGTGGGGCGGGACAACTGAAACTGAACTCAAAATTAGCCCAGAAAATAGTTTTAAGACTGTGTATCTTTCCTCAGCCCATGGGAGGTCCAGTGAGAAAAGCAGGACAGTAAAGATATTTAGCTTAAAATAATCAACAGGCACAAAGGAAGACGGAAAACTTTGTTCCATTCTTGAACCCATCAAACCATATCATTAAACTAGTTGTAAGTTGAGAAATGTGATAGGAAGCAGAGGAGGTTATCCTGGCATTGGCATGTGTTGATGTATCACATAAAGTATTTAGATGAAACACGAGACACTGTAGTTTTATCCAAATAAGAATCCAAATGCAATTGCCTGTTACTAGAAATTTTATGTTAAAACCACACCATGAGATTCTTTGAGGTCCAAAGGCAAATGTGTATTTTTCCCTGTGTGTGTGAATTCTGGTCATTGTGAGTCCTGGTTGCATCAGAGTTTAGAAGAAGATAAGCAAGGGATAGACCATAAACAGTAAAGTAGGAATCTTAGAAATCACCTAATCCAATAAGCTTTATTTTACCAATTGGTGAAAGGAAAAATAGAGCAGACATATATTAGCTATCAGTATGATACAACTGAAACAGGCTTCCCTTTTAGAGAATTTTCAGCATAATTATAAGCTGGGGGTTCCTGTATTATGTTTGGCTCCTTTTTAAGAAACACTTTCAGTGATTTATATTGCTCTTTTCTAGAAAATACCACAGAGGACTTGAGAGGTTTGGAAGGAATTATTCTAAGAAACCAACGCATTATGCTGTATATTGGTAGCATGCATACGTGTTGTGTTCTACAGTGAGAGTTGCTTTAACTTTCTCTGATTTACTTAATATATATCTACATTTTCTCTTTTATGCAAAGAAAAGGCAAACCAAGGTAAGTTATTTATAACCCAATTATGAACAAAACACAATCCAGTCAAGCATAGATAGGAGCTCTTTTAAGCAGTGGGGCTGTCGATAAATATCATAGAGTAGATTGCAGGAGAGCAATCACAGAGGTGTTTTCAATACAGTGTGGTAAACAGATTTGTAGGCACAAACAAGATTTAGGAGTGCTAGGAAACTGATAAAGCATCTAATCGTTTCTTCATTATCTTCTATTCACTTCTCTATACATTTTAAATGACTTAATTTTTTAGTTCAGAAACAATCACAAACTTACAGAAAAGCTGCAAGTATGAAATAACTTTTTGTTTCCTATGCCAGTTGAGTGTACATTCCTATCCTTGTGTCCCTTCACCCTTAAATGTTTTAGTATTTGTTTCCTGCATGACAAAAGTACAGCCATCAGAATCAGGAACTTAACATTGATGTATCCCTTCCACGTAATTCTCAGAGGATCTAGATCACAGTCAAATAGTATATTTAGTTACTGTATTTCCTTAGTCTCCTGCAGCCTCAAACAGTTCCTCAGCCTTTGACCATGACCTTTTGAAGATTACAGGCCAGTTATTTTGCAGAATGTCTTTCTTAGATTGGCTTTCATGATTAGATCCCGATTATACATCGTCAAAAGTAATCGATGCTGTGTTTTTCTCATTACATTCTATTGAGTACCTCATGAATTTTTGTTTGTCCTACTAGATGATGTTCATTTTATTGTTTGATCAAAGAGGTGTTTGCCAGGATTCCTTCAGTAACTACACATAAGTTTTAATCAATGGTTTTGCACAATTATTTAGAAGGTTCTTTACAAATCTTCCAAGTCTTCTGCACTGTTTTTACTTTTGGAATTAATAAGTGTTTTGTGAGGGAAGTACTTTCAATCTATGTAATATGCTCTATATTTATTTAACTATTAATTTTTTTTATTCAGGGACTTCTAATCTGTTACTGTCACTTATTTTGACTTGTCTTGGGAGATACTTTAGTTAGTTTTGTTGACTTCTGTGTTTTGTCACTCTTGGAGAACTTTTTTCTTTCCTTTTTTTTTTTGGCAGACTGAAATTTTTTGGCTTATCTTACACTTTCTCTGCTCCAGTCCTAGAAACAACCATTTCTTCAAGGGGCTCTGTTTCTTTCCTTTCTTTCTTTTCTTTTATTGGAGTATCATTGATATACAACCTTATATTGGTTTCAAATGTACAACAGTGGTTTAACAGTTACCCATATTATTAAATCCCCCACTAGTACAGTCACTATCTGTCAACATCAGAAGATGTTATAGAATCTTTGGCTCTATTCTCCATGCTGTAGTAACATCCTTGTGACCAATTTATATTATGATTGAGAAATTTTGTGCCCCTTTATACCCCTCACCCTCCGCACCCCCCACTGCAACCCCTCCCCCATGGTAACCACCAGTTACTTCTCAGTGTCTGTGAGTCTACTGCTGTTTTCATTTTGTTTTGTTTCTGTTCCTTTTCAATAGTGGGTAATATACAGAAACTACATCTGGTTTCCCTGTAATTCCTTGTTGGGAGTATCATTGCTCTCAGACCTTATCAGTGGGCAAAAGGTAGGGAGTGTGTGTATGTGTGTGTGTATGTGTGTGCATAGTACACATATACTATATTGATATCTATTATTGATCTAAATGTAATATGTCTATTAGACTTACATCTATGTTTTTCTACACAGAAGTACATATATGGCGTACATATGTATGTGTGTGTGCATGTATGCATGTATGTGCACATGCAAATGTGCATTCCCACCAATAACTCCAATTATGATCCATTATCATAATTCTAGTTTTTTACTTTTCCCCCATATTTGTAAACTGCTTCTTCTACAATGAGATACCTACCTCCCATTATCCTCAAAATACTTAACTTGATTAAATCTGTGTATGTGTACAAACTACTGTCTACATTGCGCTAGTTCCCTGGTATGGATTCCCTGTTGACACAGCTTGGGCTACTGTATTCAGCGATAGGCATTTGTCATGTAAGCCCTCCTTCCTTTCCCTGCTTGCTACTCTGACATCTCTGACTGGGCTGCCTTCCATGTGGAAGCCTTCTTTACACTGCATAGGCACCTGTAACCTGTCCTGGACCACTGCCACTTCACCCCACACGCCTGCTCTCCATCTACTGACTCATAAATTGCGCTGCTGCTAAAGGCTTTAGGCCTAATTTAAGAAGGAAAGACTATGAAAAGAATAAAGAGGTTAGAAGAAAGCGGACTGAAAAGAAGAAAAGCTCTACGTGTCATTAACTTTCCTACCTATTTGTGTTAATTGTGATCATTCTAGCACACTGTTCATTATTTTGTGTTCACAGTGAGAGCTGTTAGGAGAATTTGACTGTCTTTGAAGAGTGTGCTAAGTGCGTCCATGCCCTATAGAACCATGGGTATAATGTTTTAAAAGGAAATCACATCAAATATATTAGGGGAAAGAACTTGAAGTCAAGGGCACAGGTAAGGTCAAAAGTATATTATATACTGTCAGCTTGGGGAATAGTATGTCAGAATGTCCAGAGGTGAGAAAGAACATTGTTTGGATGAAGAACAGAGATGTGGTTCATATTTATTTTATAGTAGCAGAGGATGATAGTCATCTAAATAATTGCAGACAATAATTTGAGTATCATTTCCAGACTTTTTGTTAGTTATGATAGTAGTGCATAATGATCCCTCAGCTGTCCAATTTGACAGTCTCCTTAACTCTACATATTCTAAGCATTCATTAGCTGAATTAGTCAGGGTGTCTTGGGCAGAATTTATTGACCCAAGAGATAGGAAGGCTAGTTCCCAGTTGCCTAGCCAAAGGATTGTTGGCATTGTCCTGTGTTGATATACGGCTATGTGCAAGACAGCTAGAATAGAGAACTAAGGAATCTTTAGAACACAGAAAGTTACTATTGACTTGAAGAAATACACTACCCAGTCCTTACTTCCACAATTCAAAATCCCAATTGCATGGATGGTCAGAATGGAGGCCAGCATAGTTAAATAAGCATATTTGAGAGAGCAATAGCCATTTTCAACCTTAATTTTAAATATCCCCTGTAGGTAAGGAAATAGGTTTATCATTAAATAATCAATAACATAGGCAGCTTGATTGAAGATGTAAATGTAATTTGTAACAGACTTAATCCACAAGCTGACTCAGAATGTTATTGGATTGTGATAATAAACAGGCATATTGAATCAGTCTTTGATTTGGAAAGGTATCCCTAGAGAAATGACTTACAGAGAAGCAACTCAGTTCAAATTTTCCATGAATGCTGCTTTGCCTGAACTGGTGATATTGCTGGCATTGTAGTATAGTATTATTATAACTTTAGTTAATATGGAGAGATCTTTATAGGACTGTAAATTTAAGAATATGACATTTCACAACATTGATGTCTGCTGCTCTGATTCCTAAGGCTGGAGCTGTCAGTCAACCATGTCATAGAGTTTTCATTTCTTGTTGGCTCTGGGAGTATAACTGAACCAGGCATTTGATTTTACTTCTCACCTTTCTTCCTTTTGTCTTGTACTGTTTTTTTCTTTTAGAATGGGCTTGTTGGTTTGAAAGTACGTGTATGCAAACACTCTGTATAATTGCCTTTGAGGAAGTTTTTTTTGTCTTGTAAACACTGACCCCAGCCCTCAAGCCACCCATACTTTATGCCTGTTAGTGCTGCCGTCTGAATCCTCACTGTCCTCTTGTTCCTTATCATGTGATACTGGTGGCTCAGCAGGGCCTTAGGAAAAAGTGTCAAGGGGATGCTGCAGTGTAACTTTAATTATTAGATGCATGTGTGCTCTTGTGCACACCGCTTGGGTGTGATTGCTAACGACAAAAGAAAGATTTCAGTACAGCACTCAAGTTTTGAAATTGAGAATGTAGGACCAAAAAGAAATAAGAAGGCAAGCAAAGTTCAGATAAAACTGGAGTGATTGCATGTGTTCTCAGTGATTACAGGGCATCCTTGTGGAAATGTCCAGTATGTTGTTGTAGGACTGAAATTTGAGATAAAAAATCAGAAAGCACTCATTTTAAGCTATTTCACGTTTAATAATACATAGCATGTAAGAGTTTTTGCATGTTAGGAAACAAAGCAGTATCTTATTCTGTACCTGTATGCTTCTACATATATTTAGAGTTGCACTTCTTTGAAATATTAACTTGCTGATGGGTTTCATTGGACAGTGTTAGTTCTTTTGAAGTTAGTAAAGTTATACTTGAAAATTCGAAAGTTTTCAGACTTAATTGGCCACAGATAGTTGCAAACTTTTTCCAATTATTTCAGTTAAGGGATGAAGTATAGGCTGTATTAAAAACAAAATCAGGAAACGATTCTGATTAGGATAAAAGAGCCATTACAAATTAAGAAATGAAAGTGTAATGCTGGTACTTCATGTTAGACCAAGCCATTTAAAAAATCATGAAGTGAAACATAAGAAGGCTAGAAAAGTTTTGAGTAGACTGGATAAATTATTTGGAAGACTCAGTGCCAATCTGCTATAAGTGTAAGAATCAATTTGGCTGATAGGCAGCAAGTGACTTGTGTTTGATATCTGAATTTTTCAATCAGCATTTTCTGAACATGGTTTCTCATTATGATAATAACTAAAGGATTAATTATCACCATGAGAACAGTGATAATGGCACTTTGAACTGTACTTGTCACCATATGACACAGACTATTACTTGTTTTTTATATTTTAAGAAAGATATGTGCATTTGGAAGCATTTGATTCACTTGGTGAAAGTGATACTATTAAGTTATTGGAGTTAAATGATGGGGAGACAACATTTTTAAAACACTACTTTCACACTGGCCATCCTTTTTGCAGTTTTAATTGACCAGTTAAAGCAGAGAATAATTAACGTTATCAGTGTGAATGCTCATGTCAAATGAATAGTTCAATTAGAATATTTGCTAGTTTCTTCTAAAACTCACTACTGTAGCAGATAGAATGTTGTAAAGAATAATATTGCTAATTACCTTTCCAAAACAATATCCTTCACTAGCTCAAGTACAACAGATTAGATTTAAGGCATTTAATGAGAATGGCACAGCATACTGGATTTTAATTTTAGATTATTGGATACATGCATGGTAGGCAATGATATAATTGAGAAATGACTATGTTACTAATTGATACTAATGGAGGCAAAGTCTAGATTTTTTGGTAGTATTTTTATAGGGACTAGAAACAATGTTTATTAAAATAATCAAATTAATTATGTGGATGATTATATTTTCTTTAATTTTCTTCTAGAGTTCTTCATATTTGCCACATTAAGGAAGCTGTTTACTTGAAGGGATAAAACGTTCTGAAATACTAGATACGGTTATTGTAGCTGGCCACCCTTTGATTTATGCAATGCACCCTATGGCAACACCATTAAGATAACTACTAGACAATGTTAAGTGAATACTGCTCCTCTAATCTGCCAGTTCCTATATAGATGCCCTCTAGAGCAAGCTGTTTTAATCCCTCTGTGCTTTCATTTCTTCATCTCACTATTTAGGTTGTTTTAGGGCAATAGTTTCCAAATTAATATCTCTGACCTTGTCCCATAGTAAGAAATACATTTTACCATACATACCAACATATTTTCTAATATATAAAACAGACAAAGTTTCACAGATTTTTTTTTCTTACTATACAATGTACACTGATATTTTCCTTTTTCTCCATATTTATTTTATGCCAATTGAAAAAAGTGCTGGCTCTGAGTACTAAACTGATGAATCTCAGTCTGCAGTTAGAAAATGATGGTTAGAAGACCTTGATCTTAGCCCAGCATGGTGGAGGATAGGTCTGAAGGGAGAGATGAGTAAGGATTGCAATAAATAATTCTACATACAGTACACAGTAAACAGTATGTTGAGAACTAGTTAGTACATTTTGAGAATAATGTCTAGTGAAATATAAATGTATTTAATAATAAAAATTATTTTAAAACAGTAGGAGTCCAAATGGGGCAAAAAAAGTCACTAGTAATTCTGATAAAGATAATTGTTCATATTTGGCATATGATTTTGGGTGATTTTTGTATATATGTATACAGTTTCTTAATATATAATATGAGCACGATTTTATGGTCTACTTTTTTCTCAAATGTTATTTTATAATATGATTTTTAATGGTTGCAAATTATAACAAACCACTAATAGGGAAGATTTCAGGTTGAATCCTGAGATTAAAAGGTGTCACTGATATAAATAAGTTTGATGCTTAGTTGCACTATTAGAAGCTGGCTGCTTCCTGGCTATACCGGAAATCTATAGCTTTCTTTTCCAAATCATAAATGAATTATTCCTTAAGATCTAACATTTGGTTTTCTATGTTAAAGGTAGTATATGGAAATGTCTGGAAGTACATGAAACACCTGGATAGGAAATAAAGGAAAAATATTTGAACATAATATAAAAATAATAACAGGCTAGAGAAAGAAGATTCGTAAATGTAAAGTTGGGCCTTTGACTTAACCTGGGAGAAAGGAAGATTAAATCATCTCAAATCATAACTCCTTTTCTTCACTGGAGCCTTCGATAAACAGTTGTCAGTGCAAATGGCCTTGGCCTCAGGATACATTAATAATACCTGCTATAATATAATCCAATAGTGAATCCATTAATGTATGTCCTCAATATAATTATTTTAAGTGACATATAATTAACTCATTTCTTATATATACCTAATAGTACTTTTCAATTAACATACAATGACTATATTAGTAAATCAAACTTAAATGCTTGCTAAAGACACTGAGTTTAGCATGTTACTCTCTAAGCCTTTTGTGATTTATACTTTTGTATCTCACTAGTTATCAGTGTACATGTCCTTAGATTGTGACAGTCTTTGCCATTAAAGCACAGTGGCTTAGAGGTCTAACAAGGCAAGGAATAGTAGATTCAGTTAATTTGGTGGAATAAATATTCGTTTCAAGTACACGAATTCTGCTGTACCAGGTGCGATCCCAGTTGGTTCTCCTGGTTGTGAGGCGTAGATTCCATACTTTCCCTCTAATTGGTTTTTGAAGGAAGGTTTGTCCCCTTAAATTAGACACTGAGATGTTTACTTCCACGCTCAAGTTTTTACTCCTGGAAATATTTTTCAAATTATGAAGAAATCCATGGGTCATCTATACAGTATGAATCATTCTCTGATTTATTTGGTTTACGCTGCTCTGAAATTGTTCACTTCCTAACCCCAATAAATCTATAAATCCATTTATATCTGCAGATAGAACATTCCAACTTTATTTTAAATTTGAAGGCAGGAACCAATCTGTACTTGCATTTGAGGAGCAGTACATATAGCAGCTAAAGTAGATCTTGGAAGAGTTTGAATCCCAGCTCTGCCACTTACTGCTGAGGTGACTCAGGTTGACACAGGCATTTCACCATTTTGTGCCTCACTTCCTGAACTGTAAAAAATGGAATATAAAACTGTACTTATCTCAGAGGGTAGTGGTGAGAACTAGATGAATGAATTCATGTAACACACATTCACAGCATTTAGTAAACATTACCTGTCTCTGTGTCTGTCTCTAGCTTCTAATAGCATACAAGAGATAGTCATAACTGAATAGATGTTATGGATGAACGAATACATATTATGGCTGAAGCAGCTCACAGACGTCTTGTTTACCCAACTTACGTAGAAATCAAAAATAAAAGAAGCTTACTTTGTGTTCCCTAAAACACCTAGTGTTTTATGCTATGGATGATATTTAATGAGTGGGATGTGAAGAATGAAATTAGCAGTGAATGTTACAAAGCAAAGTACATTCTACCCTAGAATAAAAGTCATTTATAATGATTTAGTATATATAAGTTATGGGAAAAATATATCTTGTACCCATCAAAGTCATTTCTTTCAGATATGATTTTAAATGTATAATAAATTGTGTATGTACATATGTATATATGAATATATATTGAATATACATATTGAATTTCCCACTTAGATTCTTGAAAAGTAAATCAGAAGTATATGACTTCTTTGGACTTCAGGACTGTTCACATAACTGCAGTGCTATTTGAATATCTCCAAGACTTGTTTCCAGAATAAATTTATTCTGGCAATGGATTAGAATCTAAAATGAAGACCTTTATATTCAAAGTAATTAGCAGTACTTAGTAGTAGTATTAGCAGCTTGACCCTGCATTCTGTGGTCTCTTCCCTAGACTATGTATAGATGTTTGTGTCAGGCAGTGTCTAACCAGTGTACAAAAGATATTAAATTATAGGGAACACATAATAGAGGCGAGGAGCAGCTTTGGCAGGGGAATGTGCATCTGGAAGTTGATGAGAGTGGGTGGAAGCTAAGAGGATACTGAACTTGATTCGTGTACTTATCACAATGTGCCAAGTTGTAACTTGTTTCCGATTTTCTTAGGAATTCTTAGAAAACAAAATAAATCCCATGTCATCTTTTAAATGTACATGGTAGGAAATGCATCTCACAGAATGTAGTAAAAAAAATTGTGAGAAAGTAGAAGTTCACATCTTAAGTTTGAACCTGGGTTGTTTTTTTCTAACCAATAGTTCATTTCATCTGAACTGGAAAAGAATTTCATTTATGTCACAGAGCTCAGGAACCAGTATTTAATAAAAAATCTAGGATCTATCGTTAAAACTTGGGGTACAGCCTTTCCTAAAAAAAGGTTTAAGAAAATATATACCTGGAAGAGACAATTAGATCTCCAACGTGTTATAAAATGATAAGTTCAATAGAAGGCAAGGTCAGTGTAGGGAGAAACAATCTGAGAAGGCTGGGGTGTGGAAACGGACATTACGTTACATATTTCTATTGTCTCCATCAGTTTTTCAGAAAAGAACAATAGTACATTTTTAAATGATACATGTGCATTTGAATTGTATTATTCCTGGATATTATAATACTGCTTGCTTAGAGCTGCCTTTGGAAGTGATGTTATGTTCAAAATGTGTAGAACATTATTAAGCTCCGTTTCCCTCATCCCCTTATTTAAATTATTGTGAATTTGACTAATTTGGAGCTAGAAGACAATGGAAGACTATTCATTGAAATCCATTTAATTGAACTTCTGATTCAACAGCTATATTTCATTTCCCAATACTTCCTCTTTTCATTTTCTTATCTTCCTCATGGCTATATTTTATCATTGTCTTTCTGGCTATAATTTATTCATTCCATTACTTTTTTGTATTCCTCTATTTTTTGCTTCGGCTTTCCCCTTCCTCCTCCTCTCACTTCAATAACCCTAACTCTCCATGGTCTAACCTCTGGATCTCATTTCTTCTCCATGTACAGGAAAGCACACAAAGTCTTGGAAAAAGAGAGGTGAACAAAAATCAGATAACCATGTTGTTGGTTGCTCTGTGCATAGACTGTTAATTAGGTGTTCAAATTAGCTGTAACATGGTTGTTCATCTGAAAGGCTGGACCTTGATTTATCTAAATTTGCTTGGAGTTGCATGCAAGCTAAATAAATCACAAAAGGGCTATTTGAAGAGCAAAACATCTCCATCCTTTCTGAGACTTCTCACAGGAGAGAGGTGCCGCTTATTAATTTGCAATTTTACATGACCCAACAAATGCACATATTTAATGTTTTAAAAACAATGTTGCTGAGATAACTTTGTTTGCAAGATTAGCAAGTGCTTTTTAACAAAGAGCCAAAATTGTTAATCTTAAATATTTTTCCTCCCTCTTAAAAAGTGTATTCTATCTAGAAAAGATCAAAATAATGAATCAAAGAATGACATTTTAAATATATTAACTTAAATTCAATATAGTAAAATTTATGGCTGTAAAATTTTTGTTTGTGGTTAGATATCTAAGTGGAAAATTACTAATCAAGGGATATTTCTATGGAAAAGCAGTCATATATTTCAAAATGTGTCTTTTTATATGTAAATGGAGTATTTCTTATAGTTTTTTGGATCTGTCATATTAAAAAGGCATTTTGTATTGAGACCCTTTGATTGGCATATTTCTAGTATATTTTTGAAAGTCTTTTCCCTTCATGAAAATTCTCTGCAAGACTAATATTAATATATTTATAAAGTTTTAAAGAAGGTAACTATGAATGACTCTGTGATTTGTAAAGAAAGTGAAATAATCAAATGCTAACTAGGAAGCATATTGAGAAAAAACATTTTTTAAATCAAATTTAGTTTGCCTTAGTTACACTTTTATTTTTGTGGTGGTTAATACTTGCTTGGATTTTTAACTTTGTTCTTTTTCTTTAAGAGTCTCCATCTTAAAATTCTTTGATTTCCCTGTTTCTTCCTTTTACTGCTTCTGTTTTGAATGAAAAAAAATTTAAAGCTCAAGCAAAGGATTCTAAGTCCATTGCTATGGATTTTTTATAAAGAGCCTATTAACTAAGTTTTTAAAATCAAGTATGTTTGATAGTTGCTTGCACCCACTTCTGGCCAGTGACTTTGTATAGGATTGGTGAAGAATGTCCTTATCTGAATTCTCTGTTTTCGTGTCACACATAGAAAGGGTGATGCAGCTACAGAGTAGTCACCAGGTTACCATCATTGTGGTCTTCCGTCCATTTTTCATCATGAATAGCACTGGTGGAGAGGCTCTGAGGGAGGCATAGTGCCCTCATCTTTTTTGTATGAATCCCCTTCCCTCTTTGTGCTCTAGCTATATTGACAATCAGTTTCTTCATGTTCTTTCTAAACTCAGGGCCTTTGCACATGGTGTTCTTTCTAGCTGGACTAATTCCTGCTTGACTTCTATTGCATTAATTGCTTTTTACTTTGTATATCTCAGCTGACCTGTGAACTTCTTTGAAGGTCTCTCCTGACTACTCAGATTTGGTAGGTGTTCCCAATAAACCTTCCCACAGGAGAATGTATTCCCTCCTAGCATATACCACAACTGCAATGAATGGAAAAGTGAATCATTTCTGTGACTTTTTCTCTCACATCTGCTTTTGCTGCTAGCCTGAGAGGCACATCATGGCAAGGACTGTGTCTTCCTGGTTGATTGTCATGTCTTTGGTGAAAAGCACAATGCCTAGAACATAGTCGTTGTGCAGTAGTTATTTGTTGAGAGAAAGAGTGAAGAAAAGATAGATTAATGGAGAAACTGATTATTTTCAATTCCTTTAGTCCATGTTTAGGAAAACTTAGTACATAGAAATTACTTTGAAAATTTCCATGAGCTAATATATTTTCATAAAGCCATAATTAGAGTATCTGAAGGAGGTGAAAGAGTCCAAGTAATGGGAAAAGACAGTAGGATCACAGATACCACATTTGTATCCAGCGATTCAGAGGAAAGTAACTCTCTGGGAACTGATGCGGTCCAGCTGTGCCTAGTCGAACCGGACCTGGCTAGAGGGGGGTGAGACTGGAGAAAAAAGAGAAGACCGACAGACCTGGGAGGGCTGACGCTCCTGTGCATCCCAGCAAAACTTTATTGAAGGTCCAGGGTATTTATACAGCAAAGACATACATGATTCCAGAAAATAGCCTTATCTAATAAACAGTCGAGCACAATATTGACGTCAGCGGCAGCCGGGCAAAGGTAAGAACAATAGGCCTCCTTCAGTTCCTCACGGAATGCGTAAACAGGATATTCTTTGGGGCCAAGGCCGCTCCCTGCCACATCAGCGATGTTCTCTGTTCTCCACTTCTGCCACATCAGCAAGTGGGGGAAGGGGCATCAGGCCGCTCCCCACAGGGAACCAAGGTTTCAAACACATGAACATCATAGAGGCAGGGATCAACACACATATTTGAAATTGAATTTTGAGTTCTGTTAGTAACTGGCATTTTACTCATTTGACAGTTAATAGACATTTAATTGCACTGTATGCAATGCACAATGGAAAATCCTGCCAAGATAGACTGAAGAAAAAAAACTTACCTGTCTGCATTCTAAAGGGCAAACCAGAATAAGGAGGAAAAAATTACAAAATGAACTAAGTGCAACAGTAGAAGTGTAGGCAGAGTCCTATGAGATTCCAGGGGAATATGAGCAAATGTAAACATGTGTAGGTAGACATATGCATGACATGTACAGAAAATGGCAAAGGAGGTCAGCTGAGAAATATTCTGAGTAATCTTGAATGGCATGCTAAGGAATGTTGAGAGTGAGGAATACATAATTCATGTTTGTATTATTTTTGTTTTTGGTAATTTTCAAAGGTAACCTTGAGATCAGCGTGAAGAATAAATGAAACAGAGAAGGGAATGACACAATGCCACAGTTAAGATCCTACTGAAACAATTATAGTAAGAGATTATCATGTATCTTGTGTTGTTAGTGAATCAAATACACAATATAGGAAATATTCCTTAGATATTTGAAATGAACACTTTCAAGTAGTTGTTTTGTTGAGTACTGTGAAAAGTTTACCATAAGCAGTGTTTGATTAATAAAAGTTAAACTTATCAAACTGATGGACTAACAGTTACCAAAGGGAAAGGGACTAGGAAGGGTGGGTGGGAAGGGAAGGATAAGGGGAGTAAATGGCATTACGATTAGCACACATAACATAGGGGGGTGCACGGGGAAGACAGTAAAGCACAGAGAAGACAAGTAGTGACTCTATAGCATCTTACTATGCTGATGGATAGTGACTATAATAAGGTATGTGATGGGGACTTGATAATGGGGGGAATGTAGTAACCACAGTGTTGCTCATGTGATTGTATATTAATGATACAAAAAATTATTTAACTGAAAGTAATCTGCAGTTTTCAAGTTTTATATTTCTAATACAAAATGAAAATATCCCTCCATCATTTTATTTCATTAAAGAAACAGAGAGGTGCTGAAGAACTGTCTTAACACAGCATATTTATTTTCTTTGTTTCTCCCAGGTTAGTAAAGATTGTGCTATGCACAGATCCTTCCCTATGATGATTACACATCATTCAATTTGTGTTTAAATAGGGCTTTAAGCACCAATCTACTCCAAGGTGGAAAAGGCCACGTTACAATTATAGTGAAACTTATGACTGTGAATTCCCTAAATTTCCATTCCAAAATATCAATTACCAATTGCTTTTAATGAATTCTTTCTCTAAAACATCAGTTAGGAATCACTTGGTCTGAGTTCAGTGTATATGTTCTGTTGTTGGTGGTGAAAAGCCACAGATATGATTGATGACTTTTAGTAATAGAGCCTTATAAAACATACACTGTAATTTATATTATAAAACCTTTTATTAATGGTAGGTTAGGAGAATGTTGTTTTGACAGTACATAGAAGGTGTTTTAGTATGCATTTATGTTACTCACTTGGCCAATAGTTGCTCATTTGGGATTTTTAAATAAGGAGAAAGAACATTTTTAAAGTTAATATTAATAACTGCTAGGAAGCCTGGGAAACACAGAAAGTATAATGAATAAAATAATATCACTTACAATCCTTCCACACAGAAAAATTCTCTTCTAAATGATATTTGTATTTTGCATACTTTGTATGTGCATGGATGTTTACTATACTTGCAGTCATACTGTATACAACATTGTCTCATTGTCTCTGTTTTATTTTCATTGTCATATGTTGAGAACATCCTAAAAATTACAATAATCTATTTGAATGTCACATTTTAATAGTCAAATAGTAGTCAAAATTATGGGTGTATGAGATTTTGATTTATCATCTTTATAGCTGGTCATTGAGTTATTTCCAAATGCTTTGCTAGTATTAATTCTTTGATGTGCATCTTTCTGTGTTAATAGTTCCTCAAATCTCTGATTCTTTTGTTAAAATAAATTTCTATAAAGGGAATTCCTACATCCAAATAAATAAACTTTTAAAAGTTCTTGCTGCATACTGCCTAAGAGCATTCTAGAAAATCCATACCACCGTATCATCCAACCAAAAACTTACTTAATTGAAATTTTTATCTTTTCCTTTTAATGTTTATTTGACTATTAGTGTGTTGACCATATTTTGTGCTTGTCTGGTTCAGTTTATTTTATGTATTTTAAGTTAATAATCTCTTATCTGTATGTTCTCTATGTGCTAGTGTTTTTATTGACAGATTAAAGCCCATTTTATATTAAAAATATTATCTCCTTTTTAGAGATGGACCTTGGTAATGTTTTTTAGCTTTAAGAAAAGATCGTTTTAAAAGATACATTTTCCTAAACTCTTGGTCAGAATAATAAAAGCATTCATGATTTTTATGAGAATTTTATGATTTCTTCTTCGTAGTTAAGTTTTAGTAAATCTTATAAAAATTTAGAAAATTTTGATAGATTTAATAAATCTATCAGAATCTCTGGTCCTGAGTATAAATTGTGGATATATGTAAATCTAGATTAAATTCAAACAGTAGTTAAAAATCCAGTGTAGTTGAATTCCTAAAAAATCATGTGAAGCCATTAATTGCTTATAAAGACTTTTATAATTGACAAATGGTCTTTGTATAAATAGAATTCACAGTGTTCCTCTTTATTTTGCATTCTATGTGATAATTTACAAAGCACTTTTACCTATACCACAGTTGTCTATTGGAAGCCTGAATCCAGTTACAACATGCGAAAGAGTTTTAGTTATCTACAAATAATGGCTGGGAGACCTGTCGGAATGAATGTAAGTGTTTCAGTGTTTGAAACACAGTTAGAAATTTAGAGTTCAGAGAATCTAATGTTTCCGTACTTGGTTTTGACCCTCAGGGACACAGTGTGGACATGAGGAGTGTTGTTGAGCTTGACCGCAATCAGTTCAAGCAGTAGGGCTTTCTGTGGCTGACCCCTAGGCAAAGACTATCCATGCAGTTATTTTCTTTTTTGCCTTTTGTTCAAGTCCTTCCTTCCTCCATGTCTCTTAAATTCCTGCATTTTCAACTGAATAACTAAATAAGAACCATTTAGTGCTAAGAAGGAACTTCCTCTGTTAGAAGAGGCATGAGCTTTCTCAGTTGCCAGATTGTGTCAATATATTCTGTTTACTTCTAGCCACCCCCAAATTATCTTTCTGTTGTTTTGTGCCTGAGGGGTTTATCTGCAAGGATGACATCAAATAGGCTTCCATTCCCTGGTTTCTGTTTGTTTCAGCCAGTGGGGAAATGGGAAGGAAAGAAGAGAGAAAAGATAGAGTGTTTATGCCCCTGGCTGAACTCCACGTAAGGTCACCTGCTTTAACTTAAGGTTTCCTTCCTGAGTGGTGGCCTGGTCTATGTGATTTTTGCTCCCTGCTGGTGTCAGTATACTTTTCCTTCCATCTTTGGTGTGGTTTGTGATACCGCTGCTAGTTCTAGAGTCCTGAATACTCTTTAGCAATTTCCTATTGCTTAATAACTAACTGCTTCTAATTGGAGTTTTTCTTTTTTGTAAATGAACTATATTCATTATTTATTACTGGGTAAAATTTTTCACAAAAATTCTGAGCTTAAAACAGTAGCAAACAATTACTATCTCATAGTTTCTGTTGGTCAGGAATTCAGGAATAGTTTGGCTGGATAGGTTTGAGAGACCATTCTCCATGGGTCCCTTGCATTTTTGTATTTATAGAATGACCTGTCTTGGAATAAAAATATTCTGTCTCTCACCTGAGCAAAATATAGCCATCCTATATTTTATTTGTTATATATGATTTGTATTTTATATATGTTATATGCATACTGTCTGTAATAAATGAGTTGGGTTTCTTAAGTTCAGGATTCTGCTCATGTTACACAATTCACTGAATATGCAGGGGTCACCTGGCCCCATTCACATTGTTCTGTGGGAATTAAAGCTTGAACCAGCTCCAGAAAAATGCTAATACTCTGATTATTTTTACTGCTCTGAAAAATAAAATTCTTTGTCTCTGATCTAGGAATCTTGATCTTCTGCAAGTATGCATGAAACTGAGGCAGGTTAATGTGTTTGATGATAAGTAGGGTAAAATCTTAGACCTTCTGCAGTTCTTGACAGGTAGTCCTGACTCCAGATCTCTCATGAGATTTCAGTCATGATGTTGACCTGGACTTTAGTCATATGGAGGCCTAACTAGAGCTGGAGGACCTGCTCCTAAGGTGGCTCCCTCACATGGCTGGCAAGTTGGTGCTGACTCTTGTCAAGAGGCCTTAGTTCCTTGCCACATGAAACCCTTCATAAGCTGCTCAGAGTATCCTCCCAACAGGACAGCTGGTTTCCCTGAGTGAATAATCCAAGAGAGTACAAGGTAGTAGCTGCAATGTCATGTGACCTCGCCTCAGAAGCCACACTGCCATTTACAGGATACCCCACTGGCTTCACCGGTTCAGTGTGAGAGGCGACACACAAGGACACGAAACTGCGAGGCAAAGGTTGTTGCCTTTCTGCATCCTAAAGGCCATCTTGGAGGCTGGCTACCACCTAAATCCACATGAGAATATCCCAGTTTGTGGCTAATACCTCTTTGCTGACTGGAAACCTGACACATAATTCTTTGCATGTGCCCTTACCTCTTGGCCCCTGTACACATGTTAATATTTGAATTTGCTCTCTTTACTGTCCTACTGAATCTATACAGTAAGACACTCCTGGGGTCATTAATTCCATTTACAAAGAAACATGAAGTTAAAAATTTCAAGTAATTGGCCAAAATCTTATAAACAATATAATGAGATCCCAAATCTAATCTTCCTTCCAACATTCAGAGAACTATTTTGGATAAGAAATATAAAAGTGAATTGAGAGCAACAATCCTGAGATCTTCTTTTGTAAACTGAATTAACATGCAGACAATGTAGGCATATGCTCAGGTGGCATAATTCAAGGACTATGTCTATTCAAATATTTTCCCCACTCTCCTCCCAGAGCGTCTCTAAATGTCTACTGTTGACGTTATTATTGGAGAACAATCCATGCCATTCTACATTTTGTCTTAAGGCATTACATTTTATCATAAAGGCAATGTATTACCTTCATTTTATGTTAATAGTGTCAAAATTATTATTTCATAATTTGTTTATGATTACGTTTGATCCCTAAATACATATTGTCACCTAACAGAAAGTGCATGCACACACACACACAAACACACACACACACACACAGTTGATTTTATGGAATATAGAAACTGAAGGAAGTCCAGAGATATATATGGTTTCTGCAGTGAGGTTCTTGGACAATTTGGTACTATATTTGAAGGTGCCTGAAAGAATGATGAGTGTAAGGACTTCTGTCTTCTTCACAAATTCAACTTGAGTTGACTATAAGAGCAGAACTGCATTAGTAATTCACTTTCTAATGAAAGAAAAATGAACACTTGTACCATTATTATGTAAACAAGCTTGAAGAGCTTTGAATTACTTCCTTTCTCAGTGAAAGTAAAGTATTAGGTTACTGCAATAGTGTTATATTGTGGTTAGGAGTATTTTGTTAGAAACCTTATAAAAAAAGATCCTCCCCATTTTTTCAGTAAAAGTGTATTTAGTTTTTGTCCATGTGTTGGACTGAAAAGTTATTTTATATTTATCTTAACTTTATTTCAGACTTTTTTCATTCTTTCCTTTTAGCTCATTCCTGAACAATTTTCTTTTCTGAAGCTTCCTTGATAGAGAAGCTATGGAGTTTTTCACATTCAATAAAGGAGATTGGAAGGAAAACATCCTTCAACCAAACATCCACCAAGGGACCTCCGATCTTTAGTGTATGGGAGGTCTTTAGAGCCCTCAGTCTATCAAGCAGCTGACAGTTTGTAGTACTTTCATAGGTGCCTGGGATGGATGTTAGGGTTTTAGTGTAGAACAACCATATATTCTAAGACTCCTTAGCTGTTTACTTCATGAGTCAAAGTATGAGTACACTCTTTCCAGGTACCTAAAGAGAGAGGGAGAGAGAAATGAGCACAGTTGTACATTGCATACTCTTGAATGTCTTGGATGTAACATTGAAACACATTCTTTTCAATGATGCTTGACACACTCTCATAAAGCCCCTAGCTGAGACAGGAACAAAATAATCATGTTAATCCACTTTCTGCAGCCAGAGCTGCTGTTCAGTTTCAGTGTTCAGCCTCTCTGAATACTTATTTTGACAGTTCAGTCAGTGGAGTGTGGGTTATTCTGTTAGATCACCAGATGTGGGATTGTGGGACAGACTTCAGTAGAGGTATCACAGATGCTTCCCCAAAATGTCCCTTTCCTCTTCTTCAGCCAACTGACCAGGTCTTCTCTTGCTAATTGTTAATTGTTCTGAGACTGAACCAATGAGGCTGTTAAGACTTATTTTCCATGATTGCAGACTGGCTCTCTCCCCTTCCTCTACTCCTACCCCTCTCTTCTCTTCTCCCCTCTTCTTTTGTCCCCCTTCCTCTCTTTCCCTCTCATCTTCTCCCTGTCTTTCTTCTTTTCTCCCCCACATTCCCTTCTCTCTCCTGCTAGAGATGAACAGGAGAAGCCCCAGTTACTTTGGGCAGCATCTTAAGACCACTAAGACAGACAGCCGTAGGGTAATGGACAAGCAAACTGGGAGCATCAAGCCCCTTGACATCCTCAAGCCATTCTTCCCGTGCTACTTGGACTTGCCCGAACTCTAGGGCAGGAATAGTCCATTGCCCATTACAGTCCACTCTGAACAGGGCTTCTTTCCGTTGCGGTTGAAGTCATCCATCTCGTATAGAGGACACGTGGAAAGTAGAGAGGTAGGAAGGCTTGGTATGAGTGGCCTTGCTGGTCATCCTCTAGAATTTGGGTAGCAGTTGGAATGGTGAGAGATAATGAAAGATTTTATTTATTTAAATATGTGTTTTAGAAAGATCAGTTTGTTGGTAGTGACCAAAATAGAAAAAAAAAATATGTTGGGAAAATAATCTTGGAAGAAATTGTGCCTGCTCATGTTTTGGCAGATTTAATACTGTTCTTGGAAGCTGCGTCAGGGCTGACCATGAGGCCCTGCCTCACTCAGAGGGTTCTTCTCTTAACACGGTCAACAATTATCACAGATCTTCAACCTACATTCATAGTCAGGCAATTTTTTCTCTCAGCACAAATTAGGCTTTAAGGTTTCAGTTTGCATTATACAGTTAGGAAAAACTAAATAAATAAACTTTTGTATTTTTATGATTTCCAGCTTTTTGACTTTTTTCCTCATTTTGAGCCCAAGAAGTTTGTTTGTTTACGTATGTTTGTATGACTAGGTGAATAGTGGTTATCCATTGGATCCAATCAAAATATACTGATTTCCTTTTTAAATCAGCAAACTTTATGTCTCAGTATAAAACAGTATTTGTATTAGAAGCATAAACAGAAACCTTCAGGAAGAGAATAACAAAATATCCTTAATCCAGTATTTTTATATATAACTTAGTTGTTTTACTAAAACATCTCCTGGCAAAGCTGAACCTAAATAGCATTTCAGATTCATCTTATACAGCTTGCCTGAAGACCCGGAGCACCCTCTACTTATAGACTGTCTGAAATCTGTCTATATTTTATTTTGTCTTGGAAAAAGATTAAAGAATGGAATTATATTAGAACTAGTGGAGGCATGATCCATGCCCCCTTGATTATATTGAAACATTAAAATGTCATCAGCATGTTAATTTTGTCATCTCAACTGCATGAGATTTATTCAGCATTTCTATCTATTGCATTACTGTGGAAACACAATTTATTCTGATTGTGGAAATGTCATAGGCAGCGACTAAAAACATCTGGAATTCTTAGTTTAGAAAGAATGCCTGGTTTCAATAATGCTATTTCTAAATTAATTTCATCTATGAAGATGGCAGGAATCAAACATTTTAAAATTATTCAGATTGAAATATTCACTTGGCTCATGAGTTTTAACTGAGGACATCAACAATCAAAAGAAGAAAATCAAAATTTGTGAATAAAGAAGTATTATTTTTAATGGCTGCAAAAATAAAATGATCTGCAGTAAAAGCACAATTTCAGGAAAATAGTGACCTGACTTTTAGTTTGTTTTTCTCTTCATTATAGCAAGAAAAGCTTGACTAAGTTTATAACACATCTAGGAAGTAAAAGCAAGGGAGAGAGATGGGTAATTAATCCTGAAAAGACGAGAGACAGAATTGTCAGAATGGCATAAAAATTACAATTTTTGCTTTTATGATTCACTTTTCCCTGTACAAAAATTGTAGTAGAGTATATTTATTTGCTACTTCTGAGGTAGAAGCCATTCCCCTGTTAAGGACTTGTATACAGGGCAGTGGGAAAAGAAGGAAGCAAATGTTGGTTGATGATAATTTAGGGATTTTTCTCAGCATGCACATATGTAATTTGTTATTTGAGATACTTAAGTCCTGAAATCTCTGAAAACTGAAATAAATGCCCATTGAATGGCAAAATCTGGACCTGACCTTATGTGAAGCTGTCTATATTCTTCAGCTCATTTATCTGAATATTCATAATTTCACTGCAGAATCACTAATGTGGTCAATTGCAGGGTGCCACTGTAGACTTCATATAGAATGTTTCGTAATTCTTGCCTAAAATTTGAAAAATTCTGAGTTTCGAAACACATTTGGTCATAAATGTTTCAGATAAGCAGATAGTAGATCTTTTGTAAATTCTAGAGACCCCCTACCTCAACCCTTGCAAAGCAGGTTTTGTCCCACTTATCTGGGCTTGACTTAAAAATCTACTACCTGTAAGGCATTTTTTCAACCACCTATGCTATGTCTTAACTAAAACTCAGCTTCAGGTTCCACATGTAGTACAAAATCATTTTGGCAAACTGGAAAATAAATATATTGTGCTTATTAGATATAAGCAGCTGTCACATTCTTGCTTTTTATTTTTGACACACTTTTAATTTTGGAATATTTTTACACTTACAGAAAAGTTGCAGAGATAGTACAGAGGATTCCCATATATCATCACCATGTTTCTCTAATGCTTTTCTGCTATTTTAAAGAAGCTGGTAATACCATATAGTAGGGTGCTCAAAAATTTGTTGATTATCTAATCATCACTCTGTTTTAGTGTTTCCCTTATGAGGCACTGTGTATTGCTTTTATTTATAATCTTTAATGCTTACCGTAAGTATGTGAAATGGATATTATTTTTGCACAGCCTAGAGAGATTCAGCAAAGGAATCTGGCTTATCTAAGGTGACAACTCTTAAATAATACAACTAGGTGTCTAACTGGGCTCTGAGCAGCTTCAGTGCACCAGTTCTTTGTAAAGCACAACATTGTCTTCAGCTTCTGCCTTGTTGAAGGGTCCCTAGTCGGCAGAATTTGTCTTCCTCCCTGAAGCTCATAAATGCTCTTCTGGCTGAAGCTATACTCACCCTCACTTTCCTCCGCTGGTCCTTGGAAGACTGTGGGACTTTGGGGAAGGAAGTGCCATGGAGTTCAGCAAGCTAGGAAGCAGAGGTGTGCAAACTAACCTGTCAGTCCAGAAGCTAGGAACGAGGCCTTTCACTGCTTTTTCCTCTTGTTAATGCGCAGGCCGTCCATTAGCAGCGACGTGCATTCTTTGTCTTCTAAGTGAAAAAGACAAAGGACGGAGCTTCAGAGGCCGCTTTTTTTATGTTCTCACCTTTTATCTGGCAGAAAAGGGTGTAAAATACCCTTAGAAAACTACTTAAGAGGGTAAAAAGAAGAATGGTTGTGAGACTATTACAGTTTTTATTTTTTTAACACAATGGTTTTGTTTGTGTTACTCAGAGGCATGGTAAAAACAGAAAAAGGAGAATTCTGCTCTCTGAAGCACCTAGGAGAGGAACTGCAGCAAATAAGTCTCTCTCAATTCAATGCCCACCCTGCTAGGGAGGGATGCCTGTAAAGCAAGGGGAGATTGGGCATTCTGAGTTAAAAATCTGTAAGTATTTGTCAATAAATATGTCAGTTTACTTGTTTAAACAGTTCATAGTCATTACAGTGTCTTGCCAATGGGTTTCAACCCCCAGCATGTCTGCTATGGATTCAATGTGACCAAAGAAATTAACAGCGAAACGTTCTTTGGGGTGAAAGGGTTTATTACCCTGCTTGTTCTCCTGGCAGTAGGTCGAGCACTAGCATCTCTGCCTCTGCCCAGAGCACTGGGCCGAGCTCTCTATATAGCGCAATAATAGCTTATTGCATAAAGGTGTGGAAGCGGCAGCCTAGCAACAGGCCAGTTACATCATCAGGTGGTTTAAGTTCAGTGAGGATCCTGGCCAAAGGAACTCCAGCTTCTCCACACTCCACTCCTCCAGGATTCTCGCCTTACAAACTACATGCTTTCAATCTTCTGCAATGGTCCCTGTGCGAGAAAACTGGAGCACTGTAACCAGATTCCACAACAGCAACAGAGGATAACAACAGCTTAGAGATAATAACAAAAATTAAGATACAACAAGATTTTGGTACAGGTAACAAAAATTATAATAATCTTCAAGCTAGAGGGAGTTCCCAATCCACAAAGACCTTAGAGGTGATAAGACACATGTTTTAATGACACCAACATAGGCAAATCTTGTCCATCAGGTAGGATGCATGCAAGAGAGTGGTCCTGTGATAGGACTGTAGCAGGAGGGGGTCCCTTCCAGGTCTAGTATACCATACTTTTACTCCTTTCCCCGTGGGGGTTACTGAAGGGTCATATATAGTGCTACTGGAGGTGCATGCACTGGCCATAATGATAAAACAAAACTTCCTGGTAAGATGCTCCTACCTTCTGGCCATTCAGGATATACTACTGTGACCTTTGGGGGCCACTCTGCTGTTATTTCAGAAATACACAGGAGGCTAGCTTCCAGGCCTTGTCCCCAAGGTGCCAGGAGAGCCGGTCATCGTTGGTCCATGTGTCAAAAGGTCCAAGGCCACATTTACTCAATGGAGTCTCCGGGGTTCAGTGCAGTTGGTGCTGGCAGCAAGATATTATTCTGGGGCCGAACCTCGGCTTCAGTGATTCTTCCTTGGTTTGTACTTGCAGTTGTATAGGTGAAGCAGCCATATGTGTTAACATGTCTACGGGGTACAGGGCTCTCTTTCAGGGTCTCTTGTCCAAACACCATAACACGGTCCATAAGCAGACTGACCATCCCTGCAGACTGTTGGTATCTGACTTTATTCCAGATTTTAACAAGCCATTGTGCCTCTCTATCATGCCTGCTGTGGTAGGACTGTATGGCACATGAAACTTCCATTTGATTCCTAGCTGTCACACCCATTCTTGCAGTGTATGTCCAGTAAAATGGGTGCCCTGATCACTCTCAATTACTTGTGATCATCCATAGGCAGCAAAGAGACATTCCAGGCCTCTTTAGGTCATCTGCTGGTGTGCCCAACAGGTAGGAAAAGCAACCAGAAGTCCAGTAGCTGTGTCCACACAAGTCACGGCATACCCATATCCTTCTGGCACAGATAGAGGCCCAATATAGTCTATCTATCCCCTGGGGTATAGGCCCCTTAGCTATTGTCCCATGTTGCTGTGAAACTCAGTGTAAGTTCCTTTTGGAGCACGCGACACACTTCTGCTGGGCTCTACTAACTTCTTCCAAGGTCAAAGGGAAGCCCCACCGACAGGCTACAGCCCACATTGTCTTTTGCCCCACATGCAACAAATGCTGATGTAACCATTGGGCTACATCAGAGGCAGGCTTTCCTTCTAACCAGCGTATCTGGGCCAATTTATCTGCTTCATCATTTCCTGGGGATGCCAGTGGCAAATGACCTGTCACATGGTATCATCACTGTAATTATTTTAGTCTGACTACAGGCCCATAAGTCTTGCCACAAGTCTTGCCCCCAAAGGGGTTGGTGACCAACCAGCCAGTTGGCATGGTACCAGGTTGGTAGCCACAGGGTCAAGCCCTGATAGACAGTCCAGCTGTCAGTGCAGACAACTGTAGGGGAGGGCTCCTGGCTGATCCCAAGCCACACAGTCCACAACTCTGCCCACTGGCTGCTCTCCCCCTCACCATCTTCCATCTGTATTGTCTCAGTCTTAGGATGGAAAGCTATGGCCCTCCATTTTTGGACAGCTGGGCTGCCCACATCTGGAGCCATCTGTGTACCATTCATCTTCGGGTATAGGGGCTCTTCCCCACCGACAGGGATGCTCTGCTACTAATGGTTGAAAAGCAAGTTCTTCCTGCCTTTCACTAGTATATGTCACTGTCCCAATGAGCATTGGGGTTCTTCACTCAGGGGACTATGAGAGAGGGCACTGCACTCCTGTAGGTAAGCATCCCATTTGGCTAGTGTGGGCATTTGTGCCACACCACTCCTTGGCTTTTGGGTCCAGTCTTGTACCCACCCCAAGATGGGATAGGTGGTTATTACCTTTATCAGGGCCATTCCAATGATAGGTTCTGTAGCCAGCAAGGCGTGATACACAGCAGCCAGTTGTTTTTCTGTCAAAGTGTGTCGTACCTCTGCCCCTTTCCAGAGTTGTGACCAGAATTCAGTAGATTGTTGAGTTCATTCAATCTGCTGCCAGAGACCCCACCCATAACCGTCTTCACTCACATGAACATCCAGCTCACAGGGCCTTGATGGGTCTATCACACTCAAGGCCTGCACAGCCTTGACTGCCCACTTTGCTGTAGTAAAGGCAGATACACATGTCTCATCCCAGTCCCACCTGACGCCCTTTCGTACCAACTGGTATAAGGGTTTCAGAATTTGTGCCAAGTATGGGATAAGCACTTTCTAGTATCCTTGAAGACCCAGAAACTCCTGTAGCAATGCTATAGTTGTTGGGTAGGAAAGGCCTGCACTTTGTCTATAACTGCTTCTAGTATAATTGGTCTTACCCGACCAGACGACCCCTAAGAATTTGACAGACAAACCAGGTCCCTAAACCTTGGTACTGTTCACAGCCAGTCCTTTCTCCTGTAGATGTTGCAGCAGTCTAGGTACTGCACCTTCTAGATCTGAAAGAGAATCAGACATGAGCATGACATCATCAATATAATGATACAGCACACTGTTGGTGGTTTCTTGCATGTAGCCAAGTCCTGGGCTACAGGTCCATGACAGATGGTGGGGCTGTGGAGGTATCCCTGTGGAAGGACAGTGGAAGTCCATTGCTGGCCTTCTCACCTTAAGGCAAACTGGTCCTGACTTCCCTGCTCAATGTCAATGGAAAAGAAGACATTAACAAGATCTACTGCATAGTGGTATGTTCCTAGTTCATGGCTGATGGTATCCATCAGGTCTGCAATAGAGGGGACAGCAGCATGTATAGGGGGTATGACTTTATTCAGTTCTCTGTAATCCACAATCATATGCCAGGAGCCATCTGGCTTTTTTATTGGCCACACTGGGAAATTGAAAGGACTATGGGTGGGCTTTATAATACCCACCTTTTCCAGCTCCTGGAGAGTTTTTCTAATCTCTTTATGTCCTCCAGGCCATTTGTATTGTTTGGTATTAGTCACCCACCAAGGCACAGGCAAAGCTATGGGCAGGTATCTAGCATGTACCCTCAGAACTACCTTCACCACACATACTCTCAGTCTGAACTCACCTGCAGTGGTTTGCAACCATAGACCCTGCAGAATATCAACCCCCCAAATATACTCATGGATAGGAGATATATGCACAGTATACTCCTTTGATGGTCAACACCCTATTTCAAAAGGGATTTGGCCTTGTTTCACTCTGATAGCTTTACCCCCATATCCATCTATGATAGTGGGGGTCCCAGGGAACCACTCAGGGTTACCATGAATCAGTGAACATTCAGCCCCTGTGTCCACCAGAGCCAGGGCATGTTGTATGTTCACTTGGGACCAATGGATAGCTATTTAAACATGAGGCCTCCGGTCCCTCAGGGCAGGTACCTCAACCTTCCCCTCAGTTGAACCGTGTTCCCCAATCATCTTCCTGTGTGGGCTTGAGTGAGGTCGGCTCACTCTCCAGCAGGAAGTCTTGCAAACACACAGACCGGACTTGTGGCTTTGTCTCTGACCTCTGCCTCTTTGGTCTTAGTGGCTGGAACTGCCGCCCTGGTTTCAGGTGTTGCCATAGCTCCAGTAAGATCCTATTTGGCTTCCCATCTAATTTCCTTCCAGGTGCTCCTGCCCATATTAAATCAACCCACATCTGGGTCCTCGTAACCTTCATGAGGCCCTTTAAATTCTTCTTCTGAGTATCAGACCTTATTTCTTTCCAGATTCTCGTTGCTTCTGCCTCTCCTAAGTCTGCTACTGTACGTGTCACCTCGCTTATGGGATGCCCTAAATGAGGGGAAAGAATGGCCACTAGAGACCCAAAGAGGGATGTGGGAGCCATTTGAAGCACAATATTTCTCATCCCCATAGTGAAAATCTTTTCATCTGGGCCATAATTCTCTGGACTATAGATGGCATTTCTTATGCATAGCTCTTGTAACACTTGTTGGAGCTCAGCATACATCTGCCATCCATCAGCAGAGGATAGTAGATCACACTGATTGGGAATGAAGTGGAGCCATAAGCCAATCAAGGAGGGAGTGACTGGGGTCTAATGTGCATTTTGTAATCACTGCCTCAAGGCAGGCTGCACTATCAGGGAAGCATCTTTCCCATCTCTGATCCTGAGAGAACAATTCCATCCACCCCTAAGTCTCACAGACGCAGGATCCACACTGATATTGACTCCGAGGGCTTCTGCCTAAACCAGGAGCCCAAATCCACCAGCTTAGCCTGAGTATAGGGATGGAGCATAGAGTGCTCCACGACCTGGGGAGGGGGCTGCTTTATTTTCTTTACAACTACTGGGCGTGCTTTGTGCTTTCAATACAGGAGTGGTCAGTGCCTCTGGCACCACCTGTTCATCCTTCCCCAGCTCCTCCATTTCCAGGGATGATGGCACCTTTCTCTCCCCTTCCCCAAGAGCCTCCTCTGCTACAACCTTTACCTTTTCTACTGTGCCTTGCTGCAATGCTAGTTAGCTCAGTGTTCAGCAGCTCTCTTACCTTCGCCTCAATGCTTGGCAGCTAGTGTTCTTGTGCCACCTCCACCTGTGCTTCCCTCAGGAGTTCGTCTTTTTCGAACCCAGTGGGACCGAGTCTTCTAGGAGAAGGTGGGACCCAGTCTTCTAGGAGGCAAGCCACCTCAGACCACATACCCACTGGGGGACAATCCACTGTCTCCCGATTCATAGGGGTAGCCCACTGAAGCACCCCTCCCATAAGGGCAGTTGCTATGGCCAGGATCCTCACTGAACTTAAACCACCTGATGATGTAACTGGCCTGTTGCTAGGCTACTGCTTCCATACTTTTAGGCAATAAGCTATTATTGTACTATATAGAGAGTTTGGCCCAGTGCTCTGGGCAGAGGCAGAGATGCTAGTGCTTGACCTACCGCCAGGAGAACAAGCCAGGTAGTAAATCCTTTCACTCCAAAGAAACATTCTACTTTGTGATCACTTTAATCCTGTTATGATTCAATGTGTCATTTCTTTGGTCACATTGAATCCATAGCAAACTTGCTGGGGGCTGAAACCCATTGGCAAGACAAATATACTCCATTTATTGCTCTGCCTTAACATCAGAAAGCTGATAATAAATAAAATCACATGCCAAGTTCCCTCCATTCTACCTGAGTGTATTTATGTGACCCTGCTTTGTTTCCCAGGGCTCTTCTGTTCAGATGGGTTCCTCTATCTGCCCCCTTTCCTCATCCAGTGGTTCTTAATTCTTTGTGTTATTTCCTCTCTGGAGGAAAGCTTTAATCCATCCTTCACAATGCACCTGAAATATTATTGTTTTCATCTGCTTCTAGCTGCTGTAACAAAATACCACAGACTGGATAGCTTAAGCAGCAAAAATTCAGTTTCTCACAGTTTTGGGAATCTGGGAAGTCTAAGATTAAGTATGCTTTGTTCTGAGGCCTCTTCTCTTAACTTGTAGGCAGCCATCATCTCAGTGTTTGGTCAGATGACCTCTTTATGTGCCATCGGTAAGAAAAAGAGAGAACAAGCTCTTTGGTGTCTCTTCTTAAAAGGGCACTAATTCTCTAGGATCAGGACCCTAACCTTGTGATCTCATTTAACCTCATTTGCTGCCTTAGAGGCTCCACTCCAAATACCCCCACATTGAGGTGCTATCTCACCACTGTTTGCCATTTCAGCATAATAACCAATTGATGTGACACACAAATGGGACCCTCATAAATAATCTGTATCATATTTAATTTCTTTTTATGTGTTCAGCTTAAACATTTGACATTTTAGGGGAAGTATTCAGTCCATAACAATCATCTCTACCCTCACTTCTCAGCAAAGTAGTCTTTGAAATGGCTTAGGCAGAGCCTGGACTCATATCAATTTAAGAGTGTGTTGCACTGCCATGACACTTTCTGAAGTGAATTTCATATATATCCTCCCTGGACTGTGAGCTAGATAGAGACTAGAATCATGTCTTAGCCATCTTTGTATCATGTCCAATAGCTAGCCAGTGTTTGCAACATAGTAGGCACTCAATGGCTATTCTTGATTAATCAATAAGATTCTTGAAATGTCACCTAAATGACCAAAGAAGATTAAATTATGGTGTATATAGCTTAATAGCAAGAATGATATGTTTAATTTGAATTATTTTGAAGTTGATTTCCTACTTAGGGCATGTATTAATTCTTTGATGGAATTTTTAATTCAACTCTTTTCTATGAACATTTGGAGAAAATATTATTTGCAAATGTCATCTTGGGTACATGTATAAATTCCACAAGAACTTGAATGGAAAGGATCAAATATGTTCAGTCCATTGAGCTTGTATATCACAAGAGGCTACTAGTATAAAATTATTGCTTGAATTGGAAGCTTATCATGTATTGAAAACAGTAGAGATACAGATATTTCTCTCATGAGGTCTGGGTGGTTCAAGCATATGTTTTAAGGTTTTAAAGCTCTATTCTTTCTTTGTGATCACTTTAATCCTGTTATGATTCAAGTATTTTTTTTACCAATTACATCTTGGAATTGTAGTTTAGACTGTTTTCTTTTTTTTTTTTCTTACCTTGCTGTTTGTGATTATTCTTACTAGTTCATCAACTCCGTAGTTGTCAGAAAGTCATTTTTGCATGAAATTTAATTTCTGCAATGAAAGTTGAAAAAATATCTTGTCTCATCAATGAGAGAAACTCTACCATATCTCTCCCCTGCCTGTTGTCTGTCAAAGCAAAATAATCTCTTGAATTATCTGTATAAAATATTTTGTATTGTTCTGGCAATGATCTGGCTCCATCCCTTGATAGGAAATTGGGCATGTGTGGCTAGGCATCCAGAGGAATATGTTTACCAATGAATTATTTTCCAAGGTTTTGACACTACCATCAGTTATGCCAGATGCAAATCATTTACTCTCTGTCAGTTCGAATACACAGTCTTGTTTGGATGGCTTAAATCTAGGCTGGCACCAAAATACAGCAAGCAATATTGTTCAACTTTTGAGTTGAAAGCATAGACAAATGTATACAGTGCCAAAACATGGAAATAATACAATGTAGGCTGAATTTTGCTAAGTGTTATTTAATGTTAGCATAGCATGAGATTGTCAAAGGAATAATGACATTTCCTACTGAGAGAAAAGAAATGTCACTCTTCAGTGGTAGACATAAATCTTTGACAGGGAGTTTTAAGATGACTGTCATGTTCTATATGGCCCACAATCCTGCCAGATATCATAAAGTCAGAAATGAAGCTTCTGGTAAATACCACAGGAAAATGCCAAATTAAATTCTGGAATTTGGGAATTTAATAATAATGACTTCAGTACTGCAGTATTTCACAGAGTTTAGCATCATGTCTATAGATCATGAACTGGTAGATTAATGACCTCAAGAGTGAAAATGATTTGACTGATTTTCTTTATTCTTTCCTACTTATAAATCAAGGCAGATCATGGTACAAAAATTTAGATTTTAAAATCACTTATTTCTTGGGATTTGGAATGAAGACAGCTGAAGTAAACAAAGCTGACAATATTTTCACTTAATAGATAGAATTTATACTTGTACAAAATAATGTCAGAATTTAATAAAATATCCTAGCTGAGGACAGTTGGTTACAGCTCACTGGATTAGAAAACATAGATTTGATTAGTTCTACTACTTAATTTCAGTATTGACTTCTCCAAGCCTCAGTTTTCTAATCTATAAAATAGGATGGATATTTCCTTTATTATGAAGACAATTATTGATTTAAAACATGTGAACTCTGTATTTTTGTATGTACGGTTATGATGACTTGTAATTATTAGAAACATACATGAGATTGTAAGGACTTTCTAACTGAGCTGAGTAATGATAATCAATTGGCTATTAAAAAAAGAATCCTGCCTTTTCATGGATAGAACATATCTTACTTTATTTAATGTTTTCCTGGCTTCTTTGGTTTGACCTTTAATTCACAGTTAGATTTATATTGGATTTAGTAATTACTCCAACTTAAAATTTTTTCTCAGAGGCACGACTTGAAGAGCATCCTCACATCCAGCAATAAAAAAAAAAAAATACATTCATGCCGGAACTTATTTGTGTTACTTAGATCTTTTCACATTATTTGATTTACAGTTGCTAAAATAAATAAATAAAGGGCCAAGGAATTATTTCAAAGTCTATGTATTTCTGAGTTGAGAGCATTCTTCTTTTCCTTGGTCAAGACAGTATTTTCACTAGTTGCTTATCAGCCAGGGCAGTGGTTCTCAACAAGGGGAAGTTTCGCCCTCTGAGAAATTTTTGGCAATGTCTGAAGACATTCTTGATTTTCATGACTGTTGTGGGTGGAGGGGTGCTACCAGCGTCTGGTGGGTACAGACCAAGGATGCTGCTAAATACCCTGCAGTGTATAAAACAGCCCCCACAGTAAAGAATTAACTGGTCTTAATTGTCAATATTGCTGCTCCTGAGAAACCACTGCTATTAGGTTTACATCACACAGAAGTGAATTTTCTCATTTTGGATCTAATAGAAGACTGATTAAAAGATACTCAAATATATGGGAACACATTTTCAGCCTCATGCTCAGGTGACACACTTCAGAAGGAAATCACACACAAATGATCACTTCCTACATACAATGAGTACACAGCATGAGAAGTTCAAGCATTCTAATTTGAGCACATGGGTGTATAGTATTGTGTAACTTAATTATTCCTGGTAGGAGAGGAACTTCATACATCTGTTGATAGATTATTTTCTGTAACCAAATCAGCTCTCAGGTTATCCATAAATAGGTTTCATTTTTAGTGCATATTTTCATTTGAACTAAGAGAACAAATATCTTCTAAATCAAGCCTTGACTCTCATCATTATAAGTTAAAACTGCAGAAGATAAAGGATACCATCTACTTCTTCATTTTACAACTGCAAAAATTGAAAGACTAAGAAACGTAACAAGTAGCCCAAGGTTATAAAGTTCATTGTGTGCAGAGTCAAGCCCATATTTCTCGTCCAGTCAGTTATCCTCTTTTGATTTCAGTGCCATCATTCATAAATGTATTTAAGTTTATTGCATATTTTTCAAAGAACTGGCTTGGTTTCCTCCACCTGCTCCCACCCCACCCCCTGCTCCCTGCCAAACACACGCATGTAACTCACACTTATATTTCTTTTTGTATGATTTTTTCTTCCTTCTAATTTCTTTTAGGTCAGTGGAGCCAACAGTATAAAACCTTTAATTTGATACCATGTGCAAAAGCCTTTACATGGGCTTTTATACCAAATCAGACTCCCACAGACTTAAGAGGTGTGGAAAAGCTAGATTAAGCTGTCTCAGGCTGGCTAATCTTCTATTTGGTCAGAGTGTGAAGTGGTCTGTGCTGCAGAATTCCTCCATCACCAAAGGAAAAACTCTTCTCATTTATGCTGGGTTTAACTTACAGGGATTTTAGTGATCCACAAAACAAGTGAAATTTAAGATACACATCTTAAGCTCAGTTTGTAAAGGCCTGTGCTTTCAATAACAAAACTCACAGTGACAGTGATGTATGGTTTTCTTTATGAGACCTGAAAACTGATGGATATGTGATCTTATAAATGCTTAGACAAACTAATGCACATAATTATATTTTCCATTTGAAGTCTATTGCTAGGCATTCTAATACAATATCATTAGTTGAAATGGCCACGATGATACAGCTTGGGCAGTTTGTCACGGTAATTACAGGGTGATTATTTTTGACTTGAATAAAGATTTCAGTTTTAGTATGGCGGAAAGCATCATCACAAATTACAGTCTTGGAAAATAATAAAAACTTTAAGATTTTAATGCATTTTGCAGCATTATTCTAAAATAATTTCTCATTAAGGAAAATGTCCATAAATTGGCTAAATAAATTATTTTTAAAGTGATTAAAATATGGCTTTGCCAAAAGGATCCCACTTATCTCATTAATGGTTCCTATGTATAAAAATGTCAACATTAGATAAAATTTGAGTGTGGTAAATAAGGCTTATGTCATAATTAACAACCTTTGAAGAAAGGGTTTTTTTTTTAAGCAGACACAAAAGTATGGCATTTATCTTCACTATTTTCAGAATGGTTGATTAAAGTAGACAGTGTCCTAACATCTGTATTGAAAACTATATTAATCAATTGATTAATCATGCAACATTAATCAAAAGCCTCCCTAAGTGTTTTAGTATCTGGGCAGCTCTTAGAATTTTCTATCCGATCCCTTTTAAGGTGTCCATTAAAAAGATTAAATTTGGGTGGTAAATATTGAGGGGTTGTGGAACTTGTGGCTTCTCACTGGAAGGTCATAGCCACTGCTCATTAGTGCTACTTTTAATGGGATAAGAAGCAAAAGTTTTGAATATGTGACTAAATCAATTAATCAGTCCTACAGTTGACTCATTCCAGTAAGCAGTTTAGCATTTGCCGAATCGGCACCATGGCCATCTGGCTGATTTGTCCTCAGTGGGTTGCCTTAAACCAAAGAATACTTTTTCCTTAAGAGCTTAAATTGAATGGCCAGTAAACTGATGCAGCAACTGCTATTCAATATGCTGGTTTGTAAAAACTAGTTAAAAGTCAGCCTTTATTATTAAGAATGTATTTAAATTATCTAAGTTGCCCTGTACAATGAGTGTAAAACCTCCTATTACTGGAGTGGATGGTTCAAAATCAAATGAATTATTTCAGTGTTTAGTTAGATTCAATTGGACTTCATAGTACGATCTCAAGCTTGCTAATCAACTATAAATTTCAAGATTGGTGACTTATAATTATTGGTTAGTTCTTACATTACCAAACTCTTTTACATGTAAAAATAAGTCAGGCAAATTTGTGCAATAAATACAGAGAATGTCAGTTTCAAAACAAACAGAAAATTATGAATATAGTTCAGAGAAGGACATTATAATAACTCTAGGGCAATAAATACAATGTCATATTTTCAGGAGGCACTGCCTATTATTTTTTTGTGTCTTCTTTCTATTTCTAAAAAACAACACTTTTCAATATATCCATTTATTTTGATCATCTTATAAAAGGAGTAGTGTGCTTTGCAAACTGTTTTGATTTTACAATCCTTTCTCATTGCTTGATGAAGAATGGTTAAAATTTCTTTCTATTGAATAAATAATCATAATGACATTCAAGAAACATAAATCCTATCTTTTTTTTCTTTTTTTCTGGAAAATTTTGCCAGCTTTTCAGATAGAATTCAAACCTATACACATTGAAAAGCATGGTATAGCCCATCTGTCTATTCCTGCTGTTGCTTAAGGAAAAATTCTGTGCACAAGACAATTCCCAGAGTCTGTGCAAAGAACTTTATGATTTGGGCAATATTGCTGTTTTTCAGCAAAATGATTAGGTGGTAGTTTTAAAATTTGCAAATATGTCTCAAAACTTCAGCAGTAGAAACATATCCAGATAACTAAATTTAATATATACTGAATATCTTCAGTTTCTAAGGATGCTTCTTTTTTTTCTCTGCCAATTACTTGGAGTGAAACATATCTGATTTATATGTTCCAGTGATGGTCATCTACAAAAGGATGATGTTGTGAGACGAAAGAATGCATCATTTCTGCATTTCTCTTTTGGATAAAGTTGTCTGTAAGTGAAAGGCAGCTACTAAAAAATAGTTACCTTTATAATGAATTGTTCAGTCACAGACATGTAAGGAAATAATTTTAAAGTCGATTTTTATTTAGCATTTAATAATACAAAAGAGAATTTAGTAATTCATTTTACTTCCCAAAGTTGATCGACCAAGTGCATTACTTTCTTACTCTTCTCAGTTCTTTGTTATCAGCAGAATAGTGCTTAAAAGAAAGTTACAGAATAAATCTAATTATGATAAGGTATTGTAAAAAATTGGTTTCTGTTAGCATGCACAATCCACATGATAATTCTGAATGTGTGTTTTGGTATGAAGTATCTGAATAATATTCCTAGTTGATTTAATACTTACAGCGATTCAGGTAGACACTAAACGCTATAAGCCTTACATGAAAAAGAAAGATGTCTAAAAATAATCAGAAATAGATTCAGTTATATCCCTGTGTATATATTGTTTCATATTTGAGTTATATTTTCATTTTGCTATTGACGTGAAGCTTGGTTGCCTTCAGCGGGGAAGGAAATATAATCTGCATAATTCCCATTAGTTCTTCATTGGGCAAATGCATTTTGATATTCTATAGTAGGTTGGGTTGTGGCTAATCATTTTTGTACTTAGCAGCAGGTGTTATTGCTATATATAAAAAAACAGTACATGTTTTAGAAATTATGGGTGTAATTTAGGCATAAAACACAAAGTTTCAATATCCATCAATTAATTAGACAAGCTCATTGGGAACACAGGAAATATTATTAGTTGCTAATAAAGATGATTGTTTCATTACCTGGGTTAATTTTTATACTACTCAGAAAGCATTTTAGAGAGGTTTATTTTTGATGTTCTTGTGGTGTGGTAGAAATACATGACATGATATACTCAGAACTTTCGTTACTATATATTGCTTTGGGGCAACTTTTTAGGAAGGGCACTCTAAGGAACAGTTGAAGGCATTCTATGTTGGAAACATTTTGATTTACAGGCATTGACTAAGATTCAAATTTTATAAACATTGTTATTTGAAAGTTCACTTGAAAATAGATTTCTGTAGCTTTCACAGTGATAACTGTTTAACAGAATTCAAAAATCATACAGTTTTATGATTCCAAGCATAAACTATTAGAAATTAAGAGTGGAAACACCTTTTTTTTTTTTTCTACTCAGATCTTTAGGAAGATGATCTAGGAAAGTCACAGAATCACTTGTGTGTTTAGAGAAATGACATGACAGATGTGTCTGCCTAATGGTTTTGTGAGAATAAAATGAGATAAAGGAATTAATATCACTTTGAAAACTGTCAGTTGTCAAAGAAATATAAATTTGTATTAATGTTAATTGTGGGTAAAACTGCATTATTTCCAGAATCTCTCACCTGCCCTTAGTGCATCTCCATATGAATAGGTGTTTCCAAGGGCTGGAGAGAAGTATGCATCTCCATGTCAATAGATGATTGCAAGGGGGTGGAAAGCAGGCATCACCACCTGGACCCGAGAGGTTGGGTGGGGTCCTTTGGTGGGGTCCTTTTACAGCAGGGTCGCAAGAGATGTGGGTGAGCAGGAGTAGACGACTGCTTGTAAGCAATAAATGGGTTTCTCCCACTTTATCTCTCTCTTTGACTGATTTCAGCTACAAAGGTTTATTTGCCCCAGGCTGGGAACCTGTTTTCCCTCTGAGTTACATTAATAACTATTATTTATTGTGTCATTAATCAGGGCCTTATATCATGTTTAGAACACTGCTCACACAGCCCAAGGCAGTTTCTGGAGTCCCATTCCCTAAGTCCCTCATTCCTCTTTTACTTACTGAGTAGGTAGACTTGGTCATCAAGTGACTTAGCTTATCTGTATCTCAATTTACTTTAATCTTTTATAATATAGCTAATATCTAAATTACAAGGTTATTGGGAGGTCCAAATGAGTCAATACAAAGAAAGCTCTGAGAACATGAGACTGAACAGCTGTTGTTATTATTGCTGCTGCTGTTTGTGGTCTAGCCATACCTGGGTGATCATCATCTTCCTTTCTATTCAAGTTTCTGTGAGATGCGCTTGAGTCATGACTAGAGGAAAACTGAAAATGGGCTCCCCAAAAATGTTTCTAAAATCTTACTATTTAGCTCCTTGTACTTAACTCTTTTCAACAATAGAGGCCTCAAAAGAAAAATGGAAACTGAAGTGAAACTCATGTTAGCTGTTCCAGAAAATACAGTTTTCCCTCTAAAACATTCAGTGAGTAGATTTGTTTCCTGAGCAATAACTTACTGTGTAATTAGTACAATTCTAAACCAGTGGTTCGTATCTATAACTGAAAGTGAAGTGATGTATTTTATGAAAGGTGCTGATTATAGTCAAACCATGTTATGCATGTTATGTAGACTAGGTGGGCTGAAGAAAACTGGAGCTTAGTTAAGGGGAAATTCTGATTAAATGTAGTTATACCATTAGCTATTGACCTCTAGTCCATCCATGATAGACTAGGATTACCTGGCTTTCTGCTGGGATATAGAATCCACCAGTCTAGTTTACAGTGGGTAGCCATGTAATTTATCATCCCACTACTAATATCCTCTGTCCAAATGTGTAGGCTTTCTTTTTTTTTTTTTTGGTGTAGTTCTTAATTTCTCTTCATTTTCAACATTAAATGTCATAGTGATCCAACATTTCTTAAGGTTAAAAATCAGGCATAATGGAACAATCTCTTATGTTAAAGATATGTTTTCTCCCAAACCAATTCTCTTTTCCTAGTAATTTGCACAACCCATGTACTTGAACCTGGAGAGGGTTGACAATTCTTCTCTGGAAGTTTATTGAAATTTCTCAGGAATATTGAAAATCACATTTCAACTTTCTACTGGAAAATTAAACTAACTTGTATTTCCAGTTCTAAAGAAAAGAATATCTTTTTTAAAATTTGTATTTAGTTTTATTCTTGATAGCTCCCAAAATCTATCCAGTTAGAGAGAAAAGGAACATTTAGAACAGTGGATATGGTTTGATCAAAAAACTTATGGCTACAGAGAAATAAGACCAGAACTCTGAAAATACAGAGGTTAACTCCCTAATTTTCAACAACAAGTAAGACGAAGAAAACATCGCCTTTCTGGTGACTTGTTTTTTGTTTTTTTTTTTCATTGAGCCAGTGAAAGATTGATTGATTGAAAAGAAAGATTGATGATTGATTTGATGATGATTTCATTAAATCAGTGAGATGGTGAGGAAGAAAGAAATTCTAAAATATTAATCATGTAATTAAGTGGCAATAATTAGTTATTAGGCATTAATCTGTTAAGATTTAGAAATAAAAATATTTAGAAGACTATAGTAATAATAACATATGTCTACTCATTTATTTATTCTAAGTTCTGATGTATTTGAAAATATTTCTAAAATGTTCTTCATTGAGTTTGTAAACTCATAGCAAATTTCAGCAGATTAAAATCTTAAAATATTAAGATTTTAAAATCTTAAAATCTTAAAACCTTAAATCTTCTTTGTAACATCTCTACCCTCAGTTTGGAGAAAAGACCACTTATTTTAATTTTAAGTTTTTGACATAAAAGTATCACCACTTGTTCTAAAAGAGGTTTCCCTGTTTTATTTAAATCACAAAAATATTTGTTGAACCAAAAAAAGATAATAAAAAAAAATTGCTGATTAGAAATTTCTAAGAAGTTAGGAATAAAATTTATGTTCTCAGTGGCCACAAATATAATTGAATTATAAATTATTTGTATTGTGTGGACATTTTTTTATTACCAACATATTAGAAAAAAGTTACTAGTTGTCTTTGTTCAGTTGTGTGTTTCACATATAAGGTACCTTCTTTAACTTTCATAATAATCCTTTTAATTGAGAGCAATGTCTGCATGTACAGAGAGTTATAGTTAGCAGGTCTATTAATCAAATGCACCAAAATTCTTGTTCCTGTCCCTCGTAGCCTTTATACTATATTACAAAATAAGCAAACCAAATGAATACTGGAAGAATTGTGAAAATTTCATTTTACCTGAAAACTCTTTAGTTCTATTGCAGTTTTTTATTGAGTGAAATTCTATTTTGTGACCATTTGTTCTCTTCCATATTGTGTCACCCTATCTTTAAATGCACTCAAAGCTATATATAATTAACATATTAAAAGTCATACATATTAATTTTAGTTAGAAATAAAAATTTTCATTTATATGCTTCAGCTTATGAGCAATCTTAAGGAAATACCTGTATTAGTCATTTTATAAGTTAGATGTTTTGGTCATTAGGATTTTTAAAATCCATGTATTCTGTCTGCTCTGTTTTCATCTGTAATTGCAAATTAAGTTTTATTACTATATACATTGATAGAAACATTAAAGTGCCTTTTCTTTCTTGGAGTTTTAGATTTATTGTTTAAGTAATGATGAATACAAAGTACAAATTAAATGATATTATAGATGAATTAAGTGTACAAACACATTCAGTGATAAGCCTTATTTTCTCTTATCAACATCCTTTTACTAATACCTTGGTTTATTTGTTTTTGATTGAAACATGAAATGAAATTTGCAAACAAATGCCATAATTTTAACTGCAGCCGTGAGCTTTGCTACGTCAGTGTCATCAGTTGAATCTTGCCCGGTCTGATCCCAAACTCAATCTCCTAAACCCCTGAAAGTTTATTTGTTAATTATTGCCAAGTAAAATTTTAATTTGCTCCAAAATTGCATGGTAAATATAGTTATTACAATTAAGTTTATATTAGAAATTGGCACTAGAGGGAGCTAAGTAATTGTATCATTTATGTGTTTAGAAGGAAATTGAACATTCATTTTAAAAACTTGTATTTTTTTTCAGAACCTGCTGATTTTACAAACATGGCAGCTATGCCTCAGCAAATTATAAGCAATAATGAATTAGTTAATTTTCTTTAGTGAAAACTGCTATGGTAAGATTATTAAATTACTGTATTTCTACTTAGTGAAAGTAGCTACTAGTCAGTAAATTAGGATTTCTAGGACTCTTTGGGGAAAGAGATTATTACTATTATCCATGTTTATCATTATTTTGATCCTAACAGAATTAAAATGCTCATACCACCATGTTAAAATATAATATTTTGTTTCCAAATTTATAGTTCGATGAGAACCATATAAGATCTCAGTGTATATTAGAAAACAATTTCACTCTTACGGAATATTCTAAGAATTTACTTGGTTTGATTACCTAAAAAGGATGATTTCACTTAACAATATTGTTCCCCACAAGCAGAGCCTTCCATAAGTAGAGTAAATTGTGCCATGTCCTACTTTTATACCAATCTCTAAAATGAACAAAAGATTGCTTAGGTGTGTAAAGCTGAAAACTACTGGATGTTTTTATTTATATGAACTAAAGATCTAAAGAACAAATATTTAATTCCATATGTTTTGTGTGTTGAGTCCCAGGAAACACTCGTATTTGAAAATAGCTTGTCGGAAGAAAATGATAAATTTTAACCTCTTCTTGCATTACTTAGGCAATCATGTCCAAAATGGCACACATTTAACACGTCCTTAAGTGAGCATGCCCTCTTAAAGAAAATGCATGTGGGAATTTGCTCTTTTTTCCCATAGGTCTTGTGAGGGAAAAGTATGGTTAAGGTGCTAAAATAAAATGAGATTTTATTCACATTCCATTCTACTTTGAAAATACAATGATGTTGAAAATACTAAAATAAAACCTATGATTTTTGTGTTTTGAAATTCTCTTAGCTAATCTATAATTATAGACTTGAATTGCTATACCAGTATCTAAATGGAAGTTTCTCACTTTTTTTAATGGTTCAAAGAGGGCCCTCTGCCTTTAACTATGCATGCATAGGTTTAGTTTTAATATAGAAGTGAATTTCAGGGAAAATAAATGTACAAAATTACAGAAAAAATTTACAACCAGGCAATACATGATTTGATAAACCACAAAACTGATTTCTTCCTGTTTGCTTCATTTATTTCTCTTACGTAAATGAGCCATTCCTAAATTCTATAGTTTATTTTTATAATTTGAATAATTAATATATTATCTATAGGAATTTATAACCCAAGTTTAGCTTACAAAAGAGGTTAGCAAGTATATTTTAAAGACTGGATTTTGGATGTGGGAAAAGGCTTGTGTACTGCCTACAACTAGGACGTCTTTCATATCTCTACATTAGTTTTTAACGAACTTTAATGATCATGCTAAACACCTGAAGAGTTCTTAAAGTACATATTCCATTTCAGAAGATCTTGATTCTGCATTTTTAACAAGCTCCCTGATACTGTCTGTGGACCACACTTTGAATAGCATAGTCTTCACTTTCTTTAATCCTGAAACATGTTGCTCTGGCTTGAAATAAGAGCTTAGAGCGAAAGAGAAGTAGGAGTCTAGAACAAAGTGATGGCCCTAGCCCTGGGAACCGAGAGGCCAGCTATAATTGTTCTTGCCTTTCATTAGCCATGTTAGATGCCCGACATTGACCACATACAAGACCAGTACTTCTTCAGGCGCAGGACCATCTGCAATCATTTACACTGTGTACCTGCAGACCTCCTTTGATTCTGCAACATGAAGGGATACCATAATGTTACCTTTTAAGAATTTCAGTAGCTTTGAAGTCTTTCTTTTAGGTAGGTGAATCCAGTTCCCAGGGAGGTGTCTGACATCCAGGAAAAACAACATGGGGTAGCAAAAGGAACTGATGCGGAATCAGATCATCTGGTTTCAGATTCCAGCTCCGCCACTCATTAGTTATGTAGTCTTAAGAATTTTATTTAACATTGGTCATTTTGGTAAAATGGACATATAATACCAACTTCCTAGGGTTGTTATTTCCTTAAATTTTATCATTTCTGAGTTTTTGGCTTTGATCATTGAGCATTTAGAAGTTTTAATATATTTTATTTCACATCAGAAGTTTATCATCAGGAAATGCTCTCGTGAGTAAGGACCATCATCACCACAACTGTCACAAACAAAATAATAGGATATGGGGTCTCCAGTAGTTGAGTGTAGATGGAATAAATTGTTTGTGAGATGGAAAGATAAGAGAGAAAATTAGAAAGGAAAATTGGGTCAGATAATGAAAGGCCTTAGAACTATGCAGTCCAGGTTAAGAGATTGTGAGGATATGGACACAAATAGTGGAAATAGAGATATATTAAATGATTATGTGGGAGTCAAATTTGCAAGAATCAGTAATTATGACTTAGGTTGTGTAGAGCCACCAAAAACCTCGGTTCAGCTGATTTTAGGAAATTTATTACATAACAAGAAATTAAACAAAAGGTAATGTTACATTTTCTGTGTTTCTTTTGGTTCAGTCTATAGATCACTGCACATGCAGACATGACAATTTCCAGAGACAGTATGAAGGATCATCTCTTCCTTTTCTCTCTTCTCTTAAAGTAAGAGAACTTTCCTAGAAGCTCCGCAGCCAACTTTCCTAGGTCTTGCCTAGAACTGTGCCCCAAGCATGGTCATTAACCAATCACCAGCAATGGAAAGAAACCCCTGGGGGTGGCTGAGACTCTAAGGACCTTCATCCTGGTATATGGAATTGGAGGGAGCTTTTCCTGCAGGATGTGACTGCTTGCAAAAGAGTGGATTGCTCTGTTGACGTCTGTTAGGAAGGCCTGGGGCTATATTGAAAATGTGGTTGGGGGTGAGTATATGTGTATGTATTCTTTGATGAAGGGAAGTTACATGCTAATAATTTATTTTTTATAAATAAATATTTAATGTATCTCTGTAGAGAAGACTATAAATACCATGTGATCTGGGGCCATATCATATGTATTTTTAGTTCATTATTCTGTCCTTGTCACCTTGAACAGTGTGGGACCCACTGGTGATTTTCAAGAAAATATTTTCTAGTGAGCTACTTTTGAAAGTCATATGGCTTCCATAAACATACCTAATAGATTTCTTTACCGTCCTAGAAACATTTCTCTCTAATCCACCAAACTGTAGTCACACCAACCATAATGCAATCCTTCAGTCAAGCTCAAGTTTTTCCAGAACTGATGTGTTCTGGAAATGTTCTTCACAAGTGTAGTTACTTTCTCTTTGTCCTTCAGTTTTCCATTCATATGCCCCACCCAACCCCTGCCCAGAGGTCTTTTTTGGTGATCTTATCTCAACTATTTTCCCACCATGAATTATTTGCTGTCTTGTTTTAGTTTCCTAAATATCCTTGACATACTAATTTTAATAATTAGTAAATAGAAATAGTATAAATATATGGGCTCATCACATGTATTTCTATGTTTTGTGCCAATATACCTGCAGACACAGTACAAGGATTTACACATGATTGTACTCTGTAGATGCTTACTTCATGAACAAATGTGGCTGAGGTCTGTTTCTAGGTTGGGTGATGGGAAATTCTCTCAACTAGTCTAGAAATTTGAGATATGGTATTTTTTTCAATGGATAATAATTAGATTAATTTGACTTAGTTGTACATTGGGATGTGAGTTGGGGAATTAAGAAGGATGACTTACAGAATTTTAAACATTTGAGTCTGTAGCAAAGAGAGAAAATGGGAATGGAGGTAGTGATCTAGATAACAGAATCAATGTGTTTATAGAATTAGATTATTTGAGCAAAACAAATGGAGTACTTTTCCACCCAGAGTATCTTCTCAGCCTTATACGTTTATCTATCTATCCTATCTATCTGTTCATTCATTCATTCATTCATTTATTCAATCATTAGACTACTTAGGTTTCTCAAAATTTTAATTCTGTGAGTGTCATGAGGAGTTACCATAACAGTTTTTATGTCATGTTGGAAAGGAGCAGAGAAGCACAGATCTTGACTTTGGTCGCATGGTAATGAGGATGTACTGGTGTTAAGCAATTATTGTCAAGAGTCTAAAAAGTATACCTTGTAAGAATATAAGAAGAGCAGGTGGCAAAGATTTTATTCAATTCATTAATTAATGAGGAACCAGTACAGTGTTGAAACCAGTTCAAAAACTATTTGAGAAGTTAGATATAAAGCATTCTCTGATAAGTTTGCATACAAAACTGGCTAATGTTTTTAAAGAAATTTATACCTTTGGGATTTTCTGTTTCACAAGACAGGAATTATTTGCATCTCTTCTGGATAACAATCTACAAGTTGACTTCTGTCCCTGAAGAATTATAAAATAGACGGCCAATAGAAAGTCAAGTTCAGCAAAACACCAGAAGAGCATATTGGGTGCATGTGTGTTTGTGTGTATTGCTTATTTACAAGTTTGGGGATAGATTTTCTGGTAGGGTAAGAAGAGTAGATTTCCCCAAAGGAGCTAACTGAGTTTGTGTGTCTGTGAAAAAGAGATATGTTAATAATAATCATTTGCAGCTAACACTACCAACAAATCATTGTAGTACATCCTAGAATTTAGACCTTGGGAATTCAGTTTATTTCTATGACTTAAAAAAAATAAGCAAAAAAGACATAATTAACTAAAGCATTTTTTATTCCCTGCCCCCCCACCCCCACAAAGCATTTTTTAAAGTTTTGGTAGCAAATGAAATGTGTCTACAGATTTAAACTCTAAGTAATATGCATAGTGTAGATTTTTCCAAAATATATCTGAGATTCTTTACGAAGACCTGTGGTCACATTTATCTAGAGGCTTCAACATCCTCTTATTTAATTTTCCTTTAGAATAGAAAGTTCTAAGTAGTTGATGACCCACTGCCTTTTTTGCCTCTGAACTAGATTGTTTCTTTAAGGAGAAATTGGTGACACCATAATAGGGTGATGCAACATCTATATCATTTAACATAGTATGTATAGAATAATAAGTGATATTAAGTCTTATTGGCAGAATGACACAGCTCTGGTACACTGTATGTCATTTACCCATATAAAACTATGAGGTATATAATATTTTAGAGATAAAGAGAAAAGGTTTGCAGAGCTTAAATAATTTGCGTAAACCCCCATAGCCATTAAATAGTGGGGCCAATATCTATCCCAATCTAACTGAAGGTGCCATCTAGTCTTTAAACATGAGTTTTCTTTTATCCTGAAAATAATTGTTTTCTATGGATGCATTTCATCAGGGACCTATAAAGCATCAGTAGGTTACTTTTTTACAAGTATATGATTTTTATATAAGAATTTAGTAATAGTAATAATATGAATAGCTACTACTTATTAAGCCTTGACTGTTGTCTCAGTTTTATCCTATTTTTAACAACAGTTTCCTGTGGTAAGCATTGTTATTCTAACTTTATGCTTTGGGAAATTGAAGTTCAGACAAATGTCCAGAATTGCTATTAAGTGCCCCATTGTCTGACTCTCCTGCCCATATCTGCCTCTATTTTGAGTACTGCTCTCGCTCTACATTTAAGAACATCCATTCAAAGACGCACCTCAAGGATGAATTTCAAAAGACTTCCCTTCCCTAGGTCCCACAGACAGGCTCTAATTTTTGTTCCTGTTCTTGGGATGGGACTTTAGGGATCATTGCTGACGACTCCCCTTGTTGAAGTCACCTTCATGGCTTCTCAGTCAGGCCTAACTGTGTTTGCAGACATGGATGGTATTCTTGATATAAGAGAGAAACTGGTATCTTCTCCAGCTTTTCTCTATTAGTCTTTTTGTGCTATTGTTTACAGTTATCCTACATATGTAACTCCAGTTTAAACTATCAATACTCTATATCCCCTTCTACTAAAAAGAATACCTTCTAAGGTTGAGTTAGAAAACATTTTAGTGGTACACACACAAAAAAAACATGGTATTCAAAAGTCTGTCTCCAAAAGGATGGATAAATAGATATATATGTGCTAAAACAAATACTACAAAGAGTTAAGGAAACTGTGTAAAATAAAGAATCCATATGAGTACGCACTGTACAAATATTTCAACTTTTCTATGGTTGAATACTTTCATAATAACAGGCATGGGAAAAATGTCTACCTTCTATGAACTTACAGCTCATTTTTTGTGTGTTGTCATCCTACTCTGATAGATAGGTACTCCACGAGGGCAAGAGTCTTTGTCTCTTCTGTTCAGAAATGTGTCCAAATGCCTAAAACAGTGCCTGACACATGATAGCCCCTTAATAAATGCTTGGCTAGTGAAAGGGTTACTGAGGAAAACTGCAGTGAAAACTTAATGATTGCTTGTGGTAAGATGCCCACACCCTGGGATTAAAGTTTTTAACAGGAAGTTAGACCAGGGGGATAAAGGGGTAAATCCATCCTCTAAATTTTTAGCTGATATTTTATTTTAAAAAAAAGTAAACAAATTTATGACTTCCTTAAGTGTTGTTTTGGGATACTGTATAACGTGATAAATGACTTAGGAAGAACAAGTAATGAGTATCCAAAATGTTAAGGCTCTTCAAACAGAGCACCTCTCTGCACAGGATCGTATCAGAATCTGAGGCTGAGTCTTAAAATTTAATTTTTTTCCCCTTTGGGGTTTCCATAGGGAGAGTGTGCAGAACAGAACCATGTGTGGACCTACCAATTCACAGACAACCAGTAAGTTCAGAAACCTTCATTACTCCCCTACTGTGTGGGAGAAACCCTCCATGCCAGGAGAAAGCACAATAACATTTGGCTTTCCATGGGAGTGCAAATTCTGAGAAAGATAGCTTGCAGAGGCAAGTTATTCATTATTTTTTTTTCCTCCAACAAATTATCCCAGCCCCGGAGCTAATAATGCTCCAACTTCACGAGATGCAGCCAATAAACTGAGAATTGCTGGGATGTGCACACCTTTTCTTCTGGAGAATGTGTGAGGGAGCAACTGCTTCTCTGGCTCTTTTAAGCCACCCTTCCGACAAGGGCTGGGACAGAGAGAGAGAGGTCATGTTGACCAGTTCCATTCCAGAAGTTGCCAATCAGTGGGCAGACCAGTCCCGCGCGGCCGTGTGGGAAGGGTGGTGGTATAAGCCTCCTCCTCCCGGGCGCTGCTTCGTACACCCCAGCAGTAGTCCCAGAAGGGAGTGCAGGCTGGGCTTCCTCTGGTACCTTCACCACCGCTAGTGGTGCCTGCATTGTCTCTTGACTAGACTGCAAACTCGATTCATTTTTAAACATGTTATTGTGGAAATCTTCAAACAGACACAAAAAGAGAAGGATTAGTATTAAAAATATCTCATGGAGAAAAATTATTACCCATAGATACGGGCCAGTGAATTAAACCTCTAATTTTCATTTTATTAGTCATTAAATAAAACCAGTCACCCATTCTTACTACCTCTCTCTCATCTGAAAATTGAACCACCCTTCTTCTATTTTGCCCTCATTAAATTCCTTTCTTTTAATTTGCATGTTCATGACCCTATGCTTTACACACTGGAGTCTGTTATTTTTAGCTGGCCAATTTCATTGTCCTCAAATACTACCTTGAACATGTAATGTAAACACTGCGTAAATTCCAAGGTCTCTATAAACTATCAAACAAGATTTTCTTCTTCATCTAGATTGAATTCCCTGCTACCTCATTAACATATTAATATCCACTTCTGCTCAGAGACTTTCAGCCACGTAATTCTCCACCACGAAGTTTTTTCCATTCCCACCTCATATATCTGTTTTCCAACAGCCCTGCAAAGCCCACCCCACTTCCACCCAGTCCAGGCAAGCATTCCCAGTCGTAGCTGACCTCACTCTGCATTCCTGAGCACTTGTCCGTGCTAAATGTTATGGTAGAATGTGATATTACAGCCCATATTTGTCTTAATGTTGTGCTATGTGACTACCTTATATTTTTGTAGGAGCATCAAGTCAATGGGGTCAGGACACATGTCATATTTCTTCTGAAGCCCCTGAAACTGTGAGTCCCAATTCTGTCTGCCTATCAGATTCACATAAGATCTTTATACAGAATGAAAGCAGAAGAAAAAAATCCAGATATGCTATGTCATATTTACTCATGATGGATCCTGAGAATGTACATATTTCATAGGTTTTGATGTGATTCATTGGTAATCCATTGATACCTATTCCAGTATTGATTCATGCATTAACATTTGGATTCCTCCATTGCAAAGAATATGGTCAGACTGAGCATATAAAAGGGCTTAATCCAGACATATTAATTTACTAACTTCGTAGGTTTTGTGGTCAAACATTAGGCATCTTTACAAGATTACCTGGAAGTACATATAAGAAATACAAAATAAAGCTGATTTTTTAAACTAGTGCAAAAATGTTCAAACATATTCATCTACCTCATAATTACCTTGTGATTATTTCATAATAATAATAATTCTTTGATGATACTCCAAAATAAGACAACGATGATAGTTATTGTAAACCCTTCTTCTTAGAGTATTTTATGTGGTAGAAATCCACAGGACATGCTGTCATTAATTCATCACATAGTTTTTTAGCATCGTCTATAACCTAGCTCTAAAATTGAATATGTGGATTGTAGTTCTGTTTGGCATGTACAATATTAATTTTTTAATTTGAAGTTGTTCATATTTGTAAATATGGAAATTTTGCATAAAATATTTAGATTTATAGATTCTCCTAAAATAAGAAGATATGAAAATATTTGGCACATATTTTCACCTGACAGCCATGGTCAGAAGCAGAATAATGTGTGTCCTCTGAATATAGCAGAAAATGGCCAGTTTGCCCCAGATCTATCATTCCTTGTTTTCTCACACACTTCTATTACTTGTCTGGTCATTTGATCATGCACCCCCTCTTCCGTGTATTATAGAGGGTATATAAGGAATTTAAAATAATAAAGTAGATTAGTAATAGCTTCATTAGATTTTCAAAATTGACTGCAATATGCGCTGAAAAATCAAAATGTACTATTCTTTATAATCTTCCTGTCTAGCAAAATGCTGGTTAAAGCATATTTGTTCATAAATATGTCTTTTTAAAGTAGTAATAGAAGGAAAGAGAATTCCATCCCTTTGCCCATGTCAATTCCAAGAGATGAGTGACATTGCAAGATACCAATTAGACCATGGTAACCAGTAGGTAGAATGTATATCTTTGAAAGGGTCACATACTGACGTGTTTTCTTCTTTCATTCTCTTACTTCTTTCCTGAAGCTAGTTAAGTAAATTGAGAAAATGAGTGAGGAACTCTTGTTTGGGTTGTGGGGCAATAGCTAAAGCATGATCATCAGGCCTTGGCCAGGCTAATAATAAAATAAAACTCCATTTTGCTCTGTGTTTTTCAGTGTATACACATGAAAACAAGTTCCATTCAGGAGAACTGATTTAAGCTTTCTTGCATCATCCATCTAAATATTATCAAATGCTACTCTAATCTTATCTTATTCCTTCCCAACTTATAGAATTTAGTAAGAGGTGCTACCTTTCTGATTTACCCTTTCATGGCACTTAGAATCTTGACTATAATCATCAAGAAGTTCTGTCCAGATGGGCCTATAAGGTCCTGGCAGTAGCTATAACATGGAACTTCATGAGGTTGACAAAATTACATATTGAGAAAAAAAATGGAACCTAGACTCTTACATAAAATGAACACTAAGCATATATATATATTTGAGTATGTATGTGTGTATATTTATTTATGTACTGTTATAAATTTCTACTTCCTCATCATCACTAAAGATCTGATGACAATTCATCTAAGAAAAAATAGTATGTCAAGGTACAATCGAAATGCTCTTTTGTGTCCTGCCATTCTATGCGATGACTGCTTCTTGCTTTAAGGACCTTATTACTGAATATAGAAAATGTCTCAATCTTCGCATATTCTCTTGTCCAAAGAACGATCTTTCATTACTAGGTCTTTAATAGATTGATTTTATGCTATGTTTGCTTTGTTTTAATATTCTCTGCAAAATTGTGGCTTCCTCCATTATTGATGAAAGAAAATTGAGGCGAGTTATTTTGGCTTTCTGTCTCTTTTTCTCCCGGGACGTATCACTATTCTATTTGTTAATCTGTTCTCTTTGCCATTTATCAAAACTTTCCTCTTAGCTGTGGCAAAGGAAGGGTCATTTAAAAATCCCTATTTGGGAAGAATGAACCACTGTTTGAGTGCTGTCAGGACACTCTCCTTGTGAAACATGATAGATTTCATAGACAGTAAGAGAGCTCATGGATATTGTCATACTCAATGTTGTGAAGGCTGACAGTGCTCAGTAAATGCTTATTAAATGAATCAATGAATATGGGATTGTGGCTCCCTGATAAAACATTCAGAATTTTGTTTGCACATCTAAAATAATATACAACTCAATGAGAAAACTTTGATGTTCAAAAAATTGCTGTGCATTTAGGACATCTTAATTAAAGAAAAACTTAAAATTCCACACACAGACATACTTAGCAGTTCTTTAATACTCCTAATGATGCTAGGATTTTAGTGTCTGTTTCATGCTTTTGTAGAAATTTAACCCCAGGAAACTGTAGAAAAATAGACTGTTCAAAGTTGTCATTATCATTGTTGTTCATTAATTTAAAAAAAACATAGAATAGTAAGAGTATTTTAAGAAGAACTGCTTAATATATAAGAATTTTAATTTTACTCTATTTGTATGATAATGTAGGGCATATTATTAATGACATTGTTCTAAACATTCCCCAAACTTGAGTATTTAAGGCTAAATAATTTTTTAGTTCATATTTAGTTTGTGGAGAAAAAACCTATTTTGTACCTTCTTTCATTGGCAATCACTCATCACATTTGTTGCATATTCTTCTAGAAATTTACTTTTTTCAATTGAGGCTATATTTTAATATTCCTGCCTCTCAACTCACATAAGAAATATTCTAACATTTTCATAATGTGAAGACACCATGCAATAAAGGGTCAAGTTCCTGGTGCTTATCAATGCCGTAGTCTTCTCAATTTCGTATTGTTGCCATCTCTAAAAAACTTTAGACAATGTGCAGTAATCAATTTTAGGCATATGTTCCACAAAGTATCACAAAAGTTAAAAATTCAAGAAAACTTTAGAAGTCATTTCTAGTAACACTGCTTTTTAAATAGGGGATAACCAAGGGTCAGAGAAGTTCAGTGATTTGTGCCATGTGTCGTAAACAGTTGGATCCTGAGTTAAGACTAGACTATATCATAAATAATTTTGATCTTATTATCTTATGATACTTAGAATTGGATTATAAATAATTGTTCTTAAATCACCTCATGTTTAATTTTTATCTGTTCATTTAAATTTGTCATTTATTGCAACATCAATGAAAATTCTGTGAATGTACAGAGTCAAAAGAGGAATAAATCTCATGAATTTTTTTTATGAAGTACAGTTGAATGTTATGCTAAAGGAAGATTACCATTGTTAGCTAATTTTGCAACTATATAGGCCAGAGAAATCTGTAACAACTGAACGCTGAAGCATGAGTGATGTGCAAGAGTTATGGATATTAATTCAGTCTCTCCTTGTGGTGTTCAGTGAAATATTAAGCTTTAGTATCTGTGTGGGAGTGTATCTAAATATAGTTGTTATTTTGCATTTTTATTCTGCAGTTGCTCAGACATATTCATGGCAAGGAAAAAAAAATATGTCTGCCATAAAAGCATGATTCTCAATAGGAGACTGAGAGGTCATTTCTTCACAGCCAAAACAGTGTAGCCAGAAACAAAAACTCTGCTTGGTTCTGTTCTGATTTGGTCTTCCCAACTCTCCCTTCTTTCTCTGGGCTGATCTGGGTGGCTTCAAAGTATATTTTTCCAGAGATGCCAACTTCCATGAAAAATTTTTGCACAAACCATAACTAATTAGCTTAATTTAAAATTATGACTGATCCATTCTCTGACAGCCCTGTCAACAACCTGGAGTGCTGATGGGTTGAATGAGATTAAAAACTCTAGATTACAAATTGGAAACCTTTGAGCTAAGAATTCAAACTTGACCCAAGAGTATGTTTTGTTTGGCAGGTACAATGTTTAAACTTTAAAAAATTTTTAATGTTTTTAGTCAGATCTCTGTATTCTTAAGTTTATATTCCTCTTTGTCTTTCACAATATGGATTCACATGCTGATTTAGTTTGCCTCATACGACCTCTGCTTAGGTGACCATGTCCACCAACTGTCATTCATCATAGAATCATAGAATTTCAGAAATGGGAAGTACTTGAGGTCATCCAGATTAAGCCCTTGCTTTTTTAGATAAAGAAATGGGTCCAGAGAGGTGATTTGTAGAAAATGAGACATGAGTAAGAGAAAAAAGGAAACCAACATTTTGTGGTGAACCTGAAATGTACCAGGTAGGGAGCTGAACATTTAACTCACATTGTCACATTTAATTATGTTTCTTAGAGATGAAAAAATGTTGTTTATATTATGCGCACATAGTTAAGGTGGGGGAAAAGCAGACATGAGAGTCAAATACTGGTCAGCCTGATCCAAAGCACATAGTCTTCCAAATAGAGCCGACGTCTGATTGCAATCTTGTGAACTTTCAACTAAATCATATTGCCAGTCAATTAGGCAAATGAATTGTGGTAAACAATTATGCTTCCTATTTAAAAAATTCACCTGTGTGGCAAACTTGCCACATGTTTGCCTTAGGCATTTTTGCTTATCATGCAGGAACATTCTAAAAGGAATCCCAAACTGAAATGTGTCTGATTGCCTATGTTTTTGTACTGTCTCCCAATATGTCATCTATAAGTTAGTAAAACATAAAGATGAAAAGGCAGATATGTCATTTTCATCTGGATTACATTTCCCTTTGTCATTTATTAGCTTCTGGGTTCAGTAGAAGATTATAGGGCTCCACTGTTTGAAGGCTATATTCCTCATTTGCTCATCTCCCTGGTCATCTTCACACATCTGGCTTTGTAATCTTACATCTGGTATACCTCAATGCCTGTTTACCTAAGCTAAGTCACTTGCTAACTCTTACCAACAAGTTTATACTTACATTTTCTCAGCATTCATACAGAACCATAACAATTCCTGAGTTTTTTTTTACCTATGCTCACACCATTTGCTGATATACAACTTATTACAGAAAGAGCAAAGCAAATCTTAAAGACTTCTGTCTTTGTGGCTATATGGTTGTCAGGAAGTCATCAGGCAGAATCACTAGTAAGTGACTTACTAAGATTAAGACAAAAATGAAACTACAACTAGTCTTACCAATCAGCTACTGAATGAATCTTAGGCTTGAAATTTCCCTAGAAGATGTGTCTAGAAGATTCATCAGAATCACTTATGAATCAAATATCTTATTTAATGGATGAAATTTATTAAACAATGGAGGAAAGACTCATTATCTATTGGGTTTTGGAATATATCCAGACAAAAACGATGCTTGCTTTACTAGACTTGTGAAAGTAGCTATTCATGGGAGAGGAATTAGTCAGTAAAGCCACACGTACTGGGTATATTGTGAGAGTCACAGTAGGCAGACCAACCTGGATGACAGTGGTCAAATATATACAGGGAAATTTTTTTTTAAATAAAGAGTACTGGGAAATTCGTTTGCTTAAATATAAAATTAAAACTCTTGCCTGCAACTCCTCAACATTCATAAGTCTTCTTGGAAATGATAGCCTTGCATCACTTCTTCAGGTTCACAGACACTCAGAAAAGGGGAATACTTGGTCTATACACACACATGGTTATTTTGACATGTCAATGGTATTTTCAGTAGCCCCCCTTAACCACAGGGAATATGGTTCAAAACCCACAGGGGATACCTGAAACTGCAGATAGTACTTATTGTACTATGTTTTTTCCTATACATACATAGCTATGATAAAGTTTAATTTGTATATTAGGCATGGTAAGAGGTTAACAATAACTAGTAATAAAATAGAACAATCATGTACCGTAATAAAAGCTATGTGAATATGGTTGCTCTTTCTCTCTCAAAATATCTGATTGTACTGTATTCACCCTTCTTCTTGCAATGATGTGAGATGATGAGATGAAATGAGGTGAATGAATAGGCATTGTGACATAGCATTAGGCTGCTGTTGACCTTCTGCTATGTCAGGAGGATCATCTGCTTCCAGATCATGGTTGACCACAGGTGACTGAAATTGCAGAGGAAAAACTTTGGATAAGAGAAGACTACTGTAGTGTATATATATTTTAAAAGGTTTTTATACATAAAAATTACATGTAAATAAAACTGTTAATTTTTGTGCAGGGAATCCTAGAGTACTCTTTTTTGTTATATAAATGACCATGTGTACACACACATACACCTGCAACAACTCCTAACTGGCCTAATCTGCTTTGTAAATTAAGACTTTTAATGAGAGGCATCAATATCAGCATTGTGAGTAGGTAGATATGGTTACCTATGTAGTGCTTCTTTGGCCCATACCCTTTGTCTTATCCTAAGAGTCATCTGATCTCTCCTAGTCGTAAGTATTAACCAGTGGGCTTGTGGTCATCCTCTGGGGTCTTTGTCAGGCCTGGTAGAAGGCTGCTACTCACCTGTGTTCTACAGAGTCAGAATATAAAAGAGGAATCCAAGAGGTGGGCTTCAGGAAGTCATATTTATATCTGAGCAGACTGTCCAGGTGATTTTTCCTTCTGATAGAAATGACCGAAAGAATTCTCTGTATAAAGCCCAGTTGGAGAAACACGTGACTCTGGATAAGTGGGATGATTAAAAATGAAAAGCAGAAGAAAAAAACTAGAAAAACTTTTGAATTCATGAAGTGGTAGCTTTGCAGCTTTTAGAGAAACATTTCCATCCTCAGAGTAGCATGGAGGAAGCTGTTAAAGCCACTGGCCTAACTCAGTTAATTTATTCACAGCAGGGTAGGTCTTTAGAGAGGTGAAGCATGCCACTAGATTAAGGGTGGCAGATAGGTTTCATCCTGGCTGCCATGTCTGTCTGATTTATAGTGGCTGCCTGAAGAGATGTGGACAAAAGGACTCTAAGACCTTATCTAAACACAACAATTTAGTGTCCTGTGATTGATTGGTGATGTCTACGTGGGCACAGAAATGTGAGTTATTGACATAGATCATGCAATATTTCTTTCATCCCTGTACTAGAATTGGATAGTGAAAAGGGTCCACATCTGATTAATTGAAATTTAGCTCATCATTTGAGCACCTTGATCAGTAGCTAACCAAATTCTGGAATCTATATAATTCTACCAATTTGTTGATCAATTTAAAAAGGTCAAGATGATACAGTGGGGTTTCCTCATATATTCTTTTCAACATAATCTGGGAATACAGGTATGTTGTATTTAAGAGCACCAGGCAGGCTGATATTCAACATTTTTCTTTAGTCTGTCCACATAAGTGTGGATATGTACCACTGGAATTCAGGGTCAGAATCCAGATCAAAATAAGGAATACTAGCATGATACAGACTTTTATTCTTTTGGAAATAATCTGTCAGTTTTGAGAGCATGAAATTGCTGTGGATACAAGTCCTATGATCTGGGTTTTGTCACTGGGAACAGATAGTTAGTTCCTTATCAGAATTCCAAAAGGCAAATGAATACGATTTGTGAATTAACAATTTAGGGCACTACTAGGATAGTGAAGTCTGCAATAGGACACCATGTAAGGTCAGCCCCAGGGAGAAGGACAAAACAATAAGCCTTGCTATATTGGGGGTAAGCCTGAGGAATGGACTTTGAGGCTGCTTTAGACAATAGTATCTATGCTTGGATTGTCCTGTGGTTGAGATGTAAGTGAACTACTATATAGGGAAATCAGAAGGCTTTGCTGTGAGACTGCTTGATAAAATCAGGACAAGGATATAAAGAGAGTGCTTGGCCCACTTGAATTTCTTATACATAAATTCATATAACTGGATTCTCAGTGTTTATCCATGAAACAGGTTTCCCTGCTTAAAATTGAAGTTTTCTGGGAAAGGTATTAGATTATGTATTAGAAAACATTTATACCTTACTCTGAATGATTTTATTATATGCATTCCTAATATTGCAAATGGCAAAAAAGCTACTACAGTGAGCTGGGAAGAAGGGTCTAAGAGGGGTAGGTTGGGCAAAATGAAAAACTACAAGTAGGAGGATCCCTGAAAACACAGAGCATCTTAGATCAGTGATTTCTTGAACAAGGAACTTAGTATTGGCCATGGAGAATAGATGGAAGCCCTCCAGAATAATAGAAATGGTTGTAGATGAAAATTATTCCTGGCGTGATTCTTAAGGGCTTTATTAAGTCTCCAAGAGGCTGTTCTTGGCTAGGGTATAAAAGTGGGGTTACCACATATTCCTAATTTGCTAGGACTTCCCTGAGTTTAGTAATGAAGTTCCCTGTTCTAGGAATGCCATCATTCCCAGCTAAAAAGGGATAATAGGTCACCCTCTGAGGGGTAAAATGTAGACCTTTTCTGGGTAGGGGGGAAATGAATAATGTTTTTAAAAAATGTTTCAATACCTGAAACTGATCTTTGCTTGAAAAACATAGAAAAGTAATATTGTCTTGCTTTCAGGCATCAGCAAAAAAACCTGGGAAAGAAGCTCTGTGCCATTCTGTCCCGCCTATTAGGAGAGGTGTGTGTGTGTGTGTGTGTGTGTGTGTGTGTGTGTGTTTTCATGTGTAGGAGGAGTTCTTTCCATTTTCCAAGCTCCTTTTTTTAGGCAAACTAAATGGACAAACTTTGATTTTTGGTTAGCAATAACCAAAGTTAGTATCTACGAAATCAGTGTACCTCTCCTCCTCAAGGAGGATCATGACTCAATTTGATTTAGAGCTCAGTGATTTAAGATGCATATCTGATGCATATTAGTTACTAGTACGTGTGTTGGGTTACTGTTTTTATTGGAGGAGCAGCAGTCATTATTCTTCATTATACTCGTTTTGTAAATCTTGAACTGAAGTTTTGGGTTTGATTATGATCACATTCTTTCATTTTTTATAATTAAAATTATTTTTCAATATAAAACAAGAATCACATTGGCCATTGTGTCATTGTGATTTATATGAAATATATATTAGATAATTCAGATGACATTTCACATATTATTTGATTCTTCCTCCACAGTTCCTGATTAGGCAACTAAACCTTTGGAATTTCCTAAGTATTGAGAGTAATAAGGGTTTCTTTTGTTATATTAATGAAGGTGACTTTTGAACTCTACCCAAGGGCAGAAGGCTGGTTTCCAGGAGGACCAACTATGTGATTCAAAGGTTGGACCTTTCAGTCCCATCCAGACCTCCAGGGATGGGAGAGGGCCTGAAGGTTGACTCAGCCAATAGCCGATGACTTCATCAAGACTACATAAAGAAGCCTCCATAAAAAACTTTTTCTGTCCTTCTATACTTGGGGAAACCAGAATGCTTTCACATGCCTTTGAGCTGGATCCTAAGCTCCACCAGGATGGAAGCTCTTTTGTTTGGGACCTCATCCTATATATCTCTTAATCTGGCTATTGACTCACATACCTTATCAGTTCTTTTGTTAAATTGCAAGTGAGCATTGCCCTGAATTCTGTGAGCCACTCTAATAAATTAATCAAACCTAAGGAGGAGGTCCTTGACACTTCAAATATGTATCAGGTCAGTCAGAAACACCCATAGCAGCCTGGGGCTTGCAGCTGGTGTTGAAGTCAGGGGTAGGACTGAACCCTTAACCTGGGGAATCTGATGCTGTCTCTGGGTATGTAGTGTCAGAATTGAGTTGAATTCTTGAACACCTTCCTGGTATCCAAGAATTGGCTGGTCCTGTGTGTGTGAGATCCCCCACCCCCTGAAGGGTCCAGGAAGCCTAAAAGAGCTACCTCATATTTGACTTTACCTTTTTGCATTTGTTAAGTTTCTCTCCTGTATCCTGTCTTTGAAATTCATCAAATACTTAAGTAATAAATCCAGTACCCTTAGCAGAGGAAATCTATACCAAATGTTATGTGATGGAAGAAAATAAGACAGTGCTTGTGATTAGAGTTCACAAGGAATGAAGAACAAAGCTAGAGGTTGTTTTAAGTCTTTACAAAAAGGCACCATAGCCATTTTGTTTTTCAAAATAGTTGAAATGAATAATTTAGGAAATGAACGTCTCTAATATTTATCATTTTGAGTTTAATTAGTATCAATGAATCCATAATTACTTGTAAGACATTACTTGCAAGGAACTTAAATAGCGTCCTTTCTCTGGAGCTTCTCTGCTTACCCCACATGTGACTTTCTCTTGTCTGACTATTTCACATGACTTTGCAAGTCTCTTGTGGTATGTTTGCTTTGCTCTGTATTACTTGCATATGCGTGGTTTACTTATCTAACCTACAAAATTGTAAGTTACTTAGGGATTAAGGTTAGAATTGTAAATAAGGGCTAATATTCATAAAAATGCTTTTAATCTGTCTCCTTTTTAATCTGTTGCCTCTGAAAATTTGAGATTTGACCATATTTTCAAATTAACTATTTAGGTTGTGACAGTTTCTGGATAGAGGAAAAATGCAGGGGTAATATGATTCAGAGACAAGGGACAGCTTACTACTCAAAGTTCTGGCAGAAGCTAGACTATAGGAATTTTCTGTACAAATTTTTCAATTCCCAGTTTCCAGAAGACAATGTGAAGAGGACCAGGTGTTAAGATGCACACACAATCAATTGCAATACAGGAGAGGAACCTTAAACTTAGGGAACTTTGTTACTTAAACTGAACAGTAAGCATGCCAGCCCACTGCTCCTGGAAAATGGGTGGGAGCCCTGAGATATCACATTAGCAGTATAGTACAACATCTTCCCAAATATACAAATGATTTTTTTCTGTTTAATTTCATCCTGTATATTACATTTTCCTATGTATTGATAACAGTCTTCTTAACTTAACTCACAATGTGATAAGATGAACAAATCATTGTTTATTCTTTACTATTAACAAGAACACATTATTAGAAAGTGTCATGCAGTTTAACTACAGCAATCATCCTTAGCAAATAATCAGTACAAATATTCTGAACATTCCTCTTTTAGGATGTAGATTTGGGCTTGGATATTTGATAAATGTTTGTTGAATATATTTCACTTTATGTATGAAGAAATGATCCTCATTATTGAATGAACTAGTGCCAAAAATCTAGGGAGCTCATTCTCTTCACAGTTTAGTAGAGCTGAAGCTTGCTACCAGCATGACAACTACTATTAATAAGAACAATTAAAATTTTAAAACTCATAAAGAAATTCCTTTAAAAGTACTAATTGTTGTTGCATATTGTCACATAATAAAATATTTTATTTTTTACTTTAAATTATAAATATAATTGCTCTATGTCAGAAAAAAAGCATCATACTACACACTGTTAGCAGAAACGTTGAAAATATCTCATTTCCCCATCAATATCTTCCCTTCATAATGATGAGACATGGAGCTCCACTCTAATCTGACTATTTCTATGATCTCACTTTATTTCATAGATTCCTTTAGCACTGCTGATTGTTAAGAGGGAATGCGATTGTATTTCAGGAAAGCAGTGACGCTTCCCAGCAAAAGTATGACATTGTCAGGGTTTCAAAAGGTAAAAGCAGTTATTTTGTTCAGACTCTACATAGGCTGTTCTCTGCTCTTTAAAAGTTTTGCAGGAAGCGAATTAATGTAATAGTTTTTACAGTCTGTATGGTATAAAATAGACTCAGATTAAGCTAGCAGACTTGTTATTTGACAGTTTATAAAATATTTTAGTATCTTTTTGGCAGTAGCAGTTTGAATGTTGGCAAATGTACACATTGCTCGCAGTTTCAAAACCTTGTAATGAGTATTTTCCACTGTAATAGCAGAGAGCTGAAATTTGGATAAACCACTTAGACTTGTGAACTCTGACATGCATGGTAACAATGTCTTTGTAAAAGAATTTTGTCAAGTATTGGAGCTCCTACTAATAGCACATCCATCTTTCGGCACACCATAAATCTTAAGAAAATTTCTATTACTCTGCAATTTGTCTGGCTTATGCTATTTATTAGCCATTTTATTCTGCTGCTTTAAGAAGTAATGTGATGTTCATTTTATTGCTGGTTCAATAAATTGTTAATTATAATGCAGTGATTGCAGCTGACGTGATTTAAAAGCCACATTAGCACTATAGCATTAAGTTTTAACTATTTTACCCTTCAATTCCCTGTTTATACAACAGTAAAAAGGAAAATAGCCTTAGACTAATTTAAAAAATGAAGGTACTTTTATCTATTGATCACATGACACATTAGAAACTTTTTTTAATAAAGGTTAAATTTTTGTCTTGAAAAAAAGGATGAAAATGAGTAACAATATATGATAAAATGCTTAAGAGAATAGGATATGATTCTAAGACAGGTAGAATACAAGTGAAGTTAGCGATATTATATCTATCTTTGTATGTGAATAGTGTAGTACTTGTATAGACAATTCAATAGAAAGGCATATGTCATGCTAATTTTGTAAATATTTTTCCTTCAGAAATTAAAAAAAAAGGCATTAAAATTAGGAGTGACTTTTGAAAAATACTCAGTTTTATATTCCCTTTCATTGATTGCCTTTAAAAATTTTGTCTAAATCAGTCATTATCTTGTTTAACTGTTGGTCTCTTTTTCCTACTAAAATGGAAATTTTATTAAGTAGGGTCTTTGTCCCTATTTTTAATAATTATATCCCCAGTACCTAGCACACTGCTCTGCATAGCAGGTGACTGAACATATCTGTGGAGTTAATCAATGAATGAATGCTTTGCATTCAGATAACTGTTAGCAGTAGAGATAAGACAGTCAGATAAACTGTTAGCAGTAGAGATAAGACAATAGGCTTAGTGTGTTCACCACCCAGCCCCTGATGCCTTCCCTTTGCAGTCTCCGGTTGTTTTTTGCAATTGGGTAAACTTTTAAAAGTTGTGTAGTCCAAAGTGTTCATTGAAAAATTTCCCCCAGGCTACAGAGATTAAATGTCTTGTCTAACCAAGGGCATGTATAATTAGTGTTTAATTAGGAACAAGAACTCTGGTACTTTATCCGTTGGTCCAGTAGTTGCTTTACTATGTAACTTAGCCTGTGTTTTAAATAAATGTGTTGTCTTGCCTGAATTAATTCAAATTTCTCCGCTTTCTCTTTACTTTTGAAAATAAGGAAATTGCTTTTGTCTGTAGAGAGGATATGTCTAGTAACACTTTCTGTTTAAGCATTTCTATGTGTATATGACAGTTGAAAGCAATCAATCAACTATTTCTTAACTTTCAGCATGTCTGTGGCCATGGTCATCATCATAGGCTTGTGGCCTGCACTGGCATTAAGGGATGGGTGCCCGTTCTGTCTCAAAGAGGAAACCTCCATGAAGCTCTAGATTGACGAAATGAAGTCATGTTTCTTAATAATGCATTACTCCTTGTAAAGAATCAGTCTCTTTGAAGATTCTGTGAATTCTATAGCCATCTAGATTCAATCTTAAAATTTCATTAATCCATTTTGAGAAGTTAACTACTCATCTGATAATTTGATTTTTTACATTGATTTAGGGAGCCCTCCTTGTTTTACACAATTTTTTAGTAGAATCTCCAATATAAAATCAGCCTCATTTATGTTTTTTCACTACTCAGGCTTTTCTTTATATTGGTCAAGTTATAATATTTCCAATTTCACGCCTTTGAAGCACCAGGGAAAGGAGACATAAAGAGCAGGTGGAAGGAAAGAATAGGAATTCCTCTCCTTCTTCACTTGCTCACAACCCAAAGCTGGGTTTTAGAATCATTTTATTCATTTATGGTCCCATTTAAGTGGGCTAGTGTATTACAGATCATGCAACTCGCCCATCAAAACAAGCCTCTGGGATTCGCCTGTCTCAGGATTATAGACACTTAATTCTAAAACTGAAAAATAGTACACAGTGCAGGCAAGCAAGAACACTTCAAATTTCTTTCTCATACAAGAGTTTCTTATAAGGTGTTTAATTTACATCAAGACAAAATGTCTTAAATGCCCAGAAATCTGCAGAGGCTCTTTTCTTTCTTTCATTAGTCTGTTTCAGGAGTTTTCAGCCATAGACATGTCCGATTGATTTACTCAAATTCTGTGTGGGTGGAGCCCAAGTACTGATGTTTTCTAAAAGTTCCCAGTTGATTCTAATAGCTGTAAGAATTGAGAGCCACTAATCTCATTATTTTAGAACAACACCGTACAGCTTTACCAGAATAGAAGCTATGTTTTTCTCTTATGTATAAAAGTCATATAACAGAGAATATTTAAGGAATTGTGACTTAGAAAATCCAAAATATCAAATGTCCAAAGGAGCTATTTGCCAAGAAACTATGAAGAACTATTAACTCCACAGACAATAGATCTGTGTGCTCCACAAACCCTGATCAAAATATATCCCTGTGAGATGAGTGTGAGGAAGATAATGGGTGTTACTCATTTAATAGATGTTCCCAAATTGCTATGAATAGGCTTTGTTTTGTTCTTCCTAGTTTTCCTCAGCCCCACGAATGGCTATGACTCTGGGGAGGAAGGCAGGTGTGGTCAAAGCTATTATAGCCAATGTCCTACTGCTGTTCACTTGATCTCTGTAGAGTATTCACCCTTATTTCTATTTTTTATGGATCCTAACTTTATTTTTCTAGTTATAATACCATCTCCTGTGAAGTGTCTTATTATTTCACTAATTCTGATCTCCAAATTCCCTCCTGAAGTATAATTCTTCACCCTTCCTTCAATATTACTTACACTACTTTCAGCTTCTTCAGATAAATAACTCATTTGTCCTTATCTGGGCCTCAGAGTCCTAAACCTTGTGGCAGCCTTTTGTTATTACCAGCATTATCATGTTCTAATAGGAACTATGACCATGTTGGGGGTTGATCAGGAAATAATGAGCCTGGATACATTATAGGCCTTACATGTCATCCACTTGAAGCATTGTTTTTTTTAAAAAAGATCATTTTGTCTTGCCTTATGGTTGACTGTGCCAGTTTCACATGCTAGGTTGCTACATTATAAAATATTCACCATGCATTAATTTCCATTGTTCAGTTCAAAGGTTTATTTTCTAATAAAGGTGATCTGAGCTTTAAATTTTGGCTATGTCGAAAGTTACTATATATCACCTTAATAAATATCATACCCTTCAACTCTGTCACCTCTGCACATGCTCAGAACCTAACCAGAACATTTCTTAGTTCTTTTATTTACCTAGTAATAGGATTGCACCAGGGTGCTGTAGAAACCAGAAGGATATTTATTCATTCATTCACTTTTATGATATTTCAACTGAATGTTTCACAACATCTCAACTTTAATTTCTTTGACCTTGAAACTTTGATTTATAATGTTCCCTCTCCAAAATATTTTCCTCCATCTCTTCTTTCCTAAGTGCACCAATATTCTCCCAGTTGCTCAAGCCAGAACTAGACTGGTCACTTTTTATTCTTCTGTCACACCTCACATTTAATCCACCACACTATTCTATTCAATTTCCAAACTATATCCAAATTCCAGGCACTTTTCTTCATTTCAACATACATAACCTTTATTTATATATGTATTTATCATCTCTGACCTGTTAACTAACTCCACTTAATTTCTGGACCTTTCCTCATTCATAATCCGTTCTCTTCTTAGTAACCAGAATGATGTGGTAAAGTGATAAATGAGGTTGGGTTGCCACAGTGCTGTGTACAAACTAGCCACTCATTTCATTGTTTACTGCATCCTGAGTCATTCTCCCCACTTCTCACTGCACACCAGTATTTTCCCCTCTTCTGTTATGCAAACATGTTGAAATTTTTGCCAATTTATTCCCTAACAAATGCTGTCTCTTCTGCTTAAAGTATTTTCTTCTCTCTATAGCTAGATGCTTTCTAGTCTTCAGGAAGATTTTGATTGATTGTAGGAGGGGCAAATTACAGGAGGAGAAATGGTGGTGTTCTGGTTAAAGGGTGATATTAACAGAGATGAAAATAACTGAACAGATTCAGAATAGATTCTAAAGCTAATGTTAATAGGATTTGATAAGAATTGCATATGTGACAGAGAAGGAAAAAGAATGAGTCCTAATTTCTTGGCCAAAAGAGATGATGGCATTATTTGAAAAAGGAAAGCCTGTGGAAAAAGACTTATGTCATGCTAGTAAGAAATGAGAGACAGCAGGAATCGCAGTCTCATTGTGGGGAAAAGCAGCATTCAATTTTGACCTGTTGAGTGTGGAATGTGTGGGAGAATGCAAGGATGACTACTTTTTGTGGCTTCAGTAAGATAATGTCATGGAGGAAATGGTGAACTAAGTGATACTGGAGGAGGAGCAGTTTCTGGGAGTAAATGACAAATCAACCAGCTGTGGGAACCTGAAACTGAAGGAAAAGGTTAAGGGTAGGGCTATAGGTTGGAGAGTTGTCAGCTTATAGACACAGCAGTCCTTCCTTTTCCACAGTTTCATTTCCATTCAGTGACCCACAGTCAACTGTGGTCTGAAAGCAGATGATCTTCCTTCTGACATATCATTAGAAGGTCAATAGTAGCCTAATGCTCCATCACAATGCCTGCGTCATTCACCTCGTTTCTCTCTTCACGTAGGCATTTTATCATCTCACATTATCACAAGAAGAGTGAGTACAGTACAGTACAATAAGGTATTTTGAAAGCGACAGAGGCCACATTTATACAATTTTTATTTCATTATACTGTTATAATTGTTTATTAAGAGTTATTATTATCTCTTCTGTGCCTAGTTTGTAGGTTATCATAGATATGTTTGTATAGGAAAAGGAGTTTATCCATGGTTCAGTAATATCTGTGGATTCAGGCATCCACTGGCAGTCTTGGAACCTATCAACATATCCTCTGCAGATAATGGGGGCTACTGTAACAACTGAAGCTAAGTAAATAGATTGTATTATCTGAATTCAAAGAAGCTTAGAATAAAATTTGAATTATTGAGGAAAGAATAACCTACAACAAGCAAGATGTAAAATTTTGATCCAAAAAATACTAGACGAGTGTCCTGAGGATGTAGTATAAAGGGGAAAATAAAAAGAGTTTTGAAAAGGATAAACGATTAATGGAGAAAGGCTTCCCTAAAGCAATTCCATCCTAGAGGTTTTGAGAATTCACAATACAGGAGATATGATAAAACGTATTTCTTTCCTAGAATATATGACAGATAACATTGCTATTCATGGACTACAGTGTTGATAAGTGTTGTTTCTTCTGAATGGAAATTCCCTACAGATTGTGAATGACATCCTTATGGAAGCAAGGTATTATGGCTCTTAACAGCTCATAAAAATGTTCATTAAAAAATACTGGCTATTTAAATAAAGTACGTTAAAAAAAAAGACAGATTTGGGGCTGCTCTGTGCTAGATGCTGGGCTTGGATAACAAATAACTCAAACCTCCTATTCTTCAATATTCCGATCTAATGAGAGAGATTAGTCGACAGTAACTATACCACCTAACTAAAAATAAATTTTAATAACTGTTAATAATAAAGTTATGAACAAATAGATATCCAAAAATACAGGGAAAATGCTTAATTCTGCCTATGGTAGGGAATAGCAAATTTGATAATGGAAGTAATATTCTAGCTGGCATTCTACATACTGGCATAGCCTCTTCTTTTGTTTTAAAGTTTTATTCAACTTACACAAATACTTCTTAATCTTTTGAGGTAGAAATCTACTTGAGATTCTGTTAAAACATATGCCCTCTCTCTGTAGAAAATGATCATATGCAGCCATTCACAAAATTTCAAATGTTTAAGGATTTCTAGATCAATATGATATTACAAAAGTAAATGGAGACTTTGAATGTGTGATTCTAATTTTTTGTTAATTCCAGCTTTTAAAGTCTAGAACATTGTATAAAAATGATACATAAAGTGTTACAATTTTCACTATTCTTTCATCTCATTCCTATTGCTGTAATTTATATATCACTTCAGACTAATATTCCAAAAGAACCACTTTGATTATATCATGACATTCTCCTGTTTTATCCTATTAATACATGAAGTCTAAAATTGCACATGTTGCTTTTATAGCTCACCATAATTTGGCCATTCCATTATCATTCAAAGATTATTAAATTTCACTTGTCCCTATTCATTATCATTTCCACTGTAATTCGTTAAACTGTTATTGAGCCAGGCATTCCATGCCAGGCATTGTGCTGCTATTGTAAATTAAGTAGGAAATAAAATAGAAATTATACCTGGGCTCAGAAAATATATTTGCTAATGAATGACATACGTGCAAATGTTTTTGAGATAATCTTGACAGCTTGTTATTCTTCAGATCTCGACTCTGCTCCTCTGTGTCTGCAATGAGTAGGAACCTGGACTCCCCTGTGCCCTTCCTCCCATGATTTCAAAGTGAATTTCAAACTTGAGTTGAGTGTATCCAAGTTTTTCTCACAGTGTTTTAGGAGTCTTCTTTCATTATCTCAGGTGGATTGAGGGCTTCTCCTCTCTATATCCTAGAGGTTTTTATACTATAAAGTTATTTATACCATATACCACAAAACAAGTTGATTTTATAATTTTATTTTATAATTTTCCCAAAGCTTATAATATTATAATGTAGAATTATAACATTTTTAGGGAAAAGAGTGGCATTTTTGTCCTCCTGTGCAGTAACTATCCTGGGACATTAAACCAAAATATAAATGAATGAATTTGTAAAAGTGGGACAGTCACAGCTGTGTTATATTTAAAACCATGATCCATAAAAATTTCCACTAGAAAGTGAGTCCTTTGATTGGAGACACCATGGCATACATTTCCACATTATCCACGTAACTTGGTACAGATGCTAAGCAAATACTGAATGAAGGAAGGAATGAACACTTTTTAAAAGATTAGACTATTAGTTTCTACTTAACTGGATTCTGTCTAATGCCTTGACAAGAAAAGATATTTTCCTTTTTAGAACTTTTTGTTTTAGTCATGATACCTTTTTGGTGTTTTTAGAATAATCCTTCCAAATATATTTTTACCTTCTTCCCTTTTTAGTTTATGAAGAGTAGAGAAGTGGATTGGGTGAAAGCTGTTTCTTTCCTAGCTTTAGTTTAAGCCTGAGGCAAAAAACCTATTAGTCCAGCTGCAAACCAATCTGGTATCTCTAATATTTGTAATGAAGCATTTACCCCAAAGAGGTCTATTTTTTGGAAAAAGTTAGCCATGTGTCTACTCCCTTGGATCTTTGTATGCCCCCTCTCCCTTTGTTCTCTACCTTACATAGCATGAGACATGGGATGCAAAGAAGGAATCCAACTATTTCATTAGAGTGTCAATATGCTTTCTATAGAATACATATCATTGTTATAATTCACTTTTTTAATATGTTTGTAAAGGAAGAAATTACTCTGTTGGCTTAATGTGTTCTTGGACAAGGTATTGTGTGTTTTTCTACCCTGTTCTTCCATCAATAGATTGGGCAGCTTGGCACATTTTTTTTTTAAAGGAAAGAAGTTTGAAGAAATACCTGGGAATTTACATGGTTACTAGAATTACTTCAGTGTACAAAATGTGGAAGGGATGTTCTAAGAATGGACTGTTTTAAGATCCCTGACCCTCCCTTCTCTGTACTAATGGAAAAAGACAAACATGTCAAAGAGGAACAGCCTTGCCAGGCATGTTCCTTCAAAAGTGGAAAATAAAATTGGTATTAACTCTGAAAAAATATGAAAAGTCACACTCCAGTCCCTGGTTAAGGAACCAATTCATGAGAGAATGAAGCAATATTGTTATTTTTCATGTGTGTTCCTCTGCCCAAAGGTAGAACCTAGGTACAAATGGAGGGTTAAGGGGCAAATGAAACAAACATGACATTGATGAAATATAGGTAAGAATCATTCATGCCTAAAGATGATAACATGAAAGCATCTATTTATTCATAAAATTTATTAAGAAGGCAGTATTGGGTAGAAGCTAAGAGTGAATGTTCTAGAGTCAGACTGCCAGAGTTCATATTTTGGCTCCACTACTTACTGGATAATTATGGACAATTAACCTGTCTGTGCCTCAGTTTCTTCCTTGATCAAAGGCAATATTGCTGTCTAACTCATAAGTTTGTACTGAGAGGTAAATGAGAAACTATGAAACGTCCATCCAAGCCAATGTGTTGGAAGACTCCAAGGCTCACCATTAATATCTACTCTAAGTAGAATGTGGAGGACATAGAATAAAATGTGAATAGTGTTTCCTGGAACTGTGAGACATGGAAGTCCTAACAGTACTTAGCATAATGCCTAGTATACATACAGTTTTGAGAAACTAGGACATAATTTAAAAGCTAGTAATAGCAAAAAATAATATTACTCCCTACTTACTGTGTGCCAGGCAGTGTACTAGATGTCAGGAGTACAGTGATTAATATGATAGATGCAGTTCCTGCTCTCATAGGGCTAATATTTTAGCAGGGAAAACAGCTAATTTATAAAGCAATAGCATAAAATATGGTTAGTTCCCAAATAGGAGCTACGAGAACAAGATAAGTAGGGCATGATTTACCTGCTGATAAAATAATGCCATTTCTAATTCTGTATTGCTCTATTCTTTAGATATAATGAAGGCTGTAATGTGCAATATTCATAATAATTTTAGAGCCATAAAAATATTTTCATTTATCCTACTTGTTTTGAACACCTAAGGAGATAAGTGAGTTACCCAATAGTGCATAGCTGGTGGAGGCATAACATTGTTCTATGTGTAATACCAAAAGCAGAAATAAAAAAGCTAATTATTTGTTTATAATCAATATTCATAAATATTTAGAAATGGAGCTTTTTACTCCTTACACTTCACTGCATTAAAGACAAAAAGGTAAAAAGATTTCCCAACTTTCTAGGAACTAATGTTCTTTTAAGGTAAACAAAGATGGCAGATGAAGAGCTGTTCAAAATGATGTGACAGTTGAATTAGTCATGGAATAGACCCATGCCTTATTTGATTTCTGTGAGTTAAAAATTATACCCTAAAATATTATATCCTTATAAAATTGCCTTGAGGGTAAAGTAGATAGTATTGGCATAGTATTCATAATAATAAGTAAAACATTAACATGTACAACATCTTACTTAACAATAAGAAATGGGAAGAGAAGGCGAGAGAAAAAGGGAGGGAGTGAGGGAGAAAAAGAGCGAGGGAGGAAGGGGGAGAAAAAAGAATAAGAAAATCAAAGGAGGAGGAGGAGGGAGAGGGGGAGGTAGGAAGGGAGCAAAGAAACCTAATTGTTGTGGTTACTTTTATAAATAGGAGAGCTGATACTTTGGTTCTTATGTTTGAGAAATGTTATGTGTAGGAGCTCCTAAATGATTTCTTCCTATGATTATTACTAAATTACGCATATCACTGTCCCAGGTTAAAGTGCAGAGAAAATAACTAGACTAAATTTCTTGGAGAGAGATCAATAGGGGAAATGAAACATGTTTCGGGCATTTGGTTGTGCTTTGAAGCTGAATTCATGGAGAATAGCCTTGATCTCCAGTAGTTTAGACATACGTTGTATTCACTGTCTGCATTCATTGCATCTTCCACTGCTAATGCTGCTGTGATTTTTGTCTAACAGTCTTCTCCCACTCCTTCCGTGCCCTGGGAGGAGTCTGCTGGTGGACAGGCCAACTCAAGCAGAACAGGCAGTTCCCTCAACCGCTGTGATTGGTAGGTAGAGGGTTGAAGACTAGACAAATGCAAATCAAAGTTGATGCTCCTGGCATTTTTTTCCAATTGACGTATAATATACGTATGCACATATTTTAAGTTTACAGTTTGAAGAGTTTTGGAAGTTGCATATGCCATTTAATTTACACCCTTCTCAAAATGTACAGTGTCTTCTATCATCCAAAAAAAAGCCTTTTGTGTTTTCCAGTCAATCTATTCCAAGCCCCCAGAACAGGCAACCAGTTTTCATATTTCATTCACTATCATGTTTTTGCCTTTTCTTAGTCAGCTCTGATGAGTTTCTAGATCATTTAGATCATCATGTGATATTTCATCTATTTCTAGATCATCGCATAAATGAAACCACACTGTATGTACTCCTGTGTCTGGCTCCTTTTACTCAGCACAACATTCTGCATTTCATCTATTGTTGCATGTCTCACTAATTCATTCCTTTTTATTGCTGAGTATATATCACAAATTGTTTATTTCCTCTGTTGATATGTATGTTTGTTGTTTCTTGTTTTGAGCTTTTATAATAAAGCTACTAGTATGAGTGCTGTTTACAATCTTGTTGTAGACATACGTGTTCCTTTATTTGGGCAGACATGCAATAGTGAGATTGCTAGCATAGGTGTATGATTTACTGTAAAATAAAATGCCAGACAAATTTCCAACGAGCTTGTATCATTTTGTGCTTCCCATCCTCATCAATATTTAGTGTTGTCACTCTTATTAATTTTATCCTTTACAGTGTGAGTGTAATAAAATCTCAGTATGGTTTTAATTCGCATATCCCTGATGACTAATGATGCTCACCAATATTTCATACACACACACACACACACACACACATACATATGATACTTTTTGAAGTGTTTATTCAAGTTTTTGTCTTTATAACAAAATTCTTCCATTTCTCCCCTCCTCTCTTTTGTTCTACCATTACACATTTTCCTCCTAGATGTGTTATAAATCTCACAGGGCAGTGTTATTTTTGCTCTTACCAATCAATTCGCTTTGAGAAAACTTAAGAAACTGGAAAGAAACATACTTGTCTTTCAACTTAGCCATATATTTGAGTTTTTCATTTCTCTGTGTTGTCCCACACTTCCTTCTGGTATTATTTCTGTTCTGTCTGAATTCTACTTTAGTATTTCTTATTGTGCTCATCTGCTGGTGACACATTATTTCAGCTGTTGTTTGTCTAGATAAGTATTCTTATTTGAAATGTTTTTCTTTTTTGTTGAATTTAGATATTTAGAATACTTTTTTTTTCTTTTAGCACTTTAAAATTGTCATTCTATTATCATCTAGCGTGCATTGTGTGTCTGAAGAAAAGTCTTTGGTTTCCTTACTGTTGTTCTCCTGTAAAACAATGTGTCTTTTATTACCTGTCTGCTTTTAAGATTTTTTATTTTTTATTAATTTTCAAAAATTTCATTATGGTAATCTTCAGTGAATTATTCTTTCTGATTATCGCTGTTGCCTTTGTTAAGATTTTTGGTCTCTGGGTTTATAGTTTTTGTCAAACTCAAAACATTTCAACCATTATTTATATTTGTTTTCCTTCTTAAGTCTTTCTCCTCTCCTTTTGGTACTTTAATTATATGGATTTTCAATCTGATTTACATTGCTTATTTTTTCAGCCTTTTTATTTTCTCTTCTTAACTGTTAATAGTTTTTTTTTTTTGTATTTAATGGTACCCCCTTTCTATTTTGCAGTCAATACTTGATGTTAAGCTGATCCAGTGACATTTTCATTATAGATCTTAATGGTGTGAAGTTTTAGAATTTCCAAAGAATATTCTTTATTATAGTTCATGTTTCTTTATTGATATTTGCTATTTTTCCTTTATTGTGTTAATATTTAACTTTAAAGCCTTGCCTATATTTTTAACCATTTTAAATTCCTTCCTTGAAATTCTACTATCTCTGACATTTCCAGTATAATTGATTCCCCCCCTGGTTTTAATTTTTTCCTGTCCTTTGTTCTATCTAGTGACTTCTGATTTGAAGGTAAACATTTTAGGTCCTATATTAATATGTCTGGGTTGTCTTCCTTAATGAAGTTTTGAATGTTATTTCACCATATAGTAAATTTGCTTGTAGATTAGCTTGATCCTTTTGAGGCTTCTTTTATTTTTTCTTCTTTAATGTTCATCCAGGGTAGCCTTTCTCCTTGGGCTAAATTACCCCCTACTTCTAAGATGTGGCATTTCTGGGATCCCTATTGAAGATACAGCATGTTTGGCTGTTGGAACTAAGGGCTTGCAAGTGTGAATTCCATTAGTTATTTAACTCATGATGCCATAGCAGTTATTCATTCTCCAGTAGTATTTCCTTTACCAGTAGTGATTCTTTAGCTGGTCTTGTGGAATTTTGCCCTTGGCTTGTGAGGCTTGGTATTTATCCAAAGTTGTAGGGGTAACCCTTTGCAGATTTCTGGTGTTCCTTTTATTCAGAGCTCTCTTCTCTCCAGTCAGCTGTCCCATAAAACCCAGCCACCTCAGTAGCCCCAAAATCTGGTCTCTGTCATCTCCCCTCATTGATGCTAATGTGCTCTTTTGATTCTCCTATTCTCTGTGCCATGGGTCAGAAAGTATCACCATGCAAAAAGCCAGGACAGTTGTGGGGATCACTCTCTTTATTTCGCTTCTCTAGGAAACCAAAGTCCTGAATAAGTCCTTAATAAGACTTTTGTAAATAATCATTCCGTATGTTTTGTCCAATTTTAGTTATGGCAGCAGGGTTATTCCTTCGTGGCTAAGTGTAGAAAATTAAATAGATTCAGTGCTAATGGCTTTGATCTGACTGTTGGAAAAAAAAAGAAGATACACTTTCTTTTCCTTCCTTTCTTTCTTGGCTCTATTTGAAGATGGGATAATATAGGCCTAGAGGTGCTGTTATCCATCTTGCTGCCACATCAAGTTTGAAAACGACACAGCATGAAGGAAATCAGAGACAAAAAAAGATTTCATTGACACAACTCTACTTAGATTACATACATGGTCTAATAAATTCCCACATACGTCAGGCACATTTTAGTGAGTACTTTATGGTTTACTTGCAACCAAGAAATCTTGATTCATCTTACAAAAGACAATGTATCTACCACTGCTATATGTAAGGTTGTACCATTTTAATTAATATCAATTGAGTATTTACAATAGGTCAGATGCTGTGCGTTGCTCTGGAAAGAGGGGGATTCCTGCTTCCAGGCAAGTTCACTATGAGTCTGGTGAGACCAAAAAACAACAGAGCATTAGGGGTGAAAAGGGGCTCATAGCAATCTTTATTCTCATGGTGGTCACCCAGCTATAGGCAAGCAGCAAGCTCGTTTCTGTCACCTGTCCGGCTACAGCCTCTGTTATCTCTCCTGCGTACTAGCACGCGGCTTTGAAGCTTCTGTTTCTTGCTTTGTTCTAGGCTCACTAAGCTTTCTGCTCCCCCTTCTGGCAGAACTCTGTGGGCTGGTCTGTATGGTGACTGTGGCCACCCACTGCATAATTATGTCCAGGTGCTTGTGTTTCCTTTCCACCCCTCCCTTGGGCCTATACTTCTGTGACTGACAGTCCACTCTGGGTGGCTCTTCTTAAAGCAATAAAAGCCATAAATGGTTTTCTGCCAAGGGGTGTGTAAGCAGGTTTGTATGTATACAATGAGTGATAGTAGATCAGGGGTGGTGAGAATCATGGCCATGAAATGGCCATTTTCCCTATACTATGATCATAAGTAGTGTTAGTTGCAATACTAGGCTACATGGATCCTTTTATTTGATCCAGATTGGTAATTTGTATCATATTGAACTTTAAAATAATAAAGTTATTCAACTACCAATAAATGAGCTTTATGTTCATGGCTATAAAGTAATTAGGAAAGCAAAGAATTTGCAACTTAATATTATACATCTACTTAGGATGATTTCTAATACATTTTCCAATAACATTAAAAATATTAACATATTTTATCTTAGATTAATATCAGCAAAAGAAATTAACTCTTACATGGATGTATAAACAACATAGTACTTGTACTGTCAATTATTATTTTGTTCATTAATAACTTTAGCTTGATATGTGTATGTGTATCCTATATATGTGTGTGTTTATATAGTGCATATGTACACATATATAGATACACACCCACACACAGAATGTTTAGAGAGAATTTCCACATCAATTTCTAGAAGTTTATTGGTTAGTGGATACATAAGAGTTGCAAAACAGTTATTTTAAGTAGAAAACAATGAGAGTCTAAAAGGTCTTTCATACAGCATGTCTTTGTTCTTCTATAAATGTAGTTTTGATGGATACACTTAAAACTATATTAGTTATTCAGAATGAATATACCTATAAACATGAATCTGATCTAGAAATGGAAATAAGCAAAGAACTTCTCATGGAAAATGTGACACTAGGGGGAAAATGTAGGAGTTCTTTGTACTGGTTTAAGAATCTTAGGTGCCTGGAGTATTCAAAGAAAAAAAGGAAAAAAAAGGAAAAGAGAGGCAGGCTGAAGACAAGAAAAGACCAAGCTTCACTAGAAATGAAAAATAACTTATTCAGTAGAAACATATTCAATACATCTTCTGTGTAAGGCACAAGAGGCAGAATAGGTTATTGAAATACATATGAATATAAATTGTGTATTAGTTAGAAAGCTACCAAAAATTGTTTATGTGGTGAACACTTCGTTACCTTTCGATTTTCTGTTGCCTGTTTAGTTATTTACTTCTTACAGTTCCTTGCTAAGGTGCTTTCTTAGGTTCGTGCAAGATGACATATGCCATTATCTGGCACTAAATTTTAAAATTGACTTAGTCTTTTTTTCTCCTTTATTAAAAGAATCTAGAAAAGAACTTATGGCTTTAGTCCTTTTTTCAGAGCCAGTAATTAATTGCTCTTTTCCCCTGAAATTATAATATGAGAAAGCAACTCACCACAACAGATATGTAGGTTTCTACTATTAAAAATTAAAAAAAGACATAGGAAATAATAAAGAATTTGTTTTCAAATCAGTCACCTGATAAATTTGGCATGGAAAACGACTGAGAAAACTTTATTACTATAGCATGTTCCTCACAGAAAATGCAGACATCTGTGAGCTTAAGAAATGTTGAAATGGTCACATGTATGCAAGCATCTTATATTTTTTATGCTTACCAGAGAATAGGGATAGAAACTTTTAAGGGATTATTAGGCATCAAAAAAGTTATATGATTTATTCAATGGATTCTCTAACAGTTGTGAACTCAACTTGTGCTTTTTTCATTTAAAACTGGAAATCTTTAATTTATCCCATCAATAAATATTTGAATGCCTACTATATACACGATGCTAGTTACACCTTTATGAGAAAGCACTGTAGCACCTACGTTCATAGAAATTCGGTTTTGTTAGACTGGCACTACAAATATGAACAGCAGAAAATAATAACAACCTATGGAAAGGGCTTTGATAAAAACAAATAGGGTTGAATGATAGTCCATTGTATATATGCATATACGTCACATTTTCTTATCCAGCAGTGGACATTTAGGTTGTCTCTACATCATGGCTATTGTGAATGTGGAAGTGCTTATATCTCTGTGATTCTAATTTCAATTCCTTTGGGGAAATACCCAGAAGTGGAATTGCTGGATTATATGGTAATGTTATTTTTAATTTTTTTGAGAAACTTCTATACTATTTGAAAAATAAGGAAATCCTGTCATATGCAACAACATGGATGAACATTGAGGATATTATGGTAAGTGAAATAAGCCAGTCACAGAAAGACAAATACTGCTTTATTTCACTTACAAGATATCTGAAATAATCAAACACATAGAAATAGAGAATATAAAGCTTTATACCAGGGGATCCTGGGGAGCGGGGAAGTTGGGGAATTGCTAATCAGTGGGCACAAAGTAGTGGTTAAGCAAGATGAATAAGGTCTTAGGGATCTACTGTACAACATGGGGCCCACAGGTGACGGTATTGTACAATAAATTATCTGTTAAGAGGGTAAATCTTATGCTAACTGTTCTTACAATAAAATCATTTTATTTTAACTTAAAAAAAATGGGGCATTTGATAATAAGGTGGTCAAGGAAGGCCTGACAATAAGGTAATGTTAAATGAGACTTGAAAAATAAGAAATTACCCAAAGGACAAAAATTAGGAGGAAAAGTGTTCTGGCAGAGGAAATACCATTTGCAAAGGCCTACAGTAGAAATAACTTGGTTACTTTGTGGTCCTTAGAAGCTCACCTTGAGAAGAGGGTTCTTGGGCAAGTGATTTATTAAGAAAATGCTCCTGGGAGAGGCCAGCATAGGAATGACAGGAGCAGGAAAGGGAAGAAACCAGACAAGGGTGGGCTTTCAGCCCAAGGCTCACACTGATCCTGCTGCAGAGCCCTGCAGTGTAAATTGTAGCTCAGAGAGATCCTGCGCAGCCCGTGGGGCTGGCTTTCATTCTCCTGTGGCAGACAGTCATTGGTTAAGAACCTGCCCAGGGGATACAAACTCCTTGGCATTTCCATGTTTTCGTACATGCAGGAAAAGAAGCTTTAGTAGGCAGCGCAAAAACAATCCTCCAAAATGAATCACTAGTGCAAGTAATTAGAAGCAACAGGACACAGAAGCCAGAGGAGGGTACACAGAAATGGTAAAGGGGATCCAAGGGATCTGTAAGAAGCCCCGACTGTGTCTCCTACAGCTTTTTAGAATCTGCAAGGAGACAGGAGCGAGTCTGTCCTAGGAAGAGGGCAGAGATGGATGTTAGCCGAGGCAAAATGTAAAGGTGAGCCAGCCATGTAGGATTTAGCAGGCTGTGATAATGGAGTTAGCATTTTGGCTTACAAAAAAATGGAAACCCATACAGAGAAATAACACAAACAGATTTATAATTTAAAAAATAATTGTGATTATAATTCAGAGACTAGTTAAGAGAGACAAGTAAGGGAAACAGGGTTATTTTAATAGATTGGAAAAAAGATGATGGTAACCTGGATTAGAGTATTTACATTAAACAAAGATAGAAGTGGACACACTTGAGCAATACGTACGAATGAAAAATTACTGGACATAACAATGGATTGGATGTGGAAGTAGGTGGAGAGAGAGTTTTTGTGAGAGTTATCAGAGGTACAATAATAACAGGACCTGACCATAAGGAAAAACCCTTGACAAGAGGGCAAATAACCAGATGAATTGACCTTAAATCTTGAGAGAGTCAAACCTTCCTCATTACCTGGCTTCCAGGATTCTGAAGAGTACAGATCAATTATGTTAAGCATACAAAGTCCTCCTCATCTGGTTATTTACATAAATGTGAACTTAAAAATGTGTTTTGATCATTGACTGCATGTCAGAGTTATGAATTCAGAACTAAATAGGGCACAACCCTTTTTTCAAGTATGTACATATCAGGCATGTATACACCTAGCTTAAAAAATCCAGGAACCTTAAAATCAGCATCACAATCTTAGAACACAGGACATTTTTATTTCTCATTAGTGATGGGACATATACTGAAGAAGTCAGCATCCAGAATTAACTCCTAAATCTCTCCAGCCTCACCTCACGTATCACAAATGCTTCACTTCTTTCTCCACAACTTAAGCAGAATTATACAAAGAATATATAATCCACAGAACTCACAACTGCTTTCACAATTTGTGATTAAAGTACTCATGCACACAATGGTTGGGTTATCCTCTAAGAATCAGACCTATCCTCACAGATCCAAAGGTATTAGAGATCCAAAATTGAATTTACCACAGACGTGTGCTTGAGGAACTTGCCGTCTGCCGTGCTTCCATCCATGGTCGAGGGGATCACAGTGTGGTTGAAGGAGTGAGGGGATAATCACAGGATGTGCTGCATCATGAGCGCACTTAACCCTGGAGAAGTGAAGTGGTGATGTGGGGTTGTGGGTGAATGTGAACCAGAGGAAGCTGCTGGGTTGAGATGGTTCTTTTTTTAAGTTTAAAGGATAAAAAAGAGTTTTATGGAAATTAATTTCCTAACTCCCATCCTCCTCTTTACTAGACAGAAGAGAACCTCAGGTGACAGAGCATGGCCTGCACAGTAGAACTAGAGGTAATTTGCCCAGGCTGGGGCTGGGCATGATGGGCAAACTGAAGCTAGGTGGCAAGAATATGTGTATTAGGCTAAAGCACATGTGTATCATGCTAAGGAGTTTGGATTTCATCAAGAAATGGAAACATGAAAGTATTTTTAAGTACGGATGTGGAATGCCCCCTTACATTTAAGAACAATTACTGAAACGTAAGTTCAGAGGCCTTGAGGCCAGTTATGCAGTTTCTACAATAATCAGTGGTAAGAGATTATTGAGGCTTGGCCAAGTTCAGTGGCCAAGCAAGTGTGGAATCTGAGATACATCCATGAGACATTTGGAGATGGTCCGTGAAGTATAACAATTCTTAAATATGAAAGGTAACAGAGATAGAGTATTGAAGAGGTCTCCTTGTTTTCAGAATGAGATGACTGTTCTTATCACCAAAGTGAGAATTCACTGTGTGAGCTTCTAGAATTTGTAGGGAAAGAAAATGCCTGTTTTGAATATATTGATTTTAAAAGGCAGTGGTCTTGAGAGAGATCAATGACTTATCAGTGAATTGCTGTAAGTGAAATTACTGGAAGACAAGGCTACCCAGAGAAGGTTTGTAAAGAGAACAAAAAGAGAGGGCTGAGAAAGGAACACATGCAGAAAGCACTGGGGCTGAGAGAGCGGGAAGCAGAGAAACAGAAAGAGAAGTAAAATACAACTTAGTCCCAGGGATCAAAGGGAAGTAGCCAGTGAAGAGTGTGGTCAGTCAGGGTTACACATTACAGGTAGGTTAGTTAAAGTGAACCTACAAACACACACACCACGCACATGAGAGAAAGTATGCAGCAAAAGATTGCCGGAAAACATTGAGAACATCTTCAAGAAAATGGTTAGAGAAAATCAAATTGCAGTGTGTTTGAAAAGGCAGTAAAGATAAACGACTCAATTGTTTGGCTTTAAAATACAGAAGATAAAGTATGACTAGAATGTATCATCATACAAAGGGGGTTTTGTTTCTTAATAGATTTTTTTAACAAGTTAGATATATGTACTTACTTATATATTGAAGGGAATGAGTTACTAAAGAACAGACTCAAGTAATAGAAGTGAGAATGATCAGTTGATACATTGAGTTACTGGAGGAAGCGGAGAGTATATTATCCAGAACACAGGAGGCAAGATTACTTTGGGATGCAAGATGAAACCCCTGTTTATGGAATTGGGGAAAAAGGAGAATAAGGTGGGATTTTATGCAGAGACATGTATGTTTGGAGGACAGCAATTTAAACGGATTTCCCCCTAATGGCCTCTAAATTGCCTGTGGCGAGTTGGATAGCAGTGGTCCTGGGGAAGAGGAGCGTGATAAGAGCTTACACCTGTGGAGAGTGGGAGCAGGACACCAAGGAAAATCGGAAAGCTTTGAAGGCAGCCGTGGTGGTCAGCTGGGCCTGAGAGGACACACGAGTAGTGAAGCAGTCTGCGTGGCTTTGAGTCCCGCCAGTCAACTACCCCAAGGTTCATGCTCCTCTGATGTGCACGGGACGCTTCCCGATCACATCCATGCCACCGTCCTTCCAGCTTTCTCTACCTCAAACTTCTTCATTCAGGTCCACCTATTAGAAGCAGGTTTGGCTTTCCACACCTAAAGTCAAAATAAACTAACTGAATCAAACAATCTGTGTTAGTGTAATGGAAGAGGGATAAGGTGTTACTTGTTCTCCAAGCCACTGCTGAAGACAATATATTACAGGTTATCTACTTTATAGTGCCTATGTCTAAAACACCCCTAAACTAAAACATTAAGGAAAAAGATGTGGTGGTTTAGATGGAGTTAATCTGTTTTTTATTTTCAGGCAGTGTTAATGCTTTTCCTTTGGGGAGTTGAGGTTTCTGGCCTATGTGTAGGAAAAGCAGAGAAGCACAGCAGTCTTCATTTCAGTGGCCACTCTCCCTTAGCAAGTTTAATTGCCTCTTATGACAGAAAACATTTTAGAAAAACAGCACTTTTTTTAACAGATCATCACGGAAATTCACAAGTGTACAGTGAACAAGTTGGCCATGAAGAGCTCTGAAGGATGTACTGGCACCTACATGACGCCAGACATCAGGAGGCAAATTTTCATATGAATGATGGGTGGGGCTGTATATTTTGGGAACATAATGCCAAACATCTGGATATGTGGAAGTCAGCTCATTGCCTAGCTTTTTAATGGTCATAGAAATATTTTACTTTGGGTAGATATAGTCACAGACTCTTTACCCTTAAAAGCAATATCATTATTTATGTTCATATTTTCTCTACTAAATTTTGGGATAGTGCAGCAGAGACAGTACCATTAGTCGCTCCTTCTCAGACTTTGAAAATGCACTCAGGTCAACTGGAGAACTTGTTCCTAAGTGTTCTGATTCGGAGAACCCTGATTCTGCATTTGTAACAAGCTCCCTGGCGATAGTGGTGTGGCTGGTCCTCCGATCAGTCACTGAACGGCAAGACTCTCGTCCCGAGCTGTCCAATAGGACTCCCAGTTGGCGCATGTGGCTATTTGAATTTGAGTTTGTTGAATTAAATAAGATTTAAAAATCAGTTACTCAGTTCCACTAGCCACATCTCAAGTGTTCAGTAGCCAAATATAGAGAGTACAAAACAGCCCATTTCCATCAGTGCAGGAAGTCCTATTGGACAGGGCCAGTCTGGATGCATTATTCCATAACTTTGTCCATTCGCAAAAATTACTTGGATTTTGCTTATAATTATACCCCACTTAAAATTACAGAAGAACTGTTACCAGAATGTTCAGAGTTGAATACAACACAAGAGATTACAGTTTTGAGGTTGAGCACTTTGTTAAAAAACACTTGTGGTAGTTGTGGACCCTGAGGTTTGCCTGAATTAGAATAGATATTTTGCATAACTGTTGCATGAATTCAATGAGTGTATTTAAGTATAATGTATTTGTGGAAGAGCACATCAAGTACAACCTCTGATTTATCTTTTGTACTTTCCCTTTGTTTTACATCACTACCACTTCCTCTTATTATTATTGTTGTAATGGTGTCCCTACTGCTGTGGCTCTTTCTTTTGGGTGCTGGTACACATACCGATGGGTGTCACTCAAATTCCTAAGCATCAACAGGTCCTTAAATAAATAAACATATAAGTAAGAATATAAATTCATGCAATGAGATGCTTATTAATGAGCTACCTAGAAAATAAGTATAAAGCCATGTTCCACGTCTCTGGGCTGACTCATACCATCTCTATGAGTCTGAATACATCATGGGGTCTTGTCAAGGCTGTTTCTTCATCTGTGAAGGGTACATGATTCACAAAGATGAAATGAAATAATGAACGTAATTGTCTCTCTAATAGTGAATTAGCACTATTGCACATACATTTATGAGTGAATGATTTTTTTAGTGATCATTCACAGTGGTGAATCTCAAATATTTTAATACCAGTATTAGGTTAATATCTAAAGTTCACTGGGAAGACAATTATCAGTAAAATATTTCATACCCAATAGACTAGAGATGCAGCAACATAAAACTGAACTTGAAAAATAAACCTAGGCATCAACCTTAGGATTTTAATTCTCACTTACAAGCTCTTTTCTGGTGGTAGAAATACTTTAATATGCTTAATAATATTTGCCAAATGCAGGGAGAAAAGTTTTATGCACACATGCACATATATCCTATTTAACATCTGAAAGTATAAACAGTGCTTTCAGTTCATAAATTCATGAGTGTCAGACCAATTGACCAATGTCATTTTTTCTGCTAGTTTTATCCAGAACAAATTTTATTACACATATATTAATGCCCTTTTGTTTTTTTCTTCTCTCACTCTCTGCTTTCACAATTTGTTGTCAAGTTTTACTGCAGCTTGCCTCCTGTCAGAAGTAAGCTTTTTTTTTGCTCTAAATTTTCCTTATAAATATATCCTATTTAAAAATCATAGAGCACCTGTAGAAGTGGATTTCAAAGTTGCATATGATATAGAAGATCACAGTTTTTTGAGATCTATATAATTAAGTGGTAGCCCAGATCTACTCTTTGTAAAACCACACACTGATCATCGCTTGAACAGTAGCTCCTCATTAACATTTTATGAGAATATGGTAGTACACGTAGAACCATTATTTCACCATTCATACTTACCTGAAAATTCTTTTTACTGTGAGCTGGAAGTCTTTCATGAACTTGAATTAATTTGAGACATAATTCATTCTTGAGATTCAAACAAGTATTAGTTAAATATTAGAAAACTTCTGAAGAATGTTATAACCCTTTCTGTCTTTCCTCCCACTTTTGATTTTGTTTTTGTGGTATTTGGTCGAGCATTGGGTCTTTATGCTGGATATTTCAGATGTCAGGAAACTAATGATCTAAAACTCTGGTAAGGATTTTAAATAGATCAATTTGCCTGTTTCTCATGGCTGCTTGAGAGGCCTTTTTATAGCTCTGAATTTTCCTTCTATGCTTGCCTGGGGCTCTCTGATCAGAAGATGATTCTGAGCAGAATTCTCATTCTTTTAACCAAGACATGGTGAAAGCTGTAGTATTCAGCCCAACATATTTAAAAATCACTCACCGAGAAGGTTTTATAGGCTTTCACAAAATCTTGAGTTTCCTCAACTGTATCTAATCTTTATCAACATTGAAATTAAGCTTCTAAGAGGTGGATTGATCATTTTAATCCAAGCAATCAGTGGATTGAGTTAAAAATCCAAGCTTGAAGGTAGTGACTGCATTGGTTCCCATGGACTAAGTGTGGCCCTAGGTCCAAGAAGCTGGTGAAGTATCCAAGTGAAGCAAGATTTACCATCCCCCAAGTATGAAGTTGAGCCCAGAAATCCTTGCGTATGATTTTGGTCACTGGGTAGATTCTCTGTGTGCAGAAAGAGGAGGCAAGTGAGGCATCTGAAAGCAGGATGATAGAAGATGGGTTTCAGATGGCCTCTAATGGTCTGATGTTGGAAATGAGTGGAACTGAGGTGCTAGAGATGGAGAGTGGACTAGCTTCTCCTTCCATCCTCTGAACTCATTTTCTTCTCTGGAAAGACCATCTCAGCAGATTTCCCCTGGTTCTGATCCCCATGCCATCGATGCTGGCGTGGTTTGCATCGCTCAGCTCTGATCCTGAAACCAAGCCACACACACTTGATTTGGGAAGTTGACTTTCAGTACCAGCTTCTACTACATGATGGTTTTTAGGTACCAAGTTTTAGCAAACAGTACTTGCAGCACACCTAGTTGCATCTGAATGAATGTGATGCTCTCCTGTCCCATTTTCCAAGGTGGGGCAGTAATGGTTAGATTCATGCGTTTGATTAGATGAGGCCTCATGCTAAGTGTTGGAGGAGTGGTCCACACAAATGGGGGGCCAGGGCAGAAAGACTTGCTTCACAGCAGGTAAACATACTCAAGATCCCTTTTAAGTGGATTTGGGATGGATTGCAAAATAAATAGGTAAACAGACAGAAAAGTCCTGAAAGCTTGCTCAGTACTTGTTATAAATTCTTAAGTAAAATTAGAATCACAGTAATCTTATAATAAGTCTCTGTATTTCTGAGAAGCCTTCTTCCCTGGTTGTTTTGGGCTGTGGAAGCTGAAGATCCTACAAGAGAGGCCAGTGTTCATAAATTCGGGTTTGTAGCAGCCACAGCAGACGATACCCTGCTTCCCCCAGCTGCTGACACACTCCTAATGAATTGCTTTTTAGTAGTTGAAGAGGGTGAGTAAAAATGTAAGGTTAGAAAAAAACCCTAGTAAGTATTCTTTCATGTAATCTAATATTAAAATTCTATAAATTCTCAAGAAAAATTATAGCAACTGTAGAAATTTAGGCAGCCACCTATTAGTGAAAAATGAAGAACTGAATACAATGTAATATGGTTAATAATTTACACATTTCAAATTAAGGTCTGCCAGAAAAACCTAATGGAATTATATAAATGATGGTTTCATTTATTTTAAATTAAATTATTTTTAGATTTATGTTTTGATGTTTTATTGACATTAGATTTTTATCCTGTTTGTTGGCATTAGATAGTTTTCCTAATCCTCCCAAAAAGGGTAAGAGTAGAGAATTTATTAAAGTTACATTTTGGAGACCATAACACTTTGGAAAGTTATATAGTCACCATTTTGGAAAAAAATGGTTTTTGAATGGCATTTATGCTCTTTGCTTAAACACTTTGAAAAGCAGAAAGTAGAATTGTTTAGATACAAATGCATTTCTCCACACGCCTCACTTGTAGCTGTTAATACAATATTAGGGTAATCATGTAACTCATTGTTCAGACTTTGTCCCCATCAGAATGATAGAAATTGCATTGCTGGGACAAATGCCATAAACTACATCCATCCTGGGCAGATGGGACAAATGGGTATCCCATCCAGAAGATTGTGTTTGAATCCACATCAACACACTGAATACTTAATTATTTTACCTTCTTTGCTACTCCTTTCAGGGACATGGAGGGAGTTGTAGGAAGAAAAAGAAGCGTTTACAAAGCAACCAACCTGATTTCTAAAGAATTGGGTGGGAGCTAAAAACATGTTTTTTGACTTTGCTCTTTTTTTAATGAAGGTTGGGTAGGTAGTTTTTCTTTACATCTGTAACTCTGGAGTGGTGGGGGGTGAGGGAGAATAAGTTCTCAGCCTGAGGCAAATTACCTTTGAAGCCAAAATCAGTCAAAAGGAGAAATAAGGTGGGGAAACCCATTTATTGTCTATAAGCAGTTATCCACTTCTGTTCACCCATGTCTCTCATGACCTGGGTGCAAAAAGGGACCCCACCCAACCTCTCTGGTCCAGATATGCCCTGTCTCCCCCATGTAATCACCTACTGATATGGAGAGGGACTACTTCCCTCCACCCCTTGGGAACACCAATTGATATGGAGATGCCCTAAGGTCAGGCGAGAGATTCTGGGCAGTTTTACCTACAGCCCACCCCTCCAGAAACCTTGTTCCACAATCTACTTGTTCCCCATCTTCCTCATTGGCCCCTGTGCAAGAAAACTGAAGAACTGTACCCAGACTAAATGTCCAATAACAACAGCAATAAAGTCATGATAATCCTGAAGCCAAAGGATACAGCGGTGTTCAAAGTCCTATGCAGATTAAGTTGATAGCTCGCCCATTCCACAGGCAGTCAGTAACTGAACGGGTAGGGAGTTCAGAGCAATCATCACACAGCAGTTGCAGCCAGGGGGCAGGTCCAGGCCACAGGGACTGTAGAAGAAAATAACTTTAAGGGCGATAAGATAAATGTTTTAATGACACCAGCATAGCCAAATCTTGTCCATCAGGTAGGATGCATGCAAGAGAGTGGTTCTGTGACAGGATAGTGGCAGGAAAGGGATTTCCTCCTGGTCTAGTATGCCAGACTTTCACCCCCCTCCCTGTGGGAGTTACAGGTGGGTCAGTATATAGGGCTACAGCAGATACAGGCACTGGCCTTAAAGATAAAACAAAACTTAGATTTTGCATTAGTCTAGGAACTACCACTTCTAAATCTGCAAGAGAATCAGACATGAGCATGATATCATCAATGTAGTGATACAGCCACACTGTTTGTGATTTTTTTCCACATGGCCAAGTCCTGGGACACAAGTCTGTGATAAATGGTGGGACTGTGGAGGTATCCCTGTATAAGAACAGTGAATGTCCACTGCCGGCCTTCCCACGTGAAGGCAAACTTTCCTGACTTTCCTGTACTACGTCAATAGAGAAGAAAGCATTAGCAAGGTCCACAACATAATGATACATCCCTAGTTCGTGACAGGATATCCACAAGGGCTGCTATAGAGAGGACAGAAGTACGCAAAGAGGTGTGACTTTATTCAATTCCCTGTAATCCATGGTCATACACCAAGAGCCATCTGGCTTTTTCACTGGCCACACTGGGTAATTAAAAGGACTGTGAGTGGGCTTTATGTTGCACACTTTTTCCAACTCCTGTAGAGTTTCTCTAATTTCCTTGAGTCCCTCAGGCAATTTATACTGCTTAGTATTTGTCACTCATCGAGGTACAGGCAGAGCTATAGGCATGTACTTAGCAGGTCTCTTCAGAACTGCCTTTACCACCTGTACTCTCAGTCTGAACTCACCTGCAGTGGTGTGTAACCACAGGCCCTACAGGATATCTATCCCCAGAATATATTCAGGGATGGGAGAAATGTACACGGTATACTCCTTTGGAGGTAAACACCCTATCCCTAATGAGATTTGGGCTTTCTTCACTCTAATTGCTTCCGTGTCCTGGACCTCAGTGGCTGGAACTGCTGCTCTGGCTTTAATTGGTGCCACTGTTCTAACAAGATCTTATTGGGCTGCCCATCAAGTTTTTCTTTCACTACCCCAGCCTTTATCAAATCAACCCACATCTGGGTCCACTAGACCTTCCCGGCGCCCTCTGCACCTCTCCTTCCAGTTGTAGCCTGTACTTCTTTCCATGCTCTTATCATTTCAACCTCCCCCAGATCTGCTAAAGTACAAGTAGCCTCACTTAGGGGTTGCCCTGTGTGGGGGGCAAGAATAGTCACTAGGGACCCAAAGAAAGATGGGGAAGCTGTATGGAGTACCAGATTTCTCATTCCTATGGTGAACAACTCCTCCTCAGGGCCCTGGGGTCCATATCATAAATGATATTTTTAATGCCCCACTCCCATACCATTTATTGGAGCCCTGCATACATTTTCTAGCTGGTGGGTATGTACGGTAAATCACCCTGATTAGGCCACAGTGCCCTGTTGGTTGCTGTCAGCCAATCCAGAAGCACCTGATTCCCTGAGGTGTGATGGGCACTTTGCACCCGCTGCCAGAGAGAAGGTTGTGTCATCAGGGAAGCCAGTATCCATTTCAGAACCTGACATAACAATGTTTTCCACCCCCACATCCCAGAGACGCAAAAGCCACATAGGCAGAGGTTCTGATGGCTTCTGCCGAAACCAGACACTCATGTCCACCGGCTCATCCTGGGTATAGGACTGGAGCATGGAGTGCTCCACAACATGGGGAGGGGGCTGCTCCTCCCCCTGAGGAGTCTGTGGTTATTTTTATTTTCTTAATTAAAACCGAGCGGGCCTTTAATGTGGGAGAAGCTGGTGCCATGGGCAGTGGCCTAGCAACAGTACAGCCCTCGGCCCCTTCCTCTCATTCTTCCCTGGCAGCTCCTCTGCCATCTCTGGGGCTAAAGGCACTGCTCTTTCCTCCCCTCCCCCATGGCCTCCTGCAAAGTGTGTTCTCCTGCTGCCTCCTCCCTTGCTGCTAACATATCTTCCAGAGCATGACCTGACTTCTCAGTACTGTCTCTCTTTCTTAAGAGCGTCCCACAGGTCATCTCCCAGCTCCTCCAAACAATGCTGAAGTGTGTCTCTTTCCTTGATAATGCTTTCCACTATCTCGAGAAACAAACATTATACAATCTCATGTGCTGCATGGCCACTCAGGGCCTCTAAGGAGTCTTCTTTCTCATGGAGGGCTAATTCCACAGCTCCCAGTGTCTACACTCATCCCCAATTCTGGAGAACGGCACACCTATCTAGGATGTGCTTTACCCTAGACCAGTTCCCCACTTGGGGCTCCCCACGTGGAAGCCCCACAGATAGAAGGCTTCTGGGCAAAGCCACATCTTCCACCACTGCAGCCACTGGAGCCTCCCCACCATCCACAGGGGTTTCTAGGTATCTCCCCACCATCTCTAGGGGCAGCCCATCCAAGGGTCCCACCCATGAAGACAAGAGTTCAGGTTCAGATATCCTGCCAACTATCGCGAGAAGTAAATCCAGTGGGGGAAATAAATTCCCAGCCTGGGCAAATAACTTTAGAAGCCCAAATCAGTCAAAGGCAGAAAAAAAGTGGAAGAAACCCGTTTATTGCCTACAAGCAGTCATCCACTTCTGCTCGCCCTTGTCTCTCAAGACCGGGCTGCAAAAAGGGAGCCCACCCAACCCCTCCAGTGCAGATATGCCCTTGCCCCACCTATTGATGTGGAGATGCATCAAGGTCAGGTGAGAGATTCTAGATGTATTTCAGTTTTACCCACAACGTCTGAACAACTTTCCATTGAAAGTTCAATCCTATACTCTTTTCTGGACATAGAAAATCAGAATAACCAGTATTTGGAACCAAATAGTCTGCATTTTTATTTAAACCTCAGGTCGTACATAGTCATGTACACTTCTGCTGGCTTAAGTGGAAGACAGGGAGTTGTCCAACCTAGAAGGTATCTAAAATCAGAATCTGACTCTTTGTATCACATAGTAAGTCAAGTTAAAGATGTTATTACCTGTAGTACAGTGCACAAAGATGTGAACAATGAAAATCCAGATTTAATGCAAAATTTTCAGACATACGGAATTTTTATTTCTGGATAATGATAATTGTAAGCTTGCACACTTTCTTACTCCCACTGAATGAAAGGGATTAATTGAGTGAGGTCTTTCTACCAAGAAGGATAGCCTTCATCCTATTCACTCTTGCTGTCTCCCCACTTACATCTGGCTCTTAAGCTAGACCAGCAAACTCAGTCTTCCTGCCTCTTTTCCCTTTAAGAAACTTGGGTTCAAGGCAAACTGCTCAGGGTTCCCCTTGATTTTTCTCAATCTGCTTTCCAAAGTAGCAGTGAATGCCAAAGCATACAGGGAATGGTCCAGGGTAGCAAGTGAGTGTTCACTTGGGGATGGCCAAGAAGAAAGGAAGGTCAATAACAGGTGTACAAAAATTACATCTAGCCTTGGCTACTTCCACAGTTGCTAACTAGATCAACAGCTGTGTTCTCCCTTCATAGCGTTCTTGTGGGCCCCCCAAGGAGCTCTATGAAGAGAGGACTTTAGGGCTCTTGAGCACATGGGACAAAATAGAGAACATTTGAAACCTATCTTCTTTGTAGTAGCCTCCTGGTTCCAGGTATGTGTCTCTCATGCTGGCCCTTCTTGCATGTTCTGCTCAGCTCTTTCCTTCAAGTCTTTAAGGGATAGACATTGTGCTTGCTACATGCTGACAGAGATGCAACGAATCATATTCTCTGGCTATTCCCATAAGGATCTGATGCTGAGGTTCTTGTTTGTGTAGTTGAAGAATGAACTTAGCAAATACCCAAGGTAGGAGAGCCAGGGAGAGGCTTTTATTTAGAAAAAGTGAGAGGACAGAGCTCCTGGCATCCAAGAGAGCCTGGGGTGGTGCATTGTCTAGGGGATTTATAGTTAGTTGTGGATTTTGGGGAACTGATAAAGATCTTAGGGTGTGGACGTGTTAAAAGTGCTTTTAGGATGTTTGTCCTTGATGAGACATTAAGTCCCTTTTAGCATGCTAAAGTGAATTTTACACATGATTACAAACAATTAGCATACTAAAAACATGGGCTACTTTCCTTTATTTGGGAGTATCAACTGATCTCACTGAAGAATGATTTTAGAGCTTAATGTTTAACAGAGTTTTGGTAGGGGGTTTCCTTGCATGTAGTTACATTGCTCTGACTAAATATCCTGCCTTGCTTTTGCTGGAGGCCCTCACCCTACTCTGACTGCACCCATGGTCCCTATCTCACATCTATGATCTGGTTATGCTATAAGATTAGATACACATAAATGTATTCACAACTCTTTCCAGTGCTGTGGTGAAGAAAATCAGTATCAAAGAAGTGGTCAAAGTAGGATTTTGTTTTGAGGCTTCTAAGGAGTGAGACTCCCATAAATAGGTGCATTGAAAGACTGGTAGGCTTTAGAGAGATTAAGTAGGATTCAAATTAGGGTCTATTTTAATTTTAATAAGGATTCTTTCTTCAAAGAAAAGAGTTTAAGATTTGTGGAATATCAAGAATTTACCACCAAGTGATTATTTGAGAGAATACAAAGCCTTTCCTATCTCCTAACAATTTCTAGGATGTACTTCCTGTGCCTGAATATCAAGTTGCCCTTATCTGGATTTTGAGATCCAGAGCCTCTTACAGTTTGCACTCTTTGGCATGTTTCTGCTATGGCTAGCATGGCATCTTCCATGTAGTTGGGAAATAATCAGAATCAGAATAAATCTATATAATGATCTACCATTAAAACATTTTTCAAATGTTAATGTACATATGGATTGTCTGGGCAATCTTGCAAAAATGCAAATTCTTACTAGTTGCCAGGTGAACCAGATACTGATAGGCCACAGGTTACACTTCCAATAGAAAATTTCATTACTTGTAAATCAAAACACTGAATCCTCGTGGTTTTATCCTGTGATTTTATTCAGCTTCACTTACATGGGTACTTGTTCCCCAATTAGCATTTAAGTTCACTTATGAATGAGCCCACTCTTTATATTGATCTCTCCTCTCAAAAAAATAATCACTTAATTTAATTTTAAGCACATGTAAAATGATCTCACCCATACTAGAAATATCACCTATCAAAAAAAACAAAATTATAATTTCAAAAAAGTAAATATGAAAGTAAGTTTGACAGATCAACCAGTTACAAGACCTTAATGCCACTTTAAATTCTGATAGATTTTTAATTATAATTTATGTTCTCTAATTTCTGTGTTTCTAAATAATGACCTTTCTTTTTTTATTAGGTAAGTCACATTGGAAAAATATCACACATACATATACACATACAAAATGATTGATGCAAAGCAATTTTGCTATCTATATATATTTTAAAGGGAAGATCCTAGAATCCTCACTCAAAGTCTATATACCTTTAGTTTCTATTTAATTCTAAGGAGATTGATTTTGCTTTCCAAGATCACATTAATTTAGACTAATAACTACAAAGAAAGGAGACATTTTTATCAGCTGCAGATATGGCAATGAAAACTAAATATGATGGGAAGAAAGAGGTGGGAAAATAAGCAAAGAAAAGCAGGCCCTCAGATCTTTAAGGCTGAACAGTTCAGTGTGATTTTTATGTAGAGGTAAATGGCCCTTCATAGTTCCATAGGCCCTGGGGTCTGCATGTTAATATAGTTCAGTTACATAATTGGTATTATTAATATGAACCTAGAGCACTAATAAAATATTGAAATATATCCAATATTTTTCTAGAGAAAATCAGAGATTTGTAGTGAAAATCTGTGGCTTAGTGTTCAACTAGTTTAAATTGCAATTGAGATAAGCAAGTTTTATATCTTGGTATGACTTAAATTTCAAATGCTTATTTTTGTTTTATGCTTAAACAATATATATTTCATTATCCAAAATTTGTCATTATGAAAGACAACAGAGTTGGTGAAATACTAGTATTTGCTAAAGGAATTAAAGCAATTAAAAAATTTAATTTCTTTTTCTGATTGGCACTCCTTAAAGGCAAACATTTCTGATTTGTTAGACAAGATTTAATAATCATTTGCCAGGTATCATGTGCTTTATAGAACTTAATTTGATAACCATAGACAACAAATGGTACATATACCATGTGTACTATAATCTAGAAGTACTTCAACTAAAAAAAATAAAAATCTTAATGAAACAGGCAATACATGTGAAGTGCCTTGAACACTATCTTATTTCACATTCATCCCTACAATAATGCCAAACCGCAATTGTTCTAATTCTGCATTTGGCAAGCACATTTCTTCATATCTTCATCTCTTACTGTCCTTAATGTAAAACTTGATTTACCAAAAATACATAATTTCTGTATTCCAGTTAAGGAACTATTTCATAAAGCAAGTTATAAGTTTATTTCAAAGAAAACTGAATATTGGAATACTTTAAGTGTGGGGTAATTAAACAGATGTCTAAATATAATTTGGCAATATAACAGAGCTTGAAAACAATATCAACACTTTTGTGTATCAGCAATTTTTAATGAAAATCTTCATGACAGAACAGAGTAAAAAGTACAACTTCCCTTTAACATATATTCCATGTTGTCAACCTATTTCTCCTCAGTACTTTGGTTCTTTTCAGTCTGCTACATATTCTGTCTCAACTCTTCTCCCTAAGGGGGCTCCACATGCAACTGACATGATACTTACAGTGATTGCCTTATGGAGAGAAAAAGTGTTAATTTGTACTGACATCCCCAGATTTGAATCTAATGAAAGGAAAATGTGGAGTAGAGTGAGGTAGGCTCTCTTGTGCTTTTCTTTCTTAGAACTAGAGTAGTTTCCTTCTGCATGATTGAAATCATGCCTGTATCATCCCCTTAATGTCTGTAGTACAGTGCCTAATGGCTTCATCAGGATATATCACTTTCTTTAGCACAGAGCTGCTAGTGGAAGACAAATCATTTAGAGAGAAAGATTGTTAGAGAAAAATAGGGTGCAGTGACTGAAAGATCACAATTAAAAGCAAGGAACATAGAGAAAAACCTATAGTGTTTGGAAAATTAAGAAAAGATTGGTGAAAGCATATTAAAAGTTTTAAAGATGGGAAATATAAGGAAATATTTATATGATTACATTGATACTAATTTATTGGGAGCATCATTACTAACAAAAAAGCTATGTATTTTACTCATTGTTATCTGTTATTCACCACTGAAATAAAAGCTCTGAGCAGCTGGGGATTTTTGCTTGTCCATTCTGTATATCTAGGGATCAGAACAGTGCCTAGATCACAGTAAATACTATATTTTTTAAAGTGAATAAAGAGAATCCTGAAATCTGTATAAAGGAAAAAAATCATCACAAAGTATGGCAGGGTAACCCATAAAAATAAATATCCATATCCTAAAAGGATCATTATTTTAAATGTTCTCGCTTTCCCAGAGCTGTGGGTAATTTGTAATTACTTTTTATGTTTTTCCTGAATATTCTAAATGTTCCTATATCCTGCTTGAGAATGTACAAGTTATCCTACCTGTTTGTCACATTCTCATAGAATTTACCCATATTTGAGATAAAATCAAGGTCATAAATTAAAACCAAGTGTCAACATTTTTGAAATAATGAAAATAAAATTTTCCAGGACATGTTCAAATGCATTTATGGATATCTACAGACCACTTATCTTCTCATAAACAAACTAGATTAATATAGATTCTAATTGAAGGCTTTGGACAGCTGCTTGGCACAAGAGGGAATAGAAGTTGATTTAATAGCACAGAGAAAGACTTTGCATAAGAAATAGTAGGGATACACAGTTAACTAATGACCAAATCAGTTAATCCATTTAAACTGCCTACCCTTCTCACCCCAGTTTCTTGTTTCTGAAATCACTGAGCATCTGCTGTGGCTGATGGTCCCCTAACCTTTTCATCCAGCTTTGAGAGTAGTTGTTTCTTGGAGCTCCTTTAGGGAGGCCAGCACATGGGGAGGGGCTGCAAGAAAGGGGGTGAAGCATTGGAGCTCTGGAGTTGCCTGGAATTTTTCTGTTTTACTCACAAATATGATATTGCAAAGTTAGGCTTTGCCTGAAGATAGTTTTTATAGTTGAAAAACAGTGGTGTATAAAAATTTCTAAGAAAAATACTCCTTTCAAGTTTGGGGAGATCTCTTTATAGATCAATATGTGCTTAACAAATATTGGCTATTTGGTAAATATCTTGAAAAATGTAGTTCTGATAAATATGCAGATTTTCTAGGGATAATAAATTATGTAGTACCAAAACAAATTTATAATATATTATTAGTTTTTAAATACACATTAAAAAATAAGCAGTAACTGGCACCCAGTACATAAAATGTTATGCATCATAATAAGCTATAAGCTCTCTCCATACTATCTTATTTGAATTAATGTCAACAAACCTTTATTTTGTACTTCTATGTATCAGGCCAAGAGCATGTCACTTAATTCATTCCTGGTTCATTCATTTACTCAATAAATCACTATGATTTGTTGAATGCTTCTTATCTTTCCAGAGTATGATTTACAAATGTAACTCAAAAGTGAGTAAAACCCAAGGCTCTATCTCTAAGGAGCTGTCCATGTAAAGGGAAAATAAAGCATATATTGTTTATATAAATCTATAAACAAATGTATGCAGAATGATTACAAGAGGGCAATAATCTACATTTGTCAAACCACTATTAGAGAACAAAGGGGGATAAAGCTGATTTTTTTTGTGTGTAAGATGTCATGAGCGTGTTTCAAAAGAGAAAATAATTTCTACTTCAGTTCATCTTGGAAGGATGAGTAGGGAACAAAGAAGAGGGAACAGTATGTTTAGTAACATAGAAAATTAAATGGTGGCATCGGTACCTAGGGTATCCTCAAGGCAAAGAGGGGAGATTTACTACATTGGAGTCTTCTATATTAAAATTTTACTCTGCAGATTATGGGGAGACGTTGTTAAAAGAATAAACATCTGGTAAATATGTTTATGGTGAATTTTTCAGAGGGAATATATAATGGGTGCAAAGAGGGCCTAAACTGTGGCAGCTGAAATTCTGGTGTGGATGGACAGGGGAAGATAAATCAGAGACAAACTGGCAGTCGGTGAAGAGGAGGCAAAAAGGAGGGTGTCCTGAAATGTTTTGCTGCCTGAGAAAATGGTGCTACTAACAGCTGAGTCACACACTAGCGAAAGAAGAGTGGGTTTGGGGAGGGACAACTTGGTCTTTATTGTGTTTTAGGTTATGATAACTTTGAGGTGCCTTCGGACATCCAGGGGTAGTAGTTGGAAATCAAGAGCTAAAGATCAGAAGAGATAAGAACAGAGATGCTGATAGGAGGAATGAGATATGTATATTTGGGGGACTTTGGCCTTTCTTGGCAATGGAATTCATGGAAATACATGAGATTTTCTGGAAGGAAATGAGAATGAGTAAAAGACATTAAAAGGTTTAAGGAGAAATTCTGAGGAATGTTAACACTGAAGAAATGGAGATGGAAAAGCATCCAGAGAAGAATATTAAAATGATTAAGGGTATGTAGAGAATAAAAGACATTTTATTGTGCATCTTCTGTATGTGAATATCCATATTCTCATTTAACCTAAATGTCAGTCATTCCTACAGAGCAAAGTTTACTATCTTTATTTTACTCATAAGAAAATCATGGTTCCAAGTAGATTAGCAATTTGGCCACTATCATTTAACTAAGAAATGTTGAAATTGATATTGAACCTGTGCCTTAATGACCCTAAAACCATACTTGTAATCCAAATTAGAAGTCAGTTTGACAGTCAATAAGCTAAAAAGTGTGTCAAGTATGAGAGTTGCTTCTCATTCATTTCTGCTTCTGGAAACCTTATTTTACCTGTATATCATTAAAAACACAAAAGCAGTGTTGAAAGACCTTTTGAACAATGAAACAACAGATTTTTCTACATACTGAAACAAAAATTTGCAAAAATATCGAGTTAGGTGTCAGTCAGAAACTTAATAGATATGATTATTTAGTTGGTGTATTTCTCTCATCTTTCCTTAGCTTTGGAAACTTCCAAACATTTATCTTCCAGATGCAACATCAGAACAAATATGTGATTTTATTAGAAACACACTTGCAAAAAAAAGTAATAAGGCTTATAAATCTTCCTAAGACTTAGTTGTATATTCAGAAGAAATGGTAATAACAACATTACCTAATGGTGTTTAATGCATATTTTATAATGCTTTTGCTTTTATTATAAATGATTAATATGTGACAATGAAATCTGCCTTATAATGTCTCCTTCAGGTATGGCTTTCACACAGTCTTACTTTATAGTTGAACTCTTTTCATAAGATGGAATTGACTTGCTGACACTCCTATAGTTCTTACTAAGTCAAAATTTTTCTTAACATGTCAATATTTCTCAAAATTCCTTAAATGAAACTATGTACAAAGAGGAATGTTACCTTTCTTTTCTTGGAAAAAAAATTATCTATATGCAAAGTATTTTCATAGTTTTATTCCTTTATTATTTAAATAATAAGAGAAAATAGTTATTTTGTCAAGTTTAAAGAGTTACTTTGGGGGATCATGGGAAGATGGCAGTGTGAGTAGTTCAGAGGAAATCTCCTCCCAAAAACATATATATTTATTAAAATACAATAAATACAACTATTCCTAAAGGAGACACCAGTGGATGCAGTACAACAGCCAGGATACATCTACATCTGTGAGAACTCAACATCACACGAAGGGGATAAGATACAAGCCGCGGCCAGGCGGGACCCGAACGCTCCCCATCCCAGAACCGGGCAGGAAGAAAGGAGTCGGAATGGGGAGGGAGTGAAAGCCCAGGACTGCTAAACAACCAGCTCTAGAAATCTGCACCTGGAACACAGTCACAAGGTGCATGGGGTGCTGGATATTAGAGAAATGGAAAAGCAAAACCTGTGGGCAGGTCCACGCAACCGGCGGCGCCCATGAGACAAAAGAAAAGCGAGTGCTTTCTGCAAGTCCTAAAGAGACAGGGATCCCATAGCTGGATGAAGTCATCCCAGCACACTTAGCCAGCAGCTGGGAATCCTGAGGCCCTCTAAACCCCGGGGAGGCAGTGCAGCACTAAAGCCCCTCACGGCACTAAGCAGCCTGCCAGTCATTCCTCCAACTGGCATGGACCCCAACACACCAGCCCAGTAGTGGGAGAGTGGCAGCGCATGCCGGGGGTGGTGGCGCTAGAAGGGATCGGGAGCAGATCGCGTGTGCCAATGGCGCCAGAGGGGACCAGGCTCTAGAGGCTTGTGCAAGCCCGCAGCAGTGGTGACCGAACAGCCCGGGTCCAGCTTGCGCGCACCGGCGGCAGTGGAGCCAGAGGAGCCAGGTAGAGGCCCACGCGGGAGAGCCCCATGTGCACCTGCAGCGGAGCCAGAGGGAGCAGGCACGCTCCCAACAGCTGACCGGAATCCCAGCCCAACGCACAGCCACCCAGGCCAGACCCAAAGGCCACTGCTGCCATACAGCTGCCTGGCAGGGGCGCTGCTAGCACGGAGAAGTGCACCTGGTGTGCCTGCCACTCCCCGCAGGGCTCCGCGCTGCTCTGATGAAGTAACTGCCCACAGCAGCTTCAGGGACTAACCTGGTGGCTGCTCCAGGAGAGCTGGTAACCGACACAGGCAGCGGAGAAGGGCAAGGCATCCAGCAAGCAGGAAAGGACTTTGTTCTCCCAGCTGAAACACCTGAAACCTGCCTACAGCCACCACTATCATCATGAAAAGGCAAAAAAGTTTAGTCCAGTCCAAGATAGTTCAGACAACACCTGAGAGAGGATCTGCAGAGATCCCCTGAAAAATAATTCAAAATAAAAATCATAAACATGCTGACAGAGCTGCAGGGAAATATGCAAGAGCTAAGGGATGAAGTCTGGAGGTAGATTACAGACGTCCAGAGGGAGATTAAAGAAGTGAAACAAACTCTGGAAGGATTTATAAGCAGAATGGATAAGATGCAGGAGGACACTGATGTAATAGAAACCAGAGAACAGGAACGCATAGAAGCTGATGCAGAGAGAGAGAAAAGGACCTCCAGGAATGAAACAATATTAAGAGAACTGTGTGACCAATCCAAAAGGAGAAATATCCATATTATAGGGGTACCAGAAGAAGAAGAGAGAGAAAAGGGATAGAAAGTGACTTTGAAGAAATAATTGCTGAAAACTTCCCCAAACTGGGGGAGGAAATAGTTGCTCAGACTACGGAGGCACACAGAACTCCCGAGAGATGGGATCCAAAGAGTTCAACACCAAGACACATAATAATTAAAATGGCAAAGATCAAGGACAAGGACAGAGTATTAAAGGCAGCCAGAGAGAGAAAAAAGGTCACCTACAAAGGAAAACCCATCAGGCTATAATCAGACTTCTCAACAGAAACCTTACAGGCCAGAAGAGAATGGTATTATATATTTAATGCAATGAAACAGAAGGGCCTTGAACCAAGGATACTATATCCAGCACGATTATCATTGAAATATGAAGGAGGGATTAAACAATTCCCAGACAAGCAAAAGTTGAGGGAATTTGCCTCCCACAAACCACCTCTACAGGGCATCTTACAGGGACTGCTCTACAAGGGAGCACTCCTAAAAAGAGCATAGAACAAAACACCCAAGATATGAAGAATGGAGGAGGAGGAATAAGAAGAGAGAGAAATAATCATCAGACTGTGTTTATAATAGCTCAATAAGTGAGTTAAGTTAGACAGTAAGGTAGTAAACAAGCTAACCTTGAACCTTTGGTAACCACGAATCTAAAGCCTGCAATGGCAATAAGTACATATCTTTCAATAATCACCCTAAATTTAAATGGACGGAATGCACCAATCAAAAGACACAGAGTAATAGAATGGATAAAAAAGCAAGACCCATCTATATGCTGCTTACAAGAGACTCACCTCAAACCCAAAGACATGCACAGATTAAAAGTCAAGGGATGGAAAAAGGTATTTCATGCAAACAACAGAGAGAAAAAAGCAGGTGTTGCAATACTAGTATCAGACAAAATAGACGTCAAAATAAAGAAAGTAATGAGATAGAGAAGGACATTACATAATGATAAAGGGCTCAGACCAACAAGAGGATATAACCATTATAATCATATATGCACCCAATACAGGAGCACCAATATATGTGAAACAAATACTAACAGAATTAAAGGAGGAAATAGAATGCAATGCATTCATTTTGGGAGACTTTAACACACCACTCACTCCAAAGGACAGATCCACGAGACAAAAAATAAGTAAGGACCCAGAGGCACTGAACAACACACTAGAACAAATGGACCTAATAGACATCTATAGAACTCTAGATCCAAAAGTAGCAGGATACACCTTCTTCTCAAGTGTACATAGAACATTCTCCAGAATAGACCACATACTAGGCCACAAAAAGAGCCTCAGTAATTTCCAAAAGATTGAAATCCTACCAAGCAACTTTTCAGATCACAAAGGTATAAAACTAGAAATAAATTGTACAAAGAAAGCAAAAAGGCTCACAAACACATGGAGGCTTAACAACATGCTCCTAAATAATCAATGGATCAATGACCAAATTAAAATGGAGATCCAGCAATATATGGAAACAAATGACAACAACAACATAAAGCCCCAACTTCTGTGGGACGCAGCAAAAGCAGTCTTAAGAGGAAACTATATAGCAATCCAGGCATATTTAAAGAAGGAAGAACAATCCCAAATGAATAGTCTAATGTCAAAATTATCGAAATTGGAAAAAGAAGAACAAATGAGGCCTAAGGTCAGCAGAAGGAGGGATATAATAAAGATGAGAGAAGAAATAAACAAAATTGAGAAGAATAAAACAATAGCAAAAATCAATGAAACCAAGAGCTGGTTCTTCGAGAAAATAAACAAAATAGATAAGCCTCTAGCCATACTTATTAAGAGAAAAAGAGAGTCAACACAAATCAACAGAATCAGAAATGAGAAAGGAAAAATCACGACGGACCCCACAGAAATACAAAGAATTATTAGAGAATACTATGAAAACCTATATGCCAACAAGCTGTAAAACCTAGGAGAAATGGACAACTTCCTAGAAAAATACGACTTTCCAAGATGGACCCAGAAAGAAACAGAAAATCTAAACAGACCAATTACCAGCAACAAAATTGAAGCAGTAATCAAAAAACTACCCAAGAACAAAACCCCCGGGCCAGATGGATTTACCTCGGAATTTTATCAGACATACAGGGAAGACATAATACCCATTCTCCTTAAAGTTTTCCAAAAAATAGAAGAGGAGGGAATACTCACAAATTCATTCTATGAAGCCAACATCACCCTAATACCAAAACCAGGCAAATACCCCACCAAAAAAGAAAACTACAGACCAATATCCCTGATGAACGTAGATGCAAAAATACTCAACAAAATATTAGCAAACCAAATTCAAAAATACATCAAAAGGATCATACACCATGACCAAGTGGGATTCATCTCAGGGATGCAAGGATGGTACAACATTTGAAAATCCATCATCATCATCCACCACATCAACAAAAAGAAGGACAAAAACTGCATGATCATCTCCATAGATGCTGAAAAAGCATTTGACAGAATTCAACATCCATTCATAAAAAAACTCTCAACAAAATGGGAATAGAGGGCAAGTACCTCAACATAATAAAGGCCATATATGATAAACCCACAGCTAACATCATACTGAACAGTGAGAGTTTGAAAGCTTTTCCTCTGAGATTGGGAACAAGACAGGGATGCCCACTCTCCCCACTGTTATTCAACATAGCACTGGAGGTCCTAGCCATGGCAATCAGACAAAACAAAGAAATACAAGGAATCCAGATTGGTAAAGAAGAAGTCAAACTCTCACTATTTGCAGATGACATGATACACCCTGAAGACTCCACTCCAAAACTACTAGAACTAATATTGGAATTCAGCAAAGTTGCAGGATACAAAATTAACACAGAACTCTTTGGCTTTCTGATACACTAACAATGAACCAATAGAAAGAGAAATCAGGAAAACAATTCTATTCACAATAGCATCAAAAAGAATAAAATACCTAGGAATAAACCTAACCAAGGAAGTGCAACTGGATAGGAGAATGCAACTGGATCACTGTCTAACCCCATACACAGAAGTAAATTCGAAATGAAAGAAAGACCTGAATATACCTATACCCTGAAAACTACAAGACACTCTTAAGAGAAATTAAAGAGGTCACTAACAAATGGAAACTCATCCCATGCTCCTGGCTAGGAAGAATTAATTTCGTCAAAATGGCCATCCTGCCCAAAGCAATATACAGATTCGATTCAATCTCTATGAATTACCAACAGCATTCTTCAATGAACTGGAACAAATAGTTGAAAAATTCATATGGAACCGCCAAAGATCCGGAATAGCCAAAGCAATCCTGAGAAGGAAGAAAAAAGTGGGGGGGATCTCGCTCCCCAACTTCAAGCTCTACTACAAAGCCACAGTAATCAAGACAATTTGGTACTGGCACAAGAACAGAGCCACAGACCAGTGGAACAGATTAGAGACTCCAGACATTAACCCAAACATATATGACCAATTAATATTTGATAAAGGAGCCATGGACATACAATGAGGAAATGGCAGTCTCTTCAACAGGTGGTGCTGGCAAAACTGGACAGCTACATATAGGAGAATGCAACTAGATCACTGTCTAACCCCATACACAGAAGTAAATTTGAAATGAAAGAAAGACCTGAATGTAAATCATGAAACCATAAAACTCTTAGAAAAAAACATAGGCAAAAATCTCATGGACATTAACATGAGTGACTTCTTCGTGAACGTATCTCCCCAGGCAAGGGAAACAAAAGCAAAAATGAACAAGTGGGACTATATCAAGCTAAAAATCTTCTGTACAGCAAAGGACACCATCAATAGAACAAAAAGGTATCCTACAGTATGGGAGAATATATTCATAAATGACAGATCCGATAAAGGGTTGACATCCAAAATATATAAAGAGCTCACACACCTCAACAAACAAAAAGCAAATAATCCAATTAAAAAATGGGCAGAGGAGCTGAATAGACAGTTCTCTAAAGAAGAAGTCCAGATGGCCAACAGGCACGTGAAATGATGCTCCACATCGCTAATCATCAGAGAAATGCAAATTAAAACCACAGTGAGATATCACCTCACACCAGTAAGGATCGCCATCATCAAAAAGACAAACAACAACAAATTTTGGCAAGGTTGTGGAGAAAGGGGAACCCTCCTGCACTGCTGGTGGGAATGTAAATTAGTTCAACCATTGTGGAAAGTAGTATGGAGGTTCCTCAGAATGCTCAAAATAGAAATACCATTTGACCCAGGAATTCCACTTCTAGGTATTTACCCTAAGAATGCAGCACTCCAGTTTGAAAAAGACAGATGCACCCCTATGTTTATCGCTGCACTATTTACAATAGCCAAGATATTGAAGCAACCTAAATGTCCATCAGTAGATGAATGGATAAACAAGAGGTGGTACATATACACAATGGAATATTACTGAGCCATAAGAAAAAAACAGATCCTACCATTTGCAGCAACATGGATGGAGCTAGAGGGTATTATGCTCAGTGAAATAAGCCAGGCAGACAAGTACCAAATGATTTTACTCATATGTGGAGTCTAAGAACAAAGGAAAACTGAAGTAACAAAACAGCAGCAGAATCACAGAACCCAAGAATGGACTAACAGTTACCAAAGGGAAAGGGACTGGGGAGGATGGATGGTAAGGGAGGGATAAGGGTGGGGAAAAAGAAAGAGGGCATTATGATTAGCATGTATAGTGTGTGTGGGGCACAGGGAGGGCTGTGCAACCCTGAGAAGATAAGTAGTGATTTTACAGCATCTTACTATGCAGATGGACAGTGACTGTGAAGGGGTATGTGGGGGGGACTTGGTGAAGGGGGGACTCTAGTAAACATAATGTTCTTCATGTAATTGTAGATTAATAATACCAAAATAAAAAAGAAAGAGTTACTTTGGGACTTGTGTATCCGTTTGTGGTTAAAAAAAAGAAAATGGCTCATAGCCCAGGTGCTTGTTAAGACTTCAGTTTCTGCATCTTCACAAGGATTACTGAGAAAAATGCTTATACAATTTGTAAATGATCCTTGGAATAAAGCAATGGGGACTTTATAAATGCAGAATAGACTAGGAATAGAATTAATGGCTGGTAAAACACAATTGGCATCTTGCTCCAATTCTTCACTGTGTATGATGTTACAGTCATTGCAATTTCAAACGGCCCTGATTTCAGACACAAAAGATGATGTCATGAGACAAGTAAGTAGCTGGGAAGATGAAGTCTTAACAGCTAGGGCTGCTGTGATGCAAATCATTTTTCCAAGGGATGGTAAATATTTCTGAAGTGAACGTTTGAAATGAAAATACACTGTCAATAAAAGACAGATAAAATAAACACAGAAATCATATGCCGTCCTAGGAGAACTGTTTTTTAATAAAATGCTTTTCAAGGTCTTCACAAAGTTGTCAGCAGCTCTTTAAAAAATCAAATCAGTGCTGTTGGAGCAATTGTTCCTAAGACACAACGTTTGGAAAATGATTCAGGAATTCCATCTAGCTGTTGTTTTTACATAGCTATAGCTATTCACAAAAGTGTATAAGTTTTACAATAAATAAGACTTCCAAAGCACTGTGACATATTAGTTTTCCTATAAAGCACTATGATTCTCTGCATATTGAAATAGTTGCCCCTTAACTTTTTGTTTCATTTATGTTTTTTTTTTCAGTACATTGATTGACATGATCACATAATATTCACTGCCTATTGCTAGTGAATAATAGAGTGTTTATTAATAACAAGACCTTATTAAAATTTTTGGCAGGACAGTGAATTCATTGAGAGTTCCTCTTTTAAGAGAAAAGAGGGAAAAAAACTGCTTTAAATACATCATTGAAATTAGGTCCAGGAGATCTACCAGATAATTTCAAAAGAGACCAGTTTTAGGTTCTACAGAATACTCAAGTTCGAGTAAAATGAAGTAAGACAGGTATGAGCTTAATTAATAAATAAGAGCTTAATGTCTGGTAGATGAGATAGACCCAAATTAAATAAACATGGATTGAAAATGAGGTAAATTACAGAGAAGGAGAACAGATTAGTGATTACTAAGAGCTAAGGATGGTGTGGGAAGTACTACCAGAGTGGGTAGATGTGACTATAAAGGGGTATCATCAGGTAAATCTTTGTGAAGAAGTTCTGTAGCTTGATAGTGGTTGTTACGTGAATTTACATATGTAATAAAATGGCATAGGACTGTAAGCACATTGTACCAAAGTCATGGTTTTGATATAGTATAGTTATATAAAATGTGCCCATTGAGAGAAAATGTGTAAAGGACACATGGGACCTCTCAGCACTCTTTTTGTAACTTACTTTGCATCTATAATTATTTCAAAATAAAAAGTTGAAATACAAGGTGGGCTGATTGATGGACAGATTAATAGATATTTGATAAAGTAAAGAAACCAAAATTCTAACAATTGTAAGGTGACTGAAAGTTATAATAAATGCTATGAAGGAAGCAAAGACTGAGAAAATAGCAGGGATCCTAAGATAAGATATGCAATGAAGACTCCTTTGAAGAAGTGACTTTGAGGTAAAGATAGATCTAGTCATGTAAGTCCAGCCCATTCTAGATCTTGGGACATCATGTTCAAGAGATGAAAGAATGGTTTTGAACAATGATAAGAATACTAACATAGTTGGAACATAGTGAATTAGGGATAGACTGGAAAGATAGACAAGTGCCTGATTTATCAGGTAGCAGGCAAGTACAGCAAACCTTTTCTGTAAAAGGCCAAATAATTTTTTTTTTGTAGATAATTATTTTTTATTGAAGGGTAGTTGACACACAGTATTACATTAGTTTCAGGTGTACAACACAGTGATTCAACATTTATATACATGATAATTCTAGGTACCAGCTATCACCATACCAAGTTGTCACAATATTTTGACTATATTCCTTATGCTATACATTACATCCCGGTTACTTATTTATTTTACATTTGGAAGTGTGTACTTTTTTTTTTTTTGTTGTTGTTGTTGTGAGGGCATCTCTCATATTTATTGATCAAATGGTTGTTAACAACAATAAAATTCTATATAGGTGAGTCAATGCTCAATGCACAATCATTAATCCACCCCAAGCCTAATTTTCGTCAGTCTCCAATCTTCTGAAGAATAACGAACAAGTTCTTACATGGAGAAAAAATTCTTACATAGTGAATAAGTTACATGGTGAGCAGTACAAGGGCAGTCATCACGGAACTTTTGGTTTTGATCATGCATTATGAACTATAAACAGTTCAAATATGAATACTCATTTGATTTTTATACTTGATTTATATGTGGATACCACATTTCTCGCTTTATAATTATTATTTTTAATAAAATGCTGAAGTGGTACATAGATACAAGATAAAGATAGAAAACATAGTTTAGTGTTGTAAGAGAGCAAATGTAGATGATCAGGTGTGTGCCTGTAGACTATGTGTTAATCCAAGCTGGACAAGGGCAATAAAACATCCACGTATGCAGAAGATTTCTCTCAGAACAGGGGGGGTGAGGTTCTAAGCCTCACCTCTGTTGATCCCCAATTTCTCACCTGATGGCCCCCCTGCGACTGTGCCTGTCTTCGGTTGTTCCTCCCTTGAGGAATCTTACCCGTCTCTGGCTAAACAGTCATATTCCGGGCCCATACAGGGAACTATAAAGTTGGTAAGTGAGAAAGAAGCCTTATTGTTTGAAAAGGTTAGCTTTTTACTTCTTTGCATATTTATGCCCTGTGGCTTCTATGCCCAGCATTTGTCTTGAGGTATCTTTACCACTTGGAAGAATTATGATACTCGGTAAATTTGATATGAGGCACGAATTCTATTTAAGGGTTGTAATTAGGAAGGAAGAAGAAAAGCTATAGAAGTAGCAGGCGGAAGAAAACATGGGAAGACTGATGATTTCTTTGACAAATCTTCTTGTAGAGTAACTTCAGCATGTATAGGTTTTAAACTACTACTTAAATTGCGCACACACATTAACGTAATAGGAGTACAGTACATAACCAAAGCATACCTGTAATTACCAGCCATCTCCAGTGAAACCAAGAAAATCACTTAGGCACCTTCGGCATTTGTGAAAACTTATCTATGATATGGTGGATATTGTCCAACTGAGCTTGAACAGTCTGAGAGAAATCAGACAAGTTAAAACAACCCATTCCTGGGGACTGTTCACATGCCATATGTTCTTTTAACAATAAATAGTTTGTAGTTGTAAGACTTTGGAGCGCTACAATTTGCACTTCTCCAAATTCTTGGTTGAGTTCCAACAGTATAGATCCAGTCCAATTTTGTTGTTTTACTGTATGCACAGGCCAGCTTAGATATCTCCTTCCTCATTCCCATGGCAGGTCCAGGAACTGGTGGGATGAGTGCATCTACAGCTGTAGCAGTGCGTGGATCTTTGTTGGGGTTTTTTGATGATCATCTTCTGGCATGAGTCTTCCAGAGGGTGCAGATGTTGGAAGTTCTTTTTCATATCATATCTTAGTTCATTTTCGGGGTAGCCCAATTAGGCTTTGATCCTCTGTATAAACACAAACAGACCCTTTGCCTACACTTTTATATGCCCTTTATACCCTTGTGTAGAACTCATTGGAGGTTACCAGACAGGAACTGCCCTTTTTTTTTTTTTTTTTTTTTGCTATCACTAATCACATGACGAATATTATGTTTACTAGGCTCTCCCCTATACCAGGTCTCCCCTATAAACCCCTTTACAGTCACTGTCCATCAGCATAGCAAAATGTTGTAGAATCACTACTTGCCTTCTCTGTGTTGTACAGCCCTCCCCTTTCTCCCACCCCCCCTGCATGCTCATCTTAATACCCCCCTTTTTCTCCCCCCCACTTATCCCTCCCTACCCACCCATCCTCCCCAGTCCCTTTCCCTTTGGTACCTGTTAGTCCATTCTTGAGTTCTGTGATTCTGCTGCTATTTTGTTCCTTCAGTTTTTCCTTTGTTCTTATATTCCACAGATGAGTGAAATCATTTGGTATTTCTCTTTCTCTGCTTGGCTTGTTTCACTGAGCATAATACCCTCCAGCTCCATCCATGTTGCTGCAAATGGTAGGATTTGCCCTCTTCTTATGGCTGAGTAGTATTCCATTGTGTATATGTACCACATCTTCTTTATCCATTCATCTATCGATGGACATTTAGGTTGCTTCCAATTCTTGGCTATTGTAAATACTGCTTCGATAAACATAGGGGTGCACTGATGTTTCTCATACTTGATTGCTGCATTCTTAGGGTAAATTCCTAGGAGTGCAATGCCTGGGTCAAATGGTAAGTCTGTTTTGAGCATTTTGATGTACCTCCATACTGCTTTCCACAATGGTTGAACTAACTTACATTCCCACCAGCAGTGTAGGAGGGTTCCCCTTTCTCCACAGCCTCGCCAACATTTGTTGTTGTTTGTCTTTTGGATGGCAGCCATCCTTACTGGTGTGAGGTGATACCTCATTGTAGTTTTAATTTGCATTTCTCTGATAATTAGTGATGTGGAGAATCTTTCCATGTGTCTGTTGGCCATCTGTATTTCTTTTTTGGAGAACTGTCTGTTCAGTTCCTCTGCCCATTTTTTAATTGGGTTATTTGTTTTTTGTTTGTTGAGGCGTGTGAGCTCTTTATATATTCTGGACGTCAAGCCTTTATCGGATGTGTCATTTTCAAATATGTTCTCCCATACTGTAGGGTTCCTTTTTGTTCTATTGATGGTATCTTTTGCTGTAAAGAAGCTTTTCAGCTTAATATAGTCCCACTTATTCATTTTGCTGTTGTTTTCCTTGCCCGGGGAGATATGTTCAAGAAGAGGACACTCATGTTTATGTCTAAGACGTTTTTGCCTATGTTTTCTTCCAAGAGTTTAATGGTTTCATGACTTACATTCAGGTCTTTGATCCATTTTGAGTTTACTTTTGTATATGGGGTTAGACAATGGTCCAGTTTCATTCTCCTACATGTAGCTGTCCAGTTTTGCCAGCACCATCTGTTGAAGAGACTGTCATTTCGCCATTGTATGTCCATGGGTCCTTTATCAAATATTAATTGTCCATATATGTCTGGGTTAATGTCTGGATTGTCTAGTCTGTTCCATTGGTCTGTGGCTCTGCTCTTGTGCCAGTACCAAATTGTCTTGATTACTATGGCTTTATAGTAGAGCTTGAAGTTGGGGAGTGAGATACCCCTACTTTATTCTTCTTTCTCAGGATTGCTTTGGTATTCGGGGTCTTTGGTGTTTCCACATGAATTTTTGAATTATTTGTTCCAGTTCATTGAAGAATGTTGCTGGTAGTTTCATAGGGATTGCATCAAATCTGTATATTGCTTTGGGCAGGATGGCCATTTTGATGGTATTAATTCTTCCTAGCCACGAGCATGGGATGAGTTTCCATCTGTTAGTGTCCCCTTTAATTTCTCTAAAGAGTGACTTGTAGATTTCAGAGTATAAGTCTTTCACTTCTTTGGTTAGGTTTATTCCTAGGTATTTTATTTTTTTTGATGCAATTGTGAATGGAGTTGTTTTCCTGATTTCTCTTTCTGTTGGTTCATTGTTAGTGTATAGGAAAGCCACAGATTTCTGTGTGTTGATTTTGTATCGTGCAACTTTGCTGTATTTTGATATCATTTCTAGTAGTTTTGGGGTGGAGTCTTTAGGGTTTTTCATGTACAGTATCATGTCATCTGCAAATAGTGACAGTTTAACTTCTTCTTTACCAATCTGGATTCCTTGTATTTCTTTGTTTTGTCTGATTGCCGTGGCTAGGACCTCCAGTACTATGTTAAATAACAGTGGGGAGAGTGGGCATCCCTGTCTAGTTCCCGATCTCAGAGGAAACGCTTTCAGCTTCTCGCTGTTCAATATAATGTTGGCTGTGGGTTTATCATAGATGTCCTTTATTATGTTGAAGTACTTGCCCTCTATTCCCATTTTGCTGAGAGTTTTTATCATGAATGGATGTTGAACTTTGTCAAATGCTTTTTCAGCATCTACGGATCTATGGAGATGATCATGTGGTTTTTGTCTTTCTTTTTGTTGATGTGGTGGATGATGTTGATGGACTTTCGAATGTTGTACCATCCTTGCATCCCTGGGATGAATCCCACTTGGTCATGGTGTATGATCCTTTTGATGTATTTTTGAATTCGGTTTGCTAATATTTTGTTGAGTATTTTTGCATCTACGTTCATCAGGATATTGGTCTGTAGTTTTCTTTTTTGGTGGGGTCTTTGCCTGGTTTTGGTATTAAGGTGATGTTAGCTTCATAGAGTGAGTTTGGGAGTATCCCCTCCTCCTCTATTTTTTGGAAAACTTTAAGGAGAATGGGTATTATGTCTTCCCTGTATGTCTGATAAAATTTCGAGGTAAATCCGTCTGGCCCGGGGGTTTTGTTCTTTGGTAGTTTTTTGATTACCGCTTCAATTTTGTTGCTGGTAATTGGTCTGTTTAGATTTTCTGTTTCTTTCTGGGTCATTCTTGGAAGGTTGTATTTTTCTAGGAAGTTGTCCATTTCTCCTAGGTTTCCCAGCTTGTTAGCATATAGGTTTTCATAGTATTCTCTAATAATTCTTTGTTTTTCTGTGGGGTCCGTCGTGATTTTTCCTTTCTCGTTTCTGATTCTGTTGATTTGTGTTGACTCTCTTTTCCTCTTAATAAGTATGGCTAGAGGCTTATCTATTTTGTTTATTTTCTCGAAGAACCAGCTCTTGGTTTCATTGATTTTTGCTATGGTTTTATTCTTCTCAATTTTATTTATTTCTTCTCTGATCTTTATTATGTCCCTCCTTCTCCTGACCTTAGGCCTCATTTGTTCTTCTTTTTCCAATTTTGATAATTGTGATATTAGACCATTCATTTGGGATTGTTCTTCCTTTTTTAAATATGCTTGGATTGCTATATAGTTTCCTCTTAAGACTGCTTTTGCTGCGTCCCACAGAAGTTGGGGCTTAATGATGTTGTTGTCATTTGTTTCCATATATTGCTGGATCTCCATTTTGATTTGTTCGTCGATCCATTGATTATTTTGGAGCGTGTTGTTAAGCCTCCATGTGTTTGTGAGCCTTTTTGCTTTCTTTGTACGGTTTATTTCTAATTTTATGCCTTTGTGGTCTGAAAAGTTGGTTGGTAGGATTTCAATCTTTTGGAATTTACTGAGGCTCTTTTTGTGGCCTAGTATGTGGTCTATTCTGAGAATGTTCCATGTGCACTTGAGAAGAATGTATATCCTGTTGCTTTTGGATGTAGAGTTCTATAGATGTCTATTAGGTCCATCTGCTCTACTGTGTTGTTCAGTGCTTCCGTGTCCTTACTTATTTTCTGCCCAGTAGATCTATCCTTTGTGGTGAGTGGTGTGTTGAAGTCTCCTAGAATGAATGCATTGCAGTCTATTTCCCCCTTTAGTTCTGTTAGTATTTGTTTCACATATGCTGGTGCTCCTGTGTTGGGTGCATATATATTTAGAATGGTTATAGCCTCTTGTTGGACTGAGCCCTTTATCATTATGTAGTGTCCTTCTTTATGTCTTGTTACTTTCCTTGTTTTGAAGTCTATTTTGTCTGATATTAGTACTGCAACCCCTGCTTTCTTCTCACTGTTGTTTGCCTGAAATATGCTTTTCCATCCCTTGACTTTTAGTCTGTACATGTCTTTGGGTTTGAGGTGAGTTTCTTCTAAGCAGCATATAGATGGGTCTTGCTTTTTTATCCATTCTATTACTCTGTGTCTTTTGATTGGTGCATTCAGTCCATTAACATTTAGGGTGACTATTGAAATATAAGTACTTATTGCCATTGCACGCCTTAAATTCGTGGTTACCAAATTTTCAAGGTCACCCTCTTTAGTATCTTACTGCCTAGCTTAGCTCGCTTATTGAGCTGTTATATACACTGTCTGGAGATTCTTCTCTCCCTTCTTATTCCTCCTCCTCGATTCTTCATATGTTCTGTGTTTTGTGCTGTGCTCTTTCTAGGAGTGCTCCCATCTAGAGCAGTCCCTTTAAGATGTCCTGTAGAGGTGGTTTGTGGGAAGGAAATTCCCTCAGCTTTTGTTTGTCTGGGAATTGTTTAATCCCATCATCAGATTTGAATGATAGTCGTGCTGGATACAGTATCCTTGGTTCAAGGCCCTTCTGTTTCATTGCATTTAATATATCACGCCATTCTCTTCTGGCCTGTAGGGTTGCTGTCGAGAAGTCTGATGATAGCCTGATGGGTTTTCCTTTATAGATGACCTTTTTCTCTCTAGCTGCCTTTAACACTCTTTCCTTGTCCTTGATCTTTGCCATTTTAATTATTATGTGTCTTGGTGTTGTCCTTCTTGGATCCTTTCTGTTGGGGGTTCTATGTATTTCCGTGGTCTGTTCGATTATTTCATCCCCCAGTTTGGGGAAGTTTTCAGCAATTATTTCTTCCTAGATACTTTCCATCCCTTTTCCTCTCTCTTCTTCTTCTGTTACCCCTATAATACGGATATTGTTCCTTTTGGATTGGTCACACAGTTCTCTTAACATTGTTTCTTTCCTGTAGATCCATTTATCTCTCTCTATGTCAGCTTCTATGCGTTCCTTTTCTCTGGTTTCAATTCCATCAATGGCCTCTTGCATCCTATCCATTCTGCTTATAATCCCTTCCAGAGTTTGTTTCATTTCTGTAATCTCCTTTCTGGCATCTGTGATCTCCCTCTGGACTTCATCCCTTATCTCTTGCGTATTTCTCTGCATCTCTGTCAGCATGTTTATGATTCTTATTTTGAATTCTTTGTCAGGAAGACTGGTTAGGTCTGTCTCCTTCTCTGGTCTTTTCTCTGTGATCTTTGTCTGCCTGTAGTTTTGCCTTTTCCTGGTGATAGGAATAGTTTGCAGAGCTGGGATGAGTGACGGCTGCAAGAACTTCCCTTCTTGTTGGTTTGTTGCCCTCCTCTCCTGGGAGAACAGCGGCCTCTAGTGGCTTGTGCTGCGCAGCTGCTCACAGACAGGGCTTCTCCTTCCTGCCCAGCTGGTATGGAGTTTATCTCCGGTGTTGCTGTGGGCGTGGCCTGGCTGGGGCGGCTCCTCCAAAATGGTGGAGTCACGTTGGAAGGGGAGCGGCCTGGAGGCTATTTATCTCCATAAGGGGCCTCTGAGCTCCCTGAAGCACAGGGTATTAGGGTGCCCAGAGATCCCCGGATTCTCTACCTCTGGATTAAGTGTCCTGCCCTGCCCCTTTAAGACTTACAAAAAGCACCCGCCAAAACAGAACAACGACCACAAGAAAAAAAAAATTTTTTTAATTAATAAAATAAAAAAATAAAAATAAAAATAAAAAATGGCCGCTCGTTTGTCTTTATTCTCCGGCGCCAGCCTCAGGCATCTGGTCACCGGTCTTGCTGCCCTGTTTCCCTAGTATTGGGGTCCCTTTGCCTTTAAGACTTCCAAAAAGCGCTCATCAAAACAAAACAGAAAAAAAAAAAAAAAGGCTGCTCGGTTTTCTTATGTCCTCCGGCTCCATGGTCCGGTACCCACTCACTGTTCTTGCTGCCCTGTTTCTATAGTATCCAGGGCCCCCAGCGCACTCACTGTGTCTGCTCTCTGGTCCGGATGGCTTGTGCTGGGTGCTCAGCAGTCCTGGGCTCCGTCTCCCTCCTGCTCTGCCTACTATTCTCCCACCGGGAGCTGGGGGGAGGGGCGCTCGGCTCCCGCGGGGCCGGGGCTTGTATCTTACCCCCTTTACGAGGCACTGGGTTCTTGCAGGTGTGGGTGTGGTCTGGATGGCGTCCTGTGTCCTCTGGTCTTTATTCTAGGAAGAGTTGTCTTTGTTATATTTTCATACATACATGTGGTTTTGGCAGGAGATTGCTGCTGCTCTACTCACGCCACCATCTTGACTCCCTCCTCCAATTAATGAATATTTTAAACTTAATAAAGACAGAGTCATCATCTCAACTATTCAGCTCTTGTCTATGTAGTGTGAAAGCAGTCCTGGATAATCCATAAGTAAGTGAGTACAGCTGTGTTCCAATATGACTTTACTTACAAAATGAGGCAGCAAGCTGGATTTGTCCAGGGACTATAGTTTGACAATTTCTGTTACAGGGTCTTATAAAGTAAGGGATTTGAATTTTATTTTCATGCCAAAGAGAAATAATTGAGTGGCTTTAAACAGGAGAATTAAGGTTGCTTTAGATTCTTTGTGAAAAATGGGAAGCAGGTTGAGATGCAAACTATAAAATAATTAGGTGATAAATAAACGTGATTTAGGGAAGTTCACTTGAAAAATTTTGGAAAATTACCATCTCTTTCTTAAATGCTCACAAAGTTCCTATCAATACTATGTGTACCATAATACATGTGTAGCATACCAGTCCTGTAGATGCAGTAGTATAATGGTAAGGTGGGTTACCTGTGTTTAAATCCTGACTAGGTCATGTTCTGTCTGTTCCACTACATAGTTCATGTACCAACTTGTACTATTAAAAGTTAGAAAAATGTTATTGTCCTTTAGTTTGATTTTCCAATAAGGTAACCCTAGAAGCAGGACTTTTGTCAGATATTTCTAGGATTCACATACTATTTTTCTTGCTGTTTAACAAAATTTGGCTTTGGATTTTCTATGACTATGCCATTTGACTTTGTTTTCTGTGTGTACTCTGATCTTTGATATTTTCCTTTTTCATATTTTCTGTAATTTTTCTAGGTCAATGATTGTTTTTATACCCTTTTAAAAAAGCTCTGTGGTAATACATGGAATCTATGGATGATTGTAAGAATGATTTCAACACAGAACCTACAATTTAAAAGATGACTAGCTGAATGGGTTTCTTTAAGGATTACATGTCAATATACACATATTATTATCATATAGGAAAATTTTTAGTATATTTGTTGCTGGAATCCCAAATGACTGATTAGGCATTCTTCCCTTATGTTAGGTACAGTAGGTTAATTTCAGATCTTTCTTGTTTCTTTCTGATTTGCCTTCTTTACTACAAATTCTTGAAAGGTATAATCTGTATCTCTCTCTTTCAACTAGGGTCTGAATATGATTAGGTCCTTCCAGTCAATGCACTCCCATGAGATTTTACTGTAACTAAGTAAAGTGGGGATATCTATTTGTTTAACTCATATGATGTGACTCTGGAGCCAACAGCATCATTAACAATTCTAAGAGACCGTGGTCACCACTTAGATAGTGTGTTCCCAGGGGCAAAAACTGAGGCTGAAATGTTTGATTCTCTGGCTTCCTCGATGTGTTGGAAGTATCAGCTCTTCTTAGAGAACAGTTCAGCTGTGGCATTGCAGGGGTCATTTCCACTGGCTCAGTATAACTTACTCTTCTATTCCTCCCAGTGATTTTTGTAAATACTTAATTGCTTGGATCTTACTGTTTTATGAATAAAATATCTATAGTATCTATGGAATGTGATACTGAACTTTGGTTGATACAGTATTTGATATAGAACTGATTGCAGATAAAAGTTCCTCAGAGATGGGGATTTAGATTTAATTACCTGGACTTGTTGATTTTGAAGGAATTAGAGAATGAGATACTAATAGTTTATGATACCCAGAGACAAAAAGTAGTTAAATTAGTGTGTGTGCACCTATTGAAATTATGCCTTTACAGGACAAAGTGAGAGAGGCAAAAACAATATGATGGTCAAAAGAATTACAAGGACTATGTGGTAGGTAGGCTACTTCTAACTGCACTGTCAAGCATAAAGAAAGTGATATATTCCTATCTTTATACTATTGGTTTTAAGTTTCTGGGACAGCAAACTTGTCAGATTCTCCTTTATATAAGGTAGCTGTGCCCACCATACATGAATACCTGATTCTGATTTCACTTGTGCAATACCTTATAGCAATGTACCTCCACATGCCATACCCCTACTACCCCTATTTGTCTCTAGATCTGTAATTACAGTACCTTCATGCGGTAGGGTTCAATTACTAAGTCAAACTTTGAAAGAGAGGGTTTAGGCACTGAAAGAATTGCAGACTGGACTCATCTATATCAGAACAATACAAGTGAATATGTGCAGAAGGAAGTTGCCAGAGGGGGAAGAGTGGACATTTAGATTGGGCTGAATTTACCACTATGGATTTCATATGCTGGCTCATATGAAAACTGATTCTCCTAGGTGGCCTGATGAATGAAGCTGACATGCCTAAAATTCCATGGTCTGATGTAGACAGAACTATGGGAATAACTTTGAGCAGATTTGTCATGTGTATGCATTTTTCTGCCCCCTAACCATGTGCCTTTGGAGGATGTAGAGAGCATTCCTCTCACCAAAGCATTAAGTGAGTAGAGAACCAATATTTTTCAAAAGTACTTGACCTTTTTAGGCTAAAGATGAACATAGGAAATGCAGATATTGATAGAAGATCCCTGATTTCAGTGAAAATGTTGGAATCCACGGGTGATAGGAGTGGGACAGATGGTAAATAACAAGACTTAAGAGTTGGAGGCCAGTGGGCAAGGTTGCCCAGTAAGTCGCAGGGGCAAAGTGGTAACAGAATTGCTTGACTCAAAGGTACCTTTACTAACGGCTAACTGATCATAACGTTCTCCATGAAATAGAGAGGCAGCCACCTAAGGCACAACTTGGTCAGTATGACAAAAGGACTCTAAATCCTGGTGACCAGACACCCAACTTAAATCACAATAGCAAACAACAACCAAGTTCCTATTCTCAGATCTAAGTGCTTTTACTTTTTAGAGATAGAGCCCTTTATATCAAGGAGAGATTAGTTTCACATAAGAAAGGATCCAAAAATAGTAAGTCTTGAGCCATTGACCAGTATTGTTATGCACTAAGAACAGTAAAGCAACACCAACTTTCAATGATTGTTGCCCACTTTCTCTGAAATGATGCTAAATCTTGGGGATCCATAACACTACACAGTCAAAATGGGGCTCTGAAGGAAAAAATGAATATACTAAATGAATGTCTGGCCCAAGTTTGTCTCATAGTGGAGTTCATTAAGTCCCCCAAATCACCCATGGATATTACTCCAGTTCTTGTGTTATGTGATTAAAATATCCTAAGCAAAAATCAGAACCCTGACACTGATTCCACCAATGCAGTGAGGACTACTGTGATAACAATGGTGATCATGGAGTCCTGGGGTTTATCTTCCTTACCAAAATCTCTCATTCCCAGGGGAATCTAAGAATCAATTGCACAACTGATCCTTCAAAGACACAATTGTGTAATCTCTGTCATATCTTACTTTACTTGGATTGCTTGCCCTACACAAGTGGATCTTAGACAACAAAAGTGGATTATCATATATTTAAGAAGGTGTAACCACAAATAAACCAATTGTTTCAGATTTAATTTCACTTTTAGAGCAAATGAACAGTCTGGCACTAAGTAGGTATCTAACTATGGATCAGACAAATATCTTTTCTTTTTATAATCCTATGGCCCTAGAGTAACAGAAGGAGTTTGCTTCCTCCTGGCAGAGACAGCAATATACCTTCTTCATCTTTCCTGCTATCCATTTGGACCATGATTTAATTCTAAGAGACCTATCATCTTACTGTCAGGACATTATGTCACTCTACTACCTGATATCATGTTGTTAGGATCTGGTGAGCAGTAAGACACATAGGCCCTTGATGCTTTAGTGAGACATTTTGGTGCCATAGGGTAAAAGATAAACCACATGAAAATTAAGGAGCATGACACTGTTGTGAAGTTTCTAGTTGGCTCGGACATATTGAAATACCTACTACAAAGAGGAAAATAAGTTTCAGAACCTCATATACCCTATTTCTAAGAAAGTACAGTGCTTTGTGGATTTTGGGGAGACATTTTGCCATCTATGAGTATAGACTAAGGAAGGTTACACAGCTGACCTAAGCTGCAGTTCAAGTAGCTCTACCATTTAGCCCTTATGATGTCTTAGAACCAGTGTTACATGAAGTGTTTCTAGCATAGTAGAATGCTGCACTGAGCCTGTAACAGGCCTAGATAAGACAACACAGTTTGAATCCCTTAAAATTTACAGTACCCATGTCTTCTTTTTTTCTTTTATTTTGGTACCATTAATGTACAATTACATGAGCAACATTATGGTTATTAGACTCCCCCTATTATCAAGTCCCCACAACATACCCCATTACAGTCACTGTCCATCAGCGTAGTAAGATGCTAAAGAATCACTACTTGTCTTCTCTGTGTTATGCTACTATCCCCATGTCTACCCCTACATTATGTGTGCTAATCATAATGATCCTTTTTCCCCATTATCCATCCCTTTCCACCCATCCTCCCCTGTCCCTTTCCCTTTGGTAACAGTTAGTCCATTCTTGGGTTCTGTGAGTCTGCTGCTGTTTTGTTCCTTCAGTTTTTGCTTTGTTCTTATAGTCCACAGATGAGTGAAATCATTTGATACTTGTCTTTCTCTGCCTGACTTATTTCCCTGAGCATAATACCCTCTAGCTCCATCTATGTTGTTGCAAATGGTAGGATTTGTTTTCTTCTTATGGCTGAATAATATTCCATTGTGCATATGTACCTCTTTATCCATTCATCTACTGATGGACACTTAGGTTGCTTCCAAATCTTGGCTATTGTAAATAGTGCTGTGATAAACATAGGGGTGCATATGTATTTTTTAAACTGACTCCTGCATTCTTAGGGTAAATTGCTAGGATTGGAATAACCAGGTCAAATGGTATTTCTATTTTGAGTTTTTTGAGGAACCTCCATACTGCTTTCCACAATGTTTGAACTAATTTATATTCCCAACAGCAGTTCCCCTTTCTCCACATCCTTGCCAACATTTGTTTCTCTTTTGGATGTTGGCCATCCTAACTGGTATGAAGTGATATCTCATTGTGCTTTTAATTTGCATTTCTCTGATGATTAGCGATGTGGAGCATCTTTTCTTGTGCCTGTTGGCCATATGAATTTATTTTTAATTGGCTTATTTTCTTTTCATTTGTTGAGGTGTGTGAGCTCATTATATAATTTGGATGTCAACCCCTTATCAGATATGTAATTTATGAATATATTCTCCAATACTGTAGGATGTCTTTTTGTTCTACTGATGGTGTCTTTGGCTGTACAGAAGCTTTTCAGCTTGATATAGTCCCACTTGTTCATTTTTGCTTTTGTTTCTCTTGCCCAGGGAGATATGTTCATGAAGAACTAGCTCATGTTTATGTCCAAGAAATTTTTACCTATGTTTTTTTCTAAGAGTTTTATGGTTTCATGACTTACATTAAGGTCTTTGATTCATTTTGAATTTACTTTTGTGTAGGGTTAGAAAATAATCCATTTTCATTCTCTTACATGTAGCTGTCCAATTTTGCCAACACCAACTGTTGAAGAGGCTTTCATTTCCCCATTGTATATCCTTGGCTCCTTTATCATATATTAATTGACCATGTATGCTTGGGTTTATATCTGGACTCTCTAGTCTGTTCCATTGGTCTATGGGTCTGTTCTTGTGCCAGTACCAAATTGTCTTGATTACTGTGGCTTTGTAGTAGAGCTTAAAGTCAGGGAACATAATTACCCCCACTTTATTCTTCCTTCTCAGGATTGCTTTCACTATTTGGGGGTCTTTTGTGGTTCCATATGAACTTTAGAACTATGAACTTTAGAACTCTAGTTCATTGAAGAGTGCTGTTGGTATTTTGGTAGGGATTGTATTGAATCCCTAGATTGCTTTAGGCAGGATGGCCATTTTGACAATACTAATTCTTTTTATCCATGAGCATGGGATGTGTTTCCATTTATTGGTATCTTCTTTAATTTCTCTCTTGAGTGTCTTATAGTTTTCAGAGTAAAGGTCGTTCACTTGGGTTTATTCCTAGTTATTTCATTCTTTTTGATGCAATTGTGAATGGAATTGTTTTCCTGATTTCTCTTTCTGCTCGTTCATCATTAGTGTATAGGAATGCAATAGATTTCTGTGTATTAATTTTGTATCATACAACTTTTCTGAATTCAGATATTAGATCCAGTAGTTTTGGAGTGGATTCTTTAGGGTTTTTTATGTACAATATCATGTCATCTGCAAACAGGGGCAGTTTAACTTCTTTCTTACCAATCTGGATGCCTTTTATTTCTTTGTGTTGCCTGACTGCTATGGCTAGGACCTCCAGAACTATGTTGAATGGAAGTGGGGAGTGTGGGCATCCTTGTCTTATTCCCAATCTTAAAGGAAAAGCTTTCAGCTTCTCACTGTTAAGTATAATGTTGGCTGTGGGTTTGTCATATATGGCCTTTATTATGATGAGGCACTTGCTCTCTATACCCATTTTGTTGAGAGTTTTTATCATGAATGGATGCTGAATTTTGTCAAATGCTTTTTCAGCATCTATGGAGATGATCATGTGGTTTTTGTCCTTTTTGTTGATGTGATGGATGATGGTGATGGATTTTTGAATGTTGAACCATCCTTGCATCCCTGGAATAAATCCTACTTGATCATGATGGATGATCTTTTTAATGTATTTTTAAATTCGGTTTGCTAATATTTTGTTGAGTATTTTTGCATCTATGTTCATCAGGGATATTGGTCTGCAATTTTCTTTTTTTGTGTTGTCTTTGCCTGGCTTTGGTATTAGAGTGATCTTGGCCTCATAGAATGAGCTTGGGAATATTCCCTCATCTTCTTCTTTTTGGAAAACTTAAAGGATGTTGGATATTATGTCTTCACTGAATGTTTGATAAAATTCAGCAATGAAACTGTCTGATCCATGCGTTTTGTTCTTAGGTAGTTTTTGATTACTAATTCAATTTCCTTGCTGGTAATTGGTCTATTCAGATTTTCTTTCTCTTCATGGGTCAGCCTTGGAAGGTTGTATTTTTCTAGAAAGTTGTCCATTTCTTCTAGGTTATCCAGTTTGTTAGCATATAATTTTTCATAGTATTCTCTAATAATTCTTTGTATTTCTATGGTGTCTGTAGTGATTATCCTTTGTCATTTCTGATTCTGTTCATGTGTGTAGACTCTCTTTTTTTTCTTGATAAGTCTGACTAAAGGTTTACCTATTTTGTTTATTTTCTCAAAAAAACAACTCCTGCTTTCATTAATTATATTATTTTATTTTTCTCAAGTTTATTTATTTCTGCCTTAATCTTTATTGTGTCACTCCTTCTACTGACTGTGGGCCTCATTTGTTCTTCCTTTTCTAGTTTCCTTAATTGTGAGTTTAGGCTGCTCATTTGGAATTGTTCTTCTTTCCTGACGTAGGCCTGTATTCCAATATACTTCCCTCTTAGCACATCCTTTGCTGCTTCCCACAGATTTTATGGTGTTGAATTATTGTTGTCATTTGTCTCTGTATATTGCTTGATGTCTGTTTTTATTTGGTCATTGGTCCATTGATTTTTTTAGGAGCATGTCATTAACCTTCCATGTGTTTGTGGGCTTTTTCATTTTCTTTGTGTAATTTATTTCTTGTTTTGTACCTTTGTGATCTGAGAAGCTAGTGGGTGCAATTTCAATCTTTTTGAATTTACTGAGGCTCATTTTGTGGCCTTGTATATGATCTATTCTTGGAAATGATCCATGTGCACTTGAGAAGAATGTGTATCCTGTTGCTTTTGGATGGAGTGTTCTGTAGATGTCCGTTAGGTCCATCTGTTCTAGTATGTTGTTCAGTGCCTCTGTCTCTTTACTTATTTTCTGTCTGGTTGATCTGTCCTTTGGAGTGAGTGGTCTGTTGACGTCTCCTAAAATGAATGCATTGCATCCTATTTCCACCTTTAATTCTGTTAGTATTTGTTTCATGTCTGTAGGTGATTTTGTGTTGGGTGCATAGGTATTTGTAATAGTTATATCCTCTTGTTGGACTGACTCCTTTTCATTATGTATGCCATTCTTTGTCTCTTGTTATTTTCGTTTTGAAGTCTATTTTGTCTGATACAAGTACTGCAACTCCTGCTTTTTTCTCTCTATTAGTTGCATGAAATATCTTTTTCCATCCCTTTACTTTCAGTCTGTGTATGTCTTTGGGTTTGAAGTGATTCTCTTCTGGGCAGCATATAGATGGGTCTTTTTTTAATTCATTCAGTGACTCAGTGTCTCTTGATTGTTTCATTCATGCCATTTACATTGAGGGTGATTATCAATAGATATGTACTTCTTGCCATTGCAGGTTTTAGATTCGTTGTTACCAAAGGTTCAAGCGTAATTCCCTTACTATCTAACAGTCTAAAGTAACTCACTTCATATGTTATTATGAACACAACCAAAAGGGTTTTTTTTCCTCCATTCTTTGTATGTTAAGTATCATATTTTGTACTCTTTGTCTATCCCTTTGGTGACATCTTTTTAGCCTTAGGAATACTTCCAACTATAGCAGTTCCTCCAAAATGCTCTGTAGAGATAGTTTGTGAGAGGTAAATTCTCTCAACTTTTGCTTATCTGAAAATTGTTTAATCTCTCCTTCAAATTTATATAATAACCTTGCTGGGTTGAGTGTTCTTGAAACCCTTCTGTTTCATTGTATTAAATATATCATGCCACTCCCTTCTGGCCTGTAAGGCTTTTCTGTTGAGATATCTGATGATAGCCTGATGAGTTTTTCTTTGTATGTGATCTTTATTCTATTTGTAGCTGCTTTTAAAAGTCTGTCTTTATCTTTGATCTTTGCCATTCTAATTATTATATGTCTTGATGTTGTGTTCCTTTGGTTCCTTGTGTTGGGAGATCTGTGCATCTCCATTGCTTGAGAGACTATCTCCTTCCCCAATTTGGGGAAGTTTCAGCAATTACTCCTCAATGACACTTTCTATCCCTTTTTCTCTCTCTTCTTCTTTTGGTATCCCTATAATGTGAATATTGTTCCATTTGGATTCAACACACAGTTCTCTCATTATTCTTTCATTCTTAGAGATTCTTTTTTTCTCTCTGTGCCTCAGCTTCTTGTGTTTTCCTCTTCTCCAATTTCTATTCCATTTACTGTCTCTTCTACTACATCTAATTTGCTTTTAAATCCCTCCATTGTATATTTCATTTCAGATAGGGAATTTTTTAAGGATTGAATCTCCATCTTAAATTGGTTCCTGAGTTCTTGAAAATTTTTCTATACTTCCATGAGCATGTTTATGATTTTTATTTTGAACTCTCTTTCAGGAAGATTGGTGAGTTCAGTTTCATTTGGCCCTTTTTCTGCGGTTTGTGAGATTTTCGTCTGAACCAGGTTCCTTTGACATTTCATAGTTCTATGTGGTGCCCTCTCGAGCCCAGAAGCTCCAGTCTCTGGAGCTTCTCAGGCCCTAGAGTAAGGTTAGGGGTCATAGGGTAGTGGTGCTGGTGCCTGGGGGGAGGAAAGAACTGTTTCCTGATTCCTGTCTGCAGTGCCTGTCTCCAGTACCAGAGCCATTAGGCCAAGCACACAGGTGTAAGCCTCTGTGCTTTGAGTCTATAGCTGTTGTAGGCAGGACCTCCCTCTGCCTCTGGCTGGCCTGACTCCACTGCAGTGACTGCTGGTTTGGGATCCAATATCAGCAGGCCAGGAGGAAGGGCTCAGCAGGCTGCTTATCACAGTGCGGGGCCTCGGAGCTGAGTAGACAGCGAAGGGGGTGGAGTGCCCGAAGCTCCTCAAAGTTCCCTACCTGCTGGGCAGAGCGCATCCAGACAACCTTGTTCACCTATCCCTTCTCCCACGTAGCAAGCCCCATGCAAACCCCACCCCTTTAGCAGACCTCTTGTTGCTATGAAGCCTCTCAGACCACCTGCCTTTCCTTCATCCCAGAGTGGCCAGATGTGGATCCCCAAGCACTCCAGCTGTCCCAGCTCCCCAACCCACCAACCTCCAGAGTACCACACAGTGTAGGTTTGTGTTCCAAAGCATATCTCCAGGGACAGGTGTTCAGCAGTCCCAGGCTTCCACCCCTTCCCTGCTCCATTTCTCTTCCTCCCACCGGTGAGCTGGGGTGGGGAAAGGGCTTGGTTCCCTCCGGATAAAGGCTTTGATATGTTACCCTGTTTTGTGAGGTCTGCTCTGTTCTTCAGTTGTATGCAGTCTGGTTCAGCCTTCTTTCCTGTTGCCATTTTAGGGTTAGTTGTATTAACTATATTTTCCTACTATATATGGTCTTGGGAGGAGTTCTCTGTCACACCTCTCATGCTGCCATCTTGAATCCTCTCAATGTCTTCTTTATAAAATAGTTATTCTTATTTTCAGAAACAGTTCCTGCTTGCTACCTTACTCTGGTAGAGAATTAATGCTTGGCTATAAGACAGTAAATATCCATGTAACCTGAGCTATCTATTGTGCATGGATGCTATGTTTCACCAGCCCGAAAGTTAGACATAGTTACAAGAAATCCATTATCAAGAAAAAATGGCTCATAATTAGAGTGACTACATATGTCAATGTGCCCAAGATAGTCTCGGTTTATGCTTATTGCCTAAGCAGTTTATTTTAGCATTCAAAGGGTCCTGGTTTGGATGACTTTATAGTTACCTATCCTAAAGATACAAGTATGTCACATGAGTGAGTCATTTCCCAGTGTAGGTGTTCTTACTCCATGCCTGCTTCTGCCTCAGTCTGTATCCCTGAGTTTATAGGAATAGTTAACTGAAAAAAAAATATTGAGACTGGTTTGCACACAGTTCTGAATACTAGGAAATTGGCAGATGTAATAAATATACTATTATAACATTTCAGAACAACTGAAACATTTTTCTCTTATGTACTAATATCTAAACTAACTTAACTCAGTGGTATGGCTTTAAAAAGTCAAAAAAAGTTGTATAATAATAGAGCCATTCTTGCTTCCTCCCCTTCATTGGTCACTGGAGGCTGCTCTGTATGGACTACACCAATGGCCACCCTTGCTCTGTGCCTTTAGGCTGTGTTTGGCCAGTGGGGAGCACCCAGAGGAAATCAGAAAAGGAGAATGAGGTCAAGGGTATTTTCTAGTTCCCTGCCTGCTCCCCTGCCACAGGCTGGCTGCATCCTTCTGTGGATGGTCCAACTTCCTTCAGTTTTCCAGTGACAGTTCCCCCCACCCTTTCCCCTTCTAGGATGAAAGTGTGAGCCTGACTCCTGATGGCATCCCTGCATTATTCTTTGTGGGTCTTCTATACTCTGACTTACAAACTATTATTTTGGAAGCACTCTTGAAATGGTCCAATTTGGGTGCTCTTCTCCTTCTGGTACCCTGACTCATTTGCCAAGTAAAAGAAAGAAAGAAAGCCTAGTTCCAGGGGTACTTGGAAATTGTCCACACATGGGAGCCTTGTAGATTGACCAAGGTAGTAGGACTCGGTGAACCAGACTTGGGCGTGGAAGGCTGAAGAGGAGAGATTAAGGTGTGAAAACGATCCACTCAAATAGCAGTCTTGAAGCAAACCATTTAAAAATTTCTTACCTTCAGTCAGACTGAAGCTCAGAAAATGAGTCTGTAGGTCTGAGTCAAACATCACCAGTTTAGGTAGGCTAAGCACATGCTCACCTTAGGTATAGAACTTTCTGTTTTATATAGGCCTTAAAATGAAATAAGACACAATAGTTATATGACTCCTTTTATCTGCCTCAAAGCAATAAATTAGTTAGCATTTTTTCAGTTTTACTTGTAGTTTACTCTAAGTGGCATAAATTTTTTTCTGATTGTGACATTTTTTTTAGAGATTACTTTTCACCCCTCCCCTTTTTCTTATTATATGTTCTTAGATATCTCTTAGAAATAGGAAAAGGGAAAAATTTATGATCTTACAGTAATCTCTTTTTAGCAGTTTAGGTTACAAATTCTTAACAATAACTTTCATTTATTTCCATATCTTTTTATCACATCTGCTGACCTATTCTTGATAAAAGGCTTATCATATATTCTGACGTTAAAACATGCAAGTACATACTTCATATATTCATGTATATATGTTTTCCTAATTAGTTTTCTGCCATTTAATTTACTTATAGTGTTGAGTCCATTTGTCCCCAAGGCTATGCTGTTATTGTTAGTATGTATCTAGTAATGACATAAAAAAATAATTTAATTTTACTACTAATATTTAATTAGAAGACTGGTAGAGCCGTATTTCCCCTATGAATATAGTTGTCACATAAATGAGTAATTGGCTCTCAAATAATTGATCTAAGATTAAGAAAGTAATAGAGAATTTCCTTAAGAGTAAATATATTTGCTGTTTTGTTCTTGGAAAAGGCAGCAGAGTTACAAGTGAATGTGTACTAACAATTGTTTATTCATGCTGCTTGATTTTAAGGAGAGGGTTAAGAAAGAAGAGAGAGAAAAGAGAGGGAGAAAGCAAGGAAAAAGGAGTTTGAGAAAAAAAATTCTATAAAATGTCTCCCTTTTAGAAAATATTCAAAGTACACAGTGTTCAATATCCACACACACACACACACACACACACAATCCAAGAATGTTCAGTATCTAATTGTTGTCTAAAAGCAATGCAATACTTAAAAATTTTTGGTTGTATAACAATTATTTAATTTCAAAAAAAGGAAAAGAGAAAAAAGAAGAAAAGGAAAGGAAAGAAAAGCTAACTTGAAAATCTTTAAGAGTATCTAGAGAACTCAAGGGATTCTTTTTAAAATCTAAATAAAATGTTGTCTTACCTGTAATGAATAAAAAGGCATCTTTGTTAATCTCCTGGTTGTTTAATCTCATATTTACCACTTTATTCCTCTGTAAAATATAGTCAGAGCCATCTCCAAAGTTTTCTCCCCCTTGTTTTGCCTTTGATTGACATCATCCAGCATGTTGTCCTTCTACAAGTCCCGTTAAAACTTCAGTCATAAATCATTTTCTCCATCTTAGACTTACTTCTCAAGTATTAGTTTTCATTTTCCATAATGAAGGGCTTGGAATTATACTGGCAAAAAAAAATTTAAATGAATGAGTTTCTAAAGTGAGTCAAATTCTTAGTAAGGAAATCAAGCCAACTTTTAGGCAAAAATAACTGAAAAGTGGCAGTTAATTCTAAATATGGTCTTCAATGTTCTAATAAATAATATTATTAGAATAAAATAAAAAATATGAAGTACAGAAAGCAAGGGTGATAGAATGAGCTTTTAGCATTACCTTAAAATCCAGTGCACATTTTTTTACAGAAATAGTAGAAGATTTCATAGGAATTATTTTCCTCTTTCCTCCTTTCTTTCTCCCTACACACACACACACACACACACACACACACACACACACACTCAGACACACACACACACACACACGTGAACTGCAGATGTTCCCTATGTGACACTGTGTGTATCTGGACCTGTGTCTACACTTCAGCATTTTATCTATTAGGTAATTTTCTTAATATTTCTTAAATGGTTGACCCATTGATTGAAACACTCTTCATAGGTTATGATAAACATTTTGGGATTTAGGTAAAGAGCTAAAAAGCTAAAGAAAAGTCCTCAAACTGACTATTGAAAAGATAATAGGACATAATGTGACATTTTAAATTATAAATAAAAGGAAAATGCCTGTAAGCCAAAATTATGTATTACTGTCAGAGTTTAAATACAAACTTACACTGAGCTGGACAAGTCAAGAAGTTTTCCAGTTTATAATTACTAAGTTGAGCATATTGAATTGGATGGTCTCTTGTGTCCCTTCCAGGTTTAGTGTATAGATAATATGCAGTATGTGTAAAGAAAAATGTGTCATAATAAGTTTATGATGGATGGATAGCACTGGGCGGCAGGCTCCCACCTGTATGAAGTAATCAAGAGTAACTGAGTATAGTTTTAATCAAAGTTATGTACAGTATTCTGGTTATCTTCTTTTTGAGTACTTCAAAAAATTACTCTTCCCTAATCTCTCTGAATTTATGCTTTATAGCTTGCTTTAGTAAAAGTTACATATGCCATCACTGAGCAATGAGTTTTATGCCTGACTCATGTGATTCATCAAGTTCTCTTCCCTTCATAGCATGAAGCATATAAGAATGCACTGAGATACATCTTCCTATTGTCTGAGCCCTTGAATAAAATATAAGTCGACCTGTGTTACACATGCAACAGAATGAGAAATAAATGTATGCTCCTGAGATTCATTGGTAAAAGCTAGACCATGATAGTGTAGGGTCTTTCAGAATTAGATGGATATTATCAACTTTCCAATTGGTTCATCAATCTGAAGAGGAAGACGTCCCAAAGCATTGGTTCTCCTCAACAGACCAAAGGCCCTGGTCCCACAGTCCTCTCGTCTTACTTTTATCTTAAGTTCTTCACTTTCTATCAATGCCAATATCCAATCTCTTACTGATTCTTTTTCAGCCTAATTACACAGTAGATCTCATGGACTCAATGAAATTGTAAAATCAAAGAAGGATAAGGATTTGTTTCTCTTCACAGCTGTATCTTCAGGCTGGAGAGTAGTGCTTGCACATGGCAGGCATGCAATATTTATTATATAGAGTCACAAGACAGAAATTGTTTTTTAAACATATATAGACTACTGGTCTCTAATCTCCCAAGTGGACTACTGCACCTCTTACTATGCCAGGTAGTAGTAAATACTCAATAAATATTAGATGAATAAATGGATGAAGGAATGTGCTTCCCTGTCAATAGCATCTATCTCCTTTATTTTCCATATTTACTTGCTTATTTGCTATTTATTTATTTATTCAACATACATTAATTGAATAATTTCTATTCCCAGGATCTGTTCTCGTTGTTCGGAATGAAGTGGTAGAAGGAAAACATCCCAGTTAAAACCTGCAGATTATAATTGGAACTGTGGAGAAACACATTCAACCTGCAAATGAATTCACAAAAAGATAATTTTAAATAATGGTAAGGGATATACAAAAATTAAAACAGGATAAAATACTTGGTTTTAGAAGACCTGAGAAAGTTATATTTGAATTGGAACTCAAATACATTACTGGCGTGATTTCTTCCTTCTCAAAAGTTTCTGATCCTTCCCCACTGCCTCTTGAATGAAGGGGAAAAAAATGCAAGCATGATATTCTAAACCTTCTACCGTCCGTACTACCTTTCTAGAGTCAACCCTGTCTCTTTCTTTCAATACCTCATGTTCTAATCTGCAGTTCTTAACACTTAGTGCTCATCAAAATTTCCTGGTAAGTTTTTTGTTTGTTTCTCTATGATAACTCACATTTTAATGACATGTTTCACTCTTTTAAAATTAAACAGGAGACTCAGCAATGATTCCATTGAACTGCACCTTGAGGCTGCCACCTGGCCACTTTGGTGTCCTCATGCCTCTGTATCAACAGGTAAGGAGGGCAGTTTGGGTGTTGCTTGGGACTGACCCAGACTACCAAGGAGAAATTGGACTACTTCTCCACAATGAAGATCAGAAGGAATATCTCTATAATACAAGAGATCTGCTAGGACATCTCTTGATTTCCCTGTGATTACCATGCCCTGTAATTAAAGGCAGTGGGAAACTACAATAACCCAGCCCAGGCAGAACTAGTAATGGACCCAGACCCTTCAGAATGAGGGTTTGGCTCAGCCCACTGAATGAAGACTAAGGTGATTGCGGGAGGCAAAGGGGATACAAAATGGGTGGTAGAAGACATCTTCTCTGGCCTTTGGACATCAGACACCGGCATTCCTGGTTCTGGAGCCTTTGGACTCAGACCAGGACTTTAGCATCAGCCCCCATAATCTCAGTCCTTCAAACTCAGACCGATTACACCACCAGCTCTCCAGTTTGCAGATGACAGATAATGGGACTTATAATCACATGAACCGAGTCCTGTAAAAAAATCTCCGTTTACCTATATTTATGTATACATCTATGTCTGTGTCTAAATCTGTCTCCTATTGCTTCTCTTTCTCAGGAGAACCCTGACTAATGTACTATCCTAAACACTTGTCTAATTCCATCCTAGCTGGCTTCATTTCTTATCCCAATACGAGTTTCACTCTTGGCGATGCCAGTAATCTTCTGTAAACCTTAATACTAAGAAACCACAAACTAAGGCGAACACTTCCTGCTGCCTAGTACTGTCCTGCTTTTAGTATTGAAAGGCTGGCACCTTGGTAAATCCCTCAACCTTGGCCATACGGGATGGTTGGTCCCTCTACTTCACATCCATTATAGACTTAGATGTATGTGAAATGTATTGTTCCAAACATGTTTGAACATAAAACTGGCAATGCAGTTTTTAAATATACAGTTAATGCATTTTATTATTCTTCCTAACCCAGTGCAGTAATCCAAATAACACAGGCCAGAAAGCTACCCATAGAAAATTTCCTACATTTAAAGAGAAAACAAGATGATTTAACCATTTACAACCAATACCTCATCTTTTCTCCAAAGCATTTCCTGGAGAATCTCTCTTTTTTTGAAAGTACCCTTCATTTTCTGTTAACATGGACCTTATCTAGATGCTAAAACACAAGTTGGATAAAAAATAGAACTGTTAGAATTTTATTTTCTAATTAAAAATAAACTCACCTAAGAATACTTTTGTCAATTATTTTTTATAAGAAATATGGCACTGAAGACTGTGTTTTGTTTGTTTTTTAATTTGCATTTCAGAGTTTCTTCTTCTAAAAAAAATATGCTCATTACCCTGTTCTGGTCTATTGAATTATCTAGAAAGCTTATTTCAAATATTGCATAATCCTATGTTCGATTTTGAGCTAGTGCTTTCGATCTTGCAACAGATCTAACCATAACATGCATTAATAAATGGTACTCGGGATTCCATTCATATGTCACAAGCCATTTGTTTTTCATTTGCCTAGCTTTATCACTTTTTAAAGATTTGTCACATGTTCTAAAAGACCATGCAATTAATCTTATGTAGATTCACTAAATTAGCCTGTAAATAATGTAACAAATCATTAAATTGAAAAGCAAACTCAAAGCATTTAAATATAAATCTGTCACATTGCATTAAAAACCCTAAAGTGTGCTTGGCAGTAAACTAAGTGCAGGAAAAATGGAAGGCATTTCCCATTTTAGAGAGGGAAAAAAAGAAGCATGAAATATATGGACTTCCTAAGACTGAGCAGGGGAACATTTTGCACTTGGTTAAAGTTGGAGTCTTGACTGTGGCTTATAAAATAAGGCACTCTAATGGTTGCATGGGGTAAGCCACGGCTGCCTGTTGTTCCCCAGTCTTAGACCATTCTCCAGCCAACTCTGCCTTCTTCCTCCCTAGCTTTGATAAGCAGTTCTCATTGATATTTTGTTTGGGTGGTGGTATATATGGGTCCATATGAATTGCTCCATTGATGTACTTTTCCCCAAGACACCTTCATTTCTTTGTGGAAAAGTTTGTATGAAATAAATATTTACATCACCAGTAGCCTTTGTTTAGGGCAGGCTTTCTCTACCTTGACGGCTTGTGACATTTTTGGTTAGATAACTCTCATCTAGGGCTGTCCTCCACACTGAGGGATGTTTAGCAGGATTTCTAGCTTCTACCCACAAGACCTTAGTACCACTCCACAATTGTGAAGACCAAAAAAGTCTCCAGAAATTGCCATACGCCCTTGGGTTGAAGGGAGGGGTCAAAATCATACCTGGTCCCGTATCCCTTGGTTAGATCACTTGCAATGTTACAGTATTGAAAATATATGCTAGAGTCATTTGGATATAGTTTTTTCTATATTTAAGAATTATAACAAAGTTAACCTGTGGGAAGATATTGTAAAGAAAGGTCAAAATACAGTATCATCATTTAAATTATTTGGAAATGGTCTCATATAGTTTTGGTTATTGATCTAGTAATCTATTTTTATATCTCAGCTGGTAAAATGAGATATTCAATGGGATGGAATCTAGGAGATTGTTATTTATTGTTTACCCTAAGTTGGACAGTTGTTCTAGCAAGAATATATTTTATACTGGTAATGGCAAAACTGTGCAGATTACCCACAAATCTTTAGATTTCTACTAGACTCTGTTGTGAAGTAATAATTCATAAGTTTGTCTAGGTACTTAAAGATGTATTCTGAATTCTAAAATTTTAAGGATTCCACTTTTTCCTGTTTGTAACATATTATAAACTTTTAAGAGAAGGTTTACTTTTCCAGCCAGTTGCTTTTCATAGTATGTTTCAAAACCATGAATTTTACCACTCAAAAGTTTTAATGGCCTGACTTATTATGGAACATTGAACTGATTTAAAAAATAATATGAGCATGATGAAACTGAAAGGAAATATCACAGTTTCATCCAGACTTCCTCTAAACATTTAGTGGTACATTTCTTCATGGTTAAAATTCTACCTGTATGTATGAAGGAAAAGGTACTACAAATCAAATCTTATTTGCTTAGTGTAGTATCTTCATAATCTCTTGGATGGCAAGATAACTTTGAAGAGGAGAATTGCAAGTTGGATAAATCATTTGCAGTTTTTTACAGAGGTTTCATTTGTCCCTATTCTAATACCAAGTAATGAGGTATCTGTGGTCTCTGAATCGTATATGAGTATAAATAAAACAAGACAAAAGTCTCTATATAAGAAATGACTTCAGGTATGGGAATAACTTATTTGATCTGTTTTTGTTTAAGGTATAGTGAGGATGGATCTGATCTTTTGGGAACTCCAGTCATTCAGTATATAGGGTGAGGTTTTTGCAATATCCATTATGGTCTGTGTCTTGACTCACATATTAAACCAATAAATTTGTCATCTTACAGAAGTCACCTCCATAAACTCACATTTAGAATTACGGTTTTAAGTTGGTTCACATAATTATAAAAAATAAAGTAAAAATAAATCCTACCCTGTAGGATACTGGAATAAACATGCCTAAATAAAAAATTGACACCAACGGACACAATTTTATTGACTGAAAGAGTGCTAAGATTTACAGTACTTTGAAGTGTATTGCTAATTAGTTGTCATATCAGAGTGACTGGGAAGCATTTACATATCCAAGACTGGCTGCAAAAAAAGCCAGTCCACAATGAATCTATGAATCTTCTCATTGAGGAAAAAAATATAAACATATATGTATATGTATAAACATGTAAGTAAAAAGGCATATAATGTGTGAATGTATCTATTTTTTTATATATATATTCAACACTTATATCATCTATATTGATGGAGAGACAGGTTAGTCCAAAAGAAAAGAGGATTTGGTATAACATTTTCTCACCAAGAGTTTTTTTTTTTTTAGTCCTTAGAGATCCTTGGTGTAATAGTTTCCTTGATCATTATAACTTAAAAAAGCAGTGCATAATGTATATCTGTGTATTTGTGTAGATATATTTCCATGAATACTTTCTTCCTCTAATTGACAACTTTTAGCATCCAAGAGAACTGGTGTTTTGCAGAACAAACTTAGGGGAAGTGAATGCTTCCATCCTTATTAGATTTGAATATTATGTATTTTCTATTAGTCTGTATGAATTAAGATGGCCTTGAATTTGGAATCGAAAGACCTGGGTTTAGGTTCTCTATTTTCAACATGATTGACTTTCAGAGACTCATATTGCTTGTGAGGATGTCCAGGAAATGAGATACTCTTTGTGAAGTCCCTTTAAATCTTTAAAGCACTTTACTAGGGTTAATTCTTATTAGCTATTATCAGGTTCGACCTAGAAGCCTCTAGAATGTTACCCATATCACTTCAACTATGTAATGTCTTATTCTTTGATTCCCTTACGTTAGTGTTTTGGCCCCCTCTATCAAAATAGCAAGAAACAGTTAAATGTTCCAATTCCTAAGAGGTTGAGCACTTCTACAAACAACAGTCAGAATGGAGAAAAAAGAAAATTAACGGTTTTCTGCTAATGACTCATATTAGGCCTCTTTGGTGGTCTAAAGCAATGGATTACATCTTTTTATCATTTCTTCCATCTGCCTGTCACAGGACCACTAGGGTGATTGCTAGTTTTGTTGTTAAAAATGTCACCCCCATTTTTTCAAAATCTTTAAAAGTAAACACAGGAAAAGTGGTGTATACCTGTCATTTAGATCAAATAAAACAAAGGTCGATGGAAATACATTTCTTGTTTGAAGAGGCTCCCCTGCTGATTTTGTTTATCAGAAAATGGCAAGTTTTGTTCCTAATGGACTGAAATTTAAATAAAATCTGACCCTGGAAATAAAAGCAGCCATTATGATGAAATAAAATTATATACTTTGAAGGAGAAATTGAATTAGAATGCTGGCTTTCTTTGGTTAAATACTTTTACATAAGGAAATGAGCAAGAGGGAGAAAACTGTTGGATAAAGTGAGCTTTTAAAAATCAATAATTGCTTCTAATTTACTTTTTAAAACTTTGTTCCAGAGTCATTAGAATATCATGAATTATAGTGAAATTTGTGTATTTCCTTTACACAAGAGTTTAAAGTCAGAAGGGCAAACTGATTTGCATTTTTGTAGTTCTGTATAGCAGAGAGAATTGTCAAAAGAACCAAGATTTTGATATTTCAAATCTAACTATTCTTTAAAACCTAGAGTTATTTAAAGATCAAGGAGCATTGGCAAAAACATACTTGAGAAATGAAGGAAATACTACAACCGTTATAAAGTTACATTGATTTTAACTAAAATTCATCTGAAATGAAAAAAAGGGGGGGAACTCTGACATTCATATAATCACAGCAAGAGTTTATCTTAAAAGTTTCATAGTGAGCCTCTCAGAGTGACCACCCCTCATCCTAGTCTATTTTAACAGAATTCATTTTTATTTTAATCATGTTCAGAACAGTAGTTCTGAATTGATGAAATTTCATAGAGTTACAGATAATTCTAAAATGAATTTATTTTGAAAAAAATCAAAGTGGTTTTTTTAATTTGTACTTTGAATAGGTATATGTTTGGCCCTTAAAAAAGTTAAATATTTATGATAGTTGTCATGGAGAAAATAGGAGTAATAAATTAATGACTTCTGCAGTTAATGGAGAATTTAAATGAATTTCTTGTCCAAAGCTTTCATTTTGGGGGTAAATAACTAATATTTGGCCATAGTGAGTTATTTTTCTAGGGCCATCTTTATAATTAATACAGAGTTCAGAACAGAATGACCAACTTGTAATGAAAAGAAAGTCTTTGTAGTAGGACAGGTCTAGAACCAAAAATCCAACTCCCCTATTTATTAGCTATGCCAGTTTGGGCACAATGCTTACCTACTCAGATTCTCAGCCTTCTTTTACAGTATTTTCTCATAAGGTTATATAGAGGATTCAATGAGATAAATTTTTAAAAATTACCTGCCATGTAATAGATGCTCAGTGGAGTCACTGAACAAATATTCATGGAGTAAATAAAATGTTATCAACCTTTGTTCTAGGTAATGGGAGTATTACAGAGAAAAAATATATTAACTTTATTTCTATTCTCATGAAATTTACCTTATTTCAGTTTGAGTGAGCTCAGACAAAACACTAAAAACAGAAAGTTAATTTTAGAGCTGGGAAAGAACTAGGAAGATCATGGAACTAAATGTAGTGATAGTGAGTAAGAGAGGGACAGGAAGGTCGTTTTCCAAATGGTGGTCTGGAAGATTCATTTGTGGGATGTGAATGATAAAAAGTATTCACTGATTTTTGAGTTGAGCATGATTGGGAGAAGGAGCCATGGTAGGCGTTAATATTTTTATAGACTTTTAGATCTCTAAATTCTGAGAACAGTGCTGTCCGTCATTCCATTATGCCCTTATAAGAGTACTAAAGGAAGTGATTATACATTCAATACTTATTTTGAATTTTTTTTTGTTTTCCTTAGATAAGTCAGGCAGTACTTGAAAAAAAAAAGAACAGCATTTTTATGGCCTGTAAATTCACTATTTACTATAATTAGATGAGTATGACCTTATGTGGGCAGTAAAGTACTTTTGAGTCCTCATCTAAAAAGACATACCTTTGGTCTCTGGGAGGATAGATTACAAAAGACATTTATTTTAAGTCACTGCAAAAAGCCACTTACTATTACACTGAGTATGTCAAAGGCAAGGGGTAGTAAAACCCCACCCAGTTTCTCCCTTTCAATTCTCAATTCTTTAATTTATAGTGTGTGTCCATGGTGTTGTTGGATTCTCCCAGAGGAGGACGCCGCCCCAAATCACTCACGGAAGGCGTCTCTTGATGCAACAAGCAAGAGGAATTTATTCAGAGGCCAGCTAGCTGGGGTCCATGTGTTAGCCCGACGCAGCGGGTCTCAGTGAGGAACCCGAACTCACAAAGCCAGAAGTTTTTATAGCATTTTCAAAGGGGCAGTATTTTCTACAGTCACAATACAGTGTTGTTTTTTTTTTTTTTCATAGACACATAAATTTTCGGCTGACGTCTCATCCTGGGGGTCTGATTAGATAAAATCACTTTCGGAATGTTTAGGGTGGTTCTAGCAAGATAAGCTTAACTGATTGAGGTTGGCTAACTAAAGGTCACTACAATTAACACTGGCTGACTAACTTGTTTTTCAAAGTTCTAGTAATTTTTCTCCTTCTAGGTTAGAAAATGGTGTTTGAGCCTTTAAGATGGCTGTGCTTATGCTAACTTTTGATTCTTCAGGTTCTACATTTCCCCACTTCTCTTTAAGGGCATTCCAATCATGGAATGTTTGTATCTTCTTGTTGGGTGAGTGAATAATATTGTTGCTTCAACATTAGTACATGAACGGCACTCATTCCTTCTCTAACAAAAGTTATCAGCCGATTCAATATGCAAGGTCCTAAAGTGAGGAGCAACACAAGGATGAGTAAGGGCCCAGCCAGAGTGGATATCAAGGTCGTAATCCACGGGGACCTAGTGAACCGAGATTCAAATAGCCCTTGGCCAGCTTCTCGTTCTCTCTTTCTCTGGTCTAGCCTCTCCCTAAGCTTTGACATTGAATCTCTTACTATTCCAGAATGGTCTGCATAAAAGCAGCATTCTTCCTTTAAAGCTGCACACAATCCTCCTTCTTTTAGAAACAGCAGATCCAGCCCTCGTCTGTTCTGCAAGACTACTTCAGAGAGGGAAGTCAGAGATTCTTCAAGTTTAGTAATGGATTGCTCTATGGTTTTTAGGTCTTCATCAATAGCTGTCCTTAGTCCCTCATAATGTTGGTTCCCTTGGATAATAGCGGCTGTCCCTGTTCCTACTCCGGCTGCGACTCCTATCCCTAACAACACAGCTAAGGTCAGCGAGACCGGCTCCCTCCTATATCTATGCCTAGGTTCAAATTCAGCTATGAATGAGAGGTCATCATGATACATCAACCTGGGCACCAACTGAACTATGATACAGAAATCGCGGGAGGAGTTGAAGGCAGAAGTAGAGACACATGGGGTCACTGCAGTGTTACAAGCCCACCACCCTTCGGGAGGAGGGACTAGATACTCATTTTCACCTGAGGAGGTCCCAGCTATGGTTTCATTACACAAAGCTTTATGGGTGGGAGGGACTGAACCTAAACATTTTCCTCTTCCAGTTACGTCAGTCAGAGTTAGCTTCTTGTGGCTTTCCCCAGCTACAGATCTCGTGACGGGTTGTCCTGTTAAAACTGCCTAACAATCCCAATCCTTCATAATAAGGCGGCCCAGAAGAGAAACACAACCAACAGGATTCAGTAGTGTTAGGGTTGGTGGTATTTAAGACCTGAAAAGCCCCTTCAAGGAGGTTGAGAAGGCGTTGTCCGGTGCCAGGAAAGGAGGTGACTCGGCCAAGAGTGGAGGCAGAGGGAGTGGTGGCAGAGTCCATAGGTGGGGCTAGAGCCTGTTTTGGGGCTGGGGCTGGGAGACGCGGTTGATCCCGCAAGACAGCGTTGGGTCTTACTGGGACAGCCGGAAGAGTCTCTACCTTAAGCCTGAGCATAAACAAGACTCCATTATCATAGCCACTCTGGTAGAGTCTTAGTCCCCACATAAGCCCTTTTTCCCAGTTTGTTGCCCTTTTTCCTGCATCTGTGAAAGAGATGTCAATAGGGTTGCAGGTGGGATTAGTCGTGCATTGGGCCCGAGCGGTATTCCACTTGATTTTTATGAGGCCTAGAGGAGATGTCCCTGTGCTTCCTGTCAGCCAATGGCACGTCCCTGTTTGTTCACAACCCCAATTTTTGCAGAAAAAGTCTGTCTTCCCACCACACTGTGAGGCCTTGGCACTATCGGCTGAGGGAGCTGGACATACATAGAAGCAGGTATTCTGGAGCTCTTTCATGGTCCCAGAGCCCCAATGCACTGTATAATCTCGAGTACTACATCCGGGTACCCCAACTTTATCTTCATACCATGGGTCTTGTTTGAAGAGAGTGCACAAATCTACAGTGAGGGTAGGCCACCAAGTTCCCCTAGGGTGTTGTCCTGTTAACTGGACTGCTACTTGTTGGGAAGCCGGGGTAATGATTTGCCATGTGAGTAACCTGGGTTCATGGGGGTTAGGGTTCTGGAAGGTGGGAAGTAACTGAGTCATTAGAATTAGAATTGTTAGTGACACAATCATTTTTACACAAGTGAAATTTAAGAGGGTTATCAGTTCGAATTACTCGCCAGTCCGGGTCTGGTTGAGGTGCTTTCTTCAGATGTGAAGCATGTATCCAGGAAGAGATGCCATCTACTTTCACAGCTGCAGGTGTGGTCAAAAGGACGATGAAGGGTCCTTTCCACCGAGGCTCAAGATTGTCCGTTCGATGTCGCCTTACGTAGACAGAGTCTCCCACTTGGAACGGGTGAGGTACTGAAATGTCCTCTGGCCGATAGGCTTCTCGGATAGAGGCCCACACTTCTTTCTGCACAACTTCCAGAGCCCGTAACCTTTCAAGCAGAAACTTATTAGTCACAGATTCATGGGATACGTGGAGGTGAGCTGCATTTAGTGGAGCCGGGGCTCCAAACATTATTTCAAAGGGTGTTAGTCTAAAACGGCTGGGGGTGTTTCTAACTCAGAATAAGGTGAAGGGAAGGAGGACCAACCAATCATATAAACCAGTCTCTATGGATAATTTAGTCAGGGTCTCTTTTAGAGTTCTATTCATCCTTTCTACCTGTCCTGAGCTGTGGGGCCTGTATGCACAATGCAATTTCCAATCCGTCCCCAAAATCTTGGCCAATCCCTGACTTAACCTGGGCAACAAAGGCAGGGCCGTTGTCGGAGCCGATTACCTTTGGGATTCCAAACCTGGGAAATATTTCTTCAAGGATCTTTTTAGACACCGTCTGAGCTGTCTCAGTTTTGGTGGGGAACGCCTCTGTCCATCCTGAAAATGTGTCTAGGAAAACTAGAAGGTACTTATATCCATACTTAACAGGCTTGATCTCAGTGAAGTCAACTTCCCAGTAAGCTCCTGGGCGATCCCCTCGAAGTCTTTTCCCGGATGTTACTGGATTTTTACTCACATTTACTAATTGGCAGGGAACACAATTTCTTACAACCTCGTCAGCCAGTTTTCCTAATCCAATAACATGATAAGGGGAGTCTTGAACCAAGGTCTTTAGGTTTTTTGCTCCCAAATGTGTCAATTGATGCAATTGCCTTAAGTATTCTTCTGCCTCTCTCTTAGGCAGGACAACTCTCCCTTTTTCAGACTTGTATATCTCGTGGGGTGAGGAATTTTTAAACCCTAATTTGTTTATACAAGCGAGGTCTTCGGGTGTATACTGGAAGCTCTTAATACAAGTGGCCTCCGGGTACACTTGGAGGGGTAAGATATTCATTCCCTGGTCTGCTTGTTTTGCAGCTTGGTCCGCCCTTCTGTTTCCTTGAGCTATTAGAGAGTCACTTTTTTGATGCCCAGGGCAATGTATTATTGCCACTTCTCTAGGTCTATGGATGGCTTCTAACAAATTTAAAATTTCTTGTTTGTTTTTAACATCTCTCCCGGCAGAAGTCAATAACCCTCTCTGTCTATAAATAGCCCTGTGTATGTGAGCGGTGGCAAAAGCGTATCGGCCGTCGGTATAGACGTTAAGTCTCTTACCTTCTGCCATCTTTAGAGCCTGAGTCAGAGCGATGAGCTCTGCTCACTGTGCAGAAGTGCCTGTTGGAAATCCACTGGCCCACACGATTCGGTTATCATCCACTACTGCAGCTCCCGCCATTCTCTTACCATCCATAATGTAACTGCTCCCGTCTGTATACCAAGTCAGGAGTCCTGGTCCTTCTAAAGGCTGATCTTGTAAGTCCTGGCGGGTCCCCGACTCCTCAGCCAGGATTTCCTGGCAGGTATGAAGTACTTCTTTTTCCAAATCGGGGAGCAGAGTAGCTGGGTTTAGGATGGCGGGTGGGGCAAATTCCACACGATCACGATTCAGGAGTAAGGTCTGGTAGTGAGTCATTCTGGCATTTGACATCCATCTTTCGGGTGGTTGCCGGATTATGCTCTCCAACGCATGTGAAGCAACCACAATGAGTTTTTGTCCCAGTGTTAGTTTGTCAGAATCTTTAACTAGGAGGGCCACAGCTGCTACTACTCTCAGGCAGGCAGGCCACCCACTACTCACGGGGTCTAATTTTTTTGACAGATAGGCGACAGGTCTCTTCCAAGGTCCCCATTGTTGGGTCAACACTCCTCGAGCTACTCCGCTCCATTCGTCCACGAAAAGGACAAATGACTTAGTTACGTCTGGCAATGCTAGAGCGGGTGCTGAGAGGAGGGCTTTCTTGATATCATCAAAGGCCTGTTGTTGCTCAGATCCCCAAACAAACGGGGCTGTCCCCTTGGTAAGGGGGTACAGAGGGGCGGCCAAGGAAGCATATCCGGGTATCCACAATCTACAAAACCCCGCTGTCCCCAGAAACTCGCGAACCTGGCGTGCTGTAGTGGGGACCAGAATCTGCGTCACAGTCTGCTTCTGGGCTTCAGTAAGCCACCTTTTCCCTTTTCTCAGGGAATATCCCAAATAAATCACTTGTTGTTGGCAGATCTGTGCCTTCTTAGCAGATGCTCTATACCCTAATTTGGCAAGTTCAGTCAAAAGGGCTTCAGTGGCCTCTTGGCAGGTCTCCCGGGTGGGAGTGGCTATCAATAAGTCATCAACATATTGCAGCAAAGTTACCTGTGGGTTTGAAGCTCGGTAGAAAGCCAAGTCCTAATGTAAAGCCTCATCAAAGAGGGTGGGCGAGTTCTTGAATCCTTGTGGCAAATGAGTCCAGGTCAATTGCCCAGTAGTTCCTGTGGTGGGATCTTTCCACTCAAAGGCAAACAGCGGTTGGCTGTTCTGGTGCAAGCGCAGACAAAAGAAAGCATCCTTTAGATCTAAAACTGAATACCAGATGTTTTTTGGGGCCAGGGAGCTTAGTAGGTTATAGGGATTTGGCACAGTGGGGTGAATGTCCTGTGTCCTTTTGTTAACTTCTCTTAAATCTTGTACTGGTCGGTAATCTCCCGTTCCTGCCTTTTTTACAGGCAGCAAGGGGGTGTTCCATGGGGATTGACATTTTACTAATATTCCCTGTTCCATAAGCTTCTGGATATGTGGCCTAATTCCATCCCTGGCTTCTTTACTTATTGGATATTGCCTCACAGTCACTGGCAAGGCTGAAGCTTTTAGTTCTATGATTACAGGGGGCTGGTTCTTGGCAAGCCCCATGCCTGCCGTCTCCACCCAGGCTCCTGGGAATCGGTCGACCTACTCCTGACTAATTCGGGAGGGCTCTAGTTCCATAAAAAGACAGTATTCGTTTTCCAATCTTATCGTCAGAATACTCAAGTTCAAAGGCTTATTTTCCTGATTAGTCACCAGAGGTTTCTCAGCTTGAAAAGATATTTGGGCTCCTACTTTGGTCAAGATGTCCCTTCCTAACAGGGGCGTAGGGCATTCCGGTATAATGAGGAACGAGTGACTTACTCGTCCTACTCCTAAGTCTACTGCCCTTCTGGTGGTTCATGCATATTGTTTCTGGCCTGTAGCTCCAATCACCCAAGACTTTTTGCCAGAGAGAGGGCCCTTGTCTTTAGTTAATACAGAATGTTGAGCACTGGTGTCTACTAGGAACTCAATGGGTTGCCCCTCCACTTTCAGAATTACCCTGGGCTCGGGGAGGGGTTCTGAGCCCCGTGCTCCCTAATCTTCATCTTCCAGCAGAGACAACACCTTTTTTGGAGGCTTCTGCAGTGGCTTTTTAGGGCATTCTTTCACCCAATGTCCTTTCTCTTTGCAGTATGCATATTGATCTTTATCCAAAGGAGGCCGGTTGCCCAGGTGCCCTGCCTTACTAGTTCTAACACTAGAGGGCGGGCGTCCCTTACCTTCTACTACTGCGGCCAAGATTTTTGTTAAATTTCTCTCATGCTTCCTATCCCTCTTTTCCTCTTTACTTTCTTTTTCCTTTTCCTTCCTTAATTCCTTCTCTTCCTCAGTCTCTCTCTTATGATAAACTTTCTCAGCTTCTTTCACCAAATCTCTCAACGACAAATCCTGTAAGCCTTCTAGTCTCTGAAGCTTCTTTCTAATATCAGGCGCTGATTGCCCAATAAAGGCAAGAGCCACTGAAGCACTGTGTTCCTCAGAAGCGGGGTCAAAAGGAGTATACCGCCTGAAGGCTTCCATCAGGCGTTCTAAGAACACTGTGGGTGCCTCAGCGGCTCCCTGACTAACCACTCTTACCTTGGCCAAATTGGTGGGGTGCCTTGCAGCCCCACGAAGACCTGCCACCAGAGCCTGGTGATAGATGGTTAGTCGCTCCCTACCTTCTGGAGAATTAAAGTCCCAGTTGGGTCTGGTCAGTGGGAACCCCCTTTCTATATCATGAGGGAGTTGCGACTGTCATCCGTCAGCTCCAGGCACGTTCTTTCGCGCTTCCAGGAGGATCCTTTCTCTTTCTTCCGTGGTGAAGAGTACCTGTAAGAGCTGCTGACAATCATCCCAAGTGGGCTGGTGAGAGAACATCAGGGACTCTATCAGTCCCATTAGTCTCTGCGGTTCCTCTGAAAAAGGAGGGTGGTTAGCTTTCCAATTATATAAATCGGCAGAGGAGAATGGCCAGTATTGCAGAGGTTGGAAAGGCGGGTCTCCTTCCTCCCCGAGAATGGGGGCCCCATAAGACCTGAGGGGAAAAATACCTGATGGGTCCAATGCGGCCCCTCGGCGCCGCCGAGTTCCCTGGGCCGGTCCCGGAGCTGGCCCCAATGCCTCGGTACCAGAGGCTAGAGGCATCGGAGGTGCCGGGTCCGGAGGCACTGGGGCCTCGGCCGCCGGGGCCTCGGGCGCCGGGGCAGAGGCAGGAGGGTAAGGAGGGGGATCATCAACCATGAGCAAGTCTTGAGTGTCAGGGTGTATTTTGGTGGTCTCTTTCCCTTTTCCCCGAGGTTGAGCCTGAGCCAATAAGACTCAAGAGTTCGCTTTCTTTCGCACCCAGGGCTTTACCCAGGGCGGTGGATTTTCCACCAATTCTTGCCAGACCACAATGTAGGGCTGCTGATCCGGATGTCCCCGAGTTGAATTCTGGAAAACAACAGCTTTTACTGCAAGCAGAGTGGAGAGGTCAAAAGTCCCCTCCGGGGGCCATCCAACGTTAAAAGTGGGCCACTCGGAGGTACAGAAAGTCTGCCACAGCCCTTTTTTAACTTCTACTGACAAGTCATGCGCCCTTGCTCTCACTTCTGTCCAATGACCTAACGTCAGGCTAAGGGGGGTTGTCACGGTCTGTCCCATTGCCAGTATAACAATTATTAGACACATAAAGGACACATAAAACAGAGACACACAGAGATTAAACACACAGCGGCTGCTTTTTGTCTTCCTCAGATTTCTGACCAAGAACCGGAAAGAATCAGTGGGCTGATACTCTCGGCGCCCAAAAACCAACCCTATCTCATTCGGTTCACTTTTGCGGAAAAACAGGTGGGAGGCCACCAGGCGTCCCTGGCCCTCCAAACTCCCCGGGGCGTCCCCCAGGGTTGCAGCCTGCGGTGCTCCAAGTACGTCTACCGACCGCAGTCGCGACCCCTTACGGGACTGGGACGGCTGCCAGACAGAGGGTACCCTTTTCAGAACTCTGACCGGTCTCACTGAAAAGCAGAACACAGAACACAGACAACTCAAGGCGCCACTAATCTTACCTCTTCCTCCAAGAACGACTTCGGGAGTGAAGCAGGGTGAGCGCACGATCCCGGACGAGCCCCCAAATGTTGGATTCTCCCAGAGGAGGACGCCGCCCCAAATCACTCACGGAAGGCATCTCTTGATGCAACAAGCAAGAGGAATTTATTCAGAGGCCAGCTAGCTGGGGTCCATGCGTTAGCCCGACGCAGCGGGTCTCAGTGAGGACCCCGAACTCACAAAGCCAGAAGTTTTTATAGCATTTTCAAAGGGGCAGTATTTTCTACAGTCACAATACAGTGTTTTTTTTTTTTTTCATAGACACATAAATTTTCGGCTGACGCCTCATCCTGGGGGTCTGATTAGATAAAATCACTTTCGGAATGTTTAGGGTGGTTCTAGCAAGATAAGCTTAACTGATTGAGGTTGGCTAACTAAAGGTCACTACAGTTAACACTGGCTGACTAACTTGTTTTTCAAAGTTCTAGTAATTTTTCTCCTTCTAGGTTAGAAAATGGTGTTTGAGCCTTTAAGATGGCTGTGCTTATGCTAACTTTTGATTCTTCAGGTTCTACAGTGTACTTAGGGAAATCTGAAAACCATCTAGATATGCTTCAGAATGGGTATCTGGAGTCCAAAATAAATTCCCTACTGTGGAGTTTGAGAGTGTTTACAATCAGGTATTTTTGGATATTAGCCCACATCATTTTTGAAGTTCATGCTCTCGACCTGTTTTATTTCTGTATCCTAAGGGATCTAGTGATTCACAATATGGGTATGTTTCAAAAGGTTGCATCTGGCCCTGCAGGAATCTTCAAATCCTTATTTTTGCATGGCAGAGAGAGAGAGAGATTGCTAAACAGGGTTATCCTGAGCTGAGGAAATGGTTTGAGAAGCAAGGAAACCGATTATACCCCATTGTTTCCTGCTAGGAGGAAATTACACGATTCTGGAAGAACAGGCAATCCTTGTTCGGCGACAGTGAAGGATTCAAAGTTGTGATATGTTCTCTCCCAGGATTTTTGTTTACAAAATGTAAGAGAAAAAAGGACTTTCACTCCAAACTTCATGGAATATATTCCGTTTGCATTAGAGGAATAAGAGGTCTGAATATACTTATAGTATGCAGGACTTAATGTTTACTAGCCCAAGAAAAAGAGCCTCCTCACCTCTATGACCAGAATTGTTTGTTGATTTTAATCTATAGCTTATGAATGCCTTAGGATCCACAGAAAACACCACAGCTAATTCAATTAGCTAAAGCCTGAAATGCTTTCCCTGCAGATTCCGTGGGTTTCCAAAGTACTTTTGCAAAACCCAATATTTCCTCTACTTGTATATCAGTCAGTTTTCTTTGTGTGTTTCCAAACTGGATATGCTCAGATCAGATCGCTTCAAAATGGACCATCTTTCCCTCCCCTGACTCATATGACCCATCCTTAATGATTAGACTCCTAGGGACAGCATCTTGAAGGGCCACCCTTCTGTGTGTGCAGTAAACACATTTTCAAATGCCAGTTGGCATGTGTGTCTTCCTGTGGGGTAATTAGGCATGCAAATGTAGTAATTGCACATGCAAATTTCCCAGCCCCAAAAAGGATGGGAGGTTTCAAAACTCAGTCCCAGAGCAGTCTCTCAGGATGGGGTTCCAATTAATGTTTATCTGTGGTTACTTCTGTGACTTTAGTATTTTTATGTTTCAGAATTTTAATCTTTTTTGCCCCCAATTTTAAGATGTGCACTTTTCTCCATCTTTTATTTTAAAAAAACCCCTCAGTATAAACCATATGGAACATTGCTAAGGGCAGCTGTACTTGGAGATCAGGATTTGTGTGAGGTGTATGCTTTTAAGCACTTTAAGGAGTTGCTCTGTTGAGTTTAGGCAAAATCAGTCTACAGTGACTGTCAGGAGACCAGAGTTGATATCCCAGCTTCACCACTGGTTCTATGACTTTGAACCGGACTCCCTAATCTCTCTGAGATACCATTTTTTTATTGTAATGGGAGAATTTTGTCGTTGTCTTGTTTCATTTCACCTTATCTTGCAGGTCTCTTACCATTTTAAAAAGGTTCTGTGGATTGTAAAATTTAAGGCCGTGTTTTCTGGTCGTTTCTCTTTAAACAGAGAACTGAGATTCAGGGTATCCTCTGAGTGGCTGAAGCACTTAGGCTTTTCAAGATTTCAAATGTTCTTCCATTTAGGCATCCCCCCAAGCCCCTAAATTCTATCCATTTTCTGTTTTGGGGAGCTTTACTGTTTTGATTCTTAGTGGATTTCCTAGAAAATAAACTTAATGTAAGGCTCTGTGAGTCAGCTGGTACCTGTGCTTGGAGGTTGCATAGATACCTGTATCAGACAGGACCACAGGATCATTTGTCCCCAGTTCATTATTTTGCAAAAAGGATAAAAAAGGGCTCAGTTAACTAGTTAATGTTAATTTTTTTCTCTTTCTCTTTCTTATTTTTCCTGGTTTGTTTTTATCTCAGAAAGAAGCTCCTTCTAGGGCTCATATTTCTTTTGGGTCGGGAAGTTAGGAAATTTTCCAGTTGCCTATTTTTATTGTTTCAGCCTGAATACACATTTTTTCCTATTATGCCTCCTTTGTCATCATTAGCTTCAAAAAGTTCATCCATCCTGAAATCAGAGCTGCCTAAAGATACTCCCTTTGCTAAGATTACAGCCAGCATCATAAATATATTTGTAATATTAATGCAGATTCTGCTGTAATGTATGTAAAATTTCCTGCATTAAACACTCATATCTCTCATGTGAATAATCCATTTGACTTTGGCTTTGAAAAGTATTTTTAAAATTTTAATTTTTAAGTGTGTTAAGATATTAGACACCTCTATCTTGAATAGTCAGAGGATATTCACATTAATGTCATTCTAGACTTTTGTGCTGATTTAAAATACTGCTTTGCTATGTGTTTATCAAATGCAGAAAACCACATTCAGTAGTAGCTCTGTCTTTCATATTTGTTTTAAACTAATGGCATATAATCCTCCTGCTGCAAACCTTCTCTAGCTAACGCTTATGAATTAAAGGGGTTTACTAGAATAGTGGGTAATCTGAAAGATACAAGTTGTGGAAAATGTCAGCAAGACTCACATCAGCTTCCCCTCTTTCGGATCACAAGATGTCAACGTCTCTCTGCATATGAATTTCATTCACCTCTTTCCCAAATATTTGTCTTTGCAGTCCCATGATTTTTCTCACAATGTCTTACATACTCTAGTTCTCCATTTTCTCCCTGTCTCATCACTGTGATTTTCTTGTTTGCCTTCTCCATTCCCTTTATCCTGGCTTCCTAGCTCATATTCCTAGAACATGCCAGGCTGGTGCTCACTGTTGGAAGTTCCCTCGACTGGAGCTCTTTGCATAAAGTTAAAATTAAAATTCTTTAAGTAACTTCTTATCCAACATGGCATCTTAATATAAGTATCGATGAGAATATGAATTATTTCTCCAGATAGATTCTGATATGTCGTACTCTTCTGACTTCATTCTACAACATCTCCCTCAAGTGTGTCATTCACAGAAGATATTAGTAAGATTTTATAATTTAGTGATGAAATAATGTTCTGTAAGGTAATCATAACTCCAGTGAACTTTTTGTACTCTTGGATTCTTAATTATTGTGAAATAGATTATTTGTGTATGTATTTTACATTATTTTATTCAGTCTAACCGTGAATATTTATTAAGGTCTGACTAAGTTCTAAGCATTGGGGAAAACTGTATGAATAATACAGAATTCTTACCAGAGAATTTGTATTCTGGTAGGTAAATCTGAATTGTAAACACATGTTAATGTTAGATATATATTTACAAATTTCTGGGAGCATTGAAGAGAAAATGGATTATTTAACTTTTTTTTTTAACTATGTACTAAGGAGAGGTGAGGCTTTCATAGAGTTAGCCATATAAATGAAATGAACAAGGGCTGGCTCTTCTAGGCAGAGGGAAGAGCTGTTAGGGGGCCATGACCGTGAGCAGGTCCAGGGCTTAGCATTTGAATGCATGGAGTTCATATGCATGCATAGCAAGGGATGTGCTGGGGTGGGAGGAACCCATTGACAGGAGAGGAGGAAGCAGAGGTCTTACAGTTATCTTGCAAAAAGAAGGGAAATTATATTCAGTGTATTAATTTCTTCAGATTTACCTTTACAAAATATCATATTAGCAGGGTGTCAAGAATGTCCACTTACAGCATTCACAGACCAGTTAAATATACTGATGAATCCTAGCTTCGCTCACTGAAACCCCAGCCAAAACCAGTGTGCTTTCTCTTAATGACAATAAAAAGCAAAAATTCTGAATGATCCCACCTCCATCCCTCTGCAATCCCTATGCATTCATACTTTGTGTTTAATTATTTAATTGCTTTTGTTAGATCTGTTTCTTGAGACTAATAAATTACTATCATAGTAATTACTAGTAGAAATTACTAAGTTTTTTAAGTCTGAAGTTTGTAAAGTTTTTCAGTTTTGTTACCACACCCATTATGTCTCATAATTGAAAAAAATGCCCCCAAACCTATTATGTTACTAGAATTCTTAACTGTTGATTCTCTTGTACTTGCTGGTACCAATTACAGAGTGATTACCTCTTACTTTCTGTAGCTCAAGATGAGTTTCAGAACAAAAGTGAACAAGAGGCAGACCTACCATCCACCTGAGCAAAAGCTTCTGGGCGCCACTCAGGGGAAGCTAGGGGAAATAATAACTCAGGGAGTTTGCATTCAGCTATAGTACCGTACTCTAATGAATTCAAAATCCAGTGCTTTTTTCTTCTTTACCATTCTGGTTATTTCTTCACTGTGGCTACTAAAAAACAGGCGACCTTTGTTATTACATGAAACTTCACTCAGTTGACTGTAACAGGCAGACAAAAATGAGACCAGCCCCTAAGCCACTTCAGTTCCAGCTCCCCTCAAAAGCAAACATGCAAGCAGAAAGTAGGCACACTGTCACTCCAGAACATTTTTGCCTGGCTTAGTGGCACTCAGTAACTGCTAGTGATGAGATGATGATCTTGATGCTGCTGCTGATGGTGATCCTGGCGGGAAGATGATATCACCACTCTAAAGGCAAAAATTGACCTTTCTGCTTCATTTTTGGCCATATGTCTTCTTCAAAAATCCAATCCAGTGAGCCCCTACGAGCATGCTCAAATCATCATACAGCCAATTACAAAAATACTTTTCTCTTTGAGCCATAATCTTAGCTGGCACAAAATTATACTAAAATACTAATTTAATGTTGCCAACTTCTTAACCCAGTGTACATTATCACGGGTTACTGTTTTTTGATGATTTCTTAATTTGCACCTACCATAAATGGGATATACATATTCAAGTTAATATTACCTTCTGCAAGGCCAAATATTTCCCACTGAGTGTTTCCCACCCAGAGTATGTGTGTGTAAGCCTGTGTGTACACTTGTGTGCAGGCTTTAGTTTGGTAATTCTTTTTACTTCATTATTTCCTTTCTATTGGAGAAGATACTTACTGGAATCAAGCCCTCTTTACAGACACGAGACCTCCAAGGAGCCTGGAGTGGTTTGGCAAAATAAAAATCCCAGCTTGCTGTTCAGTGGGGCTTTGCCAAGCCAACATAGGTCTAATTGCATCTTTCTACTAGTTTACCCTATCCACTCCCCTTCCCACACCGCCTCTGCCCTCTTCCCAATAGTCTTTTGTGTATACTGAAAAAATATGTTATTATAATGAGTACTGTATGTTTACAATGGGTTTCGGTGGATATGGTAGCCAAAAAAATATGTAGATTTTTTATTAGCAGTATTTTTCCAGTGGAGATAATATTTATAGAATTGGCCTGCTTGTTTGTATTTTCAAAGATAAATAAAATGAATAATATCCAAACACGATAATCAACATGTCAGTTTCCAAGTATGTTGGCATTTAGCATGAATGCTTGCTACATACTTACTCTGTAAAGAGTAAAGGATAGGCATTAGTACCAACTCCCTGGGGGATGATATTTCCGGCATTATTTCAGTATGAACAAACTTCTTTTGTCTATAGCAGGTATAATCAGAGGGGAAAATGAAAAATTACAAAGTCATGTAAAGTTTTCATCAAGTCTTTTTGGCATGAGAATAGTTCTGTAACATTTTGTGCTGTCATTTTATTCTCTGAATAATAGAATATATTTGAAGGTGAATTCTTCAGCATTTCTCTTCTGCATTTTCCAGATTTTTATTTTTTGTTTTCTGTTTTTAAAGATGAAACCTTTTTTTAGGAACATAACCACGGTCACATAATTATAGTAATTCCTTATTATCATCAAATATCCAGTCAGTGTGTTCATAGTTCTCTTATTGTTGCATAATAGTTTTATACTTTGTGTTAATCAGGGCCAAAATATGTTCCATACATTGCAATTGGTTGATATGCCTCCTAAGTCTCCTTTAGTTTCTTTTTCTCTCTTTCTTGCAATTTATTCCAGGTACTTTTAACATTTTTTCATTGCTTAATCTTTTTTTTTTTTCTTGAGAAGTCCACATGATATCTACCCTCTCCCGATTTTTGATGCACCTATAGAAGTATGTTCAAATTCACTGAGAAAGGGTGAGGATTTTAGGTTACTGATTTCACAGGTTTGGGATTTGACTAAAGTCAAGTTTCCTGAGAATAGGTGTGGCATGTGGAAGAGTTCCTGCTCATTAAGTGTGCCCTGGTTGAGGATGCAGGCTCTGCCACCTCTCAGCTGGATGGACTTCAGAGTATTCAAGCCTTTGCAAACTTCAATCTGTGCATTTTCAAAACGGGAATAGGCCTCCGCCTCTGATCGATGGAGATGATGTAGTAGGTGGAGCATCTTCCACTTTGCAAGCTCTCTGTAAATGAATACTAGATCTCCCTGCTCATCAACTATTCATCCATGTCTGCTTGACAGAGGGCTCAGGTGACCTTGCATTAATATCAGTGTCATTATCAAAGGTAATGGTTAAGGTCTTTTGATGCTCTATCTGTAGGTACGTTAATATACAAAGCAGGTGTTCTGTGGTGTTCTGGTAAACATTTAACACCTGGCTGTGGGGAAGGGGATGTGGCAAGGGCTCTGTTTTGCGGTGTTAGCTGATTTCTGTCATTTAAATGCACCCACCTTGGACAGTTTCAAACTATTAATGTGACTCCACTGTGCAAAGAGCTGCTAAGAGATGCGCAGTAGCCCATCATTATACAGCATTTCTACCATACAGATAAAATAGAGGTGAATAACCTCAAGAACATAGATGAGTGAAATGTAGTAAAATAATTAGGAATTGATTATTTGTATTTATTACCTTTGTTTCTAATGTAATTTTTAAACTAAATGTCCAAATAATTCAATTATTAATAATGATGGTATTTACCAATTGGTTTACAAAATTCTTCAACATTTCATTTTCTGCTCTCACAAGCCAGCACCACCAAGTTTCATCATACCTCTGCATATTTACTATCAAGTTCCCAGTCCTTTGAAGTTAGGTTTATAAGATAGAATTAAAGCCAAGCAGCTCTCTAAGGAGAGAGTGCCTTGATGCAAAGGATAAGTAAGTCATTTACGTGTGCAAACCGTCAAGTAAATATAAGTGGCACGGTGCTGAGTACTGAGAGTTTGCATATAGTTACAATGACACACATGGGAAATTGCTACCTCTCAACTAATTAGTTGAGGACAGATCCCACAGGCCACAGGGCTTCCACAGGGAACTGGCATTCTTGCCAGGCCCCTTATGGAATATTCTGATCACCCTGCTCTGGAAGAGTTCGAGGACAGAGTGTACATTTATTTAAATTGGCCTTTCTCCAAGGGTTTATGTTTTAGGGTAGTGGCTCTTGAAGATGATATTTTAATTTCTTATTGTAATGAATTTAATTTTTCTAGCTTATATCTCTGAGAGTCATTTTGCTTGTTGATCTGTTTGTTTTGCCTTAAACTGTGATTACATGTTTATTTTTCATGCATGATATGTATCTGGTTATCTATCAATAAATGCAATCTAAATAATCAGATTTATTTTTATTTTGGAAAAGTACGTATCAACATGAATAAATCTTGTTTGGGTGTCCAAGACATAAGTGATGGTAAGGGCATTTAAACAGTCCCATTTCTCAGAGGATGGGTGTTAATTCTTCTGAGACATTTTCCTAGACTATCTTGGACAGACACTCAAGCTACCTGTCATTCATGATGATGGTGCTTAATCCAACAGAAAGGTAATTTATCTCTTTTGGGTGTAAGTTTCACCTCCCAGGGTTTCAAACTATATCCAGGCCAAGATAATTGATGACCTTATTACTACTATTTGAGCTCTGCTGGTGGCATGCTGAGACCTATTTCCTTGAGGCAGAAACCTAATGACCCACCCCTTCTATCCTGGGCTCCAGTGGAGATTTCAATCTTTGTAAAACATAATGAAAAACAGTAGTTATAAAATTATTTTTGTATATATATATATATATATATATATAATTTGCACATACCCATTTGCTTGACTAATAAACTATGGCAGAGAATATCACATAAATAAGATTTTGAAGCTTGATTTTCAGATTCTGCTGTGTTTCCTTTCTACGTGTTCTGAATTTCTTTAAAGTATACAGAACTCCATTCAGTTAAGTCTAAGAAAAAAATACCTATACCAAATTCCTATTATTTTACTAAATCCTTCTGATCTCAGCTGCTATGACAATATTTTTACTAAAGAAATTTACCAGGTTAGAGATAGATTATTTTATAGCATAGAAGATATTTTACTTTTTAAATTCCAGGAATCTTTGAGATGACTTAGTACCTTGTCCTCAGTGTGTATGCAATACGAGACTCAAGAGATTCAACATGCCAGTGAAAATCACAAAAATATTTAGTAAAAAAATCCAACATTTAAACAAATCCATTCATCACATGGTCCTTCTTTACACTACTTAAGTCACCAGTTTATTCCCTTCATTGCTCTTTCACAGGGATCATTCCTTCTGATTGGAGCACTCCTTTCCTGGTGCTGCTTCTCACATGCAAGACCTCTCTGAAGGATTCTGCTCTGTTATTCTGCATTCTTATACCTGATATTTTTCTTTCACAATCCTTACTGCCATTTGTGGTTGCTTTTCTGTAGCATTTGCTTTTTGAGTTTTTATTGTCTCACCATATCTACTCTAAGCTTCATGTCACCTAGGCCAATGTCGAGTTAGGAAGAAAGGGAGGGAAGAAACAAGGGAGGGGGACAGGGAGGACAAACAAGAATCATAGCTTTTCTATCAAACACTAGGTAAGAATTAACTGCATATAGTCCAACACAGACATAGAGGATGTGTTGGGAGGGTTTGTTCAGTGATTATTTTTAAACTGGTTGACTGCAGTAAAATAATTACCTACATTGAAGATGACGGTACTGGGCAAACGCAATGCCCCTTACTCTTCCTCCACCAAGGGCAGGCATTCCTAACATATTTATAGGAGATTTTGTTCCTAAACTCAGACTTGAGCCGGAGGTTGTCTCAAAACAGAGCTCTAGGCAGTCACTCTAAATGGCCTCGCAAAAACAATTTGCTATTTCTTTGTCTATTTGATATCACTGAACAGTATTATTTTTTTTGTGGTTGTTTTATGATTTTTGTCTTTACATTTTTAGTAAGATCATCAACTGTAACATAGACACAGATCTGGAGATCTTTACATCTGGATGTCTTCAGTAATAGTCATTATGATATAAATTAACTGTATTGAGAAACATATTGAATGAATAACCTTGAGTTTTAGAAACATGCATATTCCTATTCATTTATTTATTCTGTTCATCTATACATTCTATTATAGGATAAGAGGAAAGAAAACTCGAGTGCAAGCAACTGTAAGCTAATTTTAGAAAGTTCAAAATTATATTAACCTAAATCTGTTCACAAAACACATAGGCACATACAGAGTCAGCCTGAATTATACATCTATGGTACCTTGCTCTTTTATACCTGTGATTTTCTGAATTAGCAAAAATATTGGACACATATTTTCTGTTAGTGACTTACTTTCCATTGTTTCAACTAGAAAAGCTCTGTAAGAGTTGTGCTTACTCTTCCTTCTTCCATATTCCTAATGGAATTCAAGGAAGAACTTTCTAGAATCCAGCTTTTTTATAAGAGTAGTGCTGCATTTTCCATACAGTGCTTCCCCTTAAAATGCCTTTTGTAGTTACTACTTTTCTTTCTGACAGTTTTTTACTTAAGGTTCTCAATGTTAAGTATATCAAGTATACAAAAGAATGTATATAGCATATCCCTGAAGCATCTTATTAATAAACATGAAAATGAATAAATAAATGAGTTTCTATGTACCCAGTACCCAGATTCATAAATAGGAAATTACCAAGACTTTAAAAAAACTCTGTGTCCCTTTCTCAGTCCCAGTTACCAGCATTCTGCATTTGTGATAATTAATACCCTGCATTTTCTATAATTTTCCCATATATATGTGTGTTCAAAACAAAATGTTCTCTTTTCAATCAGATTTATCAAGACATAATTTACATAAAAGTCTCCTAATTTAAATTTACACTTTGCTGAGTTTTTATTAATATATTCAATATGTCACCAAGCAGAATTTATTGTTCACCATGAAAAGTTTCTTTGACCTTCTTTGTTCATAATCTCTGTACCCACTGTGGACCCTTGCAAACTTTGATCAACTTCCTATCATTCTGGCTTTGCTATGTATAGAATATATGCATGGACTAGTTCAGTATTTAGTCTTCCATGTCTGGCTTCTTTTGCTTAACAGAACACTTCTCTGATTCATCCATGTTGTGTTTATACACAGTCCATTTTTAAAAGTGTTCAGCAGTATTCCAGTGTGTGGATATACTACAATTCATTTTTTCTTTCTTCCATTCATCAGTTGATAGTAACTTTGGTTGTTTCAACTGTTTGTCTATTATGAATAATGGTGCTATGAAGTTTGCCTACTATATTTTGTATGGACATCTGTTTTTGTTCCTTTTGGGTAAATATCTAGGAGTGGGTTTGCTGAGTAGCATGTTAAATATATGATCACCTTTAAAAAAAAGGCCAAAGTGGCTGTACCATTTTGCCTTCCAATCAACAATGTGTATTTCAGTTGCTCTAAATTCTTGCAAATAGTTAGTATTATCTTGCAAATAGTAGTCTTTCTAATTTTAACCATTCTAATGGGTGTGTAGGGATATCTATTTGAGATTTCAATTTGCCTTTTACCAAGTAGTAGTGATGCTGAGCATATTTTGGTATTTATATATAGTTCATATATTTGCTTTATGAACGTCAGATTTTTTTCACATTTTATTTTTAGTCAGATTGTCTTTTTATTACTGAGTTTTAAGAGTTCTTTGTATATTCTGAACAGAAGTCATTTGTCAGGTTTATATTCTGCAGATAGTTTCTCCCAGTATTTCGCTTGCTTTATCAAATTCAGAATAATATCTTTCAAAGAGCAAAGTGTTTGCTTTTGAGGAAGTTCTATTGGGCCTTTTTTCTTTCATGGTTAATGTTTCAAGGTCACAAGATTTGCCTCTCTGTTTTCTTCTAGAAGGTACATAGGTTTAGTTTATGTTTAGATTCATGACCCATTTTTAAGGTAATTCTTTTATATTAAGGTAAGGGTCAAGGTTTATTTCCTTTTTCCATATGAATATACAATTTTTTTATTTAACTGTTAATATTCCCTTTGTCTTTAATTTACTATTATTTGTCCATTGAATTACTTTGGGTCCTTTGTTGGAAATCTATATCCAGAATCTCTTTTCTGTTTCAATGATTTATATGTTTATAGCAATGACATCTTGATTATTGTAACTTTATAGTAAGTATGTAAATGGCGTACTCTAAATTTTTTCTTTGTTGAAATTATTTTGACTCATCTGGAGCCTTTGCATTTTCATGTCAATCAGAACAAATTTTTCAATTTCTGCTAAAAAGATTCAGCATGGATATGATTGAAATTATATTGAATCTATATATTTATTTTTTTAATGGTAGTAAAATATATAATCATAAAATTTACCATTTTGGGTGTGCATTTTAATGCCATTAAGTACTTTCACACTGTTGTGCAACCATCACTGCCATCCTTTTCAATCCAAACTGAAATTTAGTGCCTGTTTAGTAATAACTCTCCATTCTTCCTTTCTCTAGCATCAGGCAAATACCATTCATATACTCTTGTCTCTGTGAATTTGATTATTTAAGTACCTCATATAAATGGAATCGTACAATATTTACTCTTTTGTGCCAGACTTATTTCACTTAAAATAATGTCTTAAAGGTTAATCGGTGTTACATCATGGGTCAGAATTTCATTCCTTCTTAAGGCTGAATAGTATTCCATTGTACGTATATACCAAATTTTGTCTAATGATTCACTTTTTGATGTATATTTGGGTTGTTTCCAAGCTTTGGCTATTGTTAATAATGCTGCTGTTAACATGGGTGTACAAATATTTGTCTGAGTCCTTGTTTTCAATTCTCTTGGGCATATACCCAGATGTAGAATTGCTGGATTATATAGGAATTCTTTTATTTGAGGAACCATCATATTGTTTTCCACAATATGGAAATGTGTAAAATGGCTATCCCATTTTACGTTCCCATCAGCAATACAGAAAGTTACCAATTCCTCCACATTCTCACTACTCATTTCCTATCTTCCTTCTTATTAATTGCCATTCTATTGAGTGTAAAGTGGTATTTCATTGTGGTTTTACTTTGCATTTCCAGTGATTTGTGATTTTGAGCATAGATTGATTTTTTTAATCAATCTTAATAATAGCTAGTCTTCCAGTCCATATGCACATTATATCTCTCCAATAATTTAATTCTTCTTTAATATCTCTGAGCAAATTTTTTAAAATTTACTATTCACCAATTTTGGATATGTTTTGTTAAATCCATCCCTAGGTAACTCATGGGTTTTGATTCTCTTATAAATGTCCTTTACTTTAATTCATTTGCCATTCATTTATTGCTAGGATATAGGGGTGCATTTGACCTTTGAATATTGAACATATTTGCTATGAGTTGTGTAACACATGAACTTTTTTTGTAGATTCCTTACTATGCTCTATAAGAATTATGTTATCTGTGAATAAAATTTTAATTCTATCTTCCCAATCTTGAGTCTTTTTTTTTTTTGTCTTATTGCTAGAAATTTCAGTCAATTGTGAATTGAAGTAGTAAGAGTGGTCATCCTTGCTTTAGTCCTGATTTTAGGGGAAAAACATGAATTCAATCATTAAACTTAAAAAAAAGTATTTTGTAGATTGGCTTCATCAGTTTGAATACATTCCTTTCTATATGTAGCTTGTTGAGGATTTTTTTTTTAGATCATTAAAATGGTAAATTTTGTCAGATTCTTATTTTTTTCATCTGTCTTTTCCTTTTACTAAAAGTCGACAATGATAATTTTATTTCTTGATTTAATTATAAAAATTGTGTTAATAATGTTTACACCTAAGTCCATGATGGCTATTTTGGTCTATGGTTTCCTTTTCTTGTGAGGTCTTTGTCTGATTTTAGAATAATGATATTGCTAGCCTCATAAAGTCAATTTTGAAGTGTTCTCACTTCTGTTTTCTGGAAGAATTTGTGTAAGATTACTGTTATCACTTCCTTTCCTCTGTGGTAGATACATATACTTCAATTTATGTGATATATGTTTATACATATTATATATATTCAAATTGTTTCTTTAATGAGGTTTGACAATTTCTGTCTTTGAAGGAGTTTCCATTCCATATAAGTTACCAAATTTGTTATATACAATTTTTATACTGGTCCCTTAATATCTTTTGAAATACAGCAGGATTTGTAGTGATATCCCATCTTTCATTCCTGATATTGTTGTATTTTTCAATTTGCTATAATTTATACATCTGGCTAGAAGATTGTCAATTTCATTTAATTCATATTCCCTTTCATTTCATTGATATTTTCTGTTTTCTGTGTCTGTTAATTTTTTTTATGTTTGAAGTTTACTTTTCTAATATTACTCTAAACGTTTCAGCTATCTTGTATTAGTAGTTGTGTGGTATGTCTTTTCCAACCTGTTATTTTTACCAACTTTTGTTTATATTTAATTCATGTCTTTGTATAAACTTTGTATGTAATTTAGTCTCACTTTATCTTGCTAACATTAAAAATGAAACAGCCAGATACTTTTTCAGTGAAATAGTTTTATTTGGGAATAGCAGAGGAATTGCAATCCAGGTCCCTGCAAATCCAGAGAACAAAGGAGAGGAATGCTAGAGGAAAGGGGGAGTTATGTGGGTTTTCATAAACAAAAAGCACTGGAGTAAACTGAGAATTTGAACTGTAGTAACTTATCGTTGGCAGAGGTATGACGGTCTTTCATTGGCTAGGCTGTTGCTGGGCAAGAAAAGCTTTCTTCTTCTGGTTGGGGTAGTAAAGTACAGGCATCTATCTGTTGGAATGCAAGGAAAGTCTCTTTCTACTGGGGTCTGCAACTGATGGTGAGTGGTAGGGTGTGAGAGGACCCCTTTTGGTTCCTGACTCCATTTAAATGAGGTTTCCTTTATTCAATTTCCCAATCCAATCTAAAAATTTCTGTCCTTTTTTGGACAATTTAAGTCATTCTAATTTAATGTAACTGCAGATTTTGTTGTGTTTAAATCTACCATTTTGCTATTTGTTTTCTATCTATCTATATAGTATGTTCTTTCTTTTTCTATCTTCTTTTGGATTATTAAGTGTTTTATAATTACACTTTTATCTCTACTATTGAATTATTCTCTGCCTCATTTTATGGTTTTAGGGTTATTCTAAATTTAGTAAGATAAATTCTTAACTTTCAGTTTATCTTAATTGTTTTCACACCACTTCACAAAGAATGTAAGACCTTTCAACACTGTACATCCTTTTTATTTCCCCTCTTCTTTATGCATTTTTGTCATATAATTTACTTCTCGATGTTATAAAACTCAAAATGCATTGCTATTAATTTTTATTTAAATAGTTGATTATCTTTCACAAATAATTAAAGTGAGAAAAAAATTTACATGTCTTACAACTTACTTGCCATTTGTGGTCCTTGCTATTTTTTTATGTAGAACTACATTTCTATCTGGTATCATTTTCTTTTTGCCTGAAGAATTTCCTTTAACATTTTTTGTAGTTCAGTTAGCTGGTGGTAAATTTGCTTAGCTTTTATTTTCTGGAAAAAACTTCATTTTGTCTTCACTTTTGAAAGTTTGCCATATACAGAATTTAATAGTTGTCCCCGCATCCAATATCAAAAGGTGTTACTCCATTATCATTAAGCAAGCATAATTTCAGAAAACAAGTCTGCTGTTATTTTTTAATCATTGTCTTTTGTACATAATGTGTCCCTACTCTGGATGCTGTTAAGATTTTCTCTTCATAATTGGTATATAAAAATTTGATTTTGATATGCTTTTAGATGGTTTTGTTTTTGCTCAGTCTGCTTGAGTTTTGATGAGATTTTCACAGATAGGTGGATTTATAGTTTTTATCAAATTTGGAAAAATTTTGATGATTATTTCTTCAAGTTTCTTTTGTGTCGTTCCTGCTTCTGGGACCCTAGTTATACATGTATGAGATGAATTTACTTGAGTTCCCATGGGTCTCAGAATAATGCTTTTCTGCCATGACCACATCCTGATCCCTGGAACCTGTGAATATGTTACCTTGCATAATAAAAGGGACTTTGCAGATGTGATTATGTTAAGGACATTGAAATGATGAGATTATCTTGGATTATCTGTGTAGGGCCAATATCGCATAAATCCTTAAAAACAGAGAAACTTTCCTGGTTGTGGTCACAGAAAGATATGTGACCATTAAGGAAGGTTAGAGAGATATGACATAAGCATTAAACCCAGTGTTGCTGGCTTAAGGGTAGAAGAAAGAAGCCGTGAGCCAAGGAATGTGAGTGGTCTCCAAAAAAATGGAAAAGGGAAGGAGAAAGATTCTACTTCAGAGCCATTCAAAGGAATGTAGCCCTGCCTACCCATTGATTTTAGCCCAGTGAAACCTCTGTTGCACTTCTAACCCACATAAATGTAAGAGAACAGGTTTGCATTGTTTTAGCCACTAAATTTGTGGTAATTTTTATGGTAGCAGTAGAAACCACAGTCCCACAGATCATTAATGCTCCATTTTTTGTTTTTCAGTGTTTATTTTTCTCTGTTCTTTATTTTAAACAATTTTTATTATTGCGTCTTCAAGTTAAAATCTACTTTTCTTTCCTTCTTTAGCATCTAGGCAGTTAATCCCACCACTGTATTTTCTATTTAATATATTTATTTTCATCTCTAGAAGTTTGTTGAGTGCTTTGTGTTTTGTATCTTTGTTCTTTTTCATTATACCCATATTATCCTTTACATCCAATTATTACCTTTTTGATAGTTGTTAATATTCTTGTCTTCTAATTCTATCATCTCTAATCTTTGGGTCTATTAGTCGGGTTTTTTTTCCTGCTACTTTATATGCCTAGTAATATTTTTTGGATGCCAGATATTCTAAAGTTTATGTTTTCAAATGCTGAAGTTTGTAATATTCCTTTAAAGTGTGTTAAACTTTGTTCTGGCTGGCATGTAGTTGAGTTACTGGTGGATCAATTTAGTCCTTTTGAGGTTTTTTTTTTAAAGCTTTATTAGGAAAAAGGCATCACAGCATTTATTCTGGAGCTAGTTTAGCCATTAATGAAAAGCCTTCTAAGAACTCTAACCAATGTTAAAGTTTTTAATGAGGCTTTACCATTTTGCCTAGAGATCACTTGAAGTATTCCCAGCCTTTTTGGGGTACCAAGAATTATTATTTCTACCCCAATCTTGTGGGGTTTTTTGCTACATATATCCAGACTAGTTAAGAGCCAAAGACACCCAGTGGGATCCTTCTGAACAATTCAGGAGCTCTGCTTCTTTAGTTTCACCATTTTCAGTATTCTCCACAACCTTTGCTGCCTCAGCTTCCCTGAATTTGTCCATTTTGTTGGTTCATATCAGTGAGACCACCAGGCTCTGTTTAGTTTCTGCCTTCTGTGATGTGGTCTGGAAACTGAATCCTGGTAGTAAACTGGGGCCATTGTATGACTCACCCAGTTTGTTTTCTTCCCCTCAAGAATCACATTTTATTCAGCCTGTTCTCAAATATTTGTGAAAACTGTTACATATATATATATATATATGCACACACACACATATATATATATATATATGACAATTCCCATTGCAATTAATTTATAGGCAGAAGTAGAAATCTGCTTTTTGTCTTTTTTAACATTAAATAGAATCATACTGTGCATATTCTATTTCTTTTTGTTAAATATTATATTTAGAAATTCATATATGTTACTGCATATATTGATACTTCCTTTACTTCCTGTATGAATATGTATACAGTTACCTGTTATCCCATGGATGGTTCCTCCCCTCATGTTTTGCTGTTACAAAAATGCCAGTATGAACATCCTTAAACATACCTCCTAGTACTCTGAGTAAGAATTTCTTTAAGACATATACACAGCAGTAAATTGAAAGGAACCAAGAACACAGTTCTTCCATTTTACTAGTTATTGCAAATTGTTTTCAAGTGGTATTTCCAACTTATGCTTTCACTTGCAGTGTGTAAGTTTTGATTGATCTTACTTCTAAATTTTGATAATGTGGTAATTTTATTGAAGTTTTGATTTGCATCCCTGAATAATAATGACATTAAGCACCTTTTCACATATTTATTGATTGATTGTTTTCTCTTCTGTAAAACGTCTTTTCATATTCTTGCCAGCTTTCCTAATGCATAGAATTTTTTTCTTATTGATAGACTAACCTGGTTACCAATTATTATTGTTTAGTATTACAAATATGTGCTCATTTTAAAAAGTTTCATTTATATAAATGTTGATAAATAGAAATGCTTAATTTTATTAAATATAAACAGTGCTACAATTTTGGGGTTTGATGATGTCTTGCTTAAGAAATTATTCCTTAGCTCAAGGTCATATGTATACTGTATTCCTAAATATTTTTAAACATTACTTATACATAGAAGTTTTTGGTTCCTCTGAAATAGTATTTTATGAGATACGACTTCATTTGCATTTTTTTGTTTTCCGTCATTTCTACCACTGATCTGCATTTACAACCTCATTACATATGTGTGTGCTATGTGCACACACACATATATATATGTGTGTATATATATATATATATATATATATATATATGCAGGCATATGTACATGGGCATATATAAATACGTAGTGCATGGATTTATATAGTAAGTATTTTGTTCAATTTTCTAAACTACTATTAATATTAAACTCTTTTAATTACATAGTTTTATAGAGCTCTTGAAACCTGTAAGTCAAGTTTTCCTTTTCAAGAGTGTCTTTGTTATTCCTGGGTTTTTCTTTTGTATATTAAATTTAAAAAAATGTATAAAGCCAAAAAAAGCTTCTGAATTTTGTCTGGAACTATATGTAATCTATGGGTTAATTTAGGGAAAATTGAGTTTTTATAATTAGCTTTCCTACTCAATGTATTCATTTTGTTTCAGTATTTTTATTTTTTTTACATAAAAGTATATGATGTCTTTTATGAAATTTGTGCAAAGTTCTTTATAGGTTTTCAAACTATTATAAGTACTAACTGTAGCAGCTGACATTAGGTTCAACTGCATGCCAGAAAACCCAAAATAATATTTCTCAGTAAGAAACAAGTGTATTTCTTTCATATTTAAAAGAAGTCTGGAGATAAATTTTCCAGAAAATTATCACAAAATTTTATCTTATGAACCAAGATGATCACTAGACCTCCATCCTAGTAGGTCCATATTCCAGCCAGTACGAAGGAGGCCAATTTTAAGAAAGATAAATTCTTCCCTTTAAGTGTTCCACAGCACTTCTGATTATATTTCATTATGTAAAACTTTATTCAGAAAGATATATGACTAACTAAAAATGATGCATTGTTACTGCTATAGACTGAATGTTCTTGACACTTCAAAATTCCTGTGTCAAAATCCTAACCCCCAATGTGATGATACCAGCAGATATAACCTTTGAAAGACTGTCATGAGGGTAGAACCCCTGTAAATGGGACTAGTACCCTTATAAGATGCCCCAGACAGCTCCCTTGCTTATTACACCATATGAGGTCACAGCAAGAAGATGACTAAGAACCAGGAAACAAGTTGTCTGATGGTGACTTATCTTGGGCTTCCTAGCCTCCAGAGCTGTGAGGAATGAACTTATGTTGTTTCTAAGTCACCCAATCTATAACATTTTGATGTAGCAGCACAAATAAACTAAGAGAACTAGTAAAGAAAGGAAGGACTATAAATGAAATAGTCCCTATCCCTTGATATTTCTTTTTTTTTTTTTTTAGATAATTATTTTTTTTTATTGAAGGGTAGTTGACACACAGTATTACATTAGTGTCAGGTGTACAACACAGTGATTCAACATTTATATACATGATAATTCTATGTACCAGCTATCACCATACCAAGTTGTTAAAATATTTTGACTATATTCCTTATGCTATACATTACATCCCGGTTACTTATTTATTTTACAATTGGAAGTGTGTACTTTTTTTTTTTTGAGGGCATCTCTCATATTTATTGATCAAATGGTTGTTAACAACAATAAAATTCTGTATAGGGGAGTCAATGCTCAATGCACAATCATTAATCCACCCCAAGCCTAATTCTCGTCAGTCTCCAATCTTCTGAAGCATAACGAACAAGTTCTTACATGGAGAACAAATTCTTACATAGTGAATAAGTTACATGGTGAACAGTACAAGGGCAGTCATCACAGAAACTTTCGGTTTTGCTCATGCATTATGAACTATAAACAGTCAGTTCAAATATGAATACTCATTTGATTTTTATACTTGATTTATATGTGGATACCACATTTCTCTCCTTATTATTATTATTTTTAATAAAATGCTGAAGTGGTAGGTAGATACAAGATAAAGGTAGAAAACATAGTTTAGTGTTGTAAGACAGCAAATGTAGATGATCAGCTGTGTGCCTGTAGACTATGTGTTAATCCAAGCTAGACAAGGGCAATAAAACATCCACGTATGCAGAAGATTTCTCTCAGAACAGGGGGGGGTGAGGTTCTAAGCCTCACCTCTGTTGATCCCCAATTTCTCACCTGATGTGCCCCCTGCAACTGTGCCTGTCTTAGGTTGTTCCTACCTTGACGAATCTTACCCATCTCTGGCTAACCAGTCATCTTCTGGAGCCATACAGGGAAATGTAAAGTTGGTAAGTGAGAGAGAAGCCTTATTGTTTGAAAAGGTTAGCTTTTTACTTCTTTGCATATTAATGCCCTGTGGCTTCTATGCCCAGCATTTGTCTTGAGGTATCTTTACCACTTGGAAGAATTATGATACTTGGTAAATTTGATATGAGGCACGAATTCTATTTAAGGGTTGTAATTAGGAAGGAAGAAGAAAAGCTATAGAAGTAGCAGGTGGAAGAAAACATGGGAAGATTATTTCTTTGACATATCTTCTTGTAGAGTAACTTCAGCATGTATAGGTTTTAAGCTACTACTTAAATTGTGCACACACATTAACATAATAGGAGTATAGTTACATAACCAAAGCATACCTGAAATTACCAGCCATCTCCAGTGAAACCAAGGAAACCAGTTAGGCACCTTAGGCATTTGTGAAAACTTATCTATAATATGGTGGATATTGTCCAACTGAACTTGAACAGTCTGAGAGAAATCAGACAAGTTAAAACAACCCATTCCTGGGGAATGTTCACATCCCATATGTTCTTTTAACAGTAAATAGTCTGTAGTTGTAAGATTTTGGAGTGCTACAATTTGCACTTCTCCTAATTCTTGGTTGAGTTCCAACAGTATAGATCCAGTCAAATTTTTGTTTTACTGTATGCACAGGCCAGCTTAGATATCTCCTTCTTCATTCCCATGGCAAGTCCAGGAACTGGTGGGATGAGTGCATATACAGCTGTAGCAGTGCGTGGATCTTTGTTGGGATTTTTTGATGATCATCTTCTGGCATGAGTCTTCCAGAGAGTGCTGATGTTGGAAGTTCTTTTTCATATCGTATCTTAGTTGACTTTTGGGGTAGCCAAATTAGGCTTTGATCCTTTGTATAAACACAAACAGACCCTTTGCCTACACTTTTATATGCCCTTTATACCCTTGTGTAGAACTCATTGGAGGTTACCACACAGGAACTGTCTTTTTTTTTTTTTTTTGATATCATTAATCTACACTTACATGATGAATATTATGTTTACTAGGCTCTCCCCTATACCAGGTCCCCCCTATAAACCCCTTTACAGTCACTGTCCATCAGCATAGCAAAATGTTGTAGAATCACTACTTGCCTTCTCCGTGTTGCCTTCACCGCCCTCCACTTTCTCCCACCACCCCCATGCATGCTAATCTTAATACCCCCCTCCTCTTTCCCCTGCTTATCCCTCCCTACCCACCCATCCTCCCCAGTCCCTTTCCCTTTGGTACCTGTTAGTCCATTCTTGAGTTCTGTGATTCTGCTGCTATTTTGTTCCTTCAGTTTTTCCTTTGTACTTATATTCCACAGATGAGTGAAATCACTTGGTATTTCTCTTTCTCCGCTTGGCTTGTTTCGCTGAGTATAATACCCTCCAGCTCCATCCATGTTGCTGCAAATGGTAGGATTTGCCCTTTTCTTATGGTGGAGTAGTATTCCATTGTGTATATGTACCACATCTTCTTTATCCATTAATCTATCGATGGACATTTAGGTTGCTTCCAATTCTTGGCTATTGTAAATAGTGCTGCGATAAACATAGTGTTGCATTGGTCTTTCTCAAACTTGATTGTTGCATTCCTAGGGTAAATTCCTAGGAGTGCAATTCCTGGGTCAAATGGTAAGTCTGTTTTGAGCATTTTGATGTACCTCCATACTGCTTTCCATAATGGTTGAACTAATTTACATTCCCACCAGCAGTGTAGGAGGGTTCCCCTTTCTCCACAGGCTCGCCAACATTTGTTGTTGTTTGTCTTTTGGATGGCAGCCATCCTTACTGGTGTGAGGTGATACCTCATTGTAGTTTTAATTTGCATTTCTCTGATAATTAGCGATGTGGAGCATCTTTTCATGTGTCTGTTGGCCATCTGTATTTCTGTTTTGGAGAACTGTCTGCTCAGTTCCTCTGCCCATTTTTTAATTGGGTTATTTGTTTTTTGTTCGTTGAGGCATGTGAGCTCTTTATATATTTTGGACGTCAAGACTTTAACAGATCTATCATTTACAAATATATTCTCCCATACTGTAGGGTTCCTTTTTGTTCTATTGATGGTGTCTTTTGCTGTACAGAAGCTTTTCAGCTTAATATAGTCCCACTTGTTCATTTTTGCTGTTGTTTTCCTTGCCCGGGGAGATATGTTCAAGAAGAGGTCACTCATGTTTATGTCTAAGAGGTTTTTGCCTATGTTTTCTTCCACGAGTTTAATGTTTTCATGACTTACATTCAGGTCTTTGATCCATTTTGAGTTCACTTTTGTATATGGGGTTAGACAATGGTCCAGTTTCATTCTCCTACATGTAGCTGTCCAGTTTTGAAAGTTCCATCTGTTGAAGAGACTGTCATTTTGCCATTGTATGTCCATGGCTCCTTTATCAAATATTAATTGACCATATATGTCTGGATTAATGTCTGGATTCTCTAGTCTGATCCATTGGTCTGTGGCTCTATTCTTGTGCCAGTACCAAATTGTCTTGATTACTATGGCTTTATAGTAGAGCTTGAAGTTGGGGAGTGAGATCCCCCCTACTTTATTCTTCTTTCTCAGGAGTGCTTTGGCTATTCAGGGTCTTTGGTGGTTCCATATGAATTTTTGAATTATTTGTTCCAGTTCATTGAAGAATGTTGCTTATAGTTTGATAGGGATTGCATCAAATCTGTATATTGCTTTGGGCAGGATGGCCATTTTGACGATATTAATTCTTCCTAGCTACGAGCATGGAATGAGTTTCCATCTGTTAGTGTCCCCTTTAATTTCTCTTAAGAGTGACTTGTAGTTTTCAGAGTATAAGTCTTTCACTTCTTTGGTTAGGTTTATTCCTAGGTATTTTATTTTTTTTGGATGCAATTGTGAATTGAGTTGTTTTCCTGATTTCTCTTTCTGTTGGTTCATTGTTAGTATATAGGAAAGCCATAGATTTCTGTGTGTTGATTTTGTATCCTGGAACTCTGCTGTATTCCGATATCAGTTCTAGTAGTTTTGGGGTGGAGTCTTTAGGGTTTTTCATGTACAGTACCATGTCATCTGCAAATAGTGACAGTTTAAGTTCTTCTTTACCAATCTGGATTACTTGTATTTTTTTGTTTTGTCTGATTGCCGTGGCTAGGACCTCCAGTACTACGTTAAATAACAGTGGGGAGAGTGGGCATCCTTGTCGAGTTCTGGATCTCAGAGGAAATGCTTTCAGCTTCTCACCTTTCAATATAATGTTGGCTCTGGGTTTATCATAGATGGCCTTTATTATGTTGAGGTACTTGCCCTCTATTCCCATTTTGCTGAGAGTTTTAATCATGAATGGATGTTGAACTTTGTCAAAACTTTTTCAGCATCTATGGAGATGATCATGTGGTTTTTGTTTTTCTTTTTGTTGATGTGGTGGATGATGTTGATGGACTTTCGAATGTTGTACCATCCTTGCATCCCTGGGATGAATCCCACTTGGTCATGGTGTTTGATCCTTTTGATGTATTTTTGAATTCGGTTTGCTAATATTTTGTTGAGTATTTTTGCATCTACGTTCATCAGGGATATTGGTCTGTAGTTTTCTTTTTTGGTGGGGTCTTTGCCTGGTTTTGGTATTAGGGTGAGATTAGCTTCATAGAGTGAGTTTGGGAGTATCCCCTCCTCCTCTATTTTTTGGAAAACTTGTAGGAGAATGGGTATTATGTCTTCCCTGTATGTCTGATAAAATTCCATGGTAAATCCATCTGGCCCGGGGGTTTTGTTCTTTGGTAGTTTTTTGATTACTGCTTCAATTTCGTTGCTGGCAATTGGTCTGTTTAGATTTTCTGTTTCTTTCTGGGTCAGTCTTGGAAGGTTGTATTTTTCTAGGAAGTTGTCCATTTCTCCTAGGTTTCCCAGCTTGTTAGCATATAGGTTTTCATAGTATTCTCTAATAATTCTTTGTATTTCTGTCGGGTCCGTCGTGATTTTTCCTTTCTCGTTTCTGATACTGTTGATTTGTGTTGATTCTCTTTTCCTCTTAATAAGTCTGGCTAGAGGCTTATCTATTTTGTTTATTTTATCGAAGAACCAGCTCTTGGTTTCGTTGATTTTTGCTATGGTTTTATTCTTCTCAATTTTATTTATTTCTTCTCTGATTTTTATTATGTCCCTCCTTCTGCTGACCTTAGGCCTCATTTGTTCTTCTTTTTCCAATTTCGATAATTGTGACATTAGACCATTCATTTGGGATTCTTCTTCCTTTTTGAAATATGCTTGAATTGCTGTATACTTTCCTCTTAAGACTGCTTTTGCTGTTTCCCACAGAAGTTGTGGCTTAGTGTTGTTGTCTTTTGTTTCCATATATTGCTGGATCTGTATCTTGATTTGGTCATTGAACCATTAATTATTTAGGAGCGTGTTGTTAAGCCTCCATGTTTGTGAGCCTTTTTGCTTTCTTTGTACAGTTTATTTCTAATTTTATGCCTTTGTGGTCTGAAAAGTTGGTTGGTAGGATTTCAATCTTTTGGAATTTACTGAGGCTCTTTTTGTGGCCTACTATGCGTTCTATTCTGGAGAATGTTCCATGTGCACTTGAGAAGAATGTGTATCCTGTTGCTTTTAGATGTAGAGTTCTATAGATGTCTATTAGGTCCATCTTTTCTACTGTGTTGTTCAGTGCTTCGGTGTCCTTACTTATTTTCTGCCCAGTGGATCTATCCTTTGGGGTGAGTGGTATGTTGAAGTCTCCTAGAATGAATGCATTGCAGTCTATTTCCCCCTTTAGTTCTGTTAGTATTTGTTTCACATATGCTGGTGCCCCTGCGTTGGGTGCATATATATTTAGAATGGTTATATCCTCTTGTTGGACTGAGTCCTTTATCATTATGTAGTGTCCTTCTTTATCTCTTGTTACTTTCTTTGTTTTGAAGTCTATTTTGTCTGATATTAGTACTGCAACCCCTGATTTCTTCTCGCTGTTGTTTGCCTGAAATATGTTTTTCCATCCCTTGACTTTTAGTCTGTACATGTCTTTGGGTTTGAGGTGAGTTTCTTGTAAGCAGCATATAGATGGGTCTTACTTTTTTATCCATTCTCTTACTCTGTGTCTTTTGATTGGTGCATTCAGTCCATTTACATTTAGGGTGACTATTGAAAGATATGTACTTATTGCCATTGCAGGCTTTAAATTCGTGGTTACCAAAGGTTCAAGGTTAGCCTCTTTAGTATCTTACTGCCTAGCTTAGCTCGCTTATTGAGCTGTTATATACACTGTCTGGAGATTCTTCTCTCCCTTCTTATTCCTCCTCCTCGATTCTTCATATTTTCGGTGTTTTGTGCTGTGCTCTTTCTAGGAGTGCTCCCATCTAGAGCAGTCCCTTTAAGATGTTCTGTAGAGGTGGTTTGTGGAAAGCAAATTCCCTCATCTTTTGTTTGTCTGGGAGTTGTTTAATCCCATCATCAGATTTGAATGATAGTCGTGCTGGATACAGTATCCTTGGTTCAAGGCCCTTCTGTTTCATTGCATTTAATATATCACGCCATTCTCTTCTGGCCTGTAGGGTTGCTGTCGAGAAGTCTGATGATAGCCTGATGGGTTTTCCTTTATAGGTGACCTTTTTCTCTCTAGCTGCCTTTAACACTCTTTCCTTGTCCTTGATCTTTGCCATTTTAATTATTATGTGTCTTGGTGTTGTCCTCCTTGGATCCTTTCTGTTTGGGGTTCTGTGTATTTCCGTGGTCTGTTCAATTATTTCCTCCCCCATTTTGGGGAAGTTTTCAGCAATTATTTCTTCCGATATACTTTCCATCCCTTTTCCTCTCTCTTCTTCTTCTGGTAGCCCTATAATACAGATATTGTTCTTTTTGGTTTGGTCACACTGTTCTCTTGATATTGTTTCATTCCTGGAGATCCTTTTATCTCTCTCTCTATGTCAGCTTCTATGCGTTCCTGTTCTCTGGTTTCAATTCCATCAATGGCCTCTTGCATCCTATCCATTCTGCTTATAAACCCTTCCAGAATTTGTTTCATTTCTGTAATCTCCTTTCTGGCATCTGTGATCTCCCTCCGGACTTCATCCCATTTCTCTTGCGTATTTCTCTGCATCTCTATCAGCATGTCTATGATTCTTATTTTTAATTCTTTGTCAGGAAGACTGGTTAGGTCTGTCTCCTTCTCTGGTGTTGTCTCTGTGATGTTTGATTGACTGTAGTTTTGCCTTTTCATGGTGATAGGAATAGTGTGCAGAGCTGGAACGAGTGAAGAACTTCCCTTCTTGTTGGTTTGTGGCCCTCCTCTCCTGGGAGAACAGCGACCTCTAGTGGCTTGTGCTGGGCAGCTGCACGCAGACAGGGCTTCTGCTTCCTGCCCGGCTGCTATGGAGTTTATCTCCGCTGTTGCTGTGGGCGTGGCCTGGCTCGGGTTGCTTCTCCAAAGTTGTGGAGTCACGTTGGAGGGGTAGCGGCAGGGAGGCTATTTATCTCCATAAGGGCCTCCGTGCTCCCTGCAGCCCAGGGGATTAGGGTGCCCAGAGATCCCTGGATTCCCTACCTCTGGATTAAATATACCACCCTGCCCCTTTAAGACTTCCAAAAAAGCACCCGCCAAAACAGAACAACGACCCCCCAAAAAAAAAAAAAATTTTTTTAAGTTCAAAAAATAAATAAATAAAAGAAAAATGGCCGCTCGTTTTTCTTTATTCTCCAGCACCAGCCTCAGGCATCTACTCACTGGTCTTGCTGCCCTGTTTCCCTAGTATTAAAGGGGTCCCTATCCCTTTAAGACTTCCAAAAAGCTCTCGCCAAAACAAAAAAGAAAAAAAATGGCCGCTCGCTTTCTTATGTCCTCCAGCACTAGGCCTCCAGTACCCTCTCATTGTTCTTGCTTCCCTATTTCTCTAGTGTCCAGGGCCCTGCGCACGCACTGTGTCTGTGCTCTGGTCCGGATGGCTGGGGCTGGGTGTTCATCAGTCCTGGGCTCCGTCTCCCTCCCACTCTGCCTGCTCTTCTCCCGCCGGGACCTGGGGGGAGGGGCGCTCGGGTCCCGCCGTGCCTGGGCTTGTATCTCTCCCCCTTTAGGAGGCACTGGGTTCTCGTAGGTGTGGATGTGGTCTGGATGTTGTTCTGTGTCCTCTGGTCTTTATTCTAGGAAGAGTTGTCTTTGTTATATTTTCATTGATATATGTGGTTTTGGGAGATTTCTGTTGCTCTACTCATGCCACCATCTTGGCTTCCCACTTCCAATATTTCTTTTAATTGAAGTAAGTCTTAGAGAATTGTACCCTAGGAATAGCACCAAGTTGATGATTGATAAAAGTAAGCCTGTAAAGGCCAGAATCCCCTTCTCCATGTGTTGATAACTCCTGAGGTGCACATTACACTGACCCCTGAGTTCCTTAGCAGAATCAACAACTTTCTTGATAACTTATACTTAATGACTGACTTCTCTTCCCTGCATCAGTTTTGCTCTCTTCCACCAGTTTCCTGGGATCACATCCCAAATAAACTATTCTGTCTTTCTCTTTTTCTGTGTTTTTCCTCTTTCTACTAATTCGAATATATGAATATATGAATATGACGATGTTCAGTTGGTCTTTGAGCAATGCAGGCACAAGGGTGCTGACCCTGTCTGCAGTAAAAAGTCCACATGTAACTTTTACTCCCCAAAACCTTAATGAGTAATAGCCTACTGTTGACAGGAAGCCTTATTGATAACATAAACTGTTGATTAACACATTTTATATGCTATATATTATATACTGTACTCTTACAGTAAAGTAAGATGGAGAAAAGAAAATGTTTTTTACAACTTGTCACAGATCTCAAGAAATGTTCCAATATATTTATTGAAGAAAGATCCATGGATAGGTGAGCTCACACTGTTCAAACCTGTGTTGTTTAAGGGTCAACTGTCTGTGTGTGTATAATTTTTCTACTAGTAAAATAATTTTTATAAATAAAATTCATTTTTATTTTTTTAGTTTAAATCTTTCAGACGGATTTGTAATTACTTTTACATAGGTCAAATATAGGGCCACCTCTGTGAATTTCCATGGATGATTAATTTCTTGCTAGAGTGCTGAAAACAAAAGGACGTGAACATTCGGAGGATTTTAGTCGTTGTGGCCAGAGTGGTGCTGGCCATTTAGAGTGAAGAGCTTTCTGTTCATTAATGTGCTCATAGCAGAAAACAGCCATCTTTCTACACGGGCCTGTTTTGTAGTTCCTTGTCTTCTCCTGTGGCTTTGTTAAATGCAGGAATCTTAAATGGGCTTATTGACTTTTTCCAATCCATATGAGCATACCTCTCTCCTAAATAGCCGTAGTAGGGACTTCGCTGCATTTCATTGTTAGCAGCACTTAACTAAAATCAGTAATAGAGCAGTGGAAGTAAAAGCACAGAGGGGTATAAATAGCTAGCACACTAAAATATTAAAGTCCAACTGTGAAAAGCTTTCCATGATATTTTTTTCTATATCAAAATGTGTTTTCAACACTTCCTGAATATTATTATAATTAACTATAGTAGCTTTGTAAGCAGTTCCTTTTGTAAGAGAAAAACCCACCATCACTTAGAGGTTACTAGTTTTTGACATTGAGCTCTTAAATGGATAATTGTATTTATTGAGAGGTGATGCTCACTTGACCACTTGGGTGTTTTGGTTTGGGCCAAGGGGAAATAAGGCAGGTGAAGTGTTTTTATTTATAATGTAACAGATATTGCTATTGTGACTCCATTTCTCAGGCATTGTTGGTTAACTAAATCTTTATTTCCAGAAACTGCACTGTTCTTCTCTTCCTTGTTCTTGGAAAATTAAAAGCTTCTACCTTAGAAAAGTGAATGATACATTATCCACTTGCTCTAAATTGAACCCATTTGGAGCTATTTGCATCTTGTAGAACCTACAGCTGAGTGCTGTGCTCAGAGGTGTAATGAGTGGTTGTCACAACACACTGGAGGTGGCCCCATAACAAAATGATCCCCTGTCAATCCCCTCACAGGAAATGCTGTGGCAACCTGTAATTCGGCCCCAGTATTAACATCCTGCCTGAGTTTTGTTAAATGGCACTTTCTAGGAAGTAGATCTGGCAAACTTGTGTTTAATAATGTTTTAAGAGGAATATTTGATAGAAGTTTTAGAAAGCATCACATGGGGTTAACAGTGATTTGTCATTTGTTTCTAATTAAAGGACCTAATCTCTTATCACTGAAGCAGTTGTTTTTTTTTTATACCAAAGGCACAGATGTGAATGGAAACATATTAATGAGATGTCATACTACATAGTCATTTAGTGTTTTGTTTAACTTAAACATAGCAGAAAATGTGTGTCTAAGTAGACACATGTAATGACACCCTGATAGAATTATAATTTCCTGCATTTGCATAATCTTTAGTAAAATTCATACTAGATTCACCTTGCATTGCTAATTTCATTTCTCAAATCTGCATTTTTAGAAAATTAAAGAAAAGTCAGACTGAAGTATTATGGGAGCAGAAAGAGCTTATTGTTAGGTTCCTTCAAATTCAAACTGGAATTATAATTTAAATATTTGAGTGCCAGGTTTTCTAAAAAGTGACAGGAACCATTCAAATCGACAGGAAGTTCTGCATTTCCTGCAGCTATTTAAAATTCTCTGGGGTAAATCATCCCAGGAGCTGGCAGATCTTGGATCTGAGCTAGAGCTGAAGCTGAAATGTAACTTTCGGGTCTGCGAAATCATGTTTGTCTGATCAAGTGCCCTGGTGTGCCCAGTCCTAGGGTCCCATGAGTTATAACTTCCAAGAGTCAGTCAGGTTATTGGGCAATGAGAAAAGCAGCAGGAGCAACTGTATTTAACTACCCCCTGATGTTACCACATGACTTTCCATTAGCCCAGCAAGACACCTCTAGATTCGGGTTACAATCAGGTGATCTCAAAATAGTTTGGGGATGTGTAAAGACATTGAAATTGAAATTAGACATCTATCTCATATTATTAGTGTGCTTGCTGATATGAAAACCTAATTATTCCAAGGCCTGGTTGAAAGGAATGTCAGAAAATATCTCCCAAGCTTAGTCTAAAATGGCATATTGTGCTTCAGGGATCCTGTTCATTTAGAAGAAAAAAAAAATTACTGAGCTTATCATGAAACAGACATTGCTAGGGACAAAATGATGAGTTTCTCTATTCTCATACATAAAAACAACACATTTTTTTTACTTGCATAAGTTATTTTATACTAATACAAATGAAATGAGTAGTTTTTTCACGAAGATGAAAAGCAATCAGTGATTTTTTTTTTTTGGAGGGGGTGTTGCTAACCCTCTTGTCCCTTGAGTTACTCTGTAAGGGTCTAAACATCTTGGTAGCCTTAATGGTCTCTCATGGCCCAGTTAGACACAATAATAACCTATCAGAATAAAAGGGAATGGATTATAAGATGTAAAATGCAAACTATATATGGATTATAACTACAGTTGGATAATTTTTATAAACTGTGATATTCAACAGATAAATATTCAAATAAGCAGTTCTGAAGTCTCCTTGTACAGCAATAGTACATAGACACCTTATATAAGTGTAGATTCCTTGGCACCATCCTAAAAGATTCCAGTTCAGAAATTTAGAGTCTTAACTAGGATTCTGCATTTTTCATAGTCTCCAAAGATTATTATGAGTTGGCACATAATCAGGCTTGAAATACTCTGTTTGGTTATCAACTTTTTTATTAAAATTGCTTGGTGCAGACTCATTGTAAATTTTACTAATATTATTGACTAAGATGGTATATTTATTAATATGTACAGATCAAGAGCTTGAATATGTTGTTTTTATTTTATTTTATGAATTAGTAAGGTTCATGTTTGTATCTATAATTCCCGGATGGCAGATAACATTTCCTTTAGTGATTTTCCTATGTATTTTGCCATATGTTTTCTACAGACAAGCCTAACAGATACACTGTCTTCATGGGACAAAGGTGTACTGCTCAATATCAGAAAAAATTAACTTGGAAGGCAAAAGTAATATTTTGTGATGGACAGTTGTTGCAGATCTTTTTGATGCCTTTGAATTGATTTATTCTTTGAATTTTTAATAGATACCAATGGTGAAGGAACATTATATTTTAAATTCACTTTTATTAGGTTTATTTTTAATAGAAATTATTATTGATATAATTGTGATCCTGAATGATTCTTAATATGTTTAGTTTCTGTGAAAAATAACACCAAAATATGGAAAATTAAAACCCAATGGTAATATCTTAGAAAATTATAGTAACACATTGCAAACAGGATATAGATTATGACATAGTCCACTTATCTTCACATTTCCCCACTTTTACTTATATTCACTTTTTGTATGTGTCATTGTATTTTTAAATTTACTCATTATTACATTTTTTTGGGGGGGACACTTTGTACAATTTTTCTCTCATTTTAAAATGAGAGAAGAGAATTAAACTAACTTAACACATGAATACCCATGTAATAGTAACACCCCCTCTAATAATCAGGTTGAAATCCATTTGTTTATCCCATGTATTCATTCATTCTCCTTCCTCTCCCCTCAAAGGTAAACACCATCCCATATCCACTATTTTAAAATTGTACTACATATATAGTTAGAAACAAGCAATATATGTTAACCTCTAAACAAATGATGTCATAGAGTACCTGTAGTATTCAGAGAGTATGACTTACCGTATGTAACTTTGAGGCTGTTTCTATCTTACCATGATTATAACAGAGACTGCATTAGATATTCCCATATGTTGGTAGATGTTGGAGAGTTTGCCTGAATGTATGAATAGTAGTGAACTTGGCAGATAATAGGGTAGGTGCATCTCCAACTTTCCTGAATATTAGTAAATAGTGCTCCATATTGGCTGTGCACTGACACTCAGTACAAATACATTAGAGTTCCTGTCTGCCTCCATCACTGCATTGTCTAACCTTTACATTCTTTGCCAGTCAGGCTCTGTGCTTACACATTAGAAAACCTCAATTTCCACATTTGTAAGATGAAAAGAATAATATCTACTTCATAAATCGTGACTAGGTTTAAAAATCCATATGAAAGCACTTAACAGTGGCTGGCACCCAAACAAATTCAGACATTTTACATCAAAATGTGAAAAAGTACAAAGTATTCTGATTTAAACTAGGGTTGATCAGGATGTCTTCTTAGGCGCTGTCATTGGTGGTGTTTAGTTATAGCCCCTTGCATTGTGACTGATGGTTGAACATGGTATTTTAATGACAGCAGGCTCATGGAACATAGCAGATTTTGAATGTTTACAGATCAGATCCTGAGTAATCAGTACTTCTCCAACTCCTATATAAACTGTAGACTAAGTAGTCAACAAAAGGTAGGCTATGCATAGGTCTTCCTGGGCACATAGGTCACACCCAGTCATACAAAATAACTTACCCAAAAAAAGGGGAATGGATTTTATGATTTTAAAATGCAAACTGTATATGAAATATTGACTACAGTTGGATTAATTTCATGAACTGTGAAATTTCCTAGATAATCTGAGGTAATTAGCATAAAAATAACTAGAAGGAGTAAGAAATCCCAATAAGATATCTGTTACAAGATCAAAGTTAAAATGACTAAGCTTTTTTATGTTCCAAGAATATAAAAATAGAAAATGTTAGAGGAAAAAGTGAGTTTATATGCAAATAAATAGCAAAAACAAAAAGCTAAATATATAAAACAAATATGAAAAGAAATGTGTAATTCACCATTAAAAAATATACAAAATGCCTTTACAGAGGTAAAGGAAAACCATAATAAAAGTAGAAGATGTATTATGTTCCTAGACAGGAAAACTCAATACATTAAATATATCAATTCTCACTAATCTTACTAATCTATGCATTTATATGATATTCCAGTTGAAATAGCCACAGGATTTTTTATAGCCTAAAATTTTGTTCCAAATTCCTCTAGAAGAGAAAATACAAGACAATAGTAATTCATGACAATATTACAGTAGAAGTGTTTCCTAAACATTCCTATAATGTATATTATGTGCTTCTAAGTGATTTACATTTGTTAACTCTTTAAAATGTCCTAACAGATTTATGAGGTAAGAATTATTTCCCCCCTTTTAAGGGATTATACATATATAGAGGCACACACATGTGAAAGGTTTCATGACATAGTATAATGAATAATCAAGTTATAAGAATGTGTCTGTTTACTTAATGCCTCATTATATATGTCCACTATTTGAAAATACAAGCTGTGTTTGTAGCCCTGAAAACACACATGCATGTTATATCTACTTTATATATGAATATATGTGCATACAACACACACACACATGTGTGCACACCACACACACTCCTTTTTATATTTAGGAATGATAGGAGAGAAGTTTAATCAGCAAAATTCAGAAATATAAAAACATATCTTCTATTGGACAAAGTATTTGATTACATTAAAAAGTAGTCAATTTGCATTTATTTCTGGATTAGGGAGCCTGAGATCCAATGAATGTACATTCCTTAGGAAAGAACTGAAGGTAAATGTACCTCTTGAGTCTTAAGGTGTTAACTTGTGTTTTTTGTGAAAACTAAAACCAAAATATGTCTCTATCCTCAATTTAAACCTGAAATAGGAAATATTTTTCTGTCTCTCTTTCATCTCTATTTTATTGGGGTAACAAAAATTATTTGCTTGCTCCAAGTAATACTTGTTCCACAAGATAATAATGCGAACCAACTGAGCAGCTTACTTTTCAAGACTGACAGCTTACCTTCAGTATGCAGGATTCAGTGCCTGTGATCTAGAGCTCTTAGGTCAAAAACCTGCCCATCTTACATGGGCTCTGTCTCGAGACCTACCCTAGAACCATTTATACCAAAACCCATAAAGAGAGTCTCCGCCTGTGTCAAGGTAGCATTCTTCCTTAGCATTTATTATTTGTAGCTTTGTTTTATCAGCAGGTGTTTATTTGGGAAGTTGATGGTAGACACCTGCTCATTGCATCCCCAGGAGGCTCCTGATGTGAGCTGATGCCTAGTTGGATTTTATTACCTACAGAAAATAGCCAGTGCATCATTATTACTTCAGTAACAACTCATCTTTTCTCAGCTGTAGACACTGGGAACTTTTCTTTCCTTCCTTTTAAGCAGCAGCTGTCACTTCATATGTCTCTACCTCAGATGCGCAATCATTGTAATACATTAGTAGACAGCATGGTGACACTATGATTGCTGTATCTAAAACCAACTTCATCAGTTCACAATAAATTTTGCTCCTTTTCCTGAGTTCTGTATTTTCTTCTATTATCTCCAGATCTTTACGATCTTAGATGTTTGATGATTGGTTTCTATTTTGTGCTATCTCCAAGAATTTCTCCTCTGGAAGGTGTGATTCCAATTATTAGTTGAGAAAAAATTATGAGCTAAGACATCATGTGTTTTTTAATTTTCTGGTATAAAATGCTTAACATTTGTACCTATAGGTATCCGTACTTGAGGCAATAACAGGATGAGAGTTGAAGATGAATACATTTCTCTGTTGGAGCATTCCCCCCACCTCCACCCAGTTTATAGGAACGCTAGAAGTTTTAATTGTCTCTAAATTAACTGTTGGCCTTTCCACAGGGACCTCATATGTGTTCTAGGAACTAGCTCTTTCTGCCAGTATGTGGAATGTAAATCTTTTCCTGTTTCCTATGGTCTCATTGTTATGTTGCTTCCATTAACTGCCAGTAACTAAGAAAGGTTCACACTGATATCTGTGTGTGTTTTCACTGCCACTGCTTAGGCTCACAGAATTCCGGTAAAGCTTGCTTATTGCCTAAGGCCAGAATCATGGAAACCTTTGCCAAAGGCACACATTTTCTGTAGCCCAGGTCCTGAAAGAGATCACTGTCATCCCCAATACAGTTGCTGCAGGCAATATTGTTACTGCCATCATCTGTAGTTCAGCCATTTGTCACTGCTAAATTTGCTTCATCCATTAGCACTTCCGCCAGTGGTGAGATGGTGTTCTCAGTGTCTAGGGAAATTATAGATAGAAGAGTGAGTTTTATTCATTTCCCATACCCTGCCCTCAGGAGTGAAGCCTGAGTTCATAGGAGATGGGCCAGGCGACCCAGGGGTGAGTCGCATCACTCTTGGTAGGCACAGCCATTGGTTTTGAGCCAGCTCTACTCTCTTTTCCTGTAAGGTGTCCCCAGTCCTCACACCCACACTTCAGACAGTTCACCCAAATTGAGTTATATTAAGTCCTTTTCACTGGTCTTCAGATAAATGGTGATATCCTTGAATTAGAATTCTAAATTCTAAACTTTGTAACATTCAAGTCGACTCCTTTACTAAAAAAATGGGAAGGGGGGAGAAATTTGGAAAATTATTTGTGTCCCAACTGCTTTGGTTTTCAGAAACTGCTCTTAAAATAAGTCCTGAAAGGGAAAAAAAAGAAGAGGAAGAAAACACACACACAAATACTTTGTCATGCTGAAAACAGTAAAAAAAAGTGATGATTGTACACATAACAGGTTATAGTAGAATTTACAAAATGGCAAGAATAAAGCAGCGACAAGGCATTGTGCCAGCAGGTTGCACAGTGCTGATTTCTGCAGTGCCAGTGGCTCGCACAGCAAATCCCTGGGAAAGAGCGTGGTGGGGTCTAATGTTAGCAGCTGCGGCGCAGCCCCCCAGGGAAGGCCTGTATGGATAACTCAGTAATAACTGCAGGGTGGACCAAGAGGTTACGTGGCTGTGAGCTGCATTTGAGAAATCAATTAGGTAGGCCACAGGGAAGTTTAATCTAGGAAAAGAATTGTTTGATATTTCAATTGAGAAACCCACTAGGAAACTTGATGTTGAAGACTTAAGGAAAAATGTTAAGAATTCTAGGAGGAACTGAGGAAGATGTTAAGAGAAAGATATTAATGATTTACATAAAAGGGCTTGAGGAATGCTGTCTTTAAAAACAGTGAAATGATGGATTAGAAATTAGAAAGACATAGAAATAAAACCAAATTTTCTTTCTTGGTGGGCAGTCATTTTCTGGTTTACAGAGGTGCAATTCTTGAATAGTAATTTCTCTAGGCTGGGTCTTGGGACGAATGGGAGAACTGTTTGTGACAGTCATTGCCCAACAGTAGCCTTCCTTCAGAAAAGCATACAAACCAGAGGCAGTGGAGTCTGGAAATGGTGGAACATCTCTTGGTTGCTTTTAGCTTCTGTTTCTTTGTCTATAAAGAAAGGATCATTTAACTTTCAGGTGTGTTTTGAGAGTAAGCAGTGGCCCTGAAACCACATAAAATCACCCAGGGCTGATTTTTCTTGGAAAACAACTATATGCCAAAAAACATAATGTATTTTTGATTTTTAGTTATTTTATTTTCCCAAATTAGTATTCGAAAAAATTCATACCTGCAAGAAAGTTTAAAGAATGATTCAATGAATCACATGAAACTGTTGACCAGAATTCTTCAGTTGTAAACAGTTTACCATATCAACCTTTTTTTCCTATCATACTGTCCTGAAATAACATAGAATTCATCTCTTAAGAACAAGACTATTCTTTTACATAACCACATATATTAAAATGTTCAGGAAATCTAACATTGACACAATTTTATTATCTACTAGTCATCCTGAATTCAATTTCCCCCTGTCATCTTAGTAATGTCCTTTGTAACATTTAACATTTTTTTTCTGATTTTTTATTCTGTATATATTCTAAAATACAATCAAGGATAAAACATTGCATTTGTTGGGTCCTCAGCATTTTCTAAATTAACAACACTGATATTTTAAGACTCTAGGCCTAATATCTCTCAATTTGGAATCATCTGATTATTTCCTCATGATGAGATTGTAGTTAAATATTCTTGGTAGGACTACTACATAGATGACGTGTCCCTTTCAGCCCATCAGTCAGGAGGATAAATGTCAGTTTGTCCCATTATTGGAGAGATGATTGAATAATCACATAATTAGAATGGTGTTTGCCAGTTTTCTCAATTATAAAGGCACCTTTTGCCTTTTCTAAGTCATAAGCAATCTGTGTGGGTGATAACACACTGTTTTTTAATTTTAAAAATGTCACAAAAATCCTTAAAGATAATTTTTAAAAGTTTGGAATCCCTCGTAAGTAAGTGTAGTTTTATCCTTAACCCTGAAGACACAGGATTCTTAAAATACTCAAAAGTTGAAGCACGTCAATTTAAACACTGTATCTCTTACTCTCATTGTCATCTGCCTAACTGAATAAACACAATCTTTCTACCTTAATTTCTTGACATGCTTAGGGAACACTACAAATGTCACTGCAGCCTCTTGCACGGAGATATTCGAAACTGGAAAGTATTTCCCATGTGAAATCTTTCTCAAGATTTATCTTTCTAAAATAAACACATGTGTGAGTTCTTCAGTATGTATTTATTTATTTTTAATAGTGATTCTCAGCATTTGTTGAGGTGAGTGAAGCTGGCGCTGTCGTCCGATTTCAGGCTCCTTCAGGATGGGTACTGCTGTGCTCATGACTTAGAACACTACTTTCCCAGCCCCTCCTCCTTCAAGTACATGAAACTGAGCCTGTTTCATATCTCTGTGACTGACTATCAGTCCAACTGATGTCAGTGCCTTAGCCCCCACCCAAACCTCTCTTCTTTCCTCCCTCCTTCCCTCTCTGTCTTTCACACACTCACACACACACACACACTCACACACACACACACACACACACACACACACAGTCGTTAGAAAATAATAAGACAACTAAGTCATTTTTATATTCTACTCACTTTGCCCACCCACTACCCCTCTGCCTTGACACCCAACAATCTATTCTCTGTGTCTATGAGTTTGTTTTTCTGTTTGTTTAGATTCCACATGTAAGTGAGATTCTATGGTATTTGTCTTTAATATATTTCACTTAGTATAACATCATTATGATCCAACCATGTTGCAAATGGGAGGATTTCCTTTTTTATGACTGAGTAGCATTGTATTGTATATCTATGCCACATTTCTTTATGCATTCATCGACCAATGGGCACTTAAGTTGTTTCCTTATGTTAGCTAATTCTTTACTTTAGAGATATCTCTCCAGTTTATCCACTTCTCTTCGTCATCACTGCCTCCAGTTGCTCTCAAACTTCTACAGTATCTCAGTATCTCACATAGACTACAGCAGCTGTTTCTACAGTCTCCTCTTCGATCTATTTTCCGTAATGTACAAGACTATCTTTTTGCAAATCTAAGTGTCTAAAGTCCGTTTCCCCCTGTCTACCTTAAAGCACCTTAATCGATTTAAATAGGTATATCTCATTTCTTCTGATATAAAAATAGAAGTGAACATTTTAAATCTGGCTTGCAGTTTCCAACATGGCAGAACCCTGCCTACACTCTCTACGCCTTGTCTCACACTATCCGTCCAATGTACCTTCCCTTCTTCCAGTTCCTGAAATAGGTTTGCTCTCTCCTGTTCCAGAGATTTTACAGGTTATTTTATCTACTGGAATCACCCAATTTCCTCCTTTCTCCTGCTGTCATCTGGAGAAATTACCTCTAAAGTTGTTTATTTTTTTAATGACTGCATCTCTAAGATTATACTTAATTAATTAATGAGGGAATTAAATTAATAATGAGGTAATCAGTAAGATATTGTAACTAAGTTCAAAACAGATTTGAAAGAATACATTACACACACTCACATGTGTGTATATGTATGTATGTGTGAGTGTGTGTGTCTGGAGAGAGGGAGGCAATGAGGAATGTTGAAATTCACTTAAAAATTCATATAAAACTGGTCAACAGGGCAATAGTACATTGTATTCCATTGAGTGAAATCTGTTTGTATTTCTCTGGACAAGAATCATTCACATTATATTTGTTTTCTGCAATTTACTAAACTGTAAAACATTTACTACATGTAAAAATTTACTAAATTGTGAGGAGTGGGTAATCTGAGGTAGTGTTCTAGTCATGACTTCCAGTGATCTTTATGCCTCCTTCAAAGTTTTCACAATTTTCCTTGACCAATTTCCCTATCATGATCATACAAGTATTATCTATTGAGGCAATAAGATTGAGATTTTGAGATTACTAAAACCATAAATTAAATTCTCTCCAGAAGTTTTCATAAGGAATCTCAGGCTTATGAAAGCCTATATAATTTACTCTCCCAAGGCAAGAATACTAAGCCCAAGAAAACTCCATCAGATTTCACCATTTGTATCTATAAATTTTGATGAAAGCCTCTCTTTGCAATGTCTCCAAATGGTCTGCCATGGTCTGCCATGAAGTGAGTTTTCTTAATCTCTGCAAGGCTGGGACCTGGTAAACCAAATACTAGGGCAGTTTCCTAGAAGGGCTTTGTCGGTATTGGCTTCAAACTTAAACCAATCCTTTTTTTTGGTAGATGTCCCCAGACTTACATAATAAATAAGCATATTTCTCAGATATGATATTCCAGATAATGTCTTGGTTGTACAGTTGATTCTCGTAGTTATGTCCTGGTAAATAGAAGACAGATTCTTAATGACTCTAAATCAGTATATTATAATAATCATTGTAATATATTTACATATAGTAACTTTGTTGCTAAAGTAACACATAATAAGATTTACTAAAAGATTCTGGGTATCAGTCAGATATAATTTTAAAATATTTTGGCTTATAAGAGGATAATTGTGAGTTCAAGATAACTTAAGTGGAAAGACAAAAGGCATCCTTTTATATCCAAAAAAAAGGACATTGAAACAATATCAGGAGAACAGGATTAAAGATGGTGGCATGAGAGGTGAGACAGAGGCATCCTCCTAAAACCACATATAATACAAAAATATAATTAATACAACTAATCCTGAAAGAGCAACAGGAAAGAGGACTGCGCCAAATTGCATACACCTGGAGAAAAAATAAACCGCACAGAACAGGGTAACATACCAAAGCCATGGCCTGGCAGGACTCAAGCCCTTCCCCCACCCCAGCACAGCAGCAGGAGGAAGAGAAACAGAGTGGGGAGGGAGTGGATGCCTGGGACTGCTGAATACCTAGCTCCGGAGATCTGCTCTGGGAGCACAAATCTACATTTCATGGTGCTTGTATGGTACTCTCATGATTAGGGGGTTGGAAAGCTAAGACAGGCAGAATTCCTGGAAAGACTGAGATTTCAGCTGCTTGTGGAAAGCAGGGATCCATACCTGGCTGCTCTGAGTTAAAAAAAAGGTGGGCAGTCTGAGAGACTTCCTAACAGCAAGAGGGCTGCTAAAGGGGCAAGGATTGCACAGAGCTTACTGCTCAAGAGAAAGGACAGGTAGACAAAATTGGGTGCACTCTGCCCAGCAGGTTGGGAGCTTTCATGATCTTCAGGTGCTCCAGCTCCCTAGCTGGCTACACAGCTCCAAGGACCCCCTCATGATATGCAGCCTACTGCTCCTTTCTCCCAGCCAGCCCCACCTGGCTCACAAACTGGCAAACCCTACCCTGGCATTAGGCAAGCCAGAGGGAAGACCTGTCTATAGCAACTACAAATGCAAAGCACAGAGGCTTATACCTGTGTGCTTGGCCCACTGTTTCTGGCAGTGGAGAAAGGTATAGCAGCTGGGAAGCAGGAAACAGCTCTTTCCTCCCCCCAGGCACCAATACCACTCTCCTGCAACCCCTGACATTGCTTCAAGGGCTGAGCATCTCCAGCGAGTAGAGATTCTGGGTACTAGAGGGCACCGTATACAAATATGAAATGCCAAAGGAACCTGGTTCAAAGTAAAATTATGAATATAACTCCTGAGAAACCTTCAAATGACATCAACCTCATGAATCTTCCTGAAAGGGATTTCAAAATAAAAATCATTAACATGCTCATGGAGGTACAGAAAAATATTCAAGAACTCAGGAATGAATTCTGGTCAGAGATCCAATCATTACAGAACACAGTATCAGAAATGAAACATACAATGGAAAGTTTTAAAAGCAGATTAGATACAGTGGAGGAGATGATGAGTGAAATAGAAATTAGAGAAGAGGAATACAAAGAAGCTGAGGCACAGAGAAAAAAAAGGATCTCTAAGAATGAAAAAATATTGAGAACTGGGTGACCAATCCAAAAGGAACAATATTCGCTTTATAGGGGTACCAGAAGAAGAGAGAGAAAAAGGGATAGAAAGTGTCTTTGAGGAGGTAATTGCTGAAAACTTCCCCAGTCTGGGAAAGGAGCTCGTCTCTCAGACCATGGAGGTACACAGATCTCCCAACACAAGGGACCTAGGGAAAACAACACCAAGACATAATAATTAAATTGGCAAAGATCAAGGATAAGGACAGACTATTGAAAGCAGCCAGAGAGAAAAATAAGATCACATACAAAGGAAAGCCCATCAGGCTATCATCAGACTTCCCAGCAGAAACCGTACAGGCCAGAAGAGAGTGGCATGATGTATTTAATGCAATGAAGCAGAAGGGCCTGGAACCAAGAATACTCTATCCGGCAAGATTATCATTTAAATTTGAAGGAGGGATTAAACAATTTCCAGATAAGCAAAAACTGAGAGAGTTTACCTCCCACAAACTATCTCTACAGTGTATTTTGGAGGGACTGCTATAGATGGAAGTGTTCCTAAGGTTGAATAGCTGTCACCAGAGGTAATAAAACCACAGTAAAGAAAGTAGAACAGCTAATTACTAAGCAAATGCAAAATTAAATCAACTATCCCCAAAGTCAATCAAAGGATAGACAAAGAGCACCAAATATGATACCTAATACATAAAGAATGGAAGAGGAAGAAAAATGAGGAAAAAAAGACCCTATAGCTTGTGTTTGTAATAGCATATTATGTGAGTTAAGTTAGAGTCTTAGATAGTAAGGAAGTTAACCTTGAACCTTTGGTGACTGCGAATCCAAAGGCTGCAATGGTAAGAAGTACATACCCATCCTCCTTAAAGTTTTCCAAATAGTAGAAGAGGAGAGAATACTTCCAAACTCATTCTATGAGGCTGGCATCACTTTAATACCAAAAGCAGGCAAAGACACCACAAAAAAAGAAAATTACAGACCAATATCCCTGATGAACATAGATGCAAAATACTCAACAAAATATTAGCAAACTGAATTTCAAAATACATCAAAAAGATCATCCATCATGATCAAGTAGGATTTATTCCAGGGATGCAAGGATGGTACAACATTCGAAAATCCATCAACATCATCCACCACATCAACAAAAAGAAGGACAAAAACCATATGATCATCTCCATAGATGCTGAAAAAGCATTTGATAAAATTCAACATCCCTTCATGATAAAAACTCAACAAAATGGGTGTAGAGGGCAAGTAACTCAACATAATAAAGGCCATATATGACAAACTCACAGCCAACATTATATACTTAACAGCGAGAAGCTGAAAGCTTTTCCTTTAAGATGGGGAACAAGACAAGGATGTCCACTGTCCCCACTTTTATTCAACATTGTACTGGAGGTCCTAGCCATGGCAATCAGACAACACAAAGAAATAAAAGGCATCTAGATTGGCAAGGAAGAAGTTAAACTGTCCCTGTTTGCAGATGACATGATATTGTACATAAAAACTCTATAAAGAATCTACTCCAAAACTACTAGATCTAATATCTGAATTCAGCAAATTTGCAAGATACAAAATTAATATGCAGAAATCTGTGGCATTCCTATATACCAACAATGAACTAGTAGAAAGAGAAGTCAGGAAAACAATTCCATACACAGTTGCATCAAAAAGAATAAAATACCTAGGAATAAACCTTACCAAGGAAGTGAAAAACCAAGGAAGTGAAAGACACTCATGAGAAAAATTAAAGAAGATACCAATAAATGGAAACACATCCATGCTCATGGATAGGAAGAATTAATATTGTCAAAATGGCCATCCTGCCTAAAGCAATCTATAGATTCAATGCAATTCCTATCAAAATACCAACAGCATTCTTCAATGAACTAGAGAAAATCATTCTAAAATTCATATGGAACCACAAAAGACCCGAATAGCCAAAGCAATCCTGAGAAGGAAGAATAAAGCTGGGGGGATTATGCTCCCCAATTTCAAGCTCTACTACAAAGCCACAGTAATCAAGACAGTTTGGTACCGGCACAAGAACAGACCCATAGCCGAATGGAACAGACTAGAGAGCACTGATATAAACCCAACTGTATATGGTCAATTAATATATAATAAAAGAGCCATGGACATACAATGGGGAAATGACAGCCTCCTCAACATCTCGTGTTGGTAAAACTGGACAGCTACATGCAAGAGAATGAAACTGGATTATTGTTTAACCTTATACACAACAGTAAACTCGAAATGGATCAAAGACCTGTATGTGACTCATGATACCATAAAATTCTTTGAATACAACATAGGCAAAAATCTGAATATAAGCATGAGCAACTTTTTCCTGAATGCCTGTCCTGAATGCAAGGTAAACATGGGACTACATCAAACTAAAAATCTTCTGTACGGCAAAGGACACCATCACCAACAAAAATGCATCTTACAGTATGGGAGAATATATTTGTAAATGACATATCTGACAAGGGGTTAATATCCAAAATATATAAAGAACTCACTTGCCTCAACACCCAAAGAGCAAATAACCCAATTTAAAAATGGGCAGAGGATATGAAGAGACAGTTCTCCAAAGAAGAAATTCAGATGGCCAACAGGCACACGAAAAGATGCTCCACATCACTAATCATCAGGGAAATTCAAATTAAAACCACCATGAGATATCACCTCATACCAGTAAGGATGGTCAGCATCAAAAAGACTAAGAACAACAAATGCTGGTAAGGATGTGGAGAAAGGAGAAACCTCCTACACTGCTGGTGGGAATGCAAACTAGTTCAAGCATTGTGGAAAGCAGTATGGATGTTCCTCAAAAAACTAAAAATAGAAATACTATTTGATTCGGGAATCCGACTCTTTGGAGATACCCAAATAATACCACTTCTCAGATTCAAAAAGACATATGCACCCCTATGTTTATCACAGCACTATTTACAATAGCCAAGATATGGAAGCAACCTTAGTGTCCATCAGTAGATGAATAGATAAAGAATAGGTGGTACATATACACAATGGAATACTATTCAGCTGTAAGAAAGAAACAAATCTTACCATTTGCAACAACACGGATGGAGCTAGAGGATATTATGCTCAGGAAATAAGCCAGGCAGAGAAAGACAAGTGCCAAATGATCTCCCTCATTTGTGGAGTATAACAACGAAGCAAAATTGAAGGAAGAAAATAGCCGCCGACTCAAGAGACTCCAAGAAGGAACTAGTGGTTACCAAAAGTGATGGATGTGGGAGGGCAGGTGGGGAGGGAGAGAGAAGGGAATTGAAGGTTATTATATTTAGTACACACAGTTTGGGGGATCACTAGGAAAACAGTGTAGCACAGAGAAGGCAAATAGTAAATCTGTGGCATCTTACTACACTGATGAACAGCGACTGCATTGGGGTGTGGGTGGGGACTTGATAATATGGATAAATGTAGTAACCGCATTGTTTTTTCATGTGAAACCTTCATAAGAGTGTATCTCAATAATACGTTAAAAGAAAAAAAAAAGAAACAACATCAACCGTATTCCAGAAAAATAATCACAATAAAATATTCCTCTTCAGGTCATTCAGTCGTAAGTAACTGAGCGTTCATCTGCTGGATCTTTGGTTCGCAGTCTGTTTTCATAAAGCTGTCTGCTTCTGTACTAAAATGAGCTCTGAAAAGCCTGGCTCAGTCCACTAGTACACTAGGAAAATTTTACTGCTGACGTGAGCTCAGAAGCCTGTATTTGAGAATTTATTCTTCAAACTATCAAAAGTCTGAAGTACCTGGTTCAGTAATTTTACATAAGGCTCTGAGCCTGTCCTTAGTTGATGAGACCCACACTCTAACCTAAGGCTTACACAGGGACCTTCACACAAGTACTAAATTAAACAAATACCTCATTTTAGATGACAGAGGCTTAGTGGCTGTGGTTTATTTATTAGTGTAATCCAAAATACCAGAATGGAGGAGATCTCTTTGAAGGTAAAGAATATTTTAGAATAATTTTGATTAGTGTTTCTGCAAGTAGAACAGAATTATTATAGCCAGCAATAGCATTGACAAATCTCCAGCAAATTCCTGTGAAACACACAGTTTGTGAACTATACACATAATAACAATTTACCTACACAGATTTAACAAAGGCAAATGGCTTATCTCTTCAGATTTGACAGATTCTCCCATATAACTATTAAAATAGTAGCACAGCAAACAAACTTAATTATATCTAGCATTTCTCTTTTTTATAAAGTAAAAGAACAATACTTCATTATTTTCTAATAGGCTCTTTGTGAAATTTCAAAGGGTAGTTTAAGCTGTGAAACTTAAATTTTTTTTCCCACATTTAAGATTTGATTTGAGGAAGACAAACTCAAAATATTTTTCAGAAGAGGTTTGGATACCTACGAATAAGATCATAGCCTGAAGACAGTACTTGTCTACTTATTTAATCACAGTGACAAGAAAACATTTTAACAATAAACATGGAAGGTAACATGATTATAGAGAATTCGAGACCCATCATAAGTGAGGAAACCTTTTCTTTTTCTTTTTTCTTTTCTTTTTAATAGCTAAGGGCATAGCTAATACAATATAAAACACAGAAAAAGTATTCTGGTAAAATGTGAAATATTTACTTCCATGGAAAATTATGTAAAGCAGGTAAAAAAGTAATTATTCACATAGTAGTCAAGGCATTAATGAGTAAACCAAGGAAGTAAGCCTAATAAGATTAAGTAAACTTTAACAACATTTTAATACTTTTCAGCACTTCTTTGCAGAGTCAGGTATTATATACTGAAACAAATAAAATTTACTTTCCAAGTTTTCTCTTTCATAGTCTAAAACAAACTGACATTTTACTTGAGGACAGAGGTTCTTGTTTGGGGATCTGAGAGGTCTAAACTACTTACCACAATACCAAGGTAATTTATGTTAACAGGCAATGTATTCATCATTGTTACCTATAAATGATTCAATAACTACAAATTTTAATGAATTTTCAGTTTTAATATCTAACAAGTTAAATTTTGAAAGTTATAATTTCATAAACAAGAGCTCTTTGGGATTGTTAAAAAGTATCAAGAATTTTGGTCTGGAGATTTAAAAAATTGATAACTGCTTGTTTAGGATGAAACTATTCTTTTTCCTTGAAAAACAAAACCACACCCACACAGTTTGATTTCTTGGTTACTCTTGTTGTTAGTATAGCTTCAATCACTTTATACTAATTATTACTGTTAACCAAAATGAATAACGGCTATTTCATAATCAAGGCGCAGATACTTGAGAATGTCTGGCAAATGACAGCATTTTAGCAGATGAGCAGACCTCATGAGCACACACATCACGCCTTTTCTCCAATTCTCAGCTTCTAAAAGTGTCAAGTATAAGCACTTTCATTATCCTGACTGAGATCTCTTTGTAGATTTTCTATAGCATATTAAAGTAAAAAGCTGCAAAGTATATAAACTTAAAATGATGCTTGTTCATCAGTGTTTCAGTATTCTATCATGGAAATTTTTTAGCTATTTAGATAACTGAGTCAAAAGAATAGACTGGGGGAATCCACTTAACTGGGTATGTATCTGAAATTCACTGAAAGTGAATCAGTGACGTTTCTCTGTTTATTTTAGTCTATGTGCAAGTGCCATAAACGAAGAGCCAGAAAACCTGATATAAATTTTAGGGCAGTGTCCTTGATTAGAACTTATTCCCAAGTTTCAGCTTTAGGGAAAAATTTCTTAGGATCATTCCCTTGCTCTACCACTTAGTAGCACAGATGAAATGATGCCTAAGTTTTCCAATATATGAAATAATTCTTGTGATTATTAAACAAGTAAACTTTGTAAAATTGCTTAGAACAGTGTCTGGCCCATAGTAAATGTAAAAGTTAGTCTTCATCATCATAGAAATATCCAAGTTATTGATAGCCATAATAATATTTTAGAAAAGAAAAAAATAAAGTCTGTACTCTGTTAGAAATGAGTTAGTTATGTCATCAAACCATTTTAAGGGTGAAAATATGGAAATCCAGAATAAATAAATAAATTTCCCATCATCACAGAGTTTGTTAAAGATAACCCTATGATATGCAATATATCAAGTAGAATCATATAACAATTTTCAGGATGCCAAAGGCCAGGATGTCAAACAAAATTCTTAACTAGGGTATCGGTACATAGTATATTATAGTTGTGTGAATGATTTTGTTACCAGACTGAGTTTGTTCTCCTTGGTGCTTGTCTCTGCCATAACAAAGAATTAAACAGTCGAGACACAGTAGTGAAGCAGAGCAAAAGTTCTATTTGTACACTTCAAGGGAGGAGTGGGCCAGAGTCAAGGCAGACAAAGGCTTCACTCAGTTAGGTGGGAAGCCTTTCTATTACATTCTGGCTAGGAGGCTCCTCTTTGATTGACAAGGTGGGGACATTTGATTGACAGATCCACCTGTATATCCCTATCTATATCATATATTTATCTCCACCATCCCTCTCAGTGTGCATGTCCTTTCCCATGTTGAGGTGTGGTTTGGGCAGTTCTTAGTTTTGTTGAATTGCACTCACATTGGGTTCTGGTTGGGACCAGTTTGGCCTGGTCCCAATACATAAGGAAGTTATCTCCCTGCAAAGCCTTTGTTGTCTTCTTGTGGGACCCCCTACCTGGGCAGCGTTTGGGTGGTTTTTGAAGCTTATCTTCCCCAGCTGCTCATGTCTGTCTCTCTACCTAATATTGCTAACAATTTCCCTGGAGTTATACAGTGTTGGCCAGCTTGGTTGGGTGAAGTAAGTATAAAAATGATATTTTTCAAGGTAGTTTCTTATTGATTTCTTTTTTTAAAATTTTTAATAAAAAGAATACATAATCATTGGAAGACATTTGTTGAAGGCAAGAGTATATATAAGGAACATAAATGTAATCTAATCTGTAATCTGCCTTGAGATGCCCACTCTAAACATGCCACTATTTTCTGTCAGTCTGTCTGTATTCTTCTCCTCCTCCTCCTCCTCCTCCTCCTCCTCCTTCTTCTTCTTCTTCTTCTTCTTATTATTATTATTATTATTATTATTTCTCTTATCATTTTTACAAAACTCTTGTTAGGGAATTCAAATTCCAGTTATTTAATAAAGGGAAAAGTTGGAAGGAATGTACCTAGCTATCTTGTTCATACTATCTTGTTCATTAGAGTTTCTAATATTTCGAAGGTGAGAAGCTAAAACTCTTATAAGAAAATATAGGCAAAAATCTCTTGAATATAAACATGAGCAACTTTTTCCTGAGCACATCTCCTTGGGCAAGGGAAACAAAATTATAAATGAACAATTAGGACTACATCAAGCTAAAAAGCTTCTGTATAGCAAAGGACACCATCAGCAGAACAAAAAGGCATCCTACAGTTTGGGAGAATATATTTGTAAGTGACATATCTGACAAGGGGTTAATATCCAAGTATATAAAGAACTCACATGTCTCAACACTCAAAAAGCAAATAACCCTACTAAAAATGGGCAGAGGATATGACCAGACACTTCTCCAAAGAAGAAATTCAGATGGCCAACAGGTACAAGAAAAGATGCTCCACATTGCTAATTATCAGGGAAATGCAAATTAAAACCATTATGAGATATCATCTCACACCAGTTAGGATGGCCAACAAAGGAAAGACTAGGAACAGCAAATTCTGGCAAGGATGTGAAGAAAGGGGAACCCTCCTACACTGCTGGTGGGAATGCAAACTAGCCCAACCATTGTGGAAAGCAATATGGAGGTTCCTCAAAAAACTAAAAACAGAAATACTATTTGACCTGGGAACTCCACTCCTAGGAATTTACCCAAAGAAAACAACTTCTCTGATTCAAAAAAACATATGCAACCCTATGTTTATCCTAGTGCTATTTACAACAGCCAAGATATGGAAACAACCTAAGTGTCCATCAGTAGATGAATAGATAAAGAATATATGGTACATATACACAATGGAATACTATTCAGCCTTAAGAAAGAAACAAATCCTATCATTTGCAGCAACATGGATGGAGCTAGAGGGTATTATGCTCAGTGAAATAAGCCAGGCAGAGAAAGACAAATACCAAATGATTTCCCTCATTTGTGGAGTATAACAACAATGCAAAAGTGAAGGAACAAAATAGCAGGAGATTCACAGACTCCAAGAAGAGACTAATGGGTACCAAATGGGAGGGGTGGGGGAGGGGGGGTGGGGAGGGTGGGAGAAGGGGATCGTGAGGTATCAGGATTGGTGCACATGGTGTGTGTGGGTTCACGGGGAAGAGTGTGTAGCTCAGAGAAGACAAATAGGGACTCTGTGGCATCTTACTACACTGACGGACAGTGACTGCAATGGGGTATGGGGGGACTCAATAATAAGGGTGATGTACTAACCACATTGTTTTTCTTGTGAAACCTTCCTAAGAGTGTATATCAATGATACCTTAAACAAACAAACAAATAAATAGATAAATAAATAAATAAACAAATAAATAAATAAATAAAATGTGAGAGGCTGACTTTGCTTCTTTAGTATTCTTTGGGGCAAATCATTTTTCTTTTGATTCTTGATTTATTACTTTGCTCTTGTAATTACCTCAGCTGAATGAGGTGCATACCTCTTTGCATTGAGGCATCCTCCCTCCCAACCCCCTCCCACAGAAACACATTATATTTTCTTTCATGTGAATTTAAGGATTTTCTTGTCAAGATCCATAAAATAGGCCCATTAAAATTATAATTTTATCAATTTCAATGTGATATAAAAATTATATCACATTGAACATAAAAATCTTGAGAAGAATTGTTATTTCTATATGTTTTTCTAAGATTTTTAAGAATCTGGATTATATTTGTTATTAAAATATACTTGGTATCTTTATAGAAGGCTATTTTTAAAAAATATATTAGTCCAATGCAAAATTGTTTAAAAATTATTCTTAGAAAATGTTACTTATTAAATTTTGCTATTTTAGCTTATTTTTAAATTTTTTCTGCTATTATCACCTAAGTATTTGTTGTTGATGTGGAGAAAAGTCACTGAAAGAAAGACACAATAATTTTTCATCATTCTTCCCAATATTTCTGCTTCATATTTACATTTCATGATTTGTTCCCATGATCAGAATTTCCAAACCATAATTTAAAAATATTTTGATATAATACATCTCAATGTTTAATTGCTCTTAATTTTAGAGTTTCACCAGTATTTATAGACTGATTTCAGACAAATCTTAAACTACCTTTTCACAGCATTTCTTTTATGAAGACAATGTTAAATTTTATATTTTAAACACATACGAGTAAGTGCTTTCTTTTTGTATGATTAGTGACCAATTTCTTATTTTTAAAACCCTGTTGCCCTTGGAATACACTCATTTTGATTATGGTGGATGATGATAAGTAAGTGATGGACAGGAGGAATCCTTGATCAAGAGCTCCATGAGTCAACACAATGTTTTTGAAAGGGCAGCACATCTTTCTGATTGACTCGCAATGAGGAAGGATTCCATACTAGGAGTTTTGTTTTCTAATGGCTGAATTCTCTGACCCTTGGGACATAGCCAGAGGTGGAAGCCTAATTACTATAACCACAAAACCCATAAAAACAGATTTGGGGCAGATAGTGAAGGCTTTGGTGTATGAAGTCAAAGCCAAGCATTTATCACTGAATTTTTCAGAGTGCTTTGGAGGCCAAAAATATCAGTAGTTGTAACTTAAGAACAACAAATATATAATTCAGTACATGAAGAAGAAATAGTCTGAAACACCTTTTCAACTCTTGCTTTTTCCCTTCCTGTTCATCTACACATAATTTTGCAGAAAGTAGGCTATCAAAATGAAATGTTTAAAAATAAATGAATATAACATATCAATATTTCATTTGCCTTTTTAGCCATACCTACATTTATCTGTTTGGTCTAACACACTTTAATTCATATTATTTCTCAATCACTGCCAGCAGTAGAAATAGATTATATAGTAGCTCAGGCAGAAATACAATGAAGGCATTCTAATTAGATTTGGTGTTGGGGAGTTGGGGAGGTGTTCTAATCTTAATAAATAGAGTTCTGAACACGAGAGCCCTATTACTTTTCTCCTTTGTTCTACTTTGTTCTCCCTAAGGCAAGAACGTCTTCTCTATTTTATGCCTACAAATATTTTTAAGACATACATTTATAATAGCCCACTTCTGTGCTTTAATAAGAGTAATACTTTAAGTATTATAGCAGGAATTGTCTATGCAGCATAAAGAATACACTATTCTTATAGCGATAAGTTAGTCTTTAAGAGATATGCATACTTACATTTAAGCAGTGTTTTGTAATTTATGAAATGTTTTCATTGGATTTATAGCTAAAATGTACTTTAGAAATCATTTAGCCAAAATGTATCTGGGCTTCAATAGCAGAAAGACAACCAAAATTGAGGTTTTTCTGCTCTGTGTGTAGGTCTTTTAACTGTGTTATTCATATGTAGTTTGTCTTCTGCCATGTTCTGATGCCATCGCCCCACAAACAAATAAGGTGATATATTTGCGTGCATTGATAGTCTGATGCACTGTGCAGAAGTTGGGCCTTGCTAATGATGACTCCCATCATTTAAAATTCTGCATGCCTGTCTCTTCTAGATATTTGAGGAAAAGCTGTCCTCCATTCCATTAGTACTAAGATATACCAATTGCCTTTGGGAATTGATAGAGGAATTTAGGGGGAGTAGATACCCTGTCACATTAAGTATAGACAGAAATTTAATGATGCATTTTATTTTCTGAGAAGTTTGAATGTGGAAACAATATGTTGTAGTTTTTTTCAAGGTTTAAAGATTCCCTCAAATTTAACTAGATCGTGACATACGTTATACGAGTATTTTGTTATTAACTCTGTTTAAAAAGTGTGAAGATTATATGACCTAACATATATAAAATGCTAGGTAGAAGAAGGCTTTACAAAATAGATTTTCCATTGTTCTTACTAGTCTTATTAATTTCCCTCACTAAGTGCTAAGCCTTTAATAACACTTCTTCCTTTTTCATCTGGAGTAAGGAATTAGAAAAGTTTGTGGGTTTTCTTTTCACAGAAAATTTAAACTCAAGATGGATTCTGCAATTTCCCCCCAAATCTGCAAAGACTTACAGTTTGTAAGTGCTCTGTTTAGGAAGCTCAGTTAAAGAGTTTGGACGATCTTGATCTTCCAAAGACATAAGGAAATGAATTTAATATCAGAGCTTCTGAAGCCTTAAAAGAGAGACGTGTTTCTATTATTTGATAAGCATATTAAAATATGCCACTGGGGGGATAAAAACAGTCTCTTTGGTTAAGTTCAGTGGGCAGCTTTTCAATTCAAAATTTGCCTGCCTCTCAACAGCTGTGGGATCTTAAGGAAGGACTATCCTTGCCTCCATTCCCTCCATTCTTCAGTTACGCTCCACAACATCCGAAATGAAGGTGAGCATTGTTCGTATCTGTGCATTGCTGCAGAGGTAGAACCATTCTGATTGTATTGTAGGTCATTGCTAGTATTTCGTAAAAGTTTTCAAGCTTTCTGAAATAAATTGCCTATTTGATTCTTTCAGACATATGCCATTTATATTAATTTCCCTCTTATTTTTACATAGTGTGAAGTCATATTTTGGTTTAAAATTTGTGCCATGTTTTCATTCATTACTAAAGATAGGGGAAGAAAAGGAACTTGAAATATGATTGTTTTATCCTCTTTCTATCTGAATCACAGGAATTTAGGTGTCTCACAATTATTTTTCTGATGTCTATGATTAAAAAGGTCTACATTTCAATCTTTTCACATCAGTAAGCATTTATTTATACAGTATTTTTCAAATTTGTCACCACTTCTCTCTTCCTCTTAAAATTAAAAAAAATTGCTAGTAACTGGAAAAAGGGTATAGATATCCAGGAAATGTAATTTGGCAATAAATGCTGTTTTGAAGTACACAGCATGGTTTGTGGATAAGTATGTCTTTAATGCGTGTAATTACTGGATCAGCAGAATAAATGTGGTCATGTCCTTGTAATTAATACATTGTCAAAAGTTCATTTAAGTATAATAATTTTACTGGGAAAATGCTGTCTATGTATTTCCTGCAATAATTTGTTAAATTAAGTGCAATAAATATAAAATTACTCTTAGAAGTATACTTACTTTTTTCAAGTTCTTTTCACTAGGTGTCACATAATGGTTTTAAGAAACCCCTCAACACATCCCCTTTACCCTAGCCCTTACCTCTTCAATTAAAAATCCTCAAGAAAGTGTGTGGATAGGCACTAAATATTACAACTGACTTTTCTAAAATTTTAATTTCAGCTTTAGAATATTATAACATAGCATACGTTACAATTCAGGTTGAAAATATTTAGCCAGTAATAATGCAAACTGCAAACTGGTCTTGCCTTTCATAGAGGATACGTGGTTAGTTCCTTCTGCGCTCAGCTGGGTATTTATCTGTGGAAGGCAGAGTCACAGTAACACAGAGTTCCAGAGCTGGAAGGAATCTTAGAGATCACCCTTTGCAACCCCATCATTTTTAGTCCTGTCACATTTTCCAAGCCTTCCATAGAAAGATGCTGATCTCTGCTAAGTGAAACAGCTGTGGGCACTCAAGGAGGACATGATAAATTAAAGGTGCTTTCTTTATAATGTTATGGCTAAAGGGCGGAAGGGAAATATGGTTAACACTGCCTGACATTTTACCTGTGTTGGGCATGTAGCTGGAAGTTCTATAAATAAAGGGCAGTGAGGAAATAAGAGACACTAGCAGGGTTGGGAATAGAGAACACTGTGCGGTAGACATTGCTTGATACGGTATGCAGATAGCAAAGAAATTTTCTTCCTACTTTATCCAGGTAATTGAGGAATGAGGGATTGAGGATTTTAAAGAACAACAACTTTTAAATTTTAAAAGTGTGGTAGAGGTAGAGTGGTTGGGAGGGAGAAGAGACAACTAATTCAATAACCATAGATTGATAACCTTTGCCCACCTGATATCTTCATGTACTCTTTGCTACCAGTTTCCTTTTATAAAAAAGTATTCAAAAACTCTGGCTCCAGAGTTTCAAATACTAAACAATTTCAATCAATTTCCTCACCGATTTTGAGGGGCCTTATGATCACCTTGCCAGTACAAAATCTAGCCTGCTTCAGAGATGGTAGCAATTTTTCTTTTTACCATATTCAACAGCTTATTAAAATGATATGTTGGTGTGCTTTTTCATTCTAAATAAATATGTATGTATTCATAATCTTGTGCCCTTCTTCTTAAGAAGTGTTCCCAAAATTATAAAAGCTTTAGGCTTGGTGTGATGACTTGAGAATCATCCAGAGACTCATACAGTTATTTCCATACTGTACTTGGCCTGTCTTCTAGGTCTTGATTCTTTTCAGTTTCAAGAAGAAAAGCAACAGTGATTCTGAGTCAGTGACCAACTACTGTGGCATGATGGTTGGGAATTATCTGTGGTGCCAGATTCCATGTGTCCAACCCAAACCCCTTCCTCTTTTTACCTTTCTGACCTTAGGTTAATTGCTCAGTCCTCTTTGTGATTCAGTGGAATAAATAAGATTATTGTGTAAAGACTAAGTGAGATGATACACAGGACACACTTAGAAGAATAGCTGACACACAGTTTAAAGTCTCCATAACTTGTGAATGTTATAAATGTTATCAGTGTTAGCATTAGGCAAAAAATTCATCTGATCTAATTCACTAAGAAGCAACAGGTATACATGGGAGTATGTTAGGCTCACAGTCTCATGGACCATTTATAAGTCATTTCATGAGAGTGTCAGATAGGTTTTAAAAATGCACCTCAAATAATGAGCGACCTCCAGTGCCCCTTACTGTGTAGCACCAAGTGAGAACCATCCAGAGACTCATGTTGATACTGTATTTGGTCTGTCCTCTGGATTTGGGGTTCTTTTCAGTTTTTGAAAAAAGAGCAGTTGTGATTTTGAGACAGCCACCAACTACCTGTGCTCAAAAGGCAGCAGTTTTGTAAAGGAGATCTTCTCAATGTAAAGGAGAAAAAAATAGCATGTGATTCTCTCCTTTAAGGTGCCACAGTGATTCAAAATAAAATCATGTAATTTAAAGTCACATTTGCTCAGGTCCCACTAATGCCACACCCACAAGGGAGCCGTGTAATCAACTTAATCGCCACTAGGAGGAAACAGAAATTGGCTATCAGTTTGAGTGTCCTGGGGAAGTTATGCCTGCTTTCATGGAAAATCAAATACTTGCTGACCCTTAACACTGCTCATAGACTTCTCTGGCATCTATTAATTCAGTACAATGATTTGATGATAAGCATTCAATATAGATTCAAGTGTATATTTGAAATAAAGGAAATGTAGTCTTTTTACATGCAAGGAAATCATCATAGATAATGAATAAAAACTAGGTATATTTGCATAAGATCAAATATGTGTTATGGACTGAATGTTTGTGCTTCTTTAAAATTCTGATGTTGAAGCTCTAACCCCCAATATGATAGAGATGGGGCCTTTGGGAGGTAATCATGTTTGGATGAGGTCGAGAGTGGGGTCCCCAGGATGAAATTAGTGTCCTTACAAGAGATGGAGAAACCACAGCTTTCCCTGTGTTTGCAGTGGTAAGGACGCAGAAGCTAGCCATTTGCAAGCCAGGAAGAGGGCCCTTACCAGCAAAACAAATCAGCCACCTTGATCTTGGACTTTCCAGCCTCCAGAAGTGTGAGAAATAAATTGTTGTTTCTGAAGTACCCAGTTTTGTTATGGCAGTCTGAGCTGTTGAGGATAGTATGCACTGAAATTCATCCATTACATTAGGAGAGCTTTTAGTTGGCTTCATTATACTATTTAATTTGGTGTGATGTCATTCTTTTGATGATGACCTGTGCTAGATTTCCCTTCAGTGGGCTCTCTCCCATCATGTTACTCCCAATGTGCCCCTTCCCCCACATAGCATTTATCCAGGTCAGCTGTAATTGCAGATTCTGTCTCCCCACTGGATTCTGAGATCTTTTAGGTCTCCATTTCTCTGAATCTGTAGTACCTATTACGATGTCTTTCACAAAGTTATGCTTTCAAAAATGTTTAACTGAAAGAAGGAGATGGGGGTACATGTTTTAATTTCCTAACATTTCACTTTGCTTCTTTCATATCTGCTGACTTCCAGTAATAGTTACATTATAATTATAGGAGTAATTCAAGAGGAACTTTCCTTTGTTATTTAAAAATCCTCCATTCCATTTAGAATGAGAACCTTATGTTATAGTTTCCGTAGAATTCATGTCTAATATATATCAAATAAAGACACAATACATATGAGGCACAACTAAGCATTAAACCCAAAAGAACACAATGAAAGTTTAAGTCTTCACATCTCAGAATATGATTCCAAATTTCCAGTGAAGTTGTGGAGAGTAGAAAGTTACCATGAAAACACATTTTCTCCTGAAGTCTGTATTTCACTTTTCTAAGTGATTACTATCCTGGATCACCACCATTCTCAAACATGTATTAAGAAAGCACAGAGTTCTTTACTGAACTCCAAACATCAGCACAGGGACAAATACTTAGCTAGGCTCACATCTATCATTCTAGTTGGTACATATGGTAATTTTCTCTAAATTGGCTGGTTTTCTCAGGCTACTGTATCATCCTGAGATATTAAGTTTTTAAATTGGCTTTTCCCACCTCTTTTAAAGTTAGATGGCTGATTGCTGTCACATAATTTAATGATCTAGTCCAATCTATACAATGACTGTGTAACGTGAGCAAGATAATTGTAGATGAATTGCATGCCATTAATCAGTTGGCCTTTTGTTCTTACATGTTCCATTGCTTATCATTCAAGGAAGAAAATTGTCTTTTGACAGGGGTCCCATTGCAACCTTTTTACTGTCCAATAACATCAAGGCTAAGATTTCAAAAGATAAATGAGAATGATATAATGTGTGTCAGTGGAGAAGACTTAGTTAAAAGGCCTGTTTACCTAGGAATTCTTTTTGGAGAAATTAGAAGTTTGCCTGTAGTGTTGGGGAATAGGATGTGGAAGGATTTTATATTTTAAAACATAGAAATCGTTTCAATAAAATAGATTTTCTCATTAGATATTCACCAGTTTTTGCAAGAGATTACCCTTCACTGTGAAAAGGATAACACCAAAGTTCTGTCTCTTGGTAAGCTCCCCTCACTGCTCCCACCCCAATAAGCAATGACTGTGTTGGCAGTGGAACTCTGTCTTAAGTGACAGCCTGAACACTCTAGTCATTCTCATTATACTTTACTCCCTCACAGGTGAGAAGCAGGCCTTTTTAATCCTGGTGTCCCCGCAGCCCTTGCCCAAGCATCTAGAATTTATTAGATGCTCAATTAGTGTTTCTTCAACTGAACCAATCTGTTTTGATCTGGTAAAGCTAACTCTGTGAATAAGGAGTTCTTAACAACGAAATAAATCAACATGAGCCTTTTGGAGGGAGAGTCAGCACAGTGAGGAAAATAATGACTTTCCAACTGTATAGAAGGTGTAATTAGCAGTTTAAATGAAAGGCCCCACTTGTATTCAACCTGTGTCATGGAGTTTTGTTTCATTTTATTTTATTTAATTTGTAAGGATGTCAACAAAATTGAATGGAATTTAAAAATTATCTTTTATTAAACATTGTGTCCATATGTAATTATATGTACATACACACATACATATACCTATATGGGCAAGTGTATGTGTTTCTTTTTTATCTGTTAAATTAATACTAAGGACTTATGAGTTAAACTCCTAACTCAACCACTCCTAGTATATTACTCTTCTAATGCATCTCAATGCAGGAGGAGGACAGGAGATGGACTTTGCTTGTCTTGTAGACAGATTTCCTTGATATTATACCAGATGTTCTTAAATGTACTCTCTGTTCTCTGTTTTGAATGTTTCCACTTGTATCCTCTGGGGTAAAGATGTTTCTGTGGGAATGACTGTCAATCAGAAAAGTGTGTTTCTTACTAATAACTTGAAGGCAAACTCTTACTGTGGTGAAGAGACTGATGGATCCTAATAGTCGTGGAAGTTAAAACTCCAGAGGAAAACATTATTATGAGGTTATTTCATCATTAGCATAAAATATTATTTATTTAAACAGAAAATATTTGAACAAATAGTACCTTACAAATGGCATTGATTCCATTAAAGTGAAATCGTTTTTAGATAGAAGCAACAGCAAAAAAAAAAAAAAAGATAAAACTGTTTCTCCCAGTCTTTTCTAGCCCTATCTTCACCTATACAAACCTTTGCTTATTCGTGTTGCTTTCCTTAAGACCTTCATTTCAACATAAGCTATGAGATGGCACCCCTTGATGAAAAGCAGATGTTTTTTTGTTGCTTCTTTTTCCTTTTAAGAGTGGATTTTTTTTTTCAGTGCAATGTAAAATGCTAACTCCTTTTAATGAGCAAGAACGTAGCCATGGCACTTAAGTGAAAACAGGGGAGGGAAGCTGGCAGTCATATAAGGAGAGCTTCATCAAACACCAGGACATAGGAATGTGTAAGAATGAATGATCAGAAGTGGGCTTTAAATCAATTTTATCTTCACCGTTTTAACATCAAGAAGAGTTGTTAGTTGTAAACCAATTGTTATGCAACTTAATGAACTAATTAGGAAAATCAGTTGCAATAATAGTATTGGTGCAAACTGATCTGAATATAAAAAGTAGAATTAGAATTCTAATACCAAACTTTTCCAACAAGAAAGACGACATAATCCTGCTGGTAAGATGTGTTCTTTGTAAAATGAATCATAGGCAGTTCTTCATTCATGGCATTTGATTTCTATAATCCATTCTTCTCTAATTGTTACACACCACACTGTCACACTTGGGATATTTCTGTTCTGTGTGTGTGTGTGTCTTGTGGTCTGCCAGGATGGTCTAGTTAATTTCTTAAGTGAGGTTGCGTAAACTGGCTCCAAAATTATTTTTCCTATTCCTTTGCTTCATATGGTGAATGAAGGCTCTCACCCAGAGATATAAAATATCAAGATCTCTGCTCAGAGGCCACTCTTGGACTGGAAAGGTTGCTACAGCTGCCTGGTTGAATCACAGATAGAGCTGGAAATAGTGACACAAATTCACAAAAAAATAGAGAAAAATCATCTGAATATTGCTTAGACCATTTTTAACATGGAATGTTCCAAAGATGGAATCGTAAACTCCAGAAGATATATGTCAGTTGTCATTCCTATCTCTTGTTCCCTAAGTTGTGCATTTTTAATATGAACGAAATATTTTCCTCAGAGGTGACTGGGTAATTGTTTTGATAGTTACATAATTTTATATCTTAGTGATGGAATATTTACGCATGCAATTCAATTTATCTGTTATCAAGGGAAACTATTTAACCATAGTGGACTAATGGTACATAGAAAAAATGGGTGTCAAAAGGAAATTTATTATATCCTCCAAGTTCTGCTTTCTGTGATAAAATACAATTTGTATGATTGTGAAGTAGCATTGTTTATTTTTACAGTCAAAAAGTCACTGTCAAAAGTATGTTTGGGGAGGAAAACATGGCCTTAAAACAAATGTATCACAGGGAATATCTAGGTTGTTAAAAAAAAAAAACCTAGGGCAGCATGTTAAAAATGAACATTTCCAATACAATTTGTCACCCATGCATAAATCTTGCTGACATTTTCAGTCACTTTAATAGCCTGCCCATTTTATAAATCAGTATGAACTTGCACAGTTGCAAAAAGTGTGTATTTTGAACATCTCATTTGCATACTTTACCAAAAGCCAATGAGGCAGTGGGAGCAGTACTGGTGATCATGATACGTGTTTGGGGAAAGGCAGAGAAATCACTAATGGCTTTGCCTTTAGGGATTTCTGTACTCCATAGGGGACGAAAATGAGAAATATTTTTCAAACAGCAGGGGTAAAGGTTTTAAAACCAGAAACACATGGAGTGATAAAGATGTTAGTGCCACAGGGCGCATAGCAGGAAAAATTTACAATGTAAAAACTGTAATTTCAGCATTAGGAAGTAATAATCGTGTTTCATCATTGTTATTAAAGCATGACCCTTAAAGTCACATAAATTAGATATAAGTTTCAAGAGAAGTTTATTAATCTTTTGCAAGAAAATATTAGGAAAGTTTATTCTCAGATAAGATTTTCAGGGGGAGACATGTTCTTTTGACTGTGTTTGTATGTGTGTGTACACTCAAGTGTGTACCATTTCAAAGTGTAAATAAAACTTTGCTCACGATTAGCCATTGGGTATAAATAATGACTACAGACAAATAGTTCTTATTCCCTTACATTAGTAATTTGATGAGTTAATGTGATCCACAAAGAATGAGGACTGACCCATCCAGAATAGTTCTACTTGTCCAGAATAAAATGGTAGATGTGAACTATTCTATTACTTTTAATACAGAATGTTACTTACATGACACTGAAGGTAAATCAAAGTTGTCCACGTGATTATTAAATTAGTAAAAGATTTTAGGCTTCTTGGATTATTGAAAAATTTATACCTAAAGGATTAGGTTTTATTAGTAACTATGTGACAGAATCAGTGAAAGCTTATAACTTAGAGAAGGGCAAGAGACAATAATTACCAGTGGGCATTAAAGACAAAGAACTATTTATGTAAAAAAAATGTCATTTATTTAGTGGTGAATATGTTGATTTGGAATTGAACATCTAAATTATGCATGAAATAATTTTACCAATTAAGACTTCTCTCAAATGTCTGGACTTAGAAGTTGTTAACTGAACCTGTATGTGTGCATAATTATTTAGGTAGAACTTAATCTTTCCAAGTTAAGGGGGAAAAAAAATCTTGTTCTCAATTTTCTTCTAATAATCTGTCTTAACATTTATGAAGTATGATGATGTGTTGTTAAACACAAAATTTATAAAATTAATTTAGGATAGCAAATATTCCTCAAATACATTACAAACTGAGACAAACCAAATTTGTATTAGTACAAAATCACAAATAAACATTTTGTATATGAGTAAAATTATTTGTTGTAGAAAAAATAAGAAAATATAAACAAGTATAAAAAATATTTTTCTACAACACAAACATAGCCATTTCTAACATCTTCATATGAACTATTCCAGAATTCTAAGAATGTGTATATATACCTTATAATTTTTTATTTTATACATACTATCATAAAATATACTTTTGAATATTATGAGTATTATTATTTTTAGCTCGTATAATAAATGAGCTATAGATCAGCAAAGTAGAAGCATACAGACTTTGATAGAATGAAAATTCAGGACCATTTAAAATTAGATTAATTAGATGCAAAGGACTTCCAATAAGATATTAAGCTTGTGTAATAGACCCCATCTTAATAATGTCTGCTACTGATTTATTTAGTAATGCCTTCTCATTCACAGATACTGCTTATATTGTTCTGTTATGAATAATTATTTTAAATGTTTTGTGAAAAATTTCAAATGCTTTCAGATAGCTGAAAGTGATGTTTACCCTCTTCAAAAAGCATCGGCTATCCATAGCAGTAAGTTGACTGACATCCATTTTCCACTGCAGAATCATGAAGTAAATAGTTTTCATTGCATTTATTAATTTGCTGCAAGAGAAATAAAAAGGCTATATTTCATGATAGGAAATTCATGAGAGAGGTGAAGAAATTACAGGGATTAAGATAATAACTATTCTCAGTGTAGTCAAACTCTCTTAACTAGAGGGAACATAGGAACTAGATTATGGTAGAAAGAAATAGAGTGAGACTGAGTTGCTAAATGTTTGCAGAAGAAAAGGTCGGTATTACACAAATACAGTTAGAGTGAGATAGAAAAGAGGAAGGCGGAAAGTCAGTAAATCAAGATAGCTATGGCAATTCAATACTAAGTCATTAGAAAATAAATCATAATTAAACCAGCATATAAAGAGCCTGGCAGGCTGTGAATGGCAAGAGTAGAATGAGTTCAGACTTTTGCCCACATTTTAAGGCAGGCAGTATTTGAAAATAAATAACAAAGAATGCTTTCTATGCTTCAAAATGGAATTGCTTTGCTTAGAAATCCTTATGTTGTCCTGTCATTGACTATACCCTTTCTATTCAATACATAACATGTGATGCCATTTGGATCAAATGTTCATTCTATTCTGCAGAGAGTGATATCTTGGGTTATGTCCATGGAGCAATTCTTTTGCAGAATTAACATATCAAGATTGTCTACCCACCCTATCAAGGAAGAGCTGTGCTAATATTTTAGTTAGCTTTTGCTAGGTTATGTTGCAGTAACAAATCACAAGGAAATGTACACAAACATTTATTTTCCACCATATTACATGTCAACAGTTGTGCATTTTCTGTGGCTCTGACTTACATTCATTCTTAGTTCTGGGATGAAAGATCACTATGAAACAGTATTATGGTTCTTAAATCATTCTGTCAAATCTTCTCACATTTCATTAGCCAGAGAAAGTCCCATGGCAAGCCTCATATTCACATCATACCCATGTGGCATCTCACAGGAAGGCTCTGCAAATGGCTGGAGAATGGATTACAATATATAATCCTTTTATAGGGGATGGGGATAATTTGGCGACAATAATAAAATTAGTTATATCTGCAAATATAATGATAAAATTTTCCACATTGGTAAGCTTAAAAATGAAAACTGCAAGGTATTTTTCCCCCTTTAATTAGATTTTTGGAGTATAGCTCTATTCTAACCATGAAATAGATCAGAAGGTGGGTGATAGAGTTGAGTTGGGAAGATGAGAAAGCAGTGCTGATAATTTCATTAACCAAACAGTTGGAAAGAAGACATCAAAAGAAGTCACTAAGGAGGCCAAGAGGCTTTTCAGGTTCAGTTTGGTCTCTGGCAGGAATCTTTGCCATAGAGTGGAGATGTTAGTCTCTGTGGTGTGGCCTGCAAGTTGTCCAGAATAATCTGTGCTCTTTTTCTTCCATAGAAACTGACTTGCACCTAGGATGTAACTGTCCAGCCAGTCAACTCAATTTCCAGCCTTCCTCTTCAGTTAAATCTTGCCTCCTGCCTCAGCTCTCTTCAGTGGAATATTTGTGTAATGTCTACCACTTCCCTGTCTGCATCCTTAAAAACTCCCACATGTACTCCTTCCTTCTTGCTTCCCCTCCCTTCTCTGGGGATGGACAGTGATGACTATTCTGTCACTGAAAGCTGCATGTTGAAGATGGAAGAGCTATTTGTAATCTGTGAACATGGCAGAACCTCCCAGTTCCTAAGCACTACCAGGAAAACCTGCCCTGCATTGTTACTGAAAGAGAAAGACAATTCTATTGTGTTTCAGCCACCACATTCTGTGATCTGTTTATTACAGGGCTTTACTTTTCCTAGTACACTCTTCTTCCTCCAATACATTTTCTTCTTAGTCAGTAGAGATATTTTCTGTAAAACATGCACTTTGTCTGTTTCTTGCTTGCTCACAAAACCTTCTGTGGCTTCCTGTTGCCTACAGAATAAAGTACAAATTCCTCAGTGCTCCTTTCAAAGCCCTTATCAAATGTTTTACATTCCTGCCACTTCCTACTGCATGTGTACTGTAAGTAAAAAAGTCTTGCTTAATTTCTCTAATATGCTGCATTTTTTCAGCTTCTGTGACTTTGATTATTCTAGCTTCCTCTCTAGTAAAGCACCTCACTTTATAGAAAACTACTGATTCATTAACTCTGCGATCCTTGCATATATTTATCTCTCAATCCAAACATTGAGAATTATTTGCTGTGACAATGAAAGAATTTTAAATACTCTTATTAACATATTTCCTATATCATAAGAATTAATGTGAGTATAATTTTTCTGTATTAGGTCATCTACTCCTAAAAAACAGAGACTCTTGACTCTTCAACTGGGATTGTCAACAAAGTATTGGTCTTTCAACAAGTACCTGTATCTTTTTGTTGTTAAAACTATCTTGGAAGTTGATCAGGAAGTTGATTAAAAGTGAATGGTGAATTCTATACTAACCATTGGCGATATTTTGTCTTAGCAATGCAGTTAAAGCTCCAAGAGATATAATAGACAATTGACTTATATTGCATATAAACATCAATGGGTAAAGATAACCACTGCACTGGTTGTACTATAAGGAATTAGAAGATTATCATGAATTTTGAAAAACAATAGGTTTTGCTGAAATCAGATAATAGGTTTTCACACATTAAATGTCTTGTGTTGTCAAGAATTTTGCCCAGCTTTCAAGCTATGAATACCATGTTTTGAGGCAAAAGGGAATCTATCAATACTGTGTTTGGGGGACTCCATGAATGAAAGATGGAATTTATGTGTTAAATATCAGTCTCTCTGTTGCCACATAAATTACTTTTCTCAAGTCAAATATCTCAGTGATTTTGTCAGTTTATCTGTGGTTGTGAAATATGATGACAGAATTTATCTAAGATTTTTTTTAAGTGATCCTAGTCATCGTATTAGTGAAGGATATCAATTTTCTTCTTCAAAAATTTTAAGCCATTATTTTTAATTCCTTTGGGTTTTCAGTATTTCACTTTTACTTTTAACATTTTTTAGGGGATTCATAGTATTTTGATGTAGTGACTTATAAAGTAAATAATGAAATACTTCAGCAGAGGGGATAACCTCATTGACTTCTTTTCCTATATTATATCCATGGTTACAGAAAGTTATGAGGAAAGAAAAATGAGATGTAACTCTTATGAGTCACGTTGCTTTTGACAAAAGTTTTTCCATTATACAAAAATTGTTACTACAAAAAGGCAGTTACAATTTGTTAACTCTCAATTTTCTTGATAATAACCAATCAGATTTCTATTTGGTAATATAAGCAAGAAATCCTATCATGACTCTGGATATTCAGGAAAATAACAGAGCAGGAACAAATTTGTCGTTACTTAATGGTAATGGATTTTTCAAAACTGAGATTTCCAAACTGGAGGTTATATATAACAATAACAGTCTTCTGTGACTCTGAATTAAAGCTGGGGTAAAATATCACAGATCTTAGTATTTATGAGAATCATTCACAAGTTACCAAGATGGATTTGAACTGTCAATCCTAATGTTGGCTCTGTTTTATTTTGTTAAGATCTCTGAATAAGGGAAGAACAGTCTAAAATAAAATTTGCACAAGTGATTCTAGGCTAATTTATTAAACAGAAATGGGCAGAAGGCCCTGTATTTTACAGATCATCTGAGAATCCACAAATGATCCTCTTGATGTGGCACACATACATTGGCTACATGCAGATGATTATTTTTAGGAAGAGAAGCTATAGTCTTCGAATTCATTATTAACCTATCCTTTACTAATATTTCTGATAACTGTATTATACAACTCTGGTTTAATTGATTCATTGAAAAATATATTAAATATATCAATAAGTATCCTAGTTATTAAGGATAAAAACATATCCATAAATACTTAGTATCTTTTAAAAGAATCTAGGGAGGAATATACTGCTCTATCAGTTTTAGCATCTTCAAAGGAAGCAAATGACACATTCAAACTAAGATTACTTGATTAACTAGTGAAGAGATTAATTCTAAGGATCAGGCAGAGTTTAGTTAATCCATAAGAGATAGTACTGTAACTTGAATTTAGTTAGGGACGTGTGTGGCTCTGCCACACTTCGGCCTTTGGAATAAGAGAAGAGAGTGGTTGTCAAATTTGAAGACAGAGAAAGGACTATTGTGCAGGAGAATAGCTCACAGAGGCTAAAATACACCAGCCCTGGTGACCCTGCAAAGCACTTCTACTGTAGTTCCCTCTGCTATGCAATCTCCAAATCCAATGATTAAACATTAAGCAGAAATCGGAGAGCAGAGGAGCTCACTGAAGACTGTAAAGTCTGTCTCAGAGGGAAGAGTGAAGAAAGGTGGAGTGAGGATGGGGAAAAAAGACACCTCGCCCAAGAATTACACCTATTTTATGGATGAAGAAACTAGGAAAGGTGTAACTAGTAAATGGCTCATCCAGGATTCAAAGCCAGCTTTGTCTGGTTTTAGAGCCTTTCCCACCTCACAGCCGTGTCTGATGAACGGCTTCTGCTCTCAAGGGACCTACAGGATTGTAAGGAGGCTAAACTACAGAGGAAAGAGCACTGTAGTGTCATCAATATCAAGATGTCATGTAGGTTTCCCAGTCTGTGGCCAGGGCTCTCCTTTGCCCCCTCAAAGGTACAGGAGGAGGAACCACCATTTCCTTTTATCTGTGAATGTGGTTAGAATTGGCCCTCTGCCAAGGTGAAAATTATGGAAGATTTTCCAAGGAATATCACATAAGTGTTGCAGCTATTCATTTAAAGATGTTGGTTGGAACAGCAAATCAGGCATCTTTGTGCTATACCTCTCTTTCCACACTCTTTGTCCAGAAATGTAGTTTTTTCTTTGGTATTGGGGGAGAATTGGGAGAGGCTAAAAATATTTTAACTTTGGGATTTTTAGAGGAATTTTTATTTTCCACTAATAATTGTTTTATTAGAATTATTATTGTCTGTTAAGATCCAGGTAGTGTGATCTTTCTCTCTATTGATCATACTCATGCTTCTATTCTAAATCTAGGATTGCTATAAAAAAGGCAAACCTTGTCAGAAATTTTAAATTATCAGAAGTTACTTTGGAAAAGATGAAGTTTGCTCTTTTCTCTCAGCTCTGCATGTATGGAAATATTCTATAAAACTCCAATTCCAATGTCAGCATCCAAACATTATAAAGGATACCACTGTGCATTCATAAACTGTTTACATTATACTATGGGATCATTTTCAGTCATTGTCACTGTGCTACAAAGGACAGCTAATAACTCTGGTCTAAACTCTGTTATTATATACACTCAGATGCTAATTTGATGTAATAGAGTGTGTTCTTTTGTTGAATTCTTCATCCAGTTTATGTTCAATATATGAAGACTATATTTAGTAGTGGTTTTCATGAGTAGAATAAGATCCACAGGTGCTCCCTGCAGAATCAGACTTCTTAGTCACCTTTTCCATTAGCTGCTAACATCATTAATTGTTGAGGCAGCTGGTATAGTCATGAGAGAATTCTGAAGTTTCTTTACTTGGACAAGATTCATTTAATCCAGTTCTGAATGCTCAGTGTGTATGGTACATCTGTTTGAGTGACACAGTGTATGCATTTTTTTAACATCTTAAACATTTTCAGGTTTGAAAGATTACCTGCAAAAAGATGTCTGATCAGTTCTGCTTTCTGTATGAATCATTTAATTTCTAAATCCCCACAAATACAAGGTTCAGACATACTTTGTCACCAAAGGTAGGGAGTTTTGAGTTTTCAACTTCATTAAATCTGAATGCTTCTATTTTTTCTTTGTCTCGAGAGTCACACAGTTTCAACTGCACATTTGTCTGCAATTTCACTATCCTAGCATGCAGTAACAATAAACTTAATCTATTACAAGTAATATAATCATTGTTTGAATGCTTTCTTTCAAGAATATCACTTAGCACCTAGGTTTTTTATTTGATTGCTCATTTTTTTAAACTGATCTTTCCTCACAAACGTAAGAACATATTTTAGTAATTTTACAACTTATTATATTCTTAAAAGGGCAGTACCTATTTATCATATAAATAAGTAAAATATGCACATATACACATACCCTGCCTAAAGCTTTGGATCTAGTATTAACATTGTTTTACATTAAGTTGAAACCCTATGTTGTGGTAGGTTATTTGAAGTAATTTCTTATTTCTGGACATACAGGCATGTAGTATTCCAGCCTATTTGGGGGACTTAATCATGTGACACTTAGCCAATTGAATGTGAACAGAATTGGCAGCCATCACATCTGAGCAGACACTTTTAGAACTATTAGATAGATCATTTCATTTTCTTTCTTCCGTGAGAATGGCATATCCTAGATGGTGACTGCTTCAGATTGCTTCTTTCAACCTAGAGGAAAAAGACAAAGTGAAGTAGAGATGATCTACAAATGTAAATGCCATCCAAGCAAGAAGTAAATCTCTACATTGTAAGCCATATGTAGTTTGTTGATATTACAATATACTGAGGAAGAGATAACTAACTGATACAGAAACTGGCACCTACAAATGGCATGCAGCCATAGCAAAAAATCCTAAAATTTATAGTTTTGGCTTCAGGGCTTTGCAGTAGAAGGCACAGAAACTCTTGGGAGAGACAGGAAAAATGGAGAAAATTTGTGGAATGATGATATATTTAATAAATCTATCTCCTGCAATAACTTAAAAGGCCAGTAATATACTCAGAGTGTGACTGAAGTGACTTGGTTACTTTTGAAGAATTAAAGAAATTTGTACAAGACAAATGAGCTTAGAAATAAAGATTAAAAGTAATAGAAGGAAAAAGTGGATCTAGAAATTTCAGGATTTAGAGGGTTGAAAGATGCAACTGTTTTAGTTTGGTTTGTTGTTTTTCTTTAACCACTAACAGAAAAAATGAGAAACTTTGAATAACAAAGGGCTGTATTAAATTGACTCTCAGAAAAATCTTTCCACTTGGACAAATGGCTTACAGGAAAAATGAGCAAAGAGTACTGTTTTTCTGCTGAAACCTGATAATATCAAGGTATTGATGTTATTTATTTAGACAATTAGGTCTAGAGAGGAGTGAATTTCAAAACAAGTCATAGATATGTTAACTGGAACATAAGCTTATTAGAATCATGTAGATGAAGATTTCAGAGGTTTGCAATGCTAAAATATTCCTAGACGGGACCAAAAATCCAAAATACAGCAGAATAAACAAAACAAAACAAAATGTGAGACTTGAAATGACACTAAGCTCCAAGCCACCTATCGGCAAGATGCATCTGTTAAACTAATTAGCCCCCAAGAAGGGTACACAATGTGATACTATCTTTAGATGTGTGCAAGGAGGGTAGAAAAGGAAGGATCTGTGTGAGGTGGAACCATAACCGGAGAATCTGGTGATACAATCATGAAGCAGAAGTGAGGAGCGATCCTGGGAGATTCCCTGTCCCCAAAGCAGGAGGCCGCTCCGAATACCTAACTGGAATAATTTCAGGTTTCTTAAGGATCAAGTATTTTGTGCCTCCCATTCTTGTCCTTTTCTGATGCAGTGTTTATTGAGATTAATGTGTCCCTGTTCTGCTACTAACGTTTGGTATGCAGGTCACAGAGAACTTTTCTTTGTGGTTCAAACATCTCCAGATCAAGGGAAGCCATATTCATAATGTAGAGACAAGGATAAGATCCTACACTTGGATAAGACTCTAATGTCAAGGTTGGTCAGGACTTTTTGAGATGCTATCTTTGGGGAAGAATGTGTTTAGTCTGTGTACAGACGCAAGTGAATATGTGTGACTAAGAGGGTGAGATGATAATAGACTGCGGTGTTGTCAGTCATTCTCTTCCTTTCAGTAAGAGCACTGTGCGTACCCTCTTTTTGCCAGGTGACTGGAAGTGAATCCGCACGAGAGGCCTTTACTTCTGACCCTGTGATATGAGGCCCCACCATATGATTTAATTTGCCCAATGGGATAAAGGCTGAAATGCTGATATCAGAGCAGAAATTTATAAGCCTTGAAGTAGTCCAGCCATTATCTTTTTCCTCTGCCATGGGAGTAGTATGCCCAGAATGCAGCTGCTCCTTCAGCCTGGATCCTGTAATGAGAGGCCAAGAAGAGCCACCTCTGGCACATAGCCAGTGTGAAACAGGAGTGAGCAACAGACTGTGGTAGTTACAAGATACTGAGCTTTGAAGGGATCACACAGGAAAAGCTGAGCATTACATAAATATTTTAAACTCTTTTGCCTTTTCTACTTTTCTTTGGTAAAGGTATAAAAGATTAGTAAAGGCATTTCACAGGGTGATGTTAAGGAAAATAACTAGGCATTACCTACAGTAATTTGGAGGCATGACAAGGCCATATAATGGGGAAAAAAGAGGTCATAGTCAAGATACAGCCTTTGGGTTCTTAAGTCTACCAAATCACATGAGAGAATGTTTACATGGAACCCCCAAAGTGAAGGTTTCATCTTTTCAACTTTTATACACTCACTATTACTCACCACTATCAACATCGATGAGCAAGCCTATTACTCTATTGAAATACAACCATTTCCTTGACCAGAAGATGAAACCCTTCACTCTTCACCTGTTTTCTTCAACAGTCTCAGCTAATCAGGGTTCCTTGCTTTATGAGTTGGACACAATTCATCTTTGGCATTTCCATTTCTCACGCATTTTGCAAAGCAGGCTTCCTACTATTTTCCCATTTTGATAATGGGGTTTGTAAATGAGGTTAACTTATCTACCGTACTGAACTTGACACAAAGAAAACTAGAATAAAATATTGGTCTTCAAGTCTAAAGATTCAAATTGTGCTATTGCAACACTACCCAAGAATGTGCACTAGGAAAAATTATCAGAGGCTTTTAAGGTGTCAGAAAGGGCAGGATCTCTATGGATAAATTATGAGAATTTTTTTCTTTTTCTTCATTGGGCCAAAAATACTACCACCAGCAATTTGTATTATTGAGCCTAAGCCTTTGAAATAAGAAACTCTAAAACTTTCCAAAGCATTTCCCTGTTTATATTGGTCGTATTTTTATGTATTTATGTTTCTGAACATGTCTTAACTCATTCAAATTTCCATTTCAGTTATCTGTGCATTATTATACCAATCCTGCATTTAAGTATGTACATTGTGAAATTTTTATTGAAATTCAATTTCAATATAAATAATATGTATTGTGATTTGTGATGTAATTTTCTTTGAGTAACACTGTTTTAATGTTATTTAGGAATATTAGTAGGTTTGAATATTAAAAGGAAAATAATTTTCAATATATTACCAAAAATGAAGGCTTTGTAAGAAGAATAAAGAATTGCTATGGTAATGTCAATGCATGATTTATTATTCCTGCTTCATAATAACAATGATAATATCAAATATTTTTATAGCCCTTATTATATGCCAGGTATAATTCTAAGATCTTTATATGTGTTAATTACTTAACTTTAAGACAATCCCAAGATGTGGTTATTTAACAGATATATCTGTTTTCTAGATGAGGAAATTTAGGCACAGATAAATTGAGAAACTTGTCCATGGACACATAGCAAATAAATAGTGGATTTACCAATCCCAGGCAATCTGAACCTGAGCCTACTTTAAGTATAATACAATAGACTCACAAGTGCCAATGTTAAAATTTTGCTGACTGTGCAGATATTCTCATTCTTCTACAAGTGTACCATAAATCATAAAGCTTTAGAATTTTTGCAGGGAAAAAAAATTCATTGGTTGGATTTGGTATTCAATTCCTAATCTAAACCTTCATATTTTGGTAGAGATATTCACCAATGTTTGTGTTAATTTCCATAGAACATAGTCTTGTTATCTTCAGTTATTTGAAGTTATCTGCAGTTACTGGGTATTTTATTTATGGGTTTACTCCTTAAGTTAGGAGACTCTAAAATGAAGGGAGGATGATTTATTAATCTTGCTGACTGTGTATCATCAGTGCCTGCCTTTGCAGCCTCTTATTAAGTAAAAGACACTGTCTCATTACTTTATGTAGTGCATTTTTCTCCAGTTTCTAAGTCATTGCTAACATCTGGTGTGATGGGGTGCTTTTTGTTGTTGTTACTGTTCTCTATTCATGAACCAATCATGGCACAGTCACAGTGTGATCATTCAGTATCTCAGGGCAGCCCCTTCTGAAACTCTCAAGATGTTCTGCCATCCAAGTAAGACATATGTAAGTATTATTACCTATCCAAACCCATTCTAAATTTTCTGTTCCTCTTCTTTACTTCAAAAATTGTCTCCTCAAACTTGTGCAAGGCACAAAATGCTGTATATTCTATTTTTCCTTCATCATCCCTGTAGCTATTTTCAGTATCCTTCATTCGGTTTCTGCTCCACCCATGCCTTCTGTTCCATATTTTCTTCATCTCTGTTTGAAATGATGGAAGTTTCAGAGGTCTTAGGAAGTTATACACATGGAACTCCATTCATTTAGTGCAAAAATGCAAAAAGCACTCAAAACATGTTTATAGAATTGATTTGAATTGTCCAACCAAGGTTATGCTATGATGAAATTAACTTAATCTAAGTTCATTTGAAGAGGATATGGCTTAGATAAATTGGTAGAATTGTATGAGTTAAATAAAACTATTTAACAAGTTTAGCAAGAGGATACTGTTCCATATTTGGCTATTCGATTTCTGCTCAACCCATTTAATGGACTTAAATGATATGTATTAGATATCGCTAGGTATAAAAATACATTCCATTATAAAATAACATTCTCATCACACATTTGGCTAAATTGTTTTGAAATAGAAACAAACATTTTACTTATGGAATGTATGAAGAATATGTTTTTTTTTGTAAGGAATGAACACTTGCATAAAACTAGAAGAATGGGATTCATGTAGATAAATAATTTTAAAAATATAATGTAGTTAATTTATTGAAGATCAAGGAAGGATTATCCATTTTCATGATTAGGCCTTGAACTCCAAACCAGTCTCAGCAATGAATAGATTTTTATTGTAGATAAGGTATGTAATTAACAATGAGACAATTTTTAAATAACCAATACTCAGCAATTTAGAATAACAGTATAAAAAACAAAAACACAGAAGAAAGGACAAAGTAGAGATCGTTGTTCCAGGCCATGAAATGAATGTGTGAGCTAGTTACTGAAAGATGGGCTTGAGGATAGTCTGGGAAGGGCTGGAGCCTGGAGTTTTTCTTTTCCATTGTTTACAGACAGTGAGAGAAAGTCCATGGTGTAGGCAGTGTCTGGAAATATATGATTATATTTCGGGATTTCGGTTAGGTTCAGAGATACAAGATACCTTCGTTCCAGATAGACAGGAAAATTAGTGTAAAGGGAGCCCTAGGAAGTTCGAATTTGAAATCAGGCATGCAGCTCATGTCTGGGCTGTCTGTGACATAAGGGGCTCCTAATCTTGGACTGTGACTCGGGTGCAGGAATCCGCTCTCTAAGAGGGAAGTGTGCGTGGACATTGTTGTCTTTGGCTTACCTAATTTATCATGGACAGTGATTAACAACACTTCTGCCCACTAGCATCACCGGGTAGAATTTTCAAATATCTGCATGGCTGGAACCTACCCCCAGACCAGTGAAACTGTAGTTTAATTAATTGTTCTGAGGTAGGACTTGAACACCAGTTTTGTTTTGTTTTTCTTTTTTCTTTTCTTCTGTTGGTTATTATTGGTTAATATTTCAGTTTTAGTTTGTTTGGTTTTGTGCTTTATGTTCCTGGTGACTCTAATGTACAACCAGGATTGAGAGCTACAGCCTCACAGTATGTGCAGAGCACTGGGGGATTGTGTGGGGGAGCATATTTTGATTCAGTAGGCTGGAGGCAGGGCCTGACATCCTGCCCCTCTGCCAAGCTCCCAGTTGCTGTTGGTTCACACCTCACTTTGGGTCATAGGCTTACGATCCCAACATATAGACACAGGAGAAGGAAGGCCCCTTTCCAGAATCAGATAAGTAACCCTGATGAGCTCATATTTCAGAAGTAGGGTAAAAATATGGAAAGGGATGGAGCTTAGCCGTATGTTATCCATCCCATAGCATCCTAGGGTAAATTTTGAAGTCAAGATTCACATTACTGTTTCTGATTCTTTTAAAAAATACTGATCCCTCTAAGGCATTTGACTCACTCCTCATAGTCTCTGTAAATAGAAGTATTTTGTCAAACTTTGTTTTCTGAAGTTTGTATTATGAAGCAATAATTTTATTAGAAGTTATGCATATGTTCTTGGATACGCTAATATTCTGCCTTTCTCCACCCTGCTCCCTATGCTTTGTACCCCAACAAAGTAATTTGTTTTCTATTTATTTAATAAAATACTTGTCATCAGATGACAAGATTGTACTACATTTCTTATTCAAAGCATGAATTTTTAAGTGACTTTAGCAATGGCAGCTACCAGATCCATTTCAAAAGAAACATGCCATTCATCTATTTTTTTATTGAAATCATTTTAAGGAAGAAATAATTGCCACAAAAATATGATATAATGAATGATTCCTAGAGATATCCAATAATAAATTTAGAGAGCAAGTTGTCAAAAAAGTAAAGCCTGCTTTTTTGGACATTCCTGCAGTGTTTTTAGGGACTCCACTGGGGTTAAAAGGTTCCTGGTGACTCTAATGTACAACCAGGATTGTGAGCTACAGCCTCACAGTATGTGCAGAGCACTGGGGGATTGTGTGGGGGAATATATTTTGATTCAGTAGGCTGGAGGCAGGGCCTGACATCCTGCCCCTCTGCCAAGCTCCCAGTTGATAAAATGCGTGTGATCCTCACTATGACACATCTTCAGTATGTCAGGGTAAGCACTGACCTTCTTCTAAATTCTAATATTTGAATGAACGAACATTCATTGTAATATGTAAGTTAAGAGACTGTAGTAGACAGGATGGGAAGCTATATTAACGCTTTTAGTCCATCCGCTTATTCTTTAGGGTTAATTGATCAAAACAATAATTCATTAAGTCTGTGTGTTACATGTCCACAAATTTCTTTAATGTTTTTTGCCCATACACTGTTGGAATTTGAGAAAATATGCATGCATCTTAATCGATTTGATCTCTTTATTTTTCTGAATGCTTTTGACTTAGGTGTATCTGTCTGATATTCAGGTAGCCTTTGCCAAATTTCCTTTGGTTAATATTTGAATGCTCTTCATCCTTTCCCCGTCAGAATTATTCTCTCCCTAAATCTTCCAAGCAAATTGAAAATATGTGTATATTTTTAAATAGTTTGAAAATCCCAGACTTTTACTCAAAGTAATTAGTCTACTTACATGTAAAGTATTATTGATACATTTATTTATATAACCACAGCTATACTATTAATTTTCTATCTGGCTCATTTTTTTTGTTTTTGTAATTGTTCTCTTACCTTCTTTATGATTAATGAACTTTTTTCTTACTTTTCTTCAGTTACATCATTGTAATTATTTAATTGTTCTCATATTGGTTACTATAGGTAGCATTTGTTATTTTTACTATCGTAATTGTTACAATGCAATACAAATGCTAGAACAACAGAACTTTTACATTCTACTTACCCCAAATCCCCAACAATTTACAATGTGTGGTCATGTATTTTAGTTTTATTTATAATTTAAACCACATAAAGTATTTCAGTTATTGTTTTGTATCATCATCAATTACTTATATATCTCACTACATATTTACCTTTTTTTAAATCTCTCTTTCCTTCCCGCATTTTCATGTGTCTGTTTAGGACATTTTTCCTTTTTTCCTAAAGAAATTGATTTAGCTTTTCTTTTGATGAAACCTTGATGGTGGCAAATTATCTCTGTCATAAATCACCTCACTTACCTTCCCTTTTGAAAGGATATTTTTCCTACATATCTAGGTTAACAGCTACTTTCTGTGAGCAGTAAGATGCTGTTCTGTTGTTTTGTCTTTCTTAATTTCTGTGGATCGGTCCTATCTCAACCTCCTTGTGGCACCTGTGAAAATAAAATATTCACTTTTTCTCTATCTGTTTTTAAGATTTTTTAATGTTTTTTTGTAATCTTGGTGCAACTTTCTTGGTATTTATCCTTCTTAGATCTTACCAGTCTCCACTAATCTGCGAGTTGACATCTTTCAGTAGATTTGGAAATCCATTGCCATTTTACCAGTGCAAGTATCATGCCTCATTCTCTTTCTCCTCTTCCTCTATGACTTTCATTACAGGAATATTAGAACTTCTCAACATTTTACATGACTTGTTTGCTTTGTTCTTTTTTTCTTTTTCAGCCTTCTGTTTTCTTTATCTGCTTCCGTTTGTATATTTTCTGCTGCACTCTCCTCCCATTTATAAATGCTGTGTTTTTGTGCTTGCAGTCAGCTATGCAACCCAACCATTGAGTTCTAAATTCCATATAAATTATTTTTCAGTGAACTGTTTTTGTATGTTCAGTATTCTATTAAAATCTCTTTCCCTTCATTTGTATGTTCCAAATTTATTGTTTGGTCTCTTAAATATAATAATTATGGATATTTAAAGTGTTTGCTTATTAATTCTAATCTGTGTAATCTGTTGGTAAACATCTTATGTCTGTTTTCAAATGTTGACTTGCTTACATCCCTGCCTCTTTTCAGGTCTAGTATATAACATTTTTTATTGTATGCCAGATATTATGTATAAAGGAAACACAAAAGTGCAAGGTACTGTTACCTTCTACCTTGGGGTAGAGGTTCCTCTTCCTTCGGTTAGATAGCATGGGGCTGAAACCTCAGAAAAACCATGGTGGATTTGTGACAAAACTTGTTTATATTTTTACTAAGACTCATTCAGTCTTCTTGTTTGCCTTGTCTATTGAGCATGGCCCTCTTTAGATTTTGATTGAAAGCCTGGGTTTTTCTCTCTGTCTTTATCTGTTTGAGATACAGGAAACTGAGTTTTACCCTCAAGTGTTTCCCAGTCCAACTCTCAGTCTCCTAAACCCACAAAGCATTGAAATCTAGCCGATGTCTTAAAGGAGAAGGCAGACACGTGTTCCAAGTACTCTACTCTCCTAGCAGGTCTTTGTTTTTAAAGATCTATAAGAATCTAGATGTCTTATCCTGCTTTTTAGAAACTTCCAAATAAACTCCCAATCCTTCTGCACAGTTGGAATTCTACACTACCTTTTAGGAAACACCATCCAGGTAATGAGTCTTTGCAGATTTCTAAATCGTTACTTCTATGCCACTTGAACAGTAAGAGTTTAACTGTTTTCTCTTTACCCCATTAGAGTATATAAATTTGGACTAAGGTTGAACATTGAACATCAATCCATGACTGGAAAATGCTCTGTATTTGGCAAATTCATGGAGGGAGAAATATCTGATGCACATGAGGTCTCCTTGGAAATGTTCTCTACTTGTTGGGATTTTAGTACGTCTAAATCTTGTCCCTTTGTAAAGTACATGTCTTTGAAAATAATTTTCAAATATATTCAGCTTTTTCTAATCGCTTCAGTGAAAGCATTGCCTGTTGCATCCTTCTCATAGTAGGGGCACTCAGTATAGTCTCTTTCCTTTTTAAGTCATATTAATTAAATGTGATTTAAATATAGTAAAATCCACTGTCTTTACGTATGTACTTAAGTGAATTTAGACAAATACAAACAAACATGTAATCACCACCACAACCATAATGTAGGATGTAGACTATTTCCAGCTCCTAAAAAAGGTTTCCTGTGCACTTTTCCATCAATGATTTCCTTCTGCTACTGGCCCCCAGCAGCCATTGAGCCCTCTTCCTATAGTTTTGCCTATTCCAGAGTGAAACATAATATACATGGGATTGTACAGTGTGCTATCTTTTGTGCCTGGCTTCTTTCCTTGGTATAAGGCTTTGTTGATTCATCCATATTGTTATATGCATCAGTAGTTCATTTTTACAATTTGACTATTGCTGAGTAGTACACCATTGAACATGAGTTGAAAGAAATTTGCAGTGTTCTACATTTGGTGATTATGAAAAAAGTCCCCATGCGGGGACATGTATTTTCAGACTTCTGTGAGTAGTTTGAGGACATTTTGGTTGTTTCCAACAAGTATTTGATACATATATTTAGGAAATCATGCTTTCATTTTTCTTGAGTGAATACCTAGGAGTAGAATTACTGTGTTGTATTAATAAGTGTATGTTTGACTTTATAATAAATTGACAAATGATTTCCAACATAGCTGTGTATTTTGCAGTACCCACTAGCAATGTATGCAAATTCCAGTTTGCTCCACATTTTCACCAACACTCAGTATTTTCAATTTAATTGTAGCCATTCTAGTTGCTGTGTAGTTTCAATTTGCATTTCCCTAATGTCTAATGACATTGAGAATCATTTCATACACTTATTTACTATCCATATATCTTTTTCAGTGAAATGTCCTATTTTTTTGCCAGTTTTTTATTGGGTTCTTTGACTTGTTTAAATGAGTTGTAAAAAATTCTTTGTATGCTCTGAATATATGTCTTTCATCAGATATATACTTTGTAAAGATCTTTTCCCTATGTATAGCTGGTCTTTACTCTTTCTTAACAATCTCTTTATGCAAATATATATATACATATATTAAAAATGATAATAGAGGTAACTAAATAATATTTGTATAACAGATAGATATTAAATTTTTCTACTGTTTCTTTTCCAGATTTATATGTTTCACCAATTGCATCTATGTTCATGATCCAGTTTGAGCTAATTGTTATATATGGTACTAAAAGGAAGTGTAGCTGTTCCTATACTGAACAGTATATCCTATTCTGGTCCCATCATTGTATATTGAGTGAGTAGCAGATAACTTTTATTGTTGATTTTACATATCTACTAATTAAATGGAACTAAACTCTTAAGAGCTGCCCTTAAGGAGTTATATCCAAAGTACCTAAAGGATAAAACTTTTGCAAATATGGGGAAGGGGAGAATATATTTTGCACACAGAAAAGGCAGGAGTCATTTGGGGCCATAGGGTGGGCTGTGGCCAGCTCCCATCGGTCACTGTTTTCTGGTGTCCGTCCCCTTGTGTAGTGCTCCCTCTTGAATGTGAACTGGACCTGGTGACTTGCTGCTAAGGCATAAAATGCGGTAACAGTGATGGGATGTAACTGCTGTTATGAGGATATAAGCCTGTAATTTCCTTTTGGTTCTGTCTCTCTCTCTCCCACCATCTCAGCTGATACGTTATGAACTTCCTTAATGGAGAGAAGTCCCATAGACCAGAACTGAGGGCAGCTTCTGGCCAATAGCACACGAGGAACTGAAGCCCTCTGTCAACAGACTAAAAGGAACTAAATTCTGTAAACAACCATGTGACTTAAAGCTGTTCCTGTCTTAGTCCAACTAGTCTTCTATGACAAAAAGCACAGACTGAGTAGTTCTTAAACAACAAATGTTTACTGCTCACAATCCTGGATCCTGGAAGTCTGAGATCAGGGTAGCAGTGTGGTGAGGTAAGGGCCCTCTTCCGGACTGCAGAATTCTCCTTGTATCTTCCCATGGCAGGAGGCTCTAGGGAGCTCTGTGGAATTTATTTTATTAAAGCAGTGATCTCATTCATGCGAGCTCCACTTTCATGACCTAATCACCTCCCAAAAGCCCCACATAATTTTCCATCACCTTTGGGGGTTAGGATTTCAACATATGAATTTTGCAGGGACAGACATTCAGACCACAGCAGATCCTTTCCCGGTTGAGAGTTGAGATGGCTATTGCCATATCTGGCACCTTGCTTGCAGCCGCTGAGAGACTTTGAGTCAGAGGCACTCAACTAAACTTTACCTGGATTCTTCATCTACAGAAACTACAAGATAATAAATATTGTTATTTTAAGTCACTATGGGGTAATTCATTATTCAGCAATTGATAATTAACATGCCAATTATGCCATCACCATTTGTTGAAAAGATTGTTCTTTTCATCAGTGCATTCAGCACCGCAGTTGCATTACCTGTAATCAATTAACCATAAACGTGTAGGTTTTCCGAATGCTTGATTTTTTTTCGTTGATCTATATGGCTTTCCTTTCATCAATACCTCCGTATCTTTTCTACTGTAGCTGCATAGTGCCTAGTTCCTAAGTATTGCTGACGCTGAAGTTCCACAAGTTGCACTCTAAGAGCCACTACTTTAAAATGTACATGCTGATATTGTCTTCTTGCTCTTATTCTCCCCTATATGCTTAAATTTGTGTGACTACCCTCATAAACTTTTCAAGAGACTTAATCTAGGTTGATAGGAGCCACTCAGAGGGCGCATGGAAGGTTACATGGCCTCCTCACATCCCCTGACAGGAATTTATACGGGCTGCAAGATGCCTGAGATCCTCTAGCCTCAGCATGGGACAGCTGTGAGGAAAACCTCATCACTGTGGTGCAAGCCGAATCTTAACTTTATCAGAAACTATATCCTTACTTGTACTGTCCTCTGTTCCTTCCTTTATATTACATTTCTCTCTTCCTTACAGGCTTTTCCTGATGAACATTCCCTCAGTGCCTACATCCAGTTGAATCCCTGTCTCAGGCTCTGCTCTTAGGAAACCCAGCAGAAGACACCACGAATTTCACTCATTCATATCCAAATCCATTCTCAGGACCCTTTTGTGCAAATGGTGGAGGGAGAATAATAAATACATGAAAATTCTGTTGCATAAAAGACATAGAATATTATCTCCAGAAGGTCCATTTCACTGTTTTATCTTCAGGCAAAATTTAAGAAATGCTTAAGTAATTGGTGATTCTCACGGAAGAAATAGGAGAGGACTTTTTGCACAGTACTCCCTAAAATCCAGTTAACTAGACAGATTAATGGAAGTGTTGTAGCTTTTGAAATATGACCTAGTAGGAGAGGACATAGAAAGCATCATTCCCTCCATAGCCACAATCATTTTCAAAGTTTTGATCTGAAGACTCAAAATTTCAGTTTCTAATTCTTGTTGGAGACCTGCATATCCATCCTTCAACAGAAGCAGAAAACACATTTAATGTCAAAGTATATCACACACAGTGAAGATTTCACAAGTTTAACTGTTAAGTGGTTGATGGAATCTCTGTAACAATAGAAAGTTCTGTGCTTCTAGCTCATTAGAATAGCTCTCATGCTGAGATACCTATTGTGCAAAATAGTAAATAAACATCACTTGAATACAGCTAAACTTGAGTGAAAAACAAAGCATAATTAAAACATGGCACATTTTTTCTGGTTAAATATGTATTTGATTTTCAAGCCAAAGACTTTTCTAGTAAGAATTAAGGCATTAAAAGTCAATATTCTAGACTATTCCATAAAGTGTACTTAAAGAAAGGATTTTGCTAAAAAAAGAAATACATAAGGATAATTGCATAGTTCTAATTAGTCTTTTCTCTTAAAAATGGTGTGTCTACTAGGAGTTTAATAGATGAAGCATTTTAAAGGGGTTATAGAGAAATTGTTACAGTAACCATAGAAGGAAAAAGTGCTGAAGGTATCAGAGCTTCATAATTAAACAGAAACTTACAGCTCAATTAAATTTAAGCATCATTATGCATAAAACATCAGTGAGTACCAAGAGACTAATAAAAAGAAGTGCTATTGATGTTAATAGGCAAAAGGTAAGAGATAATATAGATTGGACCAAGCATTGAAGATAGTCAGGAGAAATGTGAATAATATTAGAAATTGGAACTCTGTCCTCTCTCTAATAAGCTGATGAATACGTTCTTGACACAAAAGAACTATCCGCTATTTCAAATATATTAACTCAAGTTTACATGAAACTGTTAATATTGCTTTTTATTTTAGATGGATTGGGAGATTTGGGGCTATGAGAAATAATCTGTTTATCTGATTTATTTGGAAAAAGGAAAATAGATGACACTTATGACTGCCAAGGTACCACCTTCTGATTCACTCTTATAAAACATTTTTAAAGAGAATTAGGTAAATTAGTCCAAAGGAGAGCCATTTTAACTTTCAGGGTTCATGACACAGAAAGCTTTAATGGACAATTTTTGTTTTTCTGAACATATCAGATTAAATATTTTCTTTGAAAGGAAGGTGGGTAATGACATACATGCTTAGAAATCCTCTCTTCTTTATAAGAGCTAGCACTATGTTCAAAATAACTTTATAATTTATCCTAGATATAGATGAGAGTATGGATATGTAGATATAGATATTTATAACTATACCTTCTCTGCACCTTCCATCTATATCTTTTCTGTTTTATATATTTGTTGTATCTATCAATCTATATCAGTGGTTAAGAGATTTCTAGATAAGAAAGTTTAATACCTCTGGGTCGTGTTATCCTATACAAAATATAGAAGATGGGCTACTTGATTTTCAGAGTCATTTCTCCTTTAAGTCTTTGAACTCTGATATTCTCTAAGAGAGTTTCTACTGCAACAGCTTTTTGTTAATATCTAGTTCTTACAAATAGATCTGATTTGATCATAGAAAAGAAATTCTGCTTCAACAAAGTGTTTTTGGAACATAGCCAATCAATGCTAATATTTTTGAGATGTTTTAACCACTACTCCACACCTGGTTTTTGGCATAACATAATGGGAATTATATCATCACTGAATATCTTGCTTCTGTCTGGTTTTTTAATTTGGATAGGATTCATGTGATTAATAATAATTTTAAAATGTGTAGTGATTTTTATATTTGTACTGAAATATTTTCCTCAGTACTTCTATTTGGATACTTGCGTGTGTGTGTGTGTGTGTGTGTGTGTGTGTGTGTGTGTGTGTGTGAAATACCACCTCATTTCCTCCCTTTCCCATAACAGTATTGATGCAACAATAACCACCTTGGCTTCGAACAAATTGAAGTCGGGGTCATGCCAGCCTATTGCTTTGTTCTGCCTGCATAGGATCGCTCTTGCTGCTTCATTCCTTCTGTAGGCTCTCGGTCCCTCTTCAAAAAGACAGATGTCTTCATGTTTTTGGAGAGCCTCCTTCTGTTACAGGCGTCTGTGCTAATTTACTGCTGTAAAATTTGAGAGAGATTATAGAAAGAGTATGATAAGGTAAATAAAGTGTACAAATTTGACTTAGAGAAAGAAGGTCAGTAAAATATCATCAGAATATCATCCTATAAAGACAGTTTTAAGGTTCTCAGTTTGATGTAACAAAAGTCCACCTGACCAGCCGACCAACATCCTGTGTCAAAATTACAGCAGTACTCGATTTTGTTTAGCTTTCCGCTCCCTCTCTCATATTTTCAGTTTTCCTTCTTTTTTCCCCTCCACTCTTATAATCCCACCCTCATTTTCATCCTCTCAGTTCATTTTCTCTTTTCCTTTAGTTTTCTGTGGACCTGGCATGGATTTAAAGAATTAATGTTATAAGGACTCTGGAGAAAAAACTCAGTGTATTGTCTCAGATGGGCAGATAGAACTACATTGTCCCTTATATTTTCATTATTTGAATGTTAGTGTGTGAGAAATCTTTTCAGCGCTTATCTGTGCTTTTATTTTATGTTTAAAATTTTGTTTAGGTTAGCTTATCAAATTTTATATTGCTCTGTCAGTTCTCTCTCTTGTGGCTGAAGTATATTGTGATAGGAAAATGTGGCTTTCTCAACTGGTAATGAATCATAAAGGCCCACAGTTGGAGATTTAATTGTTACCCATGACTAAAGTTACAGGTTGGCTAGCTTTGACTTCACTGGCATGTTTCACTTTGACTAAGTAACCTAGAAGACAACACTTGTTTTGGAGAAGGGAAAATCTTAAGAACATCAGAAGGCTGGACATGTCGTTTGGTTTCAAGAATGAATGGCTTAGGCTTAGATTTGTGCTTTCACAATATTAGTTCTAACAACCTGAAGGGAATCCAAGCCTTGCGACTGAAGAACCATCCTAACTCTTACTGCTTACTGTCGCCCCTTTCTTCAGGAGTTTGCTGTGTTTTCCATCTTAAAAAAATTTCAAAATCTCAAAAATTTCCTAAGATGTAATGGAGAATTAAAATAGCCTCAATTATGAAAATTTTTAAAAAAATAACAAAGTTATTCAAAAAGACTTGCTTGAAGATGAAGGGCACCACAGTGCTCTGAAGTGGTCTGGTAATAGGGGGAGGGACAGAAGGTCATGCTTATTTTATCATGTTAGGATTACAGTTAAAATATACAGAGCTCAGTTCTCACATACTCACAATGAACACTAATATTGTTTTATGCTAAAACCTTTCAGATATGCCCAAAGATAAACATCAACATTTTCCTATGGTGCTATTTTTTATTCTGTGCTCACTAGAAATACATACTACATATAAACATTATTTTTCTATATAAATTTCATGAATGAATAAAAGGAACATCTATGTGCCTAAAAACTCATTTTATTACAATAAATTATATACATTATAAATTGTACAAACTAAATATTACACTTAAAGTTTATAAAGTATTTTTAATAATTTGTTATTTTATTATACTGAGGGAAAGGCATTGCATTTGAAGGTTAGAGCAGTGTTAAAAAGAAAATTATAGTTTCACACCTAAAGTTTTTGGATTCTAATTTTTCATATAAAATATTAATATTCTCATCTTTCAATTGCAAAGATTTAAATTACCTGAAAATTTGGAAAGGTCAACTTATAAAAAATTTCAAAATAACTTCCTCAAAATACAACACTCTTAAAACATTTTTTTCACTTTCAGAAAAAAGTTACTATTTCATTGTTAATATGATTGAAATGATACAAAGAATAGCATTAAGGATCCGTAATGTAAGAAATGCAGTACCTTATACAGTAATAATTATCTTTTAGATATTTCATCAAACTCTTCTTTATTACAGGCTGATTATCCTAGTATCTAATTTTCTTATTTCTTTCTTTCTTTTTTCCTTTCTTGTTCATGTCTCCAGCATTTATATGAGTTATCATGGATACTTAAATTTAGATAACCTTATTAAAGGTTTTAGCAGTGATTTATATGCTTTTATTAATAAGTCTATTTGGATAATCATTGCAGTATCTCTCTGCCCCTTCTTTTAAACTTTCTCTACACCTGATAATTTAATTTCATCAAAATTAAAACATTCTTTATCTTATTTATCTAAGAGAAATGTGACAGGAAAAACATTCTTAGCAAACATAAAACAGCTTGTGAGGGCTAAGTTCATTTTTATTGTTTGTTATACTGTATGCACTTAAATCTGAGTTTTTTAAAAATAAATTGCCTTCACATTTCAGGTAGAGAGATCATTATTTTAATTTTTAAAATCAAAGCAATCAAATTGTTAATTTTTAACATAAAATGGGTCAGTTTGATTAATTTACCAAACTCTTCTACACACTGAAAAATAATGGCTTTTTACTTTTGCTATTAGAATTTTACTTGATCTCTAAAAATACTTGTGATACAGAAAAATAAGGATGTGATTCTTCCCATCTCAACTGTCTTACTAATTTCACAGCTGCATAAGGGGAAACATGTTGAGAGAAATTATTAAAATATTTTAAAGCCACATGGGATTATTAAAAGCTGGAATGAATCCTCTAAATCGTTGAGACAACTGTTCATCAGATGCTTTTTCTTACGAAAAAAAACTCCATGCTGTACTGGAAACCTATAATTCATAGCTGTTAGTTCAAGCAGTGTTCCTGGAGAATGGTCAGAGGAATATACTGGAACATTGGGAAAAGGAGAAATTAGCCAAATTCATCATTTGCTTTTAATTTTGCATTTTATTCAATTAATTCCCCTTACTTGTTTAGCAAGACTGAACTCATCTTAAATGTCTTCATTCCTTTCAGCTCAATGTAAATTATGATGCCTGAGAGTTTTGGACTAAGAATAATGTGGCCACTCTTGGATGGCTGCTGCCTAACTATTATTTTTGGATGGGAAAAACAAAAGCATTTCACACAGTCAAAGAAAAGGTAGTAAGTGTTGAAAGTAATCAATGACTACCTTTTATTTTCTCTAAATGACAAACTTAACAATTGTCACAGAGCTCAGCAATGCATGCTGGAAATCTCATTCTGTCATCATAAAACCCTGACTACAGCAACATCTGTCTAGATCTGGACAGAGCCCCAGTGACCCTGTGCTAACACTGGATCCCTGGTGGTCAGAAAGCAAGAAAGAAGGTAAAAGTAGAGAAGCATTTAAATGGCTTAAATGACAGAAAAGTACTCTCAGAAGAAAGCCTTTTCTTTCTTTTCTTTTTGGTTCATAGCTGTCAGAGATAATTCTCCAGATGTATCTTTGCTTCCACTGAACAAGAATTAAAACAGAAGTTACATGCTATTATACAAATACAATTAGTGATGAATGCAACTTGTTTTTTTACAGTTTATACCCCACTTTTTGGGTTTTGTTTTTGTTTTCCAATGCCTTCTCAATTGCAACGTCTCAAAATTTATTTTTTGTTTTATTGGGTTATTGGATTTGTTTATTGGATTGGACAATATTATAACATAAGGCAAATATTACAAGTTCATTAGGGATAACAAGAAAGAATGGACCTCCACCTTGTCGGTCTTAAAGCCAATGCCAAGAGATTTTTATTTTCCCTCCCAGTGCCACATGGGTTTGGTGTAGGTATGTTACTAGGTCATTTCATTTCACAGAATGTGCCATTTTACCCACCCTAGAAATATAATTATCTTGCCAACATTCTTCTCAGTAACAATTGAAAGATATTAAATATACAGATGTACTATATCTGATTTTTATTTTCTATAAAATGTATTATGGTCAACTTGTTATTTTCTAAATTTTCTATGAATATGTATATATTTTTTTCTTCCTTGGGCATACACAAAACTGTAAAACTGTTCAGATGAAATAAGGCTTAATGAAAGGGAATGTAGAGAAATTTTGTTACTTTCTCTGCTTTAAATTTTAAATCCTTAGATATCATCTCTTCTCATCTATGTCTTAATGGATGAACATACTTTTGCCAGGGGGTAGATAATTGAATAATAAGGCAAATTATAAAGCCCAATACACTTCTTTTGGCACTCAAGCAAATCAGTCACCCTGGAGCTCACTAAAGAAAAAAAAAAAGACTGAAAAAATTAAGATTTTCAGACAGGATTTGAGTGCCTTAGACTACAATTTTTTTTTCGTTTTTGCAAATTTATGGGAAATGTATGTGACAAATACAAGTTAATTAATGTAACATAGGTACAAACCTTAAACGTAATTTCTTAGCTTCACAAATACCAGGATGAGCAGAAATCTCTCTTAAGCATTTACTATCTCTAGATATTTCTTACTTGCCTATAAACATTCAGGAAAGTTCAGGAAACTCACATACACAATCTAAGTTTTCAGTTCCACCCCTTCTGCCTCAAGTGCACAAAGACAAAGCAGTAATCTATCTAGTTTATTTCTTTGAAAATGGTGTTCTTAAAGTACATCTTGCAGATAGATTATCCATCCCTCACAGCAAAGCTTCACAATGGGAGTCTAATAATTGCTCCTTTTCTAATTTCACTAAATGAGTTATAATTATTTTATGTCTGTTTTATGGTTACTGAATAGTATTAACCTAAACTCTAATTATAATATAGCTTTCAAAGAAATGTATGGACACCAAATTGATGAACAGCCAGCTTACTTAGGAACATCCCATAAAGCAGATACACAGCTAATAGTTTTAGGAATAGCATGTTAAAATTCAGAAACACAATTCATTTGTGAATGAAACGGGATATAAATTCATTGAGTTTATATCTTCCAAGACTGGATAGACAGGAACATGCAATTGTGATTAATACAAATAAAATGAATTTACAGTTAAGCATAAAATTGCTTTTTTCCAATATGTTAGAAACCAATGATAGATACTTTAGTTCCATATCATATTCACACTGTGAGTATAGAGTGTCCATCTAGTCACATGGATTTATAGCAATTTTGGCAAAATAAATATTGTAAACTAAAGCAGAATGTACTATTAAGGGAAGCAAATTGCCAAAGATGTTTTAGTAGCCACTTTATATTTTTTAATTCTTCATGTTGATATCTTAATATTTTAATAAAGAAAAGTTAATTAACCTATAAATTTATTATTAAGGGATGGGAGGGCACATGTGTCCTTTTGATGAAAAAAAAATCCTTTAATTATGGAAAAATAACTTGTTTTAGGGGAATATAACTTAATGTTTGATAAACATTCTTTGCTTATAGGTACCATAACCTATAAATGAGGGAATACTCATGGACAGATTGAATGGACTCTTTGTGCAACTAATTGCATTTTAATTGAACAAGTTTTATCAAAATAAATGACAATCCAAAGCAATCATCCTGTAGCCCATGATATCCTTACTGCTTGTCATGGAAATTTTTACTCATATAAGCATATTTAATTCAATGTCTTTCATTTATTTCTTAAAATTTTGAATGGGCAATGTTTACAGCTTTATAGTCTATTTTATGTATTTAGGATAGCATGTAGATTTTTTTTTAACTACAAAATTTCCAAAATACACAAGTCACTAAGGAGACTGAACATGTGCTGGTCACTTTCTGGTGGCAAGAGGAGGGATTTATACTCAATCGGTAAGAAGAAACTGGACAGCTACCTCTGAAAGTAAAACTTAATAGAAAAGTTACAAGGCACATACTATTTGTTTTTATTTTGATTAACCATATGAAAATGTCTGCATTAAAGCAGAATGTACTATTAGCCATCTTGAATGTACACAGGGTATTGTTTGTAGATTCCTAATCTTAATTACTACTACCTGTAGGAACACTGACTACCATTCCTAATGACAATTATAATATTAACAATAGCAGCTATTACTTAATAGGTGTTTACAGTGAGTCAGATAAGGGCATTATAATGATTATTTTATGAGGAACATAGTAACAAAGTATTATCAATATCACTATTATGTGGATGAAAAATCTGGGGCTCAGAGAGGTTAAATTGCTTCACAATAGTTTAATTGTTGGTGCTGAGCATGAATCCCAGAAATGTTTCTAATCAGGTAACTAGAAATTCACATCAGCCCTAATGTCTTTCTAGTATTTCTAAGACTTCACTATAGGGTTAATTGTTTCCCAAAAGACTATTCTGAACTTCTACACAGTCCAGTGAATATTTATCAGAAGCCTATAATAAGCCCATTTACTCGTGTCTAGGAGTACCAAGATAATAAGGCATAGTCACATATCCTCAAGAGATTTCCAGACTAGCTGTAAAGACTGGTATAAACATCTAATTTTCATATAATGTGATAATGTTTTGAAGAAGATTTCTAGAATAGGGTCATGCAGCACAATCTGTGGAGTCCAGAAAATACCTTCTATAAGATATTAAGTCTCAACTAAATTCTTAATTGTTGAAGAAGAGCTGTCCACATTAAGGAAGGCAAGAGGGTTGCTGCTACAGGGCAGAGGGAACGTTAGGATGAAAGCTCAGAGTCTATCCAGTCAAAAATGAATAGAGATTTATAGAATGACTGTGTCATTTTGTTGGTCTTTGTTTTCCTTCATTGGTTATGAAAAGAAAAATAAGAATAGCAAATGAAGGCTGAGAAAGTTAGGCAAGCAATGATCTCATTCCATTTCATTTACAACCCAGTTCATCCTTGAAAATGGGTCTTCAATTTGTAGATTCATATTCATTCAATTTTTAGACCTATTTATTCTATCAACTAATTTAATTTTTACAATTATTGCCTAATGCCTAGAATAGCTATAACATAAAGTATGAATAGGCAGTTGCCACCCTTGTGACTCTAATAATCTAGCAAGAAATATTTGGTGTTTTACTAATGTTCAAGTTGAGTTTTGACTCATTTTCTCATTTTACCTTGCCCCATTTCCTTAAGGCTGGAAAAACTGATTTGAAGTCTGTGTATTGTAATGTCTTTTGTTAATTCTATTAAGAGAAAAAAAATTCTCTTAAAGAGCACTATAAATGTCTGATACTGGTTTTAAGACATAATTTGTTTTTGGTATAACCTTTTGACATTTTTCCAGTTTACAAGATTTCTTAAACTGACCTTATTTCAATGGCTAATAATTTGTTTAGCTAACAAAATCTTCTGTCTCCTATTGTATCTACTAGCACTAAACAACCTGTTTATTTACAAGAGGAATAATTTGATAAAAAGTTGTATAATACAAGCACTTTCTACTGTTTGCCTTTTTTCCCATACTTACAAAGTAAGCTGGGTTATTTTCTTTTCACTAGATTGGCTATAAAACAACATCTGGGTCTCTTGAGTTTATCATTTTTTGCTCCCTTTACACCAGTTGGGCATTCTTATAAATTCAGAATAGGCTTCCATCTGCTAAAAGCTTTTCAAAATGTGTATTTTTAAATAATTTATCCTGAATTACAATCCATAATGCAAAGGCTTTTGTTTCTGTTATTATTGTTGTTTTAACAAACCTGGATGTACAGTATGAGAAACCATACTGTAGTTAAGCATTTGTTCAGCTATAGCCCAAAAGATGTGTACTTTGTCAAATGAGCCAAGACCTCGTCTAGAAAAGGGGGTATTCTTCAGACATTTAGGTTCCCATTTCATCCACAGAAATGCACTAAACAAATTAATTATTTGTCCTAAAATTTAATAGGGCAAAAATATTAGATGATTATTTTCTGGTAAACCTTACAGTTGTACTGAGGATTACAAGATAGAGAAATCACATGAATTTGATATACTGATGTAGGAATGCCATTATCTCATTCAGACATATTCTATAATTTTTCTTCTCCATCCTCTAAGTATGATCTTCATGGTTTGGTATTATCAAGGGGAGAATCAATAACTTTGCACAAAATAGCCTTCTAAAAATGACAAGCATTAAACCAGAAACAATATCTTAAACTCAACAGTTACACAGACTATAGAATTATAAAGAGTAATTCTTCCAGGAAGTAGGCATTTTCCTAATAGGTATTTTATCCCATTCCCACTAAAGACTACTACCAAATGGAGCCATCCATGCAGCCTGTGACAAAATTGGCTCATCTATTTTTCCAGAATGAATATCCTTCTCCAGCCAAGGAAATGCAGTGCTCCCACCTGTATATGAGAAAGCTTGCTAATCTGCTCTGGAAGCATTCATTTAAATGCAGTCTTACTTTAAACCCAGGAATATCGAATAAGGCATAGCCTTCAGTCAGCTCTCCAAAGAGACTGCAGTTAGCTTAAGAACTCTGGGTAGAGATAGACGTTGTTTTTCTTAGTGCTGAGGGATCTGAAGTCACCTCATACTTATTTAGAAGCTCAAGTTCCGTGTTTATGAAAAGACAATCCAGAACAGCAAGCATGGTTTAATAAACCCAACAGAGCTTCAGGGGTCTGAAATCTACTACTTAGCTTAGTCCAGTGATTGCTCAATCATTATTAATCAATTGTGAACATTTACCAGTATGAGAAAATAGATAGAACTTTATCTTTTACTGAATATAAGAAGGCATGTAAAGAAATGTGAACAACATCATTTTTAACCATTTGAACTCATATTCATTCACTCTTGGGGGATCTGATAATCATGTAATCACAGGAATATTTGTTTAAATCACACAAATTCAGCATGTTCATAAAGGTAGTAAGATGAATTGGTAACTTTCGGTAGTTTGCATATGCTCAATAATTTTTTCTTAAAGCATTTAGCTTTTCTGTTTGCTTTGTTCCCTTCATATATTTTACTTTATTCCTACTGTGGAGAACAGAACTAACTGTCCCATGAATTTAAGTGTAGCGAAGCTCAAAATGGTGGAGCAATTACAGCAGCAGCTCTCCGAAACCCCCTGCCTCTGCCACTGAGCTAATGTGTGACTGTGAGAAATCAATCTTCAGTTTCCTCATTGATAAAGTTAGAGAAATATTCTTCCATAGCACACATTAAACGGAGTAATATATGTACAATCTGGATCACTCTTCTTGACATAATAATAGGTACTCATAAATATTAACTAAGATTATTATCATCATTTACCCAGGAGCTTCTCAGGCACCTGTTTCTTAAAACACTTGTGTTTTCATGTGTAGAAATGCCAGAGTTCACATTTTCTTTTTTTCTAAAAGGTTGTGACTCTGCTCTGGCTCACTAATCCTTTTTAATTCTTACGTAATTGAGGAAAGTGACATACCTATCATTGTGAGATCAGTACTGACTACAAAAAAAAAGCTTTTATTTGAGCTCTGAATTATTTTTCCTGGGGTTCTTTTTGGAATTTTATACCTGAGTTTCTGAATGTCTTAATACTCACCATTTTCACCCAATATCCCTTCTATACCTGTGTTACTTTCTGTCTATTCTCACTGTTAGGATACTGAATCAGTATTCATAATTTTAGTGCCCTGCCCTTTTTTGTGCCAATAATTAGCTCACAAGAATTTCTTATACCTCCATGGGCCTTAAGTCTAAATTCCACTGTGGGAGGGGTCTTCATTTATTTTGTTCAATAATATACTTCAAACACCAAATTTAGTGCCTGGCCATAGTAGCTACTCAGAAAATAAATATTAAATTAGTGAATAAATAAATGGAATATACAAATATTGGGAGAATTATATAATATTTAAAGCCCCTTTAATTCTAAAATTCTGAAAGTTTAGTGCTTTTTGAACTCCCACTGATTTCTCTATTTCTACTTGATCAGTAATTTTTGGCCTGTCCCTCATATTAACATCATTACTTTTTTCTGTTGTCAAAAGGATCTTTTGGTCATTAATTTATATCCCAAACTCAGTTTCCTCACAGTCTGTTTCTGGGTTGATAATGGTGTTCTGGTTTTTGTTTTGTATTTTTTTAAATATACATAATGCTTTGTTAATTGAGCTTAACTTAACCTAAAGTCCGTCATCCACCATTTAATTCAAGATACTAAATCAGTCTAGTTTTTTCACTCCATACATTCACAGTTTCCTGTCTTTTTTCTTTTCCCTTACACAGCCCTTAAATGCTTGCCTCTGACTCTTTCATCTTCCATTTCTTCTCTAATCCAGTAGTACTCAAAGTGGAGTCCTTTGACCACATTATTTAGTATCAACTGGGAGACTGATTTATAAATGCAAATTGGCAGACTCTTTCTGTAACATATTGACTCGGTAGTTTTGGAATGGTTGTCAAAAATGTGGATTTTTCACACAAACCTAAATAATGCTTAAGGAAAAGAACATTGCTTTACACTATTCACATGAAGTCACCAGGGTGTCTTGAAATGTAGTTTCCTGTGACAATTCCTTGCCTGGTTTTCTGTGTGCTTTGTTCTAAAAAAAAAAAAAGTTTTATTTTACCAGACTAAGCATTTCTCTTAACGTCATATATATAAATATATGCTAATAGAAGGAAGATTTCCAGAATGGCACTGTGGAGAGCTCTGTGGATCCTCTCCTTGGTGAATAATAACTAGGGAAAATTATTTAAAGAAAGAACAACCATTTAAAGTCTCTGGACCTTTCTTCTCTTGCTCTCTTCCTTTGTGTGTGTTGACTACTTTCTTTAGTGTTAAGATTGGATTCTTTTTATCTTTTGTTTACCTCTTACAAGTTTTTGATTTTTAGTTGCATTGGGTTTATATATGATGTCTTATACAGATCACAGTCTATGTTAAGCTGATAGTTGCTAAAGTTTGAATGCATTCTAATAATATTACATTTTTAACTCCCCCTCTTCCACATTTATGTATTTGATGTCTTTTTTACACCTTTTTATTTAGTAGCTCCTTTATTTAACATTTCAATAATTGACTTCACTATTTTCATCTTTCAACCTTCAACTAGCTTTTAAGTGATTGATTTACCACCTGTGCTATATGTTTGCTTTACCCAGTGAATTTTTTTCTTTTCATAATGTTCTTGCTTTTAGTTAGGGTCTTGTCTTTTCCTCTTAAAGAAATCCCTTTAACATGTCTTTAACATGTAAGGCTGGTTTAGTTGTAGTGAACTCCTCTAAATTGTGTTTATCTGAGAAGCTTCTTATCTCTCCATTAATTCCAAACATTAACCTTGCTAGGTTGAGTATTCTTCATAGTAGATTTTTCTCTTTCAGCATTTTGAATATATCTCCCACTACTTTTGGCCTATCAATTTTCTTCTGAAAAATCAGCTGATAACTTCATGGGGTTCCCCTTGTACATAACTCATTACTTTTCTCTTGCTGATGTTAAGATTCTGTCTTCATCTTTGATCTTTGATATTTTACCTGTGTGTATTTGCATAGACCCCCTTGAGCTCATTTCGTTTTAGGTTCTCTGTGCTTTTTGGACCTGGTTGTCTGTTTCCTTCTGCAGGTTAAGGAACATTTCAACTATTATTTGTTCAAATAAGTTTACATAAGGAAATAAAGCCACTGGAAAAAATATTTACCAAGAAAATATGAATCTCAAGAAGAACAGCAAGAGATTGTGGCATTCCAGTCACAACTATTTACCTCCCCCTCTCTTCCAGAAGGGAAACCATGCTTAAAGAAGTAAAGGAAGTGTGATCACGGTGTTTCATAAGATAGAGAGACTATTAACAAAGAGATGGGAATTATTTTTAAAGGAAGAAAAAAAGAAATGGAAGTTCTGAAATTTAAAAGTACAATAACTGAAATAACAATTCATCACAGTGACTACACAGTATGTTTTATGTGATATAAGAAAGAAACACCAAATTTGAAAATAATATCCAGAGAGATGAGTAGGAAAAAAATTTTAAAGGCAGGAAAATAAAGAGTCTCAGGGAAGTGGGAGCTATCATTCAGTACACCATCACATGCATAAAGGGAGTACCAGAACAAGAGGAGAACATGAAAAAGCAGAAAAAAATGACTGATAACTTTCCAAATTTCATGAAAATATTAATCAACACATGTAAGAAGCTCAGCAAACTCAAGTAGTAAAAGATCTTAAACCTGAATCATCATGGTAAAAATGTTGACAGACAAAGTCAAAGAAAACATTAGCAAGAAGATAAACAACTCACCAGGTAGAATTTGGGCCCAATAATATTAGGAGGTAACTTCTAATCAGAAACAATGGAACTAGAAGGCAGAAGAGTAACATGCTTAAAAAAACGAGAATAAAAAACACCTGTCAATTAAAAATTTTGTACTCAGCAAAACTAACTTTCAAAAAATGAAGGCGAGATAAAAACACTGCCAGATAAACAAAAGTTGACTGATTTTTGTCACTAGCAGACTCACTCTGGTTCAAAAACCAAAGGAAGTTCTTCAAGCTGAAAGCAAGTGACCTCAGACAGTTATTTGAATGCACATACACACACACACACACACACACACACACACACACACACACACACAAAACAAAGAGAACCAGGGAAGGTAATTATGTACTAAAAAACAGAATATAATATATATGTCCTCCTTCATTAACTATTTTACTAATTTAAGAGCAATTAGATAAAACAATGCATATATTTTTGGCCTTGCAACATATAGAAATTTAATATATTTGACAATAAATACAAAGGAGGTGGATAGGATCAAAGGAAACTAAACTGGAGAATGAATTGATTCCACAGAAACAAATGAAGAGAAACAGTAATGGGATATAACATAACAGACTCTAATATGTACTTTCTCTCCCTATTTTCTCAGCTTCACTAAAAGACATAAAATGATATAAAACAATAAAAACACCAATGTAATGTCAGTATATATTAATAATGTAACATATGTATACGCTAATAATAAGATTAAAAAGGTGAGGGGAACATAGAGTTTTATAACAATAAATTTTTAACTCTGGCTGAAATTAACTTTATATAAATATTAAGTGGATTATGATAAAATGTACATAGTAAGCCCAAGAAGAACCAACAACAAAATAAATAAATAATATAGTGAAAAAACATAAAAGGAAATACAATACTGAACTAGAAAATATCCACTATCCCCCCCATACAAGAAAAAGCAGTAACAGAGAAATAGTAACAACAAAATATGAGGCATATTGAAAACAAAACATTAATTTGCAGACATGAATTCAAACAACTACAATAATATTAAATGTAGATGGATTAAACAGAAAAGTCAAAAAGAAAAGATTGTGGACTGCATTACCAACTAACAAGATCCAAATCTAAACAGCAGACAACTTCTCAGTTTTAGATGCAAAGATACAAAAAAGTTGAAAGTAAAAGGGTAGGGAAAATACATCATGCAAAGAGCCAGAAGGAAGTTGGAGTGGCTAAACTTATTTTAGATGAAAGAGGCTTAAAAAATTGATCCTAGAGATATTGAGGGTCATTTTATAATGAAAAATTGCCATTCCTTCAGGAGGATGTTACAATTGTAAACATACATACACCTAACAACAGAGCCCTAAAATACACAAAACAAAACCTGACAGAATTCAAGTGAAAAAAAAGACAATTCAACAATAATAGCTTCATATTATTACACATTACTGATACATATTACACATTCAAGAATAGATAGGACAATGAGGCAGAAGATAAACAAGGAAATAAAAGATTTAAACACATTATAAAGCAATAAGACCTAACAGAAATCTATAGAATACTCCACTCAACAATGGCATAATACACATTCTTCTTAAGGGAATATCTCCTCTAGGATGGACCATAATCTGTAAAACAAGCCTCAATGCATTTAAAGGGACTGAAATTGTGTAAAGTATGTTGACTGACCATAATGGAATGAAATAGGATTCAATAAGAACAAGAGTTATTGGGAACTTCACATATATGTGTATATTAAACATCGTACTCATAAAAAAACAGTGGGTCAAGGAAGGAATCACAAGAGGCATTAGAAAATACTTTGAGATGAACAAAAGTGATGACACAATGTGTAAAATCTTTTGGGATGAAGCTAAGGCTTTACTTAGAGGGAAATTTATAGCTGTAAATGCCTATATTAAAGAATAAAAAGATAAAGAACTAAAATCAATAATTTATTGTTTCACTTTAATGCAATGGAAAAAGAAGAGAAAATGAAACCTATATAATGCAAAAGAAATGAAATAACAAAGATTCAATCAGATAGTAAAATAAAAAATATAGAAATAATAAAGGAATCCAAAAGTTGGTTCTTTAAAAAGATTCTCAAAACTGGCAAATCTTTGACTAGACAGGACTGCCTCCTGCCAAAAAAAAAAAAAAAAGAAGAAGGAAAGAAAAAATTACTATAATCAGGAATGAAAGAGGAGGCATCACTAGTAATAAATGAAAATGACCAATTATAAACAGGCACAAACTACTGAACTCAAGGAGAAATAAAATAATAGATTTATAAAAAGTAAAAAGATTTAATTAGCAATTTTTAAAAATTTCAAACAAAGAAAAGTCCAGCTGATATGTCCTTACTGGTGAATTCTACCAAATAGGTAAAGAACAATTAATACCATTTTTTTACAAACTCCTCTAAGAAACAGAAGAGGAGTGGATATATCCCAGCTCATATGAAGCTATTATTATTCTATCAAAACCGAAGACATGCCAATAAAACTACAGGAAAATATATTTTATGACTCTAGACATAAAAATTCCTCAACCAAACACTAGCAAACCAAATCTAGCAACACATAGAAAGGTCTATATATGTCATGATCAAATGGAATTTCTCCCAGAAATGCAAAATTGGATCAACATGAAAATCACTCAGTGTAATACAGTTTATCAACAGAGAAATGAAAAAAACACATGATGATCTTAATAGACACAGAGAAAACACTTGACAAAACCTAAAACCATCTGATGATAAAAACACTAAACAAACTGAAACAGAAGGAAACTTGAAGCCCGTGAAGGGTATTGAAGAGAAACCCACAGCTGACATAGCTAGTACTGAAAGACTGAATGCTTTACCCCCAAAATAAGAAACAAATAAAGATATCCATTCTCACCATTTTTATTCAATGCTATATTAGTCGCTCTAGTCAAGATAATTAAGCAATAAAATGAAATTAAAAGGTATCCAGATTGGAAAGGAAAAAGTAAAACTATTTTTGCATATGACATGATCTTATAGATAGAAAAATCCTAAGGAATCCACTAAAGAAACTATTAGAACTAATAACCATATTCAGCCAGTTTATAGAGTTAAATATCAACATATGAAATTTAGTGGTATACACTAGCAATGCACAATCCAAAATAAGGAAACAATTTCATTTACAATAGCATCAAATACAAAATTAGCAATAATCTTAACCTTATATTCTGCAATATTACAAAACTTATACTTTGAGCACTATAATTAAAAAAGAAAATAAGATCCAGATAAATTGAAACTTATCCCCTGTTCATGTATTAGAAGAGTCAATATGGATAAAATGGCAATACTCCCAAAATTGATTTAAAGATTAAATCAATCCCTACCAAAATATCCACTTTTGTTTCCCACAAATTGATACTCTGTTCTTAAAATTCATATGGAAATTGAATGTACTCAGCACTGTGAAAACAATCTTGAAAAGAAAGGAAAAATGGAGGACACATAATTCTCAGTTTCAAAATTTATGACAACCTATAGTTATCAAAACAGTCTGGTAGTACATAAGGATAAAAATATAATTCAATAAAACAGAACTGACAGTCGAGAATAAACATGTTACATGTATAGTCAATTTTCAGTGGATGCCAAGAAAATGTAATGTGTGTATGAGGGGGAGGCGATAATATTTTCAACAAATGATGATGATACAACTGATTATCAACATGCCAGAGAATGAAGTTGGATGCCCTTGCTCACACCATACAAAAACTAACCCCAAATGGATCTTGGACCTAAAAGTAAGAGCTAAGAGTAAATATAACTCTTAGAAGGAAGCGTAAGTGTAAGTTTTCATGACTTTGGATTAGGCAATGGTTTCTTCACATATGAAACCAAAAGCACAAGCAATTAAAGAAAAAAATGGATCAGTTGGGATTCTTCAAAATTAAGTAAACCTTGTGCATCAAAGGACAGTATCAGAGAGTGAGAAGACAACCCAAAGCATGAGACAAAATATTTGGAAGTCATATATCTGGTATTTAGTATCCAAGATACATAAACTTAACAGTAAAAAGACAATCTAATTTTAAAAGGGGCAAAGGATTTGAATATAGATTTCTTCACAGAAGCTATACAAATAGCAATAAGCACATAAAATGATATTTAACATCATTAGTCATTAAGGAACTGTGAATCCAAACCACAATGAGATATCACTTTGTACCCATTAGAATGTTGATTACAAAAGAAAAGGATAAAAAAAAACAGTATTTGACAAGGAGAAATGGAAAACCTCATATACTGTTCATAGGAATATAAAATGATATAAGTGCTGTGGAACACAATTTGGCAGTTTCTTAAAACATTAAACTTCAATTTGTCTTGTGACCCAAAAATTCTAGGTATATATACAAGAAGAATGAAAACATTTTCATACAAAATTTTATGCTTGAATGGCAATAGCAGTAGTATTCTTAACAGCCGAAGGTGGAAACAACCAAAGTGTTCATTAACTATTGAATGAATTAACAAAATGTGATGTATTAATACAGTGGAATATCACTTGGCAGTAAGAAAGAGTGGAGTGATGATAAAATGCTACAACACAGGGAAGCGTTGAAAACATGCCAAATTTAAAAAGTCAGTCACAAAAGGTCACACATTTTGTGATTCTGTATATATGATATGTCCATAGTTTTCTAGGGACAGAAAGTGCATTAATAGTTGCCTAGGAGTAAGAGAAGGGCAATTTGGGAGATAGGGTGAGTAACTGCTAATGGATAAAGGATTTCTTTTTGAGAAGACAAGAATGTTCTGAGCTTACGTTGTACTGATAGTTGCACAGCTCTTTCCGTGAATATGCCAAAGACCACAGGATTGTTAAATTTAAGTGAATAAATTATATAGCAGGTGGACTGTATCTCAAAGCCATAAAATCTTTGGATTGAGGGAATAAGAAATCTTTGGATTGAGGGAATAGTAAATTTACTAAAAAATCATTGAATTGTATGCACTTAGAAGGGGTGAATATTAGAGTACATTAAAAATCCTCAAAAAAAGTTGCCGAAAAAACCATACAAACTGAATTATTATTGACGGTGAAGTTTTAGAGAATTTTCTTAACATGGCAGGAAGTGGTAAATGAAGAATCTCAAAGGTAGAAATTTTTGCTGTAACTGAATAAGTAGTGTCTACCCAGGAACCAAAATAAAATCCTAGATAGCTGTTGAGCAGTAAAGATCATTATCACCAACATTACAGATACTTTTAAGTGATATTTAGATTTTTTCCTTCCTTCTCTGACCATGCTATCTCCACTTTTTGTGACCACACTGTTAATTATGTAAGCAACTTCTTCCCTTATCCTGAAGGAGACGTTTCACTGTATCTTACCCATACTGAATTCTTTTGCTGTGGATTCATGTAGATGAGTTTAGTTTAACCTTCATGTTAGCTTGTGCAAAAAGCATGCATTTGCTGTAGGTATGTTTCTTAACCTGTAGTATTTGAGTAATAATAATGATGATAGTGATAGTGACAATAAACATCTATTATTTACTGTATGCTTCCTATTTGCCAGGCTCTATGTACTATAAATGTGTTAGTCTCAATATGCACAACACAAAAGAAAGAGTAGTGTTAACTTTATATGAGGTAAAGAAGGATATTCTTCACTTGTAATATCTGATTTTGTAGTAGAAATCCTGTTATTTTCACTATATTGAATGTGCTACCCATTTCTATCCCATCATGCATCCTCTCAACTACACAAATTCCAACACTTGGAATAGTGTAGTTCACTCACAAATTGGACCTGATATTTCCTCATTCACCAGAATCATGCATAAATATCTTTCGTTGACATGTGTGTTCATTTAAAGGTGCAGTCAACAAGTTATGTTACATCATTTTCTCTCCGTAATTGAAGGGTCACCCAGTTTTATGCCCAAAAATATTTGAAATCAAAACTTTTCCATGTTCTCTTTATTTTCCACTGACTTTTCTTACTCCAATATTCATGCTTTAAATGAATTTTCCATCAGTGAAAACCTGAGGATCCCTGTGTATCTGTTCTGAAATCATCCTCTGTTCAGCATTTCCACCCTTCTAGTCCTCTGTCTATATATTTTTTCCAATGTGACTGCTTGCAGTATTTCACTAATAGCCTTGAACCCCACTCTGTCCCTATGCTGGCTGTTAGCCATCAAAAACATAGCTGGGGGTGAGGGAGAGAGTGAGCTGCCATGTTAAATCGCCTCCTTCCCTCCCTCTGGGAAAGAACCTTAACCTCAAGCACTTTCAGTCAATCACAGTCCAAGAGAGATCCTTGAAAATGTTCTGCAACACTGATTGGTTCCATAAAATATGCTGGCTGGATGTAGAAGTTGAGTTACTTTTAGCTTATTTCATAGTAAAGGGCAATGCATGTGCTGTATTCATAGTAATTCAAATCTGACACAAATAATACAGCAAATAATTACAGTGACCTTTAACTCACCTCAAATTTAAACAAAGGTTAAGCTGCCCTTTACTAAAGTAAATATTTTCTGTAGTCAAATAAATGCAGACACCTTTGGAGAGAATACATTGCCAAACTAAACGAATCTGAAAATGGTTACAGCAGAATAATTTCAGAACATAAAGAATGCAGAACTCTTCAGCATAAACAACATCCAGATATGCCGGCATCTGCCATTATTAATTTACCTTACAATATTTCCAGTGGGTTTCCCCACATGTTTGTTGGGAACTGTTGTTTGAAATTTCTGTCCAGAAAGGCAAATATCGAAGAGAAATATTAAAAGTAAGAGAATTTAGCTCTCCTCTCCATACCCTGATCCAGTAAACAATTTATATTTTATTCCATAAAGCTGAACAAAGCCTTAAACGTTTAAGTGGTTACCATGCACACCCAAATCTTAAAAAATAAACCCAAAAGACAATGCAAACAGAGCAAAGGAAGCAGCTGATAAGTTTATGTAGTTCTTACACCAGTTTAGCTGTTGGTCAGAAAAGGACAAGGTGTGTTTTTGAACGTTTGTATTTGTTTAGTCTATGTCTATTTCAAATGGCACTTAAAAAAAAAAAGAAAGAAAAAAGAAAGAAAGAAACTCAGGGTGGATTATGTTATGTATACCTAGTCTTTAATTTTAAAAGTTCGTTTAAAAAAATAACTACCCTCTTTTTGGGGTCCAAATGCTAATGATAAGTTGACTGTGAAAAGTAAGTCATCAGCTTATTACTGCTCCACATTCTCCCTTCTTTAAAATAAGGCCACCTGATTTAATTAGAAGTAGTCAGCATGCCTATAATATTTTTGGTCACAGTTGAAATTACATGTCTCAAATAGGGATTAAATTTACACTTAATAGGACAATAATTGTATGTTAAAAGGAAAACTAACTTTATTTCTTTTTGTTTCTCTCACCGCAGCTTTGCCAACTCTGTTATTAAGTAAAGACCCAAGATGTTCTTAGAGACCTAAATTAGTGGGTTTATTTTTAGCCAATTTTTAAAAAATAAATGCAAAGTCCCAGGTCAGTAAAACCCTCCTACATGTCTCTTCTAAGTCTGACTCAGCAATTTTTGTCTATTCTTCACCCAATTTTTGAAGTTGCTGAAGCAAAAGTGCTGGAGTATCTACTTCCTTGCCAACAGAGTGAAAATCTAGGATCTGAGGTTGATCTATTAATAACCATGAGGAGCAGGTGTTTATTATCTCAAAGACTGTGTTCTCACTCCTCTTGTGTTCTTACTCTACACTGAAATGGCTGACCCTGACCTTGACGGAAGTAAATGATTTAGTAATGGATGTGAAAATGAATTTCTGGTAAATGTGAAGAACTGTTGAAGGGTACTAGACTCTCTTACCATCACTTGAATTCTTTACCATTCTGTACTGTTTTATCATCCCACAGTTGATGAACAATCTTCTATATTGTTAGGGTCTCATATTCTCCAGCAATTCCTAAGTCTTTGAACTTCTCCTAATTCCTTCCTTTGAGGTAGGATAAATTACCCACTACCCTCCTCATGTTTCTGACAGTCTTCCTCTTCTTTGGAACCTTTCTGCCTCTTTGGAAACTTATTTTCAGGAGAAAGTTATATACTGCTCTAATTGATACTTAGACACAATGTGTAAGGGGTACAAACCCAAATCAAGAGATCTAAAAATTGATAACTTATACATGTATTCACTAGAGCATGGTGCTTCTGTGTAAGTTTTGGGTTTGAGGGAAGGTATTGTTGTTAAGTTTGGACCCCAAAACCCTGACAGAATTACAATATTCCAGTTCCTCAGAGGTTCTTCCTCTTTATGTCTAAAAATACCTACCTGTGAGACTTGTGCTTCTTTTTGAAAGCAAAGCTTATAACTAAAGTTTAGAGTACAAACCACCTTGATTCCTTAAAATGGAGGTTGTAGGACTAAACTGCCTTTAAGATCATCTTTTTATTTTCTTTCAACATTTATGGATTTTATGAGACTGAATTTGCTTGTATATCTGGCCTACTATTACTTATCTGATGTTCTCTTCTGATTCTTTTTCTCCTTCTTGGATTTCTGTATGTAAATACAGAGAATCTTAAATATGTAGATAAGCACAAAAGTATCTCCAATACTCTCCTGCTACGTTGAATTTTCTTGTCATTGGATGTGGAGTGATAATGCAAATTGAGTGCTATACTTAAAATATCTTTTTTCCTAAGATCATTTTCTTCCATAAGCAGAGTTTATACTGTAGATCCAAGTATAGTAAGATGAGGTTTATTAAAGTGATATATAGAATATTATTTTGGAAAATCAGAGTTGTTTGGTTAAACTATAAGACTCTGAGAAACTGGTGCAGTGTTTCCCAAGGCAGACTTGGATTCACCACACTGGCCAGTGGAAGGATTTGCAAAGAAGTAATGGGATTTTCATGAAGTCACAGTCTTTCAAAGGGAGCAAAGAGAGTCTATTTGGCCATGAAGTGCTGGCATAAATGGTAAGGGAAAAATGCCCAGAGACCAAAGATGTAAAAAGGAAACAAAAGACAGCTATTGAATCTGATCAAAACAGCCAGGAAATCTAACCAAAAAGGCACCAGTGAATTGATAGTCTGAGTTTCCAAGGTATTATACAATACCAGAGTGAATATTGCTGCCGTGTATGCCATGTAACTTGAAACTATAGGGGATAGAATATGGAAACCAGCATAGCAAATACCAATTTTCTTGGCAATATATGTGTGCTTAAGGATGATAACTAGTGGGAATGAATAGAATACTTAGATGTGGGACAATGGAGATGAGTTTATGCAGGCAATCAAAATAAGGCACTGGAGGAGCAGAATGCAGTGATGTGAATGTAACTGAGGATGAGATGCTGCCAGTGGTGTGAACACCTCCACGAGATGGTGGTGGAAAGTCTCTCAGGGCTAGAGAAATATTTTTTGCGTTTCTAAAGAAGGCTTCTTACCCTTACCAAAGATAACCTGCAAAATCTAATTTCATTTAAAATAATCTTAAAAGACTCATATACCAAGAGCACAATATCATGCTCTTCTCTCTTATAATTACTTGAAAACCTCACTATAAGGGAAGTTCTTTAAGAGCAGTTAACTTTTTTCTTAGTATTCATCATTGCAAATTACCAAGTACCTGGCACCTTATTTGACATGTTGTGGGTGTTTAGTAAACATTAAATGGAGTTTACTTTTGAGAACTGGTCTGGTTTTAAGTAAAGTTTTAGCTGCCTTGTTTACTGATCATAGGCTTGGTTGAATATATTGTGGGGACAGGAATGGTTTCCTCTATTTGGGTATCTGTACGGGCAGGAAGTATTCTTTGACAAAAGCCCCTATAAACAGTGTTAACTCTGTGGTTTTAGCATTGGCCATGATTTCACTGCCATCAATTACTGGAGATGAAGCGACTAGACCATTTGCATAAGAAGGAAAGTTCTTCCATTGCTGGAAAATATAAAGACTCTTGGCAAAAATTTTTCTCTGAGCTCAGTCCTTTGCAAAGCTACATTTCTCTTGATAGTCTAGCATATTTTACCTCACACATGATGTAAATAAATTTTATGAGTTGTCGTTTTTTCAGCCTTTGGCTGCTGTGAAGCTTAATGAAGTGTTATTATCTCATCTTAAATAGTTTTATGTCCTTTGTTTCTTTGTATTACCTCTACCTAGGACTCTTCTTGTGATTTTAGTCCTTTCTCCCTTCACCTCAGTTCCTTTATCATATTATTGTATGATTTTTAAAATAGCTGTCTCAAATACATCTGGGGACAGAGCAGGATGTAAAGTAATTAATAAGTAAAATAAATCCAGGCACGTCAGCCCCACGTACTACCTGCCTGCCAATACCACATAATACAAACCACATTGTACTGTTTAGAATGAATGAAAGCAAAGGTCTTGAGCTGGTGGCTAACAGGCAAAATCCTGCCCACTGACATGTTTTGTTTGGCCCACACAGTATGTTTAAAATATGAATTACTTGCCAACCTTTAAGAATCAGAAAATTCTACACAAAATCCCAGTTTTTCTTAAAGGGTCCTCTATTCCATGAGTGGGTGGAATGCATGAGTGTAAGTTGCTCCTTCTCCAGCCCATCACGTTCCCTGATAATCTATTTTATTTCTGTTGTATTTCACTTGGCCCTGTTGCATTCATTTATATGACCTGCCTGCTAGACACTATAAAGATTTTGCTTGGGGCTCCTGCATTAATGAGATGAGCAATTTACTTAAATAAGTCATCAGTATTCACCATTTTTTTTATATTAATAAACTAATGCCAGACATTTTTGTTGTTGCTTTTGGTTCCATGTAACATGAAAAAAGTAGCCAATATTTTGGAGCTTAAACCAGAAAAATAACCTCTTTGTTGATGATATTTCTACCCCTGTATTCTAACTCCACTTATCAGGGGATTAATATTCCAGACACCTTAACCATTCAGATCACAATCGTGCGTCTGGAAATAAAGCCCTGGCCTTTCAACAGCTGTCAGAAACCTCTGTCATTTAGCCATGCATTGTAATATTTTGACTTCAGTGAATATCATACTGACTCTTACTTAACATAATATTTTAACATGCTCGATTATCTTTTCTTCAGCTCAGAGCAGAGTAGACAAGCACAGTTGTAAAAGGAAAAGTGGCAATATACATTTTTTTGCTTGAAGGGACTCCCCACTGCCAAAAATATATAGAGATAAAGATGTAGGATTACTACTTCATGAAATTATTTTCATAAATGTTCAGTTATGTTTCTATCTTCTATATAAAAAGACTGAGGACCTCACATAGTGCCAGCTCCAGTGGTGTGCTAGAACTGGCTCATAACTGGCTGGCAAATGGTGTGTGTCTTTTCCCAACTCTGTACTGATGTCATGTTTTTTTGTTTGGTTTTTTGTTTGTTTGTTTCCAAAGAGCCTATTGTTAAGCTTTTACCAGCACATCACCGTATCCAAAGCTTGCTGGGCTTTCTCTCCATGGCTTTGTACATTAGCACGTGCTGTTACCCATCCTTCCACACTGAAATACTCACCTTCCATTTCCTCTATTGAAAAGTTCCTAATTATCCACTAAAACTCTTTTTATGCATAAGCTCCCCTTTGAATTCTCCGATTATAGACAGAACTAATTATTCATAATGTATATCAACACTGTTCTCATCATATTTTGGTTATCTTTCGGCACTTCAGCTCTTTTTCTCTATGGTGATTTACTTCCATGAGAACAGGACAAAACATTTTTCTTCTGATGATCCATCCTTTAGTGACTCTTTCCATCCAAGGCCAGAGTGGTCATCCACTGTGGGTGGAATATAAGGGACAACTGAGCCTAAGTTGAGGTGATCTCTTGGCAAATGAGTAAAGTGGACAACACTTCATTCTTGGCATTATATTATCAACTAATAATGACAGGAAATCAAAAGGCAAAGGTGTGATATGAGACCTTGGGGGACTGAGTTCTCCAGTCTGGCAGAGGGGAAATCACATGCTGTTGAAGACTGAGGGAGCATTTTTCCCTGACTCCAAAAGGGCAACCTGGCATGATCTGGGATGATGATATGAAAGTGTCTGATACTTGGTAGTTATTTTAGGGAGAAAAATGATTAGTTGAATTGTTTTGTAGCAACACTGAATGCTTATCCATGTCCCCTCATCCTTGCATAGCAATTTCTCAAAATACAGCAACCTAAACTTTCTATGTACTCTACACAAATTGTGTGTGACTGGTCACAGTTTTTTAAAGGAGACTTATAGTCCCCATGTCTCATAATCAGTATCATTTAATACCTCCCATGTCAGTCACTGTAGACTAAATTTGTTCCCAAATCATTTTCATCCCCAGAAGTTAAATGTGATTCTGGCAAAAACATAGCTCTTATATTATTTTGTGCTTTTTTTATTAAATAATTATGTTCAAGAAGCTTCATTGCTTGTTATAAGCTTGGGATGTGAGGAAAATTCCAAAGCGAAGACTGCATCAGTTTGTGGACATTTCTTTGTCATCACTAACTTGTTTTTTCTTTGAATGTTCTTTGATTTTCCTTCCAGAGAAAGAAAAGTCTATTCAGTAGCATCAAAGTGTGGATGTTGTCCATAGCAATCTGGATGGAAATCAGTAGCAGGGGGCTTGCCTCAGTGTCTGTGGTTCAAGGGAGGATGTCACTCTTCAGAGACAGTGTGAGCAATAGGGAAGCAGGGGAAGTTGCTGAATGACCTCCCAGCATGACATGAGCGGTCAGTACTGTAATAATGGTTTACATTGGCAGGACTCCACTTCTCGGGTGGTCCGAAGTGACATTGTCAAGAATCTCTTTCATTAGTACTGTGAATACTACAGGGATACATTGGTTGAAAGGTGAAAAGTTGGAAATGCTGCTGTTTTTCATGGCTGGGGATCAGGAGAGCCCTTTTAGGAGCTTATAAGAGCTCTTTTTTGAAAGAAAAGAGAAAACACCAACACAATTTTTCATGAATTCTCAAATGCAGTATGGTACAGACTCTCTTGATTAACAAACTGCTCTCATTCTCCTGTTGGAAATGTGGCTTCTTTTTGGTAGTGCGGTTTTTTTGCTAGGAAATCTCAATTTACTGAGGTTGAGAGGTTATTGGTTTAGGCTACAGGTAGCAGCAATTATACAAACTAGAGAGCACATAGTATAAAATAACTGACATACATTTTATCAAGTTTATTGATTTAGGTTTGTATTCTTTCTATTTAGAGAATTGAAGATTTTTTCCATATAATAATGAGTGAAACCCTGGCATATTACACACTCCATGCACTCATGTATCTTCCTCTTGAATCCTTTAAATAGTAATGTCAAGAACCTTAGTGATCTAAATATAATACCTGCTTTGTTGCAAGAGTGCATTTTACTTTTTTGTGTGTCTGTAAGGAAAAACGTAGGAAAAAATGGTAAGTACACCAGGCGTGATCTAGAGCAAGTTAAAATTAATAGAACACTTCATATTTTAGGAGCAATTTACATTCAACATGATGTCAGTTCTAGCAACTCTTGAAAAAGAAAGATCTGAAATTGTCTGACTGCCTCATAAATCCATCAGCACAACTTTCCATTGGTTGACTAACATTTTAGTAGTGCAAAACCTAATGATATGAAATCTTTAAAAGTAATATGTAATAGCATCAGAAAAAAAAACTTTATGATATGTCTTATATTTCAGATATTAATGGATATGTGCTTTATTACTGGATTATTTTTTGCATTTTATCTGAAGTTAGATTTTTTATTCATATATTCATTTGGCATGTTTATTTGAATAATTTCATCCTAATTGAAACTAATTTTGGTTTTTGAAAATACAAAATAATGTATGGTTATGTAAGCTAATCTGAAATACAAAAAAGTAGACATGCAAGAAATCCTTTATAACATTTATTTGTTCTATCTTTCCCAGTTTATGTTTATGATTTTGTTTATAATTTTAGAAAAAATTAAAACGTGTTTTAATTTTTCTATCCATAATATGTTATTTTCATGGATATAAAATATTTATTATAAACAATTGAAACATTATAAAAATTTATGCTGAAAAATACATATTCCTAAATATTTCATTTCCAGAACTAACAAATGTTAATAGCTTGTATAGTTTTGAAGATTTTTCCAATGAATTGAAAATTATAACAAGTAGCAAGTTGTGGTTGGGTACTTTTAAAGAAGTGGATCTATTTTATTAATGCCCTTTTCAAACTTTTTTTCTCTCAAAAATAAAATGTATATAGGCTTCTATGTGAGTACATTCTGTGTGTATTTTTAACATATGGAATCATGGTTACTTAAAAGCTCATATCCTTTTTTTACTTACAATGACTAGATTAATTTCTTATTATTATGTGATATTGTCATAACATTGTCTTTTAACTTTGTAATAGACCATTGCACTATTTGGAAATAAACTTTTCGTAATTTTGATATGAGTATGAATGGCTGCTTTTTCCCCATCTTGTTCTTCCTATTGAACTCCTTTCAATGGGAAATCCTGAACCAAAGGAAATAGAAATTTTCAGGCTCTTGTTTTAAATTATTTGCTAAATATAATTTTATACCAACAGTGCATAAAAGTAGTTGTTTCCCTGAAATTTCATATTTAGGTGGCTTCATTGATAAGTTTACCTTTTATAATTTGCACAAAATGAGAAAAAAAAATCTTGCTAAGAGTTTCAACCTAATTCTCACCAAAGTCTATTGGTATTTCCAAAAAATTATTGAATGATTTAGTATGGAACAGGCAACTAGCAAACTAATGGTGAGAAGTTATTCCCAGATTAGTCCTTCAGGTTTTGAGAACTAATTAGCAAAATTTATAATTATAACAATTATATGGAGAAATTTAGAGTGCTTAAATAATTGCTGCACAGTAAAGAAGCACGATTGGAGGCATTACAACTAACGATGTGTTAAAATGTAACTTGAAGTAGTGTAACTGTTGGGAAGTGACACTTCGAAAAGAAAACCTATAAAGATGCTGTAAAATAGATTCCCACAATGATTTCAAAGTTGGCTTAGATGATCTCTGATTTTGTCAGGAAGTCCTCCAAGGAAGGATGTAGGATTGAAGAACGAAAACCTTTATCTTCATTGTCATGTCAAAACTTTCTGAGCCTTATGCTCTGATTTTTAAAGATACAGGAATCTCAATGGTAAATGGCAAATGAATGTGAATCTAGTGCTAAAAATATGAATAAGAATTCCTAGGGCTTTAGGAAAAAGAAAATGAACTCTAAATTTTCCTGAGTATCCCTCTGCATTTCTTTTAGATGTAGATTTGTAGTAGACTGACTCCAGAACTGTTCAGATTTATAAATAATACTAACAGCATTCTAGACTGCAAACCCCTGGAGCACAGAAGTCATGGTTGATTAATTATTATATGCTATCACATACATAGTTGGCATTCACATAATGTTTGTTTAAAACAATGAGTAAATGAGTGAACATGTAGTCTAACAGAATGAATGAATACTATTAGTTAAAGTCAGAACTGAGAAGGTAGGACTGTTCTGAGGTTTTTGTATTGGTCTAAAACCTTCCAGAAGGTCCTGACAGATCACGTGATGGCTATGTAAATTTTAAGGAATTGCCTGAGGGATGGTGCTAGTGTATCCCTTTCCTCTGATATGACTGAATTCCAGAGACTGCTGTGGTCAATCTTAGTGAAAATTATAAAGAGTCAAGGCTGAACTTTGGTACATGCTGTATTTTATCTCTTATTCTCCTTTTCATGTTTTGAATCTAAGCATCCAATCCCCTCATGCTGCCTCCCTCCCATCCAAACTTTCTCTGGAGAAAGAATCTAGACATTTCAGTTGCATAATGGTGCAAATGACTGATATGGCTAATGTTTTGCCTCTCTCGTAGCTGTTTTTACATTAACAGATGAAAAAAAAACCCTCTACTCCTTTCTTGTTTGCCTTTTGCCAGGTAAGGAAGTCCTTTGTGAAAATCCAGGTGTCCATGACTTGGAGATGAGGTTGTATTGTGTTCAGTGACTAACCTGCTGGAAATTTTTGACCTGCTATCTGTTCACTTAGTGGTCTGGGTCTGGATTTATATATATGTATTCTATATTCCTTGGACTTCCCCAAGTCTCATCATTCTTATTGGGCTCTATCTCCCTAGGGTAGCATGGCAGGCTCCCTGCCTTTTGTTTTGTTGTATTTTTGTTTTTTCACTTCCATGAGAATTATAAAGGGATGGTGCTCCTCTTATTAGTATTAATGTTAATCTAACCTAAGTGTGAATCTTGGGCATGAGTATAGGGCAGGCCTTAGGTGAGGTTCTTACGGTGGTTCTAGACACTGGCCATTGATGTGAAACTTAACTACTACACTTGAAAGAAGAATCTGAGTTTTGGAGATATGAGACATCTTTGGAATCATAGAACTTTAGAACTGGGATTGTCTTTAGAAAACATCTTGTCAATGTTTTCTTTTTTCATTTTGAAGATGACCCACAGTATGAATGAATGAAATGTTGGACACAATGGACTGTATCACGTACTAGAGGGACCAAAGAGATGGTGAGTGGCTCTTCTGGTCATGCTTAAGTGTGTGATGATGGGAAAGTTATGGTCCTGTGAAAATTACACTTTCCTCTTTACAAATGTTGGGTGAATTAGTGATTGTTTTCTGTTTTCTTTTCTCTTGAACATAAGGCCATCTTTTATTCTTTTCTTTTTTTACATAGAAGATGATTATTATTAATAAGAGATAATTTTCTGTGCATTATAAAGACCAACACATACTTTCCAGGTTTTATAATCAGAGATGAAGCATACATAGAATCCCTCAACAGAATCATACTGTGGGATTCCCAAGTTGTTTTAGATTGACGTTATCAATGTGTTTGCATTGCTGTAATTTTTCTTTTCCTTTCTTCAGTTCTGTAAATGCATAGATGATAGAATAATATTTGATCTGTCATGCTAATGAATTTATCTTATTAAAATACTTGAATTTAAAAGTTCAGATATTATGCATCATTCAGAAAAAGAAGTTGATGTAGAAAAAGATAACTCAGCTGGTATATGCTGAGTTTGAACTTCCTGTTTTGCTCAATGTGTATCAGTGTTTTCTAGATTATTTGTAGATTTTTCCATAAAACAAAGGTAACCCTTTTCTTCTGTTGCAGTGCTATATCAAATTTTTCTCCTTCAGAAATGAAACATAATATAAATATATATGATATAGTATATATATATATATATATATATATATACACACATATACATATAAAATAAACTGCCTTTGGGGTTCTAGCATTTCAGAAGGAAATGCCTTATATTTGTTAATGCAAATTTGTCATTTTCTGAACACTAAGACAATCTAAATTTACAAAAGAAAAGAGGAAAGAATTGGTTAAATTGTTCTCTCTAGTTTATATTACATTCCATGGGCCTCTGGGCCCTAAGCAAGGTAAACTGAAATAAGGATTAACTATCGCAAAGGCTAATTTACAGGAACCACACGAGGAGTTCCTGAGTATGGCCCAGATGACAAAAATATTATTCACATTGTTTACAGTAGAGTTAGTCAGTTTATTAGTTGGAGTGCTTCATTATGTATAAAAGATACCAACGATAGTCTCCTAGTCAAAATAAACAGGCGTAAAATGTTCCTCATATACAGTTTGTGGGGAATAGTTACTTTGCTATTTATTTAATAATTGACCATAAATGGAGTCAAAGTGCAAAGGGGAAAACTAGAAAAGCAGCCCACTAAGGGCTTTTTGAAAGATTGATAAATAATGTGGAATCTCAATTAGGCTGTAGAAGGAATGCAGATATTAAAAATTTGGTCAAGAATCTAATTAGCTGGAGGTAATTAAACAGTCTCACAAGGGGTCATTAATCTTTTCCGCAGACCTTTGATGTTTTGCACACTGTCTCCTAGTCATTAATAAAATTCATAACACTCCACTTTGTGCTGTTTTATCATCATGTTTTTTCTCTGTAAGAGCATAGAGCAAGTGTCATTGTATCACAAGGGCCTTACTTTAGTTAATTTCTTTTCCTCCCCCCATGCTTGTTAGGATTAACCATTTAATGATACAGATGAAAAGCAGAAAACACATTTAAACTTCACTTTGGTAAGTAATATAGTTTCACAACTTTGTTGTCATGACTTCAAAAAAAAGAGAGAGAGATCTCTATTGTTTCCATGAAAATGTTTCTTAGAAATGGTAAATTACAGTTGAAACGGCACTTAGTTATCTGAAGCTTTACACAGTCCCATATTAAAGTTGTAACTTATCAAAAAGCAGAATAATTATTTAATTAAGAAAAACAGACCAAATGGACATTGTTTAACACAAACTGTGCATTGAACAACAAAGGAGCAGAATATCACTTATGTAGTGCTTTGTTCTGGTAAGTTTCAATGTAATGTCATATTCAGAACTGGCTGGGTTATAAAAGTCAAGGAAAATACAAAGGTTGCATTTAGAAAATAAGATTCCTGTGATTGGAAAAAAATTATTTTATTCATTTTCATGAATGCAATGTTTGTGTATGTATTATTTTATTTCAGGCTTTTAACCAAATACACTTCTGAAAAAAATGAAACCTGTTGTTTCACAGAATAGATTGTACTTGTAATAGAGCCTGTTACTCCAAAAGCTATTCTACCTGTCCCCTGGTACACTATATTGAATTAGTAGAGAATGCTAAAAGAGATCAAGTAGTTCTGAACATTTGACTGCAGGGTTAATGTTCTCACAATAATATCTTAAGAGAATATATAGGAAATGAGTTATTCATCTCAAAAAACCTGAAGACTTTTCAAGCATGCATTAGAGAAATCCATAGGAATGATGTCTGCAGAATATTAAATACAGAAAATGCTACTTTATGTTAATTGGTTGTTTCTAATAGGGATATTGTCAAAACAAAAAACAAAAGCAAAAAAAACACTAGTCATATAGTTGTATGTCTACTTAATGGAATGAATCTTCCTGAAACAAAAAATCATTTACATTTTGAATTATGGGAATTGTTAGATATTATCTCTTCTCTTATGATATTGCATTTTGTGTGGGTGAAAATCACAGCATATTTTCTTTTTCAAAAATAAATATTTATCTTCTAAATAATTAGTATAGCTCTTTTAATGCCATTTTTGCCTAAAATGACACAAAATTTTTACATGAAATTAAATTCTATTTCTTCAAAATGTTATTATAACTGTCACATTTTAATATCTGTACACACCTGTATATGCTTAAACATCACGAGAAAATAAATACATTTAGGAAATAAAAATATGTTATTAACATCACAAAAAGAAACCTCATATTAAAGAAAAATGTCTTTGACTGTTCACTAACAGTGCCTTTCCAGGATTGGAGTATAATCCTTTAGACATAGTATGAAGAGAGAAAACATCAACTTCATGTGCAAAAGGAGTTCCCTAGAAAATCCATGTGGAATCCCCGATCAAAAATAGAAACACCCACTCACATTGATTAAAATTTAATAGTAATTTGACTAATCAGGATGTTTATTCTAAGCAATTACATAGTAAAGCTAATTGTTAAATTTGAACAGCTTTGTTATTCTTGATCCTCCGGTGATATAATTTCAAAACAGGTTGAAGTTAATGACTAAAGGAATATAAATAAAATAGTTAAGTGTTTAAAAATATTAAAGGGCTTTATACCACTCTGGAGTAACAAAAAATGATTTAGATCACCCTGTGCATGTGGGACTTCTTGTGATGGATTAGGCACTTTTTGTTTGTGGAGCAATTAATTGTCTTAGGTAAGGTCTGGAACTGGATATCTATTTTTAAAGATACAAACTAACTTTAAACAACACAAAAAGTACAAATGGAATTTATTGACAGTGTAATTTGCATAAAATTTAAATGGAGGACTTTATATTTTCTGCTGTGTATCTTTGTGCCTGTGTATTTCTGTGAGTTTAAGGTATGTCATTTTTATTGGGTATATTTCACCCAAGAGATAAGGTCTATCTTAGAGAAAAAATGAACAATGGACCACATATTAATGTGATTTATCATATGTGGCATATAAAAACACACATCTGAAAAAGCAGTTTTAAAATACACTGACTCAACTGTAAATAAAAAATACCTGCATTTAATAACAGAAAGCATCAAAGTTGCATTTTCATGAGGAAATTGTTAAACTCCATAAATATTGAAACATTTAGAAGTTTGTTGTTTTAACTTTAAGGTGTTTGATATTCTATGTTTGTGTTTGCTAACTGGATATTAATATGTGTTTTGAATTGTTGGCTCAAAAATCCAGAAATATATATAATTTAGCAGAGAAATATTTTCTTTGTTAAACTTATCTTTATCTCTATTGGTCCTAGAATTTTAATCTATTTCTTTAAGTGAGATGACCAAGGGACAAAAATGGAATTCAATAGTATGAGTGTTTGAGGTTCAGTACAACCTCCCAATTTCCTGGTTAACTGTAAGGTCATTCCCCAAACAGCAGGGCATAGGGGAAATATACAATTCTGGAATCATTATATCATTTCCTGTCCTGTTTCCTGTCAACTCTTCCTGCCACAAATGGCTAATAATGACCTATTTTCTCCAAGCAATAGAAGAAGCTGAAGTCAGAATTAATGCTGTAGAGTTAAATCTCATTCCTAAATGTAGTTATAAAATCTGGACTAAAGAGGGCAGGAGATACTTTATAAAAAACAAGAGGACCAAGAAAAAAAATCTCGGTAAGAAAATCATGCATACATTTGAGTATATGAAAAAATGATTTATTTTCAATAAAATCTGTATAAATATGTTAGTTACTTTGATGCTTTGATTAACTGGAGTCTCAGTGATATTTGTAGGTGAGAGCTTTTCTTACACTGAATGTTCAGCTTATTTCACTGACTCGGTATTGGATATGAATGTTTTTGAAACATTCCTTTAGACTGTAGTTTCCTTCTGGATCTATCAGGAGAAAAGAAAGTAATAGTAGCCGTGAACCAAGAAACATGTCATTTATTGAATGTAAAACATGAGGTACTTTCTAATCTTTATTCTTAACCTTATTTTTTAAAGCCTATGACAACATATGTAACAAATAGATCTCTCTCCAAATTAATGTGAGTTTCCATGGGTATACTAGCTGAATTGAATTCTGATCTATTCAGTGCAAGTCCATACCCTAGTCTTCCCTTTTTTAATTTTATTTTATAAATTTATCTGGCAAAACTGAGATTCTAAAATCAGTCTGCATGTTGAGAAGTCAGTGAAAGATAGTGACCATCACATGCAGGGCAGTTTTCAGGAGAAATTACTAAGTGACAAGGCATGCTAACTTCTTCCTGCTTTATTTTCAAGTGGCACACATTTTTATTTCAGATATCTCTAATTTGATATCTCCAAAATCATTTGTAGATATTTAGGTAATTAAGTAAACAGATAAAATAGTTCTCTGAAACCAATCATGCTTTATTTTTCATATGGTTATTATCCCATTTATTATTCTTTGCAGAATACTAAACATTACCTTTTTAAAAACATACCCTTAGAAATATGCTTAACAATTATTAGGGTCCTTCGGTTATTCTTACAATAAATATTTTCTAATTTAATATACTTTATCATAAAACTTACAACTATGAAGCATGTCACATGAAATGATTATTATAATTCTTGTAATGGATCTGAATGCCACTTTATTAACCAAGTAAACTTAAAACTTGAACAGACAAATAAAATAAAGTGTTTAAGCTTATAAATAAGATAGCATATTCAGGTAGCTGAAGATAGTCACATATAAAGAGTTTAACACTGAGTTTAGATGTCTGGAAAACTCAAATTGTTTCCATCTGAGACAAGTTTTGTAACATCCCACCCCTCAGCACATCAGAGGTAAAGTTTGGTCCTATGTATTTAGATCCTTCTGAGCAGTGGGCTCTTTTTCCAATATTGGGCCAATGAATCTGAGACACCTTCCTAATGTCTGTCATATGTTTTACTTTTCTGTCTTACAAAGACCAGACTTCTGGTTATTTGTAGAACTGGGGGAAAGGAGGTCATCTCTGTTACAGTGGAAGTGCTTTTAGGAAACCATAATAATTAATGAACTCATAGGCATGGGTAAATATAATTTTGCATTCATAAACAGTAAATTTCAAATTTCTAACAATGAAAAGAATATTTAATGTAAGATATTTTCCTAGTGTTTGCGGTCTGCTTATGGTATTCTTTGAAACTTTCAAAATGAGACATTCTGAAAATTCTACATAATTAAAATATTCTCATCACATCTGTTGATCCTGAAGCCTTTCTGTGACTCAGATTTCTGCATGGCACATGGGTTATTTTGGGCTTGTTGATTTCAGGTTTTTTTCTGAATGACTTAGTGTTCTGGAAATGAAACCCTCCTACATTTAAACTTAAATAGTTTAATATCAAGTTTAGCTGTTTTCTTCATACCTAGATGAAGGTCTTTGCAATGGTTACACCAATTTCTTTCAGACCACATATGGCACTTTATCATATGCGGTGACCTCTTGAAATTTACAGAATTTTTTCACTTGCTGAAAATACATTATTCCATGTATTGAAGTTTAATTCACTTCAGATCAAGATTTATTGAGGACCCATTCAGAAGGTTTGAAGATGGCAAACAAATCTGTGAGAGTAAGCAAATAGACATTTCAGTACCTGACCTTCCTTTAAAAATGAACATATCCCAGAAATTACTGTTTTATAAGACAAGGGGTAATACAGGCAAAAATGATACAGAAACTGATTTTTTAAAATCAGAAATTCAGAGGATACTCAGGATTGCTTCCTCAGTGGTCAGGGTTTATAGTGGGCAGGAACAACATTGGAAATTGTCCATGGAAGGTAGGCTAATAATGCTGCTTAAAAATTAGATTCACTGTGGTTTTGAATAAAAAATACTGACCTGAATTTTAAACGAATAGTACACTATGTTAGAGGAGAGCGTTCATCAGGTTGTTATATTTTACTTCATGAGTATTTAAGTACATTTAATTTGCAAATACATTAAAAATGTGTGATTCCTGGTGAATTGATTCTTGAGTATGTATGACTATAAGGAGGCAATAATGATTATTTAAAGATATACAGATTTTACAAAGTTAAGACAGGGTAAACCTTCAGTGGAAGTGCTTTAAGTATACTTACTATATTCAGGGGTTCCAAAAAATGTTTACAGCTTCATTTGTAAATTTTTTCAAAACTTGTTTATCAGTTTTTTGTTGTTCTTTCTCTCTCATATGGTTCATTTTTTCCCCAGTGTTACTGAGCATGATAAAGTTGAAAAATAGTAGGTTTTAACCTTATGGAGTCTCAGTCTCTTTATCTGAAAAAAATAAAATAAAAAATAATGCCAGTTATCTCAATTCACTTACACCAGTTCCTGGCTTTAGTTTTATCTCAATCCCTTAAGAAGGTACTGAAGTATTTGAACAATATTAAGATGTTTGGAAAACATGTAACCACACTTTTAAAGATGGTAACACTGTTCTGGACATATGAAAACTGAATCATTATTCAATCCAGGAAAATAATGTAGAGCTGTGCTTTATGTATGACTAAGGTCCTTTGATTCAGTTTGGACACAAGTTAGAGACAGTGTACCCTAACACAAGACTGAATTCAGTATTCATGGCACTGTCTTTACACCTTTAGGCAGTCAAGATTCACTACTAAGGTAAAGCAAGAGAAGGTGCCAGTATCAACCCAGAAGAACAATCAATGAAACTATTTCTAGTTAAGGCACAGGGAGTTTTACTGATACCTAATTTTGGAATTTAAAATGTAGCTTATTAGTTTACATTTTCCAAAACTCATGAGTATTTTTCTATGTAAGGAATATTTAGACAGAAATTACAGTGGTTTATTTTCATTCTGTCCTCTTTTGAACCCCAACTGAATGAACATATATAACTTCTTTTTAAATTTCATTTAGGGGAGGTGACTCTTCATATTAACATGAGAGGGCATTTGAATAAAAATTATAGCTCTTGATACTCATCTAAGCAACCTCCATCAATAGCCCTTGCAAAGGAGAACAATGGCAAATGACCTAATTTTCCTTTCTTTTTGAAGGTTTTTAGTCTAGCTCCATGTATAATATATTTCAGAATATCCTTTCATTTAGTCTTTTCTATTTCACCTTCTCCTCTTCCTCATTCTTCTTTTGACTTCCTTCCAGTGTGCCTGAACTTTGTTCCTTCTGTGAACTTTTAATCCATGATTTGAACTCCAGTTCCCTAAGAAGACTCATTAACTTAATAATTGGGGTTGGAATACAAGAAATGTTGGTTCTAGGGAACGGTTCTAATTTCTTTTCACCCAACTTAAACCTCATTCACAAGACATATGCTTGAAATATGTCATGTAAAACAAAACTAAAGTTTAGTTACTTTGGAAAAGTTTATTATATAACTTTGTGGGCAGCAATGAAACATGCACACTGGAGATGTCTTACAGCATCAGAAGAAAACATGAACTCAAAATTCAGTGAGACATTTCTTTGTCTTAGATTTTTTTCAACATAATGATCTGAGTATTTCATTTTTAACAATTGCTGATTTTTTTATGAGGCCTTTATAAGGAACAATTAAATTTAGCAGTTTACTATAATGGCTTTTTAAAATAATAGAAAGGTTTATTTTCTAGTTATAACTGTTAGGTAGAAAGAAAGACATGAGCATCCAGGGAAGGGAAGGGTAGGTTCAAGGAAAAAAAAAACTGCCCAAAGTCTGCCAGGTGAAGACAACAAAGGCTTTGCAGGGAGATAACTTATCAGGACCAAGCCAAACTGGTTCTAATAAGGTCCCCAAATGGCACAATAGAACAAAACTAAGAACCACCCAAACCACACCTCATCATAGTCTCATTAAAATAAAATTGTGGTTTTTGCTCCCCGCCCCATGGACTTTTCTGTGTGCATTTTGGGAAAAGACATGCGCACCAAGGAGAGTGGGAGTATAACTAGAGCTGTCAATCACATGACCTCACCCTGTCAATCAAAAGAAGTGCCTCCCAGCCAGGTGGTGATAAATAGACCCTCCCCAAAAAGCTCAGTGTCTTTGTCTACCTTCACTCTGGCCCGCTCCTCCCTTGGAGTATATTCAAATAAAACTCACTCTGCCTCATTACTGTCTCTGCCTTTCAACTCTTGTTGCAGTGGGGACAAGGACCAAGGAGAAAAAATCCAACCCATAACATAACTTCTATGGAAAAATAAGCTTTATAGACATCATTCTGTATTAACTTAAATTTCATAATGGGTTAAAACATATATTTAATGATGAGAACGTAGTGAAGAAAAATTGTCCTACTAAATGTGGAGTTTTGATGTTCTTTTAAAAATGTTTAATTTATATGCTCCACTGGAAACCAAGCCCTGAACCACACAAGAAGAGAAAAGTATGTGACCAAGAGTATTGAAATCTTGCAGTATGACCATTCTTAAGAAATTGGTCTATTTGACCATTCTCCATCTTCTTGCTTGATTTTCTCTTCTGTGATACTATTTCTGAATGTTACCATATAGATGAGAAATTGAATAAAACTCCAAGTTTGTGGCCACTAAATACATGTATTGATTATGAGTCAGTCCAGTGTCAGGAGAGCTGGGGATATTTTGAATAGCAAAATACTATGCAAATAATTTCCATAGCTGCCCAGGGATTGGGAATAGCACTCAGATATGAGTATTTCTAAGCAATTAATCACAATATTGAATAATCAGTATGAAAAAGGCACTGGCAATCAAACAGGATACTGGTGTCTACTGGCAGAAAACGAGTATTGGTATTTCTCAGAGGATTGGACAATCTGAGATCTTCCTTATAGACTAGCACTGGTCACCTGGCAAACAACTTCTCCTTAATATAGAAATACATAGTTCAGAATGATTTTTCTTCTGACAAATAGTGTGGTCACTGTTGGAGGACATCGTCAAGAAGATATGACCACCAGTTGGCCCTTGAGCTGCACCTGGCCATTTGGAGGCCCCTCACTCCAGCTCCCGTCCTTGGAATGTGTATTTTGCTCGCTTTTTCCACTCCCAAAGTTGCACCAAGAATGTAGCACTGATCTATCTCAGTTGTGGTGTTGAGGCCATCTGGCTTGAGTACTGACTGAAGGCAGTTAAGGCCTCCTCTGTATGTGACTGAATGCAATAAAGGTGTCTGTATGAACTCTGAAGATTCTGGAGGGCAGGTACACAAATCTACTCCTTGTGGCTACCCACGACAAGCCTTGTAAATAAGTTCTCTTGCTTCTTAAACCTGCTGCCTACCAATCTGGAGTGGTCTGCCTCTTTCTTTGGTCTCTGTCTTCCCTCCACATTTGGGGACTGGTTTCAGATATGCAGGATTCTCCCAAGGAAGTTGCAAACCAGCACACACTCATGCACATGTGGATGTACATACACAAATACAAAAACACAGTAAGATCGCATCTAACATAAAATGCCCTAGAGCAAATGGACCTTACATACTGGGGGATCCCAGTGAGGCATATTTTGAGGCAATGTAAATTCAGGAATAAAAAATAAGCAAAAATTTGATGGGAAATATAGACAGGTTTACTGCCAAAGCATGGATCTTTAAGTAATTTGGGGAATATGTAAGGGCCCTTTTTGCCAACCTTAGTCCTCAGATTTCATCTTAGGCTAGAGAGACGGTGATTTAGGTTACTAGGTATTCATCCGATTGAAAGAACTGCTATTTCACCAACTTGAAGTTAAAAGAATTTACTTTTAATCATCATGCTTAGCAAGTTCTGTAGCAGGTGTAGACACATCCTACAATACTGTGATATGTTAATTAGAAAGATTTCCTCGTCCTGGACAAAGGAGCTTTGAAATGTCATCTTTACTGAAGGATCTTTAAAAATTTTAGAATCAAGTTAGTTCTTAGTTTATTTCACATGAGTTTTTTTCTTACCTTCTACATTGTGTGGTGGCTTGAGACGTCCTTTTAAGTTGCAATAATTTTGGGTCATATTCTCTTTATTTCAAGAAATAGATGCAGAAAATCGGGCTTGAATTCCTGGTTCTATGCCAACGACTAACAGTTCTCTTCAGCTCTTTTCTGTCCTGCTTCTATAACTGGATAGATGATGGTGACTTCTAATGGCTGCTTTGGGGCTTGGGGGAAAAAAATATATGTATGGAAAAGAAAGCTATTAAGGACAGGAGATTGTTGAAAGCTTTACTGACTTTCATGCTGGGGAAAGAAGAGGCCCAGATATACCTTATGCTTTTGATGCCTGAGGGTCACTCACCAAAAAGGGAAAGGAGAAAAACACACTCCCATGTTGGGGCTCTGATTTGAAATCATTTTTCTTCTTTCCATCTATGGGCACCCAAACAGGGTCAAAAAGCCAGCATCTCAGTTATTTCGTTGAAAGGGTAACAGATGTCTCAACTTTCAGCACATATTCCCACCAAAGTGAAAACGAAGTAAGTTGAGCTTTAAGTCACTAATGCTTTCTTCCTGTTACAACTGTAGCCTCATGGTGAACTTTAGAAACAGGTTTGGATTTTTCATAATAATTTTTCCCTGACATAAGTGGCAGATAATTAAACTAAATTCTTCCCTCAAGAGTTTGGTTTTTTCTTTGGAGGTCTAAGTCAGATTGGATTGAAATCTGATCTGAGGTTCCATCAAATGTTATCTTGCCTTAAAGAAATGGTATCCAGTCAGTCATTACATGTACTGTTTGCATTTACGAGAGACTATGAGCTCATGTTATGACCAATATTATCATCTTGTGAAGTCACCAGTGTGTCTTGATTATTTGTTTTATTTTGCGAAAATGAAAACAATTCTCTCAGTGTCCTTCATGAAACTCAGCACCACCATTAAAAATTTTGGATAGAATGGAATTGAAATGAGTCAGAATAGCTACCAGTAAACAATTAGCAAACTTCAAACAAAGCAAACAATATGTAAATTATGTAAACAAACTAATTTAGTTTGTGAGAATAATTGTCTTTAAAGTGGGAAAAAGAAAAGTCTTGTGGAATAGGCTTTAAATATTGTTAGGATTAAACATAATGGCAATGATTATAAGGTGGGAAAAATTATCACAGATTTTTATGTATTAATTTATTCCTTGATTAGAGTTTGAGGGGTATATTTATATTGCTGCTAAATTATATGTGTTACTGAGCCCATACAATCAAAACTTTTCCTTGTGCTCAAAAACGTACGTTTGCAGGGTGTTTGAGCAGTCCTTCAATACTTCACAGTTTCATACACACAGTTGTCTGATTCAGGGCTTATAGTTATTATGGACCTGTTTACACATTATACTGTCATTCAACTGGAAAAGATATGAATGATGTTCTCAAAAAATAAAAGCCAAGAAAAGCAATGGAACCCTAAATTATTATTATTATTATTATTATTTTAGTTTGTATTTTGTAATTTTTGTCCACGGATCTGTTTTCTTTGGGCTGATAAACATGTCACTAAATACTTACCTCTTAACTGAAAAATAATGCTTAATTTTCTGATCTCTCAATTTACTGCTTTTCCATTCTAGTATTCATTTGTCTCAAGCACCCAATTACTGTAATAACATAAGTTTGTATGGTAACATACCTATTCTGAGCAGGTTTTATGTGTTATCTTGTTTTATTTTTATTTATTCTGTAGGTAGGTAGAAAGTGTTATTTTGGCTAATTGAAAAGGAAACTGAGGCACGTAAAAGGAAAGTGATCTTCCTAAAATCACAGAACTAGATGATGACTTATTTTTATTCTGTACAAAGTTAAAAAATTAGACACAGTAAATGCCCTGTTTATACAATCCCTATTTCAAGATTAGTACATTATCTTCATTTTGTATATGAGGAAAGAAAATCTTAGTTAATTAACTTGCCCACATTTGATCAACCAGCAAGAGTAATATAAGAGTCTAACTTGTCTAAGGCTACTTTAAAGGCCATTCTTCCTCAGAGGCAGACAGTCCTTTAGTCTAGTTTCTTTCACCAGTCCTAACTTCCCATTTTTTTTTCTTGGTGGAGATTATGACTCCCAATTAATGGAACTCAAGTTAATAAAGTCGTAAGTATTTGTAGAGAAGTATCAGTTGTATGATTCTTTTTCAGATAGTTAATTTTTTATTTATGTTCTACTAATTGTGACATTATAAAAATCTGTGTGTTCTTGGTAAAGAAGCATTGGTAAAGGTCTGTTCATAATGGATGACAGTCATTGCAGAAGGGAAAAATAAAGCTAATCAGAATAAAATTTCAAGCTAAGTTAGAGATTTTTATCTTATTAAATATAAATTAAGTGTGCATAATGTTCACATAAAATAAACATAAAAGTATAGTAATATAATAATGTTCTTGCAATAACTAACCAGCTTAGGAAGTAATATATTATACATATTATTGATATTTCTGTGTCTCTTGCTCAAACTTTCCCTCCTCTCTCTGAACAAGTATACCACAATCCTGTTTAGCATTACTCTACCTCACATATTGCTATACACTTCACAGTAAATGTATGCGTCAATACACAACATGTTAGTGACAAGTTGTATATTTCAAAATACAAAACCATTCTTTTGAGGCACAAGAAAACATGGCCTCCCTAAGACTGAGTTTAAACCTTGCATAAAAGCTTCTGTCCCTCACCATCAACTTGAGTAGTCATCTATTAACAAGCAACAGGAGTGTATTCCCAGAGGAAGGGCAAGAGAGTGGGAAGACCACGTCTGTGGCACCAGCACAGATGAAAATTAAAAATGAAAGCTAAGGGTGGAATCAGAACAATGAAAATATCTTTCTGACTGCAGCCCTCACTCTTTCAGCCAGTAGAATCTCACCACTATAGAAATTTGAAGCAAGTTTTTCTGAAGATATTCATTGAAAGATAAATAGATATAGGTAATGATCATAATGATAAAGATGATAGATGATGATAGATAGATAAATAGATAGATAGATAGATAGGTAAACATCAACTAACACCTCATTCTAACAGTCTGAAAGAAGAAAATATATGCGCATTTGCATACATTAGTACTATTTTCCTCAGTCTCTACTATTTGAACATCATGACAAGTATTCAATCAAAAATTACAAGGCAAAGGAAAAGTAGAAAAATCTACCTGTTGCAAAAAGAGAAAGTTATAGAGTCAGACATAGATATGATCTAGATGTTTTGAGTATCAGACTGAACTCTAAAATAACCATGATTGATATGTTAAAGGATCCAGTAGAAAAGGGCAACAGCAAGAACAAATGGATAACAGAGAGTAAACTAGAAGTTAAATGAGAATGGCAGAAACTAAAGGAAAAAGTGACAGCGTTAAAAAATGCCTTCAAAGAGCTCTCCCTCAAAATAGCTGAGGAAGATAATCAAAACTGGAAATTAGCCAGTACAATTATCAAAACGTTAATCATAAAGAAAAAAGAAAACAGGGTATCCAAAGGTTGGAAAGAGATAAAAAAATAAGAGCATACATAGCTGTAATACAATAGCAAGTAGTCAACACACATGTAATTAGAGCTCCATAAGGAAAGGAGAGAAAGAACATGGAAGAAGAAAGATTTGAGAAATAATACCTAAGACATTTCCAACAATAAGGAAAGATTCTAAACCACAAAAACAAGAAACTCAGGGAAATCCAAGTAGGATAAGTAGGAAAGACACACACGCACACTCTGAGACACATAATATTCAAATTTGCACATTGCTTTAAAAGAAAACATAAAATTAACATCTTCCAAGTAATTAGAAAAAAAATAAAAATAAGGAATAGAGCTGATTTCTCCTTAGAACGATGCAAACCTGAAAACAGTGAGTTGACATTTAAAGTACCAAAATTTTAAAAATTACAATTCTAAGTCCTATACCTAACAAATATCACTGAAACAATAAAGGGAAATTTACCTATGATTTATTTTATAAATAACAAACTCATTATTGCTATGTATTTGAGACTTTATTGATATACATGACTGGTTTATCCATTTTATCTCATATGATATTTTAATATATAAATAAATTCAATTTTGAAGTCCATTTTTTCCTGAAGGACACTGAGTTGTTCAATTTTTTCTCTATTATAAACATTACTGGAGTAAGCATTCTTAGTACATGTCTTCTGATAAATTATGAGATTTCCTCTATTGTGTAAGATTAGGTGTGGAATTTCTAGTTAAAGTATATGTATTATGAATTTTTTAGTTTAATAGATATAAACAAATAACCTTTCAAAGCATTTGGACAATTTGTACTCTCACTAGCAGTGTATAATAATGTCAGTTAGTTTTCTTATATTGTTTTCATAATGTGTAACATCAGAATTTTTAACTTTATGTCAAACATTAAAATAAAACTGGAATCTCTTTTCCATTTTAACTTACAGTTCCTTGATTGCTAGTGAGGTTGAGGAGCTTTTCTAAATTTACTAGACATTTGATTTCCTCTACTATGAATCAACTCCTTTAATAGTCATTTTCTCTACTATGAATCAACTCTTTAATAATCATTTTTTTCTAATAATTATAAGTTTTCTTTTATTCATTAAAAAGAAGTCAATGTATTCTGTACATTAATCCATTGCATTTTATCTTTTTACCTTTGTATAAAATCTTTTGATGCATGGGATATTTTAGCTTCAGATGTCATTGTAAAATCTTTCACTTTTATGGTTTTCATATATAAGATCTTATTAAAATATTAATCTCTACCTTGTAATCCTAAAGATATGTTCTTCTTGATGTTTCAAATTTCACATTTCAGTCTTAGATCTTGAATAAACTTAGTGTTTATTTTTTAATACTATTTAGATTATAAGTAAGTTTTTATTTTTCTTATGACAAGGTCTTCCAGAATAATTAGACTATTTATTTGCCATTAAGTTTTCAGTTTTGTTAAGGTATTAATGAAATCTAATAAAATGCATGTATTTAAACTGCATAACTAAGTTTTTACATATATAGGTACAAATAAAATCATCATTGCAATCAAGATAATGAACCTGGACCCCAAAGTTCTACATTCCCCTTTGTAATCTGTCCCTTCAGAACATGCTTTGCACACTCTTCTCCCAGACAACTACTACATATATTTATTTTCAGTTTCCCAATTTCTATCTTTTCCTCAGGGAAGTCAATTACATGTATGTAAGACTGCTTTAGATATATTTTCTGTATCTTTCATGTCTGAATTTAAGATGATCCATCTTAACCTTTTCTTACATTTGGAATATATAATTCATACACTTTAATTTCCTTGCCTACTAATTAATTTCTATTGAATAGCTTTTCTCCTTACTATGGGTCATATTTCTCTGCATCTTTGCATGCCTTGCAATTTTTTATTTGATGCTGAACATTGAATTTTACCTTGTTGGGTGTTGGGTATTTTGGTATTCCTAGAACTATTACTCTTTTTTTTTTGGTGTGCAGTTAAGCTACTTGACAACAGTTTGCTCCTCAGCCTGCATTTAGTTTGCTGTTAGGATCAGGATCAGGGCAGCGTATAGTCTGGGGCTAAGGTTGATGCACTACCAAGTCATATACTTAAGTTTACTTCCTGTGTTTTCATGAATTACAAGATTTTTCCATCTGGGTGGTGGAAAACAAACTAGTACTGGTCTCTGGTTAGCTCCAGGGATTGTTGCCTCTAATATTTTTAGATGGATATTTCTGGGGCTTCAGCTTATTTCTGATAAATTATTATCAGTAATCAACAGACTTGAGACTGACCTGAAGATTCTTAGAACTCTTTGTGTATGTATATATCTCCTTTCAGATCTTCTGACCTATGAACTCAAGCTGCTTTGGCCCCTTAGGATTTACAATTTTAAATCTTTAAGACAGGGAGACCACTAGGCTCCACCAGGGTCTCCTTTTTCTGGCTGCGTCTGTGGCTTAGATACTGTCTCTAAGCAGTAAATTTGGGCAATGAAAGAGCTCACCTTTTCTGTTTCTGCTCTCTCACGGATCATTGCCCTGTGCTGCCAAATGTCTGAAGTTAGTTTTCTCATATATATATTTCAGTGTTTTAGGCACAGAGGGTAAATCTACTTCATGTTACTATTACTCAGAAGTGAGAGATCTCTCATTTTTAAAGTCTCTACATATATTTGTCTTTCTGTTCTGATTCATTGATCCATTTATATCTTCACACAAATTTCACAGTCTCTTTGTACTTTAGATTTATAACTATATTTAATAACTTAGTAGAACAAATCTCTTCAGTTTAATTTTATTTTTCTTCTGAATTTGTTTCATTGTTTTATAATCCTATTTTTAAAAATAAAAGTTAAAATTAGAATTCCTATATTCACAAGAATTCCATTGTGATTTTTATTGGAATGACAGTGAATTTGGAGAATAATTTGAGGAATTTAAAAATATTAAGTACGCCCATTTGTGAACATGGTTTTCCTCTCTATTTATTATGTCTTCTTTTATCTTGATAAATTCATAAAATTTTCTTTATAAAAAGTTCTTGAATATTTTATCTAGTGCTTATTTTTATTATTTATATTTTAATTACCTTGGAAATTTCATACACTTTTAAATCATAATTTCTAGTTGATTTGTGTCTAAAGGAACAAGTTTAAATGTTGATTATAGACCTAATAGAAAATTGCTAAATTTTCTTTTCTTTTTTAAAATTGAGGTTTAATTGACATATGACATCATTTTAGTTTCAGGTGTACAACATAATGATCTGATAATTGCACATATTGTGAAATAATCACCACAATAAGTCTAGTTAATGCCCATCGCCACACATAGTTTTATAAAGTTTTTGTTTTTCTTGGCATTAGGACTTGTAAAATTCACTCTCCTAGCAGCCTTCAAATATGCAATAGAGTATTATTAACTATAAATCCATTCTGTCTATTATATCTCCATGACTTATTTACGTTATAACTGGAATTTTGTACCTTTTGACCCTCTTTACCCACACTCCACCTCTGGCAACCCAAATCTATTCTCTGTTTCTATGATTGGTTGTTATTATTGTTGTTTAATTACACATACAAATGAGGTGATCTGGCATTTGTCTTTCCCTGTCTGACCTATTTCACTCAGCATAATAACCTCACTACCCATCCATGTTATCATAAATGACAAGGTTACATTCTATGTTTTTATGGCAGAATAGTATTTCATTGTATACATATACCATCTCTTTTTTTATCTATTCACCCATCAATGGACACAGGTTGTTTCCATTTCTTGATTATTATAAATACTGCTGCAATTAACAAGGGGGTTGCATATATCTTTTTGAGTTAGTGTTTTCATTTGCTTCAGCTAAAAACCCAGATATGAAATTACTGGATCATGTGGGAATTCCATTTTTTAGTTTTTTGAGAAACCTCCATGCTATTTTCCATAGTTGCTACACCAATTTACATCCCCACCAACAGTGCACAAATGTTCCCTTTTCTCTACATCCTTGACAACAATTGTCATTTGTCTTCTTGATAATAGCCATTGTAACCTTCATTTTCATTTTCTTGATGACTAGTATGTTCACCATCTTTTCATATGTCTGTTGGCCATCTGTATGTCTTCTTTGGAAAATTTTCTATTCAGAGCCTCTGCCCATTTTTTTTTTTTTTTTTTTTTACTATTTAGTTGTATGAGTTCTTTGTATATTTTAGGTATTAAACCCTTATCAGATGGATGTCTATGATTTGCAAATATTTTCTCCCTTTCAGTAGGTTGTCCTTTCATTTTGTTTATGATTTCCTTTACTGTGCAAAACCTTTTTAGGTTTTGTATTCCTTCTTGCTTATTTTGCTTTTGTTTTCTTTTTTTTTGTAGTCAGATCCAAAAAATTGTCACTAAGACAGATGTCAAAGAGCTTACTGCATATGATTTCTTCTTTTAGTTTTATGGTTTGAGGTCTTTGCATGTGGCTGTTTAGTTTTTCCCAACACTATTGAACTGATTATCCATTCATCACTGTATATTCTTGGCTCCTTTTCCAAAAATTAATTGACCATATATGTATGGGTTTATTTCTGGGTTCTCTGTTCTGTTGCATTGATCTAAGTGCTTTTATGTCAATACCATATGTTTTTGATTACTATAGCTTTGTAATATAGTTTAAAATTAGGATTCATGATGTCTCCAGCTTTGTTTTATTCCTCAAATTTGCTTTGGCTATTTGGGGTCTTTTGTAGTTCCATACAAATTTTAGGATTGTTTGTTCTATTTCTGTGAAAAATGCCATTGGAGCTAAATTTTCTTATTAGTCTAATAATCTATAGAGACACACTCTTATCTCTATGAATAATAGCATGTGGTTATTCATATATATATGTGTGTGTATATATGTATATATATACACACACACACTGTTTTCTGTTCTTGCAGCATTCATTATACTGAGGTGTGGGGGCAGAATTCCTTGTTTCCTTAATTAAATTAATTAGATATGCTAATAGATTATCTAGAATTGAAATACTCTCATACCTCTATATTAAATCCAACCTGATCAGTTGTTAAAATGAGTTGATAGATTTGAATTGATGATCACTTATATAGTGTGGCAGCCATGAAACTGCCCACAAACCCGCAACTACCAGGGAACGTTACTGTCTAAAGTTTCAGTTGCTGCACTTGGAAATCCACTGCCTCATTTTCAACAAGATCAGGCTTCCCTGAGGCCACTTAACCAGCCAATAATTAAGCATAGCATGATTACTGTAATAACAATGGACCGATCCTCGAAGTGGGAGATCCTTTGACAGTAGAGTAGACTGGCTCTAACTCTTCCCTAAAAGTCTTGCTAAATCATTGTTAAACTTCTTAGCATTATGTGATACTTCCATCCAACCTTCCTTTCCTTTCTCCTTCACTCACAGTCAGAATTGCCTTGGGGTGTCACACACGCATTGATTCCAGTTCTGTCCTATGTGAGTAGACCAAGTAAGTCTCATCTATAGATAATGCAATAATCTATAATGCTTTCAACTATTTTAAAATGACTATTATTAGTTATTTTATCTTTTTGTTTACCCAAGCTAAATGTTCCTTCAGCCATTTCACATATATTCTTTTTTTTTTTTCTGGATATTTCACCTTAAATGCATTCTACTAAGAATTATTTCTATGGAAGTATAGTACCCCAAAAGTGCTCAGTAAATTTTCAGTGTGGCATGATAAACACAAAATATTCCTCATTGTAAGTATTCATTTAAGTCCTCTATGTTCAGGCTAATGACATGTCCTATTTACTTAGTATAGTCTTAGTTTATGGCTATTGTCCTGGTATAATGGAGCACCCCCTTTCACTCTTAAGAGGGGCTAGTTTAGAAGATATATGGTTTTTCCATCTATAATATAATTTGCTTAGTTTTGTGTGAGTCATCTAAAGTAATTCCTAGTCTCATGAATAGGGGTAACTTTTAACTCATGAACACCTTTATGGAGACTCCCTACCTCATTTTCCTGTATTTCTGATTGTAAATCCTTCCTTCACTCTCAATTCCTCATTCACATAGACCATTTCATCTTTCATAATACTGTTTTATATTCTCCCCTGGGAGTTCCTATGCTACTCTCAAGTCAACAAGTTGATAAAACACTATCTCAGAACATACAGATATGTTCTAAGCTAAGACTTTAGAATATTTTCATTGTCTAAATTAATGGTTTGATTTCCTTCAGTTCTTTCAGAGACTCTGATGTTAGATTCTAAATAAGCACTATTCATTGTGAGACAGTAGCATTTGAACAATTGCTCTACCTTATATAGTGTGGCAGTGCAAAAAGATTTGGCTTTGTTTCTGATCAACATTCCATATCTTGTTTCCTTATGTATTTTTTTACCAGTGAGCCCTGTCTCTAAGTGTCCATGCTAGGTTAAATGGTTAGAAGTTGCCCTTTACTACAGTCCATCTCATATAAGGCTAATATCCTAACACATCTTCATATAGGAAACAAAAGAGTATAGGTACTTGGGCTAAGCAAGATTGCTCAGGAACTAATGAATAAATAATGATATTTCATGAATAATTCAAGCCGAATGTTGGATGCCTCAAACAATCTTTATCTGCAAAACAATAAAGTCTTTTAATGTGACCATGTGACATACAGCACAAATAGGAATGGGGTTAATTGTATCCTTGGAAGCATACATTGCACTCTCACATTCTGCCTCTGCATGAGGATTTAATACACAGGTGAAGCCTTAGAATAATGGGAATTTAACACCTTGCTTGGAAGAGATATAAAGTGTAATTCATTCCGTAAAGGTCTGTGACATTGTGTTTGCCATTATCAAAGCAAACATTTTCATATAAAGAAAAATCAATAGCAAGACTGCCCAAGGAAATGTAAGGGTAAGGTAGTAAAAGGTCAAAGCTCTGCCACTTACTGAGATTTGGTCCAATCACTTGACCTGCTTGCTCTGAAGCTACACAACTAAAAATCTGTAGGTACATTAACCTTTAACCATCCCGTAAAGTTTCTGCTACCTAGAAGGTTACTATAGATGATTACAAGATTGCTTCCAAAGGTAGGAAATTTTGTATATTTGTCTCTTTAGAATATCAAGTGACATGTCAGTTTCAGGAGATGATTGTAGAGGAAACAGGAATTTTAAAACAACAAAACAAAAATAAAAGATGAGTCAGGAGATTTTTAGGACTCTTTGAGGAATTACATCATCTTACTCAGTTTGCATGTTCTCTCTCACCCCTCCTATCATTTACACTCTCTAGACACTGGGATAACTTTGACTTAACCCAAACCATGACATGTATGATGTGTGACTTCACTTCTCTAAGCTTAAGTGTCCATTATCTGTAACATCAGATTTAAAGTGCTGTCTTCATAGGGTTGTTCAAAGATTAAATAATGTAAAAATACATGCAAAACTCTTATTATGAATGTTAACTATTACTGTTTTCTGGTAAACACACACTCCTATAAATTATCACAGAGAAAGTATAACTTACAGTAACATAAACATTTCCTACCTCCATAATAATCCAAGAAATAGAGTTAAAATAATAAAATAAAGGGTAATTTTTTCCAATTACACTAGTAAAAAAAAGTTTAAGTCACTTACAGTACTTGTGAAGTTACTATGAAATTAGGATTTCAGTACTTTGCTGATGAATAGTGTATAACATGTTTTTAAAATAATTTGATTTATATCAATTTATGTCACTTTTATGTGACATAATTTATCATGTGATTTATATCATTAATCATGTAAAGTTTTACACATTTTAACCTAATTCCACTTCTGTAAATATATCCAATGGAAAAAAACAATGAAGATGGTAAAAGCAAATGACATATCTATCCATAGCAATATTCTTAGAAATGGTAAAATAAGTAAGCTTAATATTCACCTATAGCATAATAAAAAATGAAGTAATATGCATTTATTTAAATGGTAACATTAGAAGTGTGGTCACAAAATGAGAAACTGGAAATGCAAAGAAGTATCACTGTGCTCACTTCAATTCTGGAAATAGCCATGTGACAAAATGTTAACAGATAGTAATCAGTGCACTACTTTTGTTTTCCAAACAAACAAGATTATTAATAACTTATCTTTCTGTTTTTCAAAATTCTATCCATGAGGTTAATGTAAAGTTTTTATGTAATAAAATTAGTTTTGGATTCTTCGAGAGGAAAGAATCAAAAACTTTAGCAAAATGAAAATGACATTCTGAGTATTATGCCAGGCTGTTCTCCAGTGCTGAAAGGAGGGGCACGTGGCTTAATGAATTTGAAGTGGTTGTAGGAAGAGACCTTTAGCTGAACAATCAGCCAGAATTGTCAAATGCTTTCACATCCAGGTAGGAAACTCATGGAAATGATGTCATCTCATTAAGATTATTTTATGTCACATATTGTTAATGAAATTTATCCAAACTCAGTCCTCACAAGAACAGAACAAAACAAAAAAAGAAAACATTTATCAACATATTCACATAAAACTTCTTGTCCAGTACTGTTCAGTAGTGAGGCCACCTCTAGGAGTGATCAGAACACAATCCAGTTCCATGTCAGCAGAGATCCCCGTGTGGGCTGCCGAGGGCCCTGGGCTCCAGCACACTTCCTGAAAACATAGGCGGTCTAGACTAAGGCTGCTTCACTTAAGCCCTGCAGACATGGTATCCCTTCTTACTTTCTACTAAATATCTGCTTTCATGGCTTGGGGAAGAAAGAGCACCTCATTCGGTCGTTTGTTTTTTATGATGATCTTTTGGAATTATTCAGAATGGTTATCCTCTCTATAAAATAGCGGGAGTGTTTTTTGTTTTTCTAAAACTTAACAGGTAGCTAAGGAATTTGAACTCTATGTGTTCAATTAATGTTTGATAATGCATGCATGGATTACTAATTGGCTCACTCAGCTTCAGCAGGCTGTACAAGGCTTGTAGTTAAACACAACTAGTGGTTAAGAACTGATTTCAGGTGAGAAGAAACAAATGAAAGGAGTGGATGAATGAGGTTTGTCTAGAGTGCCCACTTTTACCAATGACATCCATTTTTCCCTGTTTACTTTCCCTTTTGCTTCAAGTCTGTGAAAGTTGAGGTCTAGCTTTTCAAGCAACTTAATAATAATAAAAAAATAAAGTGAGAAGCAATAAGGAGTCATAAATATGCATGTACATATATATTTATGTACATAGATATAATATAGTAACATAATACAAATAATACCTGTATTGTACTTAAGTAAGTGTTTAAAGGTTACCTGAAAGATTTTCTTTACATTATATTTTAAGTGGTTCTTAGTACCTCAGAGAATGGATTTTAAAATTGTTCTAACATTGTTGTATATAGATACTCTTAGACCAACAAACAGGGTTTGTCCATTCCTGTAATCATAGAAAATGCTGCATTCTTTTTTTTCTTTTTCTTTGCTCACTTGGCCAAAAAAAGTACCTTCCTTCTCACACATTTGAGAGACATGTTAGTGATTTGGAAAAAAGAAAAGCAAAAGTGGTGCATCATGGACTGTGAGGCTGAAAGTACAGAGATTCTCAGTTTGTTGTGGCATTTTGGCATCAAGAGATGCCATTATGTGTACCTATAGACATGGACACTAGCCCATTATCTGTTCTTAGGAAAACAATTTCTTTTTCCCCCAAGTTCTTTTAAAATTATTCTAAATCTCTTAGCACAGGAAATCTACCAAGTATGAACCATAGTATAAAAATTGAGTCTCAACAGAACCAGGGTGTGGATTTGAACTAATCTTTAAAAAAGTTGACCAGTAATTTCAATCTTACCACTGATTTCATTTATGGTCATGGACAAATTATGCAACTTTTATGAGCTTCAGTGTCTTTGGCCTAAAGATGAATGGTTTTAGCAAGATAGTTTGTAGATTTTCTACAAACTTCCACTTTTAATAAGTGAATCACTGAATAGGTTTAACCTCCCAAATTATAAATCATACCCAAATTAGGAACTTGAGTAAATACCTACTCTCCTATTCTATTTTATGGTCTATGCACAGAAATTGATAAACTAATTTCATATTTTCTTAAATCATTTGGAATTGTGAATGTGGACTTTTTCTACAAATGTGTGCACATAAATAGAATATAGGCATCTTATGAGAGAGGCTGGAGAGACTAGGTAATTATAAATACAGTTGCACATATATTTCATAGACAAATATATAAATATACACACACAGAATGTCCTTTTAGGATTACATGAATATACATTCTTCTCTCATTAAGTCTCCTAAAATGCATACTATTCTCTTGGTCCAGAATCAGAATATGACATCCTTTTAAGTGTACACAGAAGTCATCAGTGAGGGGAAACAAGTAAGAATCTCTAAGCAAACTCTGCTTCAGTGTTAGTACATAAACCAAGCTGGCAGGACAGTGAGAATTTTTGTGAACTTTACTACTAAATGGATAAAAAGTAATGGCCACTTATTGCTGGAATAGTTTTGTTCACTTCCCATTAAGAAGTAAAATTTTTACAGTGAAAATTTATTCGCACAATATAAGTCAGAAAAATGTGTCAAACTATACTAGATTTATCTTGGCTTAAGAACATACATTTTAAGATGGTACTATATGGGAACGGATAAAGTCAAAAGACAGAACTGATCTGAAGACATATTTTTATGAACTATTTTTTTTTTTTACAGAAGATAGAAGAAACAGAGACTGAAAAACCAAATATAGGACTTTTATGGAAGTTACATCAGTGAACAAAAAGTGGGATGAATTTCCATTTGTTCACTTGGTTCGTATTCAAACTAACACTAAAAATTTATCCAGAAATCTTGAGAAATAGGATTAATATTTGCATGTGGAAAAATAATTTTTTTTATATTTGAGGTCCAGGTGCCCACCTGTGTTAATGCATGTTTGTGGTGTATTAGTGTTGTCTATGGCAATTGCTGAAATTCAGTGCCCTATTTGCAATAATCAATTTATTCTTCATTTGTGCCTTTTAAGATAGATATGTTAAATGGTAATTTAAAAATTAAAGTAGCCGTATATCGTACTATTGTCATTGTGGTAGTTAACTTTCTCTGTCAACTTGGCTAGGCCATCGTACCCAGATACTTGCTCAAACAACAGTCTACATGTCACTGTAAAGCTATATTCTAGACGATATTAACATTTAAACCTGTAGACTGAGGAGAGCAGACCACCCTCCAGCTTGTCAACTCAGTTGAAGGCCTTCTGACAAAAATATAGGTTCTGTGCAGAAGGAGTTCTGCCTGCGGACTTCCCTTGACTCGTGCACCACAGCAAGTTCTAGTGGATCCCCACCCTGACCACGTGCCATGTGGGTTTGGGACTTGCCAGCCTCCATAGTCGTGTCAGCCAGTCCCTTAGAATAAATCTCTCTGTGTTGATGTGGCATACACCCTATTGGTTCTGTTTCTCTGGCAAATATTGATTAATACAGTTACATACCAAAACCCCAAATGGTCTTCTACTGCACTTGAGAATGACACTAAAGCTTGGTCAAGTCAGGGAGCTGTACAGGCACAGGTCTTTCACGGAGACCTCCTGGCTCTGTCACCCTACAGAACTGCCAACAGCATAGCTAATCATAATTTTCCAAGTGAGCCTGGCGTGGAGCATAACCTCACAAGCCTTAGGCCCCATTATTTAGGGATTTATGAAACATAGTTTTACACATTGAATTGTATCTAAAAGCAAAATGGACAATTAATAAAGAATGTGGAGCTTTAGAGTAACTTAAGCCATGGAGCAATTACCCAGTCATTCCTTTTCCTGCCTCTAACTTTTGGATGGTCCTCATTGTAAGGTCCCAGAGAGAATGGCTTGCAATAAACTAAAATAGAGTCAAAATGTTTCAAGGAGCCAGGGAAAAAAGTGTGTTGTCTTTTTCCTAGAGTGTAAACAAGTGTCCAGAGACTAAAAAATATATTAATTAAAAGGAAGATTCTCTGGCAACCTTGTCACCTTTCATGTGTCCAGAATGGTAAAACTTTCAGTATTTTCTGTTTTCAGTTCTTACTCTGGCAGTTACAAAAATCTAAATATTATTCTTTACTTCTGAAACTTAGTTGATCAGTGTTCCACATCATCTACATGGAAGATGAGGAAGAGTAGTGACATATGTGACTTCCCACTTTTATTATTTCCTTACTTCAGGTTTGCTTAGTTATGTTAGTAGTTTAAATTGTTTTAGTAATTACGTCTATGTTTTAAGTCATAAATCAAACCTTTTTTTTTATTTTCTGCTACATCCTCATCTATTCACCTATATTCTCCTCTTCAGCCCCACTTTACAATTATATATTTGTATATATATATATATATATATAACTTTATATTGTCAAATGTTATACTATATTTTGTTACTCTTTACCCAGACAATAACAAATACATTTTTTTATGATATTATTGTTTTACATATTATTCAGTGCAAAATCCAACAGTATATATTCTATGTTTTAAGATGTGCCATATTCCTATTGAACTCATATTTGATTCATCTTGGGCAGGTTTGTTTTGCTTGCAGTTTTAATCACTTTCTTTTCCTTTGTAACTTTTCAGACAGGAACATTGCCTTCTTCATTATATAATTACTAAGAATGTCCAGATTTTTAATCATACTTTTTTTTTTAAGTTTCCTCTTTCTTCATGAAAACATTCAACTATGAGCCCCCTAGCTTCCTGTTTTATAGCACGTTGATTGCGGTTCAGACCTGTGACCAAGCTCTCAGTCTGGGATTTCTTTTCTATTTTTGGGTGAGTTCCTTTTCTGCGTGGCTCCTGTGATACTGACTTTCACGGATTCCTTATGTGATTCATACAGGGGCAGCAAATAAGTTTTTCAGCACAGATGTACTACAGTACCATTTCTAAATTGTAGTGTATTTGAAACTCACTGTTTTGCCTTCATACTTGATTGACGATGTCATGGAGCCTTCTCAGGCGCATTTCCAGTTACTCTGAAACTATATTCTTCAATAACACACTCAAAACCTTCAGTTCATTGACCCTTTTACTTTGTCCAAATCCATCAGCCCTATTTCTTTCCCCTCTTCTATATCTTAACCACTTAAGGTCCCATGATCCATCATTTTAAGAACATTCCTGTCAGTAACCAATTTCCACCATCTGTCTTTTCATCATGCTTATTCAGTAAAAACTCAGATCTGGAGATCCGTACTGTCTTTATTCTCTGTACCCATCCCCAAGTATCTAAGACTAAGTGGAGAAATTTGTATAACAAATTATATTAATGCTACCATAAACATCTTAACACTAACCTCAAATAGCTTTTCAATTCTCCTTTTTATTTGGGCATGCTCTTGGAGCTGTACCCTTCCCATCAATAATTAAAACATGCTCAAATGTCTCCCATCTTAAAAGATAAAGTCATTGTCTCTTTTGAGCATGTGTTTCTTTCTTTCAGTTAACACATTTTCATCTTTTTTCCAGCTTTCTCTTGTGTGGTTTCAGTTTTCTCTGGTTTATTCTACAGTAATAAGCTATCTGCTTTAAGTCTTTCAAAAATTCCTCAAAATCTTTGATCTATTTAGGTTCTTCAGTTCCATTCTTCATATAATGGACATGGAAGACTTTTACATTCTTCTTAACAAGGTACATGTGGGGTTGCAAAATAATTGCCTGTTTCAGGGGATTGTCTTGTATTTGAAGATTGCATAAAACTTGCATCAATACAGACTTCAGGGAGACAAGATATTTAGGCCAAACATTTGTTCTTGAAATGAGGAAACTGTTGTCAAAATAAACATGTAAAAGCATGATGTGATCAAAGTATTTATGTTAGTGTTACTTTCAACTGGAACTAACTACAACTAAAGAGAAATGAAAATGGAGACTACTGTGATGAAAATACAATTCATTTTATTTTTAAGAAATTTTTTTAAAGATCAGAAAATGATAACTGGTTTTCATTTTAGTATATTGTAGAAACTAATATACACTCTATCCACCCTCCCTAATACTTTTGCTTTTTTTTAAACTTTAAGCTAGTCACATAGAAAGTTCCAGTTCAAAACAAGATATATTGAACAAGTAGCATCTCTTTCTAATAGTTTTCCATTACTTTCTTGGGTTTTTTTTTCTTCTCAAAAATAGCCCTGAAAAGTGTTTAAATTTGAAAATTGTGAGAAAATTTTGACTGAAAGCATACATAATCCAGTAAAATAGGTGTCATTGAATATTCTTAGTGCTAGTATTTGGATGAGACACTAAAATTAATATAAGACCTGGAATATGATTTGCACACAAAGTAAAATAGTGGCTGAGGGAGAAAATAGCTAAATAACTAAAAAACACATATACTAAAATATGACATAATACATAATTCAATATTGTACCACTTCAGTTGAAATTCATTATGATACCACTTCAGTGGAGTAAACTTTTGGTCACTCCTCGCGTGCCATGGCTGTGACCTGTAACAGGGTGAGTCTGAGTCCTCCTGAGCCTACTCATGATTTTATTTTAGCAGTTAAATTATTTGGAAATTATTGACCATAACCAGGTACTATGAAGTATTGATCAGCTTGCCATGTGTCTCCATAGGAATGTAAAATTTTTTAAATAATATATATAATTCCTAGACCATAAGAATAACCAAATTATCAAAAACATATGAAGACCAAACCTTTATTTAGGTTATTATGTTATTTTTTTCTAAAAATCATACCTGTGAATAATTCTGGAGTGCTACTTATATGTAGGTAATTATTTAAGATATCACCCCTTGAACTAACTTTTATTTTTACACTAAATGCTATTTCAAAAATTAGTACTTAAAAAAAAGGCAGTGTGGTGTGTTATGTAACATTTATAATATATATATATACTGTATTATACATTATATATGTAATGTATGTTATATATATATACACGCACATGTGTATTTTGTATAAGTGAAGACAGAAAACTAGCATATACATATTATGTATATATTTCCTTCAAATATGTAAGGTAAAATAATTTAGGGTCTTTCTTAATCTATAATGACTGTATGGCATACAATAGTGAGTTTCTATGTTACAAAGCCTAAAAAAGTTCTTTTTTTATTTTTTGCCTTTTTCAAGTGCAAGCATACTAAATTAGCTTTATTTCTGGTATTGATTACTGTATTTAATACTATTCTATTAATATAGTTATTATGCATTACATGAATAGAGTCGGTAATTTAATGATCCTTTTCAAATTTTGTAAGTTAAAATATTTTTCCACAACTAATGTTACTCTTATTGATTTTAAATATTGGTTGAGAATAGAAACATTATGGTGTTTTATTCTGAACCACCCTCCACCTCAGTGTGGTATTTCCTCAGATCAGTGTTATTAAGAGAACACTGTTCATGTTTAAATGTGATAAGTTTGAGGATTTCTCCCATAATGACTCATTCCTTAACTGTAAAAGAAACTGTAAATAAGAAATCATGACATTTTATATTTTGCGTTTTTATTTATATTTATCTTTCTGTTACACATATATTAAGACATTCCTGATATTTATTTATTATTTTAGATTAGAATTCAAAGTTATTTCATCCTTAGACTTAGGATAAGTGTTAGTAATCTTTCCAAAGTGATTGTGCAAATTTTTATTTCCTTCTTTGGTCTTTTCATTCTTGGAGTTTGGTTGTTCCCAGAGGATTGAAGCTTAAATATTGTGAGGTAGGTAAATGAGATAGAATTAGTAATGGTAACAGGTCTATGTGTGACCGATAATTAGCCCTCGTGTTTATGTTTAGATATTTGACTTCTGTCTGTGAAGTAAATAAGTTTAGGTCTGTTCTCTAAGAATTGTGTTGGTTCACAACCTTGGGAATTTCCTGGGTGAAATCTGAAACTAGACCCTTTAAGATATCACATACACAGAGGGCAAGGAGAGACTAAACAGGTAGATAGAAGGTAGTCCACTGCCTTCTAATAAGCAAGGGAACTTATATTTGAGTTTTGTCTTAGATGAATAGATCTCTACACCTGCCCACCAGAATCTTAAACTTTGATACAGAGTCTTTAATGGGGTTTAGTCATATACATTGTCCAGATAGTCTCAATAAGACATCACTCTCTTGATTAAAGATGGCAACATGAGAGGTCAGACAGAGACTTCCTACTAAAACCACATATAATACAAAAATATAATTAATACAACTAAACCTGAGAGAGCAACAATAAAGAGGACTGTGCCAGACTGCATACACTTGGAGAAAAGAGCAGACCTCAAGGAACAGGGTAATGTACCAAAGCTGTGGCCCTTCCCCCACCCCAGCTCACTGGCCGGAGGAAGACAAACTGAGCAGGGAGGGATAGAGGCCTGGAACTGCTGAATTCCTAACTCTGGAGATCTGCTGTGGGAGCACAGACCTACATTTCATGGTGCTTGCATGATACTCTTGTGATTACAGGATTAGAAAGCTAAAACAGGCAGAATTCCTGGAGAGACTGAGATTCCAGCCACTTGTGGAAAGCAGGGATCCATATCCGGCTGCTCTGAGAAAATAGCTTATACTTGTGTGCTCGGCCTACTGGTTCAGGCAGTGGAGATAGGCACAGCAGCCAGGGGGTGGGGAACAGCTCTTTCCTCCCACCAGGCACAAATCCCACCTAGCTGTGACCCCCAACATTGCTTCAGGGGCAGAGCAGCTCCAGAGAGTAGAGCTTCTGGACACTAGAGGGCGCCATATACAAATATGAAATGCCAGAGGAACCTGGTCCAGAGTAAAATTATTAATATAACTCCCAAGAAAGATTTAAATGACATGGACCTCATGTCTCTTCCTGAAAGGGAGTTCAAAATAAATATCATTAACATGCTAATGGAGGTACGGAAAGATATTCAAGAACTCAGGAATGAATTCCAGTCAGAGATCCAATTGTTGAAGAGCACGATGGAGGGCACTAAAAGCAGATTGAATACTGTGGAGGAGAGAAAAAAGGATCTCCATAAATGAAACAATATTGAGAGAACTGTGTGACCAATCCAAATGGAACAATATTTGCATTATAGGGATACCAGAAGAAAAAGAAGAAGAGAGAGAGAGAAAGGAATAGAAAGTGACTATGAGGAGGTAATTGCTGAAAACTTTCCCAATCTGGGGAAGGAGATAGTTTCTCAAGCATGGAGCTCCACAGATCTCCCAACACAAGGGACCCAAGGAAGACAAAACCAAGACATATAGTAACTAAAATAGCAAAGATCAAGGATAAAGACAGACTATTAAAAGCAGCCAGGGAGAGAAATAAGATCACATACAAAGGAAAGCACATCAGACTAACATCAGACTTCTCAGCAGAAACCTTACAGGCCAGAAGGGAGTGGCATGATGTATTTAATGCCATGAAGCAGAAGGGCCTGGAACCAAGATTACTTTATCCGGCAAGATTATAATTTAAATTTGAAGGAGGGATTAAACAATTTCCAGATAAGCAAAAGTTGAGAGAGTTTACCTCCCAAAAACCATCTCTACAGTGTATTTTGGAGGGACTGCTATACATGGAAGTGTTCCTAAGGTTTAATAGCTGTCACTAGAGGTAGTAATACCACAGTAAAGAAAGTAGAACAGCTAATTACTAAGCAAATGCAAAATTAAATTAACTATCCTCAAAGCCAACCAAGGGATAGACAAACAGTACAGAATATGATAACTAATATATAAAGAATGGAGGAGGAAGAAAAATGAGGAGAAAAAGAAAAGAACCTTTAGATTGTGTTTGTAATAGCATATTAACTGAGTTAAATGAGACTCTTGGATAGTAAGGAAGTTAACGTTGAACCTTTGGTCATCATGAATCTAAAGTCTGCGATGGTACCTTAAGTACATACCTATCAATAATTACCCTAAATGTAAATGGACTGAATGCACCAATCGAAAGACATAGAGTCACTGAATGGATAAAAAACGAGACCCATCTATATATTGCCTACAAGAGACTCACTTTAAACCCAAAGACATACACAGACTAAAAGTGAAAGGATGGAAAAAGACATTTCATGCAACTAATAGAGAGAAAAAACCAGGATTTGCAGTACTTGTATCAGACAAAATAGACTTCAAAACACAGAAAGTAACAAGAGACAAATAAGGACATTACATAATGATAAAGGGGTCAATCCAACAAGAAGTTATAACCATTATAAATATCTACGCTCCCAACACAGGAGCACCTACATATATGAAATAAATACTAACAGAATTAAAAGGGGAAATAGAATGCAATGCATTCATTCTAGGAGACTTCAACACTCCATTCACTCTGAAGGATAGATCAACCAGACAGAAAATAAGTAAGGACATAAAGGCACTGAACAACACATTAGAAGAGATGGACCTAACAGACATCTACAGAACTCTACACCCAAAAGCAACAGAATACACATTCTTCTCAAGTGCACATGGAACATTTTCAAGAACAGATCATATACTAGGCCACAAAAAGAGCCTCAGTAAATTCAAAAAGATTGAAATTATACCAACCAGTTTCTCAGATCACAAGGGTATGAAACTAGAAATAAATTATACAAAGAAAATGAAAAATCCCACAAACACATGGAGACTTCACAACATGCTCCTAAATAACCAATGGATCAATTACCAAATAAAAACAGAGATCAAGCAATATATGGAGACAAATGACAACAATAATTCACACCACAAAATCTGTGGGATGCAACCAAGGCCATGCTAAGAGGAAAGTATATTGCAATACAGGCCTACCTCAGGAAAGAAGAACAATCCCATATAAGCAGTCTAAACTCACAATTAATGAAATTAGAAAAAGAAGACCAAATGAGGCCCAAAGTCAGTAGAAGGAGGGACATAATAAAAATTAGAGCAGAAATAAATAAAACTGAGAAGAATAAAACAATAGGAAGAATCAATGAAAGCAAGAACTGGTTCTTCAAGAAAATAAACCAAATAGGTAAACCCCTAGCTAGACTTACCAAGAAAAAAGGAGAGTCTACACACATAAACAGAATCAGAAATGAGAAAGGAAAAATCACTACAGATGCCACAGAAATACAAAGAATTATTAGAGAATACTATGAAAAATTGTATGCTAACAAACTGGATAACCTAGAAGAAATGGACAAGTTGTCTAGAAAAATACAACCTTCCAAGGCTGACCAAGGAGGAAACAGAAAATCTGAACAGACCAATTACCAGCAACAAAATTGAACTGGTAATCAAAAAACTACCTAAGAACAAAACCCCTGTACCAGATGGCTTCATCGCTGAATTTTATCAAACATTTAGTGAAGACCTAATACTCATCTTCCTTAAAGTTTTCCAAAGAGTAGAAGAAGGGGGAATACTTTCAAACTCATTCTATGAGGCCAGCATCACTCTAATACCAAAACAGGCAAAGACACCACAAAAAAAGAAAATTACAGACCAATATCCCTGATGAACATAGATGCAAAAATACTCAACAAAATATTAGCAAACCAAATTCAAAAATACATAAAAATGATCATCTGATCAAGTAGAATTTATTCCAGGGATGCAAGGATGGTACAACATTCAAAAATCCATCAATGTCATCCACCATATCAACAAAAAGAAGGACAAACACCACATGATCATCTCCATAGATCCTGAAAAAAATTTGACAAAATTCAACATCCATTTATGATAAAAACTCTCAAGAAAATGGCAATAGAGGGAAAGTACCTCAACATAATAAAGGCCATATATGACAAACCCACAGCCAACATCATAGTTAGCAGCAAGAAGCTAAAAGCTTTTCCTTTAAGATTGGGAACAAGACAAGGATGCCCACTCTCCCCACTTCTATTCAACATAGTTCTGGAGGTCCTAGCCAAGCAGTCAGACAACACAAAGAAATAAAAGGCATCCAGATTGGCAAGGAAGAAGTAAAACTGTCCCTGTTTTCAGATGACATAATATTGTACATAAAATACCCTAAAGAATCCACTCCAAAACTACTAGATCTAATATCTGAATTAAGCAAAGTTGCAGGACACAAAATTGCAGGATACAGAAATCTGTGGCATTCCTATACACTAAGAATGAACTAGCAGAGAGAGAAATCAGGAAAACAATTCCATTCACAATTGCATCAAAAAGAATAAAATACCTAGGAGTAAATCTAAACAAGGAAGTGAAAGACCTATACCCTGAAAACTACAAGACACACTTCAGAGAAATTAAAGAGGATACCAATAAATGGAAACACATCCGGTGCTCATGGATAGGAAGAATTAATATGGTCAAAATGGCCATCCTGCCTAAAGCAACCTAGAGATTCAGTGCAATTCCTATCAAAATACCAACAGCATTCTTCAATGAACTAGAGAAAATCGTTCTAAAATTCATATGGAACAACAAACGACCTTGAATAGCCAACACAATTCTGAGAAGGAAGAATAAATCTGGGGGCATTATGCTCCCCAACTTCAAGCTCTACTACAAAGCCACAGTAATCAAGACAATTTGGTACTGGCACAAGAACAGAACCATAGACCAATGGAATACACTAGTGAGCCCTGATACAAACCCAACCATCTATGGTCAATTAATATACAATAAAGGAGCCATGGATATACAATGAGGAAATGACAGCCTCTTCAACAGCTGGTGTTGGCAAAACTGGACAGCTACATGCAAGAGAATGAAACTGGATTATTGTTTAACCCCATACACAAAAGTAAACTCGAAATGGTCAAAGAATTGAATGTAAGTCATGAAACCATAAAACTCTTAGAAGACAACATAAGCAAACATCTCCTAAATATAACCATGAGCAACTTCTTCCTGAACGCATCTCCTCGAGAAAGGGAAACAAAAGCAAAAATGAACTCATGGTACTACATCAAACTAAAAAGTTTCTGTACACAAAGGACACCATCAACAGAACAAAAAGGCATCCTACAGGATGGGAGAATATATTTTTAAATGACATATCCAACAAGGTGTTAACATCCAAAATATATAAAGAACTTACATGCCTCAACACCCAAAAAGCAAATAACCCTATTAAAAAATGGACAGAGGATATGAAGAGACAGTTCTCCAAAGAAGAAATTCAGATGGCCAACAGACACATGAAAATATGCTCCACATCATCAGGGAAATGCAAATTAAAACCACAATGAGATATCACCTTACACCAGTAAGGATGGCCAGCATCTAAAAGACTAAGAACAACAAATGCTGATAAGGATGCAGAGAAAGGGGAACCCTCCTACACTGCTGGTGGGAATGTAAGCTAGTTCAACCATTGTGGAAAGCAAGATGGAGGTTCCTCAAAAAACTAAAAATAGAAATACCATTTGACCTGGGAATCCCACTCCTTGGAATTTACCCAAAGAATACAACTTCTCAGATTCAAAGACATATGCACCCCTATGTTTATCACAGCACTTTTTACAATAGCCAAGATATGGAAGCAACGAAAGTGTCCATCAGCAGATGAACTGATAAAGAAGAGATGGTACATATACACAATGGAATACTATTCAGCCATAAGAAAGAAACAAATCCTACTATTTGCAACAACATGGATGGAGCTGGGGGACATTATGCTCAGTGAAATAAGCCAGGCGGAGAAAGACAAATGCCAAATGATTTCCCTCATTTGTGGAGTATAACAATGAAGCAAAACTGAAGGAACAAAATAGCAGCAGACTCGGAGACTTCAAGAATGAACTAGTGGTTACCAAAGGAGAGGGGTGTGGGAGGGTGGGTGGGAAGGGAGGAGAAGGGGACTGAAGGGTATTATGTTTAGTACACATGGTGTAGGAATCACAGGGAGAACAGTGTAGCACAGAGAAGGCACATAGTGGATCTGTGGAATCTTGTTGCACTGATGGACAGTGACTGCATTGGGGTGTGGGTGGGGACTTGATAATATGGGTATATGTAGTAACCACATTGTTTTTTCATGTGAAACCTTCATAAGAGTGTGTATCAGTCATACCTTAATAAAAAATTAAATAAAAAAGACATCAATCTCTTAAAGTCGTGTACTTGAAACAGCTCCTACTGTGGCGATGGTGGACAGAATGTGCATTCCAAGGTTAGGGAAGCAGGTAAGGAACCTCCAGTTGCCCTGATCCAACTCTCAGGTCGCCTGGTGGTCTGGTCCTGTTGGTAACCTCCTTCAGCAAATTGGAAAGATACAATTTACATCCAACTAGCACATCACTGAAAACTAAGTATTAAATCAGTGATCCTGCCTGGTTAAAGAATGGTAGTATCCAAATGTGCATTTGTACAGTGTTTATTCAAGGTCAGTAAATGACCCACTTAAGAAGAAGGGTGGTGATGGAGAAATGGGAAAATGCCTATAAAGTCTATAAATTACCATTAGAAGGCAGGGGAACTAAATACACATTTTTCTAAGGAAGCATCCAAATGGACACAATGGTACATGAAAAGATGCTCAACATCACTAAACATCAGAAAAATGCAAATCAAAACCACAATTAAATATCACTTCACACCTATTAGAATGGCATTACTTAAGAAGACAAAAAATAACAAGTGTTGATGAGGATGTGAAGAAAAGGGAACCCTTGTGCAAATGGGAATATGGGTGGGAATTTAGACTGCTTCAGCCATTATGGAAAATGGTATGAAGTTTCCTCAAAAAATTACAAGTAGAACTACCATATAATCCAGCACTCCCACTTCTGGGTATATATCCAAAGGAAATGAAAACAGGATATCAGTGGGATAGCTGTGTTCCCATGTTTGTCATAGCATCATTCACAGTAGCCAAGATAGAGAAACGGCCTAGGTCCACCAACAGATAAAGAGATCCAGAAGATGTGGTGAAGGAAAGCTCGCCATCTGCAACAACATGGATGGGCCTTAAGGGCATTATGTTAAGTGAGATAAATCAGACAGAGAAAGACAAATACTGTATGATATCACTTATATGTGAAATCTTAAAAAGCTGAACTTACTAAAACAGAGAATAAAATGGTAGTTACTGGAGCTGTGGGGTGGGGGGTTGGGGATATGTTGTTTAAGGCCACAGACTTGCAGCTAGCAGATAAATAAGTCCTGGAGATCTATTTTTGCACAGCATAGTGATTATAGTTAACAATACTGTATTATAAACTTCAAAGTTGCTAAGAGACTAGATCTTAATTGTTCTCACCACAAAAAAGAAACGATAATTATGTGATATGATAGACTGTTAGCTAATGCTACAGGGGTAATCATATTGCAATATATAAATGAATCAAATTAAAACATTATACACCTTAAACTTACACAGTTATATGTCAATTATACCTCAATTTTGATATATTTTGATATGAGCAAAATATTTCACAGTGTCTGAATGTCTAACTTATAGCTCCATGTTTCATAGGAGGAAATAAGATATTTATGGCTAATTTAGAGCTGGCAAGTTTCTGTTCTTGGAACATAATGTATTCAAAATTGTTTTAAATGAAGAAATAGTGTTGTCTTCATTTATAAAATACAACTAGAAACTGAATAGTTCTATAAATTGCTATGATATGTATATTGTATGTTGACTTTTTCTGTGACCTTCAAATGCATTTGACTAGCACAATATTTCTTAATTTTTTGTGCTCATTGTTGCTCTTAGAATCCTTTAGACATTTTTATCCAATCTTCCCATAAAATTTTTGTGTATATACTGTACATTTTGTACTATATATATATATGTACATATGTATATATATATATATATATATATATACCTGCACTGTGTACATAAAAAAGGTGAGATTTTTTTCAACCCCAAAACAACTATTGCCTCTTCTGGGCAATATCACCCCCTTTGAAAATCCCTAAAATAACTAAACCTGGGAGTTAAGTGGCCAGTCCTTGTCATAATGTAGAGACCCACTTCTAATACAACCCTAACATTATTATTGATATAATCAAGTATTCTTCCAAAAAGCAATCAGCTTTCCAATTTCAAAGAGGTTAATATTAAAATTGCATTTTAGTTTATATGTTTGTGAATCTTTCACAAAAATGAGTATTAAATAATTAATAGCAAGAAGCTATTGGTGCCTTTTTATTTTATTAAAATATTGCGCTCAGAGAAGATGTTTCGAAGAGCTTAAATGCACCATAAAATTGAGTCATTCTTAATGCTGAATTCAACTTCTAATGTTTAATAATTAAAAGTCTTTTTTCCCACCTGGAATACACAATGATAAAATTTAGTAGGAATCAATAAAATCAGTATTGGTCAGTTCACCCATGCTAAACCAGACCTTCTATTCTTAACTCTCTTTTATTTGAGCCAATTACAAGTATTAATTGAACAGCTACATGATACCAGCAAAATAACCCAACTTTCCATTCCTCCTTTGCTCGTACATGGCTTGCTGTAGGAGGAATGGTAGGACCCTTTCCCTCTCCACTATTTTTGGTAGGTATGAAAGAAGGACAGTGACAGAAATGTGCAGGGACAAACCAGAACTGGACCAGTGAAAACAAGAAGGAAAAGTAGAGTTTTTAATAATTATTTTCTCACATTTTTCACCTGTTTGACCCGAGGTTCCTGTCATCCTTTCATGTCTCACTATATATAGCCTTCTAGAAGAAGAGTTTGAAATGAGTGCTGCTATTAGAAAAATCTTATAATAGAAGTCCCTCATTATGACAGCAATTAGTCAATAGAGAGCGTGATTTAAATTGACATAAGTTAAATTGAAATATATATTTTCATTTAAATAACTGTTATGGTACAGATTAAGTATATAATCCTGTGATATATTAACTGTCCATTATATACAGAAATGATTTTTAAATCACTCAAATTCACATTGCAACATTAGCAAGTTAATAAATGGAGACCATGCTTGAAAAAGAAACCCTTTGGTTCATTTATTTTCTAGGATGTTCAGATTATTGAGAGCTATGATTGGAGAGGGCTATATTAGTGCAAAAAATTAAAAAGAAAAAGCTCTGGATAAGAAAATGAGCATGTGAAATTAGCTTTGATATTTAATAATTATGTGATCTTTTTGAAGTTACTTAGTATACCTAAGCCTCAGTTTCCTCACTGGCCATAACAAAACACACAAACAAAAGAACAGAAAAATTTATATTACTGGATTTTTGTGGGAGAAGTGTTATCTAGATATAAGTCATCAGAAAGTAATGTATGCCCAATGCAGGGGCAAAGAGCTTTATAACAGAGCCCAGACTCATCTGGTACCCCTGGGGTTACTATGATATTTAAACTTAGCTAGTATGTTAGATAATAAAGATTTTAACACTAGTTAGGTGTCTACACTTAGTTATTTATCCACCCACCCACCCAACTCACAGATACTTCAAGAGTATCATGTATGTTACCTAGTGGAAGTTTCTATTTTATTCGGGTTTCAATAGGCTGTGTTCCAGTGAGAACAATGCCAGCAAACAACTGGACTAATACAGTGAAAGCTGATTTCTAACTCATGTCACAGTCTCATACAGGTCTGGCAGCTTTCCTTGGCTGTTCTCCAAGCTGTGACTGAATGTGAGGCCTGCGTTCAAGTCCTGTCTCGGAGGTGCAGCTGAGAATCCACTTAATCTTTTAAATGACTAGTTACATCGTTTGTAATTTGAGGACAAAAATAGAAGCTACCTAGAGAGAAAATTAAATGAGATAATCTGTATAAAGCACTTTGCACCAAAATGGCACACAACATAAGCTCAATTAATGTGTGTCATTATTTTTCTGGGAACAGCCAGGGTGTAAGGCAATAATAAACTCATTTGGGATGTCTCAAGGCTTACTCTCACTTCTCTGAGAGCAAAATTCCATCCAGGTTTACAGCACCCACCCAGCGCCTTCCCTCCACCCGCACAGGCCAGTTCACATTTACCAAGACTGCAGCCTTCGGTGTCTGACTGTCAGTACAAAAAGCTTTTTTTTAAATTTTTCTATTTTTTATTTTGATATCATTAATGTACAATTACTTGAACAATGGTGATTATTAAACCCCCCTATTATCAATTCCCCGCCACATACCCCATTACAGTCTCTGTCCATCAGCCTAGTAAGATCTATAGAATCATTACTTGTCTTCTCTGTATATACTGCCTTTCCTGTATACCCCCTCCGCTATGAAAAGCTTTTATTCTTTGCGGGTGCCCTGTAACCGTGGACATGCTGCTAGTGATTCTCTCTCGTCATGCCTGTTATTTCTAGAGAAGGCAAAGCAGACCTTGGGATGTCTTGGCTTGACTGCCTTGTCTTCTTTCAGTATAACTTAAAATTTTTTTTTTTCTCCTCATCCTACTGGAGAAATCACTTTGCATCTCAGTCTCTGTCTTTGGATCAAACTACACTTTAAGGAGTTGGAGACATTGTAGAGGATCTTTGCCTTAGGACGCTGTCACCTTCCTGAATGAGGAAATGGACAAGTCCAACCTTTACGTTTTCCATTTCCTTTAGGGAGGCATGTTGGGAGGGCCTGCAAACTTTTAACCCAACCCGGGACTCCCAGCTTTTCCTTTCCAGTAAGCAAAACAGACAACTGGCGCATACAGGGGAGTCTTCGCTCTTGTTTGACTCCTTTTACTCGAAGATCAAAAGTCAAAACAGAAAAACTAAAAAATGTGAAGATGCATGCCATTTGGTGTTGAAAACTTTAAAGTTTATGTATATTTATTTGTTGGCTGGTCTAGTTGCCCTGAGAATTTTTGCATACAATTTAATATTCTTTTCAATTGTCCCTGTTTGTAGGTTAAGACTGATAAAAATCAGATGTCCCTTCGTGAATTTTGCTTTTTGACTGTATCATCAGAAGTTTTTGGAAATCCAACTTTCAGAGTAGAACTACTCCTTTTGAAGAGCTTATCATGTCTATGCTACACAAAATAGCAATTTAGAAAAGGAACAAAAAAATTCCATGGTGGCAAGTCTCTAAATATGGCAACACTTCCCAGAAATCCAGGAAGTGGTACATAGACACCACAGGTTGTAACACCCTCAGGAGGTCATCTTCAACTTTCTTAATGCTGTATTGGATTAGTGTTATGTGTTTATAAAGTAGAAAACTGTTTAAACCCTACATCACATTGCATAGCTCAGAGAGGAGAGCTGCCATGTCTTTTTCCCTATGCATCCCTCCTGCCTTACTCAATGTTTGACACATAGTAGGTGTTTGATGTATGTATCTGTTGAACATTAAGCAGACATGTATCCTTGCTTGTTGCATGCCAGACCTTGTGGTGAAGCAATTGCTGTACAGGGATCAACTTAGTGGCCACATGCATGAATATACATAAACTTAAAAATTTAAGTGTTAAACACCAAATGGCATGTGTTTTCACATAATTTTTATTGATAAATAATTGGCATGTAACATTCATTTCAGGTATGAAACATGATGCACTATTTATATACATTGTGAAATAATCGCCTCAGTACGTCTAGTTAACATCACAGTTTTAAGTTAGTTTTAAATTCAAGAATTAAACGATCAAAACAATGGCTCTGAGATATTTTCCAAGGTTGTATTTCAATTTGCATCTTGTTAATAGAGGATAATAGTGAGAAAGCCCAGTCGTAAGGTTGGAAAGTAACATAAAAATATATAATCTTGCCCAGTGGTATATCCCTGCCAGAGATCGTTCAGTAAAAGGAAATGAATATATACGAAAAATGTTCACAGATAATTATGCTAGTTTTTCAGCCTAAATACCTTGGAATTTGCAAAGACAGCTCGTAGACAAAAGGGATACCACTAAAATTCAGTGCAATAGATTTCTCCATTCACAGTGACAGGAACATCTCTCTCAATATTACTTAGCTAATGAACGAATAGATCTGCTGTGAAGTTCCTATGAGGCTCATTTTCTTGAGAACAGTAGTAAAAGTTAGCTGATGAATGACCTAAACTGCTTAATGTTTCTCCTTATAACTTCTGAGCAGCAAGGCGTATCCAGGCAAGTTCTGAAGGAGTTATCCTCGGGAGGCCCCGGTGTCCTCGCAGGTTGTCAGAGGCAATGAGCCAGGTTTATTTCAAATGGCTCCTTAAATGAACATTTATTTTGTGCCAGTAACACGTTTTTGATTAACAGCTCCTTTTGACTAATTTGCTTCCCAAAACAGCCCAATAAAGGACTCGTTTAAAACATAATTAAAAGCATGTTATTGCTAGTAGTTAATACTGATTAAAACAGGCATTAAGACAATTATCGTTGAAGGAAAGTAAGCACCCCGTAGTTAGTATGGAATCCATCCTTACTGTTTTTAGGCAACACATATAGAAATGGCTACCTTGACAAGCTAGAGAGAGGCTTGTTCTTTATGGCATCAGATCAAAACTGTTCCTATTTTATTTATTTATTTTAATGAATGGACTGGTCTTCATATAGGTGAGCTGTTGATTTTTTTTTTTTCCTTGTGGGAAACATTCACTTATTCAACAAGGTAAAGCTCATTTGCAATCAGGACTGATTTTAACTGTACAGAGAGAGGTTAAAGCTCAGCTATTTTTTTCTATATTAATAGGATATAAGCCCTTATGCTTTCTACACGCTCTCTGTACACAAAACTCTCTTGGTTGCATTATAGATTGACCACAGTGGCTGTTTTATTACTATTATTTGGCACTTTTGATCTTTTATTTTCATGTTTCTTCTTGTTCATATCATGTTCTGTTGTGGTGTAAAGGAAAAATAAGACCTTACGTGATTTCTTATTCTTTTTTAAAAAGCACTTTTTAAAACAGGGCAGTCATGGAAATTAATATTATATGAAATCAGTACATCAAGTTTTTGTAACAACTTCTGTGCCTTGCTTCAAATTATGACTTTTCAAGCATTGTGTAGGTAATACAAAATGAGCATGTGTTTTGCATGAATGATTATTTCACTGAAAGTGAAAATACAGAAAACGGCCTCCATTTCATATGAAAGATTTCTTTCTAAAAATATTTTTCTTATGATCAATTTTATTGCTAAGTATAACCTCTTATTCTGTGACTATTCAAGAAGGCATGTGCTGGAAAGAATGGAAATTCAGTTTGGGTATATTTAACTGGAGAGCAACTGCCTTTACAGAATGTATTTACCATAAGTCATGTTAAAAATTTAACATAAAATATTGCAGAGATAAAACTGTGCCAACAAACTTGATCATTTGTCTTAGATTCCCGTTTTGCTGTGGTAGCCCCTGGATAGTCTCACAGATAAGACGTCCCTCACCAACCACCTTGGCCAAGTGCATCCATCAAGGGGTGATTTGTCTTTTCCTTCATGCGTCCAAGGAATGTCAGGGGTCCTTATACTTACCAGAGACCAGTTTCCAACCCTTGTAAGGCTTGTGGAGATAAAAATTTTAAAAACAACAACTTAGGAGACAGTATGTGGTCTAAAACTGTGTCTGTGTTGGGGTGGATATAAAAAAGGAAAAGGAGAAAGCCTTTTGTCAGTTTGATATAAAAAATAAATTTTGCTTCATTCTGCTGTTGGCTCTTTACATCTCTTCTCTGGATATTCTAAGAGCTTTCTAAAATGACTCCCCTTTTCTACTTTGGTTAATCCTTTACATTGCCGTCAAAACTATGGTTCTAAAATGCAAATATGATCTCAGCCTGCCCCTAGTTAAAATCTCTCCATGATTCATATCGATTCTTTTTGGCAGGGTATATCCCTAATTATTTGACCTCAAACTATATTTTCAGTCAAATTTTCTGATGTGCCATCTTGTGGACATCATGAAAGCTCCTCATAGAACTGAACTGCTTTTGTAGTCATATTAGCTAATGGAAATTCTGGTGCATAAAAGATAATTTTTGAATAAAAATGCATTACATTTTATGTACCATTAATATTGTATTAATATACATGGGTATTTCCAATAGTGAATGAAAATGCAGATAATCTTTTGAACTGCAGGATCCACTTACAATAATAGAATAATCATAGGAACATGGAAACTACTATCCAGCATGGACTGGATTTATTAGGGAATAGTTAAGAGTTCTGGCTTGTCAGCCCAGCCTTGAAACCTGACCCAGTGCCTCAGTTTCTTCATCTGCTAAATGGGGATAAGAAAATGTGATTATTAGGAAAGATTCAGTGGGTTAATAATAGATGTCAATTTCCCAGGAAAGTATGTAGCAAGTTTTACACAAAAATGAGCCTTTATATTAACCACAGATACAGACACCAAGAGAAACAATTACCATCAGTTATCTTAAAGTTTCTAGGAATATAAATGTCTGTGAGTCTAAAGTAAACAGTTCTTTGTGTCTTCCTTTGCTCCTCCTGATCCAGGTGTTTCTCTCCTGTGCTCTAAGGCTCAGGCCAGTGGCCCATACAGACACACCATCAGGCCCCCTACCCTCTGGCTGAAGGTGGGGTCAGCCAGTGGGAGACCTGGCAAGAGACTAGAGCAGGAGCGGGTGCTCAGGGCACGTACTGCGCCTGCACCTGTGGCTGACTGGGTTCCAGGACCTGATGTCAGCAGGTCTGGGCAGGGAGCCCTCCCTGCGTCTGGGGTCCAGTAGCCACTCTGCTCCATTTACCTCTCAGGAGTAGGCTTCTTGGCATTTCTCTCTCACCAGCCTGGGGGTCGGCCCTTCCCGACAGTTACCCTACACTTTGCCAACATCTTTGAAAAGCGTTCATTTACTAAACTTTTCTTAAATGTTCCCAACCATTTCCTGCAAGGACCCCGAATCAGAAGAGTACTTAAAAGCAGTAATGTGATTTCAAAATCTTAACTTATTTTGCTTGTCTTACATATTTGTTTCTTGTCAAAAATATTCAAACAACCCTATTGTTAAAAGTTTTATTATCTTTATCACGGGCATTACAGTGGCTATTTGAATTGTATTTTCTCAAAATATTGTTTTCACTTTATAGCAATCAATTTTCTTTTTTAAGTTGACAAATGAGAAAGACAGTTGTTTCTGGTTGCACTGAGACCAAAACAGCCTTCTCCAGACATAAGGGTCATGAAATGGAGGTTAACTAAATACGAATGTATTGTCTTGCCAGAAGATTAGCTGCTAAAACAATCACTTGGATCCTGGCAGCACATATTTAAAATATAATCTGTTCTATTTACAGAAATATATTTACCTATTTTGATAACTTACTCAAAACAACAAAACTGTCTTTCCACATAATAAGTGTTTTAATTAGACATTAAGGAAGCCAAAGGATAGAATTTATCTTCTTTGTAATTCCCAAGGTGTTTTCCCATAACAGACATTTCAAACATATATTTATCAGAGAGAGAGAGATTTGAGAACCAGAAAAAAAGAATCAATTTGACATCTGAATGTTTTTAATCTATAGAAAATCTTGTTTCTCTGATTGTACTTAAAATTCTTTTCTGATAAATACACTGAAATTTTTTGTATTTTTCCATCTGTAAAATGGGAAATAGTGCATTTATTTTAAAGTGGACCATTTACTAGAACATTTTTAAATATCTTTTTGATAATAAAGCAATATTATTAAATATTACATATTATCAAGACATTTTATTTGTGAGAAATTATGCTTGCAGATGTAACAACAGATTTAAAACAATTTAAAATTCATTTTGATAAAATTATAGTTATATTAGGAAGGTAAATTCATAGAGACTCTTATCCCACATATATTCAACTGACAACTCTTTGGGAATTTACATTTTATTTATTTTAGTCTTTTATTGGTGACATTAGCTTTACTGATTAATACAAAAAAAACCTAGGTAATTTTTTTTAAAGCTGGATAATTTAAAAACATCTTATGAAATATAAAACCCCCTCTTCCCAAGCTAATGGATAACAATAAAGTTTGAGTTTCTTCTAAAACAACTAGTCTTAGGAAAAATTTTTTGCAAATTTTATTTGACAGATATGCCTCTGTTTGGATAATAGTCACCAATCTTTACACCCAACATACACATTTCAATTTCTGAGGTCTTATGGAGGAAGACGCTTTTGGTGATTATTCTGAAATAATATTTGTTTTATGTCTTCCAAACAGTAGATGCAAACCTAAATGAGTGTTCTGTTCTCTGAGGAGTTCTCCCCAGATCCATAAAGGCCAGGTAGGCAGTCACTCACTGCACTTTGAGAACAAGCAGATGATGTCTAGTTAGAAGTAACAGACTTTTGGCAATAGTAAGAAACCTTAAGGGCCTGCATCTGGTTTGAAGGAACCAAAAAGTGACAGAAATAAAATGAATTGAAATGATGCAGTTGTCAGATGAGAACCTGTTCCAAAATTAAGACTAGCTGAACCTGTCATTCCTCTGCTAGGGCACTATATTTGTGGGACATAGACATTTATGTTTTGGAGGAATAGCTGGAAGAAAACTACCTAAAAGAGCAGGCAGTGTGTCTCATTCATAGCTTCACATTTTCTGGCTTTTCTCTTGATGTCCTGTTCTTCATGCTGTTAGGATACATCCTCTTACAATTTACTGTCCATTTAAGTGGAAATGTAAAGAGTTCATTCTCTACTATGTGATGTGATTGTTTGCCTTCTTCCTAAGGGAGGACGTTCTTAGGACTTACCCAGCTGCAGTAGAAAGAAGAAACTGCTGCAAAAAAAGTTTATTTTACTCTCATTTCAATTTATGGGCAATATTGAGATGGATTCCTCCAAGGCTGTTGTGGTTAATGTGTAAAAGAACTGATCCAATATTAAGAAAAAAAAAATTGGCTTAGTGAATGCAGGACTGTGAAGCCGTGGGACATAATCGTTCACAGAACTCCTGACAATTTCAATCACAGGATTCTCTGCAATGACTGGAAGAAATTACAGGGTAACTTATTCAGGGACGCCTCAGAAATTGATGCAACTCCAAAGGAGGAGTTCTTTGTTGCTGATTTAAGATACAGACCACAACAAATATATCATCATTGAATTATTTGTCCTGAAAGGGACTGTTTGTGTGTGTGTGTGCATGTATGTACATATACATGAAATTGCATGTTTTGAGGTGAATCCGGTTTCTTTTCATTTTCCCCACACATCTTAATGCTTATCTATTAAAAAAAATTCTTTAATAAAGTAAACCTGATATTACTTTCCATCCAAGAGTGTGGAACTTACGTTGAATTTGGACCCTACTATAGCAGAGAGGTCGATCCTCTCTACCAATTCATGTGTAACTCCAAACCAAATAGCTACAATATAAATTGGTAACTGGCATATTCTTTATAATATGCTGCCAGTTATGGAGCTGAGATAAACTAAACCAGAAATTTAATTACAAACAAAAACCAAAAGAATCTGAAAGAAGTGAAAAATTGGGTAAGAATTCATTTTGATAATATGCTGAAATCCGTTCTTTTTCTATATCCTGTTTCCTAATCTCTCATCTTTAAATACTAGTTTCTTGCAATTTTGCTCAAAATCTCAAAGTACCATTGACAAACCTAAAAGAAATTATCTGCTCAGATTATTTTAAAGAGGCCACATAAAAGCAAATAAATAAAACAATAATTTGCCTGCACTGATTTCCTCTACTCACCATCATTTAGTCATTTAAGGATAATGGTTTCTCTTACTTCTGAAATGCCTGATCTCTCTAGCCCTCTGTGTACCTGTGTGCATAAAAACAGCAGCTTTTCCATGAGATAATTAATAAACATACAAATCTGGGAAGACAACACATATGAATGATATGCTTCTAGAATTGTGCAGTACTCATCCTGGACAACCATACATGTGTCAAGCTGCTTTAAACTGTTTACTTTTGTATACATCAAAAAGGTATACTTTCCAAGAAGAGCTTGCATATCTCTCCCTACTGTCTTAAAAGCAATGCACTCTCACAATTGGAAATATGTCCTGAAAATAAAACCTTCTAAAAAAGTAATGGCTCATCAGGAAATTCACCACATTACCTACTGGTTACTGAGTTTTGGACAAGATAATATTGTTCTGCTCTCATTGGAAAGCATCACACTAATTTGGTAATAATCAAAGTGTCCTCTAAAATCAGGCAATGCTATTTGGGTAGGGACCAATACACTACAATTCATTTTAAGATAATAATCTAATAATATATTTAGAAATTTTCTGTATGTGTGCCACATTCTTGGATTCCTATGGAGAGGCAATTCCTGTCAATTCTTAATATAGACATTAATGCCAAGTAACATATAAGAAACAGACTCACAGTGTTTTCCTGGCAAAATAACTATAAAACTAAGAACTTTATGTTCTAGGACTTTTAGAATAATTCCACTGTGAGATCTGCTGTTACAGTGAAATTGTGAAACCTAGAGCAACCTATGTACATATTTCAATATGAAATATCCAGAGAGTGATATTGTGCATTTCAAACATATAGAAGCATAGACCACTCTATGCGTTAATCATGGCCATTTGTGTGCATTTTTTATTTTTATTACCTAGGCTTGGAGCAATCTTTGCAAAACAGACCCATAACAAACATGTAAGAATGGAATAAAAAGCACATTCCTCATCAAGTGCTTGCACAGCACAGAAATGTAAAATTTTGGCACCCAGTCAGTTTTGTGTGGTATAAAAACATTTCTTGTATTTAAATTCTCTGTATTTTACAAGTCTTTTTATGTAAAACCTTAAGTGGAGTTGACTGTTTATCCCAGTTGATTTGGCCGTGTGACGCCTTCCAGGTTGGGGAGCTCTCGCTTCACTGTTTCCTATCAGTCCTCCTTGACTACTGGCATGTGGGGCCAATTTGTTCCCTCTGCAGAGAAAGGAGAAGGGGTTTGGATTTAATTTGAAGACTTGACATAAGGTTTAATTTGCTAAAAAGGGGAGCTTTGCCATTGTAAATCTTGGAGGAGACACTAAGGTGGTGAGAGCTGTCAACCCAGTCTGTTTTAAGCACCATTTGAGGTGTTTGTTAAAGAAACTGTATTTCTTTCCAGACCCTACTCACCTAATTGAATTGATGCTTAACTGCAAATACAATTTTATTCTTTATTCTGATCATTGTTATTTTTTGAGAGGAATGATGGGTTATTGAAACTTTTCATAGAAATGCTGATTTACAGTTACCGCACACATTAGGTAGTGCGTTAGGGGTATGAAATCCATGACAGGGAAATGCTTATCTTCTGTTTTACACCTTAATAAAAGTGGAGGAGAAGGAAATGCAATTAGCTGCTGTATGATGAGCTCAATAGAGAAAGGTAAGAGATTCCTAACTATGAGGATTATTTAACATTGAGTAGCATTTATGTAAGAAGTTAAGATATCTTTCCTTTTCATAGTTTCTAAAAATTAAGACAGACTCACTTGACTTGTAAGTTTTCTTGATATGAAATGGCACAAGAGGCTAATTCTCATCCTTGGGCCTTCACCGCACTCCCCATCCCTGAAGCATTTGTAAATATGAGGGGACTTGCGACTCTGATGATGCCTGAAGGAGATACTCCACCCCACCGTGCAGTGGTTAGTAACCGTGGGTGGAAATTATCCTTCAATACGTAGAACAGAAATGCCCTTCCTAAAATGCCAATACTATGCAGTTAGAAAAATATGCATAAAGATGTCTCTTACCTACTTCTAGAAATGATATGTTTGTGTGTTCATGTGTCTGTGAGGTATATTGTGTTGTGTGTGTGTGTTTAATATTAGAGAAGCAACATAGTATGAGATTTAAGATCACTTTTTCTGGAGCTTTAGGATCTAGGTTTGTTTTCCAACCTAGCCATTTGCTCTTTTCCATGATTTCGAATAAGACACATAAACTCTCTGTGCTTCAGTTCCTTCATCTAGAAATTTGAGATGATAGTTCTTTTGTCTACATTGTTGTGAGTATTATATGAGTTAAAACATATCAGGCGCTTAGGACATTGCAACAAAATGAAACAGAACAAAAAACAAAATAATACACAGTAATAGACATTTGTGTTTAAGACTTAAATGTTAGCAATTATTATCAACTACTACTTCTGTGATCTTAGACCAAGCTTCCTGTAATCTAGCAAATTTTCCTTCTTCCATCATGCCCATTCCTGTCTCTATTAAAGTGTGTACATGAAGAGATGAATTATATTTGCCAAGGGATATCTAGAAGTTGGTGATAGGAAACTTTGGAATTCCTTAAAAAAGATAGTGTCCATGAATACTAAATTCTACTTCCAAATCTACCTATTACTTGATAGTGAGACATACTTTGGAGATTATAATTTGCTATAGAGTTTAAGATCTAAAATCCAAGTGACAGAAAGTTTTAGAAACACGTAAGAGTAATGTTCTTCATATGTTTAAAAATGACTCAGTAGTTTTAGTTTGTCAGGTATTTAAGTTGTGGTAATTCAAATAAATGGGTATAACCTCACATTGTTTTAGTAAAAAGTCTGAATTTTTTATTTTTGAAATGAAATTAATCTTTACTACTTTGTATAGTCACAGTCGTTTTGGGTTTAATTTGAGAAATATAATCATCAAATGGCATCATCCTTTGTGTTTTGGAGAATAATTTTCCTTGGACATAAGCACTATGCAGTATTAAATATTTTCAAGTCTATTGTTAGTGTCCTGTGAGCCTTATTAATTTGCTGAGAAACCTTTTCTGTGATCACAGTCGATCATCAAGGGTTTTTCTAAAACTTCCATGTCCTTAACATGCACTAGGTACCGTGAGAGTACTGGTGAAGCATGTAGCATAGGACCTATCATCGTGAAGCTTGATTTCTAAGTAGGAAGAAGGCAAGATTGGTATGTGCGTGTTCATGTATCAGGCAGATACCTCTGTGCACCTGCACTGCACTGCATGGTGGACATTTGTCAGGGAACTGAGCAGACTAAACAGACAACAGTGCTGGCAGTCTAGGGAGTTAATAGGATGAGCAATAAAATACAATATTTAATACTGGATGGGGATAAGGGTTATAGAGAAGACTTATATATGAAGGATACTAGAGAGAAAAAGACTGAGTATGTTTTAAATAGTAATCAGTGATCAGTAATTTACATTTGAACAAAGACCTGAAGAAGGTGAGGAAGCCAGCAACAGGTAAAAGATTCCAGGTTGAGTAGAAAATAACAAACACAAAAGCCCATGGGCTAGAACGTGGCTGATGGATTCCAGGAAAAGAAAGGGAGCCAGTTTTGTCAGAAGTGAGGGAGGCAAGGGCAGCTTGCTCAGATAGGAGTCAGGGGGCCAGATCATATGGTCTGCTGGGATACTTCAGTACTTTGGATTTTACTTATTAAAGTGGGGAGTCACTGCATAATATTGGGAAGGAGAGGCATGTGGTGATCTGATCTGACATAACAGTTGGATAAGGAATATGTGGCCCGCTGTGCTGAGAATAATCTTGCCTCTCCACTTTCCTCCAAAGCCCATCACCAGCAGCTCCAGGTCTGGAAACACAGAGGTCAGTGAGGAGAGGGTGGTGGTCAGACAGAGTGGTAGCTGTAGACATAGACAGACATGGTGAAATTCTGAATATATTTTTATGATAAAGCCAATAGGATTTCCTGCTGGATACCTTACTGGTCAGGAAAGGCAGAGTCGAGTCAAAGATGACAGCAAGGTTGTTAGGCCCGAGGAACTGGGAAGAGGATTTGCAATCAACTGACCTGGATGAGAAAAGCTGGTGGAGCAGGTTTTGGGAAAAATATTGCAAAGAGTTTGAACTGAGGCATGGTAAGTTTTAGCTGCTGGTTTGGAATCAGAGTGAAGATGCCAAGCAGACAGTGCATATATTCCAGCAGGCTGGAATTTGGGGGGGAAATCAAGGATGGAAATGTAAATTAAGCTGTGTCATTCAGTTGGTATTTGAAACCATCAGTTGAGTGAGATCACCACTTGATAGAGAAGAAAAAGGATCCATAGCTTTATCCTTGAGGATTCTAAAGATATACGTTTGGGGAGGTGAGTTAGAACAAGAAAGCAGACTGAGGAAGAGTAGAAATGTTATCATCAGGTATAGGAAGAAAACCATTTTATTCCGGAAGCAGGTCAGAAGTGGATGAGAAGGTCAGAGCTTGCAGAAATTATATCCTGATTGCTTTTCCTTTCTCAAAAATAGGAAACAAAGTTATCAGCTGAGGATAAAGATGGGCGAAGGTGTTTTAAGTTTGAGGAGAGAGGACAATGTAAGATATGTTCTTCTCAGAGAGTGAGAAAGTGAGCAGATTGGGCAATGTCATTTGACTGCTGGAAAGCCTAAAGAGCTGCGTGAGTTTTGTGAGCAAGAATTTAAATCAAACCAGTCAGCACAATTGTGCGTTTTTTTCTGGCAGTATTCATCTACATCCATGCAGGTAAGATGTTTCAGTTACAAACTGGTACCTAACAAATTGGCACCTACTTTAATACTTAACAGTTTAAAGCCACAACTGTCTAAAAACACAGCAATCATTTTGTGTGATCACAAGTCTGATTGTACAGCCAAGTGGGTGAGTCGTGATAGGAAGGAACTTGAGAGACCAAGGGGAAGGCCCAGAGACGCTATCGGAGACATGGGAGTTACTGGGATTTATGTACAGGGAGTCCAGGAGTGGCTGGCTGGATGAGCCTGTGTACCGCTATCATGCGCAGGAAGGGAACTACTTGGAGGACAGAGATTACGTGTGCCTAAGGGCGAGGAGACAAACACTATGCACTTTGCTAGGAGAAATCATTCTTGTGCAGCCAGCTCCCTAAGGAATAAAACTGTGCTAAGAGGTTTCTGCCTCCAAATAAGATTTTTCCATTGATCAGGTAGCCCTGGATTTGGCCAGCCACAGGCCATCAAATACCTAGCATGCTGCCCAAAAAGGAGGGCCGTGTGAACATATGGTTATTCTGGGACAAAAGGTTACAAGCAGGTGGTGCTTGTGCCCACATGTATATTTTGCAAAATTTCAAGTTTTGCAATTTGAGCAGGACTCAGAAAGTTTTGCTCATCTCTGCTTCTGCAGCATCAGCTGTGGTAGTTCACCTGGGGCTAGCAGACCCATTTCCAAGGTGGCTTACTCGAGACTGGCAAGGTGATGCTATCTGCCTGCTGGAGCTCAGTGGGCTGATGGGAGGGTCCTCAGTTCCTCTCCCTGTGGGAGATCTAAGGTTGCTTTGGCTTTCTCACAGAATGGCAGCTGGCTTCTAAAAGTAAGGATTCCAAGAGACCCAGGTGAGAGCTGCAAGTTTCCCTGCAGCTAGTCTCAGAAGACTAAGGATGGCAGTGCCATTGGTCACGTAAACCGCCAAGAGCAGCCCAGATTTTCTCAAGGGAAGGCAAGTTCAACTCCATCTCTACCTGGAGGAATATTTGGACCTCTTTACCACATAAGAACTTGGCAGGGGTTTGGATTTTATTAAGTTTAGTGTTTTTCCAAATAAGTACTATGAGCAAATTAAGATAAGAGATTCTCAAAGTAAATTATAATGAAAAATTGTGGAATTTAATAGAACAAGGCTGGAAATGGACTCAGAAACAATAATGGCCTGTGAAAAAATTGGTACAGCTTCTAGCAGGATTGAACAGTTGTTGGAAGAGAATATGAAAGGAAGGTAGACAAATACGGAATGTGATGATATCAGGGCTAGGTGCTTGGAATTGGGGGTGCAAATGAATTCTAAAAGTAATGACAAGTCTCTATTATGGTCATTGGTGTGAGTAGCTAAAAAAGATGAACATTTTCTGAAAAATAAGATAATAACATATAATGGAGTGAGATTGTGCTCTGGTCAGAGGAGACTGAAGTGAGTATGGTAAGAGACAGAGAACATTTTACAGGAGGAAGATAAAATCTGTGCCTTCTAGTATTTAAAAAGAAAAGAAGAACATCAGTTATAGGTAAGAGTGAAGGAAAGATACAGGAATAAGAGATGTTGGTAAAAATTCTGTCTTGACTAGTGGAAGGTATCTAAGAGAAAAGACCACTTGGAGGGTATTGAAAATTAACGAGAGGTTTTGATTTTGTGCAATTAGATGTAAGATATCAGAAATGTTTTCCCAGCAGGAGAATGGCATGTTGAAATTGACTTCTAGGAAATGTTAGACTTATGCAGTTAAAAGAGTGATTGTGAATAGACTCAACCTACAGCTGAAAGAACAAAAAAACTAAAAAATCCAAGTATCTACAAAATGAAAAAGTGCTGCTGAATAGAAAGAGATAGATAAGAGAAAATATTTTCAAGAAAAAAACGTGTGTGAACACAGTTATTGACTGAGTATATGGTTAGGTTCAAGACAAAAAGTAAAAAGTACTTCATGTTTAGAATTCCGATGGACCAGGGAAATGGTGATGTAATTTGACAGTTATATGTTCATCAGTACCAATACTTTTCTGGAATACATTTAGCTTGACAAATTGTTTGTTGTGGCACAAAATACACTTTAGATTTGCAATGTGTTTATTAAAATTTACTGTGCACCAAGCAGTGATTGGCTTATCTATTTACTCCATATTATTTGGAAAATAATTTAGGGCTTCTAATAAAGATCTACCCTATGACAAATACTATTTAGCTGAGGTGGAATAAGTAAGTGACATATACAATTTCCTTGAGGAATTTATAAATAAAATGAAGATATTTAGAAAGCACTTAGAGCTAAGTGTCCACATTCCACATAGAAGGACATAGCAATTAACATGCTATCTAGCATCTATATTTTCAACTACTAGTACATGCCAGATGTTGTGCCATACAATGCATATAAAATGGCAGCACAAGATGGATACAGCTCCTGCCCTCATAGTGCTTACAGTTTAATAGGAGAGATGATTACAGAAACATCTTATCTCATTATTTTTAAATGCAGTTTTTTTTTTCCATTTGACATCTCAGAAATTGGGATGCATCTTAAATCCATGGAGTCTTGAAATTACAATTGGTAGTATTTTCTCTTTCTTGGTGAGTGCTTACTGTAACACTGTGTCTTACATTGATAGTATCTCTTTAATAAAATGAAATACACTAAATATAAAATAAATGGAATACATTTAAAAGACAGGTCCAGAGTGTCGCCACTGCTTATTCTGTGGGATATGGCCTTGTACAAGGAGAAGGAAGGTGCTGTGAGAGATGTCAGTAAGAAGGACGAGCACCTGCAAAATCTTGAGGTGTGGAGGAACACAGCACACTGAGGAATGAAGGGGGCCAGTGAGGCTGAGCGCAGGAAGCAATGGGGACCCTGTTTCTGGAGGAAGCCCAAGAAAGTGGAAAGGTGCAGAACCTACAGGGTTTTTGTAGGTTAAATTAAGTATTTTGGTGTTTGTCTTTAGAAAGTGGAAAGTTAATGAAATCTTGTTTTATGGGTTGATATAATATTTTTGTTCATTCAGTGTGTGTGGAGAAATGAATGGAATGAGTAAAGCAAAAGGTGACAGCAGTGGAAATTGAAAGTAATTGAGAAAAGTTTAGCAAAAAAAAGTATCTGTGTAAGGATTAGTCACACCCTAATTATATTTTCTATGTCTCTATATACAGATATGTAGGAAATATATAAAATTGAAATTTGCCATTCCTCTAGATTTTTGTCATTATATGTTTGACACTGGGTCACCAAAGTGTCTAGTAGCAATAAAAATAGTCATAGTACCAGGTTGAATGGAGATTACTGCAAAAGAACACCCACATAGACAGATATGTGAACAGAAATGTGGCCTGGCATGCATTGGGGATGTCTAAGCATGTTTCTGAGTAATAGGACAAAGGTACCAGGACCAAAGCGATTTCATTAACCAGTGTCATTAAAGAAAGAAAAAAAATTCCCAAAGATTGAGTGCACACCATACTCATAATGGACTGAGAATATTTGTTGCTGGGTATGAATAAAAATAGCATTTGAACATTTTTTGAGCACTTACTCCGCACCAGGTACAGAGTTAGAGCTTTTCATAGATTTTCTTTTGTCATTCTCCTAGCACCCTAGGCAGGAGGAACTATAAATAAAATTGTATGAATAAAACACGGCCCAGAAATACTCATTTGTTTCCTCAAAATTACACAGGTAATCATATAACTCCTGAGTTCAGGAGGTGAATCTGGGTCGTCTGACTCTGCAGTGCACACTGAAACTGGCTACGAGATGAGACAAATGACTATGGCAGTTGACAGTCATATCGTTTGTCACACCTCATTTGTTCCCATCCTAGGAGTGGGAATGGACTCAAACTTTTGAGGGGGCAAAGTACCTGTTATCATTACTCTAACCACATAATGCTTCATCTTGACTTTTACAGATTTCAGTTATTTACCTTCAGTTACTTTGCTGCAAGGCATTGTGGTGCCATGTAACAACGTGATTTTAATTTAAGTAGCATGTATTAGCTTCTTAATGTTACTATATATATTCTGTTTTATAATGCAGTTGACTGAGGAAGGTTGTAGTGTTTTGTCTCATTTTTTAGCCAGCATAAATATACACCCCTTGCTTTTCCAGACTCTAGAGCAACATCAAATTAATTTAAAGTGTGTTTCATTTTGTTTAGTTTCTCTGAAACTCTCTTCTTGCTGTTAATAATAATAATTACTCTTTCTTAGTTCTCTGATCAGCTAGTAAATTTCACCAAGTTGATCAAATTGGGCAAATGGGATGAAATAGAAATGTTAGTTACATTTATACTACTTAGAGTCCTACCATAAAGCAGTGTTCCTTTCAGCTCCTTTAGTTTATACTGTATGAGAAATTACATCCTCCATGCACCATTGCTGTATAATATGTCTTTGAAAAAACAAAGGCCTGCAGCCCCACTAGCCTTATCTTGTATTTAGATATTGTTACCATAGGCTTTCAATGTATTTCCAATATTTTAATCATTTAAAACAGTCCAGTGCAAAGAAAAATAGCATGGAATATAGTTTTGCATTATAGGAACATGTTCTAAGAAACCCTCAATGTGCAAAATACAGCAAATTCTAAGAAAAGAATAGGAAACAAGAAAGAAATTGACATTTTTCTATTAGGCTAGTACTGAGGTACATCCTTCCTACATTATTATAAAGAATTTAAGTTCATTTTTATATAGATATGATAAAGGAAAAATCATGTTGCTGGTTATCGTGGCCACAGTGCACAGTATATGCATTTAGAATGCCTTTTTTTGTAAAAGTAGGTGTACCTCGTGCTCCCTTTGTATGCCTTTGCTTCTTTCCAAGAGTTGTGATACATTGTAGTGACCATTCCACTTTCTCCCACCCATTTCTACTTGGTTTCAATGTTTGGTTTGATTTAAAAGTGTCCATGGCTCTTCAACTACAAAAATAGCTATCTCCTATCCAAGTAGTAACATGAGATTTAAAATAATTTATTCATTCAAGATGTATTTATTGAGCACCAACTGAGTGTCAGTCACTGACTGTCCCATATACTCACATGTATCAGTGGATGAAACAAACACCATCTCTGTCCTCCTGCAGTTTATACTTTAGTGGTACTACACAGTGAAAAAAAAAAAATCAGATGCAGGATATTAGATGGTGTTAAATGCTGTGAAGTGCTATAAAGAAAAATATTAATAGGGGATAGAGAGTGGGAGGCAGAGCAGTAATGAAGGCCACTCTGATATGGTGACATTTAGAAAGAAATTTGAATGCAGTATTGCGTATACTTACGGGGAGGAAGATTTTTCAGGCAAAGGATATCGATACAGTCAAGATTCTACAGACTTCTTTCTAATGATAACATTTACCCAATTATTCATGTCAAGTGCATGAGAAATATTATTTTCTCAGTATACATAATCTTAGGCCTAAGAGTGCAAAAACAAAGGTTTTTGGTGAGAAAATTATGTTTCTGGTATATGTGGCACTAGAGCCCCAAGAAGGAGAGAACTAAAAAGCCTTTGTTCAGATCCTCCTTCCGAGCATCACCAGCTCTGTTCCGTCTTTGGGTAGTCACTTACCAGCCAGTGACCCTCTTTTCTGATGTGTGGAATGTTCAAACCATATCCACCTCACGGGTCTGTGGGGAGGATTAAAGGAGACAAAGTATGCAAAATGCATGGCACTCATCTTGGAAAACTGCAAACTGTTGACCATTTTTATAATTCCTCCTATTTTGTAACCCTGATTCAGAGATCCTGGTCCTTAATGATAGATTTCTGAAACACGGGAGTGGTGATTGTATACAGAAAATGCCTTCCTGTTACTCTGTGGACCATCTCAGTGAATAAAAAGGAATTATTTATTTGAATCCAGCTCAGGTCGGCCCTTGGCTTGAAGCCATTTATACTGCACCAAGAACCTGGGTTTTGCTGTTTAAAAAGAAATATAGCACAATGTTTATATATTCTTTGATTTGAAAATGTGCTCTATTCCCTTGACACTATGTTACCAATCCAAAGACCATGTAATAGTGGTGTCCTCAGTGTAGAAAATGCTTATATTTACTCAAGTCCATATTTTAAAGGAGTGTATCTTTGACCTGTTAAGCCAACTTGGCCCATCTAGCTCAAAATCTTCTTTAATTCACAGACTAAAGATGCTAGAAATCTTCACAAATCCTTGAGAACCATCACAGCCTTCTCTGTCAATTGAGAAACAAAGTTTATATGGTGAAATGATATAATATAATACTTTACTTAATTTTGCTAAAAAGAAGTTACAGATACACAAGTACTTGTTGAGGGGAAAAAAAAGAACCATTCAGTCATGTATCCAGACATTCAAATAAATTACACTAGGTTGAACTCATTGCTAAATGTGAAATTCCTAAATTAAGATTCTCTTTTACATGCTGAAAGACATTTCTAGTTGAAATAGTATATGTTTTATATTTGGAGGTGATGGTTGGCATCACAAAAGACTTCTTTTGATTAATAAAGAATTTTTCAGAATAAAAAGGTTTTTTTTCCTGTGTCATTTAAGGCTGGAGGGAAGTGCTCTAAAAGAAGTTAGCTTTATTTATTTATTTGTTTGTTTACTTACTTACTTATTACTATTTTTTATTTTGGTATTGTTAATGTACAATTACATGAGCAACACTGTGGTTACTAGACTCCCCCTATTATCAAGTCCCCACCCCTATACCCCATTACAGTCACTGTCCATCAGCGTAGTAAGGGTTTGTGTCCTGATACTGTAACAAATCAAATCGTACAGAAAGGTTTCTGATGAAAAGCAGTCATCCAACTAATTTCTTCTTATTCCCATCCTCCATACCCAGGGACAATTTTTCCTCCATTTCTGTTTTTTTTCTTCTGTAGGTTATCTTACAAGCACTAGGTATGTTTATATCGCCATTTCTCAATTTTCCAACTTGAGATGATGTCTGTCCACTTCCTAAGAAAGACAAGATTTATCTTACTCTGTTTTATCTTCTCTTCCCCCTTTCTCCTCCCAAAGTTTGACAGTTTTATCATTACTGTGAGTTTTTCCATCCTTTACCTTGTAACTTTGAATAATATACATACAATTCTACTTATTGAGCCATCAATTCCAGTGGGTATTGTAAACTGCCCTTCCTTCCACTTTTCCTCTTCCTCATTTTTCTGATTAACTCATCAAACTGGTTAATATTTGCAATCTTTTACACACAAGTGGTTCCTGCATGTTTTGTCCCTAGCTTGACTTTTTTAAACCTGGAGACCGATTTACAGTGTTTGCATTATTATGACCATGTAAATATTCACTGGCAGAGCAAACAGGATTAAAATTTCTTCCCTAAAGGTCTAATGACATGATGCCTGTAACTCTTACAGAAAAACGTTTCTAATATCGAGGTCACCTGGATTCTTATTTTCTACACACCATCCAAGTGCTAGGAATTGTGGTGCATTTTATTTGGGCTTCTATTTGGACCATAGTATTTTTTTTGTCATTGTATTTTGTAGTCTTTTCATTTTCCTGAGAACTTGAATGTCACTCCCACTGGGTACCTATCAAAATCTCAACATTTGCCCCCTTTTACACATACTATCTTTCATGAATTTCCCTTATTTTTTTTCCTGAGGGCCTCTCCTTGCTTACTCCAGTTTGGACCAGCTCATTTTTTGCCTAATGTAAAGAATTGCCTGGACAAATGCCATACTTCCCTAGATCCAGTATCTTCCTCTTACTCTGTTTCAAATATTAATTTTTTTCTTGGGAATACATATTCAAATAACTATTTAGAGAAAGATATGTGGAAGGTGGTTTTTTGAAGACTGTTTGAAGTTGTCTTTAGATGGCCTTCACAACCAAGTAAGTTTGTTATGACTATTCTACAGTTCTAAATCAAAAATATGTTTTTTTCTGCAATTCTTTATTCTTCTATAATCTGATATTGCTGAGGAGAATTTCAATTCCAGCCTCAGTCTTATTGGTTTTAATAAGCTGTTTAATTTCTTTGAAAACTTACTGTACCTTTTCCCTGGCGTTAAATTTTCATAAAAAATGGTTTAAAAAATATTTCAGTGGGTATTGGGCACTTGTGGAAACACTAAATCATAAGGTGCAGGACTTAAGCCTATAAATTCTCTTCTATTTTCTAATGACAATTAGATTATTTCTTCCCAGCCTTTTTCTCAGTTTTCTTTTCCTAGAACTCTTTTAGTGGGATATTGATCCTCTATGACTAGTATTTTTCTCTCTCACACTTTTTGTTAATCTTTCTGTCTTACATAAATGGAGACCACCCCCCATTCCTCCTTTTGTATCAAATTCTTCATCTCTAATCAACTAATCACATGTATTTTTTCTCATATTTCTTTCTCTTTACATAATATCATAATTTTGTCATATGGATAGATCCCTTCCAATTTCTTTGTTTATATGAAAAGTCTTTGTGTTTGTTCCTCTTTTATTTGTTTATTGAATTACCTCTTATTTCTTTCCTCCTCAATCAGCTTTTCTGTTTATATTGGTATTGCTTTTTGATGCTGTTGATATTTCACATATCTGATGATTTTATTTGCCTGTTTATTTTTAAGAACGAAGAATGGTTAGCAGGTATAGGTTTCTCTGGCACGTCTGCGAACATGTCATTAGTTCTGTTTATGCCCTGCCCTAGAAGACGCAGTGGGACATGTGCTTAAAGGTGGGGCAGGGTGGATCAACTGTGAGGCTTTGTTGTAAATTCACCAAGCAAGGTGCTCCGTTTGTGGCTACATGTCAGAATGATGAGAGCTTTTTTTCAGGGCTGCAATACACACACTAGTCTTTTACTGATCCTCTCCCCAAATATCTCATTTATTTAATAAAGAATGACCTGCTGTGTGTCCCTTCAAAGGCACGCATTGGGCTGCCTGGGCTCTGTATGTGGGGCTGACACGCTGCTTGGCATCACCATCCTGAATACTGACTTTTAAATCATCCTCCTTTTGCTCCAGTCCTGCCTCTCACTTTCTCCCGTGTAATATCCTCTGAGCCCAGAGATACTTCAATGGTCCGGTGGGAAAACTTAAGTCTCCTCTCCCAGAGATGAGAACCTTTCTGCAGCAAATTCTGCTCTACTCATTAATTTACACATTTCTGTCTACTTTCAGTTTCCCAAACATCATTGAAATGTGTGTGATGATGTTGATAGCCACATGCTCTCTTTGGTGTTTATTAATTTTAAATGTTTTTGTCTTTTTTTTTTCATTTAAACCTCAGGAGGAAAAGGAGATTAATCAATTTTCTTGGTCTATCATCTTGAATTGAAAGTCAGGAAGAGATATACTAATGCTCAGATTGCTAACAGCTCATGGTATTAATGACATGCACATTTAAAATGAACAAAAATGAAACATTTGCTTCTTTTTCCTGAGAGAATTATAACAAGTTATCTAGAAGCTCAGGGGAAGAAATGATACCTTTTAAGAGAAGGCCAACAAACAGAAATGCCCCTGTAAGGTTTTCTTTTATTTAGAGATTGAGACATACCATAAACCAATGAATGTGATATCTGAAATTCGAAGACTGAGTCATGTCTCAGGGTCAGTATCTGAGGATCATAAAGATGCATGTGTGTTTGTGTGTGTGTGTGTTTGGAAACTAAAGATACTGTCCATGCTTCATTGCAAAGGTTTAGCCAGGAGTAAGGGGTTTATGAAAATGGGTGTTTTATTGTTTAACAAGAAACTCTATCTGACTCAACAATGTATGGCTTTTTACTTATCAGTTCTGTCGTTCTGGGATCTTTTTCCTCCAGAATTTACAATATAATAGCTCTTATTCCTAAAGGGATATGAAAAGTGCAGTTTGATAATCTGCTTCTGTGCCACCGAACACTATTTGGATTTCCATTTTTACATCATAGTGAAAAGGGCCATTAACTATTCTGAGCTCATTTGATGCACAGGTATTAATTGTCATCCCTTTATCAGAATCATGGTTGAAGGCAATTAAAAAGTTACTGGTTTGACTTGTTTCTGGTAGTTGTGTATATCTGAAGTTGTATTATAATGATAAATTATGAATGATACCATAATGTATTAGAGTGTATTATTTTATAATTAAGTTATAAAATCATTCTTACTTTAGTAGTGATAATATGATAAATTATAACTAAAGGTCATAGTCTGTAATAAAAGATAGACATTTTTCTTTCAAGGAACTTACCCATATGCCAACATTTAATGACAACTTCCTCATTTTAACTACCTGAATGTATAATGGAAGGCATCAGTATCTCTTCCTCAAGAAGTTTCAGGATTGCAATATTATGAAATAATGCCTGTACAAAGTGAACTCTAAATAAGTGTTATTAAAATGTCAGATGAAACAAATTCCCTATATTTATAAAGGTTTATTTTCCCTGGAAATCATGCTTGCAAGCAATTTCCATTATCTAGGGAGTCAACTATTTGACTTCATTTTGTAGAAGGACAGTGGGAACGAAGACACAGAAAGTATGTTCATTGGATATACTGTAATATAAGCTAGAGAGGAAATTTATGACCCAGAATTGGGTGTATTTATTTAGTTATTATAGCTATATAGTTGTTAATCCTCTCTCTAGCAATAATTTAAAGTTTCACCAGTTTTTCCAATTGCATTTCAGTTCTTAGAATTTGTGTCACAAGTCAAAGGTCATGAATTTTAGCTATTAATCTTTCCTTTCTGTTAAAAACAATCCAACTATATTTAGCCGGGAGAGCTGCTTCAAGCTGTTGACTGAACAGTCCCAAAGTTTAGAATGTTGCAGTTTATGTAACCAATCTCTCTTAAGTTTCAGTGATGGATCTTTTTGTTTTGTTTATTACAAAGGAACAATGCAAACATGTCATAATGCAGCCCTAGACATGCTGTGTGGCCACTATAAGGGGCATTGGCTAAATTTATTTTTTGGTCTTAGTCTCTTCAAACTTATTAAAGGGATTTTAGCATTATAAATTCTCCCCAGACTTATTAAAAGTATCTTATTGTTATATGTAACTATAGACAAAAAATAAGCTTTTTATATATAAGGATGAGAGTAAGTCACTTTGTCTTCTTGATTATCACTTGTTTGGCTAATCAAAAAGCTGTGTTATTACAGTATTTTTGTAGACAGCAGTTTAGGGGAAAAACTACATGGTAAAATGTGTTACTGGAAATTGAAATTCCAATTTTAAAAATAGACAGGCATTTTATGTGTTTATCATAATAGAATAATTAAGTTTCTCCTGCAGATTAAAATGTAAACTTTTAGCAAAAGTACACTCTTGCTATATTTTGGAAACACAAATGTTATTATGAAAGCACTGTAGGGTTTTGGGCTTTTCTAGATAATTATGAGCAAATTATAATTTTATAATGAAATCATCCTCGGCTTGTGACTCTCAACTGATGTTTCCATCTGTTGTTTGTCATGTAAAGATTTCCAGTCAGCAGTATTAAGCAATTTGAAAAACACCAACCCAACTTCTGTATTTAGAGAGGGTCCTCATTCAATGTGACATTTCCAGATTTCTCTCTTTCTCTCCCTCTTTCTTTCTACTGGAGGGCATTTTCTTTTAGAAGGGCATAAAAAACGTTTGGTTTTTATTCATAATTCATCTAAAAAAGTTGAATCAGTGCAATTGTTTTCTATCTATTCCTTATTTATCTCACATAGAAAAATATAAATACCAATTTAAACAGATGTGTTCCTTGGGTAATATTGAGATCTGCAAAAACTAGAGGGGATTAAACTATAGGACTTTTCTTTCTTAATGCCAGTTTCTTAATTTTCCTCTTATGATTAATTTTCCAGTTAACATCCCCCTTCTGCCACCACCACCACCACCAATCTTACCCCTTTGAATCAAGCTTCCTCTTTATCCACATGATTAAATGCAAATATCTAGTTTGGCCATGTGCCAGAGAATTCCTTACAAAGCCTTTCCCATGTTTGAATCACCATTTCATAGTTAAAATATTCATCGGTCCCCATTTCCAGAAAGTTCCCAGAATCCTCAAAAAAAAAAAAACGAAACAAACCGCCAGTTCATTGAATTAAATGTTTGAAAACGTGTTCCGTTAGAGGTTTATCCTTGCTTAGTCCTTCCAGTTGCCAGGCTGCTTTGCCTGCACATGCATCTGCCCCGCCCCTTTGCTCGGCTCTGTCTTGCAGCGGGGTTGCCGCGGGGCCTGACTCCTGCAGGACAGGTTTCTCAGCTGGCTTTGGCTGGGTTTCACCAGTGGGAAGCAGTCACTTCTGGCAGGTTGGAGGGCAGGAGTTGGGGAAGAAGAGGGGTTTCATTTTTCTGCCCTTAATAGTGTCTCTCCCAGAATGGTTCCAGCTTCCTGCACATGAACATGACCTTGAGCTCCAGTAACCTGCCTGGCTGTAGCTTACAGCTGAACTGCTGATGCACAGTTCAGTCCCCCATTCCAGCCTCGGGTGGTCTCTCCATTGCATAGCCTTTGGTCCTGAGCCTGCTTCCCCGCAGCTGGCCAGGCCTCTGGGAAGAGGCACCCTGTCTGATGACTGAGGCAGGAGGGTGAGTGGGATGGGTGAGGCATCCAGGAGCCTTGGGCTTTGTGTGACAGGTGGTGTGAGCCAGACTCCTCATGGACCAGTAGGCCTCCTGCACCGGGGACACCCACATAGGCCACCCCTATAAAACCACCAAGATCCCACTGGACTGGGCTTCCTCTGGGAAGAGTAGGAGTGACTGCAGCACCTGGGGCTGGATTTTCCCATTTCTCTGAGCCTCCCCCGTCACTCAGCACATCCCAGGCCACCGCTTCCTCCCACTGCCTCAGGACCCAGGCTTACTCCCCAGATACACCCAAAGCCACATGGCCTCCCCCCAACCGTGGGCCGACCGCTCCTGTTTGCCTCCGGAAAACCCGGCACTCCATCACCCACACCAGCTCTGGAACCAGCCCTTTGGCATCACCCATGAAAGACAAAAACATTTTTTCTTAATGAATTAAAAGTTTATTAGTCATGAGAAAAGAAAAATGATTTGTCAAAATCAATTCTTGTTAATAAGTTCCTTGTAAAACAGTAAGCTTAGAGAAAATGGCTTTCTCATGAATAGAAGATCACAGTGCTTTGGGTCCAAGATAATCTCTGGCTCACCTCACTCTACTCTGGTTGCTTTGTAGCCTCCCCCCAATCCCGGTACAACCAGGTACCTACTTACGTTCCTTCAGTTTTAGCTACTCAGAATGGTTTGTCTTTTTCTGGTTGTATCCTAACAGATACAGGAATCCACTTAACATCTACCCAGATGACATTAAAGAAAAAAAAAGGCAGGGTAAAAAAATATCTTACTGTGTGCTTAAGTTTGTCCTAGATGCTGTAAGTTGCATGCTTTTCATTCTAGTGGAAGAGCTGCTGTAAACAGGATAAATAAATAAAATATGTAAAATATGTGCTATGCTGGATAGTAATATATGCAAAAGAAAAAGCAGGGTAAGTGAATAGAAAGTGAGATAATTTTTTTAAGTGATCATGACAAAACTGGCTTAAGCAAGACCCTGTCTCATGATCATGAGTATCTCCTTAGCTGTGTCTTTCCAGCACTAGGGTGGTACTGGACACAAAGCAATTCTCAAAAACTATTAACTCAAAAGTATGAAATGTAAAGAAGGAAGTGATATGTATGGACTAGAGTACTTGGCAATGGTTTTATGGAAGAAACATAATTTCATTTAGTCCTTGAAGCACATGATTTGGGAAACATAACTTCTGTGTAACTGCTCCTAATTAAATCAGTACTCCTCTATTTTATATCTTATAGAACCTTGGTGGAAATGACATTAAGAATGAGCCGCATGTCTCTTCCTAGTACAGTATCACTTAGAAGTTAATGATTTATTTGCAAGTTGTGTATATGTGTGTGTGTATATATCCAAAAGTAAAGAGATAATGAAAATTTCCTAATACACATTAATTTGCCTAAATTCAATTCTGCTATTTCAATTACATTTGCCTCACTTTTAATTTTGCTTTATAGAAAGGTGTGTTTTAGACACCAGTCTGTTACAATAAACACCAAGGTACTCTCTAATTTGTTTAGTTCTACTGGAGTTCTGTTTTCACTTATTTGTTCAGCAAATAAATACTTATTGTGTTCCTACAGTTGGCCAAAGACTATTGTTATTTCTGAAGATACAGCAAGACAAGAATACCTGCCTTTATGGGTTTGCATTTTAGCAGAAGAGATGGAGGGGAGGGGGGGAGGAAGGATAAAAATGTAAAACATCTGGCATGTTCAATAGTAATAAGTGATAGAGGAAAGAAAGGAAGCAGGGAAGGTAGATAAGGAAGTACTCCTCTGAATGCTGCTCTCTTAGATTGGTCAAAGAAAGCCTCATAAAAAAGGGAAGGTTTCAGTAAAAGGTGATGGAAGTCAAAGTTACAAGCCATGCATGCATCTGCGGGAAGAGTGTTTGGGGTAGGGATACAGCCACTGCAAAGGTTTGGGGGCAGAACACTGCCCAAATAATTCAGAGCCTGGGGTCAGCTTGCCGCAAGGCAGATTCAGGTTTTATTTGGTTTATTCTTTGTATCATTTCTTTTGGTATCATAAAACTGATAATAGAAAACAAATGTAGCAGTGAAATTTCCGAAATCAACCTTTTTCTAATGTGTTCAACTTTAATTACCTTGATATTTTTTGAAAATATTATTTTCCCAATAATTTTTGTTTTTTTGAGAAATGATAGGGAATTCGACAGATATTCTGCACTGACCACTAGGCTTTGGAACATACATTCTAATGAGAAAAAAAAAGAATTACATGTTAATATAGATATATATATATGAGTTATAAAAGCAAGGCTATATATATATATGTATATATTCATATGCATATGAACATAATCCATTGGCTTGATACTTTGTTAATATATCATTCTTATGTATATTTTGATAGGAGGTGGCATATAGGGTGAAATGGTGAGGAGAGATGAGAAACAGAACTTATTCAGTTTTCTAATGTTATTAGAAGAATAAAGTGTGAGACTTATCAAGAGACTTAAATTTGGAGTTTATAAATTCTATAAGAATGAAAATATTGTTGTAGATCAACACTAGGAATTAGGATTAAGATGGATCTGAAAGGATGATACACTTATTTTACCCAAGGTATCATCTCCAGAGAGCAAGTAAGCCAGCCTGTACTGCCTCTTCTGACTTTCCAGATGGTGCATATCACTGCTAATCAATGAATTCAGAAAAAAAAATTAATAATCAAATTCCAAATCAGTGAGAATGAAAATGCCTGTATGGAAAATATTTCAAATCAAACCCTCAGAAAAACAAAACGTCTGAATTTCCAAGAAATGCTATGCATGTTGGCAGTGCAAATACAGGCACACCCCAGATCTCTAAACTCCAACATATATGAGGTGTTAATGACCCACAGATTAACATCCACATCCGCCTTAAGCATAAAAAGTGATTCAAAGGCCAGTTCCAAATACCTTAGCCAATCAGGAAGCTAAAGGATTATCACTGAATGACACAAATTTAAAAGCAGCAATCTGATACATTTTTGGAAGAAAATGCCTCCAAAGAACTTCATAAGTATTCAGGTTTCATTTGGTTTTCTTTCTGAAAGTTAGCAAGTGCTTATAAAATAAACTGCTTTTGACTTTGTGCCTGTATCAAAGCCTAGTTGGTAAAGTTACAAGAGGTATTTTCATTATAAACTCCTGCTTTCCTCTTCCAAACTTTTTCTTTTTGGAGCCTAGAAGTTTCCATGTCTGGCTTTATTCTTAATGAAAACTCCCTGGAAATAATGTGAAAAATCCAGAGAGCCAATAAATGCTTGGGAAATTTGGGGGTGAGGACATGGAGGCCTGCTTCCACTGTCTTTATCAAAAATAAATGTGATTTCTACTCTCATTTTGCTCAAAAATAACATAATAAACCACTTGAAGTTTCCCACCAGATCGTACCTCCGGGGAGAGAAGGATTCAACTGCAACATAATCTGACAGAATGAGAGGAGCGTTGAAATAGTTGGCATATGAAAAAGTTTCATAATAAGAAGCAGGAGGTGATAGTGTCTCAGCATGACAGAACTGAGTCTATACAGGAGAATCTGCCTTCCATTTTTGTCACCTTAGAACACAAAGCCAAACTGGAGCGACTTCACAGAAGAACAACAAAATGATCAGGGCACCAAGGGCTTGATTTATGTGCGAAGATGAAAAGAGCACAGAGTAATGTATATTTTGGCTAAGTGATCACTAAAGAGGATGATAACAGCCTGCAAATATGTGAAAGAGATAAACGCCTCAGGAGAGGAGGGATCCTTGGCAGGATGCAAATGGGCAGCACAAAGGACTAAGGAAAGAATTTGGGTTAAAAATAAGAAGAAAGAGGCAAAGTGCTTACCGTGAGAACCAGTCACATCCTTAGAAAATCAGTGAGTGTCCTCATTCTTGGGACATTTGAAACATCCTAAATAAAACCCCAGGAGGCTTACTGAAGGAAAAATTCTCTGCTGGTGTGATACTATGGAATCAGTGATCCCATGAGTCAAAGGAACAAAAGAAGCACAGATGGATGTGCGTGTGCGTGTGTGTGTGTGTGTGTGTGCGCGCGCGCGTGTGCGTGTGCACTTGTGTGCTCACGCACACAGTACATCAACTTGGGGAAGGATGGGGGAGTGAGATTGGTTGTACTTTTTTGAAAAATAGAAAGGGAAAAAATTAAAAAATTAAAAATTCCCCTGCTGCACTGGAATGGAGAAATTTTTAAAACTTATGAGTAACTGAGGGGAAAAATAATCTCCTATTGGATTCTGGAGATTGACCAAATATTAGAACCAACTCCTAAGGTTGTCTTGCCCTTATGTGACATCATTCAGAGGATGTAGGTAATTATCTCAGCTCTGCTGCCCACTCTTCCTAACCTCAAGGCTGTGGTGAGGGACAGTCATAGCATGTGCCACTTTTGGAGTATGTTGGAATTTTTTATTTAAATGCCTCTCATCCAACCATAATATAAAGTTATCTTTGAAGCAGCTCAGGTCTATAACAGCCTGAAGTGCTATTGCATCAACCTTTGTAAATGTAGAGTAAACAATATTGATTTGAAGAAACGGAGAAAAGAGGTGTTTTCATTCTCATGAAACCCTTCCCTGGCCTTCCCGGGCCCCTTCAGCACATGAGACGCCAACTCATTTGCTAGTTTCTGAAAAGGAAACATGTACAGCCTTTTTCCCTGGGAAGAAAATGGAGAGAATCTTCCACACAATTAATGAAAGAAAAGGTTGGCGGACAGGTTGTGAAGGAGAATATTATCTCCCTCTGCCCTCCTTCCCTCCTCAGTTTTGCAGCTCCCCAACAGAAAGGCTCTTTACCCCTGGCAGAAGGTCAAGTGCGCAAGCCTCTGCCCAGCCAGGGCTCTGCGGGGCAACCAAGTGCTCCAGCCTGCCGTCCTCTTGAGACTGAGCACATCTGCTTGGAGATGTTTTCAGCATTCCCTGACCTGGGGCATGGGAACCCCAGAACATTTCCTAACCCAGGTCTCATTAGCCTGATACAATTAGATTACTAAAGAATGCAGTTGGCGAAAGGCACATATTATTTATAATTTCCATTAGCAGTAAAAATTGCTCCAGACAAAATTTCATAAGGCCACCTCATGTCGTTTGTCACACGATTAATCTCACCAAGGAGGGGTGGGGGAGTAGCATAAGAGAGTCACAGGAAATATTTGCATGCCAAATACTTGATGTAATTTTTAGTTTTCTTTCTTTGGGACAGAATCTGTCACTGCCCTTGGAATAGTAGGGTGTGTGTGTGTGTGTGTGTGTGTGTGTGTGTGTGTGTGTGTGTGTGTGTGTGTGTGTGTGTTAGTTACTGCTGTGTGTCATTTTTGGCAAGTAGATACAATAAAATTGTAAAATACTATTTTTCAACTTGTGAGCTTTTATGAGAATGAATTCAGGATAAGTGATTACTGGGCTGACATTTACAGTTTAAGGTCTAAAACGTCATTTACAACACTTTAACACATTGGTTAGAGTGGGAGGTAATTTTCAGAGGTCTGGGAGTCCTGGACTGGGTATGAAGAAGCAGTTTACAGTGTCATCTCTGTTAGGTACTTAGGATCAGTCCCTGCAGAAGGTATAAAAAAAATCTTCTCTAATTCAGTTTCCCCACTTGTATATTTTAGGTGGTTGCATCACATGAGCACTAAGAATCTGACTAGATCAAAAATCATTTAAATAATTGGCTAATGTCTAGATAAGAGGAGTACAAGTTGCTTGAAAACTATGTATACATATAGACAGAGAGATTACTCATGTGACAAACGACATGAGGTGGCCTTATGAAATTTTGTCTGGAGCAATTTTGCTGCTAACAGAAATTACAAATAATATATATATATATTTACATACATATTTATGTACATATATGTGGAGTGATAGGCAATTGCAAAGTGGAATCTTAGATACTTTTTAGGAGAAAACAAATCATCAAACTGGTTCTTTTCCAGTATGTACAGCAAATAAACAGCAAATTAAATGGACAAAATGCACTCCCTCTCATATAGCTGATTTCTCCCTTCCTTCACTTTTATTGCATACATGTTTATGAGAGGATCAGTTATTAAAGCACTGTTGTAGAATAAAAAGTTGGAATAAGGAATACGTTCTTTACTGGAATGGTCCAAGAGGGTTCTCTTAGTCCTGTCACGGTGAAGTGTTATTGAGGAATAACTCCAAGCTAGTTTGGACTGTAATCGAGTATGGATATAAGGAATTTAAAGATCACAGGATAGCTCTTTCTCAGTTCTGTCATTCTCCCTAATGCAAGGCCCAGATCTGTGCATTTTCTGTTTACAGAGCTCCATATCATACCTTGAGAGGATGCTTACAGTAGGTAAATGGATATTTTTTGCTGAAGAAATTATAGAAAGAGAATGGCAAATTAGGTTTCCTTTGCTTTTGTGTTTTAATAATCCTCTAATAGAATGAAGACATTCTACTTCAAAAAAAATTTTTTCCAGTGGTTGGTAAAATGTAATGTTTTAAAATACCAAAATTTTTCTTCATCAGGGGTCCAAATATATCAGTTCATTCATTCATTCACTCAGTCATTTAATCATTAACTTAATGGGTACTTATACAGTATATTCAGTTTGGCAGTCACTCTTAAGCATAAATATGCAACAGTTGTGTAAATAAATGCTGACATGAGATATATTTGGGGCTCTGGGAATCCAAAATAGAGCCACTTAACATTTATTTTTAAGATGAGGAGGAGTTTCCCATGGGATGTTGCATTTAAGCTGAGATTTAAGAAATAATAGGATTTAATCAACTGGAAGAACAAATGTGAAGTGAGAAATGAGGTAGTGGTGGGATGGGGAAATGATGCCCAGGGAATGGCCCCAGGAAAAGTGTTGCAGGTAGGGTTCCCTAGTTTGAAAGGCTTGGACATTTTATATTTTGATACGAAATAACAAATTATCCTCCAAGAAGATTGTGCCAATTTATACTTTCGCTGAAAGTACTCAACAGAGTCCATATTCTCACAAGATTTACTAGAATTAGAAATCTTAAGATGTATTTGCTAAATACTGGTTCATTGACTGACTTTTGTCCCACAGTATAGAGATTGTGACCCACACAGAAGTAACGTGGATAAGATAGAGCCTCTGTCTCCCAGGCATGTATTATCTAATTGAAACAAGAGCTGAAAGCAGAAAACAATAATGAATTATGTGTATTAAGGGAACAATTGTGAAATGCGCTTACAAACTGGTGAGGTGTCTAAGTAGTGAGGGAAATTAGTGAAAGGTGCTAAATGCTACGGAGCAAATATCCACTCACTCAAAGAAAGTGTAGGGAGAGTATGAACAGACAGTGTCTCTGCATTTATGAGGCTACTTTTCAACTTATTATGTTTGTTACAATCAAATTGTAAGGGTGATGGCTTTTGTCATAAATGATTCTTTTCATGCTAAAATGTGTTATGAAAGGATTCAGTGCCTGGCAATTTTGAGTTGCAGCAATGTTTTCATCATATTTTCTCACCTAAGCATTCAGAGAATGGAAGTTATTTTGTAGAAATGATATGAGTTGGGTTAATGATTTTGGAAGCTAGTATTTATTAGGGTAAAAAGGTAAAGTTTAATACATAAACAGAGAGAGTGTACCCAGTGCTATTTTATTTTTTTCAGGGTGTAGTTCGTGCCATTTAATTTGGACCAGCGGAAATTCACACAATTTAAACTGCAACCCTTATGTTTTAGGTCATGGAGGAAAGGAGCCTCAGGATCAACTTGAATGGGAAACGGACTGTTAAATCTAAATAGGCCAAGTCAAATTAAATATGACATCTCTAAGTATTGCTGTTTCTTGAAACTGAAATTGCGTGTGTTTTCTTATATAAAAAGTTAAATATTTTACTGGTAAATCTCTTCATTTAATATTTGTTAAAGACAGTTTAATTACTCATAAGAATATTGGCAAGTCACCTGATTCCCCATTGATTTGGGGGAATAAGACTCAAGTGTTGGTCTATTATTACCTTTCTACCTGCTCATTCTACTGTCAGCTACCAAATAAATATTTTGCTTGGTGAATACAAATTATTGAATTCAGAATTTCTATCATTCTAAGACACTGTAATAAGAAAAATTAAATATATATCAATGGATTCCAATAAACTGTTCTTAAGAAATGCAACTAGCAGTGAAAAAAGAGTACTAAAGCCTATAAAATGAGCATTACTGGCATATAGTCACACAGGTTGCTCACTACATTCTCAAAAATTTCCTCTTGACTAATTTTCCATCAATTAACCAGTAGTTTCATGTTTGTATTTTGCTGTCCTCATTGATCCTTGTTTTCTGTATGAGAAACAATTCTGGTATCTATTTTCATTACCTCCTTTCAAACTTAAGACCATATCATCACAATATGAGATAATCAGAATAGGTTAGAAATCAATTTGTCGATCCTGTGTGCAGCCAGTCAAAACGGCTGACTTGGTAGGTCAGGTTTAACCTTAAACATCAGCAGAGGAGACAGATTCAAAAGTGTAGGAAAGGAACTCCAGGGTTTAACAGGTTAAGTCAATGTGAGGTTCTCTCTAAAACCCTTAGTAAGGATTATACCATTCACACTTTATTCTGAATGAGTAAATAACGATCTCTTGTCTTCACTAAGATTAACTTCCCGTACAACTGAGAAATCAATAAAGTGTGAGGAATAATTTTGGAACTGGCTGTTCTGAGTTACGCAGAGACCCCCTGAATGCCTGGATTCTGGACAAGAAGTCTGGATGGTACAGAACCAGCATTAACATTCTAGCACCTCCCCCAGATGGAGGGAAGACAGGAGGTAGATGGGGAGACCAAGAAGAGGTGCAAAGTCCAGAAGATAAATAGATTAACCAATAGACGTAACCAGATAATGTTCTCAGAAATTTGCTAACCAAGATTTTAGGAGCTTCTCCCCATTTATTTTTCCTTTCAGACTATTACTTTTAAAATCTTCTCTTTTCAGACACCATTTAACCTAAATGTTATGTAATCTTATGAAAGGTGAATAGTAGATAGTAATAATTAGATGATGATTATTAATAAATATTTACTAAATGAATGAATGTGAAAGTTAGCTTGCAGGCTTGATAGACCCATATTAAATAAAGAAATATAAGGGAAGAAATTCTGTTTATTTACCTGAAGGAAGATATGAGAATAGAAAAAAAAAATAAGGGAAGGAGATGTGAAACAGTATGGAAAGCATGGCAAAACCTGATTAGACTCACTTTCTATTGGAAGTCCTGCTAGGATCCATTTCTCCTCTGAAACAAATCCTTGGCTGCCTCCCTTCACTCTCTTCTCCCCTTTCTACTCTTCATCTAGTAAGGAAGCCCACTCAGTGAACTTTTAAAGCTATTGATCTTCTCTTGCTGGGCATTACTCCTTAAGGACCTTGTCCTAACTGTTGGATCAGTAAGATAAATAGAGCCATACAACATATGTTTATGATCTCACTTTATTTCATCATAAGACATAGATAACAAAGATGGAGCAGGAAAAGATAGCTTAGGACATACAGCACTTATTCATATGGACTGAGCTAAAAATCGCTGGGAAAATGCATTTATCTTTTTTATACTTGTTTGCCTTCTAGCATTCAGCACAGTGTTTATGCATGACCTCCTGAACTGAATCAGTTGGGAAATGTAGGCAGGATAACTTAGGAAATTATTCTGTTTCTTAGATAATGTCCCAGCTTTGGGGTAGATAACGAATCATATCTGTCTGTATGGTTGTCCTACACTGCTAAAATTCATAGAATGCCTGCCTGGCTTTATAGTCTCTCCCTTCATGTAAATACCCTTCATGTATGGCCCATTCAGTAGCAGGGAATTTTCCTTGAGTTAACCAGGTTACGACCTCAGAGATTTGCTAAACAAGATTTTAGGAGCTTCCCACCCTTTTATTTTTCCTTGCAGACTATTACTTTCACAGTCTTCTCTTTGCAGATGCCATTTAAGCGAATGTTGCATAATCATAGAAAAGGTGAAGGGTAGACTATAATAATTAGGCAAAAAAGAACAAAATCCTCAGATAAAGATTCAAATTTTACTTGAAAAGACAGATAAGATCCACATGGGTTCATACCCCTTCTACACGGGGAGAGAGTGACCCCTGTTTGTTTCTATGCTGTTGTGGTATGGAGAGAGGTTGCAAAGGTTCAGAAGGTCTCATGGAATATCTCCTCAATCCTTCTGACACGAAAGCAAAGGCATTCTAAAGCATGGATTTGTGTCTTCCAGTGCTGCTTGCACATGTTTACTCCCCATCTAGATAAAAGCTCACAGGGATGTAGGAAATGCTTTAACCTAGTCACCAATCCCTATGCTCTGATTCTGACATAGAGTAACCAAGTTGGTCTGATCAAACTGTTTTAGCTCTCTAAGCGTTTCCTGTAAGATAAAGGATGTCCAACAGAGACCTATCAGGTCCCCTAAATATCTAATATTCTAACATATGCTATCATCTGATTACAATTGTCCTTGAATATTGAAATGTAACTAAAGTTCCATGATCAGATACTTCTTGAGCTAAAGCATGCAAGAATATATGTACTGATATAATTGTCCACACTGATAATGTAACTTAGCCTTGAAAATACTATAAAGGTCTCCAGACCATTAATATGTTACTTTCTGGACATCATTCCAATACATATGCTTTGAAAAGACCATTGTTAATGATCATTTCTCAAAATGTACTCACGTTGTTATATTCTTAATAAGACTTGATGATCCTGACACATCTAGTGGTTTAAATCCTCAAATATGTCCCAGTGTGTTTATGTATATACAAAAATCATTTGTGATTTTCAGCTCAATAAATCAAGTAATTGTAATCTTTTAACATTACGAACAGTTTGATCATTTCACACTGTAACAGAGACTGAAGAGTTGAAATTAAGCATCATAAATGCAGAATAAAATTATGAAGACTTTCTTGTAATACAAAATTCATGGAAACAAAACTAATTTCCTGATGGATATATTATATTAATGTAATGGATACCTCAGTGTAGTTAAATTGCATTAAATGGTTATTAATGCTTGAATAAACTTCAAGGAAGTGGGTACTAGTTGAAATGGGATAATATTTTGTTCTGCTGAATTATACGTTAATTGGTAGTTCCTCTCTTGTAAAAGGACCTAAAGGGCTTAATAAAATATGTGGTAGAAACATTATTTTTTTTTTCCTTCTTGAGATATTAAGTCAAGAGTTTAACTGGAAGTGTTTCAAACCTTTCCCAGAAAGTTCTTCAGTATTTGTGATGACATGGTTTTCAGGGACTCCCAAAAGTAAATAATTAAAGCTTTTAGTCATCCAAATAATGAGAGACTGCATCATGGGAAAATATGTTACAAATTGTGCAGTTGAGGTTTGTTTTTTTTACTGCATGTTCCACAGAGGGAATGGAGGGGAAAAGTGGTGGAAAAGAGAGAGAGAGAGAGAGAGAGAGAGAGAGAGAGAGAGAAAGGCATTCCATAGGCAAGTAGAAGCCATCTCTGGTATTCTCAAGTTACTTCAAAGGCTGTACTTGATAATACAAGGAATAAGACCTTGAAGTTCATTTTCATTGTATCATATTCAGAAAAATACAAGAAATTCCAAGTTATACCTGAAGGATATCGTGCTCTGCTGTGCACAGGGAAAACAACGGCAACCAAGTACTTGAATCTGGCCAGGCTAGTCTTGCTTTGAGTTTTAACGTTTTGAGTAGAGTTAACTCTGCGCAAAACTTAGGACTATGCCCCCAGGTGTTTAAAGGGGATAGAGTACTTGAAGACTATAGTGTTCGGGACTCAACACAAGTGAAACTGGCACAGGGGATATGTCAGGAAAATTAGATTTGGGAACTTAGAAAGCATGCATAGATTTACAGTCGAAAGGTAGAGCATTGACTTATATTTAAACATTATTTAGAAGTTTCAGTGCTCAGTTCTTGTCTTATGGGAGGCACATCTCATTTTCTTTAGGGTCCATAGTCATACAATGTTACTCAAGTTCCATACAAAAAAGGAAACATGGGACACTCAATCTAAAATAATAGACAGTGTGGCCCTGTCACAGGGACTACATCACCCAGATGAAATATTTGTAGCACTGTAAAAGCTAAACCCATGGGGCTAGCAATTCCAAGTAACCAAGACCAACAGGAAGTGACCCCCAACTTCACAGTGACACTCTGCTTTCGAATTGAAACATACTTATCAACAGGGAAGTTAAGAAAAGAGAAACTACAGAAAAGAAGTGAAGAGTCATTAATCAAGGCACCAAAGGGGGAAAATGGTCTGCACTCCAGTATAAACAGGGACATTGTAAGGTCAGCATAAATCCATGGCCATTTACATCTATCCCTGAGAGTTGTGTGCACCCCCAGGCCCTTTAGGGCAACTCAGACATTTTTTTTCTCCATTCATTTGTTCATCTAGAGAGAACACTGAGTTAGAATTAAAATATTAAAACCTCAGCTAAATCCCTACAATTGAGATGCATATAGACAATCACATGGGGATAAGTGAGGAAAATCAAGTGTCCTCAACTTGTAACATACTTGTTAACTGACATAAGGTACGTTCATGGTTCAGGATTTCAGACTTTGTATTGGATTCTATTTCTTGAGCTTCCTCTTTCTGACATAAATTCTCTTCAGAGGCGACCGCATTTGTTATTTTTAAAGGCACACTTTATCAGGATGTGACAAAGACTTACTTTTCCAGTGATTTAAACCTGGGAAGTACCTGGCTTCCAATAATTCCAGTTGTTTGTCATCTCGTTTACACAGATGGAAACTATTGTTGTTTCTGTTGTACATACATGGTTCAGACTGAAAATCCTGTATCATTATGTCTTCTCTGGAGAAAACATAAAGACATTATATTGTTCTCCTAGGACAGTGCACCTAATAACATAGTGTATGGGAAAATATCTTCCTTTCTCCTAACACTTCTTCGACTGTACAGAGGAAATAAAAGATCTAATTCCATGCTAGTGCCAAAGTAAGCATACTGTTTCATCTATAAGATTTTAATCCAAAAAAATTATGTACGATGTTTTTATCCCCTAGTGAAAGTAAAAAACAAACAGCAGTCTTTAGACTGCTATAAATCACTACCAGATGTGATTGCATTGGCTTAATGGAAGCATTGGTGGCAGGTAGACGAACCTGTTTGCTCTACCACCTGACTGGCTCTGTGACCGTAAGCCAGTTACCTAACATCCCCACAATTTAATTTTCCTCCTCTTTTAGGTGGGTGACACCACCTCCTAAAGTTGTGGTGAAGCTTTCTGAGCACGTGTTTTCTTTTTTTTTATTTAACAGTCCCTATTCCTTGTCACATAGCAATGCATCCAAAAGAGTAATCCTTATTATTTACATCTAACCCGATCAAGCGAATTCATCGTGGCTCTCTACTGATATCAGGTAATATCTTATCCATAAAATGTAGTACAGAAGTGCTTTTAGTTAGCATTTCTTTTATTATTAAACTCTTAGGCTTCTTCTGCTTTCAAAAATCCTATAAAATTTAGCAACTTCTTCTTCTCTTATTAGATATTTTATCCCCTCTGCCAAACTCCTATGATTAGAAAAAGCCATTACATTATCTCACCAAAGGAGGCTTATTTTCTCCTTCAGGTACAATCCACCCCTAACCTTCCCAGCTACTTGGTTTACCTCAGAGAAGTGTCCTCTGTTTGGTGCTCACATTCCTGCTGCAAAGAAGGAGATGTTAATTCTGCCAGTGGTTCTCTGCACAGGAGTGATATGCCTTGGTGCAGGAAGGAATGTGGTAATGGTTCTCAAATATTTTCACTCTCTGTTTAGGAAGTGTATAATATTTCTTCATCTTGTTCCTAATCTTATCCCAAAGCTATGTAAATTTTAGGAATACATAGCCCACAAAGCTGTGTTGAACCATGAAAATGTATCCATCAGACATTTTGTCTGGAGGTGATATGCCCTCCTGCTGACCCTTTATGTTACATTCACTGGAGCACTTCAGGGACCAGTTTGTACCTCTGACTCTTATAAAAGACACAGCAGCCTAGGAAATATGGAGTAGGTAGATTCTCAGGTGTAAAGACATAAACTTGGTCTACAGATAGTGATACAGCCTGAATACCTGAGAAGTGAGGGGAAAACTGAGAGGCGTGAACTCCTTTTGGCATCCCAGCAATGGGCAATAGGTTAAAAGAAGGAATAAAAAGAGCACAGGAGAGTATCATTTTATTAAATTCATTTCTGGACTAACACAGAGAGAGTGGCTGTAGGACTGAGAAAATGGAAAAAATGAAAATTCCATTCAAATTTTATTCATATACCTAAAATAAAAGGAGATTCTTATAGGTCAGTTTTAAAACTGAGCACCAGACAGAGGACACTTCTCTGAGTTAAACCAAGTAGCTGGGAAGGATAGGGGTGGATTGTACCTAAAGGAGACAATAATCGATAGCATATTCCCTTTCTGCAGACAAGAGCAAAAAAGTTAAACTCTGAAAGATAAATGAAAGCTTCACAGTGGAATCAATCCCAAGGTAACATTTAGAAACTTCTGGAAACGGTAGAGAAAAACCTGAAAGAAGCCTTTGGGGATGTGCATTTTACCAGTTAGTACAGCTGAGGGCCTCGTGGAGTCAGACAACAAGCATATAGTTAATGCTCTCTTACGACCGTGGAGGAAGATGTGTGCTCCCACTAGAGAGAATGTGAGAGCCCGTGGACTCTAGGATGGACACTGTCATACCAGCCAGCCTGGTCATTTGTTATTTCGACTGTTAAGCTCAGGGGCTAGCGATTCATAGCCTTTTCATAGTGTTCAAGTTTATTGCTTCTGTTAGAGTCAGAAGGGGCAAAGTAATCTTTCTAATGTGTTCAGTGGCTTTTGAGTGTATTTCTAGCTATACAGTGTAAAATCTAAGAAGAGATAAAACTAGCTGATGGGCGGAGGTTCTCAGGACATAGACTCCTGCCTAACATGGTGGTGGGCCCTGTAACTGTCAGAATGGAGGTCAGAGTACTTCCTGGTGTTCTATCTGAGAGCAGAAGACAGATATAGGTCAACAAGGAGGTTAATATAAATATGCAGAAGCAATGCAGTGCAGTGGTAACAGATGTCTGACATGCTGTCTGTCAAGGGGATTTTGTGATTATGAAATGTCAATTATTAGTGGCCTAATAGTGGGCACATTGATGGTTTAAATCAGAGTGTAGATGATGATAGTTATGGAAGACCATGGTCACTTCGTTGTGTTTTGGCTTCTAACATATTAACTTCTTGTTTTTAAAAAGTGCTATTGAAACTATTATATTATTACTCCATTTTTGGACAAAATGAATGAGCCTACTTCCCAGAACGACAGGATCACTCAGATGATCATCATCCACTCAGACAAAATAGCAGCAGACACCAACTCAGTTATTGCTCCCCAACTGAATATTTTTTCAGTTTTTATTCCCTAAATTCTCTTTGGTCTTACATGTGCTAGTTCCAATCAAATTACTAAGAAAACATGTAAGCTATTATAAGTGAGGAAATAGATTTCATCTTTTCTACTTAGAACTGGCAACCAAATGTGAATTAACCAGAATGTACTGAGCAACTATTATGCTCAAGACTCTTAGTTCATCTAAGGGTAGGGCAGGAGAAAAATGGGCAGGATACAGAAATGCTATATTGTGCACCTTACAATCTAGTTACAGAGATGAAATAAACGTACATGGAAAGCTTAGTAAAACACCAACATTAAATATTAATTCAACAGAACAAGAGAGGCTACAGAGAAATTCAAGACAAAATTTGCATTTGAAGAGGCTGAGTGTGACACGCTGTGAGTGCACAGTGGAAGGGAGACCGCAGTGCCCTGCAGTAGGCTGAGACGACTTAAAGACTGAGGCTACAACTGTCATTAATGAGAGAGAGGACTGAGAGAAAAACAAGAGCCTGGTCCACATAAGCACAAAATCAGGTAAAAGAGTGCAGGACATGCTTCCTAATACGGCCATATTAACAAAAGACAGGCTCCAAAGTAGAAAGAACATTTTACCTATTCGTTAAGTTAAATTCAAGACTATCCTGGCTGGTAGTATAGGGTAGCTCAGCCCACCAAATCACCAAAACTAAATATGATAAAAAAATATTAAGAGAGGGTTTGAAGGAAAGAAATGCATCCTATCTATACTAAATTTATGCTAGGATAGAATGAGGAAAATAAAGCAAAAACTCTATCCGTTCCCCGCAGAAGCACAGTTGCGAGATTGTAGGCAAGGTTTAAGTCTTATATTTTTTGCCATTAATTTATGAAAAAAAATTCAATTTCTCATTAGCAGTGTCAAATATTCTTAAGATACATTCAGGATGAGGGTGTACAGCAAGACTGGACAGATATCAAGATGAAAGGCATTAAAGTACATGTGTCCACATCAAGTTATTGTCACTGCCAGGGAGAGACACGTGTGAACGCAGCTCTGGCTGTGAAAGGGGAAGCTGCCATTCTAAGCAAACATAGGGCTTCCGGGGTCAGGGAAACAGATGCCCAGCCGGACTTATTAATGGTGTGACACTTCTATGTAATGCACTGTGCTCTGGTATGGCTTTTATAAAATAACGAAAAATCCAAGAAAACCCTGTAGTTGCTTAGGTCACAGGACTTGTTCATGTTTGTTTGCTCTGATGACTATTTTGGGAATTTATAAGACCTTTCTCTTAAAAAGTTTCAAAACTTCCTCTGGCCAGTGCTCGTTAAATAATACCTCGTTTTGCTAGTACATGTCTACACTGTCACTGCATTGCCCCAGCCTCTGCTCTGGCACTAGAATTAAAACATTGGCATTTTAAGATTTAGCCAAAAATGTCACTGCTATTTGCTTCCATTTAGAGAGATTCCTCAGGGTTAACCGAAGCCTACCCCACCACCTCACGTTTTCCTATAATTCTCTATACAGGCTCAATTTTCAAAATAAATTATCCAGTCTTCACTCCCTAATGTGACTTCTCAACGGTTTAGCCTTTAGGGAAATAAAAATTATGTTTTTCAGTTTCATGAGATTTCTGCAGTGCTCCAGGAAGAGCATGTAATCCTGCTTAATTCAGTAAACAGAAAAAGGTACTGTAGGTTCACTGTACTACTTTAGATTTTCTGGAGTTTCCTCAAAGTATTGGCACTCCCATACCCCTTACACCAAACTTGTAAGAGATCTTGAAAAATCCCTGCTTGGAAACTCCTTAAATTTCCAAATATAGGCCTCTACACACTGATTTTAATTAATTATCAAAGATAACATAAGTCATCCTGGAGGTCCAGTTGCTAATCCGCCTAGTCTGCTTTCATCTAGGACATGGACAATTCATCCATGGTAAAATTTAATTTTAGCTATAATTACAAAAGTTTGAAATTAAATCTCACTAGTGCTATGCTCCCATTAATATGGACAAAATAACTGATCTACTTAGGATTAATGTGGGGAACAAAAGTAAGATTTAATTTTTAACTTATAATTAATTTGGGAAAATGTGATAAAGGATTTTGTTTCAGAGGAAGTTTCAGAATTTCAAGGAAGACATTCCAGCCGTCCCTCACACTTCTTATTTCCTTAAAGCATATTGTATAAGGTAATATGAACTGTAACTCAAACTAAAAATAATATGTAACAGTTCCCCATCTTGAGGGGTTGAAACCTAAGCTTATAGTATGTTTCTCTCCAACAATTAAAGAAGAGGGGAAAATAGAACAGAATTCTGACTTTTTATATACTATAGGATAAGTACCTAAGCCAAGTATATTGATAATCAGGGTGATCTTAAGGAATATGATACTTATACAAAATAGGCACCAGCTATTCAATTACCCTACCACATTCAACATGTCTTCATGCTGCCAGTATTCTCACTGATAATTTAAATTCAAATTATTAAGGTCCAGAGAATCAAAAGAAACTCACACGCATATTAAGAATCAGACTCTGACATATTCAAGAAAATCGCAGCACTTGTTTTTCTTGTTCCTGTTTCTTCTACTTAATGGCAATTATGGTTTGTGGAATGAAACAGTCTCAAGTTTCAAAAATTTTCAACTTATACTATAAAGGGAGTAATTGTAGAAGAATTCATGATATGCTCTAACCACAGAACTCTAGGAGAATATGGACAAGACCACCTGAAGTAAACCTAAAGTGGATTACTCCAATGGGAAATCCTAATGACTAACATAACAAAAGGTAAACGATGTCCATCTGCAAGCTAACGCAACAGGCTCGCTGTGCAGTAATAGATCTTAATTATAGAACAAATGTACTTAACTGTAGCTTCCTTTTGCCTCAGACATGCAGGTTAATGGAAGACAATTGCGGTTATTGTCCTCTCTGTACTGGTAGTTTGGGAAATAAAAACAAGAAAAAATGCAGTGCGAGCTTTAGATATGTTAAAGAAAGAGAAAAGAGAGCATACTAAGTCCTGACAATGGATACCACCTGGTTTTAGTAACCATAGAAAGAGAACAATCAAATTATTTAGTCACAGAGACAAGCTCAAGGTTAGTAGTCCATATCTCTCTTTTTAATGAACTAGGTTATATTTTAAGAATATTGAATGTTGATTTTCCCATAGGATCAATGATATATTTGGTTGTTACATTGCTTGAGAAATTCCAAATGGCCACAAAATAAATGTGGGAAAGTTGATGATAATTCTGGATTTGGGAGTAAAAAAAAATTATGATGAATGAAATTCAAGGATAGGACATACAAATGAAACAGTATTCTCTCATTAGATAGAAAAAGATATCTTTGGCAAAAAATAAAATGTATGGATTGATTCAATGGCTAAATTACTGGAACATTGGAAAGTGAGAGTTAATTTTAAAAGATCTGCAATATACCAGATAATTTCAGAGGGAGCAGTGAATGCTCATCTAATTAGCATTAAATAAAGAATAATTATTCAAGAGTATATTTTATAGCACTTTTGTTGGTAAATTATTCTAACATAATCCTTTAAAGTTATATGCCATAAAATGATATGCAATCCAAAATTATTTACTGATTATTTTTAAATTTATCCTCTTAAAAAGCATCATCTCTTATTTGAAAAAGCCGACAGTTACTGAACTGAACATTCAGATGTCAATGTCCTAGTAATTTAAGTCTTGTTGAAATCAATTAAAGATAGAATGTAAACCCACAGATGAATAACAGGTTACTGACAAAATCTCAAGAACTTGATTTGGTAGGAGAACAAACATTAGACTTTCCCATGAACATTTTTTGATTTTGGTATACTTCATCCCTAAAAAATGAGAAATTGATAAAACTTTTTATTAGGATTATATTAGACTAAAAATGTGAGATGGTAAATCACATGATCAGAAACTTCTCTTATGAAAATCAATTCTGAAGTTTTCTTCTTAATCATTCTCTCTCCACCTTTGGTTAAGATACTGATATGAGCTGACCATTTCTATGTCAGACTAAAACATTAAACATGTCTAATTAGCTTTGGCCAAATTATGTTGGAATCAAGGGGTTCAGATAAATGAATAATTAAAAATAAATCATAACCAATTTGGCCCCAAAATAAAAGGAATCAGATAGGTTGTCAGAAATATTATCTCTCATCTCACTACTGGTGAGCCAACATGAAGATATAATTCACTATAGTTATTAGTGTTGTTTAACTAATTAAGGATAGCTGTGTAATCAGCAACTGAAGTGATATGTGTTTGTCAGAACACCTAGAATAAAAAGCTAGTGTTTGTGTCAGTTTAATTATTTTGGAGAATTTTTGACTGACGTGTGCAGATTATGATGAGATATTTCTGAATTAGGGAAAAAATAATAGTTTGGGGAGGGCTATGGAGGTAACCTTAAAAATATAAACAATGTAGAGTATATCCCAGTATATGAAGTAGAATTTGTACACATTCAAAAAATTCACATCATGAGGTAAAATTAAGCCGGGGATAGAACCTACCTGTGACCTCAGCACTACAAAAATAGATATTAATTCTTCATTGAACATCTGTGTCAGCATATTGGACAGAGAAGCACTCACAGTCAGGTCACTTGCATTCTTCTCAAAGCTCTTTAAATGACACCAAAATCATAAATTTTATGATACAGCAGGTCCACTTCCAAAAACATACCAACAGAAATGTATAGATATGTTCCTCCAAGGACAAGTGCACAAATGCTCATAGCAATACTGTTCACAACAGCCCTAACTTGGAAACTGCCCAAATGCCCATCAACAGAAAAGTGGATAATACAGTATGTTATAGTCACATAATAGAAAACCACACAAAAATGAGAATGAATGATCTATGCAACAACCTTATGCTGAGCAAAGTAGCGAGACACAAACGAGGACACACTGTGTGATTCCATTTATGTGAAGTTAAAGAGCAAGAAAAACTAATCTATGATATTTACAGATTATGGACGGGCAATAGAAGTGGAAATGAGGGGCTTTTCAGGGTGGGAATGAGGTGTTTTTGAATGTTCTGTTCCTTAATCTGGTTGCCACTTACATAGGTGTGTTTGGAGCATGAAAATCCTTTGAGCTACATACTGATAAATTGTGTTTTTCTGAATCATGTTGAATTTCAATAAAAAGTTACAATTAAAAAAATTGTAAACCCTACAGTTTGGTTGATTTTGTGGTTCCCATCCACGGAGCAGTAATTATTCTAAGCTGCTTGCTTCCCAGGCACTTTTTTTCCTGAACATATGAGAAAAGACAAAGTATGGAAAAGCACTATGCATGAAACTTAAGCCTGGTTTCTAATGTTCTGTGATCTGAACGTCTGTGTCCCTCCAAAATTCATATATTGAAATCTAACCCTCAAGGCAATAGTGTTAGGAGGTGGGGCCTTTGAGAGATGATTAGGTCATTAGGGTGGTGTCCTCAAGTATAGAATTAGGCCCTTATATAAGAGATCCAAGAAAGCTCCTTTGCGCCTTCTGCTACATGAGGTTACATAGAGAAGACAATGTCAGTAAGGAAGCTAGTCTCACCACACAGTGAGTTTAAAGGGTCCTTGATCTTAGACTTCCCAGACTCTGGAATGGTGGGAAATAAATTTTAGTTGTTTATAAGCCACCCAGTCTCTGGTATTTTGCTGTAGCAGCCTGAACAGACTAAGAAGTAGTATCATATTGATTGGGTTCATATCTCCTGCTCCAACTGATATTATTTTTGTGACTTTAGCTAAGTTTCTCAAACTTTTAAACCCTTAGTTTCTCATCTGTGGAATGAATATGAGATATTGTAATACTACAAACTCCATCTTGTCCTTACCAGAACTAGCAACAATAAAGAACCCAATGGAATGCCCACCACTCTTTAAGCATAGAAAACGCTTACCAGGTTTTTTCTTTAATTGAATTGTTGTTAAATTTATTTATAATAAAATAAATTTTTTTAGGAGTACACTTCTGTAATTTTTGACTCATGCATAAAATTGTGTAATCACCAGCAAAATCAAGACACAGAGGAATTCCATCACCCCCCCAAAAAACCTTCATGCTATCCCTTTGTGGTCACAGCCTTCCATCTTTTATAACCATTGTAGTCACCAGTCTGTTCTCCATCACTAACACTTTCTTTCCCAGAATGTCATATAAATGGAATCAAAACACTATGCTGATTTTTGAGACTGGCTTCTATCATGTAGTATAATGCTTTTGACATTCATCCATGTGGTTTTGTGTATCAGTGGCTTCTTTTTATTTTTGTTTGTTTATTCGTTTCCTAGTTCAGGGATATTTGGATGTTTTCAGCTTTTAGTGATTACAAATGAAACTGCTATAGACACTATGTATAGGTTTTGTTTTTGTTTTTTTTTACATAAGATTATTATGCATATGTAATTCACCAAGCTGTACAAATCATGCGTTGAAGGTGTATAGTTCACTGGTTTTCAGTGTATTCATGGAATGTATAACCATCAACTCAATGGGACATTTTTATCACCCAACATTAGCTCTATGTTTAACATTTTGAGGAACTGTAAAAACTTTTCCAAAGCAGCTGCCTCATTTTACGTTTATAAGCCACCCATACATATAAATGTATGAGAGTTCTAGTTTCTCCACATACTTATCAACAACTGGCTTTTCTCTGAGTTTTTGACTATAGTCATCTCGGTGGGTATGAAATGGCATTTCATTGTGGTTTTGATTTACATCCTCCTGCAGTTAATGATGTGAAACATCTTTCATGTATTTTTAATCATTTGTCTATCTTCTTTGGGTAAACATATATTCACATCTTTGCCCATTTAGAAAAAATAGGCAATTTATCTTTAATCTTTTTATTATTTATTTGTAAGAGCCCTTTATATATTCCATATACAAATCTTGTTGTATATGTAATTTGCAGGTATTTTCTCCCATATATGGGTTGCCTTTTCCCTTTCTTAATGATATCCTTTGAAGCAAAAATAAATAAATAAATAACTATGATAAAAGGTCCATTCAATTTTTTCATTGTCCTTTGTGTTTTTGGTGTCTATAGATGAAGGTTTGGATTGATTCCCAAAGATTTACTTTATTTTCTTCCAAGTCTTTAATAATTTTAGACATTAAACTTAAATCTGTGTTCCATTATTTTTATGGATGGGGTAAGGAGTTCAACTTCAGCCTTTTGTATGTAGGTATCCAGTTTTCCCAACACAGTTTTTGAAAAGACTGTTCTTTCCTTATTGAATCATCTTAACATGCCAGTCAAAATGAATTTACTGGGGCGGAGCCAAGATGGTGGCATGAGTAGAGCAGCGGAAATGTCCTCCCAAAACCACATATATCTATGAAAATATAACAAAGACAACCCTTCCTAGAATAAAGACCAGAGGACACAGGACAACATCCAGACCACATCCACACCAGCGAGAACCCAGCGCCTCGCAAAGTGGGTAAGATACAAGCCCCGGCCCGGTGGGACCTGAGCGCCCCTCCCCCCAGCTCCCGGCGGGAGGAGAGGAGTCGGAGCGGGAAGGGGGAGGGAGCCCAGGACTGCTGAACACCCAGCCCCAGCCATCTGGACCAGAGCGCAGACACAGTGCATGCGCCAGGCCCTGGATACTAGGGAAACAGGGCAGCAAGACTGGTGAGAGGGTACCGGAGGCCGGCGCCAGAGGACAAAAGAAAAGTGAGCGGCCATTTTGTTGTTGCTGTTGTTGTTGTTGTTTTCTTTTGGCGAGTGCTTTCTGGAAGTCTTAAAGAGACAGGGACCCCAATACTAGGGAAACAGGGCAGCAAGACCAGTGAGCAGGTGCCTGAGGCTGGTGCCGGAGAATAAAGAAAAACGAGCGGCCATTTTTTTGTTGTTGTTGTTTTGTTTTGGCGGGTGCTTTTTGGAAGTCTTAAAGGGACAGGGAACCCAACACTAGGGAAACAGGGCAGCAAGAAAAATGAGCAGGTACCAGAGGCCAGCGCCGGAGAACAAAAGAAAAGTGAGCGGCCATTTTTTCCTTTTTTTTTTTTGTTATTGTTCTATTATTTTTGCTACTGCTTTTTGGAATTCTTAAAGGGGCAGGGTGGGACACTTAGTCCAGAGGTAGGGAATCCAGGGATCTCTGGGCACTATAACCCCCTGGGCAGCAGGTAGCACGGAGGCCCCTTACGGAGATAAATAGCCTCCCGGCCGCTACCCCTCCAACGCAACTCCATCATTTTGGAGCAGCACCCCGAGCCAGGCCACGCCCACAGCAACAGCGGGGATAATCTCCATAGCAGCTGGGCAGGAAGCAGAAGCCCTGTCTGCGCACAGCTACCCAGCACAAGCCACTGGAGGTCGCTGTTCTACCAGGAAAGGAAGGCCACAAACCAACAAGAAGGGAAGTTCTTCCAGCCATCACTCATCCCAGCTCTGCAAACTATTCCTATCACCATGAAAAGACAAAATTACAGGCAAATCAAGATCACAGAGGCAACACCAGAGAAGGAGACAGACCTAACCAGTCTTCCTGACAAAGAATTCAAAATAAAAATCATAAACATGCTGACAGAGATGCAGAGAAATATGCAAGAGGAATGGGATGAAGTACGGAGGGAGATAACAGATGCCAGGAAAGAGATTACAGAAATTAAACAAACTCTGGAAGGATTTATAAGCAGAATGGGTAAGATGCAATTGATAAGATGCAAATAAGAGGCCATTGACGGAATAGAAACCAGAGAACAGAAATGCATAGAAGCTGACATAGAGAGAAATAAAAGGATCTCAAGGAATGAAACAATATTAAGAGAACTGTGTGACCAAACCAAAAGGAACAATATCCATATTATAGGGGTACCAGAAGAAGAAAAGAGAGGAAAAGGGATGGAAAGTATCTTGGAAGAAATAATTGCTGAAAACTTCCCCAAACTGGGGGAGGAAATAATCGAACAGACCACAGAAATACACAGAACCCCCAACAGAAAGGATCCAAGGAGGACAACACCAAGACACATAATAATTAAAATGGCAAAGATCAAGGACAAGGAAAGAGTTTTAAAGGCACCTAGAGAGAAAAAGGTCACCTATAAAAGAAAACCCATCAGGCTAACATCAGACTTCTTGACAGAAACCCTACAGGCCAGAAGAGAATGGCATGATATATTTAATACAATGAAACAGAAGGGCCTTGAACCAAGGATACTGTATCCAGCATGACTATCATTTAAATATGATGGCAGGATTAAACAATTCACAGACAAGCAAAAGCTGAGGGAATTTGCTTCCCACAGACCATCTCTACAGGACGTCTTACAGGGACTGCTCTAGATGGGAGCACTTCTAGAAAGAGCACAGAGCAAAACACCCAACATATGAAGAAAGGAGGAGGAGGAATAAGAAGGGAGAGAAGAAAAGAATCTCCAAACAGTGTATATAACAGCTCAATAAGCGAGCTAAGTTAGGCAGTAAGATACTAAAGAGGCTAACCTTGAACCTTTGGTAACCACGAATTTAAAGCCTGTAATGGCAATAAGTACATATCTCTCAATAGTCACCCTAAATGTAAATGGACTGAATGGACCAATCAAAAGACACAGAGTAATAGAATGGATAAAAAAGCAAGACCCATCTATATGCTGCTTACAAGAAACTCACCTTAGAGGCGGAGCCAACATGGCGGCGTGAGTAGGACAGTGGGAATCTCCTCCCAAAAACATATATACTTTTGAAAATACAACAAACACAACTAGCCCTAAAAGAGAGACCAGAAGACGCAGGACAGTGGCCAGACTGCAGCTACACCAGCGAGAACCCAGCGCCTCGCGAAGGGGGTAAGATACAAGCCCCGGCCCTGCGGGACGCGAGCGCCCCTCCCCCCAGCTCCCGGCGGGAGAACAATAGGCAGAGCGGGAGGGAGACGGAGCCCAGGACTGCCGAACACCCAGCCCCAGCCATCCGGGCCAGAGCGCAGACACAGTATATGCCCAGGGGGCCCTGGATACTGGGAGAACAGGGGGTAGACCTCAGAGCGGGTGCTGAAGCTGATGCCCCTGTGACAAAGAAAAGCGGGGGCTTTTTTGAAAGTCTTAAAGGGACAGGGACTTAACAGCTTGACGGAAACAACCCAGGTCACAGTACAGCAGCTGGAAATTACAGGGAAAACCGGGTGCACTAACCCCCTGGGCAACAGCTCTGAGACCCCTCACGGAGGCAAACAGTCAAGCAGCCCCCCCATCCATCACCCCACCGGGCGCTGCGAAAGCAGAGAAGCAGCCTGAGACAAATTCCGCCCACAGAAAGGGAAATTTCTCCCTTCCGGCCAGGCAAGACACAAAGACCCACTCTACACGCAATTACCCAACACAAGCCACTAGGGGTCGCAGTTGCCCCAGTAAAGAAAGGCCAGTAGTAAGTGAAAATTTTGGCCCTCCCAGCTGACAGTCAATAGCACCTGTCAACATGAAAAGGCAAAAAAATATGATTCAGACAAGACTAACCCAGACAGCTTCGGCATCTGCTACATCTTCCCCTGAGAAGGAATCTGGGGAGATAGATTTAGCCAGTCTACCTGAAAAAGAATTCAAAACAAAAGTCATAACCATGCTGATGGACTTGCAGAGAAATATGCAAGAACTAAGGAAGGAGAATTCAGAAATAAAACAAGCTCTGGAAGGACTTCAAAACAGAATGGACGAGATGCAAGAGACCATTAATGGACTAGAAAACAGAGAACAGGAACGCAGAGAAGCTGATGCAGAGAGAGATAAAAGGATCTCCAGGAATGAAAGAATTTTAAGAGAGCTGAGTGATCAATATAAAAGAAATAATTTAAGAATCATAGGCATTCCAGAAGAAGTAGAGAGAGAAAAGGGGATAGAAAATGTCTTTGAAGAAATAATTGCTGAAAATTTCCCCAAACTAGGGGAAGAAATGGCCTCTCAGACCACAGAGGTACACAGAACTCCCATGACAAGGGATCCAAGGAGGGCAACACCAAGACACATAATAATTAAAATGGCAAAGATCAAAGACAAGGACAAAGTATTACAAGCAGCCAGAGAGAAAAAAAAGGTTACCTACAAAGGAAAACCCATCAGGCTATCATCAGACTTCTCAACAGAAACCCTACAGGCCAGAAGAGAATGGCATGATATACTTAATGCAATGAAACAGAAGGGCCTCGAACCAAGACTACTGTATCCAGCACGAATATCATTTAAATATGAAGGAGGGATTAAACAATTCCCAGACAAGCAAAAGTTGAGGGAATTTGCCTCCCACAAACCACCTCTACAGGGCATCCTACAGGGACTGCTCTAGATGGGAGCACTCCTAAAAAGAGCACACAACAAAACACCCAACATATGAAGAAGGGAGGAGGAGGAATAAGAAGGGAGAGAAATAAAGAATCATCAGATTGTGTTTATAATAGCTCAACAAGCGAGTTAAGTTAGACAGTAAGACAGTAAAGAAGCTAACCCTAAACCTTTGGTAACCACAAACTTAAAGCCTGCAATGGCAATAAATTCATACCTTTCAATAATCACCCTAAATGTAAATGGACTGAATGCACCAATCAAAAGACACAGAGTAATAGAATGGATAAAAAGCAAGATCCATCCATATGCTGCTTACAAGAGACTCACCTCAAACCCAAAGACGCGCTCAGACTTAAAGTCAAGGGATGGAAAAAGATATTTCAAGCAAACAACAGAGAGAAGAAAGCAGGTGTTGCAATTCTGGTATCAGACAAAACAGACTTCAAAATAAAGAAAGTAAAAAAAGACAAAGAAGGACATTACATAATGATAAAGGGCTCAGTCCATCAAGAGGATATAACCATTATAAATATATATGCACCCAATACAGGAGCACCAACATACCTGAAACAAATATTAACAGAACTAAAGGAGGAAATAGAATGCAATGCATTCATTCTAGGAGACTTCAACACACCACTCACTCCAAAGGACAGATCCACCAGACAGAAAATAAGTAAGGACACAGAGGCACTGAACAACACACTAGAACAGATGGACCTAATAGACATCTACAGAACTCTACATCCAAAAGCAACAGGATACACGTTCTTCTCAAGTGCACATGGAACATTCTCCAGAATAGACCACATACTAGGACACAAAAAGAGCCTCAGTAAATTCCAAAAGATTGAAATCCTACCAACCAACTTTTCAGACCACAAAGGCATTAAACTAGAAATAAACTGTTCAAAGAAAGCAAAAAGGCTCACAAAAACATGGAGGCTAAAAAACACGCTCCTAAATAATCAATGGATCAATGACCAAATCAAAATGGAGATCCAGCAATATATGGAAACAAATGACAACAACAACACTAAGCCCCAACTTCTGTGGGACGCAGCAAAAGCAGTCTTAAGAGGAAAGTATATAGCACTCCAAGCATATTTAAAAAAGGAAGAGCAATCCCAAATGAACGGTCTAATGTCACAACTATCAAAATTGGAAAAAGAAGAACAAATGAGGCCTAAGGTCAGCAGAAGGAGGGACATAATAAAGATCAGAGAAGAAATAAATAAAATTGAGAAGAATAAAACAATAGCAAAAATCAATGAAACCAAGAGCTGGTTCTTCGAGAAATAAACAAAATAGATAAGCCTCTAGCCAGACTTATTAAGAGGAAAAGAGAGTCAACACAAATCAACAGTATCAGAAATGAGAAAGGAAAAATCACAACAGATCCCGCAGAAATACAAAGAATTATTAGAGACTACTATGAAAACCTATATGCTAACAAGCTGGGAAACCTAGGAGAAATGGACAACTTCCTAGAAAAATACAACCTTCCAAGACTGACCCAAAAAGAAACAGAAAATCTAAACAGACCAATTACCAGCAACGAAATTGAAGCGGTAATCAAAAAACTACCAAAGAACAAAACCCCCGGGCCAGATGGATTTACCTCGGAATTTTATCAGACATACAGGGAAGACATAATACCCATTCTCCTTAAAGTTTTCCAAGAAATAGAAGAGGAGGGGATACTCCCAAACTCATTCTATGAAGCTAACATCACCCTAATACCAAAACCAGGCAAAGACACCACCAAAAAAGAAAACTATAGACCAATATCCCTGATGAACGTAGACGCAAAAATACTCAACAAAATTTTAGCAAACCGAATTCAAAAATACATCAAAACCATCGTACACCATGACCAAGTGGGATTCATCCCAGGGATGCAAGGATGGCACAACATTCGAAAGTCCATCAATATCATCCACCACATCAACAAAAAGAAAGACAAAAACCACATGATCGTCTCCATAGATGCTGAAAAAGCATTTGACAAAGTTCAACATCCATTCATGATAAAAACTCTCAGCAAAATGGGAATAGAGGGCAAGTACCTCAACATAATAAAGGCCATCTATGAAAAACCCACAGCCAACATTATATTGAATAGCGAGAAGCTGAAAGAATTTCCACTGAGATCGGGAACTAGACAGGGATGCCCACTCTCCCCACTGTTATTTAACATTGTACTAGAGGTCCTAGCCACGGCAATCAGACAAAACAAAAAAATACAAGGAATCCAGATTGGCAAAGAAGAAGTCAAACTGTCACTATTTGCAGATGACATGATACTGTACATAAAAAACCCTAAAGACTCCACCCCAGAACTACTAGAACTGATATCGGAATACAGCAAAGTTGCAGGATACAAAATCAACACACAGAAATCTGTGGCTTTCCTATATACCAACAATGAACCAACAGAAAGAGAAATCAGGAAAACAACTCCATTCACAATTGCATCAAAAAAAATAAAATACCTAGGAATAAACCTAACCAAAGAAGTGAAAGACTTATATTCTGAAAACTACAAGTCACTCTTAAAAGAAATTAAAGGGGACACTAACAGATGGAAACGCATCCCATGCTCATGGCTAGGAAGAATTAATATCGTCAAAATGGCCATCCTGCCCAAAGCAATATACAGATTTGATGCAATCCCTATGAAACTACCAGCAACATTCTTCAATGAACTGGATCAAATAATTCAAAAATTCATATGGAACCACCAAAGACCCCGAATAGCCAAAGCAATCCTGAGAAAGAAGAATAAAGTAGGGGGGATCTCACTCCCCAACTTCAATCTCTATTATAAAGCCATAGTAATCAAGACAATTTGGTACTGGCACAAGAACAGAGCCACAGACCAATGGAACAGACTAGAGAATCCAGACATTAACTCAGACATATATGGTCAATTAATATTTGATAAAGGAGCCATGGACATACAATGGCGAAATGACAGTCTCTTCAACAGATGGTGCTGGCAAAACTGGACAGCTACATGTAGGAGAATGAAACTGGACCATCGTCTAACCCCATATACAAAAGTAAACTCAAAATGGATCAAAGACCTGAATGTAAGTCATGAAACCATTAAACTCTTGGAAGAAAACATAGGCACAAACCTCTTAGACATAAACATGAGTGACCTCTTCTTGAACATATCTCCCCGGGCAAGGAAAACAACAGCAAAAATGAACAAGTGGGACTATATTAAGCTGAAAAGCTTCTGTACAGCAAAAGACACCATCAATAGAACAAAAAGAAACCCTACAGTATGGGAGAATATCTTTGAAAATGACACATCCGATAAAGGCTTGACGTCCAGAATATATAAAGAGCTCACACGCCTCAACAAACAAAAAACAAATAACCCAATTAAAAAATGGGCAAAGGAACTGAACAGACGGTTCTCCAAAAAAGAAATACAGATGGCCAACAGACACATGAAAAGATGCTCCACATCGCTAATTATCAGAGAAATGCAAATTAAAACTACAATGAGGTATCACCTCACACCAGTAAGGATGGCTGCCATCCAAAAGACAAACAACAACAAATGTTGGCGAGGCTGTGGAGAAAGGGGAACCCTCCTACACTGCTGGTGGGAATGTAAACTTGTTCAACCATTGTGGAAAGCAGTATAGAGGTACATCAAAATGCTCAAAACAGACTTACCATTTGACCCAGGAATTGCACTCCTAGGAATTTACCCTAAGAATGCAGCAATCAAGTATGAGAAAGATCAGTGCACCCCTATGTTTATCGCAGCACTATTTACAATAGCCAAGAATTGGAAGCAACCTAAATGTCCATCGATAGATGAATGGATAAAGAAGATGTGGTACATATACACAATGGAATACTACTCAGCCATAAGAAAAGGGCAAATCCAACCATTTGCAGCAACATGGATGGAGCTGGAGGGTATTTTGCTCAGTGAAACAAGCCAAGCAGAGAAAGAGAAATACCAAATGATTTCACTCATCTGTGGAATATAAGAACAAAGGAAAAACTGAAGGAACAAAACAGCAGCAGAATCACAGAACTCAAGAATGGACTAACAGGTACCAAAGGGAAAGGGACTGGGGAGGATGGGTGGGTAGGGAGGGATAAGGGGGGGAGAAGTAGGGGGGTATTAAGATTAGCATCCATAGCGGGGTGGGAGAAAGGGGAGGGCTGTACAACACAGAGAAGACAAGTAGTGATTCTACAACAGGTTGCTACGCTGATGGACAGTGACTGTAAAGGAGTATATAGGGGGGACCTGGTATAGGGGAGAGCCTAGTAAACAAAGTATTCGTAAGTATTCGTCATGTAAGTGTAGATTAATGATTAAAAAAAAAAAAAATGCAGTTCCTATGTGGTGACCTCTAATGAGTTCTACACAATAATATAAAGGACATATAAAAGTGTAGGCAAAGGGTCTGTTTGTGTTTATACAGAGGATCAAAGCCTAATTTGGCTACCCCGAAAATGAACTAAGAAACGATATGAAAGAGAACTTCCAACATCAGCACTCTCGGGAAGACTCATGCCAGAAGATGATCATCAAAAAACCCCAACAAAGATCCACGCACTGCTACAGCTGTAGATGCACTCATCCCACCAGCTCCTGGACTTGCCATGGGAATGAAGGAGATATCTAAGCTGGCCTGTGCATACAGTAAAACAACAAATTTGACTGGATCTATACTGTTGGAACTCAACCAAGAATTAGGAGAAGTGCAAATTGTAGCGCTCCAAAATCTTACAACTACAGACTATTTACTGTTAAAAGAACATATGGGATGTGAACAGTGCCCAGGAATGGGTTGTTTTAATTTGTCTGATTTTTCTCAAACTATTCAAATTCAGTTAGATAATAACCATCATATCATTGATAAGTTTTCACAAATGCCTAGGGTGCCTAACTGGTTTTCTTGGTTTCACTGGAGATGGCTGGTAATTACAGGTATGCTTTGGTTAGGTAACTATACTCCTATTATGTTAATGTGTGTGCGCAATTTAAGTAGTAGCTTAAAATATATACATGCTGAAGTTACTCTACAAGAAGATATGTCAAAGAAATAATCAATCTTCCCATGTTTTCTCCCGCCTGCTACTTCTATAGCTTTTCTTCTTCCTTCCTAATTACAACGAATTCTTAAATAGAATTCGTGCCTCATATCAAATTTACCGAGTATCATAACTCCTCCAAGTGGTAAAGATACCTCAAGACAAATGCTGGGCATAGAAGCCACAGGGCATAAATATGCAAAGAAATAAAAAGCTAACCATTTCAAACAATAAGGCTTCTCTCTCACTTACCAACTTAACATTTCCCTGTGTGGCCCCGGAAGATGACTGGTTAGCCAGAGACGGGTAAGATTCCTCAAGGGAGGAACAACCTAAGACAGGCACAGTCGCTGGGGGGTCATCAGGTGAGAAATTGGGGATCAACAGAGGTGAGGCTTAGAACCTCACCCCCCCTGTACTGAGAGAAATCTTCTGCATATGTGGATGTTTTATTGCCCTTGTCTAGCTTGGATTAACACATAGTCTACAGGCACACACCTGATCATCTACATTTGCTCTCTTACAACACTAAACTATGTTTTCTACCTTTATGTTGTATCTACCTACCACTTCAGCATCTTATTAAAAATAATAAAGAGAGAAATGTGGTATCCACATATAAATCAAGTATAAAAATCAAATGTGTATTCATATTTGAACTGACTGTTTATAGTTCATAATGCATGAGCAAAACCAAAAGTTTCTGTGATGACTGCCCTTGTACTGTTCACCATGTAACTTATTCACTATGTAAGAATTTGTTCTCCATGTAAGAACTTGTTCGTTATGCTTCAGAAGATTGGAGACTGACGAAAATTAGGCTTGGGGTGGATTAATGATTGTGCATTGAGCATTGACTCCCCTATACAGAATTTTATTGTTGTTAACAACCATTTGATCAATAAAAATGAGAGATGCCCTAACAACAACAACCAAGAAAAAGTACACACTTCCAATTGTAAAATAAATAAGCAACCGGGATGTAATGTATAGCATAAGGAATATAGTCAAAATATTGTAACAACTTGGTATGGTGATAGCTGGTACTTAGAATTATCATGTATATAAATGTTGAATCACTGTGTTGTACACCTGAAACTAATGTAATGTAATACTGTGTGTCAACTACCCTTCAATAAAAAATAATTTTCTAAAAAAAAAAAAAAAAAAAAAAAGAAACTCACCTTAAACCCAAAGACATGTACAGACTAAAAGTACAGAACTAAAGGGGGAAATAGACTGCAACGCATTCATTTTAGGAGACTTCAACACACCACTCACCCCAAAGGATAGATCCACTGGGCAGAAAATAAGTAAGGACACAGAGGTTCTGAACAACACACTAGAACAGATGGACCTAATAGACATCTATAGAACTCCACAACCAAGAGGAACAGGATATACATTCTTCTCAAGTGCACATGGAACATTCTCCAGAATAGACCACATACTAGCCCACAAAAAGAGCCTCAGCAAAACCCAAAATATTGTCATTCTAACAACCAATTTTTCAGACCACAAAGGTATAAAATTAGAAATAAATTCTACAAAGAAAACAAAAAGGCTCACAAACATATGGAGGCTTAACAACATGCTCCTAAATAATCAATGGATCAATGAACAAATTAAAATAGAAATCAAGGAATATATAGAAACAAATGACAACAACACAAAGCCCCAACTTCTGTGGGACACAGCGAAAGCAGTCTTAAGAGGAACATGTATAGCAATCCAGGAATATTTAAAGAAGGAACATCAATCCCAAATGAATAGTCTAACATCACAATTATCGAAATTGGAAAAAGAAGAACAAATGAGGCATAAAGTCAGCAGAAGGAGGGACATAATAAAGATCAGAGTAGAAATAAACAAAATTGAGAAGAATAAATCAATAGCAAAAATCAATGAAACCAAGAGCTGGTTCTTTGACAAAATAAACAAAATAGATAATCCTCTAGCCAAACTTATTAAGAGAAAAAGAGAAACAACAGAATCAGAAATGAGAATGGAAAAATCATGACAGACTCCACAGAAATACAAAGAATTATTAAAGACTACTATGAAAACTTATATGCCAACAAGATAGAAAACCTAGAAGAAATGGAAAACTTCCTACAAAAATACAACCTTCCAAGACTGACCAAGGAAGAAACACAAAAGTTAAACAAACCAATTACGAGCAAAGAAATTGAAACGGTAATCAAAAAACTACCCAAGAACAAAACCCCCGGGCCGGACGGATTTTCCTCGGAATTTTAACAGACACAAAAAGAAGACATAATACCCATTCTCCTTAAAGTTTTCCAAAAAATAGAAGAGGAGGGAATACTCCCAAACTCATTCTATGAAGCCAACATCACCCTAATACCAAAACCAGGCAAAGACCCCACCAAAAAAGAAAATTACAGACCAATATCCCTGATGAATGTAGATGCAAAAATACATAGTAAAATATTAGCAAACCAAATTCAAAGGTATATCAAAAGGATCATACACCATGACCAAGTGGGATTCATCCCAGGGATGCAAGGATGGTACAACATTCAGAAATGCATCAACATCATCCACCACATCAACAAAAAGAAAGACAAAAAGCACATGATCATCTCCATAGATGCTGAAAAAGCATTTGACAAAATTCAACATCCATTCATAATAAAAACTCTCAGCAAAATGGGAATAGAGGGCAAGTACCTCAACATAATAAAGGCCATATATGATAAACCCACAGCCAACATTATACTGAACAGCGAGAAGCTGAAAGCTTTTCCTCTGAGATCGGGAACTAGACAGGGATGCCCACTCTCCCCACTGCTATTTAACATAGTAATGGAGGTCCTAGCCATGGCAATCAGACAAAAAAAAGAAATACAAGAAATCCAGATTGGTAAAGAAGAAGTTAAACTGTCACTATTTGCAGATGACATGATACTGTACATAAAAAACCCTAAAGACTCCACCCCAAAACTACTAGAACTGATATCGGAATACAGCAAAGTTGCAGGATACAAAATTAACACACAGAAATCTGTAGCTTTCCTATACACTAACAATGAACCACTAGAAAGAGAAATCAGGAAAACAATTCCATTCAGATTTGTATCAAAAAGAATAAAATACCTAGGAATAAACCTAACCAAAGAAGTGAAAGACCTATACGCTGAAAACTACAAGTCACTCTTAAGAGAAGTTAAAGGGGACACTAACAAGTGGAAACTCATCCCATTCTCGTGGCTAGGAAGAATTAATATCATCAAAATGGCCATCCTGCCCAAAGAAATACACAAATTTTATGCAATCCCTATCAAATTACCAGCAACATTCTTCAATGAACTGGAACAAATAATTCAAAAATTCATATGGAATCACCAAAGACACCGAATAGCCAAATCAATCCTGAGAAAGAAGAATACAGTAAGGGGGGTCTCACTCCCCAACTTCAAGCTCTACTACAAAGCCATAGTAATCAAGACAATTTGATACTGACACAAGAACAGAGCCACAGACCAGTGGAACAAACTAGAGACTCCAGATATTAACCCAAACATATATGGTCAATTAATATTTGACAAAGGAGCCATGGACATACAATGGCACAATGACAGTCTCTTCAACAGATGGTGCTGGGAAAACTGGACAGCTACATGTAGCAGAATGAAACTGGACCATTATCTAACCACATACACAAAAGTAAATTCAAAATGGATCAAAGACCTGAATCTAAGTCATGAATCCATTAAACTCTTGGAAATAAACATAGGCAAAAACCTCTTAGACATAAACATGAATGACCTCTTCTTGAACATATCTCCCCAGGCAAGGAAAACAACAGCAAAAATGAACAAGTGGGACTCTATTAAGCTGAAAAGCTTCTGTACAGCAAAAGACACCATCAATAGTACAAAAAGGAACCGTACAGTATGGGAGAATATATTTGTAAATGATAGTTCTGTTAAAGTCTTGACATCCAAAATATATAAAGAACTCACACGCCTCAACAAACAAAAAACAAATAATCCAATTAAAAAATGGGCAGAGGAACTGAACAGACGGTTCTCCAAAAAAGAAATACAGATGGCCAACAGACACATGAAAAGATGCTCCACATCGCTAATTATCAGAGAAATGCAAATTAAAACTACAATGAGGTATCACCTCACACCAGTAAGGATCACCACCATCCAAAAGACAAACAACAACAAATGTTGGCGAAGCTGTGGAGAAAGGGGAACCCTCCTATGCTGCTGGTGGGAATGTAAATTAGTTCAACCATTGTGGAAAGCAGTATGCAGGTTCATCAAAATGCTCAAAACAGACTTACCAATTGACCCAGGAATTCCACTCCTAGGAATTTACCCTAAGAACGCAGTAATCAAGTTTGAGAAAGACAGATGCACCCCTATGTTTATCGCAGCACTATTCACAATAGCCAAGAATTGGAAGCAACCTAAATGTCCATCAGTAGATGAATGGACAAAGAAGATGTGGTACATATACACAATGGAATACTACTCAGCCATAAGAAAAGGGCAAATCCTATCATTTGCAGCAACGTGGATGAAGCTGGAGCGTATTTTGCTCAGTGAAATAAGCCAAGCGGAGAAGAGAAATACCAAATGATTTCACTCATCTGTGAAGTATAAGAACAAAGGAAAAAGTGAAGGAACAAAACAGCAGCAGAATCACAGAACCCAAGAATAGACTAACAGGTACCAAAGGGAAAGGGACTCGGGAGGATGGGTGGGTAGGGAGGAATAAGGGGGGTGAGGAAGAAGGGGTGTATTAAGATGTGCATGCATGGGGGGGTGGGAGAAAGGGGAGGGCTGTACAACACAGAGAAGACAAGTAGTGATTCTATAACATTTAGCTATGCTGATGGACAGTGATTGTAAAGGAGTTTATAGCGGGGACCTGGTATAGGGGAGAGCCTTTTAAACATAATATTCTTCATGTAAGTGTAGATTAAGGATAACAAAAAAGAAAGGAAAGGGTCTTTACTCCCTGATAGGATAAAACTAACTGTAAATCAACGATTAATGCATGCTTTAAATATCCTTAATTTTGATCACTTAAAGGGTGTCAGATGTTCAGCTATGAAGGTACATTTTTCTGATAATATTCCTTTCTCTTAAAAAAGAAAAAAGCAGTTCCTGTGTGGTGACCTCCAATGAGTTCTTAAAGGGCATATCAAAGTGTGGGCAAAGGCTCTGTTTGTGTTTATACAGAGGATCAAAGCCTAATTTGGCTACCCAGAAAATGAACTAAGATACGATATGAAGAAGAACTTTCATCATCAGCACTCTCTGGAAGAGTCATACCAGAAGATGATCATCAAAAAACCTCAACAAAGATCCAGGCGATGCTGCAGTTGTAGCTGCATTCATCGCACCAGTTCCTGGACTTGCCAGTGGAATGAAGAAGGAGATATCTAAGCTGGCCCGTGCATACAGTAAAACAACAAATTGACTGGATCTATACTGTTGGAACTCAACCAAGAATTAGGAGAAGTGCAAGTAGTAGCGCTCCAAAATCTTACGACTACAGACTATCTACTGTTAAAAGAACATATGGGATGTGAACAGTCCCCGGGAATGGGTTGTTTTAATTTGTCTGATTTCTCTCAAACTGTTCAAGTTCAGTTGGACAATATCCACCCTATCATACATAAGTTTTCACAAATGCCTAGGTTGCCTAACTGGTTTTCTTTGTTTCAATGGAGATGGCTGGTAATTATAGGTCTGCTTTGGTTATGTAACTGTATTCCTATTATGTTAATGTGTGTACGCAATTTAATTAGTAGCTTAAAACCTATACATGCTTAAGTTACTCTACAAGAAGATATGTCAAAGAAATAATCAATCTTCCCATGTTTTCTTCCGCCTGCTACTTCTATTGTTTTCTTCTTCCTTCCTAATTACCACCCTTAAATAGAATTCATGCCTCAAATCGAATTTACTGAGTATCATAATTCTTCCAACTGGTAAAGATACCTCAAGACAAATACTGGGCATAAAAGCCACAGGGCATAAATATGCAAAGAAGTAAAAAGCTAACCTTTTCAAACAATAAGGCTTCTCTCTCACTTACCAACTTAACATTTCCCTGTATGGCCCCGGAAGATGACTGGTTAGCCAGAGACGGGTACAATTCCTCAAGGGAGGAACAACCTAAGACAGGCACATTCGCAGGGGGGCCATCAGGTGAGAAATTGGGGATCAACAGAGGTGAGGCTTAGAAACTCACCCCCCCTGTTTTGAGAGAAATCTTCTGCATCCGTCGATGTTTTATTGCCCTTGTCTAGCTTGGATTAACACTTAGTCTTCAGGCACACAGCTGATCATTTACATTTGCTCTCTTACAGCACTAAACTATGTTTTCTACCTTTATTTTGCATCTACCTACCACTTCAGCATTTTATTTAAAATAATGATAATAATAATAATAATAACAAGGGAGAAATGTGGGATCCACATAAAAATCAAGTATAAAAATCAAACGAATATTCATATTTGACCTGATTGTTTATAGTTCATAATGCATGAGCAAAACCGAAAGTTTCTGTGATGACTGCCCTTGTACTGTTCACCATGTAAGAACTTATTCACTATGTAAGAATTTGTTCACCATGTAAGAACTTGCTCATTATGCTTCAGAAGATTGGAGACCTACGAGAATTAGGCTTGGGGTGGATTAATGATTGTGCATTGAGCATTGAATCCCCTACACAGAATTTTATTGTTGTTAACAACCATTTGATCAATAAATATGAGAGATGCCCTCTCAAAAAAAAAATGAATTTACTGTAAATGTGAAGGTGTATTTCTCGCCCTCTGTTCTATTCCATTGATCTATATTTCTACCCTTATGTCAGTACCATATTGTTTTAATTACCGTAGCTTCATTCCCAATTTTAACATCAAGAAGTATGAAATTTGCAAGTATGTTCATTTTGAAGATTTTGACTATTTGGGAGTCTCTTGATTTTCTATAAGAATTTAAGTAACAGTTTAGTCAAATTCTATGAAGAAGAAATTTAGTATTTTCATAGAGATGAGATTACACTGAACGTGTAGATGAATTTGGATAATATGGCCACCTTAAAAATATTAAGTCTTGGGAGCCAACATGGTGGCGTGAGTAGGACAGTGGGAATCTCCTCCCAAAAACATATATACTTTTGAAAATACAACAAACACAACTAGCCCTAAAAGAGAGACCAGAAGACGCAGGACAGTGGCCAGACTGCAGCTACACGAGCGAGAACCCAGCGACTGGTGAAAGGGGTAAGATACAAGCCCCGGCCCGGCGGGACCCGAGCGCCCCTCCCCCCAGCTCCCGGCGGGAGAAGAATAGGCAGAGCGTGAGGGAGACGGAGCCCAGGACTGCCGAGCACCCAGCCCCAGCCATCCGGGCCAGAGCGCAGACACAGTACGTGCAAAGGGGGCCCTGCATACTGGGGGAACAGGGAGTAAGACCTCTGAGCGGGTGCCAAAGCTGATGACCCTGTGACAAAGAAAAGCGGGGGCTTTTTGAAAGTCTTAAAGGGACAGGGACTTAACAGCTTGACGGAAACAACCCAGGTCACAGTACAGCAGCTGGAAATTACAGGGAAAACCGGGTGCACTAACCCCCTGGGCAACAGCTCTGAGACCCCTCACGGAGGCAAACAGTCAAGCAGCCCCCCCATCCATCACCCCACCGGGCGCTGCGAAAGCAGAGAAGCAGCCTGAGACAAATTCCGCCCACAGAAAGGGAAATTTCTCCCTTCCGGCCAGGCAAGACACAAAGACCCACTCTACACGCAATTACCCAACACAAGCCACTAGGGGTCGCAGTTGCCCCAGTAAAGAAAGGCCAGTAGTAAGTGAAAATTTTGGCCCTTCCAGCTGACAGTCAATAGCACCTGTCAACATGAAAAGGCAAAAAAATGTGATCCAGACAAGACTAACCCAGACAGCGTCGGCATCTGCTACATCTTCCCCTGAGAAGGAATCTGGGGAGATAGATTTAGCCAGTCTTCCTGAAAAAGAATTCAAAACAAAAGTCATAACCATGCTGATGGACTTGCAGAGAAATATGCAAGAACTAAGGAAGGAGAATACAGAAATAAAACAAGCTCTGGAAGGACTTCAAAACAGAATGGACGAGATGCAAGAGACCATTAATGGACTAGAAAACAGAGAACAGGAACGCAGAGAAGCTGATGCAGAGAGAGATAAAAGGATCTCCAGGAATGAAAGAATTTTAAGAGAGCTGAGTGACCAATAAAAAAGGAACAATATAAGAATTATAGGTATTCCAGAAGAAGTAGAGAGAGAAAAGGGGATAGAAAATGTCTTTGAAGAAATAATTGCTGAACATTTCCCCAAACTAGGGGAAGAAAGGGCCTCTCAGACCACAGAGGTACACAGAACTCCCATGACAAGGGATCCAAGGAGGGCAACACCAAGACACATAATAATTAAAATGGCAAAGATCAAAGACAAGGAAAAAGTATTACAGGCAGCCAGAGAGAAAAAAAAGGTTACCTACAAAGGAAAACCCATCAGGCTATCATCAGACTTCTCAACAGAAACCTTACAGGCCAGAAGAGAATGGCATGATATCCTTAATGCAATGAAACAGAAGGGCCTCGAACCAAGACTACTGTATCCAGCACGAATATCATTTAAATATGAAGGAGGGATTAAACAATTCCCAGACAAGCAAAAGTTGAGGGAATTTGCCTCCCACAAACCACCTCTACAGGGCATCCTACAGGGACTGCTCTAGACGGGAGCACTCCTAAAAAGAGCACACAACAAAACACCCAACATATGAAGAAGGGAGGAGGAGGAATAAGAAGGGAGAGAAATAAAGAATCATTAGACTGTGTTTATAATAGCTCAACAAGCGAGTTAAGTTAGACAGTAAGATAGTAAAGAAGCTAACCCTAAACCTTTGGTAACCACAAACTTAAAGCCTGGAATGGTAATAAATTCATACCTTTCAATAATCACCCTAAATGTAAATGGACTGAATGCACCAATCAAAAGACACAGAGTAATAGAATGGATAAAAAAGCAAGATCCATCCATATGCTGCTTACAAGAGACTCACCTCAAACCCAAAGACGCGCTCAGACTTAAAGTCAAGGGATGGAAAAAGATATTTCAAGCAAACAACAGAGAGAAGAAAGCAGGTGTTGCAATTCTGGTATCAGACAAAACAGACTTCAAAATAAAGAAAGTAACAAAAGACAAAGAAGGACATTACATAATGATAAAGGGCTCAGTCCATCAAGAGGATATAACCATTATAAATATATATGCACCCAATACAGGAGCACCAACATACCTGAAACAAATATTAACAGAACTAAAGGAGGAAATAGAATGCAATGCATTCATTCTAGGAGACTTCAACACACCACTCACTCCAAAGGACAGATCCACCAGACAGAAAATAAGTAAGGACACAGAGGCACTGAACAACACACTAGAACAGATGGACCTAATAGACATCTACAGAACTCTACATCCAAAAGCAACAGGATACACATTCTTCTCAAGTGCACATGGAACATTCTCCAGAATAGGCCACATACTAGGACACAAAAAGAGCCTCAGTAAATTCCAAAAGATTGAAACCCTACCAACCAGCTTTTCAGACCACAAAGGCATTAAACTAGAAATAAACTGTTCAAAGAAAGCAAAAAGGCTCACAAACACATGGAGGTTAAACAACACGCTCCTAAATAATCAATGGATCAATGACCAAATCAAAATGGAGATCCAGCAATATATGGAAACAAATGACAACAACAACACTAAGCCCCAACTTCTGTGGGACACAGCAAAAGCAGTCTTAAGAGGAAAGTATATAGCAATCCAAGCATATTTAAAAAAGGAAGAGCAATCTCAAATGAACGGTCTAAGGTCACAACTATCGAAATTGGAAAAAGAAGAACAAATGAGGCCTAAGGTCAGCAGAAGGAGGGACATAACAAAGATCAGAGAAGAAATAAATAAAATTGAGAAGAATAAAACAATAGCAAAAATCAATGAAACCAAGAGCTGGTTCTTCGAGAAAACAAACAAAATAGATAATTCTCTAGCCAGACTTATTAAGAGGAAAAGAGAGTCAACACAAATCAACATTATCAGAAACGAGAAAGGAAAAATCACGACGGACCCCGCAGAAATACAAAGAATTATTAGAGAATACTATGAAAACCTATATGCTAACAAGCTGAGAAACCTAGGAGAAATGGACAACTTCCTAGAAAAATACAACCTTCCAAGACTGACCCAAAAAGAAACAGAAAATCTAAACAGATCAATTACCAGCAACGAATTTGAAGCGGTAATCAAAAAACTACCAAAGAACAAAACCCCCCGGGCCAGATGGATTTACCTCGGAGTTTTATCAGACATACAGGGAAGACATAATACCCATTCTCCTTAAAGTTTTCCAAGAAATAGAGGAGGAGGGGATACTCCCAAACTCATTCTATGAAGCTAACATCACCCTAATACCCAAACCAGGCAAAGACACCACCAAAAAAGAAAACTACAGACCAATATCCCTGATGAACGTAGACGCAAAAATACTCAACAAAATTTTAGCAAACCGAATTCAAAAATACATCAAAACCATCGTACACCATGACCAAGTGGGATTCATCCCAGGGATGCAAGGATGGCAGAACATTCGAAAGTCCATCAATATCATCCACCACATCAACAAAAAGAAAGACAAAAACCACATGATCATCTCCATAGATGCTGAAAAAGCATTTGACAAAGTTCAACATCCATTCATGATAAAAACTCTCAGCAAAATGGGAATAGAGGGCAAGTACCTCAACATAATAAAGGCCATCTATGAAAAACCCACAGCCAACATTACATTGAATAGCGAGAAGCTGAAAGCATTTCCGCTGAGATTGGGAACTAGACAGGGATGCCCACTCTCTCCACTGTTATTTAACATAGTACTGGAGGTCCTAGCCATGGCAATCAGACAAAACAAAAAAATACAAGGAATCCAGATTGGCAAAGAAGAAGTCAAACTGTCACTATTTGCAGATGACATGATACTGTACATAAAAAACCCTAAAGACTCCACCCCAGAACTACTAGAACTGATATCGGAATACAGCAAAGTTGCAGGATACAAAATCAACACACAGAAATCTGTGGCTTTCCTATATACCAACAATGAACCAACAGAAAGAGAAATCAGGAAAACAACTCCATTCACAATTGCATCAAAAAAAATAAAATACCTAGGAATAAACCTAACCAAAGAAGGGAAAGACTTATATTCTGAAAACTACAAGTCACTCTTAAAAGAAATTAAAGGGGACACTAACAGAGGGAAACGCATCCCATGCTCATGGCTAGGAAGAATTAATATCGTCAAAATGGCCATCCTGCCCAAAGCAATATACAGATTTGATGCAATCCCTATGAAACTACCAGCAACATTCTTCAATGAACTGGAACAAATAGTTCAAAAATTCATATGGAACCACCAAAGACCCCGAATAGCCAAAGCAATCCTGAGAAAGAAGAATAAAGTAGGGGGGATCTCACTCCCCAACTTCAAGCTCTACTATAAAGCCATAGTAATCAAGACAATTTGGTACTGGCACAAGAACAGAGCCACAGACCAATGGAACAGACTAGACAATCCAGACATTAACCCAGACATATATGGTCAATTAATATTTGATAAAGGAGCCATGGACATACAATGGTGAAATGACAGTCTCTTCAACAGATGGTGCTGGCAAAACTGGACAGCTACATGTAGGAGAATGAAACTGGACCATTGTCTAACCCCATATACAAAAGTAAACTCAAAATGGATCAAAGACCTGAATGTAAGTCACGAAACCATTAAACTCTTGGAAGAAAACATAGGCACAAACCTCTTAGACATAAACATGAGTGACCTCTTCTTGAACATATCTCCCCGGGCAAGGAAAACAACAGCAAAAATGAACAAGTGGGACTATATTAAGTTGAAAAGCTTCTGTACAGCAAAAGACACCATCAATAGAACAAAAAGGAACCCTACAGTATGGGAGAATATATTTGAAAATCACACATCCGATAAAGGCTTGACGTCCAGAATATATAAAGAGCTCACATGCCTCAACAAACAAAAAACAAATAACCCAATTAAAAAATGGGCAAAGGAACTGAACAGACGGTTCTCCAAAAAAGAAATACAGATGGCCAACAGACACATGAAAAGATGCTCCACATCACTAATTATCAGAGAAATGCAAATTAAAACTACAATGAGGTATCACCTCACACCAGTAAGGATGGCTGCCATCCAAAGGACAAACAACAACAAATGTTGCCGAGGCTGTGGAGAAATGGGAACCCTCCTACACTGCTGGTGGGAATGTAAACTTGTTCAACCATTGTGGAAAGCAGTATGGAGGTACATCAAAATGCTCAAAACAGACATACCATTTGACCCAGGAATTCCACTCCTAGGAATTTACCCTAAGAATGCAGCAATCAAGTATGAGAAAGACCAATGTACCCCTATGTTTATCGCAGCACTATTTACAATAGCCAAGAATTGGAAGCAACCTAAATGTCCATCGATAGATGAATGGATAAAGAAGATGTGGTACATATACACAATGGAATACTACTGAGCCATAAGAAAAGGGCAAATCCAACCATTTGCAGCAACATGGATGGAGCTGGAGAGTATTATGCTTAGTGAAACAAGCCAAGCAGAGAAAGAGAAATACCAAATGATTTCACTCATCTGTGGAATATAAGAACAAAGGAAAAACTGAAGGAACAAAACAGAAACAGAATCACAGACCTGAAGAATGGACTAACAGGTACCAAAGGGAAAGGGACTGGGGAGGATGGGTGGGTAGGGAGGGATAAGGGGGGGCAGAAAAAGAGGGGTATTAAGATTAGCATCCATAGCGGGGTGGGAGAAAGGGGAGGGCTGTACAACACAGAGAAGACAAGTAGTGATTCTACAACAGTTTGCTACGCTGATGGACAGTGACTGTAAAGGAGAATATAGGGGGGACCTGGTATAGGGGAGAGCCTAGTAAACAAAGTATTCATCATGTAAGTGTAGATTAATGATTAAAAAAAAAAAAAAAAGCAGTTCCTATGTGGTGACCTCTAATGAGTTCTACACAATGATATAAAGGGCATATAAAAGTGTAGGCAAAGTTTCTGTTTGTGTTTATACAGAGGATCAAAGCCTAATTTGGCGACCCCGAAAATGAACTAAGATACGATATGAAAAAGAACTTCCAACATCAGCACTCTCGGGAAGACTCATGACAGAAGATGATCAGCAAAAAAAAAAAACTCCAACAAAGTTCCACGCACTGTCACAGGTGTAGATGCACTCATCCCACCAGTTCCTGGACTTGCCATGGGAATGATGAAGGAGATATCTAAGCTGGCCTGTGCATACAGTAAAACAAAAAATTGGACTGGATCTATACTGTTGGAACTCAACCAAGAATTAGGAGAAGTGCAAATTGTAGCACTCCAAAATCCAAAACTACAGACTATTTATCGTTAAAAGAACATATGGGATATGAACAGTCCCCAGGAATGGGTTGTTCTAGTTTATCTGAATTCTCTCAGACTGTATCCACCATATCATAGATAAGTTTTCGCAAATGCCTAAGGTGCCTAACTGGTTTTCTTGGTTTCACTGGAGATGGCTTGTAATTACAGGTATGCTTTGGTTAGGTAACTATATTCCTATTATGTTAATGTGTGTGCACAATTTAATTAGTAGTTTAAAACCTATCCATGCTGAAGTTACTCTACAAGAAGATATGTCAAAGAAATAATCAATCTTCCCAGGTTTTCTTCTGCCTGCTACTTCTATAGCTTTTCTTCTTCCTACCTAATCACAACCTTTAAATAGAACTCGTGCCACATGTCGAATTTACCGAGTATCATAATTCTTCCAAGTGGTAAAGACACCTCAAGACAAATGCTGGGCATAGAAGCCACAGGGCATAAATATGCAAAGAAGTAAAAAGCTAACCTTTTCAAACAATAAGGCTTCTCTCTCACTTACCAACTTAACATTTCCCTGTATGGCCCTGGAAGATGACTGGTTAGCCAGAGACGGGTAAGATTCCTCAAGGGAGGAACAACCTAAGACAGGCACAGTCGCAGGGGGCCATCTGGTGAGAAAATGGGGAGCAGCAGAGGTGAGGCTTAGATCCTCCCCCCTCATGTTCTGAGAGAAATCTTCTGCATACATGGATGTTTATTGCCCTCATCTAGCTCGGATTAACCATAGTCTACAGGCACACACCTGATCATCTACATTTGCTCTCTTACAACACTAAACTCTGTTTTCTACCTTTATCTCGTATCTACCTACCACTTCAGCATTTTATTAAAAATAATAATAATAGAGAAATGTGGTATCCACATATAAATCAAGTTTAAAAATCAAATGAATACTCATAGTTGAACTGACTGTGTATAGTTCATAATGCATGAACAAAACTGAAAGCTTCTGTGATGACTGCCCTTGTAATGTTCACCATGTAACTTATTTACTATGTAAGAATTTGTACTCTATGTAAGAATTTGTTCGTTATGCATCAGAAGATTGGAGACTGACGAAAATTAGGCTTGGGGTGGATTAATGATTGTGCATTGAGTATTGACCCCCCTATACAGAAATTTATTGTGGTTAACAACTATTTGATCAATAAATATGAGAGATGCCCTCACAAAATATATATATATATATATATATATATATATATATATATATATATAAACACACTTCCAATTGTAAAATAAATAAGTAACCGGGATGTAATGTATAGCATAAGGAATATAGTCAAAATATTGTAACAACTTGGTATGGTGATAGCTGGTACCTAGAATTATCATGTATATAAATGTTGAATCACTGTGTTGTACACCTGAAACTAATGTAATGTAATACTGTTGTCAATTACCCTTCAATAAAAAAATTAAAAAAAAAATATTAAGTCTTTTGATCCATGAACATAGGAATTTTTAAAAATACCTAGATCTTTAATTTCTTCCAACAATGATTTGTAGATTTATTTTTTGCATTTCTGAATTCACCTTTTATATCTTTAGCATCTGTAGTGATATCTTTCCTTTTACTGATATTATTAACTTTGGTTTGTTTTTTTTTTCTTGTCGAAGTAGTGTTTTATACATCCCTTGTTATTTTCTAAGAACCATCTTTTCTTTCCATTTATTCTATTTGATTTTTACATCATTATTTTTATTCTTTATATTTTCATTCATTTTGCTCACTTTCTATTTAATTCGTTATTCTTTTTTACAGTTTCTCAATGTGGAAGCTCTGCTTATTTAAGATCTTTACTATTTTTAATACAAACATTTACTGCTATAAATTTCCCTTGTAGCACTGCTTTAGCAGAATTCCACAAATTTTGATGTATAGTAATTCAATTATTTCTTTTTTCTTTGTGACACACTCTTACAACCACTAGTTAAATAGAAGTATGTGCTGTTTAACTTCAAACTATTTGGGGATTTTTCAGATATCTTTCTGTTACCAATTTTTATATTAATCCTGATATCAAAACATTCTTTGTATGATTTCCATTCCATTACATTTTTAAAGGTTTGGTTTAGAGCCCAGAATAGTCTATCTTAGTGAATATTTCATAAACATTGGAAGAATGTTCTGTAGTTGTTGAATGGAATACTTCATAAATGTCAATTAATTTATAGTTCAAAGACTGAAAAACTTTTTGTTAAAGTGAAAAGTAGTAAATATTTTATATTTTGCAGGCCAAGAAACAAAATTGAGGGCATTTGAGGATATGTAAACTGCAACAGTTTTAAGTGTAAAAACCATTCTTAGCTTGTGGGCCATACCAAAAAAAGGTGTAGTCCAAATCTGATTGCTAAACTGTACTTTGCCAACACTGTTTCAAGTTAGTTGTTAGTATTAAGATTTTTTTGCATCCTTGATAATTTTCTATCTACCTGAACTACCAATTACAGAGAATTGAGTGCTGAAATATTCAAGTATAACTGTGGAATTTTCTCTTTCTATTTTTTAAATCAATTTTTAAATGTTTTGGAGCTTATTTAGGTACAAAGGCATTTAAGATTGTTACGGATTTAGAGTTTACTTTGCTTTGTGAATCTGTGAATGTATGCCTTTCACCAATGTATGATGCTTTCAATCATTGTTTCTTAGAATATGCTTTATATAACAATTTCTTTCTCTTCTTTTAGGAACTCCAGTGACAAAATAGTAAACATTTAAATATTATTCCACAGGTTCCTATAACAACTTCTTTCAAGTCTTTATGTGGTAATTCCAATACCTGTATTATCTTAGGATTGTCTTCTATTGATTATCTTTTCCTTTGATAATTGGTTGGATTTTCCTGGTTCTTAGTCAGATTGTCCTGGGTCCTAATGTTTTGGGTAACTTTTATTCCTAGAGGAAAAGTTGTATTATATTCTGAAAATTTGGAGACTATGTTGTAAGAAAGAGGGTCTTAAAATACAGAGGACAATGTTCATTTTGCTTGTTTCTGAACAGACAAGGAGCTCATGTATAGAAGGCAAGTCAGATTGCCTTCCCAGGGTGGTGATTCTAACAGAATTCAATTTTCTAAGTGTTTACTATATTCTTTGAGTCTGCCTCTCACCTGAACAACTCAGAGGATGATATAGGACTTAGGCAGTGGTTTATATAGTAGTTCACTTTTCAGACCCTTAGTTATGCTACTTGGGTGTGTTTTGTACATGGACACTTGGGGGTGAGCTCAGAACTTATATTGGTTAATACACAAATACAGCTTCTCTAGCTCAGTCCTCTGTGGGATATTCCTGATATTCTCCAGCTTTTATGGACTGTTTTAGGGGTTTTCTTTTTCTTTTTGGTTCCTCTGGTCCAAAATATGCAAATCTGTCAGTGTTCTGGCCTCTCAAGCTGTTGTGCAGTTTCATACATCTGGGTCTGCCTGTGGGGCAACATAAAGAGAGAACAGATAAAGAAAAGTATTGGAAATTCTTCTACTCTCTTGGTGTAACAGGACCCCTCTTCTCAGTTCCCAAATCCAGAGTTATGGGTGTTTTTCTCAGGTCTTTACATCCTGTGCCCCTTCGGCACTGAAGCATTGTAGATCTGCAATGGGACTGGCTTTAGAGTATGGCTAGGGGTACTTAAAAGGGGGAATGATGAATTAGCCCTAGTCTCCTGGCTCACAGGTGTCCTTTTTGCTGGCCTTCTGGCCAGAAATAAGAACTACAAGAGATTTGATGATGGTGTCCATCATATGGTTTAATTTACCTCACAGAGGGGAGATGAAGAAACAAAGACATGAAACAACATCAAGTTTTAACATCCTTCATAATTTTTCTTGTATTTCTGTCAAGTTCAAGTGATAATTAACTGCAGTGTGCTATTTCAACTGGAAGCCTTACCCTCCTCGCTTTTTAATTCTGTGGTCCCCCACACACACTTTAAAAATAGAAGTCCTACATAAAAGGATTACTATTTTATACTTTTTCATAGTAAATATTCGAATTTACTTAGTTGGTAAAAGTATAGTTCATTGTTCACATTACTTAGGATTGGGCTTTCAGGAACAGAGCTCATATTTATGAGTACTTATTGTCTCAAGAGTGGAAATTAAAATTGCTATTTCTAACGAAACTGTGGGTTTTTTCCCCAGAGTCTTGATTTCCTAAAAACTCTTTATAGAACTTCAGTGACAAATTATCACAATTGATTAGTTATACTGTGATACCTGAATACATTAGATAATATTTTCATGGTAATATTTTTTCATATCTGTAATTAGTTTTTATCCTAAAAAAATAAACTGGCCAAATATCTCTCATCATACAATATTGCTGAATGACATTATGAGGAAATATCTTTTCATGAATTTCAAAATTATCTGATTCTCTATAAATTAAAAAATCAAATATATATATATCACAATTGTAATCTACAATTACTAAGTGATCTTTAACAGATATTGAACCTAAGTGTATTTTTAGAATAATTTTTTTGCAACTCTTTCTACAAGTGTTACAATGTACTCCTTAACTCTTAAAATTATAATTAAAACTAGTGAGATTCCAAACACACAAGACATTAAAAATCAACCCCGGTGCCATATGGAGTAATTGGGGCTAGGATAAAAGTTATGGTCCACAAAAGGCTAAATATTGATCTGTTCAGTTCACATCCATTATTGCTGATCTTTCAGGATTTAAATATCGATTGTGCACTGCAGTTACGATAAGCTGGAGCAAAGCCTCATCCATATTGCAATGTTGGGCAAAAGAAAAAGAGTTTTAACCTCAATAAGCCTGTGGCCTAGTTAGAAAATGCCATCCTCCTTCTAAATCATCAGCCTGGCTATGAAAAATTAATAATTTATTAAAACATATTTTATTACAGGGCTTTCCCTTCTATCTTGCTGGCACATCGCCAGTATACACTATGAAGTAGCAGTTGGAATATGACCTTTACTTCTTCAAATGAGTTGTTTCTTTAGTTTGGCTTAATATTAATCATTTACTTTTAAAAATATGAGAAATGTTTCTCAAGATGGCTTAATTCCCATGCTCATTGTGGCTCTTTGCCTGAGTCTAAGATGACATCACAGTGATGTTCCTATGACTGTACCAGCCATGTTAGAATTATAATGCATTGCTATGATGATATATTAAACACTGACTTGGAAATTGAATGTGTAATTGGCAATGACAGAAGGAAGCATGATTTAATATCTTCCATGCCACCTTCTTCTTTCAACCCACTGAATTGCTTAGAGTCATGTCTCCTCAATTCATTTCCATTATTTCAAATAGGATATCCTGATGTATGGCATTAAGGGGGTTTTGTTGGAAATATTTTCTATGTACTACAACACTCAAAGGTCTTTCCCATTCTTTTTTTTAAATAAAGCAGAATTAAATACTTAATTTTTCCCTCCTTCCCAATAAGTAGTACATGACTAGTAAAACATTAAATACCTAATTGTTCGTAGGTCAAGAAAATATAAAACATGCCTTGAAATATCTTACACTGAAACTCATTTGTTTTCAGTCTGTCCACAAACCATATTTATAAACTCTCAGCCAACATTTCAGAGATAAAATATCCTTCGCATTTTTACCAACCTAGCAGAATCAACTTCTGCCATATTGTCTCATTGACATTTATTTCTTATAATAATCAGCAAAAAAAGTATTATTGTGAAGAAAATCAGAAGGCAATAAGTTCATGTTGCCCTTGAATCACACTTTATATTTGTCTTTTCCTATTTCTTGGGGATATTTTTCATTTATTTTCTCTTCCAAGTATCATCTGAGCTGTCAGGTATTTTCCTAAAAACCCTACGATGTGATTTTCTGAAATGTTGCCTTAAATTTATCATCCTGAGAAGAATCCAGTCTCTGATTTCCTTTTTACCTTTATTTTTGGGTTTCTAACATATGACATTAGTTGGCCTTGTAAGCTACAAGAAAAATAATAGTTCACAGTTTGATGACAATTTCCCATACTCTGCCTTTTTCAAGTTTCAAATAAGTATATATTTTTAAACAGTTGCTGTTAAACAGACAAAAAGTTTTCAGCTTCAACTCTTTCTTTACATTTTTTGTTAAAAATAATGGATACATTTCAGAAACAAAATCCTGCATAGTTTCTGCATAAACTGTTCATAGCGAAGGAAGATTTTAACAATTGTGTTGTCCTACAATTGGCAAAATACACTACAGGATCACACCTGCTCAGCCCTTAGACCGGCATCTGTCTTCACTTATGTTGCACATTTTTGAATAAATGAAAGTTTTTCTCCCAATTTCATATACATGATGTTACCATTTTGGGATTTTTAGTCACGGGGGGGGTGGCTTTCTGGAGACTGCTTTCCTTTTCATACTCATCTCTCAAAACAATTAGAAGTGACAAGTTTGTTTTGCACAAAATCTGTAGCAAGCAGATTTTAGTTTAATGACAATTGTCAAGACAGATCTTCCCAGGATGTTATCTTTGACTAATACTGTCTGAAAGAGAGATTGGGAGATAGTGGAAAATGGCAAGAAAACAGCTAGAATACATGATATTTTGATGGTAAAATTGCATTTTAAGGACAGATTTGGACTAAAAGATATTTTTCATGGAAATATGTGCATTCTGCTGCCATGTTCTACAGTTCCCTGGGAATCTCTTTCTAAAATTGTTCTCCCTGTCATGTAGAGTCAGAATGGTCTGTAAACTGGTAGGTCAGGAAAATGACGGTGGTTACGTTCTTGCTGTACAAAAACTGAAGGCAAGATTTAAGGAAACAGAGGGTACCCTTTGTATAGTTATGATTTTACTATATGCCATATGGCATATAGTAAAATCATTCTCTGTCCTCAGGGCCTGGATATCTACCATCCTTTTGGGTTTATCACATTTTCAAATAAAAATTATAAAAAGTATCTTAAAAATCTGTTTGCTGAAATACATTCATTTAATTAGTTTCTGTCAGTCGGTTTTAGGAGTACCCTATTATCTGCATAAGGCTCTTGTAAAAATGTTGGAACCCTGAGTCTTGTGACAGATCTGCCAAATAAATTATCTAGGGCAATCTTATCCTATTCAGGGTTATATCGTATTCCTGGGTCGGGGTATACATGCTGAAAATTTAAGGATAGATTCTCTAGCACACTAAGTTGTTTCAAATCTTGCTCTTGAATTAAGCAATAAGTTTATGTTTTACCATAAAATCACTAACATTTTTGCATGTTTTGAATCCAAACCTAAAAAACAAGCTTTTTCTCTCTCTCATATTAATCATACACAAAAAATAACTCAAAAATGGGTTATAGGCCTAAATGTAAAAGCTGAAACTATACAAAAGTCTTAGAGAAAAGCAGAAGGAAATCTTTGAGATCTTATATTGGACAGTGATTTCTTAGATGTGACACCAAAAGCACAACTAATAGAAGATTGAAAAGTTGGACTTTATTAAAAAATCTAAAAAATCCTTTGTAACCAAAGCATACAGCAAGGAAGTAAAAAGGCAATCCATAAGGAGAAAATATTTACAAATCATATATCTAATAAGGGACTTGTATCCAGAATACATAAAGACCACTTGCAACATAATTATAAGAAATGAAATAATTCAAAAATGGTCAAAGTATTTCAATAGACATTTCTCCAAGGAAGGTATAAAAAGACCAATAACCATATTAAAATGCTCAATATCATTAGTCTTTAGGAAGATGCAAATTAAAACCACAATGAAATATCCTTCACATCCATTAGAATGCCTAGGATCAAAAAGACAATAATAGTAAGTGTTGACAAAGAAGTGGAAAAATTAAAATCTTAATGTATTGACAGAAAGAATATAAAATAGTGAAAACAATTTGGAAAAAAGTTTGGCAGTTCCTCAAAATGTTGAACATGGTTGTGGATAAAATTACAATATTTCCAGAATCTCTCACATGGCCTTAGTGCATCTATAAATAGGTGTTTCCAAAGGGTGGAGAGAAGTAGTCCATCTCCATTTCATTAGGTAATTATAAGGGTGAGGGAGGGCATATCTGGACTGGAGAGGTTGGGTCCCTTTTTGGAGCCCAGTCACAAGAGACATGGACGAGCAAAAATGGATGACTGCTTGCAAGCAATAAATGGGTTTTTCCCACTTTATTTCTCCATTGGACTAATTTCAAGTTCAAAGATATTTTGCCCAGGCTGGGAGACAGATTTTCCCCCCAGAATTACAATGGTGTTATTTTAAAACCCAGCATTTCCACTTCTGTGTATCAGGAGAAATGAAAAACATATTCACAAAAAGTGTTTCTAGCAGTGTTATTCACTGTATCCAAAATGTGTCAAGAACCCAACTGTCCATTGACTGATTAATGGATACACTTAATGTAGTACATACATACAATATATTCAGCAATATAAATGAATGTACTCATCCATTTGCAACATGCAGAAATCTCAAAACATTGTGTTAATAACCCAGTAGAAAAAAGCATATATTGTATTTTAACATTTATATGAAATGTGAAAATTACATAAATAAGAAATGACCATTCTGTGAGACAGAAAGTAGGTAAGTGGTTGCTTAGAGCTGGAGTTGGTATAGATTTCTTTTTGGTGTCATGAAATTGTTCTAAAAGTAGACTGTGGTAATATTTGAATAACTATGTATACTAAAAACATTAAAATGTACACTTTAAATGGGCAAACTTTACTGTATGCAAATTATATCTCAATAAAGCCATTTTAAGAAGCAAAACTTCCCAAAGGCCTGTCATATCCTAGTAGCATATCCCAAGCATCATAGATGACCTGAGATTCATTTAAAGAAAAAGTCTTTAATAAGCAGCACAAATGAGTATATTCTTAATATCAAAGTAATGATATTATTCTTTAGAATGTTTTCTCCAAACCATTGTGTATAGACCCATAAAAACAGGACTATAAGGTTTCAGAGACCAAGGCAAGCAAGATGTCTTGATCTTTATAGCTGAATTTGGAGAAATTTGCTTACTCAGTTCGCACTAAAGCAGTATTTCAGCAGGACACAAATATACAGTTATAAGCGTGATAACTGGGCTTTTTAAAAGTAGGAATAGTGATGTGATGTTGTTGAAAATCTGACAAAAAATGGAAGAACAGATCAGTCAGATCTACGTTTATTATCAGTACTGTGATGTTGAGCAAGATACTAATTTTCTATTTATTTTTGCAACTAATAAAATAGATAATAGTACCTATCTCATAGCACTAGTTTGAGAATTACATTATATAACCACCATGAAGTATCTAGCAGATTGCCTGACATATATAAAATCGACGATATTTATTGTTGTAACTATTACATTTTATAAGATTCTACTTCCATTTCTCTTCCTGCCAAGGCCCACTCATTAGTGGCAGGACTGCCTTCCGCCCCTCCCTCACTCCATCCTGCAGCTCTAACAACTCTGTTTACATAACCTGCACAAAGAGACAGCTTCCTAAACCCAAGCGCTCCCTTCCGTGTTTCAGTGTGTTTCAGGGCTCCCTTCCATTTCCGTCTAAATCAGAAGTAAAAGCCTGTCTAGTCTTCAGGATTTTCAGTCTCAGGCTGGTCTCACACATCTTTCATGCTCCAGCTTTAGCATCTACTGCTCTTCCAACACCTCATTTTATTTCATTCTTCATGTATCTTACATATACACCCTTTGTTCTTTCTGTTCTACCTCACCAAAATGGAACCCCGATCCTTCACCAACCATTGAAATATACCCCATTATTTTTGTTGTTGCTGTTTAATTGAAGCATAATTGACACATCATACATATGATTTTACTTTCAGGTGTACATCATTGTGATTCAATATTTTGAAACATTGCAGAATGATCCTCATGCTGTCCAGTTACCATCACCATAAAACAGTATTTTTTTATTACAATATTATTTACTATGTTCCCTATGCTATACATTACATCCCCGTGACTTGTTTATATTATAACTGGAAGTTTGTACTTCTTAATTTCACCTATTTTGGCCACCCCCCCAGTCCCTCCCCAACTTGGTAAACAACAATTTGTTTCCTCTATGAGTCTGTTTCCGTTTTGTTTGCTTGGTTGTTATTGTTTTTATATTCCACATATAAGTGAAATCATACAGTATTTGTCTCCCTCTAATTTATTTCACTTAGCAAACTACCCTCGTGGTCCATGCATGTTGTCTGAGAAGACACAAAGAAAAACTATTTCTTCTTTCCATTCATTTTTCTAACAAATGTTTCTTGAGTTATTGTATTGTGCCAAGGATATGAGCTGGACTGTGAAGGTACATTGGCCCCAAGGTACAATTATACCAAATACCAGTTACTTTTCTCTTCCTTCTTTTCTTCATTCCTTCATTCTTTCCTTCCTTCCCCCTCCCTCCCTTTTCCCTCCCTTCCTTCCTTCCTTCTTTCTTTCTTTTCTTTCTTTCTTTCAAATTTACTGAGCTATAACTGACATGCAATATTATAGTAGTTTCATGTGTGCAACATAGTGATTGAACATTTGTATACATTGTGAAGTGTTCACCACAAGGCCTAGTTACCCTCTGTCACCTTATGAAGTCAGTACAATATTTTTTACTCTATTCCCCATGCTGTATATTACATAACCATGTCTTTCCCCAACCATTTCCCCTCTGGCAACTGCCAGTCTGTTCTCTGTATCTATGAGTCTGGGTTTTATTTTGTTTTGTTTGTCTGTTTTGTTTTTCAGGTTATAAGTAAAATATTGTAGTATTTGTCTTTGTATGACTTATTTCACTGAGCATAATATGCTCAGGATCCATCCATGTTCTTGCAAATGCAAGATTTGATTTCATTCTTTTTTATGGCTGGGCAATATTCCATTTTATGTATATACACACATATATACTACATCTTCTTTATCCATTCCTTTTTTGATGGACTCCTTTACTGCTTCCATATCTTGGCTATTGTAAATAATAAAGTATGAATTATATGCACCCCTATATTCCTTATCTCTTTGAGTTGGTGTTTTCATTTCAGATAAATACCCAGAAGTGGAATTGCTAAATCATATGGTAGTTCCATTTTTAATTTTTGGAGGAAACTCTATACTATTTTTCCATAGCAGCTGCATTAATTTATAGTCCCACTAGCAGTGTACAAGGATTCCCTTTATTCAACATGCTCACTAGCACTTTTTTTGTTGTTGTTTGTTTGTTTGTTTGGAATAACTCATCTAAGCTGATATAAAATGGTAGTTCATTGTGGTTTTAATTTGCATTTCCCTGTAGGTTAGTGATGTTGAGCATCTTTTCATGTGCCTGTTTTCCTATTAGTCTGTTGACAGATGTATGTCTTCTTTGGAAAAATGTTTATTCAGGTCCTCTGCCCATTTTTAAATTGAGTTGTGTTTTGATATTAAATTATATAAGTTATTTTTATATTTTTGATATTAACCTGTTAGCAGGTGTATAATTCTCAAATATCTTCTTCCACCAGATAGGTTGCATTTTAATTTTATCAATGGTAACCTTCCCTGTGCAGAAGCTTATGTATTTGATGTGATCCCATTTCTTTATTTTAGCTGTTGTTGCTCTTACTTGAGGTGATTGGTCCAAAAAATATTGCTAAAACCAATGTCAGACAACTTACTGCCTATGTTTCTTCTAGGAGCTTTATGGTTTTGGGTCTAACATTCAAATTTTAATCTGTTTTGAATTTATTTTGGTATATGGTTTTAGAAAGTGGTCCAGTTTCATTCTCCTGCATATAGCGGTCCAGTTTTCCCAGCATAATTTATTGAAAAGACTGTATTTTCCCCATTATATATTCTTGCTTCCTTTGTCTTAACTTAATTGACCATATATATGTGGCTTTATTTCTGACATCGTAGTTCTAGTTCATTGATCTATGTCTGTTTTCAAGACAGTACCAAACTGCTTTGGTTACTATAGCTTTGTTATATAAGCAGCCCATTCTCAACCTGAGCTTCAGGAAAATTTCCCTGTCCACAGCAGCCTCTACATATATCCTTATTACTACATCATCTAGTAATCATCTAGATCCTTATTATTCAGGTGTGCTCCACTCATCAGTTATAAGACATCCACTTGGATCTTTTTGGAAATTTGGAATCTCAGACTCCACCCATACATACAGAATGAATCTGTGTTTCAACAAGTTCCCCAGGTGATCTCTATTCACATTAAATTTTAAGAAGTGCTGGCCTGGAACACTTAGGACAGTAGTGATCAATTTAAGCTTTGCATTAGAATCTCTAGGGAGCTAAAAATAATGATTCCTATATTCCACTTGTGGATATTTTGGTTCAGCTGGCATAGCTTTTATCCCAAGAAATCTATTTGAAAAAATTTCCAGTGAATAAGTGATTTCTCTGGAAAGGTGATAAAGTCAAAATATCCACCCTAAATTTAAAAACAGTTGTAATTTTTCTTGCTACAATTGTCCAGGTTTGGATGCTTATAGGAAGGGAATATATCTAATACCTAAAAGCTACCATCTATGGAGTGTTTGCAAGTCCCCAAATTCTGTGAATTTGGTATCTATTATTGTCTTCACCTTTTGGAAAATGAAGTTGAAACTTTAGAAGGATTAAATAACTTGTCAAAAATTACAGATCTAATATGCAGTACCCTCAATATGTTGGCCTCAGTTAAATCATATGCCAAGTACATTCCCACACCAACAGATGAATAACAGTATAGAGCAATAGTGAAAATATCACTCTCGGTTCCTCTTCTGAACTAATTCTTGAATGTCACTCTTTGTCATTCTCACTCCAGCTGAGGCTTTATCACTTTCTACATAACTCTTGTAATAATTTCCCAGTTGATCTTCCTGAATGAAGTCCTCAGTTTTCCCTTTCATACTTTTTCCAGACACAGCTCTGTGAAATGTAAATTGTAAAATATCCCTTTTTCTTCCATCCACATGATATCTCCTTCAGATATTGCAATCCTCTGTGATTTGGCACCTACCCCCATGCTCTTGCCTAGTCTTTTCCTTGGCTTACAATGCCTTTCCCCATCTTCCAATGCCTGGACTTTGCCTTCCAGTGCCTGGTATACTCTTGAAGGTCCATGTCAAAAGTCCTATTTAAAGTCTGCTAAAATATAGTCTGTACTTCTGAATTTATTGTAAATGTGGATTCATTGTAAACTATGGAAATTGTTTTGAAGCATCCACTTTTGGAAAAATGGTCCTCTGGGACTTGGGATAATGTAGAAGAGCAGTAAGCCAGGGGTAGTCTTCTTTCAGAGCACTTTATATCCATGACTCATCATGGGATCTAAAGTAATGGATGTTCTCTGCCCAGATTTAAAGCAGATTTTTAAACAGGACTTTAAAATATTTTAAGAAGGGATGTTGTGAGGCAAAGAGTCAGCAGTTTTTATTCTGAGATCAATTTTCTCCTGTAATAAAGTTTGACATCTGTGACACTGTTCTTAAGCACTGAAAGATCTCGGCTATATTGTATATTTTGGTCAGACACATGATATGGGATCTCTCCTTTCTGTCTGGCATCAAGGATAAAAGGGAAAATAAAGGCAGAAATATATTGAGACAAATAGAATTAAAATATATCACGGAGCAACCTGGTGCAGTTAATAGCTGTGTGTCTCATGCTTAATCCTAGAGAAAATTTGAGGGAAATTATTGAGTAGAAGATTTTGTTTCTAAGCATCACAGCTCACAGGGAAAGAATAATGCCTTCAATGCCCGTTGAAGAGGACCTTAATAATTTGCCCCCATTTGCGTAGGCAGACCTGATAACTTAGGCTTCATAGGGCCATACCTAGCACACTTCTGTGTCCATTCTTGATGCACAACAAGTATTTGTCTCATGAACGAATTAATATTCAATATATTAGAATATACCCAGACTGTATTGAAGAAACACTGATATTTGAAAGTTATCATTTAAAAAGAATATTTTCATCACCTAAAATTTATTCCCATATATAACTACTACATATTAAATATGACTTTTAATGAATCAAGTTATTACCATATGTATTGATATTTTAGATCTATAGTGAGAGAAAAAACGAATTACTACTTAACCAAACACAGCTGCTTAACCATGTTAATTCCAATAACTAGTTAATTTTGCACTTATGTGTATGTAAAAAATGCATAATCATACACAAATTTTATCATAGTTATGTGACTGAATTGATTGATAAGCTTGGACATAAGTAATTCTGCCATTTGACCAACCCAGGCACTATTTTATTGGGTTCTAAATCCATTGCTCAGATCACACCATTTACCTCAATGTTAAATATACTATCTAGTTTGCATTTAACATAAATTGCCTGCATTTGTTTGACTGTTTAAGTGCTAAAAAAGTTCCAAGACAAGCCTTAGAATTGTGTAATATGGATGTTGTAATACATTTTTAAATACCAATAATATTTTTGGCAATATTATATTGCCAGAAAAATACAATATTTTAAAAATCAGTTTTAAGATCTGATACAGATCTGCTTGCTTGCATACCTCTCACTTTCTTTTTCAGTGTTTTACTGAGAGAGTCCTGTGAAAAATTAGTGAGGTCTCTAACACAGAATTTAAATTCTTACTGGCCAATGGAATTCTGCAATTCCATTAACACAAGAGCCTGACATAGCTGAGATTTATATTGCCAGAAACTCTCCTTTGATTTATAATCTGGTAATCCTTTTATCCTCCATTTATATGCAGTATAACTTGACGTAAGTGCAAGAATGCCACCACTAATAGAATTCACAAATATTGGACCAAGACATTTTTGAGATCATAAAGGTTCCCTGAAATCTGAAAGAAAGGGAAGGGCTGGACCTGGCAATGATGGGCTCTGACTTTAACACAGTCTAATAAAATGAAACTCATGTTAAAACTACTGATTGTAGAACATTAGACTGGCATAGAGTTCTCTTTAGCTGGGTCTGCTCCCTCAACTCAGCCCATGTAACTGTTTTACCAGTCCTTAGGCTACAAAAGAGTTAGATGTGTATAGTTTTTGTTAGAGTTCATATTAAAAAGTTATGTGGACTTATGAAGTATATGTATATGGGGAGAAGCAAAGAAAGTGGAATCTGGGAGGAGAGAGAGTTCTAAACAGCATACTGAGCCTGGGAAAATTCTGGAACATAAAGAAGCTATGTACAACAAAGTATGTTTGCTGCTGCATCCACTTCATTTACAAAATGGTATCATTTTTTTTGTATTTATTTTGTTGAAGTATTGTTGAGATGCACTATTATTTTAGTTTCAAGTTACAACATAGTGAGTTGACAGTTATCTGCATTATTAAAAGCTCACCCCAGGAAGTGTAGTTACTATCTTCAACATGGAAAGGTATCACATTATTATTGATTACAAAATGATATATTTAAGTCAGGCACCAATTAAAAAAATAGTAAACTAAAAATCTGACATTTGTATCTGTTTCCATCTTCACTCTTCTATCCAAATTCCACTCCTTTCCTCATCTCCCTTATATCCTCTTTGTTCTCTGTACTTGGAACTTGGTTTGAGAACTAATTCCTCTCAAGATTTGCCACTCAATAATAAATTCTGTTCCTGTCTCTTACCTTTCATTCAGATGCTGATTTTGTCCAAATATTTTTTTAGTTCTGTGATTTTTCTCTATGCACTGCAGAATTCTAGTTTTAAAAAACCATATATATATATATATATAAGCCCATATCCATATATGATACATGTGTGGAAAACTCAGAAGACATTTGGGGGATTAGTGGGATATCAAGTGACTGGGGGATATTTGCTTTTGTGCTTTTGTGTGGTTTCCAAATTTTCTACTTGAATATCAGGTATTTGGAGTTTCGAACAATTCAAAATATTCTTTTGAAAAAATAAGCTTTGAAAGTGCCTGGATTAATTAAACAGAAAAATATGGTAGTAGAATAAGACCACAGGAGGTCAGGAGTTTATGATACTTAATAGGTCATCCAAGTAAAGTACAACTCACGTATTTTCTATCATTTTGGTATCTTTGAATTTTCTGTGATGGAAATATCACTCTCAGTCAGTAATATGTCTTTGTTAATTTTCTCATTTGCTATTTTAAAATTTACAATATATGGCATCCACAATACTAAATAAACTGTGATAAAACATGTTTTAAGGTTAATTTAACCACCTAGTTACAATGTTAAAACAGATTACATAAGTAAAAGCCAGATAAGAATATGATTTACCTCTCCATGTAATAGCTTCAGTCATAGACTGGTAAATGTGGATACCTAATTCTACAGGATTAGTAGTTGAATTTCATTTTTGTGTCAGAGAAAGAAGGAGGCAGAACGATCAAGAGAAGGAGAGATGGAAAAGCAGAGTGAAAAAAAAAATCAAAGCCCAACACACTGTCCTTTTAATTGATGAGAATATAAGCCACATTCAGTCTCTTTGTCCAAAAGAAGAATCTGTTGACAGGATCCCACACCACAAACACTCTGCCTTGCAGTTTGAGCTGAACACCAAGCCTGGCATCATAAAAGTTGTACAACTAACTCTTCCTCTATTAAAATGCATATATTTATTATTAATTATTATTAAATTTCTTAATTTTAGAGTATTAGGGGACAGTGTAGAAATTTTGTTGACTCATTAGGAAGACCTAATGTGATATTCTGCACAATGTAACATTGTATTAAAAGACTGTATTTATAGCATTAATTTTAAGTCTCCATTTGAACGGTTACATTAGAGAAGAGCACAAAAAAGGTAAATCTAAAAGTTAAATGAAAGCTTTGCCCATTCAGTTTTCCAGTTTGCTGAACAAACACATATTCTCTCCTATTCTTGCTCTATCTACCCTCCTTTAAATTGCCCTTGCTCCTTTTTTAAAATAAATTTCCCTCTCTATTGCTTTCCTTCCATTTTCTTTTTCTCTCTCCTCTTTCTCCCTGTTCTTTGAAAAAATTTCTTCTACCCCACTACCACACAAATAGAACTTTGCATATTACTATGTCAATTCTGAATTCCATTCATTTATTCATAGTGACTACCAAAGACAAATTATTAAATTTCCTTCTAAAGCAATTAACATTTTCAGAAACTTCATGCATTATAGCAGTTAAATTCAGTCAAAATGAATCAAATAAAATATTGGTTAAGTTTTATATTTTACTTCCCTATGACTTGCAATCTGGTTGTACTAAAATAAAATTAGGAAGTTGCTTGGAATTAATTTAAGCATTATACTGCATTATACTAGAAGTAATCATATGTGTAGTGCATTACTGTAATGCATTCCATATTTTCTAGATAATGATTACCTCCATGATACAATAATATAATACCATAACTACATTCAGTTTTTCAGCAAAATAGGTTTAATTCTGGTAAAGATAAAGAAATCAGTGCTTTATAATATCTATAAAACTATCATTCTGGGCAAGAGGAATACAACATTTATACCTTTTACTCTATCTTAATATGGAAATTTTTCAGTTACTAATTCTAAGTCTATATTATCTTGATTACAATAGGCAAAGTAGTGGGGAGGAGGAAAAGTTTTGCATTCCAAAATTAAATCTTTGATTATATCATTTTCAAAAGTATGTGTGGGCATATTTAAGCAAAAATTCAACACAAATAGAAGAAAATATGTCCCAGGTGTTACCAAAAATAATATTAAAATAGTATATCAAATGTGCTCTTGGAGAACTCATCTTCCTTAGGAACAATGGATTCTCTTCATAGGCAGGGAAATGAGTTAATGTTTCTCCAAATATCGTTTCAGACTGTTTGATCTGTGAAAATTTCCTTAAAATTATTTAGTAGAAGTTTAAGAGTTAGAAATATGTAGATGTAATTATTTTTTTAAATCTTACAGATTGTTGGGAATGCTACTTAGTTCTGTGATTCTCAGTTTTTCACTAAGGAAAGGAAATTATACTCCTCAATGTTATTGTCTGGATTATAATGTATAATAAAGTTAAATAGCCTAGCATACAATAAATAAATGATACAACTTTCTCCCTTCCTACTCCCCTTCCTTTCAGATATGCATTTTGCCCTTATTTTTAGGGATTTCATACGTATTAGCTTAATTATTTTCTTACGACTCAAAATAAGAACAATAATAAGACTCTCTTTGATTCTACTGAGCTGTATCTTCATTTCTAGGAAGTATTGAAGTCTTATGATAAAATAATTTAAGTTAAATGTATTATCTCTGAAATTTCTCTTCAACCAAATGGATTTTCTGTTTTTCTTTTAGATGAATAATATAAACCACATGATAGAATTTTTGTCTCTCCTTTTTATTGATATATCCACAGTGGCTCGAAAAACAGCTCAGACATTGTGCGCTAAACAAACATTTCTTGAATTGAAAATATATTCAAATTTGAATTGTTTCCTCTTTTCACCAATTTGTTTCAATTAGGTATAGTTCTGGTGACCTGGTTTTGTTGAAAATGGTCAATTCAATGCTTTGAATAATAATGGGCAGTTATCTTCATTTAAGTTTAAAATAAAAATTGCTCAAGTATTGTATATAACAGAATAAATGTTTTGCCCTACTCATTTTTGGAAATAAATCAGATATCCAATGTTTATTCAAACTCTGGAAAAAAAAGAATAAGAGTTTATCATGGCCAATATGAAAAGAATGCTAACATCAAATTAACAAATATACTCATTATCCTAGAGAAATATTATTATTATTTTTTTTTCTTCTTTTTTTTTTGTAGATAATTATTTTTTTATTGAAGGGTAGTTGACACACAGTATTACATTACATTAGTTTCAGGTGTACAACACAGTGATTCAACATTTATATACATGATAATTCTAGGTACCAGCTATCACCATACCAAGTTGTTACAATATTTTGACTATATTCCTTATGCTATACATTACATCCCGGTTACTTATTTATTTTACAATTGGAAGTGTGTACTTTTTTTTTTTTCTTCTTTTTCTTCTTTTTTTTTTTTGTGAGGGCATCTCTCATATTTATTGATCAAATGGTTGTTAACAACAATAAAATTCTGTATAGGGGAGTCAATGCTCAATGCACAATCATTAATCCACCCCAAGCCTAATTTTCGTCAGTCTCCAATCTTCTGAAGCATAACGAACAAGTTCTTACATGGAGAACAAATTCTTACATAGTGAATAAGTTCTGACATGGTGAACAGTACAAGGGCAGTCATCACAGAAGCTTTCGGTTTTGCTCATGCATTATGAACTATAAACGTTCAGTTCAAATATGAATACTCATTTGATTTGTATACTTGATTTTTATGTGGATACCACATTTCCTAGAGAAATATTATTAATGACAGTTTGCAAAATTGAGTGCCCAGTATAACCCCTGTTGTTCAAAATGGTGGATTACAACTGTGGATTCTGAGCTCATGTAAACATTTCATCTGTTGGAATTTACAGGAAATCTTGAAGTTTGTGATATATGCTACTGTGCTATTTTTTTACTCTCTCACAATAGTTAAAGTTTTATAGAACTGGAGGAAGAAAAGAGCTACCTTCTGGAGTGTAGAATGTTTTAGGTAAGTCATCAAAGGCAAAGAGCTTAAGAATCCAGGAAAATATTAAACTACTACTCCTTCACTTTAATTTTTAATCACAAAAATACTTGCTAGGAAGAGACTCTGAATGGCAACCATTTTTATATTCAGATATTTGCCATATAAAATAATTGCATGTCAGATGAAGAACTGCCTGTCATGTTTTCCCTTTAAAATAATACATTTTTGTGCATAACCAGGCCTGCCTTGGTGAGTTACTGTAGCCTATGGTCTCCGTGAGATTTTCCAATGAGATTTTAATAATACTTTTATGTTTGCCCTCTTAAGCAGTAAAGGCTGTTAAACTCAATTTGTAAGAAAAATATTCAGGTATAAAACCAGATAATCTGTATCCCTTTGGAATCAAAAGTCACTTTGCCAAAATATTTTAACACATGAAATTGCTTCTTGAGAGATGTTTGCCATGATAAAATGACAGAAAACTACATTTCCATTATAATTATAACTGAATCATGGTGCTAAGTTTTTATAATTTAAAGGTATTCTCAACTCTGACAGCCCTTCTATGTTGAATTATGCATCTCAGGCTCTTAAATAGTTCTCCTGGCATGAGACAGCTGAGATGAAGTTGTCTTTCTAAAATAATTGCTCCATGGAGCATCCATTATACCTTCAGAAAAAATGTATTACTTGACTTGTACAAATTATAGACTAGCCTATAATGGGTATTTTTGACAGCTATTAGCTTAAAAAAATCTGAACAGTAAAATGAGTATTGATATCACAATGGTGTGTCGTGCATGTTAATACCAACCTTCTCTGTACTTCTCTTCCAAAGCATGATGTAATCATTATTATAATAATATTGATGTAAGTGAACTCATGTTAAAAATACAGTATTGGCAAAGAATGTTATTTTCTCACCTATGGAATAAAAAGCATTAACTGAGTATTTGCAGTAGATATTTAAGACACTGTCCAAGTTTAAAAGATAAAAAGTGAATTCCATTTTTTTGAATCATGAAATTATTGTTTATATTTTAAAAATCATGAAAAAGATAATAATCAAAATCATATCTTTTTATCTTCTGGATTCCAAAATAATGAACACTGGTGAAAACATGATTATCAATAATTTGTTAAAATGCATATTCTTGTTTCTTTTCAAGGATTTTATACTTTCAGTTTTTAAAGCAGTTAAAATTGCCCTAATAAAAACACTTGCAAGTGTTTTTGTAGGAATGTTCTATCTTATGGAACAATAATAATCCCATTATTAAAATCCAGAATGGAAACAAAAATGACTGTCCAGAATTAGGGTTAAGGGCTATCTGCTTATTGTTTCTATGACTACCTATTATATGCAGTTACATGAAAGTAAATATTAGTTGTTAAATGTAGGAGAATTCTATGCAGATATAGATAAAGTTTTCTATGGTACATACATATGTGGTAAATATTTTCCGAATCTATTGCATTGCTAGGGCTAATTCTTTTCTTTTTTCTTTTTTTAATATGACCACAGTAGGAATAAAATGGCTTAGGTTCCCATGTCTCTTCTACATTCACAGTCCACGGACAGAGATGTGAACACACGTACCTCCTGCCTGAAGAATCCAAAAGTTTAGATGTATAATTAAAGTTAGTGTCAACTGCCTAGTCTGTTCTACTCTGCCAAGTGTTAAGCACTATCTTAAGAGATAGAGAAATATTTAGAAATAAGTCTTTAACAGATCATTTTAAGAGGACAAGGATGAAAGGGAAGAAGGATGAGAGGCTACAGTGACAACAATACCTTACTGTCCTTGAATCACCACGCCCGTCATCCTTTTGTACTGGTCCCAGGGGTAGAGAACAACGTGGAGGAAAACACGCCAGTGCTGGGACCAACGATTTACATTAAGGTGACCCCAGCTCTTTTTGACAACCTAAGTTACAATTTCCCCCACATATACCTTGCAGCTGATATTATAAAATTAACCTTTAAAACACTTTTTAAAAAATGCATGGACTGCCTTTTGACTTTAAAAATATTTATTGTAGTCACAAATTATTAAATCATTAATGAATATACTTTACCTGTTTACAGATCTGAGGCATTATATATAGAATTCCCAAACCAACATGTGTCTCCAAAGTTAGAGCAGCATAAAGACTATTTTTATTTCAAAAGATGGGAATAACACAACTGTACATCTTTAAAAATCAATGAAAATAGAGGGATTTTTCTAATTGGAAAGATTACTAAGAGGCAGATACGGTCTGCTATCAAGAATATTTATATATCTTGTTCATTCAATAGCCTAATCATTCTTGTATTTATAATGAAATTCCCACATGTACATTATGTGTGTGTGCATGTGTGTGTAATGTTACAATTATACACAAAACAGTATGTTGAAATGTAGTGAATTTTTGTGTGGTTTTAATTACCTTTTAGATTTTTCTGTAGCCTTCAAAACTTCTAATGTGAAATTTCTAAATTCTAATTCTAATTCGTAATTAACAATTTGTGAATAATTTTTCATTTTTATTTGGTTTATACAAGCAATACAAAAACCTATTCTTGTTGCAGTTTTTCAACAACAAAAATAAAAAGTAAAAAGTTAAAGTACTTTCTCCTGTTCTTTTTTTATTGAAGTATAGTTGAAATACAGAATTATATTGGTTTCAAGTACACAACACAGTGGTTCAACTTTTACACCCATTATTAAATACTCACCACCACTAGTGCAGTTACTGTCTGTCAACATACAAAGATGTAACAGAACCATTGGCTGTATTTCCAGACTTCCTTTCCATCCCCATGACCAACTTACATAATGATTGTGAGTTTTGTGCCCCTTTATCCCCCTCCATCTCCCTACCCACCCTTCCCAACCCTTCCCACATAGTAACCACCAGTCACTTCTCAATATCTATGAGTCTACTGATGTTTTGTTCATTTAGTTTTGTTTTGTTTTTAGATTCCACAAATAGGTAAAATCATATCGTATTTGTCTCTCTGCCTGGCTTATTTCAGTGAGCATAATACTCTCTAGGCCCATCCATATTGTTGCAAATGACAAGATTTCTTTCTTTTTTTATTACTGAATAATATTCTATTGTGTATATGTACCACATTTTCTTTATCCGTTCATCTACTGATGGATATTTTGGTTGCTTCCATCTATTGGCTGTTGTAAATAATACAGCAATAAACATAGGGGTGCATATGTCTTTCAAATCAGGGATTTTGATTTCCTTGGGTAAATTCTTAGGAGTGGAGTTACTGGGTCATATGATATTTCTATTTTTAGTTTTTTTAAAAACTTCATACTACTTTCCACAGTGAATGTACCAATTTACATTCCCACCAACAATGTTGGAGGGTTCCCTTTTCTCTTCACATCCTCACCAGCACTTGTTACTTCTTGTCTTTCGGATAGTGGCCATTCAACTAGTGTGAGGTGATATCTCACTGTGGTTTTGATTTGCATTTTGCTGATGATTAGTAGTATGGAGCATCTTTTAATATGCCTGTTGGCCATCTGTATTTCTTTTTTGGAAAAATGTCTCCTCAGGTCCTCTGTCCATTTTTTAAATGAGTTATTTGTTTTTTTGGAATTGAGTCATAAGAGTTCTTTATGTATTTTGGATGTTAACCCCTTATCAGATAAATCATTTACAAATATATTCTCCCATACTGTAGGCTGCTTTTTGTTCTGTTGATGGTGTCCTTTGTTGTACAGAAGCTTTTTAGTTTGACGTCATCCTACTTGTTCATTTTTTATTTTGCTCGCCTTGCCCAAGGAGATGCATCCAGAAAAATATTGCTCATACTTATGATCAAGAGATTTTGCCTATGTTTCCTTCTGAGTTTTTATGGTTTCATGTCTTACATTCATGCCTTTGATCCATTTCAAGTTTACTTTTGTGTTTGGAGGTAGATAGTAATCCATTTCCATTCTTTTGCATACAGCTGTCCAGTTTTCCCAACACCAGTTATTGAAGAGGTTGTCTCTTCCCATTGCATATTCATGGTCCTTTATCATGCATTAATTGTCTGGGTTTGTATCTGAGCTCTCTATTCTGTTCCACTGATCTATGGGTCTGGTCTTGTGCCAGTACCATACTCTTTTGATTACTGTAGCTTTGTCGTATAGATTAAAGTCAGGCAGTGTAAAAGCCCCAGCTTTGTTCTTCTTTCTCAGGATTGCTTTGGCTAATTGGGATCTTTTGTGGCTCCATATGAATTTTAGGATTATTTGCTCTAGTTCATTGATAAATATCACTGATGTTTTGATAGGATTGCTTTATTGATGATTTGACATTTCCCATCCACATCCTGACCTCTAATCCCAATAACCTAGTACTTTCCCAGATGCAGCTGATGTTGTTTGTGAGATCTTCCCAGACCTTTATTTTCTATTTACTTTCTCATATATTATGTGTGGAGAGACTGCAGGTTATCCTTTCTTTATTCAATCTCTGAAGATAGGGAAAAAATCATCTTTCCACTAGCTTCCTTGCAGACACAGTTGTGATGTCATCTGCTCAGTGGAGTATAAGCAGAAATCATTATGTTGGGCTTTAGGAATCTAAAAGTTTCTGAAACTTTAAGGGGTCATATTCCTCTTTACTCGCTGTCTTTCCTTTTTTCCTCTATCTAGAGCTTGTGGGAAGGGGAGGAGGCAGCAGCCTATCTGGCAAAGACAATGACATGAGCCACACCCTGAAAAAAAATAACAACAACAACAAAAAAAAACAGTAAGAAAATATGGACTCTTGCTGATATTGTTGTAATATTGAATGGTTTATCTCTGCATTTCTTTCTGTGTCACAGAATAATAAGCCCCTATCTTGCTTAAGCAAATGTTATTTATGTTTCCTGTTGCAAGAAGCTGATCTGAATTCCTACTTGATAATATCTAAGTACATTTTATAGCTGTATTTCTTGTTTCACAGTTTCAAATTGCCTTTATTCACTTAATGACATTTAAAAAATATTTTCACTTATTTACTGCATACAAATCTAACAAGTGAATTATTCTATTGTGTTAATTAAACATCATAACTTTAACTTGATAACTGCTTAAATTTAACTTGATACATGGTTAGGTGATTAATCATTGAAATCAATGCAGAAATAAAACAAATCCTTGTGCATGCATGTATGTTTCTGAAGGTAGATACATAGAAGTGTAGTTCCTGGGTTGAAGGATATGTGTATTTGCAATTTTGGTGGATATTTTCAAGAATATTAACTAATATTTTCTCCCGCCATATTGAGTGCCTTTTCATCCACATTAGATTTTATCACACACGTGAATTTTTTCCAGTTTCATATAATTATATGAAACTAACTACATTGGTTTTGTGTACGTATCTCAGCTACTATTAAATTTTAACAAACATTCATTTTTTATAGCTTTATGTATTTCTTATCAAGTAAATTGCTACATCAACCATTTAAAAATATAGCTACTTGATTGTCTTTTTGTTGTTTTTAAGAAACTATTTATATAGTAAGATTATTAAGCTTTTATTTGTGGCAAATTTATTTGCCTAATCTATCTGTGGCAGAGACAGTTGTTCATTGTGTCTTTGTTGTAAATGCTAAAATTATTTGTACTTATACCTCTGTGTTTTGTTTCTTGAACTTCACGTACTCCTCTTTTTTTTTATGTATTTTTTCACTTCGCTGCAGTGCATCTTAAATTTGAGAGGTAAATTTAAGAGGAGATTATCTCATTGCCTTTTAAAGTAAATGCTTTTATTTTACCCTATTTTAATATGACTTTAATTAGGCCCGGATTTTAAGTCATTGTCCCATAGGATGTCTTATTTCAAGACACTGTGTTGTCCTTCATCTACTTAATAAAATGTCTGACCCTTATTCCTATTTTCCCTCTCTCGGAAAGCTTTTAGTAACTTTAGAAGTTGCAAATCTCTAAGCATGTGTTTTTAAATTCAGCATGCTCAGCACTTAAGGAACTGCTTGACTGCAAAGATTAATGTTGTCAAGTAAGTTCATTCTATTAGTGAGATTTTGTTATAATTTTTTATTTTCTAGTAACTTCTTTGCTTTCTCAATGTTTCCTTTTTCATATTAGCCAGCCCCTATTTGAGAGAAAAATAAACACTCTCAAATATTTCTGAAGATGTTAATTATGACTTTGTTGTTAATTATTGCATATTTCCTCATTCACATATCTGCTATTCTATATGCTCATTTTTGTTATATATTTCTATATGCTGGCTCCTCTTTTAAGATAATTTGTTTCCATCATATTCATAGTTATGAATGATGAACCCAATTGGTTATCATGGGTATTTGGTGTTAGTTTTCTTTGCAGTTTATTAAAGTGTTTCCAAAATAGAGTATCCCATAAATGGGATGGACTCCTGCAGGCTCCTTGTAAGGATGGGCGTACATCATGACCTATAGACTATACTTTATGGTGCTTAGATGTAGAGACAGCCAGCAATTTAGAATCCCCCAGGTTTCTAAAGTGAAGATGGCTCGCTTGACAGTGGAGCACAGCAAGTGTTTCTCTCCTTCACAGAGCTCTCTTTACTCTATTTTTCTTTAAACCTGTTAATGGCGCTCTATGATCTAAGCTTGTCTCTCTCTCACTTTGGTGACTACCCAAGAAGCAATTCACTTCTGTCTCTCAGGACCAAATGCCTCTGTGGCCTGCTGCTTCTTTTGTTGGTGATGACATTAGGACTGGAGAGGCAGGAGTGCTCTCTGAACACAGAATTTGAAGCAATTCCTCTACTTCAGGACCCATCTTTTTCTGTGTATTTGTTGATTTCACATGTTTAGCATCTCTGGTTATATTCCCTCCTCAATAGTTTTACTGTATATATTATATAGAGGGCTGTGGTTTTCTCTATTCTTTCTATGCAACCCCTTTAATTCTTATCTTTAATAGCTCATCCTAATAGAACTTGGCATACTACTAGTTTCCCCAGATGTGTGTGTGTATATGTATACTTTTTTATTTAAACACACACACATATGTATATATATATATATATATATATATATATATATATATATATATATATATATACACACACACATATAAAAAGTAAGACACTGTCTATGTCATTGAAATAAATATTTCCAGAATATTTGAAATATTTAGGGACAAGAGGCATGGGAGGAGAGGAAGTAGATGCTGGTACTTGGTCCATAATCCTGAACCAAATTTCCTTAGAGCTGCATTTATTTATAATCAGAAAAAATAGCATTTACAGATTTGCATATGATACATGTCATATGCACACATAAAAAGTAAGATACTGTCTCTGAATTAAAACTAGAATAAATTTCATATTCCTTGTATTGGTATTTTTTGGTGTGTTCAGTAATGAACAGGTGTTGATTTTATAATAAAAATATATAATTAAAAATAAGTGTTCTATAGAAAAGCATTAAACTACATGGTTTAAACTGCATGGTTTAATCTTTATAAAATGACAAGAACTAACTACATACGGCTATTTTATGTGCCAGGTACTCGTCTAAGTCCTTTATCCATATGAAGGTACTCAATCCTCACAAATATCCTTTGATATGGATATTATTATTACTATTCCTTTTTTATAGTTTTCAGAACTGAGGCACAGAAAGGTTAAAGAACTTGCCTAAAGCTCCACAGACAATAGGAGAGAGAGAGGTAGGTTCCAAAGGTAGTAGTTTTATTCTCCAGTCCAATAATGAAATACTTGGTTTTGCAGAGATTAGGGATGAGGGAAGAGCTAGTAAATAGAGGTGCAGGGGAGAAAGAAATAATCAGGCATAGCCTAAGATTTACAACTTCATTTTAATACAACTGCATCTGAATAAAAATTAGTTATGGTTTTCCTCTGTATTGTAAGACCTTTTATTTTGACAGATTTTCATGTTGTAGCTCTGATAGGAATAAAAATTAAAAAATGAGATTCCTTTGAGAATATGATCAAGATTTGCTTGTGCAGCAGGTTTTATGGAATACTGGGAAAACCATTTATACCAAAACATCCCATGGTCACAAAAAATGTTATCATTAGAAAATCATTAAATTTAAATTCTCTTTTCATCTTTGGATGTTGTACATATAACTTCACAAATGTGTGTGTGTGATAGAAAAGTTGCTTATTAATTAATATTTTAGTGGTTCATCCAAACTAATCTACAAGTAAAAACTCATGGCTGAGAAAATGTACCACTGAATAAACACTGAGGAAGAGAAAGAAGTGCGAGAATTTAGAAAAGAAGATGAAAAGGAGATGTTTTAGATGGATTCTGTATCTCTTCCACGTTTCTGGCTTGGATGCATACCATTATACACAGTACTTGAAATATTCCCTCAATTTTATAATTCATAAAGTACCTTGACTTACATAAGGGAAGGTATATTTGGATTATAGTTCAGGGTGGTGGAATCTTCCCAGAATTCTTACAAATTAGAAATCTCATCTGATGGATAGGCCTGTAGTATGGGACTGAAAGGAGCAGGTGGGTAACCTAAGTGACTGTAGGGGCAGATTTTGTCCTATGAAGCATCATAGTTATATGAAGAATGCATGGTATGAAATTTTACCAAAGTCCTTAACAGCGCTTCTTTGTATTGAGTGGATGATAGCCTGAGGTTGAGAAAGTTACTTAATTTCTCTGCACCTGTTTCCTCATCTATAAAAATAGGGATTCTCGAGGAGGCGGAGCCAACATGGCGGCATGAGTAGGACAGTGGGAATCTCCTCCCAAAAACATATATACTTTTGAAAATACAACAAACACAACTAGCCCTAAAAGAGAGACCAGAAGACGCAGGACAGTGGCCAGACTGCAGCTACACCAGCGAGAACCCAGCGACTGGTGAAAGGGGTGAGATACAAGCCCCGGCCAGGCGGGACCCGAGCGCCCCTCCCCCCAGCTCCTGGCGGGAGAACAATAGGCAGAGCGGGAGGGAGACGGAGCCCAGGACTGCCGGACACCCAGCCCCAGCCATCCGGGCCAGAGCGCAGACACAGTACGTGCCCAGGGGGCCCTGGATACTGGGGGAACAGGGAGTAAGACCTCTGAGCGGGTGCCGAAGCTGATGCCCCTGTGACAAAGAAAAGCGGGGGCTTTTTGAAAGTCTTAAAGGGACAGGGACTTAACAGCTTGACGGAAACAACCCAGGTCACAGTACAGCAGCTGGAAATTACAGGGAAAACCGGGTGCACTAACCCCCTGGGCAACAGCTCTGAGACCACTCACAGAGGCAAACAGTCAAGCAGCCCCCCCATCCATTACCCCACCGGGCGCTGCGAAAGCAGAGAAGCAGCCTGAGACAAATTCCGCCCACAGAAAGGGAAATTTCTCCCTTCCGGCCGGGCAAGACACAAAGACCCACTCTACACGCAATTACCCAACACAAGCCACTAGGGGTCGCAGTTGTCCCAGTAAAGAAAGGCCAGTAGCAAGTGAAAATTTTGGCCCTCCCAGCTGACAGTCAATAGCACCTGTCAACATGAAAAGGCAAAAAAATATGATCCAGACAAGACTACCCAGACAGCTTCGGCATCTGCTACGTCTTCCCCTGAGAAGGAATCTGGGGAGATAGTTTTAGCCAGTCTTCCTGAAAAAGAATTCAAAACAAAAGTCATAACCATGCTGATGGACTTGCAGAGAAATATGCAAGAACTAAGGAAGGAGAATTCAGAAATAAAACAAGTTCTGGAAGGACTTCAAAACAGAATGGACGAGATGCAAGAGACCATTAATGGACTAGAAAACAGAGAACAGGAACGCAGAGAAGCTGATGCAGAGAGAGATAAAAGGATCTCCAGGAATGAAAGAATTTTAAGAGAGCTGAGTGATCAAATGAAAAGGAACAATATAAGAATCATAGGTATTCCAGAAGAAGTAGAGAGAGAAGAGGGGATAGAAAATGTCTTTGAAGAAATAATTGCTGAAAATTTCCCCAAACTAGGGGAAGAAATGGACTCTCAGACCACAGAGGTACACAGAACTCCCATGAAAAGGGATCCAAGGAGGGCAACACCAAGACACATAATAATTAAAATGGCAAAGATCAAAGACAAGGACAAACTATTACAGGCAGCCAGAGAGAAAAAAAAGGTTACCTACAAAGGAAAACCCATCAGGCTATCATCAGACTTCTCAACAGAAACCCTACAGGCCAGAAGAGAATGGCATGATATACTTAATGCAATGAAACAGAAGGGCCTCGAACCAAGACTACTGTATCCAGCACGAATATCATTTAAATATGAAGGAGGGATTAAACAATTCCCAGACAAGCAAAAGTTGAGGGGATTTGCATCCCACAAACCACCTCTACAGGGCATCCTACAGGGACTGCTCTAGATGGGAACACTCCTAAAAAGAGCACACAACAAAACACCCAACATATGAAGAAGGGAGGAGGAGGAATAAGAAGGGAGAGAAATAAAGAATCATCAGACTGTGTTTATAATAGCTCAACAAGCGAGTTAAGTTAGACAGTAAGATAGTAAAGAAGCTAACCCTAAACCTTTGGTAACCACAAACTTAAAGCCTGCAATGGAAATAAATTCATACCTTTCAATAATCACCCTAAATGTAAATGGACTGAATGCACCAATCAAAAGACACAGAGTAATAGAATGGATAAAAAAGCAAGATCCATCCATATGCTGCTTACAAGAGACTCACCTCAAACCCAAAGACGCGCACAGACTTAAAGTCAAGGGATGGAAAAAGATATTTCAAGCAAACAACAGAGAGAAGAAAGCAGGTGTTGCAATTCTGGTATCAGACAAAACAACTTCAAAATAAAGAAAGTAACAAAAGACAAAGAAGGACATTACATAATGATAAAGGGCTCAGTCCATCAAGAGGATATAACCATTATAAATATATATGCACCCAATACAGGAGCACCAACATACCTGAAACAAATATTGATAGAACGAAAGGAGGAAATAGAATGCAATGCATTCATTCTAGGAGACTTCAACACACCACTCACTCCAAAGGACAGATCCACCAGACAGAAAATAAGTAAGGACACAGAGGCACTGAACAACACATTAGAACAGATGGACCTAATAGACATCTACAGAACTCTACATCCAAAAGCAACAGGATACACATTCTTCTCAAGTGCACATGGAACATTCTCCAGAATAGACCACATACTAGGACACAAAAAGAGCCTCAGTAAATTCCAAAAGATTGAAACCCTACCAACCAACTTTTCAGACCACAAAGGCATTAAACTAGAAATAAACTGTTCAAAGAAAGCAAAAAGGCTCACAAACACATGGAGGTTAAACAACACGCTCCTAAATAATCAATGGATCAATGACCAAATCAAAATGGAGATCCAGCAATATATGGAAACAAATGACAACAACAACACTAAGCCCCAACTTCTGTGGGACACAGCAAAAGCAGTCTTAAGAGGAAAGTATATAGCAATCCAAGCATATTTAAAAAAGGAAGAGCAATCCCAAATGAACGGTCTAATGTCACAACTATCGAAATTGGAAAAAGAAGAACAAATGAGGCCTAAGGTCAGCAGAAGGAGGGACATAATAAAGATCAGAGAAGAAATAAATAAAATTGAGAAGAATAAAACAATAGCAAAAATCAATGAAACCAAGAGATGGTTCTTCGAGAAAATAAACAAAATAGATAAGCCTCTAGCCAGACTTATTAAGAGGAAAAGAGAGTCAACACAAATCAACAGTATCAGAAATGAGAAAGGAAAAATCATGACGGACCCCGCAGAAATACAAAGAATTAATAGAGACTACTATGAAAACCTATATGCTAACAAGCTGGGAAACCTAGGAGAAATGGACAACTTCCTAGAAAAATACAACCTTCCAAGACTGACCCAAAAAGAAACAGAAAATCTAAACAGACCAATTACCAGCAACGAAATTGAAGCGGTAATCAAAAAACTACCAAAGAACAAAACCCCCGGGCCAGATGGATTTACCTCGGAATTTTATCAGACATACAGGGAAGACATAATACCCATTCTCCTTAAAGTTTTCCAAGAAATAGAAGAGGAGGGGATACTCCCAAACTCATTCTATGAAGCTAACATCACCCTAATACCAAAACCAGGCAAAGACACCACCAAAAAAGAAAACTACAGACCAATATCCCTGATGAACGTAGACGCAAAAATACTCAACAAAATTTTAGCAAACCGAATTCAAAAATACATCAAAACCATCGTACACCATGACCAAGTGGGATTCATCCCAGGGATGCAAGGATGGCACAACATTCGAAAGTCCATCAATATCATCCATCACATCAACAAAAAGAAAGACAAAAACCACATGATCATCTCCATAGATGCTGAAAAAGCATTTGACAAAGTTCAACATCCATTCATGATAAAAACTCTCAGCAAAATGGGAATAGAGGGCAAGAACCTCAACATAATAAAGGCCATCTATGAAAAACCCACAGCCAACATTATATTGAATAGCGAGAAGCTGAAAGCATTTCCGCTGAGATCGGGAACTAGACAGGGATGCCCACTCTCTCCACTGTTATTTAACATAGTACTGGAGGTCCTAGCCACGGCAATCAGACAAAACAAAAAAATACAAGGAATCCAGATTGGCAAAGAAGAAGTCAAACTGTCACTATTTGCAGATGACATGATACTGTACATAAAAAACCCTAAAGACTCCACCCCAGAACTACTAGAACTGATATCGGAATACAGCAAAGTTGCAGGATACAAAATCAACACACAGAAATCTGTGGCTTTCCTATATACCAACAATGAACCAAGAGAAAGAGAAATCAGGAAAACAACTCCATTCACAATTGCATCAAAAAAAATAAAATACCTAGGAAAAAACCTAACCAAAGAAGTGAAAGACTTATATTCTGAAAACTACAAGTCACTCTTAAAAGAAATTAAAGGGGACACTAACAGATGGAAAAGCATCCCATGCTCATGGCTAGGAAGAATTAATATCGTCAAAATGGCCATCCTGCCCAAAGCAATATACAGATTTGATGCAATCCCTATGAAACTACCAGCAACATTCTTCAATGAACTGGAACAAATAATTCAAAAATTCATATGGAACCACCAAAGACCCCGAATAGCCAAAGCAATCCTGAGAAAGAAGAATAAAGTAGGGGTGATCTCACTCCCCAACTTCAAGCTCTATTATAAAGCCATAGTTATCAAGACAATTTGGTACTGGCACAAGAACAGAGCCACAGACCAATGGAAAAGACTAGACAATCCAGACATTAACCCAGACATATATGGCCAATTAATATTTGATAAAGGAGCCATGGACATACAATGGCGAAATGACAGTCTCTTCAACAGGTGGTGCTGGCAAAACTGGACAGCTACATGTAGGAGAATGAAACTGGACCATTGTCTAACCCCATATACAAAAGTAAACTCAAAATGGATCAAAGACCTGAATGTAAGTCACGAAACCATTAAACTCTTGGAAGAAAACATAGGCACGAACCTCTTAGACATAAACATGAGTGACCTCTTCTTGAACATATCTCCCCGGGCAAGGAAAACAACAGCAAAAATGAACAAGTGGGACTATATTAAGTTGAAAAGCTTCTGTACAGCAAAAGACACCATCAATAGAACAAAAAGGAACCCTACAGTATGGGAGAATATCTTTGAAAATGACACATCCGATAAAGGCTTGACGTCCAGAATATATAAAGAGCTCACACGGCTCAACAAACAAAAAACAAATAACCCAATTAAAATGGGCAAAGGAACTGAACAGACGGTTCTCCAAAAAAGAAATACAGATGGCCAACAGACACATGAAAAGATGCTCCACATCGCTAATTATCAGAGAAATGCAAATTAAAACTACAATGAGGTATCACCTCACACCAGTAAGGATGGCTGCCATCCAAAAGACAAACAACAAATGTTGGCGAGGCTGTGGAGAAAGGGGAACCCTCCTACACTGCTGGTGGGAATGTAAACTTGTTCAACCATTGTGGAAAGCAGTATGGAGGTACATCAAAATGCTCAAAACAGACATACCATTTGACCCAGGAATTGCACTCCTAGGAATTTACCCTAAGAATGCAGCAATCAAGTATGAGAAAGACCAGTGCACCCCTATGTTTATCGCAGCACTATTCACAATAGCCAAGAATTGGAAGCAACCTAAATGTCCATCGATAGATGAATGGATGAAGAAGAGGTAGTACATATACACAATGGAATACTACTCAGCCTTAAGAAAAGGGCAAATCCAACCATTTGCAGCAACATGGATGGAGCTGGAGGGTATTATGCTCAGTGAAACAAGCCAAGCGGAGAAAGAGAAATACCAAATGATTTCACTCATCTGTGGAATATAAGAACAAAGGAAAAACTGAAGGAACAAAACAGCAACAGAATCACAGAACTCAAGAATGGACTAACAGGTACCAAAGGGAAAGGGACTGGGGAGGATGGGTGGGAAGGGAGGGATAAGGGGGGGCAGAAAAAGAGGGGTATTAAGATTAGCATCCATAGCGGGGTGGGAGAAAGGGGAGGGCTGTACAACACAGAGAAGACAAGTAGTGATTCTACAACAGTTTGCTACGCTGATGGACAGTGACTGTAAAGGAGAATATAGGGGGGACCTGGTATGGGGAGAGCCTAGTAAACAAAGTATTCGTCATGTAAGTGTAGATTAATGATTAAAAAAAAAAAAAAAAAAAGCAGTTCCTATGGGGTGACCTCTAATGAGTTCTACACAATGATATAAAGGGCATATAAAAGTGTAGGCAAAGGGTCTGTTTGTGTTTATACAGAGGATTAAAGCCTAATTTGGCTACCCCAAAAATGAACTAAGATACGATATGAAAAAGAACTTCCAACATCAGCACTCTCAGGAAGACTCATGAGAGAAGATGATCAGCAAAAAAAAAAAAAAACTCCAACAAAGATCCACGCACTGCTATAGCTGTAGATGCACTCATCCCACCAGTTCCTGGACTTGCCATGGGAATGATGAAGGAGATATCTAAGCTGGCCTGTGCATACAGTAAAACAAAAATTGGACTGGATCTATACTGTTGGAACTCAACCAAGAATTAGGAGAAGTGCAAATTGTAGCACTCCAAAATCTTACAACCACAGACTATTTATCGTTAAAAGAACATATGGGATATGAACAGTCCCCAGGAATGGGTTGTTCTAGTTTATCTGAATTCTCTCAGACTAAGTTCAGTCGGACAATATCCACCATATCATAGATAAGTTTTCACAAATGCCTAAGGTGCCTAACTGGTTTTCTTGGTTTCACTGGAGATGGCTGGTAATTACAGCCATGCTTTGGTTAGGTAACTATATTCCTATTATGTTAATGTGTGTGCACAATTTAATTAGTAGTTTAAAACCTATCCATGCTGAAGTTACTCTACAAGAAGATATGTCAAAGAAATAATCATTCTTCCTAGGTTTTCTTCTGCCTGCTACTTCTATAGCTTTTCTTCTTCCTACCTAATCACAACCTTTAAATAGAACTCGTGCCACATGTCGAATTTACCGAGTATCATAATTCTTCCAAGTGGTAAAGACACCTCAAGACAAATGCTGGGCATAGAAGCCACAGGGCATAAATATGCAAAGAAGTAAAAAGCTAACCTTTTCAAACAATAAGGCTTCTCTCTCACTTACCAACTTAACATTTCCCTGTATGGCCCCGGAAGATGACTGGTTAGCCAGAGACGGGTAAGATTCCTCAAGGGAGGAACAACCTAAGACAGGCACAGTCGCAGGGGGCCATCTGGTGAGAAAATGGGGAGCAGCAGAGGTGAGGCTTAGATCCTCCCCCCTCATGTTCTGAGAGAAATCTTCTGCATACATGGATGTTTATTGCCCTCGTCTAGCTCGTATTAACACATAGTCTACAGGCACACACCTGATCATCTACATTTGCTCTCTTACAACACTAAACTCTGTTTTCTACCTTTATCTCGTATCTACCTACTTCAGCATTTTATTTAAAATAATAACAATAGAGAAATGTGGTATCCACATATAAATCAAGTTTAAAAATCAAATGAATATTCATATTTGAACTGACTGTGTATAGTTCATAATGCAGGAACAAAACCGAAGGCTTCTGTGATGGCTGCCCTTGCACTGTTCACCATGTAACTTATTCACTATGTAAGAATTTGTGCTCCATGTAAGAATTTGTTCGTTATGCATCAGAAGATTGGAGACTGGCAAAGGTTGGGCTTGGGGTGGATTAATGATTGTGCATTGAGTATTGACCCCCCTATACAGAAATTTATTGTGGTTAACAACTATTTGATCAATAAATATGAGAGATGCCCTCACAAAATATATATATACACATATATATATATAAACACACTTCCAATTGTAAAATAAATAAGTAACCGGAAAAAAAAAAAAATTGGGATTCTCATGATCCCTACTCCTAAGACTTTTGTAAGGATGAGGAAAACTCACTATTTATAATGTGCTTAGAACAATGCTGGTATGCAGTTATTGTTAAATATGTATGAATGATATATCCATATATGTAAACATTTATTTCCTGATGTCATTCTCATCCACTTCACCATCATCTTCAATACTTTTGGCTTGCCACTCCTCCCTAAAAATTGAGAATTACCTCTTTGTAAAATTGCTGAGAGTGTAATTTTCAAGGCTCTTGAGCACACTAACAAACTAAATTCACATTTATTAACCTTCAATGTCTGATATTTATACTGAGATTTGTTTTATGTAAGTAGTTCTGTGTACATTATGGAGAAATTTTAATAGGTATTCAATGAAACAGTATTTTAAAACTATATGAGTTCTTCAAATTTTCTCTAAAATTTCAGTAATTATAACTAATTGAAATAAAACTCTTTCCATAACTCGCACAATAGCTAAGTCATTTAAAAATTGAAGCACTATTATGTGTTTTTCCAATTACAAAAAAACACAGGCCTATTGTAGAATTTTTTTTTAAACACAGGGAAGCATAAAAATCACAAATTCCCTTCAGCAATAGACATTGTTAGATTTTGATTGTACCTTGCTAATCTGTTTTTCTCAATAAGCCTGTTTTCAACAAAGCTAGAAACACGTCATGTCCATTATCTTCCAATCTGATTTTTCCACTTTACACATACACTTTTTAAACTTCATGCATGTGTGACTTTAACATGAATTTGTTTTTAAACTTTTCTGATTATAAGGTTAATACCATATATGTGAAAAGGCTAGCAAAATGCAAAATATATATAAAGAACTATAATCAGCTAATCTTTTCCTCAAAAGTAATTTCCGTTTCAGTTTTCTGTATATGGCTACAGCCTATCTGTATATGTCTATAGAATATTTCCTTTACATATACAACCACATAGATAGATTTGATAGAGTTATTATACTGTTAGTGTGGTGTTTTTAGTATATATTTTGGCCATCTTTCCAGATCAGTACACTGAGATCTATTTGATTTCTTTTAAAAGCTTCATGCTATTTTATTATGAGAATATACCACATTCATTAAGCCATTATTTTTGGACATTTGGACTGTTTCCAGTTTTTTATATTACCAACAATGTCTCAGTGAATATCCTGAGATCTTTATCTCTGTACACTGATACCAGAATTTCTCTAGGATGAATTCCTAGAAATGGAACTGCTGAGTCAAGGAAGAGGCATAGTTATAATTGCATTAAATTTTGATAAATCTCCCTCCAAAGTGGTTGTAGCAATTTACATGCCCTAAAACAGAGTAAGAGAGGACCTACTGTCTACTCATTGCATATTTTTAAATGTTTCACTTAAATTTTGGCCATCTAACAGGCCAAAAATAAACAATAGTCTCAAAAATAATGTAGAAATTTCCCCTTTATTTTACACCCTCAATTTTTCCTAATTTTCCATGAATGTCCAATATTTGTTTGCTGTTTTAGGTAGGAGGTTGATGCTTGAACACTATGGGGAGTTTTGAAGGATTTATTAATGATGTTTATGGATATTTCTCTAGATTATAGTGTGGTGGAGAGTGCTGCTGGGAAAGTTGCTCAGATGCCATAGAGAAAAAGAGAAAGAGAGAGATGCAAACATGCCAACATAAGTGAGATATACTTCCTGGACTCAAGCATACACAGGCTAGAAACAAAATGAAACGTTTCCAGGAAAATAAGATACTGTGTCTATTTAGAGGAATTAAAAAAAAAGGCTTGTAAAAGAAGTAACACTTTGAATGCTCCCATGAAATAAATGGAATTACAATTACAACATAGCAGTTAAAAATTAGGATTTTTATTTTAACTAATAGTTTAATAGCCAGTTATTAAATGGTCGGTTAATCAAAATGCTTAAACTTTGGATTTGTATGTGAATCTAACCATTACATGTATGCCCCTCAGAACTTTATTGTATGTTCAGTAAATCCCCTCTGGTTGCTGCTTCCAAGGACTTCTTGAGCACTCAACAGGACTTGCAGATGGAAGCATCGAAGAAGCAAGGAGGCCCAGGGGGACTTCTTCCCATCACGGTGAGCCTGATACCACGGGAAGACATGAAGAAGCATTAAAAAGGATACCACAAAACTGGAGTCAAGCCTATTTCGAAGCCATCTAATGGCAATTTAAAATCATTCCATCCCAAACATCATATTGATCATTAACAGAATTACTACTGTAAATGGCAAACTCTCTTCAGCTCCCCCCAGCACCGAGACTCAATGAACGGGGATTCTGTGAGCCTCAGCAATGTGGGATCTCTGTTACCTTCCACAGCCCCTCTATCTGTCTCTTGTAGTTGTACTTTGTAAATTCCATTATGCTTTCCATCATTCAAATCCTTCATATTTTTAAAAGGTTACACAAAAGATTATTTTTTTGTTAGCATCCCTCTGTTCTCTCTCTTTGAGGGATTTCGCTGCCCCCACTCCTTACCACAGTAGGTTGGAGGTGATGCTCTTCACACCACCTGAGAAGCTGAATTCCTCCTGCTTCCCACTGTTGTCAGCCAGGGCACTAGCCACTGGTCTAGGATCAGCTCACTGAAGGCCTCTGTGTGGGTTTTGTATCTCGAGCAAGTGACTCTAATGCAAAGGGCGATTTTGTTCTGATCCGACCGTGCTGGCCAGGTGATGACAGCTGAGCTCGCAGTCCACAGCTTTCGGAGCTGTTTCCTGACCATTTTCCAAGACTCCTTCTCCAGTTTCCCGACAATGTTAAAAAAAACCAAATATAATAAACTTACTGTCTTTTCCTTGCAATCTAAAGGATTCCTAAGTACTATGTCTTGCTGCTCCACTGGATCATTATTTTTCAGGAAATCTATTCTTCTTAACACAGCAGTAATTATTGGAAATAAGGAAAAGTTCCATTGAAAAAGAGTGAAAATGAAGAGTGAAAAATGCTGGGACAATAAAATCCTATGTTACAAGACTACATCATTGTCAGCTTTTGTTAATTGGAAGGAAGGGCATGTAATTAGAAATAATTGATGGAAATCCACTTACTTAAGTGGCTAGTATATGAGGGGCAACATTCAGGAAGTAATTGTAGAAGGTCCTGTGTTCGTACCACTGTAACAGGCAGTACATGCTTTCTAACAGCTCTGCTTGACTAGCCATTTTCCAAAATTGATGACATTTAGTATGATCAACCCCCTGTTTTTCTTTCACTATAGGTGTTATATATCAACATTAGACAATTCTTGGAATAATATAGCTAACCTACCTCTGCTTTTTCTTTCCTGTCCAACCCACCTAGGAGATGGAATGAGATGTAGAAATGAAAATCAATGAAGATAAAGCTTAGCTAATAAATATTTTTCATGCTACTTTGTCCGGTTTGTTCATTTGAAAATGTTTGGGATTGTGGAGCCAAAGAGCACTGTGATTCTAATGGTGTCAGTTTTAGAAAATCAGGAAGGACTGCCTACAGCTGCCAGAGGTTAAGGAGGACAGTGTTCACTGCAGTGTCTGGCTCACAGGAGAAAGTCAATATGCATGTGTAGAAGGAGGGAGAGAATAAAGAGAATGCCAGAATAAAGGAAAGAAGAGGTAGCAAAGAAAAACAATGAATGCAAGGTGGATTTTGGACCCCCAAAGTAAGGAAAATAATTTCATCTTCAGCCTTTGCTGAACTTTAGGGCCTACACAGATTCTAACATAAATTGCTACCAAAGAAGTGGGAACAGAGATTAATAAGATATATATGATATAATCTCAAAATATTAAACAACTATGTAAATGTAAGATTGACGTATATGTCAAATTGTCAAAAATCTAGCAGAGCCCACTATGAAGTAGATGAGCCCAACATCCAAATGGATTCTGTGATTGTCTTACCACCAATTTCATGGCCTCTCATTCGTTCAACTAGCAAAATAAGAATGTCATGTGGCTGTGGTAGCATAAGGAAGAATGTAGCAAATACATCCTTAAAGCCCAAATCTGTATAAAGTAAGCCTACTAAATTGTGCTACCATTTGACAGACCAATCGGTAACTTCTGGGATCCCAAAAGTCTGTTAACTTCCATTAAAGCTGTTCCTTTTCAGTCCATTTTCCCTTCTTTCTTTCCTGCTTTATTCCCTCCCTCCCTCCCTCCCTCTTTCCCTCTTTCTTTCTCTCTTTCTTTCCTTTCTCTTTCTTCCTTCCTTCCTTCCTTCTTTCCTTCAGCTGCCTGAGGTTAAGGAGGACAGTGTTTACTGTAGTGTCTGGCTCACAGGAGAAAGTCAATATGCATGTGTATATTCCTTCCTTCCTTCCTTCCTTCCTTCCTTCCTTCCTTCCTTCCTTCCTTCCTTCCTTCCTTCCCTCCTTCCTTCCTAGTCAATTTATTGAGGTATAAATGACATACATTATATTAGTTTCAGATGTACAAATAGTGATTGAATATTTGCATGCATTATGAAGCAGTCACTACAAAGTTTAGTTACCATCTGTCACCTTTCACAGTACAATGTTACTGACATTCTCATGCTGTATATCACATCCCAGTGACTTACTTATTTTGTAACTAGAAGTTTGTACTTCTGAATCCCCTTTGCCCATTTCACTCCAAACCACAACACCCCTCCCCTCTGGGAACCACTAGTCTGTTATATATAATCTATGAATCTGTGTTTCTTTTGTTTAATTTGGTTGTTTTTTAGGTTCTACATATAAATGAATATTTGTTTTTCTCTGTCTCATTTATTTCACTTAGCATAATATCCTCAAGATCCTTCCATGTTATTGCAAATGGAAAGCTTTCTTTCTTTTTTATGGTTGAGTAGTAGTCCACATACACTACATTGTCCTTTCCCATGCATCTATCAGTGGATGCTTTGGTTGTTTCCAAACATATCCTGGCTCTTGTTGAAAAAAATGCTGCAGTGAACATGGGGATGCATATATCTTTTCAAATTGGTGTTTTCATTTTCTTCAGCTAGATATCTAGTAGTGGAACCACTAGATCATCTGGCAGCTTTATTTTTTACTTTTTTGAGGAGCCTTCTTACTGTTCCCATTGTGGCACCAACTTCCATTTCCACCAACAGTATATGAGGATTACCTTTTCTCCAAATCCTTGCCGACACTTATTATTCTTTGTCTTTTTTGTAATGACTATTCTCACAGGTATAAGTTGATATCTCACTGTGGTTTTAATTTGCAGTTCCCTGATGATTAGTGATGTCGGCATCTTTTCATATACTTGTTGGCCATATATATGTCTTTGGGAAAATATCAATTCAGATCCTCTTTCCATTTTTTTAATCAGATTGTTTGCATTTTTATTATTGAGTTATATAAATTATTTATATATTTTGGATATTAATCCCTTATGGAATATATTATTTGTAATTATCTTCTCCTATTCAGTAGGTTGTCTTTTAATTTGTTTGATAGTTTTCTTTGCAGTGCAGAAGCTTTTTAGATGAGTCTTGTTTGTTTATTTTTGCTTTTCTTTCTTTCACTTTTGGAATCAGATCCAAGAAAAGGATAAAACTGATGTCAAGGAGCTTAAACTTACTGTTTTTTCCAGGTGTTTTATGGTTCCAGGTCTTAACATTCAAGTCTTTAATCTATTTTGAGTTAATTTTTGTATATGATATAAAAAGCGATCCAGTTTCATTCTTTTGCATGTAGCCACCCAGTATTCCCAATAACCATCTATTGAAAGACTACCCTTTCCCCACTGTATATTCTTGTCTCCTTTGTCATAAATTATTTGACCATATATGTGTGAGTTTATTTCTGGGCTGTCTAATCTGTTCCATTGAACCATGTGTCTGTTTTTATGCAAATACCATGCTATTTCGATTACTGTAGTTTTGTTGTGCAGTTTGAATTCAGGGAGCATTGTTAGCATGAGTTTTGTTTCCTCTCATGATGGTTTTAGCTGTTCAGGATCTTTTGTGTTTCCATACAAAGTTTAGAATTATTTTTTCTATTTTTGTGAAAAATGTCATTAGAATTTTAATAGAGATTGAATTGAATCTGTAGATTGTTTTGGGTAGTATGAACATTTTAACATTGTTAATCCTTCCAATCCCTAAGCATGGAATATCTTTCCATTTATTGTCTTTTTCAATTTCTTTCATTATTGTAATAGTTTCCAGTGGTTCAGATATGAGTATAGCAAAACTAGCTTTCATTTCATTTTGATTTGCATGGACTGTCTTTTTCCATTCTTTTACTTTCAGTCTGTGTGTTTCCTTCTGAAGTGAGTCTCTTAGAGGCAGCATACAGATATGTCTTTTTGTTTATGCATTCAGCAACTCTGTTAATTGGGGAATTTAGTCCATTTACATTTAAAGTACTTATTGATAGGTATGTACTTACTGCCATTTTGTTCATCATTCTCTAGCTGCTTTTGTAGTTCCTCTATGTTCCTTTCTTTTCTTTCTTTCTTCACCATGCTTTAAATTTTTTAATTTAAATTTAAAATCTTTAAATTTTAACACATTTCAAAACTCTACTTTTGTGTACTGCCTCCAGTCTTTTATGTTTTTGATGTTACTTTTTATAGCTTGTTATTTTATGTATACATTAACTAATTACTATGGTATTAATATTACTATTTTTGTTTTTTAATCTTCTTGGTAGCTTTATGGGGTTTCCTTTCTACACAACGAATTGTTTTTTCTCTTTCTGCTTCTAAAAGTTTATCTTCATCTTTAACTTTGACATTTTAATTATACTACAGGTCCCTAGGCTCATCATTTTTGTAACTCTGAATTTCCTGTCTGGATGTCTGTTTACTTCCCCAGGTTAGGGAAGTTTTTAGCCATTATTTCTTCAAATAAATTTTTGGTAGAACCCTTTCTTTCTCTTCCTGGGACCCCTATAAAACAGATGTTATCTTGCTTGATGACCTGAAGATCCCTCATTTTTTAAAATTCTTTTTTCCTTTTCGTCGCTCTGTGTGGGTGAGTTCCACTGCTTTATTGTTCGGCTTGCTGATCTGTTCTTGTGATTCACCCAATCTGCTGTTGAACTCCTCCAGTGTATTTTTCAATTCAGTTATTGTATTCTTTATTCTGTGACTTCTCTTTGTTCTTTGTTAGATTTCCTGTCTCTATATTGAAGTTCTCACTGGGTTCATTTGCTCTTTCCCCAAGTTCAGTAAGCACCTTTATGACCATACTTGGGATCCTTCATCAAGTAGATTCACTTATCTCTGTTTTATTAAGGACTTTTTCTGAGGTTTTTGTCTTGCCTGTCATTTGGAACACACTTCAATGTTTCCTCATTTTGCTTGACTCTCTGTGTTTATCTCTATGTATCAGACAAAACAGCTACCTCTGCTAATCTGGGAGGAATGGCTTTGTTTAAGTGATGATCCTTTTCATTAACCTTGCCCTGGCTCTTAGTTGTCTCTTGAACCTTTGTGATTGTCCAAACTTCCTGATTTATTCTTGCTATGCCCTCAATGTTTAGGGTATGCTGAGACCTCTTAGTGATCCAGCGGGGGGAGGAATCTCAGTTAGCCCTTAGTTTCACACTGATTGGAAGCCAGACCCTCAGGAAGCAGCCTTTAAAGTGTGCAGATATATACAGTCCCTTGGGGCCACAAATGTAAAAAATCCCTGCTGGCCTCCAAGGAAGAGCTGGAGCTGTCACCTGGGCAACAGTTACAAAAATAGGGAACCCAAACATGTGTATAAGCACCTTTCTGAAAAGTCTTGTCAAACTTGATCAAGGCCAAGGAATGTCTTCTGCTTATAATCCCTGGAACCACATCCTCAGCTTCTAGATGTGTGGGAAACCTGAAGCCTGTCACTCAGGCTGAAGTGCCAGGCTAAGTAATTAAGCCTTTTTTTACAGGAAGCCTGGGGGCAGGGGGTGGAGTTCAGTCTGCTTTCTGTGCAGTGCCTGTGGGTGGTGACTTGCCATGAACTATCTGATTGTTACGCTCCTGTGGCACTCTGGAACGCCGGCCCTCCTGACTACCATGGCCAGGTGACCAAGGGGTTTCCCTTATGTCGATTATGCAGGCTTGCTGGCTTCAGAAAGGCAACAGGAAAATGTCTGTATTGTGTATGCCCATGGCTTCAGTAATGCAGCAGAATAATGCCTTGTCTGTGTATGTATAGCAGCTTTAGGCTGGGAGCAGGAAAATGCAACCTCTCCCACTCACCAGCCCCAACCAGGGAGTGGGGAAGTGTCACAACCTCCCATGCTTACAGACTTTAGCTGGGTAGCCAGAGAAAATGACCATTCATGCTTGTTCACCTCAACCAGCAAGTGGGGGAGCTCTGCAACCACCCACACTCTTTGGCGTTAGCAAGTGCTACCACCAATCACCCCTGCCTCTCCAAGAAAGGTGGTGAGAGGGTGCCGTGTCCAAGTTCATCTGCCTGTGCTGGCATACCATGTGGAGAGTGCAACAAAGGCATCTCCAGCACTTCTGTCTCCATGGGGTGTCTCAACTGTCCCTTACCCCTCTAGTCAACTCCCCAGATCAGGAAATAAATTTCCCTCACATACAATCTAGGCACTTTTCAAACTGTTGACTTTTCTCTGGGTCTTAGGGTGAGCAAGACCATACATAAGCCACCCAAGAAGGGAATCTCAGTTTCCTGTAGCACTGAGGCATCCACAGTCATCGGCCCTGTTGGTTTTCCAAACCAGGTCATCTAAGGGCTTGTCTCTCTGGTGCAGATCCCAGGGACCTTTGGGATTCGTACGAGGCACCAATACCTTGCTTCTCTGGAGGAAGCACCTGTCTAGTGAGATGCCTCCCTTTTGTCTGCTACCACACAAGGGGTGGGGAATTTTGCAAGACCATGGCTCTGCCTTTTTTTAAAAAAAGTATTCTTTTATTTAAAAAATATATATACATTGTTAAAGTATCCCATCTTGCTCTCTGCCATAGAACTGAGTACATTTGAAATTTAGGTTGCTTCCATACTTCTGGATGCTATGAAGTCTCTGTCTTTTTACCATGCTTCTCTAGAAGTCATGTCATTATGGTCCTTTTTTTCCTTTGTTGTGGAGAGCAGTTCAACTAATTTTCAGATCTTCTTTAGAGAGAAATGATCCATATGTATCTGAAGATTTGGTGTGTCCTTGGGAGGAGGTAAGTTCAGGAGCTTCCTAAGCTGTCATCTTGGACCCCCTCACTTTACTGATTCTTAATGGACCTTCTATTCCTAGATTCCCTAATGTATTCCCTCTAATTTATAACTGATTTTCCACTGGAACTTGAATTTTCATATAAACCTCTCTAGGCCTCACTGACTTCAATAATAAAATGGGAACAATAAACCTAAAGTGCGTGGAAGCTATAACTTGGGCCGTACAAACGCTCCTAATAAACCCAGCACTCCATTGAGTCAACTCCAACTGTGTCATCAAAGACAATGTTACAACAGTGGTATCCATCCTCCTGACACCTAATTCCTCACTTCCTTACTCCTCATTATCCCCAGTCAGCCCATTGTGTTTTTCAAACTGTCGCATGCCGAGTAATAGAGCAGCACTGCTGCAAGAAATTAGTTTTTATTTCTACAGTGAAGTAACTTTTCCATTTAGTTTGGTTTGAATATGGGAAGGAAAAGCAGCTGTTAAAATAAGTAGCCTGTGTAAGAGTTCATTATGAACATTGTACCCCAACAAAATAAATATGTCATATTTTCTGAATAATACATGTATATACATGTTAATCTTTTATGACATACTATTATCAGGAAATAAATCCTATGAAGGCCCAAAAAAGTTATTGCATTTATTAAAATGGGTGAATCAATTTAAGCTTTCTTATGGTTTGTCAAATTTGTAAAATATTATATTTCTCTTCAGATAGAGTTATATACTGTGTAGCTCAAAGATAATCCCTATGGTCTTGGCATATGTTACTTAATTGTCTCAGAAGGAAAATGCCATAAATAGCATGCTGTCATCCCCCACAGGCATTGGCTCATCTGTCACAGTGGGGCTCCAGACAGGGTGAGGTGCTCTAAGACATTTCTTAGTCTATGTAAATCACAGCCATTACTTCTTACCACTTCCAATTGGTCAATTATGTATAAACATGTGTTAATAAAAATTTGCCTCTGTGCCTCTAAGGTACACACCCATAAAGCTATGTGAGTATGATAAAGTATAAATGGCATACATTATTATCTGATTCCACCTACCCCATAAATTATGATCCAAAGTGCTTCCACAGAAATAAAATTCCAGAAAAGCCTCTAAAGCCAAATGTTTGAAAACAATTACAAAGAAAGACGGGAAAACAATAACTTTTTCCAGTTTTTTTTAACTCAGTGAAGAAAATACTCAGGTTTTTCCTAGAGGAAGAAAACTAAAGAATATATTAAGTTTTATAAATTGTTTTTATATACATTTTAACTCTTGATACTTATGGATACTGGGACCATAAAAAAAATCATCTTTTGTAGTGATAAATACAGTAGGTGTAATTGACAAAATCTATAAATTTATGGGTTTTAGAAATTGTTAAGAAAATGTATTTTCTGAAAAATATTTAAATAGTGATTGTCCTAAGGATGGACCCTATGCATGTTGATTGGGGTACTCCTGGTCAGACAATACAATGAACAGTAGATGTAAAGCTGTTTAAGTTTATAAGAGAAATATAGTAAACACAGTGTATTGGAAGGTATAATGGGCTTAGGATCATAAGGTCTGAATTAAAGATCTCTGTCTCTGTGAGGTCTGTGTGACTTTGGACACATTATTGAACTTTTCTAAATATCAGTAACTTTAGCAAAAGAATTGTTGATGATGTCAGCCCAACTCAGATTTAAATATGAGAAACAGATGAGATTAGTAAATGCAGAAAAATAGTTTATAAATATTGGTGATTATATTGGTGTTTTAATAGAATTTCCTATTATTAAAAAATACTTAAAGATATGTTTAAGACTAATTATCATATTTTATGGTTAACTTTTGGTGAGGGGTAGCAAATATAAAGCGGTCTTTAAAAGTAAATTTACTATGGTTCCTTAACTGATTTAACAGGAGAACAGAAAATTAACTTGAACTGAATTAAAATTGAAATGGTAGTAAATGATTGCTTATCATCACACCAGGATTCTATCTGCCCTCAGTAAGCTTATAATTTAGAGTAAGGGCTTAGAAACAGGTTATTACAGAAATGCCAGAATTAATTGGTTAATTAATCTATCTATTGCCTTTTTTATTTTTTTTATATGTTTTTATTAAGGTATCATTGATATACAATCTTATGAAGGTTTCACATGAGCAACATTGTGGTTATAGCATTCACCCCTATTCTCTAGTTCTATTGACTTTTTTTTTATCTGGTCTTTTAATTATCTAGAATTCCTTAATTGGCAGCATTTCTTTAGCTTTAAAATGGGATGGATCTCAGGTATGTGTACAGATCTACCAAGCCATAAATATGTGGGTCATTACTAATGGTAATATCAGAACACTCCAATTTAGTTGAAGAATTGCACAGGACTAAACACAGTAAAATAATTTTGTGACTAGTAGAATAAGGTTACATCATCCACAAAGAGTGTTGAATTGTCTTTTGACAGTGATGGAATTCCAGAATTCTGTTTTAGTTTAACAGACATGGACTAAGAATGTTATTAATACTATTGAATATTTTTGAGGACTCACATCACCCTATTTACTTGTGTATGATTTATAGAAATCAGCTCCTAAAATATATGCCATAGACAATCTAGTAAAATGCAGATATATGAAACAATTACTTAAGGATTTGCAGAATATCTTTGGAATTTTAACATCAATATTAAATTGAGGTTATATTTATTATAAACTAAATCAAAGTGACTCTAAATGAGCTAAAGCCTAACCAGTGGATCTCTCCTCCTTATCCACCAAATAACTATTATTTACAAAATCTGAATATAATGAATAATTAAGGAGAATAAAGAGATCATAATGATGAATGATGGGTAGTAGGTTCCCAAAGAAATAGAATCCTGGAAATTTACTGCATTTCCTGACACTACAGCATCATTTCATGTGGATTTAATACAATAACTGGAAGACATAGTACCTTTTAATGAGTGTTTTTTGGATCCTAACTCATACTTGTGTTTACAAAACATTTAACCTACTTGCAGCCAACGTAACCCATAAGTAGATCCAGAGAGGAATAAGCCTTACTACACAATAGAATTAATAAATGCACAATAGAAAGATCATTATGCTCTTTGGTCACTTTAACTTCTGTATCTGAGAAATTAACTTGAAAATCAACATATTTGCTAGACGGTCCACATATGTATGACTATGCCGCAACCTCCCTTCTTTCCTCTTCCCTTCCTTTCTTCCTTCTTATCTTCCTTCCATCATTTCTTTCCTCCTGCATACATTTACATTAATTCAGTACACATTTTCCTATACAACAGCCATAGTGTTAATTTCAAAAATAGATAAATGAATAAAATAATCTGTCTTTAAGGAGCTTTCATATGACACCTACATTACCGTTCATAATTTGTAACAGGTTAGTTGATTTAAATTGGACTGTTTTAAAAGAATGAGATAAGAATACTCTTTCATAGTAGGCTGTGATTAATAAAGTTGATAAACACGTAATTATAGAGTAACCAATATAAGATGCTGCTGCAAAGAGAGTGGATCCCCATCACCATTACAACATTAGGGCAGCATACTATCTGTACATGATTAAATAAATAATTGTGCAAATCTGCAAAAGGAAAGTTATATAGATATATGTAGGAACAGATTTCTGCTTCTGGTGATATGGCAGACAAGATACCCTGAGTACCCACATCTGCAAAATTACCAGATCTTAATAAATTTTATGTTTTGAATGTGTTGCTGGGTTTGTAATAATGAGAGCATCTCAAGGCTATACCATAAAAATGTATTCAACTGTGTGTCCACAAAATATCTAGGGGTAAGGAGAAGAAACGCAGTTGCCCTTAAGGGAAATGCCCATACAGTGCAGAGATCTGTCATCAGATACCATGTCTTGGGCCAGTTGAAAGAAGACCTGGCTAGCCAAACTCAAACTACAGCCAAGAGTCAAATGAATATAAACTTATAATCAGAAATTACCAGATGCATGAGTTACAGTCAGCAAAAGCAGAAACCAAAGCAACAGATGTAGTAGATTCCTCCACATTGGTTTGATATTTAAATGATTAGATTCAGTATATAGAATTGAAATTATAAAATGTTTGAAAATGAATTGGCAGTAAAGGCAATAAGAGGCTTCCAGGAGTGACTAAACAGACTAAATGTTTAAAAATTTTTAAATCATATATATATAAAATACATATATCAGTCCAGAATACATTGATGGTAATAAGCATCAAATTAGACAAAACTCAAAAGACAATTAGAGAACTGAAGAATATATCTGAAGAACTTACTGATAACAAAATATGGAGAGAAAAGAAGATGGAAACCATGCTAAAAAAGATTTATGAAAGAGGGTAAATTTTGTTGTGTGTACAATTGAATTTGAATTTCAGAAGGAGAAAATGGAATTCAAGAGAGGCAATATGTGAAGAAGCAATATCTGGGAATTTCAAGATGCAATTATTTAAATAAATAAATTTAAATATATATATATATATATATATATATATATATATATATATATATATATATGAGTCTACAGATTTCAGAAATACAACTCATTTCAAGAAATAAAAATGAAGTTCATGCAAAGCATTTTGTAGTGATATTGCAGATTACCAACAGCAGAAAATAATTTAAAAGCAGACTGGAATAGAGAAGATCACATATAAGAAGAAAGGCTTATGTTGAAGTAAACTTCTCAACAGCAGTAAGAGAGTGAAACTATCTCCACGTACCACAACTAATAATAATAATTGTGTACCTAGGATGCATCTTCTAATATCTGAAATGATCCAAAGAAATATTACTATCAAGAAATTTGCAGTATATGAACTTCTAAAAAATGAGCTCAGGAAAAATGAAAATAATGTTAGAAGAATAATATTAGATGCAAGAAGGGGAAATAAGTTAATAATCAAATACATAACTAGAAACAAAAATGTCTTCATTAATGGTCATAAAAATAACATCTAATGTGGTGTTAACATACTTTAAGACAGAACTAAAATACTGGGTTTAAAACAGCATGTGAATTGGAATGTGGGGGTGCTCTGAGTTTCAACATCACTGTTATTAAGGAATGGAAATAAGAAATTGCTTGTCACTAGACAGGTAAACTGAAAAAAATGCATGGCCAGATTTCAAGGGTAACTACCATAAAGCTGAAGATTAAAATAATAGACTTTGTTAATCCCAATCAGAAAGGTCAAGTAGAAAAGGGAAAATAATAATGATGTAGGGCAGGGATCTACCTGTGACAAGCATCCCAGTTAACTTTTCCTGCCTATGATGAAAAATGCTGCGATATAAACAGTAGAGTAAGAATAGGAAGGATTCCATCTTAAATCTAAGATTCCATTTTAAAAAACAGAAAGTTAGGAAGTAAGATTCCTAACATGTTCTTTTGCAAACAGACAATAACTCAATCCACTTTGGGGGCAGGGTGGGTGGTCTTGATTGATATGTTCCCAGAGGGAAGCTGCCATTCTGGAGAGGAACTCACCAATTTCTTGTGATAAGTTAATTTTGCAGAGTTACCTGGAGGACTGATAAAAGAATGTCTTTCACCAGAGATAAGCATTTTGAGACCACTTTATAAGTCTATACACCCTGGCCCTTTGAAAAATGCTTTAAAAGACAGAAACCCCAGTCTTTTGCACAACTCCCCTCTGAGGACACCAGCACTTTTTCTCTCTTTAGGTGTATACCTTTAAATAAAGCTTTCTCACTACTCAACTTGCTTCATTTTGTCTTTTTGCTATTTCACTCTATTTCCTAGTCTTCTATCCATTTTACCCCTGATAAGTAGGGAGGGGCTGATGAGAGCTCAGAATTGGGCCTGCAGGCTAGGGTCGTTTGGGTGACCCGGAGGGAACTGCAGCTACAGGAGCCTGCCTGAACATTTCCTTTCTTTGGCAAGTTCTCAGAAAATAATCTCAGTCCATCCCGTGCCTCTGCAACTCCCCAGATCCCAGGGCCACAGGGGCCAGTCCCCACACAGCGCAGATCCAAGAGGGCAAAGGGCGCCAGGTGACCCTGGCTTGAAGAGATGGCAAGGGAATCTGCCCTATCCCAAGGAAATGTTTGGCAAACTTCCCCCTGCACCTCTGCCTTTTCCTGCTGTCAGCTGCCTACACGGCCACTGCCGTTCACTTCTACTCTCACTCTAATGAATCCCTCCCTTTCCTACACTCCTCTGACCTGCTCCAGAATTCTTTCGTGTTCAGAGTCAAGAACTCTCCCCGCCCAGGTTGAGGTTTCACCTGGTGCACAGGGAGAGACCTCCCCAGACACAGCTGCAGGCAACAATAACACACAAGGAAATATTAATAAATGGAAATTTAAGAAAAAATAATAGATTATAATCGAATATATAAGTGTTGAATTGAAAGAGTAATAGTAGGAACATACTTAAACATACCAATAATTTAAACAAATAGAAATGTACTGAATTTCTATTTATAAAACTGATTTCCACATTATATTTTACCGAAAATTCACACATGTACGTTTTAGAATATTTACATAGAGCAACTGGGAGTAAAACTCTTTAAAATATAAGGCACAAATTGACTTAAAAAAAAAAAAACCTGAGGTAGCCATATTAATAACAGTTAAATGGACTTTAAGACAAAAACATTATTATAGATAGACAGTGTCACTACATAATGATTAAAAAAATTCTCAGGCAACATGAATGAATTTGAAACGAGTATTATTATCCTTGTGAGATAAAAATATAAACAATTTATATATAATTCTAAGGTTAAATTGTTTAATACCCATTATAGTTTGAAAATTTAAGAGAGCTTTTTTAACCATTTACAGTTTAGAGAGAAAAAAAGTAAATAAAGCTACGGAATATTTGAACAACTTATTTTATAAAGTAGATTGAACACGAACATACTATACACATATGTAAATGAGTATATACATACATTATGTAGCCTGCATTTATTCAATCTAGTTTATTAAATATGTTGTTAAACAAATTTCATGTTTAAACCTCAGGATATGTCTGTTCTAGCTATCTATCATCTTTCTACCTATCTACCTGCCTACCTATCTACCTACGTACCTAACTTCTATATTAGCAATGAAGAAATGGTAAGTGAAATGGAGAAAGAATACTGTTGTGCAACAGTTGAAGATAACACATTCTTCTCAAGTATACATAGACAATTTATACAAACTGGCCATAAAGCAGTCCTCAATAATGAAAAAAAACAAAACAAAACCCATAAACATAAAGAATATAAAATGCAATTAAGTTGGAATTCACAAAAATATAAATTTAAGAATCTTAAATCATTTGGTAATGTAAATAAATGCTTCCAAATTAGTGCAAAATTAGAATATCATAAAAAATATCTAAAATATTCTGACAGAAGGACATATAGTCAATAAACAAAAATCATCTGTGGGAAAATGAAATAGGAAGCAAAGCCATTTAAAAGAGCATCACAAGTATTTCCTAAGAATATTTAGGGCTACAGTTAATAAATGCTTATAACAACTTATATAATCGCTGTTTATCACAATTTTGAAATTGAGCGAAAGTGATATTAAATAGAACTTTATAGCATTAAGTATATGTATTAGAAGGTAAGTACGGCTGAAAGTTAAATAAGCTAACATAATATGTGAGTAGTGAGAAAAATAAAAACAGAAAAATAAACTTAGGAATCTAAGGAAAAAAATAAAAATGAAGGTAACATCAGAAAGTGAAATAGAAAGAAGGGACAGCATAGAGGGATGAAAAAGGAAAAGTTAGTGCTTTGAAGAATCTAGTAAGGTACACAAACCGTCTACAAGGTTAATGAAGAAAGAGAGAAGGCAGAAGTGATCTTTAAGATCACAAAATGGGAACGTAAATTATACAATGTAATGGGGAATATTCTTAGTAAATTTATCCCAATTATTCTAAACAGTCAGATAAAATGGGCAATCACATAAGAAGTGAAATTTTACTAAAACTAAATTATTTTTTTTAAACCCATATCAGTGTTCTTACTACAAGTTAAGAAACTAATAATTTAAAAGACCTTGTGGGAAAACCCCAGGTCCAACTGGTTTTACAGGCAAATCCTACACAATTTCAATGAATAAATAATTTCAATTATATCCAACAAACAAAGTAGAATACTTCATAATCATTTTCATTAAGCCAGTGTAACTTTACTTCCAAGCCAAAACAATGACAGCATGAAAAAACCCATTTACAGACCAATCTTGCTGTGAATACAGATCAAAGTCTTTATATTCTGAAGCCAAATCGTACAGTGTAAAAATGATTATCAATCACAAGCAAGTTGAATTTATCCCAGGATTTAAAGGCTGGATTAACATTAGAAAATTCATGTTAATTTATCACATAAAAGGATTAAAGGAAGAGAAATGTATGATAATCACCATATGATAAATTCAAGAGAAGAGAAAAATGTATTTGATGATACTAAACAACAAGTTATCATTGAATCTCTTTGCAAAGTAATCCATTAAAGGTATCTATCTAAAAACCACACCAAACACTGTTCTCAATTGAAAATAAAGATGTCTGTTATCATCCCTTTTTTAAATTGTGTACTAAATGTCCTAGCCAGCACAGAAAAAAGAAAATAAAGAAAAAAAAATGCAGGCAAATGATTAGAAAAATAAACAAAATAAATGTTATGATTATTTACATATACAACCCAAAAGTGTTTAGTCCAGTTATTGGTAATAAGAGATTCTAGATAACCTTAAGTAAAACACAAAAATTTGTGGAATTTGTATGTAACAGCAGCAAACAAAAATATAAATTAAAAAAGTACAATTTATAATTGTAACAAAAACCAGCGAATTCCTAGGGGTAAATCTAACAGAAGCTATACTAAAACTTTTATGGATAGTTTAATAAAATACATTAGAGGCACTAAAAAAATAAATGGGGAGATAAATCAAGTTAATGGACAAAAGATTTTAGTATAGTAAAGATTTCAACTTCCCCCAACTTGATATATATTTACATATAGATGGAGAACTAGTTATAAATGTGTTAAAAATATATTTTTAAGACATAAGTAGAAAATACATATGAATTTTCCTATTATTTTAAGAATAGGGAAGAATTTCTTAACACACCAACTATGTATAATCATAAAAGGAAAGATTAATAAGCCAAACATCTGTAAGTGTAAGAATTCTGTTCAGAGGCATCATGAATGAAGTGAAAACATAAGCAATAAAGGGACCATCATATTTGTAATATAACTGAAAATAATTAATATCTATAATATAAAAATACCTACAAGTTAATATGAAAAAGATAAGCCTCTAATTTAAAAATGGTAAAAGATATGAAATAGATTATTATCTCATAGAAGAGGAAGCAGAAATGATCAATTAACATGGGAAAAGACTCACATTCTCAGTAGCATTCAGGCAATTACCAGTATAATTAAAAATACTATTGATTGGAAAATTTAGAAATTAATAATATCAAATGTGACTTACTAGGAATTACCTAAAGTATTTGACATATAAGGAATATTCAGTAACTAAATTTTGTGTAATGCATAAAATTCAAATTGCACCCAGATGGAGAAAGATTACCAATGCTGGCTAGACTTTTTTTTCCTTAAAGAAAATGAGTAGTTGGAAAGATGATGTTAACACTCTCAAAAATAGGCAAGTCAGGAGAGAGAAGTCAAATCTGTGGATAATTTTTCATAATAGACATTTTAAATTTGGTTGATGTCATATATAAGAAAATATAGAGCAAAAGTCTTTGAGGACTCATCCTGGCATTTGATAGAATTGTAGTTCATTTATTTGTCCTCAGGGTTGGTTTAATTGAGTTGCCATAGGCTTTCCCACAGGACAGTCTGTGCTTGATATCTTCTCTGGATAGCATCTTCTTTTGCTTTCAAAAGTGTTCCTTTCTATGAAAATTTACATTGCCACCTTGGAAGTTAACTCTCCATTTTATCATTCTATATTTTGATAAAGGTTCATAGATCCTGAACACTGAAGTATGAATCCTCAAATGATTAGATGAAATAACTAAAATTAATCAGGAAAAAATGGCAGACACTTTTGAAATGAAATGCTCCAAGGATAGTCACGATAGGTACTCACCATGATACTAGTGAAACAGCATGTGACTTGTTCACTTGGATAGTGATTTATGAACTTTTATAATTAACTGATAGCAAATAGTGGAAAATTCTACCTTCTTCATCTAGAGCAAAGCCTTAATAGAGCTCTACTGCTGCAATAAGTGAATATTTCAGAATCAAGATCATGTGCTACAAGTTTCATTTGTAAGGAACATAGCTGTAATATGCATTCCAATGTGTCATGGAATTTTGCTAAATTCTCCACTTCCATTAACTATAGATTATTGTGTTGTAACATAGGATACTATATTTGCTGGTATGCACTATAAAGACTTTTATATTAAGCGGTCCCATTGATTAACATGGACAGGGGGAGAAGGAGGTATTCTGACTGGACAGATTCCATCTTTTGAAGCCTTGAGTATTTGGCCAATATTCAATGTCAAATGTAGACTATAATTTATTCAGACTTGGCTTTTGTTCTTTCCCACCCCCAGCCTTAAAAACTACAGGATAATATTAGGCATTTGAATTTATTAGCATTCATCAAAGAGTATTTTTGGCAGCATGGTATCACAAAGGCTGACATTGGCATATATAAAACAATACATGTGCAAGCCTGCAAAGAAAGGAAATTTAAAGGGAATGTCCATTATATAACTTAAGCTGTTTTTCTGGGTCAAATAAAATTATAGAGGCGCCATGCATAGTACTATTGCTGAAGGCCATCATAAACCCTGCTTTTCATGGGGTTATGTGGTCTTTTCACCACAAAAAAAATTCCTTCTGTATTTAAGTTGCCAAAGTACTGAGGGAGCCTGGGAAAAGAAAGGCTTTGTTTGTTTTTTCCAATTAAAAAAAGAATACCTACAAAGTCCTTGAAAGGTAGATGAAGCCAAAATTTAGATGCCTTGATGGCAATTCTGAAACTATGTTTCTTTCTTCCTGTAGTAGATGTGGATTATGTGATTAGTATGTCTCTAGTTAATGTGTTTTAAAAGCAAGGAGACATATCTGTCCATTTCACCAATTTATTTTTCAAGTATCATTTAAAAACTTAATATGTACATGGCCTGGGCATGTGAAAATAAATTGGTAATCATCCTTTCCCTCATTCATTTCTAACATAGTTAAAATCACATGCCTAAGCTACTAAGCAGATGGGAAAACAAAAGGCAAGATCAATTGAATTTTCAGGTAAAAATCTGTTTATTTAAAAATCTCATTATTATATTTACAAAAAATGTTATTAACAATCCCTGTCATTGTATAATATGTGTATTTTCCTAACATATTAACTATATATGCTAAATGTAATTGAAACCCTGTAATATTTACCATAAAACATGAAGAAGATATAGATGATTCAGCTGAATATGTATGTTATAAAAGAAGCTAAGATATTTTGCATATTATATGTCTTTCTCATAACAAATAGAAATGAAAGGCATGTAAGTTTCTTTGATACAGATTTTGTTTCTCTGAGTTCCAGTCAGTTAAGGTCTCTCAATAATTTCACCCCTGTTCTCAAAGACTCCTAGGGGAGAAAAAAATATTTATGATAGCTTAGCAAAATATTAATATTTTTACCTTTGGAAAGAGGTAAAATGGAAACTGGGATCAGGTTTTCCCTATGTCATTAATAAGTTGTCTTTATGAATGAAGATCCCTAAAAAGGAATAGTTAAATGAAATATATAGCCATAGATCAAAGTAGGAAAATATATGTGTATCTGTAAGTATGTATGTGTGTGTGTGAAAGATATGTATGTGCACATACACCTACATATGTATGTGGTATCTAATCCTCACAAAGCCCCTATAATATGAGAACATGTATTCTTACTATTTAACAAATGAAAAGACTTTAGCATATTTAAAATATGCTATTTCTAAAAGGTAAATTCATGCAATTTTCAAGTCATTTGTGGAAGGAAAAACCTAATTTCTGTATAATATACAAGAGAGACTATTTATCTAGATGACTAAACTATTTCCATCTGGTCAAGGCCAAGTAACATAGCATATTCATTTAACAGGAAGTAAAGTGCTATAAGATACATTAAGTTGCTGGAAATATGTGAGGTGGGAAAAAGGAATTTATAAACACTCATTATTAGAATACTCACCACTATTTAAAGTAGTCTGAAAAAGTTGTTTTTGGAATTCTCTGTTTTCCATTATAGAAGCACTGACTCAATTAAATGTATTTAAGCTAGTTGTAAAGGTTTACTTTTTTCATTACAGAGATTTATAATTAAGGAGGTAAAGACAACAGGTTAGCAGTGCATATTGGATGTGCTGGAAATCAGAATGCATATGAAAATGAAAAAATCCGACAAAACTGTGCATGCCAGTAAGTGGCATATTATTAGCACTTTTAAAGCTCTCCTTTGTAAACCCAACTAAATTATATTTAGGGTTCTAAACAAGGAAATCTCCTAGGACATTGCTGTTGTTTAGTTCTACTTTTTATTTCTCTCTTTTACTGGGTTATTCCTGTTTAAAAAGAAAAATCATGCTGTTAACAATTTTTAAGTAGTATTTGTTTAATATTTCACAAAATTCTTAAATCTTTTACCTGTGCATGTTTTTACATGATGGTTGGACATCGTTTCTAAAATATATGACTTAGTAAATAATGAGTGGCAGGAAAGAACATTTTCAAAGGAGCAAGTAATATGAAATTAACATGTTGACTGTTAGTGAAAAATAGCTTACTAACTGAAATATAAAAATGGAGCAGACATCTAAGCATTTGATTTTTAGATCATCCCATTACAGGGGTGCATATACAGCCTGAATATCATGAAGTTGTGAATTATGCAATATATATGAACTCTTACTCCTGAATATTGTGTGTGTGTGTGTGTGTATACATATTTATTATATATACATATATCACACATATATTCTTTGGATTGACAATTTTTGCAAACCTTTGTCTGTTATTAGTCAGTTTATCTTTCTTAAAATATAGAAAAATAAAATCAAATAAAAATGATAATATAATAATGCACTTTGTAAGCACAATAAAAAATGAAAACAATTTCTTACTTTTTCAAATAAATTATGGAAAATAAAAGGACCAAAATATTCATGTAGTTTAAATCAGAAATTTTATCTTTTCAAAATGAGTTCAATTAAGTGGTGCTTTAAATAGTTACCCAATTATCTCTTTTCTGTTCTTTATGGTATTTTGCTAGTGATATATATATATATCTATACATATTGTGATGTATATTTTTGTGAATATAATAGGTCATTATATATTAGAATCTCTGGCAAATAAAAAATCAATTTTAAAATTTGATACAGCTTAAAAATTACATTCTGCTTAATTACATATTTTATAATAATTCAATAGCTAATATCATATGTGTGCTAACATCAGACATTTATTGAAACATATTTTATGTAATACATGAAGTAAATACAGACGCAGGTTAGATGACTTAATGTAATCCAACACCAGAGTCAAAATCATAACTAAGCTTGGAAGCAAGAAGGACACTGTGCAGTTTCTTGTGTTACTTAAGCAAAAGACTTGATCTTGTGAAATACTGCCAATTATTATTTGATAAATATTTCCCAGGTTTTCTTCTTTGTCTTTGCATTCTGTTTTCAGCTACCTGATTTCTAATTGCCAAAGGATTGGTAGGATGTGAAATGCTGCTTCTTTGCCATCATACTAATTGTCCAGTTTTTACTAATCTATATAAAGTATTATGGTAATGAATCAGAATATACAGGTTTTATGAAAAGTAACTAAGAGATTGGGACAGTGATTGGCAATACATGTGTATTCCTCTGTGTGAGAAGTTGAAAGATGAGATGGTGGCTCTTAGTGTTGGGACCTATGTATTTCAGTGTATTTGCTAATGATGGAGAGGACAACATAAACAGGGAGATGGTGAAATATTCTGACAACATGAAACTATTTTGGTTAGTTAAAAACTAATGAGGTCTGGGAGATGCTCCAGATGGCTCTAATCATACTGGAGAATTGGGCAGCCCAGTGGCAGATGAAATTCATTTTTGATAAATGTACAGGAAGGAATATTGAAAAATTATAATCTAAACTCTCCATGTATACCATGAGGTTTTGAACTGGTGAATTCTCTGAGGAGCAAGACATTTACTGCTACCATTGCTGGTTCAATGAAGGTATCTCCCAATGCACATCTTTTTGGAAATGGCTGAGTAGATGCATGGATGTGTTTAGAAAAAGGTTTGAAAATGCAAATAATAGGGAAAGCTGTTTTGAGGCAGATAAAGAATGTTTTGCCCATTGCAGCAGGATGGATTTCTTTTGGGTAACAAGTGAGAAGTGACAGAAACCAGAAAGTCACAGAAGCTTGTGACAAGAGTGACTTATTCCTGAAGTAAGATTGAAAGACAGGCTAACAACTGGAGACACATGTACATGTCCCTAAACCTGTTAGTACTATAAAGCTTTCCAATTTTGAGCGAGACTTGAACCATGGAGAATTTGATCTCATAAACGGGGCAGCAACTATGGGTCCCTAACAATTAATACATGAGTTTGAAGATATGGCTCTTGAAAGTTAAAAATTCAAGGCTTAGCTCTATTTGGTACTTGGTTGTAGGTGATAAATCCTGCATGTGTATAGATACAGTCTCTTTGCAATATTTATACCCTAAGAAAAGAGTGATTATATTAGCATATCAAAAGACCATGCTTCCAATTCACCACTGCTTGAGTAAGTAGTAGGTAGAGAGAGGAAAGTCTTAGATGCACACACAGAGATTGTCTTAAACTAAATAATAAATTGCTCACACTGTACTTATTGAGTTTGTTCTAAATGAGTAATCAGAGAACTATCTCAAATGATTTGTTTTTGACTCACACCTGTTAAAGGAAAAAAAAAGAGACACCAGTCCCATCATGGAGTCACTTGTGCTAAGCCCCACATCAGCAAACCAAGATTTAATACAGGCTTATGTCAAAGATACTGCTGGTTTGGTAACAGAATGCTGCTGCAAATACTACAATAAAGCAAGTCCAGGGAATTTTCTAGTTTCCCAGTGCATATAAAAGTTATGTTTACACTATAGTCTATTAAGTGTGCAACAGCATTCTGCCTGAAAATCAACGTACACGCCTTAATTAAAAATTCCTAAAAAATTCTAAGCTTCACCTGAGCTTTCAGCAAGTTGTGATCTTTTTGCTGGTAAATATTATTGCCTCAGTGCTGATGGCTACTGACTGATCAGGGTGGTGTTGCTGAAGGTTGGGGTGGCTGTGGCAATTTTAAGAAACCAGACGATGATGAAACAAGACAACAATGAGGTTTGCCACATCATCAATTGACTTTCATGAATGATTTCTCTGAAGCATATCCTGCTGTTTAACCACAGTAGAAATTCTTTCAAAATTGGAGTCAGTCCTCTCAAACTCTGCCACTGCTTAATCAACTAAGTTTACGTGATATTCAAAATTCTTTGTTGATGCTTCAAAGTCTTCACAGCATCTTCACCAGGAATAGACTCCATCTTGAGAAACCACTTTCTTTGCTCATCTGTAGGAAACAACACCTCATTCATTAAAGTTTTACAATGAAATTGCAGCAATTCAGTCACATTTTTAAACTAACCTCTAATTTCTAGTTTTTTTACTATTTCTACCACCTCTGCAATTTACTTCTTCCAAAGGAGTCTTGAATTCCTCAGAGTTATCCATGAGGGTTGGAATCAACTTCTTGCAAATACCTGTTTATGTGGATGTATGGCTTCCTCCCATGATTCGCCAGTGTTCTTAATTGCATCAAGGAGGGTAAATCCTTTCCAGAAGATTTTCAATTTACTTTGCCCAAATCCATCAGAGGAATCACTGCCAATGGCATTTATTGATTAAGTTCACTGTCTTCTATGGATGTGGTTCATGACACCCCAAACCATGTTATAGTAGTAACTCAAAGATCACAGATCATCTGTGATCAACTAATCACAGATCACCATGACAAATATAATAATGAAAACGTTTGACATACAGGGAGAATTATCAAAATGTGACAGACAGGAGGTAGGCAAATGCTGTTGGGAAAATGGTACCTATAGACCTGCTTGGCACAGAATTACCACAAACCTTCAATTTGTCAAAAAACAGTATCTGCAAAGTGCAATAAAGAGCAATGAAGTAAGACAAGGTGTTCCTATATCTAATCTAATTGCAATTTTAGCATCTCCCAGGCATGTGACCTTTAACCAGTCAGTCTGCAATTACCTGGCCAGCACTAGTGAGGGACTCCACCTGCCAGACCCCTTCTGTCCCCCAAAGAAAGACAAGGCAATCCACTCTTTCGTTGTCCCTGCCCATTTTGCCTGTCAAAGTCTCCCCTCTTGTTCATCCCAAATCTTTGGAGCTCCTTTCTGTTTGCTAGATGGGAAGCTGCCTGATTCACAAATTGTTGAATAAAACCAATTTTATCTTTAAACTTACTCAGTTGAATTTTCTTTTTTAACACACCCAACTAAAATGTGGAGAAACATTTTATAAGTTTAAGGTTCATTGGTAAAGTCGACATCTTTTTTTAACTGAATGAAACCATTACTCTAATATTTAGAGAAGGAAATATGAAAATATGTATTATTTCAAGGGATTGCAATAAAGTCTTTTGATCTATGCAAAACAAGTGAAAAAATTTCAGGATAAATATTCTGGAAACACAATTTGAGAACTCAAGAAAAACTAGCCAAAAAGATGCTTTGCATGAGCTAGAAATAAAGGTATTGCTAAGAATTATAAATCACACAATTTGTGAACATTGAATATGACTAAGTAAACATTGCATATGACTAATAAGAACTTAAATATGACAAATAAACCTAGTAGCAAGTATATATTTACATTATCTGTATGATCTATATTAGTACATATATTTATAATTGTGTGAGTATACAGCTATTTTAAGTGTACATATCATTGTATGTGTATCATTAGTTTTTATTCATAATTAGAATTTGCTCTAACTCTTCTTTTCTCTTGATACATGATTTCTAAATGAAGAATCCAATGAAGTTTATTTTTTGCTTTCTACTGGAGCAACATCAGGAATAAAACAGCTTAGTGGTCGAAGAGTTCTTTTGGAAAGAGACTCCCTTTGGGAAGCAGAATTCAGGAGGCATGCTTCTTAACATCTTTTTGTAGCAGGTGTGCATAATAAGCATCAGGTTGACCCCTGAAAGGTTTTCAGTACTTTAAAATATATTTTTTCAAAGAAACACAACCTGTGTGTTAACTTACAAACAATGCTGAGCAGTTCTGGCTTATTTTACATATTTGAGCGAGACTTTAAGGGAAACTGCTTATGAATTCATTTGGATCTACATTAGAGCAAAATTACCTATATGTGGTTTTAGGGATCTATGGATGTTTCCATTATGCTGACATGTTGAAAAGTGGGCTGGAGAGGACGAGTGAACTGTAGTTGCTGAAATCGTAGCAGTGAGAAATGAATGGAAGAGTAGGGAGGAAAGGGGCTAGTCAATAACACTTCTTATCCTAAGCATGTCCCTCTGAACGCCACATGTTCTCTCAAGATGTTGAACAGACGGCTTCTACGGGGACGCCCTAGTCATCAACAGTGTAGTGAAGCAAGGCACCTGAGACTATTAGTGAATCCTGCTTGCATCTGCACTGCCCTCTGGCTCTCAGCATTCCTAGAACTCTACCCTTCCTAGCAATAAATCTCTTCCAGGACACCATGCTGAAAGTTCACTAGTCGAACATGCTGTTTCCCTTTTACTGAATAGTTTGTATAAGTGAAAATGAACAATATTGGTTACAGGAGTTACAGAAAAAAGTGGTTCCATGTGTACTTCAAGAGGCACTTCACTTCTGCAAAGGGGCTACATCATCTTCTAACTCCACAGCCACTCTAAGAAAACTAGGCTGATCTTAATTCTCCAGATGAAGGGCTAGATTACTATGATGTGTAAATTTGAAGTTGTCATTTGTTGATGAAACTTCTTACAGAGAATTGTTTCTTTGGGAGATGACACAACTCAATGAGTATAATAACTTCACTAGCATCAGTTTGGGAAACTTTATTCATATTGCTTTTATATCACATTATCTAGAGATCCATAGGCACCCCAAGCCAGTGTTTTACTTTTTTTCTTTTTTACTTTTTAACTTTTTAACTTTTGGTAGTTCCTGGAGTGCTGAGTTCAGGGAATAAATAAGAAAATGGCTGCTTGATCTGCTCAGTGGACCCTGTTACCAGAGGAATAACCTCACCCACTTACCTTGCCTTCCACTGGAAGTGAGCCAAGAGTTGTAATTTGAGGGCATATAGTTTGAGGGCAAATTGTAGTGTGTTACATGTGACTGGATGGATAAATAAAATTTCTACTCTCCAATACAGTGACACCACAGCTAAAGAAATAGGCTTGGCAGAATCAGGAAAAATAAAACCCTACTGAGCTTGACTGTAGTCTCACAGTGTAAAGGAAAGAGAATATAGCAACATCGTCAAAATCAGTGTTTCCTTGGTTTGGGTTTCCGCAGCATTTGTGTATGATTAGGTTATAAATTACCATGGACTCATCATTCTGCTCTCCCATGGCAAACCTTTATGAGTAAAAGTTCATCTGTCCTCCAAGAGGACAGAGCTTTTCTCTATTTTTTTTAGATTTCTATAGACTCTAACATACTTTACCAGAAAATATATGCCTAATTTTTAAGCAAGCCTATGAGCAAATGAATGAATAAATGAATGCTTTTTAATGAAGAAGTTGTAGGGAAAACCTTTGATATCTGATCTGAGGGAAAGATATCATGGTGGAAGTCTGAGGGCATGAAAATGGAGGCACTTTCAACTGTCCTTTCAAAAATACAACATTTTGAGAAGTTTATGTTACAGTATCATATCAACATACATTTTTTTATCATGACAACATACATAGTGCCATTGACTTATATGTTTTTATAGGAGAGAATATAGAAGTTCCTTTATAATCCCTGGTTCCTAAAGAGAAGAATACAGGATGGCATAAATCAAGTGCTCTGTCATTGCTTGTTTGAAATGAAACTTTCTCACCTCTCAATAGTCTTGATGTTGGCTTTCCTGATTGTCCACTAAAGTTTATAACCACTTATGTAGCTCCTCTTCCTCCCAGTACAGAGATCTTCCCCAAAGCTAAGTCTATGTCTGTCTTCTCCATTTCTTTTCAAACAATGACTTGAGTTCTCATTCATGCAAATGGCTTATTAATCTTTGAATCTTGCTCTCACCTTTCATTAAATGCTAAGTAAGACAAGGCAACTTAAATTTCTTATGATCAAAACGAGGTCTTCTGTTTTACTCTCCCATTCCTGCTATTCCTTCTCATTGCCATAATTTTCTCTCAATGTCTTCTCACGGAGGGTGGTAACATGACTCAGCCATAAAAAGGGCATCAGAAGGATCCAATAAATTCTACCTCCCTAACAACCACCCTCAACTCAGCCTTTACTTCTCCACTGCACAATTTCTCTAGCCATCAAAAGTATTTCCCTTATTACCCTATGCCAATGCTCTTTTATATCGCTGTCAAATATCTCTATTATTACCCTGATTGTTTATAGTAAGATGTCGATGAATATTATTCTTCTATCTAAAAGCCTTTGATTATTTGTCCTAGACTAGATAACTCATTCTAACTTCCCCAGATGCAAATGGCAGGATGCTCCTATTTAACTCCTGCTTATGCCATTCATATATATTAAGTCCAGAAAGAAAAGGACTTTGAGAACCAGGGAGAACTGAATTTGAAATTTAAGCCTCCCATCAATACCTTTGGATGACATCATCTCTTTTAGCCTGATTCCTTACTGTAAAATGAAGATTGCCATATTAACTCTGAAACATCTCTGAAAGGACAGTAAAATAAAGTAAAGTATGCAAACACATGGAGTATAGTAGGATTATACATGTTAGTGGACTTTCTCAGAAACAACTCCCCTTTTTTTGACCATTAAGTATAAAGGACAATTAATTAATCACAATGGTACAGGATAGAACCAGACTTTGTTTTCAGAAGATAAAAAATTCAAATCTGTCACTCACTTACTCTGTTGAAAAATTCAGTTCATTTATCAGAGTGACAGCTCATCTGTGAAACAATTGCTACTTCTCAAAAGTGTCTTCAGTATTAAGTAAGATACTGTATGTGGAAACACCTAATGTGAAGCCTGTTCTATAAAGAACTAAGCAAGGTGTTTCCCTCTTTTTCTTAGCACTAGTTTCATAAATAAAGAATGGGTTCTCATAGAGAATTATGAATTAATGATTATTGGTTTAATTAATTGTATTATTCCATTATTAAATTCAGCTTTTAGCTCTATTTATTGGTATGCTTTAGGAATGGAAATAACTAATTGGAATAATTTATTATTTTATGTTTTTCTTTTCTGGGTTACATTTCAGAGATTCCTAAAGCACCCTACGCTCTATGACATTTCAAAAATAATAAACTCATTACCTCGAACATTAGTCTCTGATTTTCCATTTCTTGAGCTTGATTGTGTTGCTGCACATGGATATATTTTTGTGGGGGGTAGTTACTAATAAAAAAGATCAGTTAATCAGTCAGTTAATATAAAGGATCTTTTAGATAGAATTTTCAAACTCATAATAACATGTATCCACCACTACTTGAAATATGCAAATGTTGCATTTCATTTCAGCTACTAGCATTGTGGATAGTCAGAGTGAATGAGTTTTGTGTATTCTGACATGTAATACTGGGGGGAAAAAAAGGAAAGTTAATCATTATTCGGAATTCATTTCTCCCCATATTTAATTTGCCATAGATTAGCAAAATGGCTTCATTACAAGTATTTAGACTAGATTAGTAAATTCATTTGTGCTCATTGAGTCCACACAGATTTGTGATATCTGGCGCCCCACATCTACATCTGTTTTGAGATTGAGGTGTGAAAGGCTCACTGTGCCGGAGCTGTCTTTGTGTTATAATTGCATGGGCTTACTCCACTGGGCTATGTGTACATTACTGCAATTGAACTAAAATGGGTCTGTTTTTCACCAAGCACAGTTTAGTCATGCATCAATACTTTTTTAATTAAAGTGTGTGACAGGTACAATAGTGGAACACACCAAATAATTTTCTCAAACATTCCATTTCCTCAAAGATAGGTAATCAGAATCTGGTCTCTGTTAGCCAGTGAGAGTATATTTTTTTATCTAGACGTTTGATTAAATATCTAAAAACTTTATGCTAAACCACTGCATTTGGCTGTAGGTACTTTACCACAGAAACAGTATGCTGTTATATCAAAATAAAGCATTTGCTCTTGACAGAACTGAAATAGGTGACAAGCAATCTGATGAGCCTTTTTATTTTTATTTTTAATGTTTATAATGAGGAGATGAGAAGTCAGCAGTCATATGAATCACAGAATCAATTAGAACATGGCTATTTCAACAGGAAAGAAATTACAGTGGAAAGCTGAGACACAGAACTGAGGAACTAACTTCAGGATTCCTATACTAAAGTCCATGAATAACATGACAGTGTTGCTATGTTGATACAGAGATCTTATAGAAAGACTAGTGTCTCTAAATGAATTCTAAACATAGAAAGTTGTGTGACCAGCAGAGACTACGACTTCTTGAGTTCTTTGCATATATCACAATGCACAGTCCCAAAACCAATAACCTTAATATAAGGTGGTAAATCCAGTTTTGCTAAAAGCACTACAACTAGTGGTCAGATCACAGATGTAACAAATGTAAGGCCTTTATGACAAAGGACATTTCTTTAATGGTCATTATTTTCAGAATTGAATATTTTTATGAGTATTTTATGTTTAAATAATCCACTAACCACGACTAATGAACACAAAATATATTTCATTCTTAAAACTGGTGGAATGACACTTTGGTGTTAACTCCACATGAATTGAAGCCATGTACTACAAATTAGTTGATATTCTCAATAGTATTGCGTGATCCTGTCAGAGGATAACTTCCTCAACAAATGAACAGAAAACAGAGAGCTTTGGTTAGCTCAATAAGACTTGATTAACTTATTTGCATTTATTATGTGTTTAAAAGCTGTCTGACTGCTAAAACTATGTAGTTCATTTTTACATAAGATTTTAAAGAAATCATTTTTTCCATATCCTACATTACCACTACAAAGTTCATTACATTACATTGGGCTGTTATGGTCAATGTTTTTAAAAAAAACAAAATTACTGATAGAGATTTCTGGTTTTGAACTTTATTCCAATCCATTATATAATGCTATTACTAATATTAAAGCATTAAATACAATTAATATCATGAAAGAGAGGACATGATGCAAATTCTCTAAAAATATGTAATTTTGTTTGGGAAGCAATAAGTTAACAAACAATACCACTGTAGAATAATACTATATATACACACCTAAGGGAGAGTCATCTTGGTTTGATGGGAAAACTAAGAACTGTAAATTGGAACACTTAGGGATTATATATTCTGTATCTTTACTTACTGTCAGTGATATTGGACATTATAAATTTATTGAACTTCAATTTCTCATATAAGCATGAGTATAAAATAAAAATTGTAGCCAGTCACATAGAATTGCTGAGAAGAACTAAATAACTTGCGCCTATGGCAAAGGTTTTATTAACTGAAAACTCTATATCCATGATTATTGGTTCATTCTTTCAAAAAATGTTATTAAGCACCTAAATTTGTCATACTTACACAGAATTGAAGAATGAGTGGAGATAATTAAATGAAGGAGGAAGAATTCATGGAAATACAAAGCAGAGAATATAACACACAGTATGTCATGATTTCCACAATCACAAATCCAGGGAAGGAGGCAGGTATTGGCCATGGAAATTCTATTTCCATGACACTTTCCAGAGTTACACAGCATGCACAGTATACTAATTAACATGGTTTTATATTTAGTGTCCTTATAAAACCAGAAAAAGCTTGACAATTTCCAAAAGTGAAATAAGCCCAGTATAGCTTGCCTTGAGTGAGCTAGAGTGGACAAGAGCTGAAAATAAAGAAGAAGGTGAGGTGAGATAAGGTTCTAAGGAGATCATTTTGAGAATGTTAAGAATGCTGTACTTCATCCTAAAAAAAAGTGGAATATGCTCAATGGTTTAGGAAAAAATAAACATCAGAGTTGTGTTATAAGAAGAATCATTTTGACTATTGTGAATGGATTTGATGGGTGAAGTTTCCAGTTACAAAATTCTAGTAGCTTAAGCTCAAAATAACAGTGCCCTTGTTTAAGAATACAGAGAACCATCTCTTGGGTCAAAAACTTGGGTACAAGTTGTCAAAAAATGCTAGGGGTATTATAAACAGATCTGATAAAAACAATAGTTAGCATTGATACTTTAAGCTAGTAAATCAAAAATATCTGTTCATTACCTATTATATTTCAGGTATTATGCAACATTAATTGAAGGAAGACCCACTTAGACTAAGGTAACTCTGGTTCTTGGTTCCAGAGGGAACAGAAGAGATGTTATTTGCAAATTACTGTGTCAGTCTCTTCTTATCTCTTTAAGGGGCTACCTGAAGAATCAAGGCAAAACATGTGTCTCTGTTTTACCTAACTCAGAACTCATTCAGCATACAGAATGGGAGAATATATTTGCAAATCTTACATCTGATAAAGGTCGATGATCCAGAATGTATAAAAAACTCTTACAACTCAACAACAAAAGACATATAACACAATTACAGAATGGGAAAAGAATAACCACTTCTCTAAAAAAGATAGACAGATCTCCAAAGAACACATGAAAAGATGCTCAACATGATTAAGCTTTAGAGAAATGCAAATCAAAACCACATGAGATATCATTTTACACCTACCAGGATGGCTATAATTTTTTTTTTAAAGAGGAAATACCAAGTATTTACAAGGATGTGAAGAAATTGGAATTTGTGCACATTGCTGGGGGGGAATGCCAAATGGTTCAATCACTGTGGAAAGCATTTGGATAGATGCTCCAAAATCTCAACATAGACTTACTGTATGACTTCCCTCCCCCATTCCACTCCTAGGTGTTCATTCAAAATAATTTGAAATAATTTGAAAAAGGTACTCAGACATGTACAGGTATGTTCAGGGCATACTATCCACAATAGTCCAAATGACCATCAATGGATGAACGAATAAACAGATGTGGTATATACATATATACGTACCATGAAATATTATTCAGCCATGAAAAGGAATGAAGTACTGATACATGCTACAATGTGGGTAAAACACTGAAATGATTTGCTAAGTGAAATAAACCAGACACAAATAATCTATGATACCATTTACTATACCAGAATTGGTAACACCATAGGAATAGAAAGTAGTTTAATTGGTTGAAGGGGCTTGAAGGAAGGGGGAAATTGCTTAAACAGTAAATAATTTTGCTTTAGAGAAATGGAAATGTTATGAAATTAGCAGTGGTATATGCATTCTGAATGTACTAACTGCCAATGAATTGTTCACTGTTTACTTGGTTAATTTCATGTTATATGAATTTCACATCAATAAATTATGTAAAAATAAACAAAAACAGAAGCATATTTGCTAATCGTTCATTAATAAAACCAGTACAACTTTTCCCAATCTGTGCAACAGCTCAGAAAGTAACCATAAGCTAAATTATTATTTCTCTTTTAGCATGGTTGTGATATACAGCAAAAGATGTCATTGAACCTTTCTCTTCATACATATACTGAACATCAAAAAACTTGTCCCGCTACAAAGCAAATTTCTAAAACGAACTGTTAAATTTATTTGGTAATCTTTATTAAATGCTTTGATATCTTGCAGTGTCCAATCCAATATAATAATCTATTAAAAATTAACAATGGCTTGGTTTGTTTTTTCAGTTAGAATGATTTTCACATCTCATTGGTAAGTGGTGTATAATGTTAGATGATATGTTTCTAGTTGTGTGATTTTTCCATTCTTGGGAGGTAAAGTTAATCATCAATACTTTGAAATTTTTTACTTGAATGTTCATTGAGACACACTGATTAATATTTTAAAATAAAATAATTCTTTAAAAAGTTGTTCCTGTGAAAATGAAAGTGAATCTTGCTTTTCAAAGTGACTCATTAAGGGAGGAGATTCAAGATGGCAGCGTGAGAGGTGAGACAGAACTCCTCCCAAAACCACATATAATATGAAAATATAGTTAATACAACCAATCGTAAAAGAGCAACAGGAAAGAAGGCTGCGCCAGACTGCATATAACTGGAGAACAGAGCAGACCGCACGAAACAGGGTAACATATCAAAGCCTTGATCAGGTGGGAAACAAGCCTTTCCCCCACCCCAGCTCACTGGCAGGAGGAAGAGAAATAGAGCAGGGAGGGTGTGGAAGCCTAGAACTGCTGAACACCCGGCCCTGGAGATCTGCTTTGGGAGCACAAACCAACATTGCATGAGGCTCTGGAGATTAGTGGGGTTGGAAAGCTAAGACACGTGGAATATTTGGAGAGACTAAGATTCCAGCCATTTGTGGAGGACAGGGACCCACATCTGACTGCTCTGGGACAAAGGAACTGTGGGTGGTCTGAGAAGCTTCCTAGCAGCGAGATGGCTGCTGAAGGGGTGGGGTTTGCATGGAGCTTGCTGTGCAGTAGAAGGGATAGGTAAACCAGGTTGTCTGGGCGTGCTCTGCCCAGCAGGATGGAAAATTTCAGGAGCTTCAGGAGCTCTGTTTCCCTGGCTGGTTACTCAGCTCCAAGACCTCCCACTGTGATACGCAGCCTGCTGTGCCTTCCTCCTGGCCTGTTGGCACAGGCTCACAAACTGGCAGTCACTGCCCTTGTGTCAGGCCAGTCAGAGGAAGGCCCTGCATACTGTACCCACAGACAAAAAGCACAGAGGCTTACATCTGTGGGCTCAGACCACTGGTTCTGACAGTGGAGACAGACACTGCAGCTGGGAAGTAGGAAACAGCTCTTTCCTTCCCCAAGGCATCAGCACCACTCCCCTGTGAACCCAGACATCACTTCAGGGACTGAGTGGCTCCAGAGACTAGAGCTTCTGGGCACTAGAGCATGCCACATACAAATGTGAAACGTCAAAGGAATCTGGTTCAGACTAAAAGTCTCAGAAACACCAGAAAAAGGAAATGAAACTGAACTCACCAATCTTCCTGGAAGAGAGTTCAAAATAAAAATCATAAACATGCTCATGGAGGTACAGAAAAATATTCAAGAACTCAGGGACAAATTTAGGATAGAGATTAATAGAAATTAGAGAAGAGGAATACAAAGAAGCTGAGGCACAGAGAGAAAAAAGGATCTCTAAGAATGAAAGAATATTGAAAGAACTGTGTTACCAATCCAAATGGAACAAAATTAGCATTATAGGGGTACCAGAATAAGAAGAGAGAGAAAGAGGGATAGAAAGTGTCTTTGTTGAGGTAATTGCTGAAAATATCTCCAATCTGGGGAAGAAGACAGTCTCTCACCATGGAGGTGCACAGATCTACCAACACAAGGGACTCAAGGAAGACAACACCAAGACATATGAAAAATAAAATGGCAAAGATCAAGGATAAAGACAGACTTCTAAAAGCAGGTACAGAGAGGAAAAAAGATCACCTACAAAGGAAACACATCAGGCTATCATCAGACTTCTTAACAGAAAAGCCTTACAGGCCAGAAGGGAGAGGAATGATATATTCAATGCAATAAAGCAGAAGGGTTTCAAACCAAGAATACCCTATCTGCCAAGATTATCATTTAAATTTGAAGGATGGATTAAACAATTTTCAGATAAGTAAAAGCTGAGAGAATTTACCTCCCACAAACCACCTCTACAGTGCATTTTGGAGGGACTGCTATAGATGGAAATATTCCTAAAGCTAAATAGCTGTCACCAGGGGAAATAAAACCACAGCAAAAAAAGAAGAACAATTAATTATGAAGCAGATGCCAAATCAAATCAACTACCCCTAAAGTCAAGCAAGGGATAGAAAAAGAGTACAGAATATGATACCTAATATATGAAGAATGGAGGAGGAAGAAAAAAAGAGGAAAAATAAACCTTTAGGTTGTGTTTGTAATAGCATAATAAGTGAGTTAAATTAGACTGTTAGATAGTACAGGAATTACCCCTGAACCTTCGATAACCACAAAGCTAACACCTGCAATGGCAATAAGTACATATGTATTAATAACCACCCTAAATGTAAATGGAATGAATGCACCAATCAAAAGACATAGAGACCGGGCGAGGATTAAAGATGGTGGCATGAGAGGAGAGTCAGAGGCTTCCTCCTAAAACTGGATACAATTAGAAAATTTAATTGGTGCAACTAATCCTGGGAGAGCAACAGGAAAGAGGATGGCATCAGACTGCACACACCTGGAAAAAAGAGCAGACCTCACCAAACAGGTAACGTACCAGAGCTGTGACTCCGCAGAACCCAAGCACTTCCCCGACCACAGTGCACCGGCGGGAGGAAGAGAAACAGAGCAGGGAGGGAGAGGAAAGCCTGGGACTGCTGAATACTTAGCTCCGGAGACCTGCTCTGGGAGCACAAACCTGCACTTCATGGTACTTTCATGAGACTCGCATGACTACCGGGTTGGAAAGTTAATACAGGCAGAGTTCCTGGGGAGACTGGGATTCTGGCCACTTGTGGAAAGCAGGGATCCATATCCAGCTGCTCTGGGAAAAAAACTTATACCTGTGTGACCCACCCACTGACTCAGGCAGTGGAGACAGGCACAGCAGCTGAGAGGCAGGGAACAGCTTTTTCCTCCCCCCAGGCACCAGTACCGCTCTCCTGCGACCCCTGACATTGTTTCAGGGGTTGAGCAGCTCCAGAATAGAGCTTCTGGACACTAGAGGGTGCCATATACAAACATGAAATGCCAAAAGAACCTTGTCCAGAGTAAAATTATTAATACAACTCCCAAGAAAGTGTTAAATGATATGGACCACATGACTCTTCCTGAAAGGGAGTTCAAAATAAAATTCATCAACATTTTAATGGAGGTATGGAAAGACATCCAAGAACGCAGGAATGAATTCAGGTCAGAGATCCAATCATTGAAGACCACGATGGAGGGTATTAAAAGCAGGTTGGATATGGTGGAGGAGACAATAAATGAAATAGAAAATAGAGAAGAGGAATACAAAGAAGCTGAGGAACAGAGAAAAAAGGATCTCTAAAAATGAAAGAATATTGAGAGAACCTTGTGACCAATCCAAGCAGAACAATATTTGCATTATAGGAATACCAGAAGAAGAAGACAGAGAGAAAGGGATAGGAAGTGTCTTTGAGGAGGTAGTTGCTGAAAACTTCCCCAATCTGGGGAAGGACATAGTCTCTCAGGCCATGGAGATCCACAGATCTCTCAACACAAGGGACCCAAGGAAGACAACACCAAGACACATAGTAATTGAAATGGGAAAGGTCAAGGGTAAGGACAGACTGTTAAAAGCAGCCAGAGGCAGAAATAAGATCACATACAAAGGAAAGCCCATCAAGCTAAAATCAGACTTCTCAGCAGAAACCTTACAGGCCAGAAGGAAGTGGCATGATGTTTAATGACATGAAGCAGAAGGGCCTGAACCAAGATTACTTTATCTGGCAAGATTATAATTTAAAGTTGAAGGAGGGATTAAACAATTTCCAGATAAGCAAAAGCTGGGAGAGTTTACCTCCCACAAACCATCTCTGCAGTCTATATTGGAGGGACTGCCATAGATGGAAGTGTTCCTAGGGTTGGATAGCTGTAACCAGAGGTAGCAAAACCATGGTAGGGAGGGTGGAGCAGCTGATTGAGAGGCAAATGAAAAATTAAATTGATTATTCCCAAAGTCAATCAAGATATAGACAAAAAGTACAGAATTTGATACCCAATATATAAAGAATGAAGGAGGAAGAAAAAGGAGGAGAAATAGAAAAGAACCTTTAGATTGTGTTTGTAACAGCATACTAAGTGAGTTAAGTTAGACTCTTAGATAGTAAGGAAAGTAACCTGGAACCTTTGGTAACCATGAATATAAAGCCTGAAATGGCAATAAGTACATACCTATTGATAAACACCCTAAATGTAAATGGACTGAATGCACCAAACAAAAGACATAGAGTCACTGAATGGATAAAAGAACAAGACCCATCTATATGCTGCTTACAAGAGACTCACCTCAAATCCAAAGACATGCACAGACTAGAAGTCAAGGGATGGAAAAAAGATATTTCATGCAAACAATAGGGAGAAAAAAGCAGGTGTTGCAGTACTAGTATCAGAAAAAATAGACTCCAAAACAAAGAAAGTAACAAGAGATAAAGAAGGACATTACATAATGATAAAGGGCTCAGTCCAACAAGAGGATATAACCATTATAAATATATATGCACCCAACATAGGAGCACTAGCATATGTGAAGCAAATACTAACAGAACTCAAGGAGGAAATAGAATGCAATGCATTCATTTTAGGAGACTTCAACACACCACTCACCCCAAAGGACAGATCCATGAGACAGAAAATAAGTAAGGACACAGAGGCACTGAAAAACACCCTATAACAGATGGACCAAATAGACATCTGTAGAACTCTACACCCAAAAGCAACAGGATAAACATTCTTCTCAAGTGCACATGGAACATTCTCCAGAATACACCACATACTAGGCCACAAAAAGAGCCTCAGTAAATTCAAAAACATTGAAATTCTACCAAGCAACTTTTTCAGATCAAAGGTATAAAACTAGAAATAAATTGTACAAAGAAAGCAAAGAGGCTCACAAACACATGGAGTCTTGACAACACACTCGTAAATAGTCAATGGATCAATGACCAAATTAAAATGGAGATCCAGCAATATATGGAAATAAATGACAAGAACAACACAAAGCCCCAACTTCTGTGGGATGCAGCGAAAGCAGTCTTAAGAGGAAAGTATATAGCAATCCAGGCATAATTAAAGAAGGAAGAACAATCCCAAATGTATAGTCTAACATCACAATTATCGAAACTGGAAAAAGAAGAACAAATGAAGCCTAAAGTCAGCAGAAGGAGGGACATAATACAGATCAGAGAAGAAATAAACAAAATTGAGAAGAATAAAACAATAGAAAAAAATCAATGAAACCAAGAGCTGATTCTTCGAGAAAATAAACAAAATAGATAAGCCTCAAGCCAGACTTATTAAGAGAAAAAGAGAATCAACAAACATCAACAGAATAAGAAATGAGAAAGGAAGCATCACGACGGACCCAACAGAAATACAAAGAATTGTTAGAGACTACTATGAAAAGCTGTATGCTAAGAAGCTGGAAAACCTAGAAGAAATGGACAACTTCCTAGAAAAATGCAACCTACCAAGACTGACCAAGGAAGAAACAGGAAATCTAAACAAACCAATTACCAGCAAAGAAATTGAAGCGGTAATCAAAAGCTACCCAAGAACAAAACCTCCGGGCCAGATGGATTTACCTCAGAATCTTATCAGACATACAGAGAAGATATAATACCCATTCTCCTTAAAGTTTTCCAAAAAATAGAAGAGGAGGGAATACTCCCAGACTCATTCTGTGAAGCCAACATCACCCTAATACCAAAACCAGGCAAAGACCCCACCAAAAAAGAAAATTACAGACCAATATCCCTGATAAACATAGATACTAAGATTCTCAACAAAATATTAGTAAACCAAATTCAAAAACACATCAAAAGGATCATACACCATGACCAAGTGGGATTCATCCCAGGGATGCAAGGATGGTACAACATCCGAATATCCATCAACATCATCTACCACATAAATAAAAAGAAGGACAAAAACCACATGATCATCTCCATAGATGCTGAAAAAGCATTTGACAAAATTCAACACCCGTTCATGATAAAAACTCTCAACAAAATGGGTACAGAGGGAAAGTACCTCAACATAATAAAGGCTGTATATGATAAACCCACAGCCAACATCATACTGAACAGCAAGAAGCTGAAAACTTTCTCTGAGATCAGGAATAAGACAGGGATGCCCACTCGCCCCACTGTTATTTAACATAGTACTAGAGGTTCTAGCCACGGCAATTAGAACAAAGAAATACAAGGAATACAGATTGGTAAAGAAGTTAAACTGTTACTATTTACAGATGACATGATCGGGTACATAAAAAACCCTAAAGACTCTACTCTAAAACTACTAGAACTGATATAGGAATACAACAAAGTTGCAGGATACAAAATTAACATACAGAAATCTGTGGCTTTCCTATACACTAACAATGAACTAATAGAGAAATCAGGAAAACAATTCCACTCACAATTGCATCAAAAAGAATAAAATACTTAGGAATAAATCTAACCAAAGAAGTGAAAGACCTATACCCTGAAAACTATAAGACACTCTTAAGAGAAATTAAAGAGGACACTAACAAATGGAAATTCATCTCATGCTCTTGGCTAGGAAGAATTAATATCAAAATGGCCATCCTGCCCAAAGCAATATAAAGATTTGATGCAATCCCTATCAAATTACCAACAGCATTCTTCAATGAACTGGAACAAATAGTTCAAAAATTCATATGGAAACACCAAAGACCCCGAATAGCCAAAGCAATCCTGAGAAGGAAGAATAAAGTGTGGGGGAGGGGGGATCTCGCTCCCCAATTTCAATCTCTACTACAAAGCTGCAGTAATCAAGACAGTTTGGTACTGGCACAAGAAGAGAGCCACAGACCAGTGGAACAGAATAGAACCCCCAGACATTAACCCAAACATATATGGTCAATTAATATATGATAAAGGAGCCATGGACATACAATGGGGAAATGACAGTATCTTCAACAGATGGTGCTGGCAAAACTGGACAGCTACATGTTAGAGAATGAAACTGGATCACTGTCTAACCCCATACACAAAAGTAAATTCAAAATGGATCAAAGACCTGAATGTAAGTCATGAAACCATAAAACTATTAGAAAAAAATGTAGGCAAAAATCTCTTGGATATAAACATGAGCAACTTCTTCATGAACATACCTCCTAGGGCAAAGGAAACAAAAGCAAAAATGAACAAGTGGGACTATATCAAGCTGAAAAGCATCTGTACAGCAAAGGACACCATCAATAAAACAAAAAGGTACCCTACAGTATGGGAGAATATATTCACAAATGACAGGTCTGATAAAGGGTTGACATCCAAAATATATAAGAGCTCACATACCTCAACAAACCAAAGTGAAAAATCCAATTAAAAAATGGGCAGAGGAGCTGAACAGACAGTTTTCCAAAGAAGAAATTCAGATGGCCAACAGACACATGAAAAGATGCTCCACATCGCTTGTCATCAGAGAAATGCAAATTGAAACCACAATGAGATATCACCTCACACCAGTAAGGATCACCACCATCCAAAAGACAAACAACAACAAATGTTGGCAACGTTGCAGAGAAAGGGGAAACCTCCTACACTGCTGGTGGGAATGTAAATTCATTCAACCATTGTGGAAAGCAGTATGGAGGTTCCTCAAAAAGCTCAAAATAGAAATACCATTTGACCTAGGAATTCCACTTCTAGGAATTTACCCTAAGAATGCAGCAGCCCAGTTTGAAAAAGACAGATGCACCCCTATGTTTATAGTAGGACTATTTACAATAGCCAAGAAATGGAAGCAGCCTAAGTGTCCATCAGTACATGAATGGATAAAGAAGCTGTGGTACATATACACAATGGAATATTATTCAGCCATTAGAAGAAAACAAATCCTACCATTTGCAACAACATGGATGGAGCTAGAGGGTATTATGCCAGGTGGAGAAAGACAAGTACCAAATAATTTCACTCATACGTGCAGTATAAGAACAAAGAAAAACTGAGGGAACAAAACAGTAGCAGAATCACAGAACCCAGGAATGGACTAACTGTTACCAAAGGGAAAGGGACTGGGCAGGAGGGGTGGGAAGGGAGGGATAAGGGCAGGGAAAAAGAATGGGGGCCTTACTATTAGCTTGTATAGTGTGGGGGGGCATAGGGAGGGATGTCTAACACAGAGAAGACAGGTAGTGAGTCTACAGCATCTTACTACATTGAGGCACTGAATGGATAACAAAACAAGACCTTCTATATGCTGCCTACAAGAGACTCACTTCCAACCCAAAAACATATGCAGACTGAAAGTAAAGAGATAGAAAAAGTTACTTCATGCAACTAATAGGGAGAAAAAAGCAGGAGTTACAGTACTTGTATCAGATAAAACAGACTCAAGAACAAAGAAAGTAACAAGAGACAAAGAAGGACATAATGATAAAGGGGTCAGTCCAACAAGAGGATATAACTATCATAAATATCTATGCACCCAACACAGGATTACCTACATACGTGAAACAAATACTATCAAAGGGTGAAATAGAATGCAATCTACTCATTTTAGGAGACTTCAACACACCACACACTCCAAAGGACTGACCAACCAGACAGAAAATAATTAAGAAGACAGAGGCACTGAAAAACATATTAGAACAGATGGACCTAATGGGCATTTACAGAACACTCCATCCAAAAGCAACAGGATATACATTCTTCTCAAGTCCACATGGAACATTTCAAGAATAGATCCTATACTAGGCCACAAAAAGAGCCTCAGTAAATTCAAAATCACTGAAATTGTACCAACCAGCTTCTCAGATCACAAAGGTAGGAAACTAGAAATAAATTATACAAAGAAAATGAAAAATCCCACAAACCCATGGAGGCTTAATAACATACTCCTAAATAAACAATGGATCAATGACCAGATAAAAACAGACATCAAGCAATATATGGAGACAAATGACAACAATAATACAACACTAGAAAATCTCTGGGATGCAGCAAAGGCCATGCTAGGAGGGAAGTATATTGCAATACGGGCCTACTTCAGGAAAGAAGAACAATTCCAAATAAACATTCTAAACTCACAATTACTGAAACTAGAAAACAAAGAACAAATGAGGCACAAGTCAGTAGAAGGAGGACATCATAAAGATTGGAGCAGAAATAAATAAACTCTAGAAGAATAAAACAAGAGAAAGAATCAATGAAAGCAGGAGCTGGTTCTTCAAGGAAATAAACAAAACAGATGAACTGCTAGCCAGACTTATGAAGAAAAAAAGAGAGTCTATACACATAAACAGAATCAGAAATGAGAAAGGAAAAATCACTACAGACACCACAGAAATACAAAGAAATATGAGAGAATACTATGAAAAATTATATGGTAACAAACTGGATAACCAAGAAGAAATGGACAGCTTTCTAGAAAAATACAACCTTCCAGGGCTGACCCAGGAAGAAACAGAAGATCTGAATAGACCAATTACCAGCAAGAAAATTGAATTGGTAATCAAAAACCTACCAAAGAACAAAATGCCTGTACCAGATGGTTTCTCTGTTGAATTTTATCAAACATTTAGTGAAGACCTAATACCCATCCTCCTTAAAGTCTTCCAAAAAGTAGAAGAGGAGGGAATATTCCCCAAGTCATTCTATGAGGGCAGCATCACTCTAATATCAAAATCAGGCAAAGACACCACAGAAAAAGAAATTTACAGACCAATATCCCTGATGAACATAGATGCAAAAATAATCAACAAAATATTAGCAAAACAAATTAAAAATACATCAAAAAGATCATCCATTATGATCAAGTAGGATTTATTCCAGGGATGCAAAGATGGTATAATGTGAAAATCCATCAATATCATACACCACATCAGCAAAAAGGACAAAAACCACATAATCATTTCCATAGATGCTGAAAAAGCATTCAATAAAGTTCAACATGTGTTCATGATAAAAATTCTCAACAAAATGGGAATAGAGGGCAAGTACTTCAACATAATGAAGGCCATATATGACAAACACAAAGCCAACATTAAACTTAACAGGGAGAAGCTGAAAGCTTTTCCTTTAAGGTCAGGAATAATACAGGGATGCCCACTCCCCCCACTTTTATTCAACATAGTTCTGGAGGTCCTAACCTTGGCAATCAGACAACACAAAGAAATAAAAGGCATCCAGATTGGCAACAGAGAAGTTAAAGTGTCTCTGTTTGCAGAAGACATGATATTGCACATAAAAAGCCCTAAAGAATCCACTCCAAAACTACTAGATCTAATATCTGAATTCAGCAAAGTGGCAGGATACAAAATTAATACACAGAAATCTGTGGCATTCCTATACACTAACAATTAACTAGCAGAAAGAGAAATCAGGAAAACAATTCCATTCACAGTTGCATCAAAAAGAATTAAAGACCTAGGAATAAACCTAACCAAGGAAGTGAAAGACCTATACTCTGAAAACTACAAGACACTCATAGAGAAATGAAAGAAGATACCAATAAATGGAAATACATACCATGCTCATGGATAGGAAGAATTGATATTGTCAAAATGACCATCCTGCCTAAAGCAATCTACAGATACAGTGCAATCCCTATCAAAATACCAACAGCATCCTTCAACGAACTGGAACAAATAGTTCTAAAATTCATATGGAACCGCAAAAGGCCAAAATAGCCAAAGCAATCCTGAGAAGGAAAAATGAAGCTGGGGGGATTTTGCTCCCCAACTTCAAGCTCTATTACAAAGCCACAGTAATCAAGACAATTTGGTACTGGCACAAGAATAGAACCATAGACCAATGGAACAGACTAGAGAGCCCAGATATAAACCCAAGCATAAATGGTCAATTAATATATGACAAAGGAGCCATGGATATATAATGGGGAAATGACAGTCTCTTCAACAACTGGTGTTGGCAAAACTGGACAGCTACATGTAAGAGAATGAAACTGGATTATTGTCTAACCCCATACACAAAAGTAAACTCAAAGTGAATCAAAGACCTGAATGTAAGTCATGAAACCATAAAACTCTTAGAAGAAGACATGCAAAAATCTCTTGAATATAAACATGAGCAACTTTTTCCTGAACGCATCTCCTTGGGCAAGGGAAACAAAAGAAAAAATGAACAAATGGGACTATGTCATTCTGAAAAGCTTCTGTACAGCAAAGGAAACCATCAGCAAAACAAAAAGGCATCCTACAGTATGGGAGAATATATTTGTAAATGACATATCCAACAAGGGGTTAACATACAAAATATATAAAGAACTCATACACCTCAACACCCAAAAAGCCAATAACCCTATTAAAAAATGGGCAGAGGATATGAACAAACACTGTCCAAAGAAGAAATTCAGATGGCCAACAGGCACATGAAAAGATCCTTCACATTGCTAATTATCAGGAAAATGCAAATTAAAACCACAATGAGATATCACCTCATATTACTTAGGATGGCCAAAATAGAAAAGACTAGTATCAACAAATGCTGGCAAGGATGCAAAGAAAGGAGAACTCTCCTACATTGCTGGTGGGAATGTAAAGTAGTTCAACCATTGGGGAAAGCAGTATGGAGGTTCCTCAAAAAACTAAAAATAGAAATACCATTTGACCCAGGAATTCCACTCTTAGGAATTTACCCTAAGAATGCAGGATCTCAGTTTCAAAAAGGCATATGAACCCCTATGTTTATGGCAGCACTATATACAATAGCCAAGAAATGGAAGCAACCTAAATGTCCATCAGTAGATGAATGGATAGCGAAGATGTGGTACATATACACATTGCAATATTATCCAGCCATAAGAAGAAAACAAATCCTACCATTTGCAACAACATGATGGAGCTAGAGGATATTATGCTCAGTGAAATAAGCCAGGTGGAGAAAGACAAGTACCAAATGATTTCACTCATCTGTGGAGCATAACAACAAAGCAAAAAATGAAGGAATAAAACAGCAGCAGAATCACAGAACCCAAGAATGGACTAACAGTTGCCAAAGGGAAAGGGACTAGGGAGTTGTTGGGTTGGAAGGGAAGGAGAAGGGGAATAAAGGGTATTATGATTAGCACACATAATGTGGTGAGGGGGGGCACGAGAAAGGCAGTATAGCACAGAGAAGACAAGTAGTGAATCTTTAGCTTATTATTACGCTGATGGACATTGAGTAATGGAGTATGTGATGGGGACTTGATAATGGAGGGAATCTAGTAACCACAATGTTGCTCATGTAATTGTATATTAATGATACCAAAATAAAAATAAATATGTTCTGGGAAAATAAATAAGTAAATAAAACAAAAACCTGACATGAAAATACCAAGTGTTTGCAAAAATGCAAAGTATTTGGAACTCTTAAATACTCTTTAGAAAGAAGTTTGGCTGTGACCCCACTGTTCTCTGCCTAGACATGGAAAAATATATGTCCACATATATGGCTATGTTTATAAAGGTTACAGAAGGTTTATTGATATTCCTCCATTTTGAAACAATCCAAATCCCCTTCAAATAATGAGTGGCTAAACAGTTTATGGGACATCCGTGCAATAGAACACTAATTAGCAATACAAAAGAACAACAGATAGGTGCAACAATATGGATAAATCTAAAAAATGTTGTAATTTTATGAAAGACTCCAGATACAAAATGTTGTTTCCAAGGACTGAGGTTGTGGTTGAGGACTGACTGTAAAAGGGCTTGAGGGAAGTGTTGGGGATGATGGAAATCTTCCATATCTTGTTTGTGACACTAGTTTCACAGCTCTATACATTTGTCAACACTTATTGAAATGAACACCGAGACAAGGTAAATTTTACTAACTGTAAATTATACCTCAGTGAGTCTTTTTTTTTAAATCCTAAGTAAAAGAGGGCAGAGGGGTAGGTATTGTGGAGAAAGGATTCTCAAAAAACATTAGAAGGAAACCTGGAGCTTTGTGAATTACAAGTGAAATAGCAGAGCCCATGAAACAGAGAGACGATGCTGTGGTGAAGAGTGTAGTTCTGACGCCCAGATCGCAGGTGTTTAGAGGCTGGTACCCCCACTCCAAGTGATATGACGTTGGGCAAGTAGCTGAATTGCTCTTCTGTGAAACTGAGATAATAATAGTGCTTTCTTGTTATGACACTTAAACTAATAAAACACTTAGAGCTGTGCCTGACATATGGGAAGCAGTATATAAGTGGTTTAAAAATATGTTATGTACTAAAATGAATCATTAAGTCACAAATATACCCATTAATTTATTGAATAAAGTAAGTAATACAAATCAAAGGCAGCCCAAAATATTGGGACTTTTTAAAGTAATGGTTTGTTTTGAGAATGGAAGGAAATGTGCTTACTTTTTTTTCTTTTGACAACCGAATGTTTATAAGGACTGTGATGCACATTTGAGTTACCCAGTGCACTTTGATGATTATTATTACTTACAGATGATGTGGTTTTGGTTAAAACAATAAATGAAAATGTGTTCAACCAGTCATTAAGCCGCTATTTACTATTCTTTCCTAGGAGCTTGGCATAAAGCTATGTTTTGGGGATATAAGGATGGGTGAGATTCCAGCACCGCTACTAATGCAGTCACAGTCTAGTGGGGAAGAAAGATAGGAACACAAATAATTATAATACAATGTGGAAAGTGATGAAGGATAAGAAGTACACAGTGAAATGGGAGCTCCGGGAGGTCCTAAGACTAAAATAGAAGAGAAAAAGAAACAGTTAAGCCTAAAGTAAATGGGTTTAGGCTTGCAGTTCACACTTTCTTCATGGGTGATTTTGAGGGAGTAATTTAATTCTTTAAGCCACAGGTTCCTTATCTCAAAATAAGAGAACACAATAGTAAGTATACCATAGGGTTGTTGTGAAGGTAAGTGAAACAGTATATGAAACATGCCTAATGTATAAATAAATCTAGCTATCAGTAAATGCTAGCCATATTATTGTTAGTAGTAGTACTTAATTCTGCTACATAACACATCATGTCATTACTCTGCCCAATGTCCCTTCTATTTACAAAGTGTTTCAGGTATGACTTCTTTTTTACTGCATCCTCAGTAATTATCCAAGTTAGAATGGCAGATTTGATTGTTCCCGTTTTATAGATAAGAAAAACAGGAAAATGCAAGTATGTTGGTCTATATTGATAATGATTTTTCTCATGAATGCCTGTATTCATTTCACTCTATAAGAATGAAAAGATTTTCTTAATTTTTATTATGATGTTGTACTCATAAATTTTCCTTGATCCTCAGTGCAATGCTGTCTAAAACATCCATGTATTCATACACACACAAACACACTTACAAGACCCCTGCTTATTTTCAATCTTTTAAATAGCCTGTGGTTTTTTAATACAGCATTTGATTAATTTGAACTCCTTTTATTCTGGCAAAGTCCATTTTTCCAGTTCTTTATATTTTTAATTTGGTATGTTTCATTATATTAAAAATATTTCTGTCAAGTAACAAGAATAAGAATTACAAAATAACTTTGAGCTATAAACTTGAGACTTTATACCCAATTCCATTTTGAAGGGTATAAAGAGAAAAGAGTACTTAATAACAACAAAAATTGTTCTGTTATTTATTAGTCATGTCTTACTTGCCTTTTAAAAAGATTTTTTAATTTATTGTTCTAATAAAATATCCATGCTCCTTGACTAACGGGAAAGGGGAGATAAGTATTGTTCAATGCCATTTCTTAGACACATGGCAGAGAAAAATATTGTACACACAAAGAGCAGCAGAAGGAAAAGTAGGTGAAATGTGACATGAGATTAATCTCTTATATTCTTTTAAAATTTATAAGACACACATTTAAAGACACATAGATGGTGTTCATAACAGTTCACTGATTTAGTCAACTTAGTTCAAAAACTTGTTTTCTTTATGAAGGGGCAAGCTCCCAGATTCTATTTCAGCCAATTGGGACCTGGATCCTACCTCAGCCAATCAGGACCCAGATCCTATTTCACCCAATCGGAGCTTGGTCTCCTCTTCAGTCAGCAACGAGCTCACCCACCACCCTTAGACCCTGCCAATTGACCCCACCAACTACCCCTAGATCCAGCCAATCAGCCAGAGCCATGGCCATCACCCCCCCCACCCAACCACCCTGGAAACCCATAAAGCCTTTGTTCTGGGGAAAAAGCGCTCTCTTTCTCTGGCACCTGGCCACTGTGTTGGCACGGGTGTGAAACTGAGCTCGGGCTAGCTCGAATAAAGGCTCTTTTGCTTTTGCATCCGTGTTGGCTCCTTGGTGGTCTCCTTGGGATTCTCGACTTTGGGCACAACATTTATAGATTCATGATACAGCTACCAGTGGTTGAAATTCCACTTGTATTTCACTCTTGATTCTTGCAGATAATTTTGTAAAAAGAAAGTCAAGAGGCATAGAGTAAAAGCAATCTAAAAATAATAAAATAATTGACCACTTTCACAATAAATTTCTGTCACCAAAATGGTGTAGGTAAGGTCCATAGTTACAATCATATCTGAAATCCAAATATTCTGCCACTAGAAAAAATATTTGTTGGGAGTGGAAAAATGAGTCCATGTGTTGTCAATCAGTCATCCAGTTAGTTTTCTTATGGTAGTTGTGTGGATCTATTACTGTTGTGACTATTTCACCTGTGAAATCAGGGATAAAAGATAATTAAACACACATTAACCAGACCTAGGGGTTTGAATGTCATGATCTATTAATCAATATTGATTGAATATTACAATAAAGAGATAGGTTTTAGCTATGTCTTAAAATATGAATCAGGTAGGGATGGCAAGAAGGCAGAAAAGGAAACAAAAAAATCAGATATTTGACATCAGATGGATCAGAAATATCAGATCTATGACATTTCCACAATTTTCTTATATGCTGTGGGTATAATTGTAATATTTCCAGAATCTCTCCCCTGGCTTTATGCATCTGCATACCAATAGGGTGTTTCCCTAAGGGGTGGAAAGAATTAGTCCATCTACATATCAATAGATAATTACAAGGGCGTGGGAGGGTTTATCTGGACCGGAGAGGTAGGGTGGAGCTCTCTGTTCTGCTGCAGCCTGGTCAAGAGAGACATGCGAGGATTGCTTGTAAGAAATAAATGGGTTTCTTAACTTTATTTCTCCCTTTGACTGATTTCGGTGTTAGAGGTATTTTGCCCCAAGATTTAACCCCCAGAGTTACATATACTATAGAAAATTGTGTGTCTCTTCATTTTTTCTAAATCCAAGAACTGAATACATATGCCTTCTTTTCTCATTTTGTGAGATGTTAGAAACTTAAAACATATTAATATATAATTTTGAAGAGTTACTTCTTTAATGAGTGCTAATCTTAAAATTATGTCAAGGAATATCTGTTTAGTCATATATTCATTTCCCTGGGGCATTCACCAGGAGCTAAATTTTAAAATTAAAAAATTTTAATATACCAGGGAGAATTTTAAAATTCAAAATTCAAAATTCCCTCGTGCTGCTTCTCATGTCCTCTTTCCATTCCCTCAGTTCAAGCTTTTACTAATTCAACTAGTATTTCCACATATCAAGTATGTGCGTGGCACTGTTCTGGGAATATAAGGTGTAAAAAAATAACATAAATCCCTGACTTCAAAAAGCTTGTAGTCTAACAGTGGAGACAAAAACTAATCAAATGATTCTATAAATGAACGTAAATTTGTGCTTGAGTTTAGTGTTAGAATAAGAGGTGCATGGTGTTATCAGAGTAGATGAGAGGGTGTGCAGGAGGGGATTCCCTGGTCGGGGATGTCAGGGCTTCTTTGGAGAATTAACAACTGGATTTCAGTCTAAAGGGTGAGTAAAGGTTCACTGGACAGGGAAAAGCATTACAGATGAAAGGCAAATCATATGCAAAAATCTGTAGTGAAGGACCTGTGGCAAGAAGATCTTAAGGATGCCAGCATACTTGGATCAGGGAGAGCAAGGAGGGGTTTGGTGCCAGGAGTGGTTGGTTATTTCTCTCCCAGATTATTGGCAATCAGCCTCTGTTTCAGCACAACACTAGTATCTCTCCAATCCAGCCATACCGTCTGTGTTTTGCTAAAGTAAATGTGATCACATAAGTGCACTGGTGAGCTCCTTGTATCATCTCCTGTGGGGACACCTTGCACTCAGGCACAGTGTGGATCTCACCACTAGAACATGTTCTCCATTTAAATGACCTTTAAATTTGATCTTGGGATTCCCTTTGCCTGGATTGTCCTGCTGTCAGCTTGGTAATCTATTTCTCTGCTGAGTAGGGATCAAATGCCACTCTGGGGTGCAGCCCTTGGTGAATCTTCCCACTCTGCTTGCCCTCTTTGCCTCCCTTGTCCATGCCATCCTTTACATGGCATTCCAGGAAGCAGTGAGCTCCTTAGTGTCAGGAATCTAGTCTCACTCATTTTGTATAATGATAAGTGTTTAAAAAATCCTGGTACTTGATAAATGTTTTTTTCATCAAACTGAAAAATAATGTCAGTCTTTCAGGCCTCATTTTATTCATTTAAGGTGAATGATTTTGCCTAACTTGTTGATTCAAATCAATTAATTTCAAAGTTAATTTTAAAGTTAGTTCAATTTTTAAATCATTAATTATTACAATGACCAAATGATTAATGCTTTTTGTAGAAGCCCTGATGGAGTCTTAACTTCTCATATTTAATTCCTTTATTTAAATAGGGATTAAGAAGTATTTTTATTACCATTAAAATACAACCTTGAATAAATTACTTAGCCTCTCCATGACTTGGTTTTCTCATTTTTTAAGTAAAAATAATAAGAGTTTTTACCTCCTGGGGTTGTTATGAGAGTTAACCAGTTACCATTTTCAAAGTGCTTTGAACAGTATCTGGAACAAAGTAATCTCTCTGCCAATGTGTGTTAAATGAGGGAACAAATAAGTCATTCATCAGCAATATTTCTGACAAATTTCTATGAGCTATCAGGAGTATAAAGGAAAATCCATTCTCAGTGTGTTGATCATGCTTGGATAGATCCTTTTATAACTACCCATATTTACCCAATATAACTATAGAACCACTACTCCTTACCCAGCCTTCACAATTCCAAGTACACAGAGACGCTCCGTGTCTTCATAGTCCCTCCCAAATCCATCGGACTCTTGGGCCCGTGGCCAGTTAGGCATTTTTCTTGATGCTCATTGTCATTTTTTGACCATTGCTTTTTCTCTTTTGTTAAAAACAAAAAGTGTTGAAGCTCATACCATCAAAAAATACCATACTCTTTTGCTTTTATCACAGTTATTACGGAACTCTGATCACTCCCCTTCATCCATTAACATTCTAACCTCTGCTTTATTGCCATTGCTAATGCTATTACTGTTGTCATTCTTTAGATCATCCATAAGGATGATTCTGTTAGTTTCCTGGCTTCAGAGTTCCTGGACTTTCACTCTTCCACAGGTATAATCCTTCATGCTATTTCAGCCTTTCATTCTACTGGTTTTAACTGAAACATTGGCATGAACTGTAACCTCTCCAAATTTCATTTTCCAGTACTCTCTGTTCTTCCTCCTGTTCCTTCTCGTCACCCAACTCCCAAAAATTCCTTCACCCACTTATGACTTACAGCCTATTAGTTCTACTGCCCTTTCCTTCTCCATCTCCATCCTTTACTTTCCTCTTTTACAAGCTTGAATTTCAGAGTCTACAAATTATAAAGATGACTCAACTGCCTTGTCCCTTCTCCATTCATTGTACTCACCTGACAAAATACAGACATTATTTAAACCAAAGTCAACATCAATCATATGCCTATTCTTTTGCAACTGAACACATTTGGAGAAAAATATTGTGACTGGTTTTACTTCAAATTTGTAAGCACTGAACTCAAGAGAAATATATTGACTTTAACAGGAACAATACTACATATGTCCTCATTTCTCAAACTTGCAACATCTTCTTCCCTTCATTCTTGCCAAGATTACTAGTTGCTGCTTTTAATTTCATTGAGAAAATATGGATAATCGGGAAACATTGATGCACTCCTCCATCATATTTACCTTCCTACCAGCAGGTACATCTATTTCTCTGACTTTCCTTAATTTGTCTGTGTCATTACAAGACCAGTTCCTCCACCTGCACGTTAATTTCATCCACACTCATTTACTCAAAGATACCACTTGTTAGGGGTTAAATTGTGTTATGCACTGAATTAACCAATTTTGTATGTTGAAGTCCTAACCTCCACTACCTCAGGATGTACTGCTATTTGGAGATAAGATTTTTAAAGATGTGATTAAATAACAATGAGCTGCTTAGGGACAGGCCCTAATCAAATTGGCAAATTCAACATGTCAAAACAAAACTTTTTCAATCTGCTCTTCCTAGTCTCTCTCACCTGACATGGCAACTCCATTCTTCTACCAAAAACAAAACAATACAAACAAAAGTCCTTTTTGTCATCCATGAGTCCTCTTAAAATTTTGGCACCCTTAATCAAATCCATCAACAAATCCTGTCAGTTATACCTGCCTAACCCCAGAATCCATACATCCTGTTTCTATTTCCCTTTTCCAGTCCTTCAAAATCTTTTCAATGGATTCCCCCAATATCATCTTTGCAGCCTCCTCCACTTCATTCTTAACACCACAGACAAGGACATCTTTCTATAACGTTAATAAGACAGATCATCTACAAGCTCAAAGCTCTTTGGTGGTTTCTCATCTATTCATATAAATCAGATAAAATGCCAGAGGTCTTGTAAGATCCCAACACACCTCTGTCCTTTGTTCTCTGTTCCTTGAACACTCCAAACACATTTCACATCAGAAATTTTGAGCATATTAATCATGTCAGGAACTATATTCCTCCAGGTATCTGCAGTGATTACCATCTGATAAATCACAGTTTTCTTTTTATTCTTACTTCCATTGTATTTGACTCCATGAAATTAGACATTGCAGTTATTTTTGTTTACTGATGTATCTCAATGCCTATAACAGTGCCCAGAACATAAGTACTCAGTAAACATCTTGAATAAATAATAAATCTATTACTATGAATATGATAAACCCCCAGTTTTTTAAATATGCTTAATTACATGACCAAAGATTCTTGCTCCCCAACTCCCACCTTTTATTGACAGCACTTCCTCAACATTGGCCAAAAGTTCCTGCCCTGAGTTTCATGATAAAGTGATGTGGAAACCCACTTGGATATTCTGATCCCTGGGCAAACCTAGGATTCCAAGGGCATTAACACTTAAAAAGGCAACAGTTGACCAGCAGGGGATGGTTTCTTGTGCATAACTGTTCCTGCCTCACTCCATGAGCTTTCTAAATCATATTTGATACAGTGCCTCACAGTGTTCACAGCATGATCAAATCACAGTTGCCCATGATGGTAACATATTGGCAATGCAATCTTATATTCATTTTACTTCCTTCCTTGGGATCTCTTTCTAAAATAAGCTACTTACACTCAAGCCCTTGTCTCAGGTTCTGCCTTTTTGGATGAAACTGAGGCTAATGCAATTTTCATGGGAAACAAAAGTTTTAAAATATCCTCTGATATATCATAGACACTTAATAAGTATTTGAAGATTAAATAAATTGGAGAATCTATCACAAAGCCAGGAACTCTTACTACACATTTTTAGGTAAGTCTTATGAATCAATGTATCTTATTTATCTCATCCCCCGCTGTTCATTTATAACTGTGTATCGAATACCAGAAACACAACATCCCATGAGTCAATAATCTTTTTAATCATTTTTCCCCCCCAGATCGACTAAAAGGATCATGGAATGTTTATAACCAAAGTTTTAGAATGCTTTCTATTTTAATGGAAAAAAAAGATGAAGTACAGAATGAAAAATTTCATTAGTGCCTCCTAGTAAAACCTACTGCATTGGAAGATTAATGACATCCTGCAGTTTAACTCTAAAACTCAAGGAACTCTTTTAATTTGCACTTTAAGTTGTCTTCCTTCAGAGCAATGTTTATAGTCATTGGATTTCTACAAGCTACTCAATGGGTAAAATTCAAACCAGGAACGAGGAATAAATGACTTCATATATCTTGGCAAAAGTAAGGTAAGGGACCACAGTTAGAGTGGTTTATAGTGATCCTCATTCCACATTTATTTTCTTTTCTCAGCAGTAAAACGTAAAATCTTTATTCCCCCAGTACTTCTACCTGGTGGCAGCTGACATGAGGATCATCATTTCCTGCTTCTGGTTTGGTTAAACTAGGCTTATACTGTAGATGTAGAAATACAGGTATAGTGATTAGTGCACAGAGCAGTCAGTAAATGACCTTTCATTCAAGCCAACTTCTTCCCTCAATTCATTTTGTTATGCTTGCAACTTCATCAATTTTCCATATACATCCTACTATAAGTATTTAAGATCTGTGCATAGTAAAAGATAATAGATGCACTTGGATTTACCCTTCTGCTATTCAGATGAATTTTTGCAATAGCAGGTGTCTTCTCTTGGCTTATTTGGAGTGTCAGGGAATGGAAGAGAGAAACAAAAGTTACTCTTCTGGATATACAATGATAATGACTGAAGTCTCACTTCAAATTATTCCCAGGAAACTGCTGCTGAATGTTTTACATTTTATTTTTTTATTTTGATGACAGTTGTGTGATAAATTCTTCCCATATACAATGAAAAGTTAAGCTCTTAACCATCCCTTAGACAGAGTTTAAGGAAGCAAAGGGGTGGATATAAAAAAATGGGCTAAAATTAATGGTAATTTCTAATGATTCTCAGTGCATGAGTATATCTGTAGCTTCCTCTAGGGTATCTTAAAGCCTATTTGAATTGACTGACTTAGGAAGTCAGTTTCCATTCTGGTGTGTTCCTCATTCTAGATATCCAGTAAAAAAAAGTTGGGGATTTTTAGTTTGTGTTTTTAAGTATTAAGAGGGCAATGAGTATTTTAATTGTGTTTATCTTTAATTAAAGTAGTTCCTAAATCATGTATGTCTAAATGATGTCCTTAAAAACTAGAAAAAGTAAGCTAGCACATATTTCCAATCATCTATTATTCCAGCTCTATACACTGTATGTTAATGTACCTTGTCATTCATGAAGATAAAATTAAGCGTTACATGGGAACTGACAAACTTATATAGTCAGGTGATCTTATTTCATGAATGATTGAATACTCTGTTGTAATGAAAAATGAAATAGTACTTTTGAAAATGTTTATAAATACTTTATAACATACTGATAAATATAACAGATTGATAAGGCTGCATTACAGAGCTCTTTTCCTTTCAATTCATTTCACTTTCCCATGGATTAATGCTCTCGAAGTGTCCAGTGATCTATTTGGAAAGTGGGGGTAAATAAATTTATTCCCATAGCACAAATTACAGAAGCAACACAGTTCAGACCTGTAAGTCAAGTTTTTCAAGGAGCACAGTTTGTGAGTGAATGAATCTAAACTTAAGACTGAGGTTACTTTTAAATTTTTTAATAAACAAATACAAAAGAGATGAAAGGAGAGATGTTTTCTTAATGGCCCCCCAGGTTTTGCTTCCCAAGGAACATTTAAAATGAAAACATAACATATAAATAGTCAGTCTCATAACATTATAAATTTATAATCATGAAAAATGACAACTGTAGCACAACTATAGCACATGAATAACTCATGAGAATACTGTAGGAGGGATTATCCAAGTTAGTAAAAACTAATTTTTTCCTACTGAATACCTATTGCTATCTTTCTAAAAGACCCACTAAAACCCTTTAAACTCCTAACTCTACAAAGTATATGTAGCCATTTAAATTGTGTGGTCACAACAGTATAAACACTTGAGTGTAAAAAGAGGTATAATTAAAAAATATATATAAACAAAGTTTTCTTGATATTCCATTTCAGTGAACAGCTGAAACTTTTCTATTTTCAATTCAAGATTACAAAATCCCTGCTAGCATTAGGTTTAATATTCATTTTTTAAACTCAATCAATCACATATTTTTCCTGTCTCCTATCTTATCCATCCCTGGCCTAGACCAGAGGGCCATGGCTTTATTTCAATTTTTCTGGAAAACTAGCTGTGGCTCCATGGTGACTGGTGAAGTCACCTTTCGATCCTGGCTGTCATTATGTGCTGGCATTCATCAATGAGACCCTCAGTTCTTCTAGAGCCTCTACTCTGTCTACATTGACAGCATCATTCAAATCCCACCTCTTGGCCTCTTCTAGTTGCCAGCACTTCTGAGTCCCACTTGAGAATTGAACCAAGATCACTTTAGTTTGTGATATACCTCTAAACTTGGTTCTCACTCTCTGTCTCTTTTTAATCTCCCCTCTGTTGATGTAATGACTCCTCAGGTACTCATGAGTGTCTAAATTATAGTCATACTCCCTGTGATGCTTTGTTTCAGGTTGGTCAAAATTTTTCTCCTTGGAAAGGAAAACACTTTTTCAGTTGTCATTTATTTTGGCCAATTACATAGCTTATGTTTTGTAATCCATGCCCTCCATCATATACCTCCAGATCATCAGTCAAAAAGTTAAGTTGCAGAAAATATTTTTCTCTATCAAGTACAATCAGAAGTCCTGGATATCAAGATAATTCTTCATTCAAGAGTATGTTTGTTAGGGAAGTGCATACAAACATTGGCTATCGGCTCTCTCTAAGCTCCAAGAAGACAAGGAATGGGGAGAAAGGATGTGAACTCAATTAAAGCCCCAATATATTATTCTTTTTCATAAATTTTTTTCCTTTTATTGTTTAGAAAGTTATTTTGTATGTTGATTAGTAGTACAATAACTCTTAAGTTCCTCTTTAAACAAATGTTTACTGAATACTTGCAAAGTCCAGATGCTATGCTAGAGTTTTTTGGTTCCAGAATGAAGACCACACAGTCTCTGTGTGCAAAGTCCTCACAAATTCCATTAGAAGCATCCACATAAACAGATTCTTAGCATGTAATAGATAGAAGGCTATGACAATGAATAGCATACTATGAATCAAGTGTTCAGTTTACTCTAGAGAATTCCAAAACTTCATAGAGTTAGTCATTTGATCTTGATTAAGAAGGATGAATAGGAATTTCAAAGGTATATTAGGGTAAAGTAAGATAAATAATTACAGAGATTATTGGACAAGGTTGCTATTGTATGATTCAAATTTCTGTGTATCCATAAGAAATGATTGCCCTGTATCAGGGTCATGACATTAGAAATCTCAGAATCACAACTAAATTAATGAGTAAATTATTCCAGGTAATCCTAAAACACAGTATTTGACACTTTACATTTCTCTGCAAGCATGAACTGATCAACTGGTTCTGTTACAGAATTAATTGGTTAATTCAGTCAAACTGGCCATCAGATTAATTGATCAGTTAAATCAATTGTCCTTATCAGGTTGAGTGTTAAATAGAAAATACCAAATTGTATGTTTTATTGTAAAGGCTGGAATTTGTTCTCAAGTTTGATGTTTCTTATTTAAGATATGCCTATAGACTTAGTGGAAACATGAAATGTTTCATTTTTACATAGCATTTTCAGTTGAGTTTTTACAATACTGTAGTGTTACTGAAGGAAGCATCTTTGACTCCACTTTACTGATGTAAAGATTAAGGCAATCAGGATTAAATGATGGTTGACTATAGTACTGCCAAAAAATGACATATCTAGGACTTGAACCCAAGGCTGGGGCTGCTGACCCCAAATCAAGTATCCCTTTTCTTTAATTAATGCAGAGGAGTGGAATCTTGTGTGCAGAAAATTTTAAAGCCATCAATAGCTAAAAGATATTCCAAGTCATGAGGAATTGTTATTTTACCACAGAAACATTTCCTTGCCTTAATGATTAGAGTGGGGATAATATTCCTAGCTTTGTAGTTGAGAAATAGTTTAAGGCAGATGGATGACCTTGCACAATGATTGGAAATGAGGTATTATCAAGAAAAATATGCCATTAATCATTATCATGAAGAGTCTCTAAAATTAATTAGACAAATATTCATAGGATCTCATGTGAACTTTGCTTTAATATTAGCGGGATGAGAGAGAATCCCATATTCTTTCCTATTTAACCAGTTGGACAAGAGTATGGAAGTGTATAGAGTATGAGGGGTACTACAGAATAATGAAAGATGAACTTTCTCTAGTCATATGTTTTCTTTCCTACCTTCCTCTTTCTGCCACAAACCTTTATTGAATGCCCACTCTAAATGGTACAATTACATAAACATGAATAGTAAACAATGTCTAAAATATAGTCTGCCTCCTGGCAAAGATCATTGTCTAGTGATGGAGACAGAATTTCCACTAATGAAAGAATAAGAGAATTCACTCTTATCGGTGAGTTTCTAACTAGAATTGTACAGTTCATCAGTTCAATTTGTTAATTGTATTTGAGCAGAACTTGTAACTCAAACCTCTATGGATAAGTGAGATAAGGAAACCATGGACCTGTGACACACCAGAGGCGTGCATCAAATTTAGCCATGTCGCACATGCCCTGCACTGTAGAAGAATGTGGCTACATAGAAATTTAAGCTCAGCATTGTCAAATTACCACCACCTCTCTTATCCTAGGAATTTGGAAATTGAAGTTATTGTGTGAAATCTCCAAAATTTTAAAAATGACAAATCTGGTATCTGGAAAAAATCGTGTAGGCAAACAAAATAATTGTGGCCTTCAGTTCACAAACTCTATTTCTAAAAATTTACATAAGCATAAAAACATGTGAAAAATGTTATAACATGTGAAAACTTTTTTTAAAAGACCACTTAAAACAAGATCAAAAGTGAACTTGTTTCTGGACCTAGGAAATGTTAATCTATAAACTGAGAAGACACAGTAGTGGGAGGAGATGGAAAGAAGTGGTTAAGGAGAGAAGGAAGGAGAAAGGTAAAGGAGGGAGGGAAGGAGAGAAATTCCTTTGTTTGCAGTCTTTGTGATGGGTGCATTTTCACCCTCCAATTAATTAAAAAAGGAAAGAAATTTGTGTTAATTTTTTCAAGGAGTCAGTTAAAGAAATACTCTCAGCTTGCATTTTCTTACGAGTGGGTAACAGATGTTTTCTGAAGTTAGTGAGTTTACTTAAGTGTCAGAGACTGGACATATGTATATAAAATCTCTCTTTAGTCAAAAAGAAGCAAATAAGAGAAATCTCCGAGCAGTGTAAATATTTCAGACTGTAACAAGCTCTGTAATGCTGTGGCCAGATCACATCAACTTGTTCTCTCTAATTTCAGTAACAGTAGTATTTTCTCTTTTGAGTTTGAAATAACAAATCACACTTAGCACAAAAATTCTCTAAAAATCTTTGTAAGCTCTGCTTCTTTAGCATGTGAGCCTCACTCCTAAGTAGTTAAATGACAGACTATTAACTTTGTTTTCCACTTCCTTTGAGTCATGACTTGACTTTCAAAACATTTTGGTCAAGCGGACTCAAAGTCTCCATGCAGAAGAAATATTGAAGAATTATGAACTTCTCTCACTGTACAATTCCCCTTCAGGGCAGGGCACATCCAAGTGACCCTGGCTTTTGACAAACCTTAGCTGAACAAAATGTAACAAGCCCTGTCTGTTTTGAGCAGAGTTTTCTATTCTGACAGATACAGCTCAGGAGCATTTGATGTCTGCTTTCTGGTCATAGATAATGGTGCATCTTGGGACCATTGTCATTCCTGTCAATAAGAAGGCCTGGGGGGGACATGCAACAAAGCTACCTTTTGATTCACCGTTTTTCTTTCCTTCCCAAGACATTTGTAAGCCTGTGGTCAGCTAGGTCATTTTATTTTATCCTGATGTGCCTTGATAATAGCGTGATGTCTACAAAAAATTTGACAGGCCATCGATGTCTGTTTCCCTGGTTCCTATGTTGTTTCAGCCCTTCTCACTGCCAAGCATACTTTGAAAGCTACTGATTATGTTGGTTGGGACTGTATTTGACAAGACATCTATTCTTTGATAAAATTAAACTCATGGGGGTTGATCTTGGAATTTAATGTAATTTTTTTGAGCTATGCCAGGAGACTGTCACTCTGCTGCTGGTACTCAAGAAATGTTTGAAAACCTGAATTCTTTTTATTCAGATAAATAGTGTTTTTTAGTACAAGTTTTGAAGAATGGAACAAAAGGAAACTGGTAAGTAGAAAAGACAAATTCTGACTGTCACATTAAGGTGAGATCTACTTTTCTATTTATTATTAGTAAATTCTGGTACAGTTATGCAAAATGTAATGTGCAGGACTGTATATGAAAAGAGGAGTTTAGTGTTAGAGAAGAGACTTGCCATTGTTCCCTATTCTTAAAAACCAGTTGGAACATATGCTAAGAAATTAATGTGTGTGTGCACACATGTATGTATATATTGTGTGTACATATGTAAATGAATGTATGTATAAATGCATATGCAAATATATGTACATAAAGAAATGTACAGTATGAAATACATGTCATGAAATAAAGTAAAAATATTGTTTTTAACATGACTATTAAAGGAAATATACAAACGTCATGAAGGCATGTCTTCAAAACAATATTGTATCATGGTGTTTAGAAGGATTTTCATATCTTGTTTCTAGTCAGATTCTTCCGGGTGTCACTTTATAGGTAAATGAAAAAAGTCTTGGAAAACTTGTGTGTTTTCCAATTGACAAATAGAAATTGAAAGAGCTGAGAAATAAAACCAACTAGGTTACATCAACTATAAGATTCTTTATCACAGCACAATAATGTGTGTAGGTGTAAAGTTCTTGGCACCTAGTATGAGCTCAGTAAATGTCAGCCTGCATTATCAGAATTACTTAGCATATGTTGAGAAATTCCTATAGCTCACTGAATTATTTCTTATCTTCTACTGGGAAAGAAGAAATTATTTTTTTTAATACAGTGAGAAAAATTATTTATTCTTATACAAGTAGTTTTTAGTCCAACTGCATCAAGATATTCTAGCATAATAGTTAACTAACAAAAATAAAATAAAATTATTAGTCTGGAAGTAAATCTTTGCTAGGTTTCTGATGAGGAATAACACATTGTTGATAATGTCTTCAGTTGCTAGTTGATTTTTAGTCTTTTTTTTTTTTTGGTGCCCCAGCCTTTAATAATGATCAGGAAATTATACTTGGAGATTAAATATACACTTTAAATTAGCATCAAATGGAATTTTCTATATCTCCTTTCCAAATATGAGATGCATTTTGTCTGATTCTTTAGGCTACATTTTCTTGATCTGAACCTGAGTGAGACACATGTATGTACAGGAAAGAACCACCAGAATGGAGTGGACAGGCCCTTGTTGAAGAATAGGCCATGATCCCACAAATCAGCATGGCAAAACTCTTGTAATAAATGAGACAAGTAGAATCCTCAGAACATCACTAATTAGTGGGGCTTGATTAGCTGTGGACTAAAGGCTTCTCTGGGCTTGCCCTAAAAACAATGGATCCAACTTATTCCAAGAATATACCTGAATAACAAAATGAAAGTGGACACTATTTTTAAAAGTACAATGAAAACCTAATAACCAACAATGTAAAATTCAAAACATGTGGGTTTACGTAGAGCATGTAAAATATATTTAGATTACAAAAATCAAATTATTTCATCTGTTTAACAAATTAAAATTTAAGAATGTAAGATTATATTTCTATATACTAACAGTAAATTTGAAATTGAAATTAAAAGTACTAACTTCAATAGTATTAAAAATATTCAGTATTTAGGGATAATTTTAACAAAATATATGTGAAACCTGTACTCTAAAAAACACATGGAGTTGCTAGGAGAAATTAAATAAAACCGAAACAGAGAAAGATGTCATATTTATAGATTAGAAAAATCATATTAAGATGTAAAATTATCAGTAGGCTTAATTAGTCTATAGTTGTAATTTATTTAGGTTCAACATAATCCCCATCATTCCCATCAGTTTTGTTTTGTTTCTTTTGGTAGAAATTGATGAATCTAAAAGGCAAAAGATCTAGACTAGGCAAGATAATTTTTAAAAAATAACAAAATTGGAGATATTAGAATAGTTGATTTGACATGTTATAAAGCTATAATAATCAAGAGAGTGTGATGTTGACATAGGTAAATGTGAAACAATACAGATTCTACACATAGATGCTCAATTTATTTTTAATATTGGAACTACATAAATCAGGAGAATTAGTCTATTTAATGGGAGAAATTTAGTCTATTTAATGCTTACTTTGCATTTAGTCAGTTTCAGTTTTCTGACTCAGACTAATCCCTCCATCAATTTCAAATGTTTTCTTGGTATCTACAAACTGAGAAGACTTTCCCACGTGGACCTCCCTTCTCAACTTGTACATGTGACTTTCTCCCATTCTACTAAGTCATATACTATTATTGCCATGAGATATCGTAGGTTAAAGATGTCTCCTAGTTTATACAGATTCAAATTTTCATTTCTCCTTCTTGTTCTCCCAATAGTTTTGGGATGAGTTCTGAAATTGGGAAAGGAAAGGAAAAGGCACTGCTAACATACTAAGATGTATTTTTATTCCTAACTTTGTCTCGTCTTCTACACTAAATTTAGAGTTAAGTATTTCTCTTGGTATTCTGGAAAATAATATCAGGGTGTTTTTACACTATTTGGAGCTAAGCTGCTCTGGATTTTTCCATATCATCATAATTCTACTTCTGGTTTTTCTTTGAAATAATCACTATAATAGTCAGGGCTTATTGACCATTTATAATATTCCAGACAATGGCCTAGGGGCTTAACCGACTTGAGCTCTTATGTTATTTGGATGTGAGTAATACTATTCCAGCTTAACTGATAAAGAAAACTGAGACAAAGAAAGATTAAGTTACTTTTCCAAGGTAATACAGTTTATGAATAACAGCACTGTAATTTAAGCCCAGGTAGTTTGACATTAGATTGCATCTTTTAACTGTTATTCTATACAATATCGTGGAAAGGGGAGGTAAGATCAAATCACCTACACACACAGAATTCAATTTTCAATGTATTTTTCTCTTCTTTCTGACATCCTTCTTAGAAACCAGAATTATAGGAAAATTTGGGGGAAAATAAACACAGTGAGTAAATTGTGTTCATATACCATACATGCTAATTTTGTCTCTTTAGAATGTAAAAATATATTATGAGAACCTTGAACTCTAATGGAACACTGAGTTGCCCAAGGAGAGAAGCTACTGCACAGCAATTAAATTTGCTGATGACAGGAGGATAACCTGCCAGTTTCCCAGATAATTTAGTTATCTTGGGTAGTTGCTTAGAGTAGGTCCTGATGTTCCCAGTAGAGGCTTCTTCCTTTCTTTCCCTCTCTTCCATAAACTTGATTGGCTTCCAGCAAATGCTAGGAATAAATCAATAAAATAAGCATGGTCTCTGATCTCATGAAACTGTGTGGTGAGAGAAGGTCGATAACTAAGCAGCACACACTTGATTATATAATTCCTAAAGTGGTATATCCTTGAAAGGAAACATACAGGTACTATGAGAGTATAAACCATGTGAGATAACCCAGTCTTGATGACTAGGAAAGGCCTGCCTGAGAAAGTAACATGTAGTCTAAAAAATGGAGGTTGAAAAGAGAACTCTCCTTTTATGGATTTGTGGGAAATTCCTGGATCCTTACACCAGTCAAGGAAATTTTTAAAAGAGGCTTTATGTCCTTCAACACAGAATTTCAGGGAAAAAAACTTCAATGAATTAGCATTATAGTATCATTCATAAAAGCTTTTATATACTTTAAGAAAGTGCCTTAACCTCTCTGTGACTCAGTTGTCCCATCTGTTACTGGTTTTTACCAAATTTCCCACCTACATCTTTGTTAACAGGATGAAACAAGATAGCCTTTCAAAGAGAACAGGACAGTGCCAAGTACATACCAGGAATGAATAACTGTTCCTTGTTCCACTAAAAAAAAGAATCATCTTGTAGCATAAAGAGTTGTCATCTCAGTCAACAGTGATGCAAATAAACTCTTATCTACACCCAAACTACCAGAATAGTAGCCCCACTGTACAGCAAGTCCCTGCATTTGCTGACAACACTTGCCTTATTTCTTGATAATCAATTTGTTTACTTTGTGCTAGCACGTTTGTTATTTTCACTGCTTTCTAATGGTCAAAAAAGAAGAGAAAACTTAGGAAAGAACAGTGAATTGAGATGGACAAATCTGGAAATCAGGAAATGCAAACCAACCCTGTTCCTTTGCACTTCCTCGGCACCATGCGTCTCAGGGACAGGTCTATTCATTTCACAGCTTCCTCACCAATTTAGGCTTTCACTTTGGGGCCTTCAGCCCTAGTACATCACTCAGTCAGCTCTGATCTTGGAACAGAGGTTGAGGTTGCCCGTATTTTTGTAGCCTCTCACATCTCTTATTCACCGGGGCACGCTCTAGGGTCATCTCCTTTATGTTCTACTTTCTCTTCCGCATGGTGGTAGTGATCACACGCTGTTTCCCTCCACTCTCGTGGCCACTTTTGTGTGCTGGCGCTTCCCCATGCTCCTGTTCATCCTTTTCCAGGTGGTGGTTATCTCAGGAATGAGCCCAAGTTGGTAGGTTAATATGAGTAGACTGAGTGGTCAACAGCTTTTTTTTTTTTTTTTAGCAGACTCTGCTTCATTCGTTCTTATAAAATATTGCCAGATTCTGAGTTCAATAAAGTGGAATGATTTTACCTGCATCTATATTGGTATTGGTATCTGCTTTTTCATCTCTTAAAATATAGTCTTTTATTGCTAGCATTTTCCATTTCATCTGTTAATGCTCATCTGTATTATTTTTGGATAACACTGGGATATAAATATGATCAAGCAAAAATAACTGTAAAAGATCACCTATGTGCTCAAAATTATGTTGGATAACATCTCAATGACCAAGTTAGATTAGGTGTTTGGGAAATACCTCTTAAATCTTTTCTCATGGTAGTTATCCCCTTGGTGTTACTTCTGATACTGGTTCTCCTTAATTCTAATGGGTTATTTGAAAACACTTCTGTCCACAGTCTGGTCTAAACTTTAGTCTCTAACATCATCTCTTAGGGCCTTTTCTAATATACAATATGCTAAGGTTTCTCAACAACTTAGCATGTGTAAACCATTTAATGGATGTTTGGGAAAAAAAATTTTATCCAAATTAAAACACAGTTTATCATGTTGTAAACTTATCAAAATAAAGCATGATGTTATATCATAGTCTTATTATAAATAGTATTAATTATTAAATACCAGGAGTGGGAATATTTGGTTTTCAGTCTCTCACAAAGGTATCCACATCTGGCCTGTTGACAGCTTGGGCCATTTGTCAGTGTCTACATCCAGTTGGTTTCTTTTATCACTCAGTATTTTTATTGAACAAGGCAGCTTTAACATAATTATAACTCAGTAATTAATCAATTAAGTCAACAGAACTATTTATTAAACATTTGTTATTTGCTTCAAAACATTTTAGGTATTGAATGTTTCAGGCCCATAAAATAGAGCAGATGAAATTTCCAATCCTTGAGGAACTTACCTTTAAAAGAAGATAGGCAATAAATGATATCTTAACCAATAAGTAGATTGTTCAGTACATTAAAAAGTGGTAAGTGTAATAGAAGAGTAGAGCAGAGTAAAAGGGATAATGAGATGGGGTTTCAAGGCAGTCCTCGTTGAGAAGGTGAAATATAAGCAAAGCTTTGAATGAGGTGAGACATTTAGGCAAGTGGGTGTCAGGAGAAAGAGTGTTCTAAGCACGGGGAACAGCTAGAGTAAAGGTTTAGCACCAGCAGGTCCAAAAACATTAATGAAGCCAGTGAGGCTGGACCAAAGTGGTAACAGGGATGACGACAAGAGGAATAGACATTTGGATGAAGCACAGAGTTCTCACTAAAGACTACTTTCAGTGCAGTAAGAGATACTAAATTAGGTGTCATATCATTCACCCTTTCAAAATTTTGTGATGGAACTGATACAAATCACAATTAACTTGCAATTGTCATTAAAATGTCTATATTGAGAGAACTTGTATCCTCTTAGCGAGATTTTTGTCAAGTTGAACTGGATAGTACAATACTTTTAGTAAACTGAAACTTTGAGAGCTATAAAGACCAGAAGAAGATAGCAAAGAATGAATTCAATAAGCTCTTCAGTTCCATTTACTACTGGATGGCATCTCTGCATATTCTGCAGTTCCATTGATAACAATACATGACTAATTTACTTTTCCCAGTGGATGGACATCATTAAATGATGGTAAAGATTTTAAAAAACAGTGATTGTTTCCTGTACCATGTGTTTTAAGTAATCCAAATAGCTGATCCTTAAGTTAAAAACACCTATATTATATCTAGAAAACAATAGCTTTATGCTATTCAAGAAAGTCATTGTATCTATTTGAGTTTCCTTCTAGATATCATAGTGGGTATTTCTTCTGCCATTTCCATTACCCTGAAAGGACATATTTTTGTCTCATCACTGATGCACAACTTTCCCCTCAAAATAGCATACTTCAGGGTGAAAAATAAAGATACTCCCTGTGCAAGGAAGCATGTGTAACTGTACATAACTGTGCCATTGTGCATTAAAGATTTCATTTTCTTTATAATTTCAATTTTCAAATTTCTATTCACCATGTAATCAATAGTTTTAGGTATATGATGACTGTCAGCCAGTCCCTTCAAATAAAATGATACAGAAGTCGTCATTCAGCTATAAACTCTTTTACTCACTTAACTGGCCCTTTCTTGGCATATATTTCGATGGTCCATGAGTCCTAATCCCAATGTGCCTTTTGAAATTCATGTGACAGCTAAGAAAATTGCCTTATTCTAAATGAGATACCCTTTTCTCCATTACAAGATTTTTAGTGATGAACAAAACAGAGACCTTCTCAGACCTACATGTCACTGGCATATTTTCATACACTGAACTTCAGTCTTTCTTTTTCTCCAGCTGTAAAGCAACGTATTTGATGGTACACAGCCTTGATGGTAATTGATCTTTCATAATATGTTCCATTGATATGATAGTAGGAACATGTGACAGAGAAAATCTTGCCAATATCTCCTGTTTTCTTTGCTAGAATAACTTTGTCTTTAACTTATTTTGCTAGTTTATGAGAGGTCACTGTACTCTATGTTAAAAAAAAAAAAAAAGCAAGCATGGAAGGCTTGCTGCCCATGCCTCAAGGCAGACAAGGCAGTGAGTATTATAAAGGGACTGGGGGAAAGATGATTCAATAAGATCTTATTTTTCCAATTTGCATTATAACAATTCACATCTTTACCTTTTTATTTCAAGTTCTTGAGAATTTCATCATACCTGCAGTGTTACTTATTCTAGCATTTAACAGATTTTGCTATTGTTTGCTGATATCAGCGTCCTGTTCATGACATGTTTTCTCATATTTGCTATTTTGTCCCCCGTTTTTGGATCTCAGTTCCCCATTTTGAATCATTGATCTGTTTTGCATAATTGGTGAAGCATATAGCATAATAATAACAAAAATATTAACAAATCTAACAATAATATAAAAGATGACTTAAGAATAACCTCAAAAGAAATTCAGCTCTGTGCACTAAATGTTGGTCAAAAGCATAACCTTTGCAGAGCATGACTGCCTTTAAATATATAAATAGTATTACAAAATTTCTGCAGAAAACATACTTCATTTAATATTTGTTATATTATATGCATTTCACTAAAATTTTAAATTGCCAAGAAAATTCAGCAGTATTTGAGAGGCCATTGGAAATTACCATAGTAAATGCTACAAATTTTGAGGAGAACATTCTATGCCTTTGCCCAACTAGACCTTCTGCATTACTGAATAATAGCTTATATTTTTGTTTGCTCATATACTCTCTTCCTCTCTTCTCCTCTTTCTTTTTTCTGATTACTAAAATTCATCACAACCTTCAAAGCCTAGTTCAAATGCCATTTTCTCCATGAATTCTTTATCCCAGAATGGAGAATAAAACCTTACCTTATATGTATTCCCACAGCAAATAGTTGGCATTTCTCTTATACCACTTACCACATTTTGTATTGCTTTTTTCTTTCACCTTCAGGGTAAGAAAAATCAATTTTTCAATGTTATAGCCAACTGTAGACCTCAGATTTGTTAACACTTATTTCAGTATTCTATCTACTATACTATAAAACACTGCCTTCTAAATCTCCATCAAAGCCAGCAGATGTTCCATTTATATCATTTTTTCTTATTACTTTGTACATATTTTTATGCTTTTCCTGTTTCAGGTTTCCCTCAGTTTGTAGTTTACTGACAGAAGGGATGTGCTTATTACTGAATTTCCTGAAGACCTTGACAAGACTCCACGCCCCAGGTAGTGAAGCATGTCTGAATGACGATAAAGAAAAAGGAGGGTAAATAGGAAAGTAGAAGAGGAAGTAAACGTGTGACTAGGGAGGAGGTGAATAGGTAACAATCATAGAGCAAATACTAATGTTATCTCTTATAAAGAAAATACATGTCAAAGATGGACAGAGGTTCCTACTTCTACCTTTGTCTTGGATATAGGAGGGCAAGATTACTAACAAATCCATTGAGCAAGTTAAATATTTGTCACCAACCAGGAATCATCATTAGGTGGAAATAGCTTCCTAATTACATTGGTGGGAATGAGGGAAAAATATTTGGCAGAGAGGGTAATGTTAATGAATTGTCCTCAAGTGACTGAAACAAATGGCTGCTTCCAATCAAAATCTTCTGAATATTACTCAAAACAGCATCTTCCAGGATAATAGCTTGTGTTCCCCATGCTATATATATATATATATCATTATCCTCTCTCAAATTCAAGTTGTTGTTTTTTTTCCTGTTTATTCCAAATATGAAACTTAAAATTTGTTCCCTTCACAACAATGATTGCATTTGTTCTGCTCAGGTTTATGTTATTACTTGTAAGTCTCCATTAGATTTTAAGCTCTTTAATGTAAATTTCTAATTCGTTTCAAAATGGCCCAAGGGTAAGGCAGTTGCTTGATTCTTCACACATGGCACTGTTAACCCCAAAGAGCTGGCTGAAAACCTTGCATGACGTCATGTGTTTTGAATAATGCAAAACTCAAGAGGACTACCACCTTTGAAAATTATGCATATTCTGGAGTTTACTTTGAACTGACAGTGTTTATCCTCTGCACTTGCAGAATAAACAGAAAAACCTTTCAATTCTAACAATTGCAATTGATTCTAGGTATTTCTTGGCAACTACCCACAACTCCTCGGCAAAACCCTGCCCAGGACATGTAAATATTTGACAAGAGGCTAAAATATAGCTGTCTGATCCTTATACCTTTAATAATCCCCATGTACAGAGCCAGTAAGTAGACTGAGAGCAAAATGGCAATGCAGAAAAAGGGCGTTGGATAATGAGGCTCACCAAACAATATGGCAGCATGCTTTTAGAGGCTTACTGTGTGTGCTGCCAATGGGAAAATCCCATATTGATGGTTCCTGTTCATGATATTATTTACTAAGTAGTTTGGAAAAACACAGTTTTTATTCAGGTTATCCAGCCAGAAGAAAATGACACAAAAAAACCTGTCTGATCTCTGTTACTTTTCTTCTATAAGACATTCCTGCTTTTGGTTTCAGAGTACTAAATTAGTTTGACTATCAATATAGAGAGGACTTTGTAGATCAAAGGAGCTTGCATTGGGAAAGGCTTACAAAGCTTTTTAGAAAGTATGAGTTGCAAACTAAGACCTCCTAAGCTAAATAGTAGTCAAATATGTGTTTCTCAGCTAACACTTTTTTTTTAATGCATTTGCACACCTTAAGCTGAACTTGGGCCCAACAATTACCAAAATCTCCACATACTTTTTTCATGCATATGACTTGAATCACTTAAATGCATTATCTGCATGTCTTCATCATTTTACAAGGAGGGAAACTGAGACTTAGAGTGGATAATGAGCATGCCCCAAACCATATAGCTAGTGAGCAATAAAGCCAGAATTATAACCTAAAGTTCTTGGTTCCCAGCACAGAGCCTTTACTGTATACTAGAAGTGTGAATGTGGTGGCATAAGTAGTATGTAGGATAGAATGATTATTACATGTGATTGGATTTCTTTTTCAAAAAGTATTGGTGCTCTCAGAATATGTGCTTGTGGGTGTTGGGGGAGAGAGCCTTTCTCAGAAAAGAGTGAAGTTGAGATTCCTGCATCCACACAGATACATAGATTGTCAATCAAGTCAACAGAATTAAAAAGATATGACCTCACCTTCTAGTTGTATCTCACTAGCAGAAATGTGAGTGGACCACAGAAAGAGTGAACATTTCCAGCCACAACCTCCCATCCACATCTGAAAAAATAATCAAGAGGCTATGAAAGACTCTGGTAATGTATAAACATGTTTACTGTTTTGATGGGAGGAACTGGAAAGTGAAGTTATCAACACTCAAAGGAAACCTAGGGATACAAAAGGAATCACAGACCATCACTTCACAAATATGAGGAATATTATAACCCATAAAGTGATCTCAAGACTCATTTCAGAGGAACAGAATTGGGAAAAACCAAAATTTCTTTGCCCCATTGGCTTGATTTTAGTACTTTAAACTAACAAAGTCAAATTTAAGAAGGGTAGTTCCTTTAGCATAGCGTGCCGTTTAACCAGAGAAATCCCTTAGTCGTTATACTTTCTGGTACAGTGGAAACAGCTTTTAGAAACAGAAGCACACTCTTAAAGTGTTCTGTTTATCTAAACCTATTTTGTGGCATTAAAAATTCCTCCTCTGGATTGCAGTCTTGCTCGGCTGCTTTGGCATCAAGAAGTGTTTAAAAGCATAAAACTGAAAATGAAGGACACGATGCTTAGTAATCTGCTTTATGTGCCAGGCTACCAGTGGAACTGTCAAGGCCAAGAGTATTCCTGCAAATGATTCATTGACAAGAGGACGAGCACAGACACAGCATCACCAGAACTTTGAAATCCCAGACCCAAAATATTTCACCAGTGAAAATGAGAGTTTATATTTCTGGTTGTCTATTCCTTCCCCCTTATCATCACTGATTAATGTTTATTTTTCTCCTTCCTAGAAGTTTTTGCCACTGTTTGTTTAATGGTGTGTATAAGCTTTTATAAGTGTGTTATCACTTTTTATAATTATTATGTGTGATTAATCTGGCATGCTCTGAAAAACTGTTATTTTCTTACTTAACCAGAGGAAATGTCTTTAAGTCTTTGTGATATTCACATATAATGCAAGTTGACAAGAATGCCTGGGAATGGAGCAGAGTATGCGAAGTCTGGATTTAAAGACGGTGCTGAAGTCATTGGGAACAAGGCATTATTTTCTCCTCTCATTATCTTCCCTGTAGTCAAGTGCTAAGTGCAGAAGACTTTTCCATGTGAACCAAGAATATTTTGGAAATCAGAGGAACACGCACATTATATTTCACAACAGGATGAGTCACAAAACACGATATTGATAATTGATAATAAAATCTGGATTCTGATAATAAAATATTGATGAGAATGTTTTCAGAAGTTTATGACATAATTCTAGGTGCCTGTATACCACTCCAAAGACTATAACATTAGATAGATAGGGATATATAGATAAAAAAAGATCAAAGATAGAGACAGGCAAGAGAGAGACAAAGACAAAGGGGGAGAGAAGACACAATCATCATGCAATGTCTTCATTCTTCTTTAACTCTATGTCATCTCTTTGATTATTTATGCTGGCACCTTTCACTTTTTAAATTTATTTTATTCAAATATTTCACTTTCATAAATTCCCAGATTCTACTATTTACTGCAGCCATTTAGAAGAGCATTTTAAAAAGCACTTCACTTAAATTCTTCTTTTAAAAAGTTGTTTTTGGCTCAACAGCAATAAAATGAATTTTAATAAATATAATCAGAGTAGATATGGCATAGAAAAGAAACTAATCACAAAACCATACACACTGTTTATTCAGCATACATATAGATAAAGCTATTGAGAATCACAGTTCCACAACAGCTAGTCCCCCTGGTAAAGAAAGAAAACTCTTATGAACAAAATAATGATTCTCTCATATTAGATGCTGATAGGTACACTCAGTGAGGACTGTTCTACCAACATCGAAGGTTTTTACTGTAATAGATGAGTTCATTTCTTGATTGTTAACTTCTCTAAAATAGGTTGTACTGATGCCAATGTTACTCACTGGGAATAATGCATAGTTAAATCATTTTGTTTTATTAGTACTCAGACTAGAGAAATGATTCTTACTGAGCTCCCTTTTCCAAAAAATCTGTTCCAGGAAGAGATATTAAAGCAATTTCAGCAGCAAAGAATATTCACTTTTCCCATTTATTAAAAATGAAGCAAGTTATGTTGCATATTCAAAAATATCTTCAGTCCTCCATTAGTAGCAATTCTTATAAATTATGGATTAGTTCATCTTATTGTTTAATGAAATAAATGAATTCTGGATTCTGGAATTTCCTATGAACAGCTCTTCCTTGGATAGAAAAAATTTCAAGATATTCTACAAAATTTAGATGATATTCTATGATAAATTTGGTAGGTGTTTAATGACAATCATCATTTACCTCTTTCAAAATGGTTGAATTTTGGAACATGCCATGCCATCTGTTGAAAGTCTCCAACTTTTCACTTTTGGTTTTGTTTTGATTTTTCTTCCACTGAGAAAAAGTTGCATTTCATACTTACATAAGCAATAACATTATTAAAAGTGACAAATATATCAGACAAATCAAATATGGCTCTTTTGTTCACATCTGGAATCCAATTGGTTTCTTACCTGATAAAAACATCATGAGATTCTTTCTTGGTACACATGTTCTTGACGGACCCTTTGACTTCAGTAAACTTAGTAGCTCAACCTGCACTTGTACATGATTATAATCACCTTCTGCTTTTTCACATAATGAGGAATAATATAAAATTCAAACTATTAGCCTTTACATAATTTATAATTTTACTACATCACTAAACACACTGTTTAGTTAAAATTACTTAATTTTTTTAACCTAAATTTCTCATGAAGGAAACATTGTGCCACCTTACATTCTAGTACAAGCTCCTTATTGAGAATAACTGCTCCAGAATGTTTTCCTGCCATTGAAGCTGTATCATTAGAACTTCCCTAAATTTAACTTCTCAACTGCTCTTGTCAGCCCAAGGAGTTATAGATTTATATGGATCAGAGGTAGTCATGTTTGTTAAAAATTAAGCAGAGAGAGGAGAGAGAAATCTTCCATCATAAAATCATTACACTTAAATTGTCCATATATTAAAAGAAATATCCTTTTAACAAAATTTGTGTATCAATCAAGCTACAGTAAGAAAAACTTTGCTAGTAGTATTTGTTCTTTGACTAGTCCTCAGTACCTGTCAAATATGATGTGTCATTGAAAAGTGACACTTGAATTACTTTCTTTGCAGCAGTTGCTGAACATTTCTAAGCATACACATTTGTTGAAGTTTTCCACTCATGTCTTTGGAGTTGTTTGTCTTTCTCAGTCCTAGCAACCTGAAGTACTACTTTATAAGAAGTCTGCAATGCACTCATGTTTATATGTAAAATATTGAACATCTACTTCTATCGACTTCTTGATTTAATACTCCATCTTTCAAATAGTTCTTTGGTTTTGAACTTAATTTTTTATGCTTTTTGTGTTAATTCATTAAAGTCTTGAAAGTTTAATTGCCTCTTTTGCTGTTACATTTCCACAAAGAATGCAATGTTGCTTCAGCAATTTGCCATCAATTATGGTAAATAGATGAGAGGTCATACTTTTGAGTAAAACTGGTATGAACTCAATTGATCCCCATTTCTTCAGAATCAGGTCTTTTGTCATCATTTGGTTTATTCCTGTTGCTACATTTGCAAAGTTGAAACTTGTTTCATCACATTAGGGCTAAAAATGAGTACTGTAGTGTTTACTTTCCTAAGGTAGTATTACCTTTAAAACTATCATTTTTTTTAAAAGCCTCAATAAAAATTTTAAATGACTGTATACATGAAAAGTTATAGTAAGTTGGCTGTATTAGTTATGGTTACATAACGATCTCAACTTAGATGTCATATGTTGTGTCATGGTTCAACCGTGCTTGAAATCACATACAACTAATGACACAGCTTGGATGACGCTCACAATCCTTTATGCTGTGTCTGACAACACGACTCCATTGCCACTCACTTGATCAACTCACTGTAAAAGTTTCTAAATATTTATTACAATTTCTACACTTTTCTACTTGTGGACTGGTAGCAAACTGTGGCCTGGCCCCATGCGTGGTGCTTTGATCTCTGAGAGGCATCATGGATAGAGATAAATTTAGACTGGTAGGTTTCAGCTTCCTTGCTCTGCTTGCTGCATGTCAGCCAGTTTAGGTTTTACTTTAATGAAAATTATGGTTTACTTTTTAAACCCATTACTTCTCCACAAGTGCTCCAATTCTGATAAATGAGGTTTTCTTTGGACAAAGGACAAACTTTTCCTTTTTGTTTAAGATATGTATCCTTTTTGTAACCTTTTTCTTTTGTCCCACTTTTCCTGTTTGGACATTACACACAGATTTCTTTATTCTTATTTTGCCTAATGTGAGATATAGTACACACGTATACAGTTGCATAAAGCATGCAGTTACAGTGTAAAATGTAATTATGAAATATATGCCCGCATAACCATCAATTAAATCAATCATTAGAACATTTCTACTTCTAGCACTTCTGAGATCCTCCATTAGATCTGTGATCACACACACAATGCAACCTTTTAGAGAGAAACAACATCCTGACTTTTATGGAAATCATTTTCTTATTTTCATCCTCTGTAGTTTTCAAATGTTTATTAATATAGATTAGTTTTTCCTGTTTAGATCTTTAGGTACAAGGAAACATATCATGTGAATTCCTGACATTTTGTTTCTTTGTTAAATGTATGTTTTATGGTTATATTATAGTCTGTAGATCAGGTTTGTTCATTTTCCTTGCTGTACATCAATGACACTCAAAGTAGTTGGTTCTTAAGTGATAAGCCCAGAATGAATGTAAACAAACAAACAAGAATCTAAATCAGTGTCCTGCATCTGCATCTTCACTGAGAAAATCTTGCTAAAACAAACAAAACCTAGTGTTTAACAAAATAGTTGATTTTTTAAATTCTTATACACAAATTCCTCATCTCTTCATAGACCAAGACTGAGTATTTCCTATAACAAAGCTGACTAGTAGACCTTATTCTAAGTAGACTGCTATATAGTGTTCCATGGACTAATGTGCCATATTTTATTTCTCCATTCTATTGTTTAGAGAAAATTACGTTGTTTCCAGTTTGGGGCTTTTGAAAACAATAAGAGATTCTAGCTACTTCTCTAGTGCACAACCCAGAATCAATAGTAGTTTTCTCAAATATATTCAATATAATATAATTTCAAAAGCAGTTGGATGAAATTTTATGTCCAATTGCTTCATATCATCAACAAATACTTACAAATTGTAAATTTTAAAATGTTTGTCAATCTGGTAGGTATAGAGTGGATTCTATGATTGGTTTAATTGGCATCTTTATATTATTAATTTACAGTATCTTTTGAGGAACAGAAATTCTTAACTTTAATACGTTGAATCTATTCCTTATTGTTTAGTGCTTTCTTTTTTTGATTAAAAGAAACTTTTCCTATCCAAAATAATAACCTCAAAAAGTTAATAGTTTTGCATTTTACACTTAGGCCTGTATCTACCTCAAGATGATTTGTTTACAATCATCATGGTTATGTTATAGTCTGTAGATCAGGTTTGTTCATTTTCCTTGCTGTGCATCAATGACACTCAAAGTAGTTGGTTCTTAAGTGATAAGCCCAGAATGAATGTAAATGAACAAACAAGAATCTAAATCAGTGTCCTGCATAGGAGTTCAATTTCATTTTTTTCCCATATGTTACCTTCCCTTTCTACATTTACATCTTTGTTATAAATCAAGTATCCTTATATACAAAGACTTATTTCTGGGCTGTCTTCTTCATTGCTCTCTTTTCTACCCCTGTATCAATATAATAATTACTATAGACTCAAATCATTCCTGATATCTGGTGAGTAATATTTTCCTAGAGATTTGTCTACATTTTCAAGTTTAATTGCCTAAAGTTGTCCATAATATCCTGGATGTCATGAAGTTTTTGTTGCAGAGGTTCTGGATTCCATTCTAACCCTCTAAGGCGGCCGGCATGTTCACTTTAGAAGAAAGTTAACTTAGTTAGACTCAGACCAAAAACTCTGCCTTTCTGGGGTAGACAGCATATGTAATCTTTATTTTCCTTGCAGTATTTTAAATCTTAAACCACACTGTTTTCAGTTTACCCCATGAATGCATGATTCAAAGGTGAGCCACAGACATGAACAGGATTTATATACAGAAACTTTGACTCTTTTCTCTTTTTTGGGTCTTGCTCTCTCCTTTCTGAAATTCCATCTGGCTGGCACACTTACTCTCTGTGTTTCCAGCCAGAACCATGAGAGGCATTCTCTTGGAATTCTGTAAGCCACTGCAGCTCCCCTCAGTGTAAACTCCCAAAAGGGGAAACTCACCCAGCCCAGTATTTCTTTGAGGGTTTGGGTCCTCTTCAAAATTGGCCAACTTTTCTTTACTTACTGGATCCCTGTATTTGCCCAGACATCACAGTTGTTTCTTGTGAGCTGTTGGTTTCTTAGGAAATCAGTTTTCCATACAGGAGGCAGAACTTCTCCTTGAACTTTCTTAAAGGTTGGTAAATGTCTCTAGGTACTCATTTTCTCCTATATTTTAACTGTATTATGTTTTTGGTATTAAAGAAGAAATTGGGGAGGGAGCAATTTTTTTTTCCTACTTTTCTCTGTGGGATGGTTGCTGTCCCAAATAACCTAACCACACTTTTCACTGGATGGTTAAATCCCCAGGTGATTTCCAGAGTATGTTGGAGCTCATAATATGAACTAGGCAGGTAGTAAAACTTTTGGAATCTTAGTCTTTTTTCTTTTTGGCATATACGCTGAAACTCCACACTAAGATGAATCTGAAAATCCAGTTATGTAAAGTGGGTGTTACATTTTAGAGAGCTTAATATGAGTATTGGCATGATCTTGTGCAATAGTCAAGAGTGTCTTTTGAGTGGAGATGACCTTCAAATCCATTCAAGTCCCAATGCAGTGTGCTGCCATTGATGGTGCTTGCCAGATTCAATTTAGATATTAATAGAGGAGATTTTTGGTTCTGTGGTGTATTTATTGGAGTTTCTAGACCTGTGTCAGTGATTCCATGAGTCTTCCAGCTAATGCCTATATTCTAGGGCTAAACAGGGGAGATTTGCCTAGTGGCACTTGAGCTACAGAGCATACCCCTGTCTCCCATCTGCTCCTGAGGGCTGGGTGATCTGTACTGGCTGCCCCCTCCAACTATGTGTTTATTTCTTCCCCAGAAGTTAAAAACAGCTTCTCATGGTGAGAGCTGGAGCTGACAGCAGTAAATTATCAACCATTTTCTTGTTATGTCCAAACAATGTATTAGAGTAAGAATAATTACATTGAGTTTTATTTTATATTCCCAAATCCAAACTCCAAACTTGTAATTATAGATTTACCAGGAATGATAATATGATTGCAATGCCTCATCAGACAAATTTTCCTTTTTAACAAAACATAGAGTTGACCCATCTAAAGTTTACTTTTCCAGAATGACTGAGCATTTTCCTTTACATTAAGTCTCCATATATAAACCTAGTTCACTCTGGATCTTAGGTAGAGGCTTCCACTTACTCTCAAGAAAGTTACTATCTATATGGTTTTCTTTTAGGCTCATGCAGAAAACAAAACAAAACAAAACAAAATCATCATAACTTGCCCTCTTTTGGATAACTACTCACAGCAAATCTCTTAACATGTCCTCCCCCTACACTCCTAGACACTTAAAAGATTCATAGGTTATCTAGTTTTCTCTCTAGTAACTTTTGCTCTTATTGCTTGCTCCTTCTCCCAAAATTTTATTTTCAAAAAGAGCAGAATGACACCATGCATTTATTTAGTTGCCAGTGAAAAAAATTCAGGCCTCTGTAATTGCAGACAACTGAACTTCTCTTGCTGTCACATTTGTTACTTGATTTAGATAACTCCACCCTGCCCCACTATGCTGCCTTACACTTACCTGCAGACTGGCAGTGTCCCACCTTACCTTTCCCTGTCATACTGTTATCATTAATTTCAACTATTGAAATATCTTTTATATATGCTCACTCCCTCCATCCTAGTAAAGTAGGTAGCTTTTCTGACCAATTTGTACTGTTTGCTTCTATGGTTAAGGCAGTTTTTTTCCTCTCATCGTATGGGGAAGAACTGATGCATGCAACAGGCATGCAACTTCATCTTTACCTACAAAACTCCTGGTGCAACTAAAACAAGTATCTACATGAAAATTACTTACAGATATGTATTCAGAAATATTTTCTACACTTTGCATGTTTCAGAAATAATATGTATATTGCATCTTCCAAGTTAAACCAGTAACAAAATCAAAGTTAGGTTTATATGATATTTTTATAAGATAACTACAAGTAGATTTAGCAATAGGGCACTATATTCTGATCAATTTATTCTTCTGTGATGGATAATCATTGTGTGCAAATAGTTCTATCAAGTACCAGGATACATTATCTAAATAGAAGCTGAATTGAAGTATTGTTGTGGTAATTATTCTAGGTAAGCAGATTCATACAGCATTCTAAATGTATGTATATACATAAATGTATACATTTATGTAAATGTATATAGTAGCACAGACTACTACACGCACTGTGTTCAACTCCTAGCTGTGAGACACATTGTAATATTAGTTGTGTGATCTTAGACAAATCATTAATTTCTTTGTACCTCATTTAAAAAATCTTTTGTGCCAAAATAAATTTAAATGTTTATGACTTACCATTTTAGTGATTTTTAATATATATTTATTATTTATGCCAAAATAAGGGTTGATATGAGAATTGAGTGACTTAATGAATAAAAGCATTTAGACTCTGCCTAACATACAATAAGTATAATAACACGTGTTTTCTAGTATTATTACACAAGATAAAATATAATATATGTGTTGTTGCTAGTTTTTTATTATTGTTATAGCAATGTTATGTAAGTATATTCTATATGTATTGTGACAATATTATAACATATAATTATGTGCCAAAGTAGAGGATGTATCTAACTTCTTCTCCTTGGATTCATGATAGTACTTGAATAATACTTGTATTAAGTACAGCAACACTTTATCATTCATTTTTTCTCTGGCAGAATAGAAGGACATTTGCCTTTCATCAGGGCCCAGGAGAGCACTAGCCATGCGTCCCTCCAAACGTGAACATGTGCGTTTTCACAAAGCCCATTTGCAGAATTTGATAGCAGGTATTTTACTTCTTGGCTTTTTGGCAGAGGACATTGTATTTGGTGCCAGTAGTGGTTGTCAATTGTCATTAGTGAAATGGAATAAAGGCCCCTCTGTCTTGATGTAAAATATAGTTTGTCAGCCACAATCCCTGCTACTTAGTGACCAAAAGTCTTTCTATGGAAAAAACACCATCAGGATTCCACAATGTATTACCATGGAAATTGTACATCGAAACTATTCTATTCAACTGCAGTAGAGCAATGCAGCTGTAATTCTAGGAACCGTGTATGGCTCCTGAGAGAAAACCCTGACAAATTTCAGAGTTTAATAAATCATTTGATATTAATATCTCCTATTATCAGACAAAATTAATGTTTTTCATCATAACAGATATAAAAACAAGGAAATGCATATAATGTTTCTCAAATTTTGCATTGAAAATCAAAAGGAGTAGAAGAGCATTAGGAAATATGGTGGGTACTTGTGGTGTGGTGATTTGCATTTACTGACCACCTTTCTTTGGGATAATTTGAAAAGTGGGGATGCTCAAATTAGGAAGAAATTAAGTATATCTTTGGAGAAGAAATTATTTTAAACATTTACAAGATAGGATGAGGAAACTGTCATTTGAATTAACTTTGCAGAAAAGCAAAGTGAAAATTTAAATCTCATGATAAAGAGATTTATATATGATATAAATACTATATACTTAATTATTGTGCATATAGTTAATATATAATATATATATAACATGATGTATGTACATGTGTATATATATATGTATGAATTCATATATATATATATGAATTAGCCCAAATAACTCAGTTATATTTGCTTAGTATAACCTTTAATGAAACTTAATAAAAAGGCCATTATTATGAGATGAGAGAGCATTATCTTGGAATTACCCCAGGATTTATATACCCTGTAAGTAAACTATAATTAGGTAAAAACATCAAAAGATAGAATATTTATATTACAATGACATCTATTTGTAAGGTGGTGATTTTTCTGTTTATATTATCATTATTAAACTTGCTAAGTATTTTGTTTTCTGAGATTTTATAGGGATTATAATTAGATTATTTAGAATAATAGGACTATGGAAATTTACAGACTCTTAACCAGATTTAGAAAACAAATCATGTAAACTGTTCCAGAAATTCAGCCTGGTAAACCTGCAAAATTAGCAGTAAAATTATCAGTAGTTCTATGTAAATATAGTAAACAGATAACAGTTTTGTTACTCAGTCTCTAGCCAGAGACATTCTCAACATTTCTCAGTCTTTTTGGTTGCAAGTATTTCTAAAATATGTTAATTCAGTATCTTCTTTACAAAATAATATGAAAATTATTCCACGTTTAAGATCTCATAACAATACAAGGTCACCATTATTACCATTAGTTCTTTATATATGCAATTTCTTAGTATTTCTTAATAAAATACATACATTTTATTTAAATATAATTTATATATGTATATAAATTCTACATAGCCATACATATGTATAAGTATCTCTGTATACACAATTTCTGAAAACACATATTGGGGAGAAATTTAGATTTATTATGTACTTTGCCTGGTCCTGGCCTTACACAAAGCAATTCCATAGAGTGGAAATGAGCTATCGGTGTATTTAAAACTCCCCTATTTGAGAACCACTATCCTCAAATATAACTCAAAATTACCTGCAAAGTCAAACAAATCGTTAATATTAGCTTACTTATTGTTATTTCCCTATTTATGGCTTGTTGAAACTTCCAGTTAATCCAAGTTTTACTTTAATGAAAATAACAGTTTTCACTTTAGTGCCTTGTTTTGTTTCTCCAGCCCCCATTTCTAGCAAAAGGTAAATTCCGAGTAGTTATAAATTCTTGAATCATCAGCATTGAATCATCTTCCAAAGGAGAACACATTTGGAAGTTTGATGTACTATCTGATTATCTTTCAATTTTCACCTTAGTTTTGATATTGTTTAATTCATTTATTCCTGTGAAACAAATCCCTCCAAAGCGTAGTGGCTTAAACAAGAGCGATTCGTGATTTCTCACGCTCCTGACGTTGGCTAAGCTCACGTCATCCGGGCTTACGCATACCTGAGCATTCAGATGAAGACTAGAAGAGCCATATCCTACTTGCCAGTCTGGCTACATGGCCCAGGAGAATGACCAGAGCAGCAGCAGCATCATATTGTGAAGAGGTGAAACTGGGTGTGAAATATTATGACGCTGACCTCCCACAAAGTATATATGATATGCTCAGATACTCAGACACTTAGCTTGTAAAACTTTACTATGCACAGATCAACCAATTTGAAAGCAAAACTTCACTCAGTCCACCAAGCACATGTGAGTCCTAACTGATGCATCTGGGGCACTGAGCTTCTTCCGTTCTTTTAGAAGTACAGTTATCAGATTTGTGCTCAAAATAGGCACATGGTGGCAATTTCATCTGTGAAAACTTGGGGGACTTATTATTAATCATTAGAACCGAGTACGGATCCATTCTCAGCATGACTCATACACTTTTAAGTTTTAAACCCCTTTATAATAACATTAATTTAATCTGCAAAATGACATTGCTTGCAATCAATTCCATTTATAAATCTGAATAGGCAAAGAGTAGAAAGCGTAGTGTAGTTGCATATTTTTGATGGGAAGTAAAAAACAATGGAGTAATGGTAAACACAAAAATATCTTCTTGCTTCCAGAAGACCCTGCAAAGCCATGATGCTAACAAAGATGGAGCTTGCCGGGATGGATGGGTCTGCGTGCCATTTTCTCCCAAGGAGATGGTTATCTGACTAAACATCTGTTATTGATTATTCAAGGTAGTGTTCACAGATTTAAATTTTTTTCAGATTGGAGTGATGTTGAAAGTTGGGTTTCCCCTCTCAGCATGCTGCTGCTGTTCTACAGCAGATACGGTAAAATAAAATCATCTTTGGAGCATGAAGTGGCCATTGGTGGGCTGATTTCCATTTTTGTGGTTTTATGGCTTCTTCCTACTATCTGATAATGCAATTATGCTCCAGCCAAGAATGAATCTTCTCTTCAGAAAGTAAGCCATGCCCAGAATGTCAATGATTTAAATAAAATAATATCATGGCTTTAAAAAGGGTCTGCATGTAGAGATGGGTTTTGCCATGTAAAATATCTATTATTCAAAGCTAGAGAGCCTATCTTTCTTCTCCAGGAACAAATGTGTAAGAGTCAGGATTTGCTTCAAATTGTTTAGTGATAGTATTGTTGGAATTGAATTTGCATTTTTTTTTTGTCTTGTTGTATTTTTCACTGTAACAGCTAAATAAATTATTTTCAGAAACAAAGAAGTATTTTAAAACTCCTCAACATAATTTGAATCTTCCCTGAACTTTGATCTACATATTTCCTGGCAATGGATTCTTACCAACCTTCATACTAAACTCCTTTGCTAGATTTATAACTTGAAGGAGAAATCTGATGTGAAACCACTGTAAGTACTTTCACTTTTAAATTTCAGTTGTCAAGTCGTGTTATCTAGTTTATACTACTCTGAATTATATTCAGTGCTTTTCCATTCTTTGCTAACACAACATCTCATAAAATCACATAGGTTAACATAATATGACAGTTAAATTTAAGAGACCTTTTATTATATTTGAAATCCGACCAATGTTCCAATTTAATGGCAATAGATGATTAAAGAAGAAATGACATCCTAATTTCAGAGATATTTTTACTCCAATGTATTTTTAATGTTCTCATGTCTTTTATTATTTTGACAGGTTTTCAGAAACAGTTTCAGAAACCCTTGTTTTGCGATGGATTTTTATGAAGAGAGACAGGGACATATTTAAAAATTTTAAGAGTACACTATTCTAATATACATATCTATTCAAAGAAAAACTCTTAGGTCATTTAAATGTTTACACTGTTGATCAAAGTTTCCAGTTAAAACACCTGCAAAACAGCTAGTAGTGATATTATTTTCACTCAGTAATCTTTTAGATGTTCTCTTTAATAGCATATCCCCTGGACCAGCTCAGAACACAAGCAGTAATGATTTTGAAAAAATCAGATGATATGGTACTGGCATTTACTGAAAAGGGGTTATGATATGTAAACACATAACAATATCTTTAATATTTAAAAGCAGAATACTGAAATCAAATAACAAAAGATACATAAGCAAGATAGAATGTTGATTTTAAGAAAAAAAATAAAAACTTTTCTTCCCGGACATTTTTAGTGACTTGGAAGATAGGATACCTAAGTAAATCATGCTTTTATGGGAAAATAAACACACCTTGGTATTCTTTGAGTAGTAGTATTTGGTATATTATAACATGTTATAAACAAAGTGCATTCACATATATTCCACCATTTGAGCCTCACAAGCATTTGTGGCGTTTATTTTTCCCTTTAATAGATGAAGGACATGATGATCTCCTAAAGGAAATGACTTTTCCCTCACACAGATTTAAGTAGAAAAGTCAGCTGGCCTAGACCCACTTCCAAAAATGACGTGCTGCCTTCCCACGTGACAGATAGTAACACGTGCTCGTCTGACCTTCTCACATTGGGATCGTGCGGGGCTCGTGATGAGCCAAAACTCCAAGACTTTTTTGTTCATTTGCTTATTTGTTTTGGTCTGTTTTCAATGTTTAACATTGCATAGTTTACAATAGAATATACTGTGCTTACATTCTAAGTGTAGGTTTCTTAGCCTTCTCATGTAGTAAAAAATTAAGAACCGAAAATGAACAGAAGTCAGGAACTTCGTGTTCCAGGTGAAATTGGGAGGAGGTAGATCCTATAGGGCAAAAGGGCCAGGTCATCCAAACCAATACAGGACTCAAATATCATCTGTTTACATAACAGCTTCTGAGGAGCTTAAAGCACTTTACAAATCCAATTTGGCGAATCCCAGTGAAAATGGAGGAGCTATGTAAGAAACTGCAGATGATCACTGCCTTCATTAACAACTTGTACTGCACTGAAGAGGGACTGTGCCTTCTGCTCAGGTGCCATAAATCTGTGACACAGCTGAGGCTGGTGGAACCCGGATGACAACTGAGGAATGATGTAGAGAAAGGCAGTGGGAAGGAGGGAGAGCTGGAAAGGGTATCCATCATCTGAAATTGTTAGAAGGAAAAATAAAGCCCACAATACTCTCTCCTAGCCTCACTAACGCTGTCCAAGAGCCAGGGTCTGCTGTGGCCACCCACGTGGTCAAGATTCTTCTCTTTCTCCATGCCTGTCATATATAGTGTATAAACGTATTTAGTAGCTGTATTTGATCATGTTTGAGGTTTGCTTACTTAACCAGAAAAGTAACACCTCAATCATACTTACAGCTTTAGGAAAACAGGTACCAGTTTTACAAAGGTTTATCTTTTTTAGTGTTTCTCTTCAAATTTAGTTGCTTAAATAGTAATCTAGTAAATTATCTGTTCAGGAGCACCTATACAGTAACAGCCATCCTTAAGGTGTGCTTTTTACTCATTATGTCATTTACACCTCACTATATACTTATTATCATATACATATAATGGATATTCAGCCTTAAATAGGAGAGAAATCCTGCATGTGTGACAACATGGATGAAGCTGGAGGGCACTATGCTACCTGAAATAACCAGTCACAAAAGGACAAATACTGCCATGATTCTACCATTTTGAGGTATCTAAAATCGTCAAACACATGGAAGCAAAGAATAGAGTTATGGTTTTCAGGGGCCAGGAGCAAGGGGGCAATGGAGATTTGCTAATAAACAGATATAAAATTTCAGTTGTGCAAGATGAGTAAATTCTAGGAACCTGCTGTACACATCATGCTTAAAGATAGCACTTAAAAATCTGTTGAGGGAGTAGGTCTCATGTTAAGTGTTATTACCCCAGAAAATAAAAATAAAATATATACATAGTTAAAGATGTAAAAGCAGAGACTCAGATGTCCAAGAATGTCCCAGGGTTATATAGACAGTAAGTGGTAAGCCAGAGCACGCTGTATCCAGCAAGGTTCTCAGAACATATAGGAAATATAGACAAGGAGGATAGTAATTATCTATTGTACATGATATATATTATTAGGTATATAATATATATATGGAGAAAGAGAAAGAGAGATTTTCGGGAATTGGCCTATGTGATTATGAGGGCTGGCAAGTCCTAAATCCACAGTGTAGCGCAACTAGCTGGAAACAGGTTAAGATTTGAAATTGCAGTCTTGAGTCCTAAATCTATAGGTCAGGACATCAGGCTAGAAACTGAGGAAAAGATGTCTTGGGGTAGCATTCCTTCTCTGAGAAACCTTAGTTTTTGCTCATAAGGTATTCAACTGGGTGAGGTCCACCACCCAGTTCTGGCAGGTAATCTTTACTTAAAGTCATGTGATCCACATCGTAATAAATTCACAGTATCATCTAGGTAGTGTTTGGTGAAACAACTGAGCACCATTTCTTAACAAGTAGGCATGTGAAATCTACCATCACAACACCTAAAACTAAAGCCATATGCTAAATAGTCACATGGCAATGGTTCAATATCAGAAGTCTGTAGAGTTCATTATCTTCCTCTAATTATAGAGGATAGGTTGTTAGCACTCTGAATGCCTATTTATTTGCATGTTTTTCTTATTAAGTTGTAAATATGTGTGTCTATGTTGTAGATGGACACATATGGATTATATATGCTGATTCAGGCTAATAACTGGACAATCAGAATTAACAAAAAGTTACAAAATAATTAAGTGTTCTTTTTCAAATTCTAACACATTTTAAATCAAACTAGTGGTGGTTTAGATAAATTGCATCAATTAGTAACATAGTATTTTAGTGATTAATATTATAAAAACTGTTTTTAGGTCAGACAATTATGTAAATTAAGCACTTCCATATATTTTCTTGAGTTCGTGTTAACCTATCTGCCATATAAAGCTCTATTGACTGATATTTGTCCTCAGTTTAAACCACAAAACAACAAATTAAACTTGATATTCATCATGTATGATATAACATTATTTCAGATACTTTATCCCCTTTCAAACTCATAGCAGAGGAGAGGCACAAAACAATAGTCTAGTTTGTTAGAGGTGTTCATATCTATTTGCTTATTTATGTTTGTCTAAATTTTGCTCTTAATAGTAAAATACCTTTAATTTACTATACTGAAGAAAAATTAATTCTGATTATCTACTAAAATTGACCAAATCTAAATGTGTGGTAAATGTTAACATCAGTCTCACTTGTATTTGTAACTTAAAGTATAAAATATCCTTCAATATTTTGACAAAAACTGTGGAGACTTATCTATAAGGCGAAATTTTATGTAATTTAATAAGTTTCTAAAAAATGTATTTCTACCAAAACAAGGATTTGTTGAAATTTATGATTTTCAGATCACATTTTGTTTAACTACTTAATAAATAAATGTCTCTATATAATTTACAAAGAAGATTTTGGATCAGAGTAATAGAATCAGTAATGAAATTTTGTGGTATTCCAATTATAGTTAGTACCTTACTTAATATACTATGAAAACCATTTTAATTTCCTCAAAGATGTGTTAATATTTTTATTAAAACTGAGAGAAAAGTCTTGGAAGCTGTCAATAGTCAAAAAGACATTTGCTACTGTAAATGATTTCTATGATAATTACAAAAATGTGGATCTTAAAATATTATGTAAATTTTATTAAGTGACAGAGTCACACAAGTTTTGAGAAATTACACCACAGTTGCTCATTAACAGGTCTACATTACTGTAAATCTCTTTAAAGATTTATTTTCTCATTGTTTTGAAGAACAGTAACTTTACTGATGTATTAATGACCTAATTGTGACTACCCAATCCTTACTTTCTCATTGTTTTGAAGAACAGTAACTTTACTGATGTATTAATGATCTAATTGTGACTACCCAATCCCATTTTCATTTGAAGAATCATTCCCTTGATCCATTCCATAAATACTAGTTGTGGGAAAAAGGCATTTGGATTGATGGGCAAGAAGTACAATCACCATGTACAGATTTATGGGTTGAGGGAATAATGTGATTATGCAAAGAAAAATGAAATGATGCTTATGGGTCCTTGATGAACAACACAGGGTGTTTGTATTTAGTATGTCATGGGTGCAGAAGGTAGCAGGAAGAGTATTTTATGAAATGCTCATTGTCTTGTAAGTCCATAAGATCAGAGTACTGGAACTCTTTTGTACCTCTATGGGGAATGTTCTCTTGTCAGTACAGAATAAGGCACTGTTGAAGCAGCAGAATCCTTCTTTGGAGATTCTCCAGATTCATATTTCTAACCAATTTTAGTCCACAGCAGTATGATTTTTGTAGGAATATATTGTTCTATAAATCATTGTCCAGGGATTCAGGAGCCAAAAATTAGTCCTATCTGACAATTTCTGAGACAGATAGTCATCAAAACAATTTGACATGAATATCCTGACATCAAACAAATTATTCAAAACTTAGTGAATAAGGTCGGAATTCAAATTGTCTCAATAACACTCCTGTTATTTGATCATATAAAAGAAGACACAATATGAGCATAACACAAAAAAGATGAATAACCTTGAACACTGAAAAATACATATATTTAGGTTTAAAAATTTGTATTGAGAATAAAAGAAAAACAAAATTATCTCTGCGTATTTTGGCAGTAGGCCTTTCTCCCTCTTTCGGCAGGATTTTATGCCCCTCATGCAAAAGTACCCAACATAGAAGAATTGACATACTAAGGTCTCTATAGATACGAAAAATGGGTTCAATTTTACATCCATTAGCTAATCAGCGGGGATTATGATTGCAATTAGTGAAGTGCCAACTTCAGAAAGGCTCTCATGGAATAAATTAACAGAAAGGAGTTTGCCTCTTCAAAGTGTATTGGAGTCCATCAAGTTTGATGATACAACCAAACTTACAACCAAACTTACTTGAGTTAATTGTAAAAATTGGTTACCTGCCAAAAATTCATCCATAAATATGGATTTGTGTGTGATTTTGAAAACTAGCAGTAGTTTACTAGAAAGTTGAACTTTATTTTTGATGTTTGTTTTGCCTCATTTTTGATATTTTTATTTCCAAAAATATAGAAACAAATAAGGTTTGCTTACGTATTGTTCACATTTGCATGCATTCACATGTTTCGATTTTTCTTCTTTTAGAATATTTTAACTAGCAGCTATTAAAAATGGGAATTTCCCTTCAACAATTACATGAAATAATTTTTTCTCTAAAGAAGTTCATATGACTTCATTATATGTGCATTGTATGTTTTTAGAATGTCCTTAAAATAATGTCTCTACTTCTTATCAGACTAATTGAGTAATTTCTACTTGTTAGCTCATGAGATTAACTCCATGAAATAACAGCTGACACAGAAACATATCTTTGCTAGTATATGACACAGGCCGATTTTAAAACAATTATTCTCATTTAGATGATTTCTGCAAGTGAAAAGCTGTAAACATGGTTGATATAGTAAATTAGTTTTTCACTTTGAGATTCTACTGGCTATACAATTAATTCTTGTCACATCTATTTTCCAAATAATAATGGACTCTGAATGACATTGATATTGTTCAAAATTGGGAATTCAATTACAGCTTATAACTCCACTATTTAAGAGAGCATATCCCAATTTTTGGGATGACAATCTCTGCAGTTAGAAACAGATGGTATAACCACATCTTGTGTAGGTATAACCACATCTCTGTGTCAGCCTAACAGGTCTCATCTTATGTGCTGGGAGATCATAGGCTACCTATATGTTAGGGTGGCTGAGATGATCATATGAAAATAGGCATCATTTACCAAGCACTCAGTACCCTCTAAAGTGTTTTCATGTTTTTCTTCCAACAACCCCTTATGGCTCACCCTTACTCTCCACTCTAGCCATGATGACCCACAAGCTCCTTGTCTCACCATGTCCTGCACTCACCCACTTTTGACACCTTTGCTCAACACCATCCTCCACTTATATTTGTCTTCTCAAAGTTTCCACTCATTAAAAGACTGTGTACTTATTAAAGTAGTGCTTAGATACCCTTATGATTTTCACCTGGTTTCCCCAGCCTAATTTTCCTGGCTTTCTTTATATTGTTATTTTTTTAAACTACTCTTACTACAATTCCATATTTTGCCTGGGATTATATGAATTTGTGAGTGTGTGTTTTTAACATCCTGTGGGCTTAAACATATACAAGAAACAAAAATCAAACTATAATAACGTAGCTGAGTGTGATTGTCTGTCTATATCAATCTATCGGTCTGTCTTTCTGTGTCTCTATCTGTCCATCCATCTATCCATATTACTCTAACTTCATTTTCTGTCACTCTTTTCTTCTTTGTTTGTTTCCACAGGTTTCTTTCTTAGATGTTCATTGAATTTCTCCCATATGGTCTCCAAACTGACTATTTTCTCTGTCTGGATCACACTTCCCACAGATATTTAACAGACTAAATTCCTTATCTCCTTCAAATAATTGTTTAAATGTCACCTTTTCAATATATCCTTTCCTAATCACTTTATTTTAAATTTACACCTATTATTGCACCACCAAACCCTTTTATTTCACTACATGTTGTCTTTTTTTCCTTGGCACTAACTAGCTTCCAGTTTATGATGTTACTTATTTGTTGTGCTTATCATTTTATCTAATTACACTGTCACACCTCTTGATGGTAAATCTCTTTGCTAGTTTTCTTTACTGAAGGCTCTTTAGTGCCTAAAAGAAAAACTGACACATAGAGATACTTAAATTTGTAAGATTCATGCATATTGTGTGTGGACATAGTTCCTTCATTCTCATTGCTAAAACAATATTTATTGAATGAATATAATACAATTAACTTATTTATCTTATTCTATTGTTGAAGGTAGTTATTTCTAATTTGGGGTTATTTCTATTTTGACTTTTAATAAAGCCAAAAGTTGGTTCTTTGAAAATAACAAATTAATAAGTACTTGGCTAAACTGATTATAAGAGAAAAAGAAAAATGCAAATTGTCATTATCAGAAATGAAAGAGGGGTTAACAAATCCTAAGACATTAAAAGAATGAAAAGAAATATGTGGATGATTTTATGTCAGCAAACTTGACTATTTAGACAAAGTGGAGAGATCTTGGCAATCTTAACTTAGGCAAAGATTTGTTTAGATGTTACAAAAAGGCACAAACAAAAAGAAAAATGACAAACTGGACTTTATCAAATTAAAACCATTTGCTGTTTGAAAAACAAAATGAAATAAAGGAAATGGCAAGACAAAAAATGGGGGAATTACTCACAGTAATATCTGATGAAGAACTTCTGGCCAGAATATATAACTGATTCTTATACCTTAAGAAGAAGACAAAAACTCAGTAATATGTTAGCAAAAGATTTCAACAAGCATTTCAAAATGAGGATAGAATAATGCTATTAGCACATGAAAAGCTGCTCAACATCGTTCATCATTAGGGATATCTAATTTAAAACCACAATCAGATACACATTCCTTAGAATAGCTAAACATTTAAAAGTAGACAATGCTAAGTGTTAAATTAATTAAACATGGAGGCCATTAGACTAAGGTGGCTCTAATGCTGTGGAGGTCTACCTGAGCAAGCCAAAATCTAATCCTGTAAAGTCCTCAAGGTTATGAAATCATGATCTAAGAAGAGTCAGTCAACAACGATCAAGTAGGCTTTAAGCTATAGCCAATCAAACAGTTTCCTTTCTTTGCTTCCCTACCTTCTCTATGTGAGTTTTCCTCCCTGGCTGCTGTTGGTGGGAGCTCTTCTAACCACTTTTGGTTTGGTGCTTACAGATATGAATAGATATTTGCTCAAATAAACTCTTGCATTTTTTTAATATGCCTCAGTTTATATTTTAACACAAGTGTTGGTGAAGATGTAGAGGAAAAGATACTCCCATATACTGCTTAAGAGAATGTGAAAGCAGACAGTCTCTTCAAAAAACACATCAGCATGAGTGAATCTCACAATCATTATGCTAAATGAAAGGCTCCTGGCACAAAAGATGAAGACAAATGATAGAAAAATGGTCACTAGTATGTAGTGACTGAAAGGAGATTGATACTAGGTTAAATGACAGACTGTAAAGTAGCACAAGGAATCTTTTGAGGGTTGAGAAAGTGTTTTAGATTTTTAATGTGGTAATGGTTTTATGTATGTATCTATCAAAATGCATTGAATTGTACAATTTAAAAGGATGTAGTTTGTTTTATGCATATTGTGTCTCCCGATAAAACCAATAAAGGAAAATAGATGCCCCAAACAGGTGAGAGATTAAAAATTAGAAATCAGAAACAAATTTATGAGAAAAAATATTAATGAAAGAAAATCAAAAAGGAAGGAAGGAAGGAAAAAGGGAAATGAGGAAGGAAGGAAATCAAAGACAAAGTAAATGAAAAGGAAATGAAATGAAACAAAGGGCACCCAGAAATGGAAACAGCTCATTTTAATTTTCAATAAACTCTGTCTCTAGTTAAGTATCTTTTTAAACATAATGGTCTTTTAAAAATTAATTTAAAAAATATATTTTGCTTTAAATTGAAAATATATATATAATATATATAGTTTATATATAAACCAAAGATAAATATATTTTGCTCTAAACTGAATACTCGCAGTTGTTTGCCTTTTCCAAAATGTTATATTTATATTTAATGTTTTTTATTTTAAAGTTTATATTAATTTTAATATTTTCTGTCTTTATTCTACTTACTTTGGTTTGGTTTTCCGTTTTTACCCTGGATTCCTGAGAAACCATGTATATGCAAAATTTGCTTTATGAATAAATGTGATTAAGATAAAAAATCTCTCTCTCATATTGTCACCATGCTTGCCTCTTTAACCTGTGAATTATTTTGAAAAATGCTTAAGGTTTCTAAATAAATTTAACAAGTTGGGGTTTGATTTATTGCCTGTAATGGTATGGACATTGGTGAACTTTTATATTAAATATTTTGAATTTTTGCAGCAGATATATACTAGTTATGGGTTGTTAGTTAAATTTCTACATTATAGAATTCTGTATATAAAAATGTATTTCCTTAAATTGCTTGTCAGTTTTACCTAATGTTACTGGTGCATCTGTGTTCAAATCTCTTACTATGATTGTGGAGGTTTTCCAACATTACTACGTAATGTCAGTTTTAACCTTAATTAGTTAGAGAAGCTTTCTGATTCCCTTATTAAGGTAACAGAGGTCATAAAGCCAAACATTTTGTTTCTGATTTCTATAACTTCAATTGGAATTTTATAAGTTAATCTATAGTGATCAATAATTTTGAATGACCCTTCTTGTGGAAAAAAACATTGTATGAAATGTTAAAACTCATTGGTCCAGGACCTGTCTATCCTAGGGAAAGATCCTGCAGGGACATACTCTTCTACATTTTATCTGATCACCCTCACCATTCCTAACTTTCCATTAAGAGCCCATTATGTATCTATTAATCATAAATTTATACACATTCTTGTAAAAACCTACTTATGCTTTAAGTCCACTACCTTTCCAGCATAATGAGTCCTTTATGCATTTTATTTACAGCATACATTTGTATTAGTTTTAATTTGTTCTCCCATCTAAAATGTTTTTTTGGGTCAAGGGATGAAGAAATCTGAACTGTATATGGACAAAAAATGCATGGCCTTATTTTCAGTTTCAAATTTGCAAGCTTGGTTTAGATAATATTGTTATTGAAATGACAATGAAGAAGTTTCTAAATGCATCAGGGATTTCCCAGAAAAAGATACATTAAACCTTTGGGTACCAAATAATCTGATGTTATTCTTTCTTACATCCATATAGTTGTACACTACAGTGGCTACTTTATTTACATTACATAGGAGAGTGCCATTTAAGCCATAAGTAAAACTACATAATTCAACTTAGTTTAAACATCTTGCTAAAGGAGCAGTAATCAAATTTAGCTTCAGGACATACTGTAGACTAATACAAGACCAATACTATATGCACAGTTAAGATTATACTGCAAATGTGGTTCCTATTTTATTATTTGATGAATGGTATGTCACAAAGTGTTATGTGATTCCATAATAAAAGATACTATTATAATACTTTTGCCCAGAGGACAAAGTTAATCTTGCCAAGAGGACTTGAACTCTCAAATTCTAGAGTTAACTAAGTTGCCTCAGTGCTCGTACTTTGAATTCTTGGAGCAGAAGAAAAGATACGCGGGTACCCAGATCAGGTTTCCCAATTTCATTAAGCTTCCAAAAGTGTGTCTTTTAGATATTACATCACTTATAACAAATTTCCCTTTGAAATCCATATAAAGTTAGGCAACTTCAAACCTTCTGATTAAAATATTTATTCCTATCAAATGCAGCAAATTCATGAACAAGTAAGTGCAACAATTTGAGCAGCAGTGATGGTGTACATAACCCACCACAAATCCCTTGCAAGTAATGAACTTTCTCCGTGACCCATCTCATTTTAATTAAAGCTTTCTAAGAAAAATCACTATCTCCACAAGGGTACAGCTCAAAATTTTTAAAAGCTGGGAGTTCTAAAATAGTTTAAATTAATTTACCAGATTATGTTATTGACAAGTTGTACCTGGACAGATGAGTTACCATAAAGGTATGCTTCACTGGGAGAACAGGTCTATCAGCAACCAATGTGTATGCCAGAACTGTGATGTAGATGGGGGTAATGGTGCCTACATGTGGCTAAGATGGTTTCTCTCTCCCTCAGAGAGAAACTTCATTTTTAATTTTATCTCAAATTAAAATTAAATTTTATTGTATTGTTTGTAAAGACAAGAACCTAGGCAGAATGGGTTTGTGAAGAAGATTACCTTTGGTACTCATTTTAAAGAGAAGAACCTTTGCCATCTCCTATTTCTGTATAACAGCAGAGCCATACTGTAAGATCAGTAATGTCTTTCTAACCCATAAGGACAAAATGAAGCCCCTCCTGTTTTTATTTTTTTCATTATTTACATTGTATACTTTAACTGTATTATGTATAATGTGAACATCAAGACTCCAGGATAAGACTTTGAGATTTGTGGGTGAAATTGCAATATTCCCAAAATCTCTCACCTGGTCTTAGTTGCATCTCCATATCAATAGGTGTTTCCAAGGGGTGAAGAGAGGTAGTCTATGTCTATATCAATAGGTAATTGATTACAAGGTGGGTGGAGAGCAAGCATGCACCTGGACCAGAGAGGTTTGGTGGTGTCTTCTTTGCAGCTGGGTCTCAAGAGACATGGGTGAACAGGAGTAGACAACTGCTTGCAAGCAATAAATGGGTTTCTCCCATTTTACTTCTTCCTTTGGCTGATTTCAGTTTCAAAGGTTTATTTGCCCCTGGCTGGGAACATATTTTCTCCCCCAGAGTTACAGATTTATGAAAACTTGGGGACTAAAAATAAGCAACACAATCATCTGGAATAATTGGTGGAGTAGGAACTCTGAGATGAAAAATTATGATTGACTAAAACAAGGCATTTGGAATTAAAGTATTTAACAATGGCATCACTATTGTGATGCTATTAATAATAGACAATTGGGACAGAGTTCATAATGACTTAATCCCTACTCCATTAACTTTTATGAATTTAATAAAAATCTATTAAAATGAAAATATGCCACATTGAAATTACCAGGCTCGGATATGCTTATTTTTGATGAGTTTCTAGAATGCATTCCGGTATGAATTTTTACTATCTAAGTGAACTGTGAAACAAATTGCTTTATTTACTATTATCCTAGATTTTTTTTAGATTGCCTCTTTTAGTTATTTGTAGAAGCCAATATGCAGTATAACAAAACAAAGTATAACAGAAACTTCAAATTATTTTCTATGAATTCATAGAAACCAGCTATTGTTTAATGAACCTTGATGCTGCAGTTACTGACAGTAAGTTAGAAATAAATGTGTTTCTCTCCCTTGTTTGAAAGTACTTGGCATTTTGCTACTGCAAAACCATAAGGCCCAACGTGCCTTTTCAAATGATTTTATAATATACTAAGAAAGCTATCCAGATACATTAGAATGATAGGTTGTTGTCTAGAGAACATTGTGATCAGAACTATTGCCTTCCAAAACCTTAGTAAGCTGGGTTAGCAGCAGCTCTACTGGGGGAACATCCCTAGACATTTACTGGCATTTACATGAAGTACTTGCCCTCCATTGCACTTGTACTTTTACGCATTAATGGTAGATATGTTATTTTCTCTGAGCACAGTATAAATGTCTTCTGCCTTTCTATGTTTGTAGATTTAAGTTTTTACTAACCTGATTTAAAATTTGCCCACTTGCCTTAATGTATTTACTCTAGGGTTTTGGTTTTTTTGGCAACTGTGTTCTCCAAAATTTATTTCACTGCCTTTGTGTAATTCCCTCCAAAATATACCTATTTCTGTGAATTTATCTTTATGTGAATTATTTTTTACCAGGAAGTTTAGCACTGATTTCTCCAGGATAAGACATCAAGAAAAGTAGTATCTTAAATTCAGTGTGATCTGGATAATACATTTTATTATTAACTTAGTTTGTCCATTGAAATGATCTTATTTACTTTTAGAATAGTCTCAGAACACATGAAGTTTCAATATATATTTTCTGAGGAGTATAAATGCGTGATAAAATCAGAAAGAAACATGGACAGTAAATGGAGAGAAAAGAATAGAAAACATTAGTTAGAAAACATTTTCACATTTAGCTTAAAGCATGTTCTTAAATTAAGGACATTTGTTTCTAAAGAAATGGTGCCCCACATTTTTTGGTCCATATCTGGACCTCAGAGGATGAGCTGAGAAAGGTTAAATCTTTTCTTTCCCCAGCTCTATGGGTTTCAGTTCTAGGATCTTTTGAAATGTAAGTGTTTAAGTGAGAATGTACATCATGACAGCATATTTTAACTGTCACAGTAAAGGCTGGTAGTGAACTTATCAAGTAGAAATGTAAGCAATAAAATGAGAAAAAGTCTTGGCTGAACAAATAATCCAAACAATAATAATAAAGGAAGAAACAGCCCAATGAGGGCTGTAATGACTCATATTAAGACCTATTATCTGGTTGGCAATAGAAAAGGCACTTTCTCCATAATTTTATTAAATCATTATTTTTAAAAAATCTATGAAATAAATGTAAACAGATTCTCCAGAGATATCATGCCTGTTTAGAAGGGCAAATTATCTAAGTGACCAGGTTTCTGCATTTCTCACAAAGAATGAGAAGGGGTCCTAAAGAGTGGGGAAATTTAATAAATTTTGTCCTAAAAGTAGGAAGCAGATGACTAATGGGGATTAAGTTACTCCTTCAAAATATAAAAGGAACCACATCATGGATTATGGTTGTAAGACAATATTAAGATTCTGCAAAGTTTATGACAAGGAATCTGGGAGATCCATGATATTATATGCAACATTATATATGCATGTATTTTTTCCAAAAGGGCTTCAACAGATTATCATAGAATCGCTGTACCTAACTCCAAAAACTGGAAAAAAGAAAAAAAGAGTGTTTTAAAAATTAAATCTATTTCAATCATCTTTATCAGCAATGGAATCTTTTTTTTTGGTGGGGGTTGGAGGGAAGGTGGGGAAATTCCTATATGTCCAGGAAAGTAGGGAAGCTGGGCACTAGGAACAATGTATCCCCATTCAGTTTGTACTTAGATGAATCCCATTTGTTAGGCCAAAATGTAAAGTGCCCACTGAAGAAACTCTTCAGGAGAGAGAGCACAAGGCTTGACAAAACGGTAAGAGATTTTAACAGAAGAAATTTGAATAAGTTGTCCTCCCATAGATATTAACATACACATTCCTTGATTAGAAAATTTGCTACATTGCACTGAGACGAAAAGCTAGTAAGAAGCAACACTGAAATTTGGACCCCAGATTTTTCCTGAGATACAATGCAAGAGAACACAGCCAAGTGAAATGTCTCTAATCCCTTAATGACATAAAAATGCAAAGGGTGAAAGTTCAAAAAGGGAGTGATATAGGAAATGTCTAGCTGGAGATGTTGATAAACAGTTTTAAATTGTATTAGTTCAATTCATGTTAAATAATAGCATCCTGAGATTTTAAGCTCTAACATTAAAATCATTTTTAAAAATTCAAATATATTACAGTACAATTATAAATCTACATAAACATTTTAACAATCATTCCTAGAACTTTTCAACTTTGGAACATAGTTTCTATGTGCATTTCCTAAAATGTCCAATGTGTAATGAACTCAATATGGGAATTAATTTCTAGTCTCTCAGTATGTAGTGATATATTTTGAAATATAAAACAGATTTTCACTTGGAAATGACAGCTCCTGTGCATTGTTGAATATCCTCTATTGTTTATTTACTAACAAGTCATAATTTTCCACCCACAAAGGACAATTCCTTTAAGAATTAGTTCTACTGCTAAAGTTATCTTAGAAAATAAGAGCATTACAAATCAGAGGTCCATGATTATGTTAGTTGTAAGAGATTATTATTTTTTACCTTTTATCCTGTTATTGTATACAATTTGCTTATGAGTTCCAGTAACTATTATATTATGTATGTTCTTCAGTGGATTTTTGTAGATATCTTAAGATTTTCTATGTACCTGCTCATGTAGCTGGTAAAAAAAGAATGCTTTATTTCTTATTTTTCAAAACTGAATGTCATTTATATCTTTTCCTTGGCAACTTGAAATTGGCAGGATATCCATTAAATTGCAGAATAGAAGTGATGTGTTTAGTATTGTCTTGTTCCAGATCTTAAGAAGAATGTATTCAATGATCAACTTGAGTTTTGCTTTTCTTTGATAGCCTTTATTAGATTGAGGAGTTTTCCTGCCTTTTTACTTGCTGAAAGTTTTTATCATGAATTGATGTAGAATAGTTTATATGTGTTTTTCAGCATTATTGAGATGATATATTATTTTCCCCTTCATTCTGTTTATTTGGTGAATTGATTGACTTTCAAATATTATGATATTTACATTTCTTAGATAAATTGTACTTGTCTGTGGTATAGTATTTCTTTCATATATAGCTGAAATTATGCATGAATGGATTTCAATAACATATTTTAGGGAATTCAGTGAAGACATTTTTACTTATTTCTATCTTTGTTCATGAGGGATACTGATCTATAGAATTATTTTCTTATGATACCCTTGTCTAGTTTTGATATCAATTGTTTTTGGATAAAGTCAAGATATTTTAGCATTTCATGTTATCTTAAATATTAGTTTATTAGTTTCACTTTTGTATCATCTATTTTTTTTTTGTAGTGTGGGCTTTCAAAAACTGGAAATTGATAATAGTAGGTAGGGTGAGTATAGACACAGAAATCCAAATTTTCTGGCACTGCAGCCCAAATGTTTGTATATATGAGTAGGTATTGACAAGATAATATAAAACCTAGATAGACAGGGTCAGGGAAAAATTAGCAGTGAAACTTTAATCCTGCTTCTCATCCTGAACTCTAACCAAGGCTATGAAACAAGGTGTCCTACTCTTGGCCTGGCCTGAGATCTGTAAGGTATCAATAGCTGTATTTTCCATACAGATGTTGCATAGTTTGTCATGGTGAATAAATATCTATCACAAGTTTACTGTTCTACATCAGATGGTGGCAATCCTGAGAAGGTAAGTAGACAGAGCAAAATCCAGGTTTGGGTTGAGAAGGCTATGGGATACAACAACCTTAGTTCAGTAAACAAAGGTAAGATCCAAGATCATTAGTCATGAAAGCCAGGCCTGTCACAACTCATAGGAGAGTCAGTGACTATGATGGAATCTACGCCCAGCAAGGATGGGGTCTGAACGTCAATGGTCTTCTTCATCAATGCTGCTTCTCTGATACTGAAACAATATATTACCTGTTATCTTCTATCTCAACAGTTTAATTCCTACCAAAGATAAAGTTCAAAAGACGAAAAAGAATGAAGAATTTCTGAAAGCCTATGCATTTATTGCAAAATAAACTAAATTCATTCATGATAACAAGAATAAAAAGTGAATTTGGATGGGAAATTACTGTATTAGACAGGGAATATAATATAGGATAAAATTAATGGTCCTCTCCAAACAGATTATGGCCTTGACAGTAAAGATAAATGAAGTTTTATAAAATAAAGATATTTTCCACATCTGTATGGTAGTTTGTAAATCAAGATATTTTACATATGGAAACCAGATATTGTTAAGTAACCTCATTCTACTATGGAGATATTTTTCTTTTTTATTGAAGTATAGTTTAATATAAAACATTATATTAGTCTCAGGTGTACTACATAGTGATTCAACAACTACATACAGCACAAAATGGTCACTGTGGTAAGTGTAGTACCATCCATCACCATAAAGTTATTTTTCTCCTAAAATAATTCTATTTTCAATACTCTATTCAACTTTCAGGTTATATTCTAAAATATGTTTGATACTCCCTGCAAGCCAAGTAGTAAGAGTGGAAACAATTCACAGTAATCTAGATTATTCAGTCATAAAATGGAACAACTGAAAAACTGACTTGATAAGCAATTGTCATATGTATTTTTGCATAGCAAACAGTCCTCAGACTTACAAACAGATTGAGTTCCAAAGTTCATTTGCAGGAGATTTTTAGAACTCAGAACATATTTTCTCACTAGGAACAAGTTGAATGTGATAGTTAGATTCACAAAACCAAAAGGCCTGGCAGATCCAAAATTAGTTAAATTTAGTTCAATAAATGTTTTTTGAACATTTATGGTAGGCACTGTTTGTATTAGGCTCTGAGCATACAAAGATTCACAGCCTTGTATTCAAATAGCCATAATATATCAGAATTATGTAGGCAATATGTAAATACTTACTGACACTTAACTTAGATATTGGGGACATAACATGAGCAAAACATGGATTTGCTTTCAAGGAGCACATTTTGAAGTAGAGGCAGAATAGATGCTCACTTGGCTTAGCCAAGTATGGTTAACGTGGCTTACAAGAAAAGCTCTGGATGCTATAAATGTTCAGAAAAGGGGCTCTATTCTTGTTTGGTGAGTGATTTCCCAGGACAAGCTGACATATGAAGAATTATTGGGGTTTACCTAACCCAGTCTAAGAGAAAGGTAACAATTCTTGACACAAATAGTTCTTAGGAAAGAGAATACATTGAGAGCAGTTCCAGCATTTATGCATCTTTGATGGACTACACGTAACAACAAACTGATGAAATATACATAAGTCAGGGATTGTATGAAAATTAGGTTAGTTGTATAAGAAGTTAAAAAACATAGCTGAATTGAAAAGTATCCCAATTAGGTATCTAATTATATTCCTAGCAGAAAATATGGTTCATAATGGTTTGCCAAGAGCCCCGATTCAGTACTTGGGAATAATTGACAGGTGATTTTTCATCTTGTTTCCTATTTATTTTATTCCTGAATAGAACCTTTTATGAATAAGCCATGATTTGACTGTTAAAGTCTAGCCTGTGCACCAACTATGCTACGATGATCCATTTGCCGATGTGGCTCACTTCATGGGGTAGATTGTACAGGAGTGCCTCCGCAGTGAATCACAGCCCCCTGTGTTCATATCCATCTGATACCGACTCTGCCCTTGGCCCTAGGACTTACTTTGTCCAGTAGGCTTTAGCAAACATGACACAAGAAAATTGACAGGCACTCTTAACAATGACAGTTGTCTCTCCTGCCACTGGAAATTCTTCCGTTGCAGAATGAGTAAGTCTGGGCTCACCCCTATAAACATGTAGTGCAATGGTGAGCCAGCCCCAACTGCAGCACACACGTATGAGAACTTCTTAGAATGTCCAGCCTCATTGGAACTGCCAGGTAACCTGGCTGCTTGAGTGACCTCAGATGAGAGCTCAGAACAGGCCAGCTTAGTTCAACGCAGTCCTCAAGGTGGTGAAATGGCAATTGGTTTAGGCCACCATGTCTTCGCATGCTTGGTTACACGGCAGCAAATGACTTGACGGCATTCACAAAATGTTTGGAGAAAGTCAAACAACCCGCTTTCCAGAGTGCAAGTTTTTATGGACTCACAAGATCTCTTACAAATGGAAATGGAAGGAAAAGGTACAAGTTATCCTGTGTACCACTAATAAAATCTCTATTCCCTGCTACATTATGGAATTTCTGAAAATTTATATATATAGTAATTAAAGACTACACCATTTATTTATTTATTCATTCTCTCACCCTTCTATTCATTCACTTAACAATATTTATTGAATAACCACCTCAAGTCAGATACTCTACTAGTTGCTTTGAATAAGGAGGTAAATAAGACATAGCATCTCTTTCCTTAGGTCTTCTCTTCCATAACAGAAAAGATACATATACGTAGATGTGCATTTATAACCTGAGGTTAGAAAGGTTGTGGGAGGTCCAAGGTCCCAGGGACAATGGTTTCCAGAGATGACTTCCTGGTAAAAGGAATATGTCAACTAATCTGCCTCCAGAGTCTAAGCTTCTATTTACATGTGTAGCTCAGATCATTTTTAAATGGCTGTGTTAAAAGTAGGAACAATTCTCTATTACTATGGTATTCTATCTTTTAATGTTAATAATGTAAAGATGAACTAAAAGTTATATCCGTGTCTTTATTCCTCAGGCTTAGATCTACGTCATTCAAAAAATTCTCAGGATATGTTTAAAATGTTCATACTGAAACTCAAGACTGCTGTAATGTGCTAAGATTAGTATATGAACTGTTACAAGTGTCCTGATCCCTTTTCCTTCTCAGATATAAAGTCTTTTACAGAAGCCTGAATCCACGGTAACCAACCAAAGTAAGCTAAGCAATCGATCCATTGACCAAGCCTGAAACAGTTGTGCCCGCCACAATGAAACCAAAACTTTCTCTTGCACTGAGGCTGCCAGCAATAAACTGAAATCAAATTTATAATGAAATGATGGGGAAATGGAGGATACCATCCACATTCTTGGTCTCCTTGAATTGCTTTCAACCCACAGGTTTTATTTTGTTCATTTACATGCAACATCCATATCTTTGCCAAAATGTGCATAATGACCTTTGTGATTTTCAGTAGCATGGAATCATCATAGACATAAAGAACCTCTCATGCCACATTATCACCATGCTTATTTTGTAATGCTCCCCTATAGAACTTGAAGGATTTACACATGCTTCTTTTTTAAAAAAATCCTTTCTTAATAGGAACAGTTATATAAGCATACAAAGTATATTATATCAATTTGCAATTTAATTTTAAGAATAACTTCCAGGATATATATGTATATGTATATATGCATGTGTATGTTCTAATAAACCCCAGACAAGATTGTAGTATATTTATAAATTGTCATATATATCACATGCACATTCATTTCACCAGTTGCATACAGATAAAAGAATACACTGTGTAGAAACATATGAACATTATATACATTATTAGTTTGAACAAAAATAAGCAAAGCTCCTATGTTTAAATATTCCATGTTTACCTGTTAAAGGATTCAAATTCTGAGTTCATTTATGCCCTTAAAACCTATTTTTCATTATTTCCAGCTTGTAAGTGGTTGCCAGTCACAATTTCACCAACTCACCATCTTTCCTCTTAATTCTTTCTTGGTTTGATACATATATTTATCCAAACAGTCCCACAGACATCATAAATGATGTGTGTGTGTAAGAGAGAGAGAGACAGAGATATAAAGAGACAGAGAGATGGACAGAATGATAATCCATGACCATATGTTGGAAAAAGAAGATGTAATTAAAACAGCAATGAGTTAATGACACTGGCACATCTCCCCAACTCCTTTTCAACAAATAGTGTTGAAATAATGGGCATTCACATGCAAAATGTGTGAACCACAACCCAAACCTCAGAGCTCATATAAAAATTAGCTCATAATGGATCATAGATATAAATGTAAAATAGAACTTTATAAAACTTTTAGAAGAAGACAAAAAAAAAATCTTTGTGTCTAGAAATTAGGTAGTTTTCTGACATGACACCAAATTTATGTTCCTTTAAAAAGTTAATAAACTGGGCTTTACAAAAATTGAAAACATGTCTCTGTGAAAAATACTGAGATTAAGAAAATAGTGTATGTTAAAGAAAAAAAAATCAGTAGAATTTTATGTTTTCTTGACTTGAGGCTGTTGATGCCTTTATTTTCTTATACATAATCCATTTCCCTACTATATTCTAGCCTTTTGAAGGTAAGAATCATGTCTTACTATTTTTAGTAAACTTTTTACTGTATATTCCCATATGAATTTTAGAATTAGTTTGCAATATCTATAAAATCTACAATTTAGAATTAGTTTACAACATCTACAAAATTGCTTGCTGGAATTTTCTTTGGGATTTCACTGAAACTATAGCTCAACTTTGGAAGACACTTTAACAATATTGAATCTTTCTATCCATGAATACAGACTTTCTCTCCATTTATGTAAAACTACTCAATTTCTTTATTAAAAATTTTATTATTTTCCACATATAGAACCTGTATATGTTATTGTGTTTATAATATATTTTATTTTTGATATTGTAAATGCTATTATGCTTTTAATTTATAAATTCTATCATTCAATGTTGGTATATAAGAAGGTAGTTTACCTTTGTATATTAATTTTGTGTCATAAAACTAAGAGTAAGTTATTAGTTCCAGAGGGTTTTTTATTTGTGGTTTTTTACATAGGTAACAATGTCATCTGCAAAATAAAATTTTATTTCTTCCTTTCTCATCTATATTTCTTTTATTTCCTTTTCTTCTCTAATTGCATGAGCTAAGACTTCCAGTATGATGTTGAATAGCAGTGGCAAATGAGTGGTGCCTTATTCCCAATCTTTGTAGGAACAATTTCAGTTTCTCACCATAAATAATGATGTTAGATATATGTTTTCTGTCGAAATTCTATATCATGGTGATGAAGTTCGCCTATATTCCTAGTTTGCTGAGAGTTTATATTATGAATAAGTGTTAAATTTTGTCAAAAGCTTTTTCTATATCAATTGGTATTATCATATTTTTTTTTTCATTTTTCACCCTGTTGATATGGTTGCTTATGTCAATTGATTTTTGAATGTTAAAGAGACTTATATACCTAGGAAAAATCCCATCAGTGGTTGTGACAATTCTTTTTTGTTTTATTGATTTGCTAATATTGTGTTGCCACTTTTGCATCTGTATTCATGAGAGATATAATCTTTTATTGTAATGTCTTTATCTGGTTTTGATATTAGATTAATGCTGACCTCACAGAATGAGTTAGGAAATGTTCCCTCTGCTTCCTTTTTCTGGGGGAAGTATAAGGAGTTTAGATCATTTATTCTTTAAAAGGTTCAGAGAATTGACCAATGAATCCATTTAGCCTGGTGTTTCCTTTTTTGGGAATTTGTTTATTATTGACTCAATCTCTTTAATGCATGCATATCTATTCCTATGATCTATTTTCTCCTTGTGTGCATTTTATTTGTGTCTCTCAAGAAAAAAGAGTCCATTTAATCTAAGTTATTCATTTGTTGGCTTAGAGTTGTCCATAATTTATTAACCTTTTGATATCCATGGGATCAGTAGTACTAGATTTGCTTTCATTTCTGATATTGGTAGTTTATATCATCTTTTCTTTTTTCTTATTTAGCCTGGCTGTAAGTTTACTCATTTTATCTTTCCAAAGAACCAGCCTTTAGGTAGGTTGTTATCTATTGTGTTAGCTTTAATTTTTATTCTTTCTTTTCTTCTGGTTGCATTAGGATTTAGGATCTTTTTTTTTCTAGTTTCCTAATGTGGAAGCTTAGATTTTTTTATTTTTGACCTTTCTTCTTTTCTATGTTTCTTTCATTTTATGTTGTAAATGTCCTTCTAAGCAGATTTTTATCTTTATTCCTCTATAAGTAAGGTATTTTCTTACTTTGGTTGCTTTCAGGCTTTCTCTGTCTTTGATTTTTAGTAGTTGGATAGGATACACTCAGGTACAGACTTTTTGGCATTTAATCTGTTTGGAGTTCTTTGAGCTTTCTGGATATGTGGTTTGATGTCTGTCATTAATTTTGGAAAATTCCTATTATTATTTGAAATATTTCTTTTCTTTCGTTATCTTGTTATTCCAATTGTACCTTTTGAAATATCCCACAATTCCTCTAGAACCTGTTCTGTTTTTATTTTTTTCATCCTTTTTTCTGTCTTCATTATGTTTTAGAAATTTTCTGTTGACATATCTTGAAACTCATTGATTCTTTTCTTGTTTTGCCCAGTCTACTAATGAGCCTATTAAAAGCATTCTTCATTTCTGTTAGTGTTTTGAATGTCTAACATTTCCTTTTTATTCTTCATTGGTATTTCCATCTTTCTCTTACATCACCCTATTCTTGCTTGCTATTTTTTCATTAGAGCCCTTGGTATCATACTTATTTGAAATTCCCTACCTGATAATGATACCATTATGCCATTTCTAGGAAAGTTCTGATGCTTGTTTTGTTGCTTGAGACTATTTTTTCTTATCTTGCATGTCTTGTAATTTTTGCTGAAAGCTAGGCATGTTGTACCATATAATAGGAACTGAAGTTTTTGGTTAATTTGGTTAGGAGTTAGGCTATCTTTAATGTTTGATGTCTGTATTTGTCAGAGGTTTCAATTTCTTTTCCTATCCTTACATTTTTCTCCACTGTTGTCTTAGGGTTTTACTTAAAACTTATCAAATAGAATATGTGCTTTGCATCTCTTTTAGCTATAATCCACTGTTATTATATTGAGGCACTGCTGATGTGGTTAAGGTGGGGGTACAGGTGTTCTATAATCTTATGATTTAGTCTCAGTTGGTTAGTGGACTTGTGTCCTTGGGCTGTCACCTTCACAGGCATTTATTAGCTTTCTTCCTCCTTAGGTGATAAAGGAAGGCTTGAAGGGACAGGAATTAGGTCATTTCCCTTCCCTGATGTTGGATAAAAAAATGTATTTTCCCTTGCTCAGTGGTCATTTGCAATGAAGAATCCTCTGGAGATATTTGAAAATGGTTGTTTTCCCCTCTCTTTGCCAGAAACAAGAATGTCTTTACTTGGCCTTTATCTTGTGAAAACGTGGTAGATTTCCAGATGGTAAATCCACAAAATCTTTGAGCCCCCATAAAATTTTAGCCCCAAGACTTTGTCATTCTCCCAGTGGTCCACACATTGCTTTCAGTAGTTAGTCAAAGTTATAATTTAAATATTTCTACCAAATTATGGCAATGGCTTCCACCTCAGGTAAGCTGATCTGATCTTGGCTCTGACTCTGTATTTACCTGCCTCTTCAGATTTTGAAGTGGAGAATTTTGACGTGATGTCACATGATCTCAATTGTCTGATACATTTAAGAAAAACCATTTGTTTTCCTTTTTTTCTTATAGATGAGAATGAAAACTTCTAAGATCTTTCCATGTCAGAGCTGAAACTGGACGTACCATTCTCTTCAAAACTTGCTTTTGTCCCTTATTCTCTCATTTCTTTTCTTTGGAATTACAAATGTGTATATATATTTTTCCCAAAGATTTATGTATCTCTTACAATCTTTGCTATATTTCAATTCTTCTCCTGTTTGTTTTCTTTTGAATATAATCTATTTGTCTAAATTGTTGATAACTAATCCTATACTATGTTTTGTTTAATCTGGTGGTAAACCTATCTGCTGAATTCTTAATTTTTGTTCTGGAATGTATTTTAATTATTTTATTACAGATTTCAAGATTCTCATGATATTCTTCATCTTGCCTATTATTTCTTGATCATAATAATGTTATTTATTTTTAAGTTCATATGATAATATCACCAATATTGCCTCTTTTTCTTTCCATTACTTTGTTCCTTTACACCGGCTATTTGGTAATTGTTGACTTAATGCTGGACATTTAAATTATTTTATTATAGATTTTGAGATTCTGTGTGGGTATGTGTTTACATAAACACACACACACACACATAAATATTTATATAAGACCTTATTTTTCTTCTGTGATGAATTTTTCTGGAAAGTAGTTAAAAGGGGTAGGTCACCTTTATCTACTTAGGTACTAGATGTTTCAAGTCTGACTTTCAGTACTTCTGAGATCACAGCTGAGAATTTGCATGTGTCCTGCACCTTTTCTCTTTTCTAGCCCTGGTCCCAAGCTCCATCTTTTGTTTTGCCTGCACCGTCAGACTGTCAGAAGCTCCATTGGAGTTTTGACCTTTTTTTGTCCATTACTGCTTGGATTTTTAGACTCTTACCTTGTGAAGCTTACAGATTGGTCAATTCTTTGAGAAAAACAGTATAGGATATTAAACTCACTTCTCTATGTTTGCTTTTGGGTTTTGATTCTTCAAATTTTGACTAGCTTCTCCTGGAAATTTTTGCTCCCCTGTACTTGTGAATTCCTTGGGATTCTCTAATATCTTGCTTTCTGATTATGCTCTGATTCCTGAACCACTTGCAATTGGAAAATATCTTGAGGTACAACATAATGGATAATGTTACTCCCCTTAATGAGAAAAAAAAATCACTTACTTCATGAATTATCATATTACTAACCCACCCCTTATCATGAAAAGCTTATTCACTTTGTTTACATTTTTAAAAATTAACTTGCTTTTTCAGTTTTGTTCCCATCAACTTTTCACACATGAAGATTTTAACTTAATTTGCTATATCTATTACAGAATTTTATATAAATGACTTGGTCTATATTTTATTTTTCCTCATTTTATGCTACTGTGAAATAAGGCATTCTTATTAACACTGGACCAAACACTGCTGTTGTCAGGTGAACTTGTTGCAATACACTTTTGTTTTAGTCTGATTAGTCTGCATCAATCCATAAAACTATTATCACTACTTTATATTAATATTTTAAATAGCATCCACTCTATTTTTCTTTTCTGAATGCACCTAAACAAGATATATTTGAAAATCTATCTTATTTCAATTAAGACTCAGTTGAGATCTAGAGCTTTATTTTCTTTAACATCAGAGCTAAATGTTACTTTGAGAAAATAAAGACAAGTGTATTTTTTAACAAGATAGCTTCATGCATTTGAAAATACTAATTTCCCTTTGTCTTCCAATTGTTAAAAAAACCCAGAAAATATAAGTATTGTGAATTATTCCTATTAAAATTAAAATAATTTATAATACGATCTACTTGAATTTTAAAGTGGGTATCCAAATAAAATTAAATTTTATTCATATGAAAAAGTCTAAGAATGTTAAAAACTAAGCCATATACAGTTCTTTAACTGAATTTACCATGTAAATAATAAAGCTTAATAAAAATTATACATGGTTAGAGATAATTTTGTTTTTGTTATTTTTAAATTAAAAGTATGATAAATATATACAAAATTTTTAAAATGTGTTTTATAAAATGCTTTTGAACCAAGTTTTGATCTTTGAAACTCATTCTTTCCTTGAAAAACTGCTCTTTATTTAGTCAATATAATTTTATTTCTGTGTTGATATATGTTTTCATTTCACTATTTGGATGATGCTTATAATAATGACAGCCGTATCCTCCGCAAATATATTTTTTGTCAGCCGCTTAAAATAACAACTTCTCTAATCTTTATAACAACTCTGAAAGATACATTAGCCCCATTTTTGAGAATGTCAAGGCTTTTAGTCTGTCAAAATTCATATAGTTGGCAAACGGCATTAACAGAATCCCAGGTCTGCTTGACTGCAAAATCTCTGTCACTTCAATATCACATGGACATCTTTTCAGTGATGTTAGTGGTCATTTGGAAAGCTCAGCAAGATCCTTGCCTGTACATTTTAAGAGATACCAGCCCAGTGAAAATGTGACAGGTGATACTCTTTTCTTATTATATTTGCATAAATATCTGATGTTTCAGAGATTCAAATGAGGCTGTTTCTTTTAATACCTTTGGAATAATTATGCCACCTGCAGTCATTAACTTGAAAGACTTGAATTTATAAATGCAAGAGTTACACATGACTTGGGACTGAGAAAAAGTGCAGTAAAATATAACCTGATAACTCTCTACTTACTGTGTTATACCAATAATATTTGTGACAATTTATCATTTATTTTTCATCTTGAATGTATCTGATAAATGTAATCTTTAATATTTTCAACATTCTGTTAAGTCAAGTCTTTTTGCTGGCCAGTCTTTATGAAGACAATGATTATTTTACATACCAGTTATAAAAGCAATTGTCATAGAGTAAAACAAATTAAAGAGGTAAATTTTTTTTTTAAGAGCAAGCAGAGGGTAATTGTATTGTGAAGTTGCTTTAAAATGTGCACGTCTAAAATTATCTTAAGTCCTGAAGTGTCTCATCTGCTTTCCAATTTTCTACAAGATGCTTTTAATATTTTGAGATTTATATTAAACCACAGGGGTCTGGAAGATTTCAGGAACTCTTGCATATGCATCAGAGATAAACAATGAATTAAATTAATAAAAGAAAATCACAATTTAGATCTTAGTTGCTATAAATTTTGCTGCTATTCCTTTAACTATAGCTCAAAGGTTTCCAATTCTAGCTCAGAAATTACCCTAAGGCACCCACATTGAGGTAGCTGTCACATTCTAACTTTTGCTTCAGCTTCTAGTCATATGTGAAATTTCTAAATTTCAGTCACAATCAATATCTGCTTGACATAATAGCAATAAAGTAGCTATGTGGATTTGCTTTTGCTTTTTCCTACAAAGTGAAATACAGAAATACTAAAATCTCAATTATTTGGACAACTTCTCTTCTATTGCCAAGGGATGTGTAATGGTAAATAAAGATCTCAAATACTTAATTTAATATGGTTTTCATTTATAACCTGTTTCAAATCAATTTTTCTTCTTTTCAAAGGGAAAACTCTGAAAATCCATTTCCACATTCTATAAGCTATTACTTACATCATTTAAAAATACATGTAGCAGATATTGTTTTTCCTACCAAAATTTACTTTCTTATGAGTACAATCTTCAAGCCAAAACTTGACTCAAAACACAAAGAACAAAAAGAAAAAGATAACAGCTGAGATAAACTAGCATCTCTGGAGTGTTTATGTTTTATACCTTAACTCTGTAATATTCCCTTAGTAACCAGATCTCCCAGTCATCCTATACCAAATATTACTTGTGGTGCAAAGGGATGAATGCAAATGAAATAATCGAAGCAAGCTGCAAAAAGCCTTTTCCAAATCCTCTCTGTTATAGAAGATTAAATCAGCACTAATGGCTGCGTCTGTTCAGTAAAGCATCTGATATATAGCAGTACGGTACACAGTCCTGCACTGTAAGAATATCAAAACCTGTAATCCACCTGAAGGAGACTTGTGAGAATATCGTGGAGGAGTCTTTCCTATTTATTTTTCTAGGTAAAAATATTTCAGGTAAATGAAAATATGTATTTTTATTTTTAATCCATATTCAAAAGAATACGAATGCAAGTAACATTGCTATGTGGGAATGTAGGATCATTTTCATGCAGTT